>NW_027361722.1:15312500-17712500 GCF_039654945.1 Dendrobates tinctorius | reverse complement strand
ACCCAGCACCTAAGGTTGATGAGGATGGTCTAATATGACCCTTCTCCAACGACTCCTTAATATAGGATCGCATAGCCTCGTGCTCGGGTACAGATAAATTGAAAAGCCGACCCTTGGGAAATTTACACATCATAACTCCTATGAGGAGGCAAAGATGCAGACTCATTCTCACTAAATACATCATAAAAGTCAGCCAAATAGTCAGGAACATCATGCGACTGGGGAGAGGTGGAGAAAACAGGAGCATCACTAAGGGCACACCGACAACCCCAACTCACCACAGACACAGATTTCCAATCCAAAACTGGATTATGGATTTGCAACCAGGGAAACCCCAGAACAATGGTATCATGCAAATTATGCAACACCAAAAATCTGCAATTTTCTTGAAGGTCTGGGGCGACCCGCATTACCACCTGGGTCCAAAACTGAGGTTTATTTTTCGCCAAAGGAGTCACATCAATACCCCTCAAAGGGATAAGCGTCCGCAAGGGCGTCATAGGAAATCCACAACGTTTAGCAAAATCCAAGTCCATCAGGTTCAGAGCTGCTCCCGAATCCACAAAAGCCTTGGCGGAAAATGTGGACAGGGAGCAGATCAGAGTAATAGCCAGAAGAAACTTAAGTTGAACACCACCCACAGAAAACGTGTGAGCACAACGTTTCTCTCGTTTAGGGCAGACAGAAATAATATGCGAGGCATCTCCACACAAAAAACACAGCTTATTATGCCTTCTGAACTCCTGACGTTGCGCCCTGGACAAAACTCTATCACATTGCATAGGTTCAGACATTTGTTCAACAGGTGGCAACACCTCTCGTGCGGTCTTGCGTTCACGCAAACGCCGATCAACCTGAATGGCTAATGACATAGAATCGTCAAGACCAGAGGGAACAGGAAATCCCACCATAGTATCTTTTACGGTTTCTGACAAACCTTTCCGAAAGAGAGCTGCCAAGGCATCATCATTCCAGGTAGTAAGGACCACCCACTTTTGGAATTTTTGACAGTACAACTCTGCAGAATCCCGACCCTGGCTCAATGCCAACAGGGCCTTTTCAGCCTGATCAATAGCATTAGGTTCATCATACAACAACCCCAAGGCTTGAAAAAATGCATCCACATTATTTAGAATAGGATCATCAGGTTTCAAAGAAAACGCCCAATCCTGGGGATCGCCGCGCAGCAAAGAGATGACAATTTTAACCCGCTGCGCGGACCTCCCTGACGAGTTAGGCTTCAAGGCAAAAAATAACTTACAATTATTCTTGAAATTCAAAAATTTAGACCGATCCCCAAAAAACACATCAGGAGTGGGGATCTTTGGTTCAGCAGCATGTGAATGAGTAAGATAGGTGGAAATTCCCCGCACTTCCACAGCGAGCTGCTCCACACAATCAGACAATTGCTTCATCTCCATTGAGAGAAAAAAAAATTCCCCCTATGGCCTCAGAGATATAGAGGAAAAAATATACACAAAGAAATTCTGACACCCTTTTTTTTTTTTTTTATTTACAATTCTTTCCTGCTATTGAGTACCCTAGGATCTGCAGTATGGCCAGTGATTCTGTTATGGATGAGTCACCGAAGGAGGAAAAAACAAAAATAATAGCTAAGTCCAGAAAACCAGAGAAGTTGGAAGCTATCGGATTGCAGACCCCTGAACCTATCCACAACAACTAGCAGTAGCCATGGGGGGTTCCTACGGTGCCCTAGACCCCTCGATCACAGCCGGAGAACTAAATTAGCCTAAAGACAGAAAGGGGAAATCTAAACTGCCCCAGAGCAGACCCCAAAGAAATAGGCAGCCCCCAACATATAATGACTGTGAAGCAAGATGAAAAACACTAACACAGATAGAAAGATAGGTTGAGAAAATGATGGGGCCCAAGCTAACTAAATAGGACAGGATAGAAAAGCTGCTGTCTGCAATCCGCAAAAACCCTATCCAAAAATGAACCAACAGACTGATAGGAAAAACAGGCCCTGAAGTCGCTAGGCTTCAAAAAGACTATATCAGCACTCAGGTAAATTCTGAAGACAGAGCCAGAGATGAACAGATCAGAGACAAAAAGGGAATTCAGCTCACCCCCGGCCGGGGATGGCTGAACTCCAAAAAACAAGGCAAACAAAACCAGAACTAAAGTGTACAAAAGGCAGCGCAAAACTTAGCTTTGAGAAGCAGAAATCAGACTGGTCTCCAAGAATCCAGCAGGAAAATCCCTGGCAAGGCAGCAGGGCGTCGGCTGCCTTATATCCAGTCATCAGTTCCTGTGACCCAGTCATCATCTACCTGCTCAGCTGTTTGGTAATCAGCCTCACTACCTTCCTTCGCCAGAAGAGGGAGTTCATCAGACCTCACTGGTGAAGGGAAAAATGAACTCACAACACCAATGGGTCTCTGTGAGTTCAACTACATGCCATTCGGGCTCTGCACCGCTCCTGGGACATTCCAACGGCTAATGGAATGCTGTCTGGGACACAAGTGTGGTGCCCCTGAGGCTCTGTCGCCACAGAGGTACTGCACCTTCTCCTAAGGTGTAGTGCCCCACCACCTAGGTAAGTTGGGAGCTCCTTTCCACACTCCTACACTCGCATCACACATGACAGGGTAGTTCAGCACAACCACATTGAGGTCTCTCTCTCCTCCTAGACATTAGGAGTGCCTTGGTGGTTCCCTGCTTGGAACACTGGATGTGCTGGGAGGTGGGTGGAGTTGAGATCCATATAAAAGGTTGGGAAGGTTTAGAATTACAGTTCAGTCTGAGGAGTGGAGTCTGGAGGTCAGTCTGACGGGAGGTCAGGAGGGAGAAGGACAGTCAGTCAGGAGAGTCTGAGGATGGGTCCGAGGAGAAGGAGTGCTGCAGCTGCCTCAGTGATCTGAGCCAGCTGGCACGGGAAAGGAACAGAAGGAGAAAGACGTAGAACTGCAGCCTAAGCTTCCATAAGAGAGAAAAAGAACAGTGCGGAACGAAGGAGTAGGAGAACAGAGAGGAGACGTGGGTTGGAAGAGGAACCCTGCCTATAGGTTCTCAGCGCAAGGCCGGGGCCCGGTCCCCAAGGTTGTATGGACACTTATGGTTCTGCAGCGGACACCGGTGGAGTAGTTGGCTGTAAATGCACCTCTCCCATCTAAGACTTTGGGCACAACAGCAACTGAATAGAGAGCCAGGACTCCGGAGAAGGGAGTCCCCGAGAGAGGCTACAGCTGTCTGCCATACGAGTAGAGTTGTTAGGAACATCTGACAGGAGGAACTCCAGAGTACCACGGTCTTGGAGCTCTTCACACCTTAAGGCGCAATAGAGGAGTCGTTCAGCAAAGATACATGTTGGCGGAGTGTTGGAGATTAGAATCCTGACTTGCCCGGGAGGTTGATTGAGTCTCTGCCCCGGAGGACACGGCACGGAAGCTGGCACCAGTGTGTACCACGGACTGTGAGTAAAGCTTTGGAACTGCAAGCCCTGGTGTCTTCTATTCATTTGTGCGCTAACACCGTCAGCACCGCTACATCTGCGTACCTGCATTCCTCACACAGCCTGCGCCTATCCTCATCTATTGCAATTACACTGCCCTGGGGTTACAGCTTCACCTGTGGGGAGCTACACCATCTATGCTGCAGCACACCATCAGCCCCAGAGGATCTGCACGCAGCGTTGGCTTAACATCTTGTTTGCCAAACACCACAGGTGGCGTCACAAACTATTCCATTAACTACATAGACATTTCGCCATTGACTTGGGCGCCCAGGGCCACGGACTGCTGCTGTGACACATTCCCCTGACACTGGCCAGGTACCGAGTACCCCACAGCCCTGGGAGGGCGACCCACAAGAACTTCGAGACAGTCCTGTTGTACCTTGATGATGTCATTGTTTTCTCCAAGACTTATGAAGACCGTCTGAAACACCTGGCTGAAGTGTTTGAAGCCTTGTCCAACTTTGGCCTGAAGGTGAAGCCTTCCAAATGCCACCTCCTGAAGTCCAAGGTTCAGTACCTCGGTCATGTAGTGAGTGCAGAAGGTGTGGCACCGGACCCTGACAAAGTTAGTCATCTGGGACTGGCAGAAGCCCAGCAACCTCCATGAAGTACGTCAATTCCTCGGGCTGGTAGGCTACTACCGAAGGTTCATCAAAGGCTTCATTGAGATAGCCACTCCTATGCAAAATCTTCTGGTGGGTCAGCCCAAGAAGGCCAGAAAGCAGAGTCCTACATTCAAATGGAATGAGGAGCTGGAGAGGTCCTTCACTCGACTGAAGGTGGCTCTCACAGGAGATGGCCTACCCAGATTATGACCAACCGTTTGTTCTGTATACTGATGCCAGCAACGTGGGACTGGGAGCAGTACTGTCACATGTACAGAATGGCAAAGAAAGAGTGATCTCCTACGCCAGCAGGAAGCTTCGTCCCACTGAAAGGAACCCTGACAACTACAGTTCCTTCAAGCTGGAGTTCCTTGCCATAGTCTGGGCTGTGACTGAACGATTCAAGCATTACCTAGCTTCAGCCAAGTTTACCATCCTCACGAATAACAACCCGTTGACTCACTTGGAAACTGCAAAGCTAGGTGCACTGGAGCAGCGAAGGATGGCTCAGCTGTCTAGCTATGAATTTACCATCAAGTACCGAGCAGGGCACAAGAATGCCAATGCTGATGCGCTGTCCAGGATGCCTAATCTGCCAGATGCAGGAGAAGACCCTGAGGCACTCGAAGAAGTAGAGTTACCTCCCTTCCACCGGCCAATTGTGGCCCAACGTGCCCAGGGAGCGAGAAACAGACGGTCTATCCTGAAAGAGGCTACCCTAAATCCATTGCCTCACCATGACTGGGCAGAAACCCAGGATAGCGACCCCGCAGTCCGCCTGGTGAAGGAGCTACTGTCACAAGCTGACTCACGCCCGGATTCAGATGATCCTAAAGAAACCCAGCAGTTGTGGAAGGAAAGAGGCAGACTGTTCATCTATGAAGGAAAGCTGTGTCGGAGGAGTATCAATGCCCGCACTCATGAGTTGGTCTGGCAGGTGGTAGTCCCAAAGAGAGAGGCATCAATGGTCCTTGAAGCATACCACAATGGAGCTGGACACTTCGGATGGATGAAGTTGGAAGCCTTGCTCCGGGAGAGATTCTACTGGGCTGGTATGAGGAAGGCTATTGAAAATTGGTGCCGGGAGTGTGGACAATGTAACTTGCACAGAAAGGACCTTAACAGCCAGCGAGCTCCTTTGCAGCCAATCATAACCAAGCAACCACTTGAGTTGGTTGCCCTGGACCATGTGAAGCTGGTCCCAAGCCGTTCCGGCTACATTTATGGTCTTACCATCGTTGACCACTACTCGAGATTCCTGGTAGTAGTGCCTGTCAAGGATCAAACAGCCAGGACAGCAGCCAGAGCATTCCAACAGCAGTTTTGCCGACCACACGGTTATCCTGAGAGAGTGCTTACAGATCAAGGTCCAGCTTTCGAGGCAGAAGTGTTCCAGGAATTCTGTAACTTGTACAGTTGCAAGAAGATCAGGACAACCCCGTACCATCCACAGACCAATGGTAAAACAGCTGAAAAAGAAAGAGCGCAATAGGGTCTTACCCGAGTAGAGCTTGATATAAAATCAATTCATTATACTCACCTTATACAGGGGAGATTCAGACACATAGAAGTAGGTAGTCAGCCTGCTGCACATCCAAAGGGCCACGCCGTGACCACGAATCATCAGATTTTAAAGGAGAAAGTTTATGGATTAAACGTGCGCTGCTTGACAAATCAATCCTTCCAGGTTTTATGAACTGTACTTTTATTTCCCAACGCGTTTCGAAGTTTATACTTCTTCTTCAGGGGATGACATGTCATCCCCTGAGGAAAAACTTCGAAACGCGTTGGGAAATAAAAGTACAGTTCATAAAACCTGGAAGGATTGATTTGTCAAGCAGCACACGTTTAATCCATAAACTTTCTCCTTTAAAATCCACAGACCAATGGCATGTGTGAAAAGATGAACCAGGTAGTGATTGACCTACTGAAGACCTTGCCTTTGGACGACAGGAATCTGTGGCAAGAAAAGTTGCCAGATCTTGTAGACCTTCACATTCCTGTGAATTCCACCAACTGCACTCCAGCCTACCTAATGAGAGAGAGGCCTGGCAAGTTGCCTATTGATTTGGATATGGGAGTCCTTAACCCTGAAGTAACATCCCCAGATGCTGACTGGGATACAGAAAGGCAACAGCAATATTGAAGGGTACAAGAGGGTGTGGAAAAGAGTCTAGCTCAGGCAAGACAAAAACAAGAGAAGAACTACAACCAAAATGCACCTGCAGTTCCCTTGTCATCAGGAGAACAAGTCCTCAAGAGGAAACGAAGGCTGCATAAATTGGATGACCCGGTGAACCCTACACCGTCTTACCATCAAACTTCGACAACACCAAAGTGTGCCTTATCAGTAAGGATGGAGGTGAAACCTCAGCAGCAGTATCAAGGGATCATCTGAAACTGTGCCCTGACCAGTTAAAAGAAAGGATGGAAGAACAAAACAATCTTCAGCCCATTGAAGAGGAAGAAAAGGTCAGCACTGTACTTGGTGAATTCCCTGCAAACTGGACAAGAATGGATCCCGCCATTGTAGTTCCTGTCCTAACCTTTCCCCAGCCTACTGCAACTGAAGTAGCAGAGACTCAAGAGAATGTTGAAAATCAGGAAATTCAGGCAGCGGATGCCACACCAGGAGTGGAGCCAGAGAATCCTCGCCCTGCCAGTGGTAAATCTGTCATGCCCACAGTGAGTCTAAGAGTTCGCAGATGGCTAAATACCGCCCATCAGATTTCGCATATAAATAAGTTAAAGTAAATAATGATAGTGTCTAATGTTCAATAGTAATAGTGAATGGTTTAATAAAAATGTAAATATGTAACCTTTCTCAAGTTTTGTGCCTAGAGACTCTGTAAGAACCTGTATATAGTTCACCAATTGCCCAGGAATGGGACCATGGACATTGGCGCATGGACTTCTCGTCATAGGACTCTTTTTGAGCATTTGGTTTTTGTAAATGTTTCCTTTTTGAATCTTGTACACCTATAATTGTTTATTTGTTTATGTTGTTTATATGTTCTTCTTCAGCCCAGGAGTGATGAATTGCACTAGGGGGGAGTGTGGCACACCCAGGAGTATGGTCGCCACAGTGGCATTGCCTTCCTCCTAGGGAGAGTGATGTCATGCCTGGAAGCAATGAAGGGTCTTTCTGGCAGTTAACCATAACATGCAACACAGTTCCCACTCCGGTCCAGCAGAGGGAGCTCTGAACCAATACTAAGGGGAAGAGCTTCTCTCTGGGGGCCAGGAGGGGAAATTAGTCAGTTAGTGTGAGGAGGGCATCGTGTGCAGACATGGAGGAGAAGAGCTGGGGAGACTGAGGAAAGTGGAGAGCTCAGTCCCAGTGATAGTGCATGATCTGGAGCCTGGTCTCCAAGGGTGTATGGATACTAACGGTCCTGCACCAGAAACAAGAGGAATAGGAGGCTGTAAATGCCCTATTCCCACATAATCCTCGGAGGCACAACAGTGACACGTGAGCCAAGAGAGATAGAAGGCTACGGCTGTCTGCCATGCGAGTGGAGTGTGGATAACATCAGAAAGGAGGAACTCCAGTGTAACTCAGTACTGGGAGTACTTCATAGAGAGCGCTATAACATCATTGCTGCACTACACCATCTGTCCCAGAGGATCTATCTGCAGCGTCGGCTTAGCATTTGCCGAACACCACAGGTGGTGTCACGAATCATCTATTCATAAACTTTATTCCATCACTTCACTCCCTTACATGGACGCCCAGGGCCACGGACCGGGTCACTGCTACTGTGATACTTCCCAGTGAAATACCGGCCCGGTACCGAGTACCCCATTGCCCTGGCGGGCGATCCATTAGGCACAAAGGTGTAGCAGTGCTGAGTGGGTTGGCGCAAGAACAAGCGGAGGACACCAGGGCATGTAGTTCCAAAGCTTTACTCACAGTCTGTTGTGCATACAGGTGCCTGCATCTCTGCCGTGTCCTCTAGGTCAGGGGCTCAGCCAACCTCCAGGCAAGATGAAGTGCCGGCTTCCAACACTCCGCCAACATATGTGCCTTTTCTGAACGTCTCCCTTCTTGCGCCTATAGTGAAGTACTCGCAGTAC
The DNA here is from genome assembly GCF_039654945.1 of Dendrobates tinctorius. Classification (NCBI taxonomy): domain Eukaryota; kingdom Metazoa; phylum Chordata; class Amphibia; order Anura; family Dendrobatidae; genus Dendrobates; species Dendrobates tinctorius. The sequence goes on along the minus strand of NW_027361722.1, from coordinate 17,704,340 downwards.
TGAGTTACACTGGAGTTCCTCCTGTCAGATGTTCCTATGAACTCTACTTGTACGGCAGACAGCTGTAGCCTGCTTCGGGGACTCCTTACTACCTAGTCCCGGCTCACTCACGATGCTGTTGTGCCCCCAAGTCTTGTGTGAGAATAAAGTGGTGGCAACTTCTGTTCCTCCGGTGTCTTTTGCAGGACTATTAGTATCCATACAACCTCGGGGACCGGACCCCGGCCTTGCGCTGTGAACTTGGGAAGGGTTCGGCTCTAACCCTAATCCTTAGTCCTCCTCTCCTTACGTTCCGTACTAATCCTTCCTTCTTATGGAGAGAGTCAGGCTTTCCATCAATGTCTCTTTCCTGTGCCAGCGGACCCAGGTCACTGAGGTCGGCTGCAGCACTTCCTTCATCCATCCCACTCAGGGGATCTTCACTCTTCCACTGACTCTGTCAGACTGACTAAATCCTAAACTCTTCCCGCTCTTTTGGTGCCAGCTAAACTCCACCCGCCTCCCAGCACGCTTCGTGTTCCAAGCAGGGAGCCACCAAAGGGTGCTTTGCTACACTACAGTGTTGTGTGGGATGCAGGTGTTAGAGTGTGGTCAGGGGTCTCCACCTTACCTGAATGGTGGGGTACCACACCTCAGGAGGAGGTGCAGTACCTCTGTGGAGACTGAACCCTCAGGGGCGCCACATATCCCTGATGCACAATATCTGACTTAAGTCTCCCAATAATTATTCTGATTGCAATAAGTTATAATCTTTGCTGTTACTAGTGAACATGAGCTACAAAGAGACAAGAATCCCTAATTTCCATGTGTACTGTGCATGGGAAATATAATAGCACCCACTAGCTCAGAGACAACCGAAAACTAGAGATAGTCTTCAACTACTAGCTCAGAGACATCTGAAAATTAGAGATAGTCTTCACCTACTAGCTCAGAGACATCTGAAAATTAGAGATAGTCTTCACCTACTAGCTCAGAGGAAACTGAAAATTAGAGATAGTCTTCACATAGTAGCTCAGAGACAACTGAAAATAGGAGATAGTCTTCACCCACCAGCTCAGAGACACCTGAAAATTAGAGATAGAATGAAAAACTGTAAAAAAAACTATTGTAAAAGGCAATAAATTTGTAAAAAAAATACACAGGAATCCCTCATATTTTTGTGTGCAGTGTATGGAAGGCATCATAGCAGCTAATATTCATCCACTAGCTCAGAGACAACTGAAAATTAGAAAGAGAGAGGTAAAATGATGTAAAATTCAGGATATTTGTTAGAAACATATGCTTTCAAACATTCTGTATAGAGATAGGAGAGAAGGAATCCTTCATGTCTGTGTGTGTGTTGTGTATGGGAGACTTCATGGCAGGTTGTCTCCACCCAGCAGCTCAGAGACAACGGAAAACTGATGAGACATGCAGTTTACAGGACAAATAATGGCTATCAATAGTGTTATTCCTCATGTTCACACATGACAGCTTCTCCTGAAAAAAATCACCTGAAATGACAGGTACGTTTTATTAGTTTTATCTCTCTCATGAGGGACAATGCCAGCCAAACTTACAAAACACAAAAGAGTTTGTGTGATCATATTGCTGCTACACACAAAGTCTTACCCTCTGACGGACACAGATACGACTTTTTACTCTGCCTTTCTGATCCAGACCCTGTGGTCAAGGGCACTATCTTCACTTATGTTCACTCCAAGTAGTCTCATTGTGCCACAATCGGCTCCACTCCATATTCAGTCACACAGACAAAGCCATCAAATCTTGAAAATGACTCGAAGTGGTCCCACGACTCATCAATCCAGAGCACCTTTTACTATTTTTCTGGACCCAAATTCCTATGTTTTCGTGCATAGATGAGTTGCTTAGCTTTGTTTTCATATCACAGTATCACGCTGGGGCCGAGCGGACACACTGCATGCGGTGCAACTCCAGAGAAGATGAACAAGGAAACCCTGGTGATAGGGAGAAGGGAGAGGGGTCACTTCCTACCATAAACCGGAGTCTGATCCCTGCAGTCCCTATCGTCCCTAGACGGGTACTTTCCCCGTGCGCGATCACATGCGTAAGCCTTCGCTGGCCCTGAACTTATAAGACAACACGATGAAGGTATGACAAACAGTGGGAAAATGCACAACAAATAACACTCCTCAATTTCTCCAACAGGAAACTTCACTGCTGCAAAAGGAACTAACACCTCAGCTTATCCAGAGACTGGCTCCTTTAAACAAGTCAGTATAGATGAACTATAACCGGCAAGGAATGAAGTTAGCAGAGGGTTTATATAGTGAAAGGGAGTGGTCAGGAGGTGCTGCATCTCAATACTCAAGCTCCAAGTTCACAGCCAGAACAGAAACTGTCCTTAACCCTTTCAGCACTGAATTAAAGTAAATCCACTCAGATTCAAGGTATTCGACAAACGGATCCTAAACAGAATCTGCGATCCAATAGACATTGTGACCTTCTAATCCGAGATCCTCCAAGAGTCACATCGGGACGTGACACACCCATGACACACATGAATGGCTTTTGTCTGCAGTTCTTCCAGGAAGACCACTTCTGGCAAAACTTCTCCCAACAGAAGATGAGATTAGATGGGTCCCACTGGTTGCTGTCAGTTTTGAGCTAATGGCACTGCTGGACATCTTCCAAATTTGAAGGGAAGTTTCATCTTCTGCAATAGATTTTTTTGGCCATCCACTACACCAACAGTTCTCAACATTGTCCATTTCTTTGTACTTCTTCAGCACATCATGAAACCCCAGTCTGCTTTAAATTATTTGCCCAGGAGAGAGCTTGCTGATGCAGTATAACAGGGTCTGCAGGGTCTGTGCTTCATGCTCTAATACATGTACTGTACATGTTGTGTTTGTACTCCATACTGATATGTATGCAGTAGAGTTAATATATTGTATAAATTAACCTATACTTTACATTATTATGCAAATTCATGCAAATTTCTAGGCAGAACAATACCACATACCTCCCTTTTATCTCTTATCTGTTGTATGTAATACTATTTAGCTGAAAGGTGCTCTTAACTCCTGAACTGCTTCTTATCTGCACCTGTTTAGCGGGTGGCAAGATAACCCAGTCTTACTGCCATCCCTTTAAGACATCAGTAAATCATTGTAATGAATTGTTATGTTGTTAATCACGGTGATGTTTCATCTATTTCTGCCCATTGATCCCAATTAACAGTTCTGTCTGTTCACTTAATTATTTATTTTACTTGCAAAGATGAAACTGAAGGAGAGATGGAAATCCAATGAGGCCCTGTAGGGAAGCTGCCATGTAGTGAATCCACACAATCAATGCTTTATATACTGAATTAAAATGATTTATCTGCTCTTCTCCTGCTTGTTGTTCTTGGGGCATAAAATAAGTCTGTGCAGACAAGAAATGCAGTCTAATCTATAGCACATATAACATCCTATGATCAGCTCAGTGCTCATAGCTACAAACAGTCAACTGGCACCCAGATGGGTAATTTGACACATCATACAACATGAGCAAAAAGTCAAAATAAAGAATAAGTAGCAACTGATACACTGTGTTATGCCTCCTGCAGGACGTGAGCATATAACTACTGTAATACTGCTCCTATGTACACCCATATAACTACCATTATACTGCCCCTATGTACAAGTACATAACTGCTATAATACTGCCCCTATGACTAAGTATATAACTACTATTATACTGTCCCTATGACCAAGCATATAACTACTATAATACTGCCCCTATGTACAAGAATATAACTACTGTAATACTGCTCCTATGTACAAGAATATAACTACTATAATACTGCCCCTATGTACAAGAATATAACTACTATAATACTGCCCTTATGTACAAGAATATAACTACTATAATACTGCCCCTATGTACAAGAATATAACTACCATTATACTGCCCCTATGACTAAGTATATAACTACTATTATACTGCCCCTATGACCAAGTATATAACTACTATAATAACTACTATTATACTGCTCCTATGTACAAGAATATAACTACTATAATACTGCTCCTATGTACAAGAATATAACTACTATTATACTGCTCCTATGTACAAGAATATAACTACTATAATACTGCCCCCTATGCACAAGAATATAACTACTATAATACTGCTCCTATATACAAGAATATAACTACTATAATACTGCTCCTATATACAAGAATATAACTACTATAATACTGCCCCTATGTACAAGAATATAACTACTATAATACTGCTCCTATGTACACCCATATAACTACCACGGGGCAGCACGGTGGCTCAGTGGTTAGCGCTGCAGCCTTGCAGCGCTGGAGTCCTGGGTTCGAATCCCACCAAGGACAACATCTGCAAGGAGTTTGTATGTTCTCCCCGTGTTTGCGTGGGTTTCCTCCGGGCACTCCGGTTTCCTCCCACACTCCAAAGACATACTGATAGGGAATATAGATTGTGAGCCCCACCCGGGACAGTGATGAAAATGTGTGCAAACTGTAAAGCGCTGCGGAATATGTTAGCACTATATAAAAATAAAGATTTATTTATTTATTTTTTTTTATTTTACCATTATACTGCCCCTATGACCAAGTATATAACTACGATAATAGTGCCCCTATGTACAACAATATAACTACTATTATACTGCTCGTATGTACAAGAAAATAACTACAATAATACTGCTCCTATATACAAGAATATAACTACTATAATACTGCCCCTATGTACAAGAATATAACTACTGTAATACTGCTCCAATGTACAAGAATATAACTACTATAATACTGCCCCTATGTACAAGAATATACAGTAACTAATATAATACTGCTCCTATGTACAAGAATATAACTACTATAATACTGCCCCTATGTACAAGAATATAACTACTATAATACCGCTCCTATGTACAAGAATATAACTACTATAATACTGCCCCCTATGTACACCCATATAACTACCATTATACTGCCCCTCTGTACAAGAATATAACTACTATAATACTGCCCCCTATGTACAAGAATATAACTACTATAATAGTGCTCCTATGTACACCCATATAACTACCATTATACTGCCCCTATGTACTAGAAAATAACTACTATAATACTGCCCCTATGTACAAGAATATAACTACTATAATACTGCCCCTATGTACAAGAATATAACTACTATAATACTGCCCCTATGTACAAGAATATAACTACTATAATACTGCTCCTATATACAAGAATATAACTACTATAATACTGCCCCTATGTACAAAAATATAACTACTATAATACTGCCCCCTATGTACAAGAATATAACTACTATAATACTGCCCATATGTACAGTAATGTAACTAATATAATACTGCCCCTATGTACAAGAATATAACTACTATAATACTGCCCCCTATGTACAAGAATATAACTACTATAATACTTCCCCTATGTACAAGAATATAACTACTATAATACTTCCCCTATGTACAAGAATATAACTACTATAATACTGCCCCCTATGTACAAGAATATAACTACTATAATACTGCCCATATGTACAGGAATGTAACTAATATAATACTGCCCCTATGTACAAGAATATAACTACTATAATACTGCCCCCTATGTACAAGAATATAACTATTATAATACTTCCCCTATGTACAAGAATATAACTACTATAATACTGCCCCTATGTACAAGAATATAACTACTATAATACTGCCCATATGTACAAGAATATAACTACTATAATACTGCCCCCTATGTACAAGAATATAACTACTATAATACTGCCCATATGTACAGGAATATAACTACTATAATACTGCTCCCTATGTACAAGAATATAACTACTATAATACTGCTCCTATGTACAAGAATATAACTACTATAATACTGCCCCTATGTACAAGAATATAACTACTATAACACTGCTCCTATGTACAAGGATATAACTACTATAATACTGCCCATATGTACAGGAATGTAACTAATATAATACTGTCCCTATGTACAAGAATATAACTACTATACAGCTGTAGCCAAAAGTATTGACACCCCTGCAATTCTGTCAGATAATACTCAGTTTCTTCCTGAAAATGATTGCAAACACAAATTCTTTGGTATTATTATCTTCATTTAATTTATCTTAACCCCTTCACCCCCAAGGGTGGTTTGCACGTTCATGACCGGGCCAATTTTTACAATTCTGACCACTGTACCTTTATGAGGTCATAACTCTGGAACGCTTCCATGGATCCCGGTGATTCTGACATTGTTTTCTCGTGACATATTGTCCTTCATGTTAGTGGTAAAATTTCATTCAAATAACTTGCGTTTATTTGTGAGAAAAACGGAAATTTGGCGAAAATTTTGAAAATTTCGCAATTTTCCAACTTTGAATTTTTATGCCCTTAAATCACAGAGATACAGCACACAAAAAACTTGATAACTAACATTTCCCACATGTTTACTTTACATCAGCACAATTTTGGAACCAAAATTTTTTTTTGTTAGGAAGTTATAAGGGTTAAAAGTTGACCAGCGATTTCTCATTTTTGCACCATTTTATTTTTAGGACCACATCACATTTGAGGTCACTTTGAGGGGTCTATATGATAGAAAATACCCAAAAGTGACACCATTCTAAAAACTGCACCCCTTAAGGTGCTCAAAACCACATTCAAGAAGTTTATTAACCCTTTAGGTGCATCACAGAAATTTTTTTGAATATTTAAAAAAAAATGAACATCTAACTTTTTTTCACAAAAAAAATACTTCAGGTTCAATTTTTTTTATTTTACCAAGGGTAACAGGAGAAATTGGACTGCAAAAGTTATTGTGCAATTTGTCCTGAGTACACTGATACCTGATATGTGGGGGGGACGACTGTTTCGGCGCATGGCAGAGCTCAGAATGGAAGGAGCGCCGTTTGACTTTTTCAATGCAAAATTGGCTGGAATTCAGATCGGACGCCATGTCACGTTTGGAGAGTCCCTGATGTACCTAAACAGTGGAAACCCCCTACAAGTGACCCCATGTTGGAAACTAGACCCCCCAAGGAACTTATCTAGATATGTGGTGAGAACTTTGAACCCACAAGGGCTTTACAGAAGTTTATAACGTACAGCGGTACAATTAAAAAATCATATTTTTTCCACAAAAATGATCTTTTCACCCCAATTTTTATTTTCCCAAGGGTAACAGGACCCTAAAAGTTACTGTGCAATTTGTCCTGAGTACGCTGATACCCCACATGTGGGGGTAAACCACTATTTGGGCGCATGGCAGAGCTCGGAAGGGAAGCAGCGCCTTTTGACGTTTTTGGCTGGAATTGAGATCGGACACCATGTCGCGATTGGAAAACCCCTGATGTACCTAAACAGTGGAAACCCCCCACAAATGACACCATTTTGTAAACTAGACCCCCCAAGGAACTTATCTAGATGTGTGGTGAGCACTTTGAACACCCCAGTGCTTAACAGAAGTTTATAACGCCCGGGCGTGAAAATAAAAAATTCGTATTTTTTCCACAAACATGATCAATTAGTCGCCAATTTTTTTATTTTCCCAAGGGTAACAGGAGAAATTGAACCCCAAAAGTTGTTGTCCAATTTGTCCTGAGTACGCTGACGCCCCATATGTGAGAGAAAACTACTGTATGGACACACGTCAGGGCTCGGAAGGGAAGTAGTGACGTTTTGGAATGCAGACTTTGATGGAATGATCTGCGGGTGTCATGTGCGTTTAGAGAGCACTTGATGTACCTAAACTATTGAAACTCCCCACAAGTGACCCCATTTTAGACACTAGGCCCCCCACGGAACTTATCTAGATGTGTGATGAGCACTTTGAACCCCCAAGTGCTTCACAGAAGTTTATAACGCTCGGGCGTGAAAATAAAAAAATCATTTTTTTCCACAAAAATGATATTTTTGCCCCCAGTTTTTTATTTTCCTAAGGGTAACAGGAGAAATTGGACCCCAAAAATTGTTTTGCAATTTGACCTGAGTAGGCTGATACCCTACATGTGGGGGTAAAACACTGTTTGGGCGCATGACAGAGCTTGGAAGGGAAGGAGCACCATTTGACTTTTTCAACTCAGAATTGGCTGGAATTGAGATCAGACGCCATGTTGCATTTGGAGAGCCCCTGATGTTGTCCAAACAGTGGAAACCCCCAATTCTAACTCCAACCCGAACCCCTACACACCCCTAACCCTAATCTCAGCCCTAACCCTAACCCTAACTCTAACCCTAACCCTAGCTCTAACCCTAACCCTAGCCCTTACCCTAACAATAAACCCTACCCTAGCCCTAACCCTAGCCCTAACCCTAACCGCAATGGAAAAATGGAAATAAATACATTTTTTTTATTTTATTATTTTTCCCTAACTAAGGGGGTGATAACGGGGGGTTTGATTTACTATTTATGGTGGTTTTTATGTTTGGCGGCTGTCACATGCTAAAAGACGCTTTTTATTGTAAAAATAGTTTTTGCATCACCACATATTGAGAGCTATAATTTTTCCGTATTTTGACCCCCCGAGTCATGTGAGGTCTTATTTTTTGCGGGACGAGTTGACGTTTTTATTGGTACCATTTTCGGGCACATGTCATTTTTTGATCGCTTTTTATTCCGATTTTTGGGATGCAGAATGAACAAAAACCAGCGTTTCATGAATTTCTTTTGGGGGGGTGCATTTACACCATTCCGCGTGCGGTAAAATTGATAAAGTGGTTTTATTCTTCGGGTCAGTACGGTTACAGCGATACCTTATTTAGGTTGTTTTTTTATGATTTGTCGGTTTTATGCAATGAAAACTATTTTATATAAAAAATAATTATTTTTGCATCGCTTTATTCTGCGAGCTATAACTTTTTTATTTTTTTGCGGATGATGCTGTATGGCAGCTCGTTTTTTGCGGGACAAGATGACGTTTTCAGCGGTACCATGGATATTTATATGCGTCTTTTTGATCGCGCGTTATTACACTTTTTGTTTGGCTGTATGATAATAAATCATTATTTTTTGCTTCGTTTTTTATTTTTATTTTTTAAGGGGTTCGCTAAAAGGGTTAACTAATGGGACAGTTTTATAGGGCGGGTCGTTACGGACGCGGTGATACCTAATATGTGCACTTTTATTGTTTTGTTTTTTTTATTTCTAAAAAATGGATTTATTTGGGGGAATATTTTTTTTTTTTTTTAATTTATTTGGCGATTTTTTTTTAAATTTATTTTAACACTTTTTTTAATTTTTTTTTTACTTTATTAAATAGTCCCAGGTGGGACATCACTGTCCTGTGACAGATCGCTGATCTGTCACACCACAGATCACTGTGACAGATCCTGCAGCTTCCTACTATCTCGTCCATGGGCATAGGGGCCCGGGTCCCATGGACGGGATAGTACGTCTCATGTCAGGAAGGGGTTAAATGAAAAAACACAAAAGAGAATGAAGCAAAAAGCAAAACATTGATCATTTCACACAAAACTCCAAAAATGGGCCAGACAAAAGTATTGGCACCCTCAGCCTAATACTTGGTTGCACAACCTTTAGCCAAAATAACTGCGACCAACCGCTTCCGGTAACCATCAATGAGTTTCTTACAATGCTCTGCTGGAATTTTAGACCATTCTTCTTTGGCAAACTGATCCAGGTCCCTGATATTAGAAGGGTGCCTTCTCCAAACTGCCATTTTTAGATCTCTCCACAGGTGTTCTATGGGATTCAGGTCTGGACTCATTGCTGGCCACCTTAGAAGTCTCCAGTGCTTTCTCTCAAAAATGTCACGCGGGGCTTAGGACAACTAAGGCAGAAATACCCGGGGCCCCTGTGATGTCCCTATAACTAGGGGAAACCCTGTCTGACCCTCAACCCAGGGTTTTTGCTGAAGGTGCAAATGCCTGAGCCTCCACCCTTTCCTTATCTCCTGCTCAGCCCTGCACTTAACCCTCCACCCTCCACCCAGTGAGGAGACACACCACCAAAGCTCCCACACAAATAAGACAGACAGGGAGAACTTAAACTGCACTGCGCCGCACACACACAGGAATATACAGTAATGTGAACAGGGCACAACTAAACACAAATATGGGAAGGAGAAAGGATAACGACGGATCATACGACACCAGATACGAATCTCTCTCTCTGCAACACCTCCACTCCAGACCGGAACCACTTGGTATGAAAACACAAGCTATAATCGGCGACGCCCATATGCCAGTATGACTATTTAAAGACCGTGGGCGTGACTAACCTTCCAACCTGGTCTCCAGCAGGATTAACCCCCGAGAGCCTGAAGATCAATCCGGCGCCACTGAGGCTATAGTGGCTGGAGGTGGAACTACCTCTGCCTGCCGGACGCTGTGGTGTGAACAGCGTCCGACATGACAGTACCCCGTCTTCTACGAGGGACCCCAGGGCCCTCAAGACTCATAGGACCCGGCTTGTCCGGATGACGACGGTGAAAAGAACTGACCAGCCGATCCGCATGTATGTCTGAGGCTGGAACCCAAGACCTCTCCTCCGGACCATACCCCCGCCAGTGCACCAAATACTGAAGAGTACGGCGTACTACTCGAGAGTCCACTACCTTGGCGACCTCGAACTCTAAATCGCCATCCACCATGACTGGAGGTGGCATTGGCGTCGTGTCCACCAAGCCTACCACCTTTTTCAATAAAGCCCTGTGAAAAACGTTATGTATTTTGTACACCGCAGGAAGTTCCAACCGATAAGCCACTGGGTTAATGATGGCAGAAATCCTAAAAGGCCCAATAAACCTTGGACCCAGTTTTAAAGATGGGATTTTGAGTTTTATGTTCTTCGTAGCTAGCCACACCCATTCACCCACACACAGGTCCGGACCTGGCACGCGTCTACTGTCAGCCACCCGTTTGTACCTGGCACTCATGCTTAACAAACGCTGTTTCACCCGCCTCCAGACTGATGACAATTGGGCTCCTAGCTGATCCTCCTCCGGGACACCCCCGGAATCACCCTGACGTAAGGTACAAAACTGAGGATGTTGACCGTACACACAAAAGAATGGAGACTCTCCTGATGACTCTTGGCGGTGATTATTTAACGCAAATTCAGCCAGAGGAAGGAAAGTAGACCACTCCTCCTGGTTGTCGGACACAAAACATCGTAAATACTGTTCTAGATTTTGGTTCATGCGCTCAGTTTGTCCATTAGACTGTGGATGAAACGCCGATGAATGTGACAACTTGATCCCCAACCTTGAGCAAAAAGCTTTCCAAAACCTCGCCACAAATTGCGTACCCCTATCAGATACTATGTCAGATGGTACTCCGTGGAGTCTGATCACCTCCTTCACAAATACCTGAGCCAACGTCTTAGCATTGGGCAAAGAAGACAACGCCACAAAATGCGCCATCTTTGAAAAACGGTCAACCACCACCAGGATGACCGTGTTCCCTGCCGAGGCTGGCAAGTCAGTGATAAAATCCATGGAGAGTTCTGTCCATGGCCTATTGGGTACCCCCAGAGGCTGTAGCGTGCCAGCAGGACGGGTTCGGGGTGACTTAGTCCTAGCGCACGTGATGCAAGCTGCCACGTACGAGACCACGTCCTGCCGGATTTTGGGCCACCAGAAACGACGCGATACCAGCTCTAAGGTGCCCTTCACCCCTGGATGACCAGCCAGTACCGAATCGTGGTGTTCCTTCAACACCTTAAACCGAAGATGCAGGGGTACAAATGATTTGTTGGCGGGAAGTCCTGGTGGTACCTCCTCTTGGGCCTCGGCAATCTCCGCCTCTACCTCCGTCGTGAGAGCCGAGACCACTACCCCTTTCTGGAGGATGGGTACCGGCTCTTCCCGAGGTTCTCCCCCCGGAAAACACCTAGACAAAGCATCCGCCTTGGTGTTTTTAGCCCCGGGACGGTACGTCACAAGAAAATTGAAACGAGTAAAAAACAATGCCCAGCGAGCCTGCCTAGGAGACAGACGCTTGGCCGACTCCAGATAGAGCAGATTCTTATGGTCGGTGATAACTGTGACCTGGTGAGCCGCCCCCTCCAAGAAGTGTCGCCATTCCTCAAAAGCCAGTTTGATGGCCAACAACTCCCTGTTGCCGATATCATAATTCCGTTCGGCCGGCGACAGCTTCTTGGAGAAGTAGGCGCATGGATGCATCTCGCTCAAGGACGAGCCTTGAGACAGTACTGCCCCCACTCCCACCTCCGACGCATCAACCTCTACCACAAAAGGTTTAGACACGTCTGGTTGCACCAGAATGGGGGCTGAAGCAAAACTATTCTTCAGACGCTCAAATGCATGTATAGCCACCTCAGGCCAGTTCGCCAGATCGGCACCCTTTTTTGTCATGTCCGTGAGCGGTTTGGCGACAGTCGAAAAGTGTTTTATAAATTTCCTATAATAATTCGCAAACCCAAGGAACCGCTGGAGTGCTTTCAGACTCTCCGGCCTCTCCCATTGCAGCACCGCTTGCACCTTAGTGGTGTCCATTTTAAAACCGGCTGCGGACACAATATATCCCAAAAAGGGCAACTCCTGGACAAAAAATAAACATTTTTCCAGCTTAGCATAGAGCTGGTTCTCCCGGAGCAACTGTAACACCTGCCTAACATGCTGCAAATGAGTGTCCCGATCGCTAGAATAAATGAGGATATCATCCAGGTATACAATCACAAATCTCCCCAGGACATGAGCAAATACATCATTAATAAAATGTTGGAAAACGGCAGGCGCGGTGGTCAACCCAAACGGCATAACCAGACTCTCAAAATGACCCTCAGGAGTGTTAAACGCCGTCTTCCACTCATCCCCCTGACGGACCCTTATGAGGTTATACGCCCCCCTGAGGTCCAGCTTGGAAAACCATTTCGCCCCCCGCTACCTGGTTGAACAAATCCGGGATCAACGGCATTGGGTAGGGATCACGGATAGTAATCTGGTTTAACTCTCGGAAATCCAGACACGGGCGTAACCCCCCATCTTTCTTCTTAATGAAGAAAAACCCCGCGGCTACAGGCGAGGACAAAGGCCGGATGTGTCCTTTGCTCAGACTCTCCGCGATGTAGTCTTTCAGAGCTTGCCTCTCAGGACCAGAAATATTAAACATCCTGGCCTTAGGTAATTTGGCCCCGGGTTTTAACCTAATCGCACAGTCATAGGCTCTATGTGGAGGCAGTTCTGAGCAACCCTTCTCAGAGAAAACATCCGCGAAATCCTGCAAAGCCTCCGGCAGGCTGGGCGTCACGGCGGACACACATGTGGCCAAGCAATTGTCTTGGCAGAAACCACTCCATTGCACTATGTCCTGAGTTTTCCAATCAATTACCGGGTTGTGCCTGGACAGCCATGGAAAACCCAGGACCATTTGAGCTGGGAGATTACGGAGGACCCTACATGTAACCGACTCAGAATGTAGGACCCCAATGTGGAGTTTCACCTCTGCCACAAACTCAGTAATCTCCCCTTGAGGGAGGGGAACAGCATTAATGGTCACCACCTGTATGGGGTGAGGAAGTTTTTCGATCTTAAACCCGGCGGTGTGTGCAAACTCCTCATCTATGAGATTGGTAGCGGAACCGCTATCCACAAACACTGATATAGGTAGCTCTCTGCCGGCGATAATAACCTTGGCAGGGAGCATACATTGAGATACCATCATGGAGGATATGCATACGCTCAGTTGGGTCTCCTCCATACCCTCTGAGCTTAACAGTTTTCCACCGATGTGACCCTCTTAGGTAGTACCGGGCAAACGTTAACATAATGACCTCTTTTACCACAGTAGAAACATGCTCCGGGCTTCCGGAATCCCGGAGCGCGAGGCTGAACCTGTGCCACGCCAGCAATCTGCATAGGTTCAGGGGACTCATCTACTTCAACCACACCTGCACCTCTGCTTTCCCCCAGAGGTAGCGTCTCCTGTGCCCCCTGGCGAAAACGGCGATCAATACGTATCACCAAACTCATGGCAGACTCCAATGATGCCGGAGTCTCATACATCAGGAGGGCTTGTTTCACCCTCCCTGATACCCCATGAATAAACTGGCTCCGCAGCGCTGGGTCATTCCACTGTGTGTCTACAGCCCAGCGGCGAAATTCCGAACAATAGTCCTCTGCCAAGAGCTCCCCCTGGCGGAGGGCGCGGATTTTAGATTCCGCTAGAGCCAGTCGGTCAGGGTCATCGTAAATGAGCCCGAGGGCAGAAAAAACATTATCGACCGAATGAAATGTAGCAGAGTCAGCTGGTAAGGAAAATGCCCATGCTTGGGGGTCACCACTCAGTAATGACAACACCAGCCCTACTCGCTGGGCCTCATTACCTGAGGAGATTGGCCGCATGCGGAAGTATAATTTGCAGGCCTCCCGAAATACGACAAATTTGCTGCGATCGCCTGAAAATCGTTCTGGCAGCGGAAACTTCGGCTCTGCACCGATACCTGCAGATGCCGTTTGCACCTTTGCTACTACCAGGCCCTGCTGCTGAACTGCCCCTTTCAACTCGGAGACCTGTAAGGACAGCGCCGCCAACTGGCGGGTTATGGAATCCATGGGATCCATGGACTCCTGAAAAAATGTGGGCCGATTATAATGTCACGCGGGGCTTAGGACAACTAAGGCAGAAATACTGTGGTGTCCCTTTCACTAGGGGAAACCCTGTCTGACCCTCAACCCAGGGTTTTTGCTGAAGGTGCAAATGCCTGAGCCTCCACCCTTGCCTTATCTCCTGCTCAGCCCTGCACTTAACCCTCCACCCTCCACCCAGTGAGGAGACACAACACCAAAGCTCCCACACAAATAAGACAGACAGGGAGAACTTAAACTGCACTGCGCCGCACACACACAGGAATATACAGTAATGTGAACAGGGCACAACTAAACACAAATATGGGAAGGAGAAAGGATAACGACGGATCATACGACACCAGATACAAATCTCTCTCTCTGCAACACCTCCACTCCAGACCGGAACCACTTGGTATGAAAACACAAGCTATAATCGGCGACGCCCATATGCCAGTATGGCTATTTAAAGACCGTGGGCGTGACTAACCTTCCAACCTGGTCTCCAGCAGGATTAACCCCCAAGAGCCTGAAGATCAAGCCGGCGCCACTGAGGCTATAGTGGCTGGAGGTGGAACTACCTCTGCCTGCCGGACGCTGTGGTGTGAACAGCGTCCGACATGACAAAACCATTTTGTTTTGTGTCATTGTCCTGCTGGAAGACCCATGACCTCTGAGGGAGACCCAGCTTTCTCACACTGGGCCCTACATTATGCTGCAAAATTTGTTGGTAGTCTTCAGACTTCATAATGACATGCACACGGTCAAGCAGTGCAGTGCCAGAGGCAGCAAAGCGACCCCAAAACATTAGGGAACCTCCACCATGTTTGACTGTAGGGACCGTGTTCTTTTCTTTGAATGCCTCTTTTTTTCTCCTGTAAACTCTATGCTGATGCCTTTGCCCAAAAAGCTCTACGTTTGTCTCATCTGACCAGAGAACATTCTTCCAAAACGTTTTAGGCTTTTTCAGGTAAGTTTTGGCAAACTCCAGCCTGGCATTTTTATGTCTCAGGGTAAGAAGTGGGGTCTTCCTGGGTCTCCTACCATACAGTCCCTTTTCATTCAGACGCCGACGGATAGTGCGGGTTGACACTGTTGTACCCTCGGACTGCAGGGCAGCTTGAACTTGTTTGGATGTTAGTCGAGGTTCTTTATCCAACATCCGCACAATCTTGTGTTGAAATCTCTTGTCAATTTTTCTTTTCCGTCCACATCTAGGGAGGTTAGCCACAGTGCCATGGGCTTTACACTTCTTGATGACACTGCGCACGGTAGCACAGGAACATTCAGGTCTTTGGAGATGGACTTGTAGCCTTGAGATTGCTCATGCTTCCTCACAGTTTGGTTTCTCAAGTCCTCAGACAGTTCTTTGGTCTTCTTTCTTTCCTCCATGCTCAGTGTGGTACACACAAGGACACAGGACAGAGGTTGAGTCAACTTTAATCCATGTCAACTGGCTGCAAGTGTGATTTAGTTATTGCCAACACCTGTTAGGTGCCACAGGTAAGTTACAGGTGCTGTTAATTACACAAATTAGAGAAGCATCACATGATTTTTCTAACAGTGCCAATACTTTTGTCCACCCTCTTTTTTATGTTTGGTGTGGAATTATATCCAATTTGGCTTTAGGACAATTCTTTTTGTGTTTTTTCATTTAAGACAAATTAAATGAAGATAATAATAACAAAGAATTTGTGTTTGCAATCATTTTCAGGAAGAAACTGAGTATTATCTGACAGAATTGCAGGGGTGTCAATACTTTTGGCCACAACTGTAATACTGCTCCTATACTACTAAAATACTGCCCCCTATGTACAAGAATATAACTACCATAATACTGCTCCTATGTACAAGAATATAACTACTATAATACTGCTCCTATGTACAAGAATATAACTACTATAATACTGCCCCCTATGTACAAGAATATAACTACTATAATACTGCTCCTATGTACAAGAATATAACTACTATAATACTGCCCCTATGTACAAGAATATAACTACTATAATACTGCCCCTATGTACACGAATATAACTACTATAATACTGCTCCTATGTACAAGAGTATAACTACTATAATACTGCCCCTATGTACAAGAATATAACTACTATAATACTGCTCCTATGTATAAGAATATAACTACTATAATACTGCCCCTATGTACAAGAATATAACTACTATAATACTGCCCCTATGTACAAGAATATAACTACTATAATACTGCCCCCTATGTACAAGAATATAACTACTATAATACTGCTCCTATGTACAAGAATATAACTACTATAATACTGCCCCTATGTACAAGAATATAACTACTATAATACTGCCCCTATGTACACGAATATAACTACTATAATACTGCTCCTATGTACAAGAGTATAACTACTATAATACTGCCCCTATGTACAAGAATATAACTACTATAATACTGCTCCTATGTATAAGAATATAACTACTATAATACTGCCCCTATGTACAAGAATATAACTACTATAATACTGCTCCTATGTACAAGAATATAACTACTATAATACTGCCCCCTATGTACAAGAATATAACTACTATAATACTGCTCCTATGTACAAGAATATAACTACTATAATACTGCCCCTATGTACAAGAATATAACTACTATAATACTGCCCCTATGTACACGAATATAACTACTATAATACTGCTCCTATGTACAAGAGTATAACTACTATAATACTGCCCCTATGTACAAGAATATAACTACTATAATACTGCTCCTATGTATAAGAATATAACTACTATAATACTGCCCCTATGTACAAGAATATAACTACTATAATACTGCCCCTATGTACAAGAATATAACTACTATAATACTGCCCCTATGTACAAGAATATATCTACTATAATACTGCCTCCTATGTACAAGAATATAACTACTATAATACTGCTCCTATGTACAAGAATATAACTACTATAATACTGCCCCTATGTACAAGAATATAACTACTATAATACTGCTCCTATGTATAAGAATATAACTACTATAATACTGCTCCTATGTACAAGAATATAACTACTATAATACTGCCCCTATGTACAAGAATATAACTACTATAATACTGCTCCTATGTACAAGAATATAACTACTATAATACTGCCCCTATGTACAAGAATATAACTACTATAATACTGCTCCTATGTATAAGAATATAACTACTATAATACTGCCCCTATGTACAAGAATATAACTACTATAATACTGCCCCTATGTACAAGAATATAACTACTATAATACTGCCCCTATGTACAAGAATATATCTACTATAATACTGCCTCCTATGTACAAGAATATAACTACTATAATACTGCTCCTATGTACAAGAATATAACTACTATAATACTGCCCCTATGTACAAGAATATAACTACTATAATACTGCTCCTATGTACAAGAATATAACTACTATAATACTGCCCCTATGTACAAGAATATAACTACTATAATACTGCCCCTATGTACAAGAATATCACTACTATAATACTGCCCCCTATGTACAAGAATATAACTACTATAATACTGCCCCTATGTATAAGAATATAACTACTATAATACTGCTCCTATGTACAAGAATATAACTACTATAATACTGCCCCTATGTACAAGAATATAACTACTATAATACTGCTCCTATGTACAAGAATATAACTACTATAATACTGCCCCTATGTTCAAGAATATAACTACTATAATACTGCCCCCTATGTACAAGAATATCACTACTATAATACTGCCCCTATGTACAAGAATATAACTACTATAATACTGCCCCTATGTATAAGAATATAACTACTATAATACTGCTCCTATGTACAAGAATATAACTACTATAATACTGCCCCTATGTACAAGAATATAACTACTATAATACTGCTCCTATGTACAAGAATATAACTACTATAATACTGCCCCTATGTACAAGAATATAACTACTATAATACTGCCTCTATGTACAAGAATATAACTACTATAATACTGCCCCCTATGTACAAGAATATAACTACTATAATACTGCCCCCTATGTACAAGAATATGACTACTATAATACTGCCCCCTATGTACAAGAATATGACTACTATAATACTGCCCCCCAGATAAAATACTGAACTTCACATTCTAATTAACCAAAGATAATATAAATTTTCTTTAAAGTGAAGGATCAGACTGAGTGGACTCAGTTAGACAGCCTGAATAAATGTGAGGAATGCCTGTTTGTTAGGAAATCCCCACATGAATTCAGGCTGTGTTGCAGCCGTAAATCATGAAGCTGCAGCGACACAAACTCCGAGCACACCCAAAAAATACTTGGGGAACACCCGCACACGCTCGGAAAACTTGAGTAACGAGTATACTCGCTCATCACTACTTACAGTCAATGAAAACCCAAAAGTCATTATCTCAGGAAATTAGAATACTTTATAGCACCAGCTTGAAAAATTATTGTAAAATCCAAAATATTGTTCTACTGAATTTCTGTTCAGTAAATTCACTCAATACTTGGTCGCGGCTCCTTTTGCATCAGTTACTGCATCAAAGCGGCGTGGCATGGAGGCGATCAGCCTGTGGCACTGCTGAGGGGTTATGGAAGCCCAGGTTGCTTTGATAGCAGCCTTCAGCTCGTCTGCATTGTTGGGTCTGGTGTCTCTCATCTTCCTCTTGACAATACTCCATAGATTCTCTATGGGGTGAAGGTCAGGCGAGTTTGCTGCCAATCAAGCCCAGTGATACTGTTGTGTGTACACCAGGTATTGGTACTTTTGGCAGTGTGGACAGGGGCCAAGTCCTACTGGAAAATTACATTTCCTTCTCCAAAAAGCTTGTCGGCAGAGGGAAGCATGAAGTGCTCTAAAATGTCCTGGTAGACGGCTGCGCTGACTTTGGTCTTGATAAAACACAGTGGACCTACACCAGCAGATGACATGGCTCCCCAAACCATCACTGATTGTGGAGACTTCACACTAGACCTCCAGCAGCTTGGATTGTGGCCTCTGCACTCTTCCTCCAGATTCTGGGACCTTGATTTCCAAATGAAATGCAAAATTTACTTTCATCTGAAAACAACACCTTGGACCACTGACAACAGTCCGCTTCTTTTTCTCCTTGGCCCAGGTAAGATGCTTCTGGCATTGTCTATTGGTCATGAGTGGCTGACACAAGGGATGTGACACTTGTAGCCCATGTCCTGGAGACGTCTATGTGTGGTGTGAAGCAATGACTCCAGCAGCAGTCCACTCCTTGTGAATCTCCCCCACATTACTGAATGGCCTTTTCCTAACAATCCTTTCCAGGCTGTGGTTATCCCGGTGGCTTGTGCACCTTTTTCTACCACACTTTTTCCTTCCACTCCACTTTCCATTAATCTGCTTGGATCCAGCACTCTGTGAACAGCCGGCTTCTTTACCAGTGACCTTTTGTGGCTTCCCCTCCTTGTGGAGTGTGTCAGTGACGCCTTCTGGACATCTGTCAGGTCCGCAGTCTTCCCCATGATTGTGGAGCTACTGAAACAGACTAAGGACCTTTATAAACACTTAGGAGCCTTTGCTGGTGTTTTTTGTTAGTTATTCTAATTTACTGAGATAATGACTTTTGGGTTCTCATTGGCTGTAAGCCATAATCATCAACATTAACAGAAATAAACCCGTGAAATAGATCCCTCTGTGTGTAATGACTCTATAGAATAGAGGAGAGTCACTATTTGTATTGAAGAAGTGAAATAAATTCACTTTTTGATGATATTCTAATTTTGTGAGAAGCACCTGTATGTCTATATGTTTTATTACATGGTGGATACCACGGTTCCTTTGCACTGCTGGGTCCTGGCTTCCTATTCAATCAAGGAAAATGTGTATGGAGATTATATGTTCTTTTCAAGTTTTCCCAAGTTTCCTTTCACAACACAAAAAACATACTTGTATGGAATTTAGATTATGAGCACCAATGGGGACGGTAAGTGATGCCAATGTCCATAGTTTGCATTACATCCCAGTTTGCTGCAGACACCATATTTTCCTTGCCCGATCCTTCTTCAGGCCCCAACCTTGTGGCCAGTAGGTGGCAGCAGAGCTGTATAAATGAAACCATCACCATGATTGTTATTTTTCTGCTGGTGGAAAACATATTGCTTCATGTTACACCTATCCGAAGCTGACCATATAGAACATTGAATCACTAAATGAAAGTCCACATTTGTCAGGATACAAAATGCCATCTAAGATATCAACACTAAATTATAACCATTGCTGGGAGAAAAAATAAGTTTTAATAAAGTTCTGATAAAGAGTAAATGATAAGGTTGTTCATTAGTTCACTACTTTGAAGAGTATATAATACTCCATACAGATACCAGTGACACAGGTAACAACAGGTGTAAAAATTGACACAGGTGGTAGATATGGATATATCTATGGATATATAGATAGATATGGATATTTCTATAGATATATCTCTGGATATCTATAGATATATCCATAGATTTATCCATAGATGCAGGCTGGTAATTTGTAGCCTGGGAAGGGGGTAATACCCATGGCACCTTCCCAGGCTATGAATATCAGCCCGCAGCTGTCTGCATAGCCTTTACTGGCTATTAAAATAGGGGGACCCCCCAAAAAATGACGTGGGTCCCTCTATATTTTATAGCCAGAAAGGCTACGCAGATAGCTGCGGGCTGATATTCATAGCTTATGAAGGGGCCATGGATATTGCCCCCCCGGCTACAAATACCAGCCCACAGCCACCCCAGAAATGGCGCATCTGTACGATGCGTCAATTCTGGCACTTAGCCCCTCCCTTCCCACTGCCGTGTAGCGGTGACATATAGGGTAATAAGGGGTTAATGTCACTTTGCTATTGTAAGGTGACATTAAGCCTGGTTAATAATGTAGAGGCGTCAATAAGACACCTATCCATTATTAATCTTACAGTAAGAAAGGGTTAAAAATAAACACACACACATAAGAATAAAGTATTTTAATGAAATAAAACACAACACAGTTCTTCATTATTTTTATTGTACACCTAAATCCATTGGAAGCCATCGTCTCCTGTAAAACAAAAAACAAAAAAACAAACCAACAATATACTCCCTGTCCAACGTAATCCCATTAATAATGATTGTCCCACGATGATCTCCCCTATAGAGCTATCACTTCAGAAGATGTGACCGCTCTATAGGCCTCTGATGACACACTGACTGGAGAAAACCCTCCAGCAGTGTATCATCAGAGATAAGCCTCTCACTTTACGGCACTACAGCGTGAGAAAATTCTCACGCTGTAGTGCCGCAAAGTGACAGGTGAACTTCGGTGACCTATCGGCAGAGGAGTGATACAATGCAGAGGATTATCTCCATCATTGTATCACTGGAGACCCTGGAGAGAGGTCACATCAGCTGATGTGACAGCTCTCCATGGGAGATCGTCGTGGGACAATCGTATTAATTGGATTACGAAGGACACAGGGAGTATATTGTTTGCTTATTATTTTAATTTTTTTTCATTTGAGCGAGGGCTTCGGGGATTACGTGTAGATGGTAAGTATGTACTATATATGTGTGTATGTGTTTTTTTTTTACATTCAACACATTAGCCGGATGATGGGTCTACTACTGTCCCATCATTGGCTAATGTGTCAATCACTGTCAGTGTAGCAGGCATAGCCAGATAGGACAATGCCTGCCTACACACATACACACAGCCCTGCCAGACCCCCGCACAGCCCCGCAGACCCCCACATAGCCCCGCCAGACCCTCGCACAGCCCTGCCAAACCCCCGCACAGCCCCGTCAGACTCCCGCACAGCCCTGCAGACCCCCGCACAGCCCCGCCAGACCCCCGCACAGCCCCGCAGACCTCCGCACACCCCGCACCCACATAGCCCGCACACACCATACACACACACAGTCACCGTCCACACTCTTCCCTCCTCCCAATCAGCAGCGTTTTATCCGCAGCAAATCCGCAGATCTTTTTTAGTTCTGCGGTTTTGCTGCAGAAGTGCCCGACTCAATGCAAGTCAATGGGTGCAGAAGTGGTGCAGATCCGCACAAAGAATTGACATGCTGCGAATCCGTGCGTTTTTTTCTGCAGCGTGTGCACAGCGTTTTTGATTTTCCCATTGATTAACATTGTGTGCACAAAGCACTGCGGATTTGAGGCAATTCCGCGCGTCCAAAAACGCCACTGAAACGCATCAATAACCGCAACGTGTGCACATACCCTCAAGCTCCAACCACTGAAAAGATACCTTGTTCATGGCTGCCCCAGAGGAGCAAAATTGGTGGCAGGAGGAGTCAGGTGGAGGCTTTCATGCAGTCAAAAGTAAAAAAAAAAAATGTTTTCGTTAGCTAGGTAAAAAAGAGCAGAATTCTGGCATGGCATAATAAATGGACATTGTAAAAAAACACACAATCAAACAGAACAGCTCACTCCATCTGCATCATTACTATTTTGGGTGCTCGGCAGCCTGAGTAGGCATGAATATAAATGTGACTGAAGAAAAAGTCATCAGTACTTACATGTTTCGAAATAAAATTCCTTAATCATAGCTACCCTGGAGGACATAGGGAAGACTTTTTCATCTTTTCTCCTCAAGATGCTAGAACAGATAAAATATTGCAGAACTTTGGGACTTTTTCAGCAAAGTCCTGGAGATTTGCCAACTCTTCTAGAGCAGATTAGATCAGATAGACATAGTGGACAGCAGTGTGAGCAGCCTCTTCGTACCTCAGGACCTTTGGTATCTTTAGTATTAGATCAGAAAGATGGGGATGACAGCAGTATCAGCAGCCTCTTCTTAACTCAGCACCGCTAGTATTATCAGCATTAGATTGGATACACATGGTGAACAGCAGTGTGAGCTGTCTCTTTTTACCTCAGCACCATTGATATCTCCAGCACAAGTTGAAATAGACAGGGTGGACAGCACTGTGAGCAGCCTCTTCTTACCTTATCACTCCTGGTATCTCCAGTATTCAAATAGACAGGGTGAACAGCAGTGTGAGCATTCTCTTCTTAACTCAGTACCTCAGTAACTAGTAGATCAGATAGGGGGGATGGACAGCAGTGTGAGCAGAATATTCTTACCTCGGTACCCCTCGTATCTCCAGTATTAGATAAGATAGGCATGGTGGACAGCAGTATGAGCAACCTCTTCTTACCTGAATACCAGTCATATTTCCAGTATTAGATCAGCTAGACAGAGTGGACAGCAGTGTGAACAGCCTCTTCTTACCTCAGTACCCCTGGCAACTGCAGTATTAGATCAGCTGGACAGAGCGGACAGCAGTGTGAACAGCCTCTTCTTACATGAGCACAGCTGGTAACTCCAGTATTAGATCAGAAGACAGGATGGGCAACAGTGTAAGCAGCCTCTTCTTACCTCAGCACTTCTGGTATCTTCAGTATTAGATCACCTAGACAGGATGGACAGCAGTGTGAGTGGCCTCTTTTTACCTCATCACCCCTGATATTTCTAGTATTAGGTCAGCTAAACAGAGTGGAGAGTTGTGTGAGTGGCATCTTCTTATCTCTGCACCCCTGGTATTTCCAGTATTAGATCAGATAGGCAGGATGGACAGCAGTGTGAGCAGTCTCTTCTTACCTCAACACATCTGGGATCTCTAGTATTAGATCAGCTAGACAGGGTGGACAACAGTGTGAGCTGTTTCTTTATACCTTCTGGCAGCTGGAATCACTCTATCATACTGATTGAATTTTAAGCGCACACTAATTAATTTAAAACGAGTCTGCTGCTTGAAATCATAATGTTCTGTTAACCATGGTTACATCCAAGGAAACATGAAGCCACCAATGTTTTCATCAACCGGGCTTTACAGGTACAGATATTGCCGCTTGTAAGATTTCCCCTAAATCAACCATTTTTTATGATTCCTCAATGACTTAAAAAAAGAGACTGTCTCCCAAAAGGGACTCGGCTACAGGATTGTTTCAATAACATTGTGGAGCTTGTTCACGAATGTTGTGGAATGGGCCGACATCACTTTCCGCCTTCCAATACACCCTGCTACGTTACCCCAGAGTGTGCGTGTGCTTTTTGGGGACTAGTTGCTTACCCCTTACTAGGCCACAAGTGGCATGATGGTATGGGGGCCTTATATTTATGAGACAATTCAGTAGAGCCAGAGTCCGGTATAAAAAGTTACAAACATTTTTAGTGTCGAGCTTCAAACGTAGTAAAATCACTTAAAAACATGACAAATCTTCAACATTTCTTCTGCTTTAGGCAGAGGCTCATATTCAGATACGGTCACAGACGACATATCTGGATGTTGCAAGACGCTTCAGAGTAACAGAGCAATTCTAGAGCTGTCCAACTCTGACTTCCCACTTTCAATATCCTCCATTAAGGTTGGTACCCCGTGCTCCTCCCCGGCCAAAATAGCATTCAGTTTCTAAACCTCTAGAGCTGGTTTGACGCGTCGTCGCCTGAAGCCCGCTCCTTCTAGCTGCCTATGGGAATTACGCCTTTGTAAGCTCTATTTAATCCTACAGCAGGTACTAACAGCCAGCAAAAATCCCCTCTACATTAGTCACACAGGTCAATGTGTGTCACTGTGACTTCCTTTTCTGTCTCTGTACGCCAGTGGTGTAGATGATATATGACTTCTCTAGAATTGTTCTGAACGCTGTTCTTGACTATCAGTCACTGCACCCTCCCCACTTGTGCCCAATTATTCCACAGTACTTCTTATCTTCTTCAAAATCTCTCCATAAACTAAATAACAGGAACTATATTCCTGTACAAAATGCCCCAGGAACTCCCCCCACCTGGGTTGACACTAGCTATTATCCCTGTCACAGCCTAACAGCTGCTGCTATAACATCCGTGGTAGTGGAACCACTGTGCCGTGGCCCGAGGAGAGCCTGGAGGGGCATGACTAGGCAAACACCTGACTCTTCACTAGAGGCCCTGATGGTGGGGTTAGACTTGGCTCTTGATGGACGCTAGGTGCTACTCCAGGGCAGACCTCGAACACATGGCTGCTGACCGCCAAAGGGGCAAGAAGATGGAACGGCCAAGAATGGATGAACTTGACAAGTGCAGGCGGGCACAGCAGAAATACGAGAAGACAAGGCAGGTATAGGCAGGAATGGCTGGTATCCAGACTGGCACGGCAGGTGCAGGCAGGTACAGCTGTTATGTAGACAAAAACGATAGGTATAGGCAGGCATGGCTGGTATATAGACTGGCACAACAGGTGCAGGCAATTATGGCTAGTATACAAACTGGCCCGGCAGGTGCAAGCAGGTACAGTTGGTATGCCCACAGGTATGGCAGGTGCTGGCAGGTACGGCTTGTATACAGACTGGCACTGCGGATACAGGCAGGTACAGCTGGTATGCAGACAGACATGGCAGGTGTAGGTAGGTAAGGTTGGTATGCAGACTTTCACAGCAGGTGCAGGCAGGTATGCTGGAAGGCACCATCAGGACAAGCGTGGGCACTGGTGGGTACTGGTAGGTACAGGCAGGTAGTAGTGGGTAGTAGCGGGTACTGGCAGGTACACACAGAGACATGGGACATGACAACTAGCAAGCGTGTAGGCTATCTGACTAAACACATTGCTCAAGCAACACCAACAGGTGGAGGTGCCTTAAATAATATGTGTGTCCCATCCATTGGCTTGGGAAACTTTAGAACGACCAGCACTGTCCTTTTAAAAAGGCAGAAGAGTGCGTGCTTTAAGCACAGTGTCCTGGGATATGCGAGCCGTGTGCACATCTTGGGCAGAAGCAGCAGGGGGAGAGGGAGGAAATGTGGGAAGGAAGCCATGGCGCTAAGTCAGTGTCCCTGCCAGTGGAGGGAGGAAGCGTACAGGGACGCCATCGCAACAGTATCACCCCTCTTTATGCCCTGTCTTCTTCAGTCCTGCAAGAAATACGCCCTGTCTTCTTCAGTCCCGCAAGAAATAACGCCCTTTCTTCTTCAGTTCCGCAAGAAATCTCTCCAGGAGGAGGGGGCATGGATATTTGCTCTGGGCTCCCACAACCTTTCCTCAGGACCGAACATCCTCCAATGAACAAGAAAAAAGGTTTTTCCTCTTTTCAAAAACATTTTCAGTACTGACAGGAGCACTGAAGAAGGGACTGAAGATGACAGGCTTGAGGAGAGACACGTGAAATGAATTGGGAATTCATAGAGCGGCTAGGAGTTTGAGCTCGTAAGCTACAGCATTAATGTTTGAGAACCCCGAATGGAAGGAAGCGAGGACCCAAATTTATACGAGGTTAGCTTGAGACGGACATATTTTTACAAAAGCCAAACCTTATCCCCATGGAGAAAGAGAGGCAGGTCCAGATGTCTCTGGTACTTTCTCTTCATCCGTTCATAAGATTTCATTAAAGACGTCTTGGTGTCGTCCCAGATCTTAGAGAAGCCTTTTAAGAGTTTTTCAGCAGCAGGAATGTCAGGGGTAGCAGATACAGGAAAACGGAATATTGGAGTGTTGACCATATACCACCAAAAACTGAGATTTAGCTGAGGATTCGCTCACATGGTTGTTGTGTGAGAATTTGGCCCAAGGCAGGAGTTCGGGCCAATCTCTGTGGTGAGCACTGACAAAGGGTCACAGGTAGTAGGTCAGGTTAACCCGCTCTACCTGGCCATTGGATTGTGGTTAGTGGATAGTAGGCCGAAGAAAAGTACAAGGTGACATTCAGTAGTTTGCAGGTAGCCCTCCAGAAGCAAGATGTAATATGGACGCCTCTATCAGAGACAATATGGAGAGGTACCCCATCGAGGTAAAAAATATGTTGAATTAACTTCTTGGCAAGCACATGAGCAGACAGGAGGCTGGATAGCGGAGTAAAATGGGCCATCTTAGAAAAGCCATCCAAAACTACCCAGATGATGGTACTTCTGGCTGATACTGGAAGATTGGTGATAAAGTCCATTGCAATATGCTGCCATTGAGCAGATGGTACCAACAATCAGAGTCTTATTCCAGGCACAGAAGGAAAAGGCCAAGACGAAATCCACAATACCCTTGGTGATGGCCACCAATAGTACTGTAAAATGATAAGAGCTGTTATCTTCTGTTTAGCACGACCAGACAATTTGGATGAATCACCCCAGAGAAGCATCTGCTTCCTGTCCGGTTTGGAGACGATGGTTTTTCCAAGTGAAACCGGAGACAACAAGTCCAGTGGTGTGACAGTAAGCATCTTGGAGAGGTCAATGATGCTCTGAGACTCCTCCTCCTGATCTGAAGACTGAAAAGACCTGGAAAGCGCATCCGCTTTGATGAAAGACGCCCAGGCTTGACAAGGATTTAGGCGCTGTGCGGACTGCAAGTAGGCCATGTTCTTGTGGTTCCTATAGATAATTACAGGATGAACCGCTCCTTCAAGTTTAAAGCACCACTGCTCCAGAGCCAGTTTTATCTCCAAGATTTCTCGATTGCCTATCGAGTAGTTGCATTCTGAGGCCGAGCAGGCCTTAGAAAGTAACCGCAGGTCATCATATGGCCGGAAGTAGACTTCTGGGTGAGGACAACTCCAGAAGAGGCATCCACTTCCAAAAAGAATTGCTTAATGTTTGTAATGTAAAATGTCTGTAAGATCTGTATGTTAAAGTAAAGTATGATGTTTCTAGAACCTTCTAGAAATCTCCCATTGCTATACACTGAGGAGACGAGCCTGTCATGTAGCTGCAACCCCCCTCTCTTCCCCCACAACACACACACCAGCGTCTTCCTGCGTGCAGCTCTGTGAAACCTGAAGCCTCACTGTAGAATCCTTCTCCTCACCCCTCCCTGCACAGCTAAAGGAAGTCCTTTGTCCTCTGGACATGTGTCTGAAATAAAACTATGAGAGATATTAAAATAGGCTAGCATGGGCTCCGTTTGCGACAGAAAAACGAAACGAACATTTCTGTGATCTGCGCGGACCCGGCTTCCCTATGGTGGCTCTTGCAAAATCCTAATCTCTCCAGAAACTGAGATATGGATTGCTCCCAAATGGAGGGTCTTAATTATGGCATGCTTGGTGTTTTCGGATTCTATTCGGTAAATCACAAAAAATGATGCCCTATGTGTGTTGGTGCGGGTTTTTCTCATTTAGATATAGTTATTCTAAGTTTTGTAGCCAAATCATAACTTGGAGAGAGGGAGGTTGGACTTCTCCAGACCGCCCATTTCGTGAGGTCACAGACCCTAGGCTATAGGTATTCCCTACCAAATACCAGTCAGTTCAGCTGGAGTCCTCCTGCCAGAGAGACGTACCGATGAGTGGGGACGTTTGGTTAAGCGCCCCTCCCCCAGCCACATGGTCTGTCTAATACCAACTACTTTAGAACAATGAGGGTAATATACTAATTATAAATAAAATAAAATTCACCACCCCTCTGGAAATATGGATGGCAAACCATCCGGTGAAAGAACCAAATACCAATGAGTATGGTGGAAGATGATACTGACAGAGTGCCAAGTGGAAATAATATATACAACATGTGAAAATAGATAAAAACACCTTTATTAAAATAAATGGGTGTACACTTAGATAAACAATAATGGTAAAAAATAATAAAAAGGCATCCCAGATAAATACATAATAATGGATTATAATATCCTATAACATAGGGTAAAATGTATATCTATGAGGCACAGGCTCAAAAAGGAAAAAAGTATTAATGAAACCTTGATCAAGCCCCCAAAGTAAAATGTGTATACAGTACACCATATAATAATGAATCAACAAAAATAGTGTAAACACAGTATACAAAAAATAATAGAAAATAGTAATAATAACAACAACAATAATACCGACAATATGTGAAATAGAAAGTGCAATGGAAAAAATTTGTGCAGTGACCAAAGAAGAGACACCACAAAAGTGTCATACAATGTGAGAAGGGAAAAAAGTAATGGGAGCTGAAATTAAATAATACCTAAAGAGCTGGAGGATAATGCCTGGGGATGCCTAGGAACGCGCCCCGACGCGCGTTTCGGACGGACTTCCTGACGAAGGAAGTTTTATTCCGAAACGCGCATCGGGGCGCGTTCCCAGGCATCCCCAGGCATTATCCTCCGGCTCTTTAGGTATTATTTAATTTCAGCTCCCATTACTTTTTTCCCTTCTCACATTGTATGACACTTTTGTGGTGTCTCTTCTTTGGTCACTGCACCAATTTTTTCCATTGCACTTTCTATTTCACATATTGTCGGTATTATTGTTGTTGTTATTATTACTATTTTCTATTATTTTTTGTATACTGTGTTTACACTATTTTTGTTGATTCATTATTATATGGTGTACTGTATACACATTTTACTTTGGGGGCTTGATCAAGGTTTCATTAATACTTTTTTCCTTTTTGAGCCTGTGCCTCATAGGTATACATTTTACCCTATGTTATAGGATATTATAATCCATTATTATGTATTTATCTGGGATGCCTTTTTATTATTTTTTACCATTATTGTTTATCTAAGTGTACACCCATTTATATTAATAAAGGTGTTTTTATCTATTTTCACGTGTTGTTGTATATATTATTTCCACTTGGCACTCTGTCAGTATCATCTTCCACCATACTCATTGGTATTTGGTTCTAATACCAACTACGCACATGTGAGTGTTACTTTCTGTTCTTTCATCCACTTTGTTTTATATTTGTATTTGTACATATGTAATGTCTCAACTTTATAGCAACTTTTATCTATGTAATCACTGGCCGCATTCTTTTGGGAATAAATGATAAAATCTATTAGCTCTGTCTCCATGCTCTAAGAAACGAACTATGCGCCTTTTTTAGATAATTGCGCTACTGTTCGGGTTGGCTTCGAACCCCTCCATTAAGTCTATAACTTAAGTGGAGAAACCAGGAGCTGGTGGCAGCGTGGTGTGCGCGACTGGCAAGGCTAGCTGGCAGTACAGACGGGTCTTATATGCTGAATGAGGGGCTGCGGCCACAGCATTGATAATTCCCTTACTGCAGTAGTCTAATTGCCTGTGCACAACAAGCAGCCCGTCCGGCGACTAATTATCCTAGGTGCAGTTCCCTGCCTGACCTGAAGGTAAGGGGGCGCCGGAGAGCTGCGAGTTCCAAAGTGGAACTGAGAAAGTGGGATATACATAAATCCCCGCAGTTCTTGGAAGGTTGTTAGCAGTGGTCGGGCAACCAAAATACCCCCCTGCGATAAATTGTTAGAGCAAGATTAGCTTGCTGTGTTTTTGTCACATGGTGCCCGTGGTGGGATAACTAAGATAAGCCCCCACTGTGCCTGTGATAGCCGTGTGCCGGCAGTGCGTCATGTCCCTCCGTCCGCTGACAAACCCGTGTTGGTGGTGGGATTGTGACATATTGGTGGCACCGGCGGCGCCGTTCGTCACAATTTGGTGCAACGGCGTGCCTCCTGCTTGCGTTCATCACATATTGGTGGCAGAGCAGTGGGATAATCATAGAGCATTAGTGATTTGGTTTGAGCACTCATTCCGCTCACAAAAGACCTGCACGGTTCCTGCGGGAATCCTGCATCATAGGTTTTGGAGAACAGACTCAGTGATTACTAGTCCTGAGACATTAGTGTGTATGTGCGAGTATTCCCTCTCGTTTTTCTTTTCTATCTTTTATTAGGCAACCATGGCGGCAAAAGGAGAACACTGGTACAAACAGCAGACAAAGGAAGTTCTTGCTGGGTTATGCACATACCAAGGCCTTGATGCCACGAACAAAAACAGAGCCCAACTGATCGCGGCTCTGGTGCAGTTGGACAATGACCAGAATCCAGCGGGCGCAGAAGTTGGCCCAAGTGACAATGGGGCTGCAGCAGAGGCTCCACTCCAGAGCGCTGGCCCCACATTCAACCAGAGCGAGCTGGACCCCTACCTGCAAGCGGCCTTGGACACACTCCCCGCCGAAAACAGTGAGGGATGGGTGAGGCTGATCCAGCAATATCGGCAGGAGGCCCGAGCCGAACGCCAGGCAGAGGCTGAGAGAGCTGAGCGCCAAGCAGAAGCTCAGAAAGCCCATGAACTGGAGATGCTCCGACAAGGGGGGAATGCCCCCACAGCCCGAAGCAGTGAGCCCAGCAGCGTCCAGACTCCTAAACCCCGGCCAGAGCATTTTCCCGTGATGGAAAAGGACGGGGACTTGGACACATTTCTGCGAGCCTTTGAGAAAGCCTGCAGACAGTACCAGCTGGATAAGGTCCAATTGGCCCAGTACTTGACCCCAGGGCTAACAGGCAAAGCTCTGGAGGCGTTAGCTTCTCTTCCGTCAGAAGACGACGATGACTATGACGCCATAAAGCAGGCTCTGATCGCCAAATACCGGCTGACACCTGAGGTGTACCGAAAGAAGTTCCGGAACCTCCAACGTGGCCCACATGATAGCTATAGTGATTTGGTGCAAGGATTCAGGACCCACTTTTACCAGTGGATCCATGGACTATCCGTTGATTCCTTTGAGCAGCTATGGGACCTGATGATCAAAGACCAGTTCCTGCATCTTTGCCCAGCCTCAGTTCATCCTGGACCGCGAACCAACGAACGCGGACAAAGCGGCGCAGATCGCCGACAACTACAAGGCCAACCAGAAGCCAGAGACACGGAGGCCAGTCACCACCAGCTGGAGAGGGGGTAAGCCTGCAACCAACCCCAGTGCCCCAGCTAGCCGTCTCTCCGGAGGCCCTGTCCCTATTGCCAACACCAGGCCTACTACTGACAGTCGCCTGTATTTCCACTGCAAGCGGCCTGGTCACCTCAGTTACACCTGTGTGGAAAAGCCGAAGAACCCCCCAGCCAAGGCCTCTGGGCTCAATGCCTCTGTTCTTTTGGTGGGAGGTGTGGTTGGGAGGATTGACGACAACGTCCAACCCGTCCAGGTGGGCGCCCGTCTTGCTACAGGCCTCAAGGACACCGGGGCTGAACGAACCCTCATCCGTCCTGGACTGGCGACCCCTGAAGAGTTTGTTGAGGGGAAAACCCTGACTGTCACCGGGATCAGGGGTACCCGCTGTCCCTTGCCAGTGGCCCGGGTATTCCTTGATTGGGGTGTTGGGAGCGGGGTGAGGGAAGTGGGAGTGTCTGAAAACCTGCCCACTGATGTTTTATTGGGGACTGACTTGGGGAGGATGGTTGCATACTACGTCCCTGACACCCCTCCCCAACCTGATAATAAGGGTAACGTTAACCCTGATGATGATGATGATGACGGGAAACTGAATGTGTTACCTGCTAATGCCTTGATGAGTAATGATGCAACTAACAATCATTCTCTCCCCAGGAATGATGCTGATGGTGATGTAACTGTACCAAAGAAATCTGATAACCATTCTTTTCCTAGGAATGATGATGTATCTGTGCCGACTGAACCTGTTAACCATTTCTTTGAAACGGTAGATGTGTCCACAGGTACCGAAGTGCTCAGTCCCTTCACTCTGCGGGGTGAGACGGCTGAGAAACCCCTGGCAGGAGCAAGCAACGGTGCTCAAGGAAATGGGGAGGAGCATGGGGAACATGAGGAAGGTCATGCCATGCAGCTGACCAGTGCCACTGAGGAAGGTAACTGGCCCATAAGTAGCACTGCTCCTGAAGTGTTGGGGGTGGATGGGGAGGTAGAACCCATAGCAGCACCGACTTGTGGGTCTGTAGAAAACCCCAGGGAGACAGCATACGTAGCAGCTGTAACACGTAGTCAGAGTGCCCAGATCGCAGGTAGCGCCCTGTCTTCTGGACCCTCTTCTGCTACAGGAGAGACTGAACCAGAGGTGACCCCAGAGCCGGTTACAGAGGGTCCCAGTACAGAAGGAACCCTGACGTCACTTCTGGCAGCCTCCAGCAAGGAGTTCCAGGCTGCTCTGCACTCAGATGCGAGTCTGGAGAAATTGAGAGATCTCGCTGAGACGCCCACCTCCAAGTCTGATAAGGAGAGTGTGTTCTGGGAACAACGAAGGTTGTACCGGGAGACAGTACCCAGAGATCCCCAAAAGGAGTGGTTGAGGGAAAGACAGCTAGTCGTCCAGGTACAGTTCAGAAATGAGTTGTTGCGGATTGCCCATGAGATTCCACTCGCTGGACACTTGGGGATCAGCAAAACAAAGGCACGGCTGTCTCAACACTTCTATTGGCCCAAGATGGGGACAGATGTAACACAATACTGTCGCTCCTGTGACACCTGTCAAAAGGTGTGTAAGGCGGGGCCTGCTCTTCAGGCTCCCCTTATTCCTTTGCCGGTGATAAAGGAGCCTTTCCAGAGAATCACGGTGGACATTGTAGGCCCGCTGGCTGTCCCCAGCAGCTCTGGAAAACGATACATTTTCACCATGGTAGACTACGCTACCCGGTACCCAGAGGCAGTAGCTCTGTCTTCAACCAGGGCAGATAAGGTGGCTGACGCACTGGTGACCATCTTTTCAAGGGTAGGATTTCCCAGGGAGATGCTTACCAATCAAGGGACCCAATTCATATCTCGCCTAATGGAGGCTCTCTGTAAGAAAATGCAGGTGAAGCACCTGGTATCGAGTGCGTATCACCCACAGACTAATGGTTTGTGTGAACGCTTCAACGGTACCCTCAAACAGTTGCTCTGCATGCTGGTTGAGACCCAAGGGCGCGACTGGGAGCGGTACCTCCCACACCTGCTGTTCGCTTACAGAGACGTTCCGCAGGCCTCGACCGGGTTCTCCCCCTTCGAGCTCCTGTATGGCAGGCGAGTCCGGGGACCCCTTAGGTTGATAAGAGAATCCTGGGAAGATGAGCCAAACCCCACAAAAGTGTCCATCGTGGATTATGTCATGCGCTTCCGTGACAAGATGCAGACCTTGACGCAGTTGGTGCATGACAACATGACGCAGGCTCAGGCTGACCAGAAGCACTGGTACGACCAGAACGCCCGGGAGCGGACCTACCAGGTGGGTCAAAAGGTGTGGGTGCTGGTCCCCGTACCAACGGATAAGCTTCAGGCAGCCTGGGAAGGCCCATACGTCATCCACCAACAGCTCAACCCGGTCACCTATGTGGTCACGCTTGACCATGCTCGGGGTAGGCGCAAGGCCTTTCACGTCAACATGCTGAAGGCGCACCACGAGCGTTAAGCTTGCGTTCTACCGGTCTGCAACCTGCCCGAGGATGTGGAGGAAGATCCCCTACTGGACATGCTGGACCAAGCCAAGGCCAATGGGCCATTGAGGCCATGGAGATCAGTGGTTTGCTAACCGTATCCCAGAGGCTGCAGTTGGTGGAAGCCCTGGAACCCTTCCAGGCCGTGTTCACCAACCGACCTGGGAGGACGGAGTTAGCGGTTCATGAGGTGGACACCGGGAATCACGCCCCACTACGGCGAACACCTTATCGGATCTCTGAGGAGGTGCAACAAGTCATGCGCCAAGAGATCAATGAGATGTTAAGGCTGGGGGTGATTCGACGGTCAAAAAGCACGTGGGCCTCACCTGTAGACCTCGTGCCTAAAAAGGATCGAACCACTCGGTTCTGCGTGGACTACAGGGGGCTCAACGCCATCACAACCTCTGATTCCCACCCGATGCCGCGCATCGAGGATCTGCTTGAGCAGTTGGCGAAAGCAAGGTACATATTCATCATGGATTTGAGTCAGGGATACTGGCAGATTCCCCTGAGCCCTGAGGCGCAGGAGAAATCCGCCTTAATCACCCCCTTTGGACTGTACAAGTCCTCGGTCATGCCCTTCGGCATGAAAAATGCCCCTGCCACTTTCCAGTGGATGGTCAACCACCTGCTCTGGGGACTGGAGGAGTACGCAGTGGCGTACTTGGATGACATCGCCATCTTCAGTTCCACCTGGGAGGAACACCTTCAGCATCTCCAGGAGGTGCTCAAACGTCTTCACCAGGCTGGCCTGACTATCAAGCCGGGAAAGTGCCAGATGGGCATGAGCGAGGTCCACTACTTGGGTAGGCGGGGGTTCCATGAGTCCGGAGCCAGAAAAGGTGGACGCAATCGCGTCCTGGCCCACCCCCAGGACCAAGAAACAGGTGAAGTCCTTCTTGGGCACTGCAGGGTACTATAGGTGGTTTGTTCAAGACTATAGCGCCCTTGCAAAACCCTTGACTGACCTCACCAAGCAGAGGCTACCCCAAACAGTCAACTGGACAGATGACTGGGAGGCGGCCTTCCAAGCTTTGAAAGCAGCCCTGTGCAACTCTCCAGTGTTGAGAGCAGTCGACAGTAGTCGCCTGTTTCTGGTACAGACCGACGCCAGCGAGTTTGGCCTCTGTGCTGTGCTCAGCCAGGTCGACTTGGGGAACCAGGAGCACCCCGTGTTGTACCTGAGCCGGAAACTTTTGCCGAGGGAAGTGGCATACTCGACCATCGAGAAGGAGTGTCTGGCCATGGTGTGGGTGCAACGTTTGCAGCCCTACCTGTACGGGAGCACCTTCACCGTGGTTACCGATCACAACCCTCTGAGCTGGATGCACACAGTGTCTGGAACCAATGGAAGGTTGCTCCGCTGGAGCCTTGCCCTTCAACAGTACGACTTTACTGTACAACAAAAAAAGGGCAGCGAACATGGAAATGCTGATGGGTTGTCCTGCTGGGGCGAACCCGCTGAGGTGCGCATGGCCGATTACCGAGAGGTAATGCCGCCGTGGTGCCCTCTAAAAGGGGGAAGTGTAATGTAAAATATCTGTAAGATCTGTTTGTTTAAGTAAAGTATGATGTTTCTAGAACCTTCTAGAAATTTCCCAATGCTACACACTGAGGAGACGAACCTGTCATGTAGCTGCAACCCCCCCTCTCTTCCCCCACAACACACACACCAGCGTCTTCCTGCGTGCAGCTCTGAAACCTGAAGCTTCAGTGTAGAATACTCCTCCCCCCTCCCTGCACAGCTAAGGGAAGTCCTTTGTCCTCTGGGACATGTGTCTGAAATAATACTGTGAGAGATATTAAAATAGGCTAGCATGGGCTCCGATCGCGACAGAATAACAAAATGAACATTTCTGTGATCTGCGCGGACCCGGCTTCCCTACGGTGGCTCTTGCAAAATCCTAATCTCTCCAGAAACTGAGATATGGATTGCTCCCAAATGGAGGGTCTTAATTATGGCATGCTTGGTGTTTTCGGATTCTATTCGGTAAATCACAAACAATGATGTCCGATGTGTGTTGGTACGGGCTTTTCTCGTTTAGATATAGTTATTCTAAGTTTTGTAGCCAAATCATAACTTGGAGAGAGGGAGGTTGGACTTCTCCAGACCGCCCATTTCGTGAGGTCACAGACCCTAGGCTATAGGTATTCCCTACCAAATTCCAGTCAGTTCAGCTGGAGTTCTCCTGCCAGAGAGACGTACCGATGAGTGGGGACGTTTGGTTAAGCGCCCCTCCCCCAGCCACATGGTCTAATACCAACTACGCACATGTGAGTGTTACTTTCTGTTCTTTCATCCACTTTGTTTTATATTTGTATTTGTACATATGTAATGTCTCAACTTTATAGCAACTTTTATCTATGTAATCACTGGCCGCATTCTTTTGGGAATAAATGATAAAATCTATTAGCTCTGTCTCCATGCTCTAAGAAACGAACTATGCGCCTTTTTTAGATAATTACGCTACTGTTTGGGTTGGCTTCGAACCCCTCCATTAAGTCTATAACTTAAGTGGAGAAACCAGGAGCTGGTGGCAGTGTGGTGTGCGCGACTGTCAAGGCTAGCTGGCAGTACAGACGGTTCTTACATGCTGAATGAGGGGCTGCGACCACAGCATTGATAATTCCCTTACTGCAGTAGTCTAATTGCCCGTGCACAACAAGCAGCCCGTCCGGTGACTAATTATCCTAGGTGCAGTTCCCTGACTGACCTGAGGTTAAGCGGGGCGCCGGAGAGCTGCGAGTTCCAAAGTGGAACTGAGAAAGTGGGATATACATAAATTCCCGCAGTTCTTGGAAAGTTGTTAGCAGTGGTGGGGCAACCAAAATACCCCCCTGCGATAAATTGTTAGAGCAAGATTAGCTTGCTGTGTTTTTGTCACATGGTGCCCGTGGTGGGATAACTAAGATAAGCCCCCACTGTGCCTGTGATAGCCGTGTGCCGGCAGTGCGTCACGTCCCTCCGTCCGCTGACAAACCCGTGTCGGTGGTGGGATCGTGACATATTGGTGGCACAGGGTCCGCTGTCTGTCGCAATTTGGCGGCGGCGGTCCGCCCGTTCATCACATATTGGTGGCAGCGGTGCGATGTTCGTCACAATGTACGGACGGTGCAGCACCGGAGCGGAGGCGAAGGCCTGATTTGAAGAGAAAAAGGTGCTTTCAGCCTTGAGTCTACATCGAGGTTATCCCCCCTTGTGGGTCAGGGCAGATATTGGAGAGATCAGAGAGGAGAATTGCAATAGTAGCTAGAAAATCCGAGAAAAAACAGGATTGCATTCAGACCATCAAAGATGATGTACCCAAGGAACGGAAGATACGTGTCACGATCCATTTTTGGACCTGTGTCAGATCTAGGATTCTCATATATAAACTTTTTTCCTTTCAGGCCATCGTGGGTTAACATCAGTTTTTCCCCCTGTTGGCCGCTCGTGTAATCACATAGCTGGTCAGTTTTGCTGATGCAGGTGGTGACCACTCCCACCTTCCTTTAAAAGGTCACCTGATGCTTCAGCTAACTGTTGGTGATACACTTCCTTTTGGAAACCAACCGTGGTGAAGACAGGAGCTTGCTGGTGCAGTGGTACTTCAGCTGAATGCTGTGATCGGGTGCCTAACTCTGCTGTGTGGTGCATTGCAGCAGAGAAAGCTAAGTGTTTTTTGTCTTACCTTGTTTGTTATATTTTCCCTTGGTGTTGTATTAGTGCAGCGGTGGGACCAGTGTCCGCACTTGCCAATTCCCTACTGAGGGATAGGTGCAGGGCAAGTAAGCTATCCTGCTCAGTAACGGTTTGAAAGAAGCCATATAGGGACGTCAGGATAGACCAGGGCACAGCCTCAGGAGGTGTCCATTTCCCCGTTCCCTATCACAGGGCCCACTGTTGTAATTATGTCCCCGATGTTCCCTTGTTTGTTTGCTGTTTGGTGACTGACCGATTGCTGGGTCGTGTCACACAGGGCCAGTCACTTTGTGACAATACGTTTGCTCAAAGACTTATTTTGCAAACTTGATGTACAAACGATTCTTCCTCAATCTCTGCAGAACCTGGTGAACATCCCTCCTGTGTGTGGGCAGATTGAGACCCCTATAGTCTATACAGGGATGAAGTGAGTCCTTTTTCTTTACAATGAAGAATCCTGCTCCAGCCAGAAAGGAAGACTTCTGGATAAATTACCTGGCTTGGTTCTCTTTGATATATTCGGACATGGCTCGGCTGTCAGCCTGGAACAGAGGGTAGATAGGGCTTAGTGGAGGATAAGAGCCAGGAAGGAGGTCAATAGAGCAATCATACATCCTGTGTGTTGGTAGTGCATCTGCCTCCTTTTTTATCAAAGCCATCCATGTAAGTCCAATAAGCGGGACACAGGCCAGGTAATTTAAATGAACTAGGCGGCGGTCTGGCAGGACAAATGGGGACAAGGCATCTCTCATGACAGGCCTGGCCTCATGAGAGTATTTCTCTGGGTCTACAATATAAGACAGGCTCGTACTTTCGTAGCCATGGAGCAGTGAATGGGACAGACCAGACAGTATATAAAGAGAGATTCCCTTTAAGTGCAACATTCCAGCCCAAAGTTCGACAAGTTAAAAAAAAAAAAAACGGCCTTGGAAAGTCAGTGAAGAAGAGGATTGATCCTTGCCCAGCGTAGACTCTCCCACAGATCCTAGGGTCTGGAGTTTCCTGTTTTTTTCAGGTCAGGAGCAGATTAAACGTTCAGGACTGCCACAATAGAAGCATCTTCCTTTGGCATGACAGGGCTCCTGATGATGGTTGACCATCTTCACCTGGTAAATTTGCATGGATTCAGGGGAAAGTGTCGAGGCTGGGATTCACAGCATGATCAACCCTTGGAAGGTAGGAGCCAAGCGCATAGATCTTTTCTCGTGGGTCACTTCCTTGGAGCGCTCCTGAAACTGATGTCGATCTAGGTAGCCAAGGACACCAGGTTATCCAGCGAGGTGAGAATATCACAGCCAGCCAACTCATCCTCAATTCTTCCAGAAAGGCTCCCCCAGAAAGCGGCCACCAAAACCTCATTGTTCCAGGTACGTTTGGCAGACGGGGTCTGGAAATGAATGGCGCACTGACCCATTGTGAGGTTACCCTGGCGTTCCCTGAGAAGGGAAGATGCTGAGGAGGAAACATGGCCAGGATTATCAAAGACCTTACAGAAGACTTCCAAGAAGGTCTGAAGGTTGGAGACAAGAGGATCCCCTTGTTTCCATAGGGTATTGAGCCAAGCCAGAGCTTCGCCAGTGAGATGGGACATGATGAAATCCACTTTGGCCCGATCTGAAGTGAATTGGTGTGCCAAAAGTTCAAAATGCAGCATGCATTGGTTGACAAACCCTCGACATAGCGCAGGATCACCATCATAATGTGATGGAGCTGACAGACGGGGTCCAGAACCAGGAACATAGCAGGCAGGCCGGAGGTTCATGGCCGAGATTGCTGCAGCTTAGGGAGGAGCAGATGCGACAGCAGATGTCAGTGTCCAGGCCGGTGGTATCTGTCCGCATATAAGAGGATATCTCATCCTGATGGCCTATCTGTTGGGAGACATCCTGGTACAGGACAGAGATAGAAGATGATTGGGATTCTATAGGCTGAGCAAACAGCAAGTGGAACCACTGTGCCATGGCCCGAGGAGAGCCTGGAGGGGCGTGACTAGGTGAACAACTCACTCTTCACTAGAGTCCCTGATGGTGGATTAGACTTGGCTCCCAATGGATGCCAGGTGCTACTCCAGGGCAGACCTCGGACACACAGCAGCTGACCCCCAAAGAGGCAAGAAGATGGAACAGCCAAGAATGGATGGCCTGTCAGAAAGACAGATTTTAAGGGATTCAGAAAGAGAATTGGAGGGATCCAATGGCTGGATATCCTTAAAGACAAAAATGTCCAGGAAAGATGGGAAATCTTGAAAAATGAAATTCTCAAAGCACAATTGTTAACAATTCCGAAAAGAGGGAAGAATAGGAAGCATTTAAGGAAACCAGGATGGATGAACATAGAACTTAAGCACATGCTAAAAAGGAAGAAAAAAATGTTTATAAAATGGAAAGAGGGATGCATATCTAAAGAAGAATATAATGCTGTCTGCAGAACCTGCAGGGCACAAATCAGATTAGCTAAAGCTGACAATGAATTGAGG
This sequence comes from Dendrobates tinctorius, assembly GCF_039654945.1. Lineage (NCBI taxonomy): Eukaryota > Metazoa > Chordata > Amphibia > Anura > Dendrobatidae > Dendrobates > Dendrobates tinctorius. The sequence goes on along the minus strand of NW_027361722.1, from coordinate 17,663,500 downwards.
CTTGCAAGAGATGTCAAAAGCAATAATAAAGGATTTTGGGGATATGTCAAAAGTAAAAGAAAAGTCAAAGATGCTATAGGATTTTTACAGGATGAAAATTATGAAATGGTAAGACAGGATGTTGAGAAGGCCGAACTTTTAAATTCCTATTTTGCATCTGTTTTCTCTCAGAAAGGAAATGTAACATCAACTGTTCTTCACTGTCCTATTAAGGGAATAGAAGAATCCAGGATATCTATAAACAGAACGATAGTGAGGAAGCACTTAGCTAACCTAAATAAATTCAAGTCTCCAGGTCCAGATGAATTACACCCCAGAGTACTGAAGGAGATAGCAGAAGAAATTTTTGAACCCCTCTCCATAATCTTTGAAAATTCTTGGAGAACAGGAGAAGTGCCAGAAGACTGGAGAAGAGCAAATGTTGTTCCTATCTTCAAAAAGGGGAAGAAGGTGGACCCAGGCAACTATAGGCCGGTGAGTCTGACTTCTATACCAGGAAAGATCTTTGAACAAATTATTAAACAACATTTATGTCAGTACCTGGATAACAATGAAGTGATTAAACAGAGTCAGCATGGGTTGGTAAGTAATAAGTCATGTCAGACTAACTTAATTTCCTTCTATGATGGAATCACTGATTGGATGGATCAAGGAAATGCTGTAGATATAGTATATCTTGACTTCAGCAAAGCATTTGACAAAGTATCTCATACAATCCTAATTGAAAAAATGACTAAGTATGGAATGGACAAGGCAACTGTTAGGTGGATTCATAACTGGCTTAGTGATCGAACCCAAAGAGTGGTCGTAAATGGCTGCACATCCAGTTGGAAGAATGTCTCAAGTGGGGTACCACAGGGCTCTGTCCTGGGCCCTGTATTGTTCAACATCTTTATCAACGATTTAGATGATGGAATTGAGGGTAAACTGATTAAATTTGCTGATGACACAAAGCTAGGAGGGATAGCTAATACTAGAGAAGAGAGAGAGAGGATTCAAAAAGATATAAATAAACTGGAGAAGTGGGCAGCATCTAACATAATGGTTTTTAACAGGGAAAAATGCAAAGTACTACATCTGGGCAATAAAAATGAAAAAAGCATATACAGAATGGGAGTAATAGGGCTAAGCAACAGCACATGTGAAAAAGACTTGGGTATACTAATAGATCACAGACTGAATATGAGTCAACAGTGTGATGCAGCAGCAAAAAAGGCAAATGCAATTCTAGGATGTATTAACAGAAGCATACAGTCTAGATCACGTGAAGTCATTATTTCCCTCTACTCCTCTTTGGTTACACCTCATCTGGAATATTGTGTCCAGTTTTGGGCACCACATTTTAAAAAAGACATCAACAAACAGGAGCAAGTTCAGAAAAGAGCGACCAGAATGGTGACCGGTCTGTAAACACTGTCTTATGAGGAAAGGTTGCAGGATTTGGGAATGTTTAGTTTGCAAAAGAGAAGACTGAGAGGAGACTTAATAGCTGTCTACAAATATCTCAAGGGCTGTCACATTGTAGAAGGATCAACTTTATTCTCATTTGCACAAGGAAAGACTAGAAGCAATGGGATGAAAATGAATGGGAGGAGACACAGATTAGATATTAGAAAAAACTTTTTGACAGAGTGATCAATGAGTGGAACAGGCTGCCACGAGAAGTGGTGAGTTCTCCTTCAATGGAAGTCTTTAAACATAGGCTGGACAGACATCTGACTGGGATGATTTAGCGAATCCTGCTTTGAGCAGGGGGTTGGACCAGATGGCCCAGGAGGTCCCTTCCAACTCTACGATTCTATGAAATACAGGCCTGCACGGCAGGAATACGGGAAGACAAGGCAGGTGTAGGCAGATGTAAGGGGTTGAGCGTCTTACCCCTGTAAGCATCCATTATATGAAACATGTATGTACAGTCAGTCTGCAGTGTGATTTCTATAAGTGTGTTCTAGAAGTGTGAAGATTAATTTAAGAATTAAAACCAGAAGGATGTATACTGACTGTGCCCTGCTACCTGCCACCATCGCACTCTAACAAGCATCTCTATTCTTCCGACAGGTATGTCCATCCACCCAGCTCTCCTGCTCTCCTGCTGTCTGTCTATGAAGAGCACACAGTGCATCACCCAGCTTTGCACATAGACTTGCCTCTGCACCTAGCATTCACATGGTATGTCCATCCACCCAGCTCTCCTGCTCTCCTGCTGTCTGTCTATGAAGGGCACACAGTGCATCACCCAGCTTTGCACATAGACTTGCCTCTGCACCTAGCATTCACATGGTATGCCTTTCAGCTAACCCCAGCTTACCCCAGTGTTATTTATGACCTTGTTTACTCTGGCTTGATCATATGCATCTGGTCCACTCTTAATTGTCTGACCAAGAAGAGCAGAGACCACTCCTCTCTGCTTCACACCTGACTGCACTTAGTTGTACATATATTGCAGAGCAAAGTCTGCATAAAGACTTCAGTCTGCAGTGTGATTTCTATAAGTGTGTTCTAGAAGTGTGAAGATTAATTTAAGAATTAAAACCAGAATTGAACCAGAAGGGAACTGAAGGTAACTGCACACAGTCACTGTAAACAATGTTTCTGTTTGTTTTCACTTTCACCCCAATAATCCTTCACTTTCTGCTAATTCCCCTAATCCCTACTCCTAGTAAGGAACTGTTCATCTCTTCTTCAATCCTCCCCATCCACCTCACCTCCGCCTCAAAACTGTTCCTTAACATACAATCCTCTGTCTCCAAACACAGACAGCCCCCTCATGCCCTCTCCTGCTCCCACCTGCTAACACTTTCTCTGCTCCTTCTCACTGCTGGTGATATCTCTCCAAATCCTGGTCCTCCTCACCACATTCCCACAATCATTTCTACCTCCCATCCACGCTCTATCACAACCTTCCGTAACCTCTCCAACCTTATACCCATTCACCCAGTCCCCACTTCCCCAGTCCCACTAACAGGAGCTCTGTGGAACGCTTGCTCTGTCTGCAACAAGCTTTCCTACATCCATGATCTTTTTGTTACTACCAAACTGTCCTTCCTCGCCATCACCGAAACCTGGCTCACCCCTTCTGACACAGCCTCTCCTGCTGCACTTTCGTATGGCGGCTTCCACCTTTCTCACACACCCCACCCCAGCAGCAAACATGGCAGAGGAGTTGGTTTTCTCCTGTCAGATACCTGCTCCTTCACCCCAATCCCACTGCCACCCTCTGTTACCCTCCCTTCCTTTGAGGTGCACTCTGTGCGCATCTACTCCCCCTCCAACCTCCAACTGGCTGTCATCTACCGCACCCCAGGGCCAGCCACCACCTTCTTTGACCACTTCACCACCTGGTTACTTCATTTCCTTTCCGCGGACATCCCTACTATCATCATGGGCGACTTCAACATCCCCATTGACACTTCCCTCTCAGCTGCCACTAAACTTCTATCTCTCACTTCCTCCTTCGGCCTCACTCAATGGTCTTCTACATCCACCCATAAAGATGGCCACACACTGGACCTCATCTTCACCCGCCTCTGCTCCCTATCTAACCTCTCTAACTCACCTCTTCCTCTCTCTGACCACAACCTGCTCACATTCTCTTCCCTCTTCACTCCATGTCTACAATCCCCACCCCACAAACTTTCACACCCTCGCAGGAATCTTAATCACCTTGACCTACACTCATTCTCTGAATCCCTCCTCCCTCTCACAGATATAAGTTCCTTACACAATGCAGATGACGCTGCTGCTCTATATAACACCACAATAGCTGTAGCTTTGGAATCCGCTGCCCCACTTACACATACCAAAACTCACAAAATCAACAGACAGCCCTGGCACACCAGCCTGACCAAAGAGCTGAGGCGAGCTTCCAGGGCTGCTGAGCGCAGATGGAAAAGATCCCACTCCAACGAGCACTTCATCGCATTCAAACAGTCCCTCACTACTTTCAAGACCACACTCGCCACAGCTAAACAAACCTACTTCTCATCTCTCATATCCTCCCTGTCTCACAACCCTAAACAGTTATTCAACACCTTCAATTCTCTCCTCCGCCCCCCAGCACCTCCTCCCTCCCCACTCATCTCAGCTGAAGACTTTGCCTCATTTTTCAAGCAGAAAATTGATAACATCAGGGACAGTTTTGGTCAACCACCCCCAGAGCCCTTCCTCCCGACTTCCCAGCCCTCCACCTTCAAAACCAACTTCTCCACCATTACAGAAGATCGACTCTCCACTCTACTCTCAAGATCACATCTCACCACCTGTGCACTCGACCTGATCCCATCCCACTTCATACCAAACCTCACCACAGTCTTCATCCCAACCCTAACCCATCTCTTCAACCTATCACTAACAACTGGTGTTTTCCCCTCAAGCTTTAAACATGCCTCCATCACACCTATCCTCAAAAAGCCCTCTCTTGACCCATCCTCTGTATCTAGCTATCGCCCTATATCACTTCTCCCCTACGCCTCCAAGCTACTGGAACAACACGTCTACCTTGAACTGTCCTCCCATCTCTCTTCTTGCTCCCTCTTTGACCGCTTACAATCTGGCTTCCGGTCACACCACTCCACTGAAACTGCCCTTACTAAGGTCACCAATGACCTCTTAACCGCCAAGAGCAAGCGACACTACTCTGTCCTCCTCCTCCTGGACCTGTCGGCTGCCTTTGACACAGTGGACCATTCCCTATTATTACAGACCCTCTCATCCCTCAGCATCACAGACTTGGCCCTATCCTGGATCTCATCATACCTAACAGACCGGACATTCAGCGTCTCCCACTCACACACCACCTCCTCACCTCGCCCCTATCTGTCGGAGTCCCACAAGGTTCAGTCCTTGGGCCCCTGCTGTTCTCTATTTACACCTTTGGCCTAGGACAGCTCATAGAATCTCATCGCTTTCAGTATCATCTTTACGCTGATGACACACAGATCTACATCTCTGGACCAGATATCACCTCCCTACTAAACAGAATCCCTCAATGTCTGTTCCCTATTTCATCCTTCTTCTCCGCTAGATTTCTGAAACTCAACATGGACAAAACAGAATTCATCATCTTTCCCCCATCTCACGTGACCCCCCCTACGAACCTATCAATTACAGTAAATGACTTCCCACTCTCCCCAGTCCCACAAGCTCGCTGCCTCAGAGTAATCCTTGACGCTGATCTCTCCTTCAAACCACATATCCAAGCCCTTTCCACTTCCTGCCGACTTCAACTCAAAAATATTTCACGAATCCGTTCATTCCTCACCCAAGAATCTGCAAAAACCCTAGTCCATGCCGTCATCATCTCTCGCCTTGACTACTGCAACATCATGCTCTGTGGCCTCCCCTCAAACACTCTCGCACCCCTCCAATCTATTCTAAACTCTGCTGCCCGACTAATCCACCTGTCCCCCCGCTATTCCCCAGCTTCTCCCCTCTGTCAATCCCTTCACTGGCTCCCAATTGCCCAGAGACTCCATTACAAAACCCTAACCATGACATACAAAGCCATCCACAACCTGTCTCCTCCATACATCTGTGACCTCGTCTCCCGGTACTTTCCCGCTCGCAACCTCCGATCCTCACAAGATCTCCTTCTCTACTCCCCTCTTATCTCCTCTTCCCACAATCGCATACAAGATTTCTCTCGCGCATCACCCCTACTCTGGAACTCTCTACCACAACATATCAGACTCTCACCTACCATCGAAACCTTCAAAAAGAGCCTGAAGACCCACCTCTTCCGACAAGCCTACAACCTGCAGTAACCACCGATCGACCAAACCGCTGCATGACCAGCTCTACCCTCGCCTACTGTATTATCACCCATCCCTTGAAGATTGTGAGCCCTCGCGGGCAGGGTCCTCTCTCCTCCTGTACCAGTTATGACTTGTATTGTTTAAGATTATTGTACTTGTTTTTATGTATACCCCTCCTCACATGTAAAGCGCCATGGAATAAATGGCGCTATAACAATAAATAATAATAATAATAATAAATAAAAATAATAAATACAGTATATACGGTATGTATTTATATATATATATATATATCTTTGATTCCGTTGTATTATTTATATTTCTTATGCTATATGTGTGTTAGGTGGGCACCACAATATTTAACACATGAATGACTAAGGCTAGTTTCACACTAGCGTTTATGAGCGCAGCGACGGCCTGCGCACGGCCGCCGCTAAGCCCCGCCCCCTGCCGTGCCCCGCCGGTAGCTCCGCCCACCGGCGCATGACGCTGCATGCGCCCTGCGTCCCCTATCTTTATCACAGGGGGCGCAGGCCGTGCGCAGTATGCGTTTGGCGGCGCATGCGCCTTTTTGACGGTGCGCCGACGCAGCCAAACTGCAGCAGGTTGCGTTTGGCGCAGGGCGGCGCACCGTCAAAAGGACGCATGCGCCGCCAAACGCATACTGCGCACGGCCTGCGCCCCCTGTGATAAAGATAGGGGGCGCAGGGCGCATGCAGCGTCATGCGCCGGTGGGCGGAGCTACCGGCGGGGGCCCAGCAGGGGGCGGGGCTTAGCGACGGCCGTGCACAGGCCGTCGCTGCGCTCATAAACGCTAGTGTGAAACTAGCCTTAGCTGGGTGCAGCACAGTGCCAAAGATACCAAGGAGAAAAAAAAAAGAAAAAGAAAAAGAAGTGTGGCGCCCCTCAGGGTTCAGTCACCACAGAGGTACTGCACCTCCTCCTGAGGTGTGGTACCCCACCATCCAAGTAAGGTGGAGACACCTGACCACACTCCACCACCTGCATCCCACACAACATAGTAGTGTAGCAAAGCACCCTTTGGTGCCTCCCTGCTTGGAACTCAAAGCGTGCTGGGAGGCGGGTGGAGTTTAGTCTGCACTAAAAGAGCGGGAAGAGGATAGGATTCAGTCAGTTTGTCACAGGAGTCTTACGAGGTCAGTCTGTGAAAGGACATCCCCTGAGTGGGATGGATGAAGGAAGTGCTGCAGTCGACCTCAGTGACCTGGGTCCGCTGGCACAGGAAAGGAACTTTGATAGAAAGCCTGAATCTCCATAAGAAGGAAAGGATTAGTACGGAACGTGAGGAGAAGAAGAGATCTAAGGATTAGGGTTAGAGGAGAACCCTTCCCAAGTTCTGAGCGCAAGGCCGGGGTCCGGTCCCCGAGGTTGTATGGATACTAATGGTCCTGCAGCAGACACCGGAGGAATAGAAGTTGTCACCACTTTATTCCCACACAAGACTTGGGGGCACAACAGCATCTATACTGTAGTGAGCCGAGACTAGGTAGTAAGGAGTCCCCGAAACAGGCTACAGCTGTCTGCCGTAAAAGTAGAGTTCATAGGAACATCGGACAGGAGGAACTCCAGTGTAACTCAGTACTGTGAGTGCTTCACTAAAGGCGCTAAGAGGGAGATGTTCAGAAAAGGCAGATAAGTTGGCGGAATGTTGGAAAGGAGTACTTCATCTTGCCTGGAAGTTGGCTGAGCTCCTGACCCGGAGGACACGGCACGGATGCGGGCACCTGTACCACAACAGACTGTGAGTAAAGCTTTGGAACTACATGCCCTGGTGTCCACTTATTCCTGCGTCAACCTGCCTGGCACTGCTACATCCCCTGCACCCGACACTACACCATCTAAGTGTCACTTCACCTACTCTGCCCTGGGACTAAAGCCCTGCCTGTGGAGGGCTATATTTCTGCACCACACCATCTGTCCCAGAGGATCTGTCTGCAGCTTCGGCTTAACACCTTCATTGCCGAACACCACAGGTGGCGTCACGACTCATTCATTCTAATCATCATAAGCACACTGAACATTCCCCCCTTTTACAATGGGCGCCCAGGGCCACGGGCCGGGTCCCAGCTGCCGTGACATCTCCCATTGAAGCTCATCGGGCCCGGTACCGAGTACCCCACGGCCCTGGGAGGGCGACCCAAATTTTGGCATCAGGAACAGGATGACGAAGCCCAGTGCCACCGAGTTCTGTGTGCCTAACATTTATTGGACTTAAACATTGTTGAAAATGTGCAGAATAACCAAATTCATAGACTGTAAAATGGACTCTAAAAATGGCCGCCGGCGGGGAGAAGAAGGGCGTGACAATATGGGTGGTCCTAAGAAAAGACCGCGAACTGTCCTGGGCCTCCCCTGCCTGAACTTCTATGCAACTGCAACATGGCCCACCCCCCGAGGGGTTCGTATACTGGCCTGGTATGGAGGAGTAGGAAGAAGACGCCGCCCTCAGAAGGAGGAGCGAGGGCCGGTGGCTGGAAAAGAGTCTAGACAGGAAGAAGAAGGAAGAGAACGCCATGATGGAAGAAGGAGGGAGGCCCAAAGAGTGCAAGGAGATTGAGCTGAACCTCCCCGGCGCATTGGCTGAAGGCTCTGATCCGACTTCCAAGATGGACCGCCAGCAGCTGGAGGCCAAGATCACCCAGCTGACAAACCATCTACGACTGAGGCAGGAGGCTCTCTGGTTGTTGAACTGGCAGCATGCCCGGGAGGGGCCTACGCCTTCGGCACCTCCATGCCCGGTACCCTCACCATTGGTACCCGCTGCCGCCATACCGGAACCTTCACCTGCGGTACCTGCCGCCGCCGCACAGGTGGAACCGACGGCTGCTGCAATGTTACCGGCAGCACCTGTCTCCACCTCCACGCTACAATTAACGTTGGTCGCGGCCTGCCAGGAGGAGTTATCGGAGGGCCCGGGAGCTGAAGAGGAAGTGTAACCTAACCGACTGACCTCTGTGTCCCCATCTAGTGGACATACTGTAAACTGCACTGTCCCTATTATGTACACTGTGCAGAAACATAGCAGCATAAGAAATATATGTTTTTATCATGTATTCGGCCTTCCTGGCATTTGTTTGATTAATAAAAGTCCTTTTTGCATATCCACATCTGGCTGTGAGAGCGCTTTTTCTATGCTTCTGGGTCGCCCTCCCAGGGCTGTGGGGTACTCGGTACCGGGCCCGATGAGCTTCAATGGGAGATGTCACGGCAGTTGGGACCCGGCCCGTGGCCCTGGGCGCCCATTGTGAAAAGGGGGAATGTTCAGTGTGCTTATGATGATTAGAATGAATGAGTCGTGACGCCACCTGTGGTGTTCGGCAATGAAGGTGTTAAGCCGATGCTGCAGACAGATCTCTCAGATGTGGTTTTTCTTACACCCATTTCTCCACTTCCACTTTTCACTTTTCAGAGCCATCTATCTCCTCTGTGCTTTTTCCTTATCCCTCTCAACCTTTGCTCCTCCAACTGCAACCAACTTTCTCATAGGCCATCTCTTCAGACCGGATTAGGCACTGCTCACTCCACATGCTCCAGCAGGGTAATTGCTCTGACTTCCTGATGGTCTTTTTGCTCTGGCTCTGCCTTTCCGGTGATCAGGGAACTAAACATTGACATTTTGGCTCCATGAGCAGGAAACTCCCCAGATCTAAGTCCCATTAATAACCTGTGGTCAGTCATCATCAGTCAGGATCTGGCTCTAAAGCTAATATCCAGCTGCAGAAGCAAAGGGCAGACGATGGGAAAAACAAGGGTCAGCGCTGGAAATATTAAGTCTTTACTTAAAATTACTGCATTTGTCAATAAAATTTTAAAGCTGATAAGATACTGATAATTGTACATCAGTAAAACATAGAAACATCCAACAACACTGAAGGAGCAAGATTCGGGAACCAAAATTTGTGTCACTCAAAACTTTTTGCCACAACTGTACCAATGATTCCCTGTTGGAGGATATTTTCAAGTTCGGCATCTTGGATTAAGATTGGGCAAAGTTTGAGTTTGCCTGCTCGCACAGATTTTCCTGGGAAATTTGATTTGCAGAGAAGTTATTTTGCACAAATTTTCTGTATTTTATTATGGTCTGGGGTCTCTCCAGACGCCAGTGCAAAATTAATGTAAGGTGCAAAAATTAAAGAAAATACTTATGCTGACTTCACCATTCTCATCTCCAGCACCTCTGGTCCTCAGTCACCATCAGCTGCCCGGTCCTTGTCATATCTTCTTATCACCACCTCAAGCGCTGAATCCCCATGCCTCTTCATGCTAGGCCAGGACTTGTGCAGGCCTCATCAGAGGTGGAAGTGCGCAAAAGGTCACAACGTCATGGCATCATGATGTGTGCCTTTACCATGTACGGAAACATCACAAGCCTCATCAGAGCTGAAAGTCCTGGCCGAGAATGAAGAAACCTGGAAATTCAGCACTTGCGACAGTCATAAGATGATGTGACTAAAACCGGACAGGTGCTGGTATACAGCAAAGGTAAGTGGTAAAGGTCCTGTCAGGAACACCGCACTGCACTGGCTCACTGAGCCAGTGCGCGTGTCCTGAGTAAGACAAACTGTGCTCAGAGATACCTGTGGAGCGGGCAGCAGCAGAGAAGGTGCGTGCTTCAGAGCAACAGGACATGAAGCATGTGACTGCTGGGGGCGTGGCCTAGACCTCAGAGAGCTAGGAGCTGCAGGAAAACTAGCAGGGTAACGACGGGATAAAGTTACCAAGGGGCATAGACAGGGACGTAATCAGATCAGGCCGGGGTCAAAGCACGAGATAGCACGACAAAACCAGAGGATTAGACAGGAAGGATAGTCAGGACGTAGCCAATGAGTCATACACGGATATAGCTGCAAAGTACAAAAGGGGCGAGCAAAGAATAGTCGGGTCACAGGCAATGAGTCATACACAGAGAGGTTAGCGCAGTACAGAATCAACAAGCAAACTCATGAGAGACAGAACCGGGTCAGAACCATATAGCAAGCTAGAAGACAATGCACAGGCACACAGGAGTCACACACTCAGCCAAAGGCAAAAGTATAACTGACAGGGATTGGAGTTTCTCAGGGCTACAAGAAGCTCTCGCAGAACCAAACAGAGGCCACAATAATTAACCCCAGGCGTGCAGGTCAAAGCCTGCACTGAGCTCAAGACATTAACCCCTGACATGCCGGTCAAAACCTGCACTGGGATCATGACAGTACCCCCCTCTCAACGGGGGGCCTCTGGACCCCCAGGCTTCCCCGGGTATTTGGCATGGAAAGCCCGAACCAGGCGATCTGCATGTACAGAGTGAGCAGGGACCCATGAGCGATCCTCCGGTCCATATGTGGCGCCCCTGAGGCTCAGTCGCCACAGAGGTGCTGCACCTTCTCCTAAGGTGTAGTGCCCCACCGCCTAGGTAAGTTGGGAGCTCCTTTCCACACTCCAACACTCGCATCCCACACGACAGGGTAGTTCAGCACGACACATTGAGGTCTCTCTCTCCTCCTAGACATTAGGAGTGCCTTGGTGGTTCCCTGCTTGGAACACAGGATGTGCTGGGAGGTGGGTGGAGTTGAGATCCATATAAAAGGTTGGGAAGGTTTAGAATTACAAATCAGTCGAAGGTTAGTCTGACGGGAGATCAGGCGAGAGAAGGACAGTCAGTCAGGAGAGTCTGAGGACGGGTCCGAGGAGAAGGAGTGCTGCAGCTGCCTCAGTGATCTGAGCCAGCTGGCACGGGAAAGGAACAGAAGGAGAAAGAAGTAGAACTGCAACCTAAGCTTCCATAAGAGAGAGAAAGAACAGTGCGGAACGAAGGAGTAGCAGAACAGAGAGGAGATGTGGGTTGGAAGAGGAACCCTGCCTATAGGTTCTCGGCGCAAGGCCGGGGCCCGGTCCCCGAGGTTGTATGGACGCTTGTGGTTCTGCAGCAGACACCGGTGGAGTAGTTGGCTGTAAATGCACTACTCCCATCTAAGACTTGGGGCACAATAGCAAGCAACTGAATAGAGAGCCAGGACTCCGGAGAAGGGAGTCCCCGAGAGAGGCTACAGCTGTCTGCCATACGAGTAGAGTTGTTAGGAACATCTGACAGGAGGATCTTCAGAGTACCACAGTACTGGAGCTCTTCACTTAAAATTACTGCATTTGTCAATAAAATTTTAAAGCTGATAAGATACTGATAATTGTACATCAGTAAAACATAGAAACATCCAACAACACTGAAGGAGCAAGATTCGGGAACCAAAATTTGTGTCACTCAAAACTTTTTGCCACAACTGTACCAATGATTCCCTGTTGGAGGATATTTTCAAGTTCGGCATCTTGGATTAAGATTGGGCAAAGTTTGAGTTTGCCTGCTCGCACAGATTTTCCTGGGAAATTTGATTTGCAGAGAAGTTATTTTGCACAAATTTTCTGTATTTTATTATGGTCTGGGGTCTCTCCAGACGCCAGTGCAAAATTAATGTAAGGTACAAAAATTAAAGAAAATACTTATGCTGACTTCACCATTCTCATCTCCAGCACCTCTGGTCCTCAGTCACCATCAGCTGCCCGGTCCTTGTCATATCTTCTTATCACCACCTCAAGCGCTGAATCCCCATGCCTCTTCATGCTAGGCCAGGACTTGTGCAGGCCTCATCAGAGGTGGAAGTGCGCAAAAGGTCACAACGTCATGGCATCATGATGTGTGCCTTTACCATGTACGGAAACATCACAAGCCTCATCAGAGCTGAAAGTCCTGGCCGAGAATGAAGAAACCTGGAAATTCAGCACTTGCGACAGTCATAAGATGATGTGACTAAAACCGGACAGGTGCTGGTATACAGCAAAGGTAAGTGGTAAAGGTCCTGTCAGGAACACCGCACTGCACTGGCTCACTGAGCCAGTGCGCGTGTCCTGAGTAAGACAAACTGTGCTCAGAGATACCTGTGGAGCGGGCAGCAGCAGAGAAGGTGCGTGCTTCAGAGCAACAGGACATGAAGCATGTGACTGCTGGGGGCGTGGCCTAGACCTCAGAGAGCTAGGAGCTGCAGGAAAACTAGCAGGGTAACGACGGGACAAAGTTACCAAGGGGCATAGACAGGGACGTAATCAGATCAGGCCGGGGTCAAAGCACGAGATAGCACGACAAAACCAGAGGATTAGACAGGAAGGATAGTCAGGACGTAGCCAATGAGTCATACACGGATATAGCTGCAAAGTACAAAAGGGGCGAGCAAAGAATAGTCGGGTCACAGGCAATGAGTCATACACAGAGAGGTTAGCGCAGTACAGAATCAACAAGCAAACTCATGAGAGACAGAACCGGGTCAGAACCATATAGCAAGCTAGAAGACAATGCACAGGCACACAGGAGTCACACACTCAGCCAAAGGCAAAAGTATAACTGACAGGGATTGGAGTTTCTCAGGGCTACAAGAAGCTCTCGCAGAACCAAACAGAGGCCACAATAATTAACCCCAGGCGTGCAGGTCAAAGCCTGCACTGAGCTCAAGACATTAACCCCTGACATGCCGGTCAAAACCTGCACTGGGATCATGACAGTACCCCCCTCTCAACGGGGGGCCTCTGGACCCCCAGGCTTCCCCGGGTATTTGGCATGGAAAGCCCGAACCAGGCGATCTGCATGTACAGAGTGAGCAGGGACCCATGAGCGATCCTCCGGTCCATATGTGGCGCCCCTGAGGCTCAGTCGCCACAGAGGTACTGCACCTTCTCCTAAGGTGTAGTGCCCCACCGCCTAGGTAAGTTGGGAGCTCCTTTCCACACTCCAACACTCGCATCCCACACGACAGGGTAGTTCAGCACGACACATTGAGGTCTCTCTCTCCTCCTAGACATTAGGAGTGCCTTGGTGGTTCCCTGCTTGGAACACAGGATGTGCTGGGAGGTGGGTGGAGTTGAGATCCATATAAAAGGTTGGGAAGGTTTAGAATTACAAATCAGTCGAAGGTTAGTCTGACGGGAGATCAGGCGAGAGAAGGACAGTCAGTCAGGAGAGTCTGAGGACGGGTCCGAGGAGAAGGAGTGCTGCAGCTGCCTCAGTGATCTGAGCCAGCTGGCACGGGAAAGGAACAGAAGGAGAAAGAAGTAGAACTGCAACCTAAGCTTCCATAAGAGAGAGAAAGAACAGTGCGGAACGAAGGAGTAGCAGAACAGAGAGGAGATGTGGGTTGGAAGAGGAACCCTGCCTATAGGTTCTCGGCGCAAGGCCGGGGCCCGGTCCCCGAGGTTGTATGGACGCTTGTGGTTCTGCAGCAGACACCGGTGGAGTAGTTGGCTGTAAATGCACTACTCCCATCTAAGACTTGGGGCACAATAGCAAGCAACTGAATAGAGAGCCAGGACTCCGGAGAAGGGAGTCCCCGAGAGAGGCTACAGCTGTCTGCCATACGAGTAGAGTTGTTAGGAACATCTGACAGGAGGATCTTCAGAGTACCACAGTACTGGAGCTCTTCACTTAAAATTACTGCATTTGTCAATAAAATTTTAAAGCTGATAAGATACTGATAATTGTACATCAGTAAAACATAGAAACATCCAACAACACTGAAGGAGCAAGATTCGGGAACCAAAATTTGTGTCACTCAAAACTTTTTGCCACAACTGTACCAATGATTCCCTGTTGGAGGATATTTTCAAGTTCGGCATCTTGGATTAAGATTGGGCAAAGTTTGAGTTTGCCTGCTCGCACAGATTTTCCTGGGAAATTTGATTTGCAGAGAAGTTATTTTGCACAAATTTTCTGTATTTTATTATGGTCTGGGGTCTCTCCAGACGCCAGTGCAAAATTAATGTAAGGTACAAAAATTAAAGAAAATACTTATGCTGACTTCACCATTCTCATCTCCAGCACCTCTGGTCCTCAGTCACCATCAGCTGCCCGGTCCTTGTCATATCTTCTTATCACCACCTCAAGCGCTGAATCCCCATGCCTCTTCATGCTAGGCCAGGACTTGTGCAGGCCTCATCAGAGGTGGAAGTGCGCAAAAGGTCACAACGTCATGGCATCATGATGTGTGCCTTTACCATGTACGGAAACATCACAAGCCTCATCAGAGCTGAAAGTCCTGGCCGAGAATGAAGAAACCTGGAAATTCAGCACTTGCGACAGTCATAAGATGATGTGACTAAAACCGGACAGGTGCTGGTATACAGCAAAGGTAAGTGGTAAAGGTCCTGTCAGGAACACCGCACTGCACTGGCTCACTGAGCCAGTGCGCGTGTCCTGAGTAAGACAAACTGTGCTCAGAGATACCTGTGGAGCGGGCAGCAGCAGAGAAGGTGCGTGCTTCAGAGCAACAGGACATGAAGCATGTGACTGCTGGGGGCGTGGCCTAGACCTCAGAGAGCTAGGAGCTGCAGGAAAACTAGCAGGGTAACGACGGGACAAAGTTACCAAGGGGCATAGACAGGGACGTAATCAGATCAGGCCGGGGTCAAAGCACGAGATAGCACGACAAAACCAGAGGATTAGACAGGAAGGATAGTCAGGACGTAGCCAATGAGTCATACACGGATATAGCTGCAAAGTACAAAAGGGGCGAGCAAAGAATAGTCGGGTCACAGGCAATGAGTCATACACAGAGAGGTTAGCGCAGTACAGAATCAACAAGCAAACTCATGAGAGACAGAACCGGGTCAGAACCATATAGCAAGCTAGAAGACAATGCACAGGCACACAGGAGTCACACACTCAGCCAAAGGCAAAAGTATAACTGACAGGGATTGGAGTTTCTCAGGGCTACAAGAAGCTCTCGCAGAACCAAACAGAGGCCACAATAATTAACCCCAGGCGTGCAGGTCAAAGCCTGCACTGAGCTCAAGACATTAACCCCTGACATGCCGGTCAAAACCTGCACTGGGATCATGACAGTACCCCCCTCTCAACGGGGGGCCTCTGGACCCCCAGGCTTCCCCGGGTATTTGGCATGGAAAGCCCGAACCAGGCGATCTGCATGTACAGAGTGAGCAGGGACCCATGAGCGATCCTCCGGTCCATATGTGGCGCCCCTGAGGCTCAGTCGCCACAGAGGTACTGCACCTTCTCCTAAGGTGTAGTGCCCCACCGCCTAGGTAAGTTGGGAGCTCCTTTCCACACTCCAACACTCGCATCCCACACGACAGGGTAGTTCAGCATGACCACATTGAGGTCTCTCTCTCCTCCTAGACATTAGGAGTGCCTTGGTGGTTCCCTGCTTGGAACACAGGATGTGCTGGGAGGTGGGTGGAGTTGAGATCCATATAAAAGGTTGGGAAGGTTTAGAATTACAAATCAGTCGAAGGTTAGTCTGACGGGAGATCAGGCGAGAGAAGGACAGTCAGTCAGGAGAGTCTGAGGACGGGTCCGAGGAGAAGGAGTGCTGCAGCTGCCTCAGTGATCTGAGCCAGCTGGCACGGGAAAGGAACAGAAGGAGAAAGAAGTAGAACTGCAACCTAAGCTTCCATAAGAGAGAGAAAGAACAGTGCGGAACGAAGGAGTAGCAGAACAGAGAGGAGATGTGGGTTGGAAGAGGAACCCTGCCTATAGGTTCTCGGCGCAAGGCCGGGGCCCGGTCCCCGAGGTTGTATGGACGCTTGTGGTTCTGCAGCAGACACCGGTGGAGTAGTTGGCTGTAAATGCACTACTCCCATCTAAGACTTGGGGCACAATAGCAAGCAACTGAATAGAGAGCCAGGACTCCGGAGAAGGGAGTCCCCGAGAGAGGCTACAGCTGTCTGCCATACGAGTAGAGTTGTTAGGAACATCTGACAGGAGGATCTTCAGAGTACCACAGTACTGGAGCTCTTCACACCTTAAGGCGCAATAGTCGTTCAGGAAAGGTACATGTTGGCGGAGTGTTGGAGAGGAGAATCCTGACTTGCCCGGGAGGTTGATTGAGTCTCTGCCCCGGAGGACACGGCACGGAGGCAGGCACCAGTGTGTACCACGGACTGTGAGTAAAGCTTTGGAACTGCAAGCCCTGGTGTCTTCCATTCATTTGTGCGCTAACACCGTCAGCACCGCTACATCTGAGTACCAGCATTCCTCACACCGCCTGCGCCTATCCTCATCTATTGCAATTACACTGCCCTGGGGTTACAGCTTCAACTCTGGGGATCTACACCATCTATGCTGCAACACACCATCAGCCCCAGAGCATCTGCACGCAGCGTTGGCTTAACATCTTGCTTGCCAAACACCACAGGTGGTGTCACAAACTATTCCATTAACTACATATACATTCTGCCATTGACTTGGGCGCCCAGGGCCACGAACCGGGTCACCGCTGCTGTGACACATTCCCCTGACACCGGCCTGGTGCCGAGTGCCCCACAGCCCTGAGAGGGCGACCCAACTTGGCGTCACGAACAGGATGACGATACCCGATACCATCAGGTTCTGTGCGCCTGAAATTTGTGAGACTTTGAACTTTTGAAAATGTGCAGAAGACCCAATTTAATGAACTGTAAAATGGACATTGGAAATGGCCACTGGCGCGGAGAAGAAGGGCGTGAAGAGATGGGAGGTCCTAGGAAAAGACCGCGAAGAGTGTTGGGCCTTCCCTGCCTGAATTACTATGTGACAGCGACGCGGCCCACCCCCCGAGGTGTTCGTATACTGGCTTGGTGTGGAGGCGCTGGAAGAAGACGCCACCCCCGGACGGAGGGGCAGAAGAAGCCAGTGGCGGGAAAGGGGCCGAGGCAGGAAGAAGAACGACAGAATGCCATGATGAAAGAAGACGAGAAGTCAGAAGAACAGGGGGAGGAGAGATCACTCGCCCCTAGGCCACCTACGCGGAGGCTGCGACCGCTGATACATCCTCAGCAGCGGCCGCCACCACCTCACACCCGATACTGCCATTGGATGAGTCCCATTCGGAGAAGATACATGAGGGCTCTGGGGCAGAACGGAGGGCCGGGACCGCGCCCCCGCCTGGACCGGGCACGGCTGTACCGACCTCCATCGACGACCCCGGCTGAGACCGGCCTGGCCCCAACACGCATCCAACTGCGGCCCATCCCACCAGTCACCCCGGGAGTTGCGGCTGCTGCTATCTACCACCCGGTATCAGAGCCGGAACCGCGGCTGGAAACGCCAGGTACGAATCCTGCCCCAGGGTTGACCCTAGCTTTGGGAGCGGAACCTACGGATAGAAATGGCCCGATTGACCTCCGCCGACAACCCCCGACTGCAATTCCATTAGCTGAGATCTCGATGGACACTGAAGAATCGGATTCCGAGGAATCAGCGGCAGCAGTGGCTGAGTACCCAACAGCCGCGGAAGCGCCATCGGAGGTAGCGGATATGCCATCCCTGCAGGCAGTAGACATTTCTATGGCCCTTTCAATTACCCCGACCAGTCCCTATCTCTCCCTGTGGGAAGCAAAGTACATGCAGTTAGCCAGAAACCAGAAACAGGATGAGGACAGTTCCAGTTCGGCTTCCAGAACCCCAGGAGGGGACCACAATTAGTATACTTTCAAAATCTCGCTACCCAGGAGGGTTTGTTTGCACCGTGGTGCCTGTTTATATTTTTGTTGGTTATCATGTTTTTCTGGTAGCTCTTTTGTTGCCTAATTTTTGCAGTGGCAGCGTTCTTCAATTTTGAACTACAGTGATCATGAACTTGGAGTGTATCACAAACTCTATTGTAAATAGTTAGCGCCTCTTTAGGTGCCCTCTCTTGGTTTTACATAAAGACACTTTGCGAAGATGATGTTTTGCATGGACACTTTTCGAAGATGATGTCTACCTCAAAGGACACTGCAAGAAGTCCCGGCTGGGAGCGGTGTTCAGCACGTACAAGAATCTTTGAAATGTTATATTGTTGATAATGTGTTTTATAAGAGTATTAGTGACTGAGAAATGGCTTTTAGATAGAGTGAGAAATATCTTGATATAGAATTCAGAATAAAGAATTGAAAGTAGACAGGTGACAAACCAGGTACTTGCGGTCAGCGTCTTGCGTCTAGAAGAGACAATGAAAGTAGAAAAATGATCAAGAAATGTGTACTAGAGAAGGAAAAGCTGAATAATACTGAAGTGATAGTGAGTCACAGATAATGGCACTTAGAATGAAAAATTGCACTTTTTGACTTGAAATTTAGATAGTTAAATAAGAATTGTTTGTAACGTTAAAGAATAAGTACCTCCTATACTAGGAAGTTTAGTATAAGAATTGTTTATGCAGCATTATAAAATTTTTGTATGTTCCTGTACTGTCAACTTTGTTGTCTTGCAGGACGCGGACGTGCTGTGTTTACCGGGGGGGGGGTATGTGGCACCCCTGAGGCTCAGTCGCCACAGAGGTACTGCACCTTCTCCTAAGGTGTAGTGCCCCACCGCCTAGGTAAGTTGGGAGCTCCTTTCCATACTCCAACACTCGCATCCCACACGACAGGGTAGTTCAGCACGACCACATTGAGGTCTCTCTCTCCTCCTAGACATTAGGAGTGCCTTGGTGGTTCCCTGCTTGGAACACTGGATGTGCTGGGAGGTGGGTGGAGTTGAGATCCATATAAAAGGTTGGAAAGGTTTAGAATTACAAATCAGTTGAAGGTTAGTACGGGAGGTCAGGCGAGAGAAGGACAGTCAGTCAGGAGAGTCTGAGGACGGGTCC
This sequence comes from Dendrobates tinctorius, assembly GCF_039654945.1. Classification (NCBI taxonomy): domain Eukaryota; kingdom Metazoa; phylum Chordata; class Amphibia; order Anura; family Dendrobatidae; genus Dendrobates; species Dendrobates tinctorius. The sequence continues at coordinate 17,644,140 of NW_027361722.1, read as the reverse complement.
GAGGAGAAGGAGTGCTGCAGCTGCCTCAGTGATCTGAGTCAGCTGGCACGGGAAAGGAACAGAAGGAGAAAGACGTAGAACTGCAACCTAAGCTTCCATAAGAGAGAGAAAGAACAGTGTGGAACGAAGGAGTAGGAGAACAGAGAGGAGACAAGGGTTGGAAGAGGAACCCTGCCTATAGGTTCTCGGCGCAAGGCCGGGGCCCGGTCCCCAAGGTTGTGTGGACGCTTGTGGCTCTGCAGCAGACACCGGTGGATTAGTTGGCTGTAAATGCACTACTCCCATCTAAGACTTGGGGCACAACAGCAATTGAATAGAGAGCCAGGACTCCGGAGAAGGGAGTCCCTGAGAGAGGCTACAGCTGTCTGCCATGCAGGTAGAGTTGTTAGGAACATCTGACAGGAGGAACTTCAGAGTACCACGGTACTGGAGCTCTTCACACCTTAAGGTGCAATAGAGGAGTCGTTCAGGAAAGGTACATGTTGGCGGAGTGATGGAGAGGAGAATCCTGACTTGCCCGGGAGGTTGATTGAGTCTCTGCCCCGGAGGACACGGCACGGAGGCAGGCACCAGTGTGTACCACGGACTGTGAGTAAAGCTTTGGTACTGCAAGCCCTGGTGTCTTCCATTCATTTGTGCGCTAATACCGTCAGCACCGCTACATCTGAGTACCAGCATTCCTCACACCGCCTGTGCCTATCCTCATCTATTGCAATTACACTGCCCTGGGGTTACAGCTTCAACTGTGGGGAGCTACACCATCTATGCTGCAACACACATCAGCCCTAGAGGATCTGCACGCAGCGTTGGCTTAACATCTTGCTTGCCAAACACCACAGGTGGCGTCATGAACTATTCCATTAACTACATATACATTCCGCCATTGACTTGGGCGCCCAGGGCCACGGACCGGGTCACCGCTGCTGTGACACATTCCCCTGACACCGGCCCGGTGCCGAGTGCCCCACAGCCCAGGGAGGGCGACCCACATATCCCTTCCAGTGGACCAGGTACTGCAAAGAGCAGCGCACCCGCCGAGAGTCCACAATATGTCCAACATCATACTCCAAGTGACCCTCCACCAACACTGGAGGAACAACAGACTCGGAGTCCTCCTTGACAGACCCCACGGGTTTCAACAGAGATTTGGGTGATATGCCGACAAGAAGGAGAGTGAGATGCCCAATTTCATACAAAATGCCCTCCAAAATTTGACCACAAACTGCACACCTCTGTCAGACACCACATTCATGGGTACCCCATGCAATCGGACCACATGCTGCACAAACAACCTTGACAAAGTTTCTGCCGAGGGTAATGCTGTCAAGGGAATGAAATGGGTTGAAAACCTACCCAGATCACGGTATTGCCCCTGGAAGGTGGAAGGCCTGCAATAAAGTCCATGGAGAGATGAGTCCATGGCCTATCAGGAACCGGTAAAGGTATGAGTTCCCCAGCCGTCCGGTTATGCGAGCTTTTGGAAAGGGCACACACATCACAAGCAGAAATGAATTATGAATTTCTTGACATCGGACCTCAGTGAAGGCCACCAAAAACCTCTGGCTTCTGCTTCTCTAGTGGCCGTGATACCAGGTTGAGCACTTAGCCTAGACTCATGAAACTCCTGCAGAAGTCTAGGCTGCAATAACTCTGGAACAAACAATTTATCCCCTGGCCTGGTTGCTGGAGCTAGGGACTGAGCCCCTAAAATTTCTTGTTCCAACTCTGATGAGACCCCCGCCACTACCACCCCTGGGGGAAGAATGGAGGATGGCGGCTCGGGGGGAGACACCGAGTCAAAACTTCTGGACAGGGCATCCGCTTTAACATTTTTGGACCCCGGTCGAAAAGTAATGGAGAATTGAAATTGTGAAAAAAAGTGACCAACAGGCTTGTCTAGGAGTAAGCCTCTTAGCAGATTCAAGGTATGCCAAATTTTTGTGATCCGTCATAACAGTGATAGGGTGAGCCGCCCCTTCCAAAAAGTGCTTCCATTCCTCGAATGCCAGCTCGACCGCAAGAAGTTCTCTATTGCCTACATCATAGTTTCTCTCGACTGAAGAGAACTTCTTGGAGAAGAAAGCACAGGGTTTGAGATTAGTAAGGGTGGCCGGACCCTGGGACAGCACAGCCCCCACCCCACTTCAGAAGCATCCACCTCCACAATGAATGGTTTGGACGGGTCTGGTTGGACCAACACCGGGGTGGACATGAAACCATGAAACATTTCTTAAGAGCTGAGAAGGACTCCTTAGCGAATACAGACCAATTTTTTATATCAGCCCCCTTCTGGGTGAGATCCGTGAGTGTTTTAGCCACTTGTGAGAAACCTTTAATGAATCTCCGGTAATAGCACTGGTCAACAGCATTTTTGGTGCCAAAGATATTTCATCGAATTTAGGGTATTTTTGGGGTGCTGATTCTGAATATGTCATCAGTTTTGCCAGATTGGCTCAAGTTTTTGAGATTTTTGGTATCTTATTTATAGCACTTGTTGGTAAATGCGACGCATCATCTCATTAATTTCTTTGGATTAGTACTTGAACTGAGCAGTTCTCAATATAGTTTTGTGTTAATTAGTGTTCTAAAAGTTTGTTCATAGCTTGATTTTTGCACTAACTTTATGTTGTTGTCTGTTTTCCAGTGAAAAGCATGAACTCATCAAGAAGAAGTTGTCTTAACGATCCAGACTCATTCTGTTACATTTGTGGTGAATACACACTGCCAAAACATAGAAGAAACATAACAGACTTCGTAAAAAAAGTGTATTTTGCCTATTTTGGGGTTATGCTTGGGGACCAAGACAAGTTTTGGGCACCACACATAGTGTGCAAAGCATGTATCGAATTATTACGAAAATGGAGCAAAGGACAAAGAAAAAGCTTCAAATTTGGTGTTCCAATGGTGTGGAGAGAGCCAAAAAATCATCATGATGACTGTTATTTATGGTAAACACAGGTACAGGCACATCTTCACAATGAGGGACAGGCCTTCTTGCAGATTCCATGTTACTCCCATTTTCGTTTCTTATGCTTATTGAATCCTTGCACTTGCACTGCACAGAAATAACAGTCATCATGATGATTTTTTGGCTCTCTCCACACCATTGGAACACCAAATTTGAAGCTTTTTCTTTGTCCTTTGCTCCATTTTCGTAATAATTCGATACATGCTTTGCACACTATGTGTGGTGCCCAAAACTTGTCTTGGTCCCCAAGCATAACCCCAAAATAGGCAAAATACACTTTTTTTACGAAGTGTGTTATGTTTCTTCTATGTTTTGGCAGTGTATATTCACCACAAATGTAACAGAATGAGTCTGGATCGTTAAGACAACTTCTTCATGATGAGTTCATGCTTTTCACTGGAAAACAGACAACAACATAAAGTTAGTGCAAAAATCAAGCTATGAACAAACTTTTAGAACACTAATTAACACAAAACTATATTGAGAACTGCTCAGTTCAAGTACTAATCCAAAGAAATTAATGAGATGATGCGTCGCATTTACCAACAAGTGCTATAAATAAGATACCAAAAATCTCAAAAACTTGAGCCAATCTGGCAAAACTGATGACATATTCAGAATCAGCACCCCAAAAATACCCCAAATTCATTAAAATATTTTGGACACCAGAAAAAAAATTTTTTTTCGTTGACCTGTGTAGTTCGCACAATAACAGGTCCTTTAAGGTTCAGCTGAATCCATGTGGAAGTAAATTACTAAAAATCCGTATTTTGGTTATTGCTTATTTGTAATATTCCAATAGATTTCAAATGCACTCAAATATATTCGGTCATCTCTATGTAAAACAATTGTACAATGAAATTTGTAGAAACACTGATGGATTAATTACTTGTGCTCTTTTTATTTCTGCTTTGTTCTTCCTTGTGTAGTAATGTATTATGCGAAAATCTACTACTTTTAGAATCAGCACCATGTAATAAGTTTCTATTGTATCTCCTTCCTAGTCAATCTATAATGATAGTGAACTAGTCATTAAAAAGTTCTGTATTAAAGCTAATACGTTTTGCCCTGAATATTTCAGCCTACAGTATGGAACTAAATTAATGGTATGTACAAGAAGCAAATCATCAAAGAAGCAATAGTAACTAGACAACCTGCTCCAAAAATGGCGTATGGCGTATGAAAAAAATAGATGACTTTTCCCACCATGCCACAATACAACACAGTCAGTAAAGGGGAGAATTTAGACCCCATAGGGGTACCATTCGATTGTAAAATTAGAAATCATCAAACAAAAAATTGTGACCAAAAAGAGAAAAATTAATTGACATCAATAAAAATTGCTGGAGTTGTAAATTATATGTGTTGAACATGGTAAGACGGTACTTCAAATTATGTGGGCTGCGTGAACAAAAGTCACCAACATTACAAGAAAAAATGTCATTTCTTTGGACCAGGAAAATTTATCAAAAGCAGTTAATACATCCAAACTGCCACTAAGAAAAACATAACTCTACAGCCTAGAGGTCGTAGGTGACCGGACACTCAGGCACCGAGCCTCTTCCTACTCTTCAATCCTCCTACCAAGGTGTTTTTTTTACATTTTAAAGTGGACCTGATACTTTTTTTCATCCCTTTTTTACTTCTACAGAGATAGGAAAGGTTTTATACTTTGAAAGTAAGAGCTTTACACTCCTGTGGCTACATTAATAAAAAAACATTTAATGAAGTTTACTTCCCGGTACTGCAGGGTTCATTGTGACGGATAACAGATCATATTTCCCGTGATTCACACTGAGCACCATGTTGGAATCGTCTCCCTACTATAAACTCTATTAATATTTTAACAGGATCTTCATCTGTGATACAGCAATTTTATTTCTCAATGACACTTCCTTTACGGTGGAGATCATTATCTTCACTCTCATTCCATACCTGATATATTAATGATACAGTGCATCTGTGGAGTGTAAATGTAACCGCTAATATAACAGCCACATTCCCAAACAATGGGGCAATTTCTCACCTGCAATATGTCAGATTTTACCCTTATGTCATACGATAATTATTATATTACTGCTCCCTCATGTACAAATGTATAACTTTTATAATAGTGCCCCTCAGTAAAAGAACTTAAACTACTATAATACTGCCCCTATGTACAAGAATATAACTACTATAATACTGCTCCTATGTACAAGAATATAACTACTATAATACTGCTCCTATGTACAAGAATATAACTACTAGAATACAGCTCCTATGTACAAGAATATAACTACTAGAATACAGCTCCTATGTACAAGAATATAACTACTATAATACTGCCCCTATGTACAAGAATATAACTACTATAATACTGCTCCTATGTACAAGAATATAACTACTAGAATACAGCTCCTATGTACAAGAATATAACTATTATAATACTGTCCCTATGTACAAGAAGATAACTACTATAATACTGCCCCTATGTACAAGAATATAACTACTATAATACTGCTCCTATGTACAAGAATATAACTATTATAATACTGTCCCTATGTACAAGAATATAACTACTATAATACTGCTCCTATGTACAAGAATATAACTACTATAATACTGCTCCTATGTACAAGAATATAACTACTATAATACTGCTCCTATGTACAAGAATATAACTACTATAATACTGCCCCTATGTACAAGAATATAACTACTATAATACTGCCCCCTATGTACAAGAATATAACTACTATAATACTGCTCCTATGTACAAGAATATAACTACTATAATACTGCCCCTATGTACAAGAATATAACTACTATAATACTGCCTCCTAGCTGTGAGGTTGTGTGTTTGTAGCTCTCCTGATGTCTGGAGCAAGCCCAGGGGGAGGCCACCCTGGGCGGGGTAACTCCCCAAGCAAGGCCTACACTTGGAAGTAACACCCAAGTTGTGTCTAAGGCGGATGCAAGTCCCAAAGTTGTTTCTGAGGGAAAGAAAGCTCAGCATGGAAGTAGCAGCAGCAGCAAGAAAGATGAAGCTGTGAAAGTACGTAAAGTAACGGAACAAGGAAAAGCCATGGCTGTGGGTAAGAAAGTTCCAGTTAAGCAGTCGGCCAGCCAAGGCAAGCAGAGTGAAGGACAACTTGGAGAAATCCAAAAGAAATCTACTGGTGAGAAGCTGAATGGAGGAAAGCAGCCTGCAGCTCAGGAGGTGCCATCACCATCTTCAGGTGTGCAGCTGACTCCCAGCAGACAGAGGAGAACCTCACTGGAGAGACAGACGCTCCAGGAGAACCTGCAGCAGAAGCATGTGGTGGCCAGCATGGCGAGCTCTGAGCGCACAAGGTCGCAGTCAGGTGGCAGCAGTAAAAGTGCTGTGGAGCCTGGAACCACGAAACCAGCGGTGGTGAAAGTTAAGGAGACGTCTGGTTTCAAGCATCCAGGGACATTGCTGAAAGCAGGATCCCAGGAGGAGACGCCATGTGCACCTGAGCTTCAGGTCGCAGAGGAGATCCCAGGACTGGTCAAGAGGCTCGGTGAGTTACAGCAGCACAAAGACTTGCTGCAGAAGCAAATAGACATGGGCTATAATGTAAAGGCTGCTAATCCTGGTGGGGATCACACCTTTTGTGATCAGACTCTGAATATGCTTGGCATACAGCTGGCAAAAGTGGTGACGGACATGGACTGTATCCTGGAGAAGATGGGGCCCCTGGCAGAGACTTATAGGAACCAGGAACTGTTTATGGCACACAAGCAGGACTCTGCAGGTTCCAGCTCAGACATTGTCCCAGGTGAGCCCCAGAAGCCGGTGCGGCCAGTGCTGCAGCCTGCAAGTTTTTGCTTCCAAAAGGGTCAGATACTGCAGCCGCAGCAGCCTGCGGCAGATCCCAAGCAGCAGCATGTTATGCAGATTCCAGCAGGTGTACCACAAGTCTCAGAATGCCCAGCACAGCAGCCTGCAGCAGATTCCAAGCAGCAGCATGGACTGCACTTTCCAGCAGAGGGACTACAAGTCTCAGAATGCCAAACACAACAGTTGGGCGGTGGACATGTGCCGGTCATTACTGATGGTGCCCAGCAGGGCTCTGATGCTGGGGATAACCGCACTGTATCTGGGGGGTCGGGGGCTTGGGGGAGCACAGTATCTTTGGTGGACGCTGCACAGTCTGATAATGACATTGATGCTGATGATAACAATGTGCATGATAATGTCTGTGATTTTCCCCCTTTAATTTCGAGCACACAAGGTGTGGCTGCCCCTCCTGCTGCAGACCTTCACCCCGTCAGTCAACCCAATGTGACCCCGCACGGTCCCCCCAGTAATGCCTGGAGTCGTGGTGCTCCGTCTTTTACCTCTGGTACCAATTATACAGGCCAGGCGTTTAAACGGAGAAACGTTGTGCGTTTCCGGCACAGAGGTGCCAAGGAGGACCTGCCAGACAGGAGGTTTGTCATCAGGGAGCTCTTGTGCCACCAGATGGGGTTTGTGCCAGTCAGCATCCTGGCAGTGATTAATCTTCCAGACAGGCAGGGCTATGATGTCAGCTTTAAGCTCATGTCTGACCTGGACAGATTCTGGTCTAGTTTCCCCAAGTTTAGAGACATGGGGGGCTGGAGTAAGTTCAGCTTTATTCCTATCTCTAGCCAGATACCGTTACTGTTAGTGTCATCTTCTGGAATGAGTCTGTTCCCCCGCAGGACATTGTGGTGTGGCTCCGGAGGCATTGTGACCTGGTCTCTGACCTCACCAAAAGCAGAGACAGTGATGGGATCTGGACGGGAGGGTGGCGGGTTTTGGTGAAACTGCGGCAATGCAATAACATCACTGCCCATTTACCCAACTCCTTCTTTATTGGGAGGGAGAGGGGTGTGTGTTTCTATCCTGGGCAGCCTCATAAGTGCTTTAAATGTGGCAAGGCAGGTCACCTGGCAAATACCTGTACTGTGGTGAAGTGCAGCCTGTGTGGGGAGGTCGGCCATCTAGCTGCAGACTGCCAGAACATCAGGTGCAGCGTCGGACTGGCCCACCGGGGAACCGGAGGATTCTCCGGTGGGCCCTGGCATCTGGTGGGCCCTGGCACCTGCTGGCATACAGGGCCAGCAGTTGCCTAGGGCCCCCGCTGCTCCAGGGGCCCCCAGCCAGTGGTGTGTCGCACACCATGCAGCTGCTATGGGGGCCCCTGCCAGCGGAGCAGCAGCGGGTGTCAGGAGGCAGGAGCCCCGTCCCCGCTGCTAAAGAGAAATGAATATTCACTGCGAAGCAGTGAATATCATTTCAGGTCTCCACCCCCAGAGGCCCCGCCACTACATCGCGCACCCGCTGTGTGTCTGGCAGAGGGGGCAGCTCCTGACACTGAAGCCGGGATCAGCGTGGGAGCGAGGAGGAGAGGTGAGTATTGTGTTTTGGTTTTTTTTTTTATATCTCTCGCTCTCTCTATCTATCTATCTCTATTTCTCTATATATCTCTCTCTATCTCTCTTATATCTATCTTTCTATCTCTATCTATTATCTATCTCTATCTATCTCTATATCTATCTCTATCTATTATCTATATCTATCTATTTCTATATCTATCTCTATCTATTATCTATATCTATCTAGACTATATCTATCTTTATATCTATCTTTCTATCTCTACATCTATCTCTATATCTATCTATCTCTATATCTATCTATATATATCTCTATATCTATTATGTCTATCTATCTATCTCTATATCTATCTATCTCTATATCTATTATCTCTATATTTATTATCTATCTAGCTACCATCTATATCTATCTATCTTTATCTATATATATCTCTATCTAATATCTATATCTATCTATCTCTATACCTATCTATCTATTTATCTATCCGTTATCTATCTCTATATCTTTTCTCTGTATCTATCTATCTCTATATCTATATCTCTCGCTATCTATCGCTCTATCTCTATATCTATATCTATCTCTATATCTATCTTTATATCTATATCTATAAATCTATCTCTAACTATCTCTATATCTATCTCTATTTCTCTCTATATCTATCTCTATAGCTATCTATCTATATATCTCTATCTATCTCTATATCTATCTCTCTGTATATCTATCTATCGCTCTCTCTCTTTATCTGTCTTTCTATCTCTATATCTCTATATCTCTATATCTATCTATCTTTATCTATTTATCTCTATATCTTTTCTCTGTATCTATCTCTCTCTATATCTATCTCTCTTTATATCTATATATATCTATCTCTATATCTATTATCTCTATATCTATATCTATTTCTCTCTATATCTCTCTCTATATCTATTTATCTCTATCTCTATATCTATCTCTCTGTATATCTATCTATCTTTCTATCACTATATCTATCTCTATATCTATCTATCTTTCTCTATCTATCTATTTATCTCTATCTATTATCTATATCTATCTCTATCTATCGCTCTATCTCTATATCTATCTTTCTATCTCTACATCTATCTCTATATCTATCTTTCTATCTATATCTATCTATATCTATATCTATCTATTATGTCTATCTATCTAGCTATCTCTATTATCTATATCTACCTATCTCTATATCTTTCTATCTTACTCTATCTCTATATTTATTATCTATCTTTATCTATCTATCTCTATCTATTATCTATATCTATCTCTCTCTATATCTATCTCTCTCTCTATCTACCGCTCTCTCTATCTCTATCTATCTCTATATCTATTATCTCTATATCTATCTACCTATCTATCTCTATATCTATCTCTATATATATATCTGTTTCTCTCTATATCTATCTCTATATCTCTCTCTCTATAGCTGTCTATATATTATCTCTATATCTATCTATCTATATATTATCTCTATATCTATCTATCTATCTATCTCTATATCTATCTATCTCTATATCTATCTATCTCTATATCTGTTCTCTATATCCATATCTATCTTTCTATCTAACACTATATCTCTATATCTCATTATCTATCAATCTCTATCTCTATCTCTCGCTCTTTATCTATCTATCTATTGATCTATCCATCTATCTCTATATCTGTCTATTATATATATCTATTATCTCTATTATCTATATCTATCTATCCATCTATCTATCTCTATCTATCTCTATATCTCTCTATATCTATCTTTCTAACTCTATATCTATCTATCTATCTCTATACATATCTCTATATCTAGCTATTATCTCTATATCTATCTCTATATCTATCTATCTATATATTATCTCTATATCTATCTATCTATCTATCTCTATATCTATCTATCTCTATATCTGTTCTCTATATCCATATCTATCTTTCTATCTAACACTATATCTCTATATCTCATTATCTATCAATCTCTATCTCTATCTCTCGCTCTTTATCTATCTATCTATTGATCTATCCATCTATCTCTATATCTATCTATTATATATATCTATTATCTCTATTATCTATATCTATCTATCCATCTATCTATCTCTATCTATCTCTATATCTCTCTATATCTATCTTTCTAACTCTATATCTATCTATCTCTATACATATCTCTATATCTAGCTATTATCTCTATATCTATCTCTATATCTATCTCTATATCTATCTATCTATCTCTATATCTATTATCTCTATATCTATCTATCTCTATATATCTCTGTATCTATTTTTATTTATAGCCATCTATCTATATATATTTATCTCTATATCTATCTATATATGTCTATATTATTATTATTATTATTATTATATCTGTATATCTCTATCTATTATCTATCTCTATCTATTATCTATCTCTATCTATTATCTATCTCTATCTATATATCTATCTATCCCTATATCTTTCTATCTATAGCCATCTATCTCTATATCTATCTATCTATCTATCTATCTATCCATTATCTATTTTCTATCTATCTCTATATCTATCTACCTATCGATCTATCTATCTATATTTCTTTCTATATCTATCTTTATATCTATCTCTATCTATCTCTATCTATCTCTATGAATCTTTCTATCTATATCTATCCATTATCTACTTTCTATCCATTATCTACTTTCTATCTCTATATCTATCTATTTCTACATCTATCTTTCTATCTATATCTATCTAACTCTATATCTATATAGCATTATACCCTATGAGGAGGCAGCATTATTCCCTATGAGGGGGGCATTATTATACCCTATGAGGGGGGCAGCATTATACCCTATGAGGGGGCAGTATTATACCCTATGAGGGGGCAGTATTATACCCTATGAGGGGGGCAGTATTATACCCTATGAGGAGGCAGCATTATACCCTATGAGGGGGGCAGTATTATACCCTATGAGGGGGGCAGTATTATACCCTATGAGGGGGTGCATTATACCCTATGAGGGGGTGCATTATACCCTATGAGGGGGTGCATTATTCCCTATGAGGGGGGCAGTATTATACCCTATGAGGGGGGCAGTATTATACCCTATGAGGGGGGCAGTATTATATTCTATGAGATGGCTGCCTTATATTCTATGAGATGGCTGCATTATACTATGTGAGGGGGCTACCCCAACTCCTGCTACATAATTAAGACATGTACAACCTTATACCCGGATATTAGCGTGTTTTACCGCATAATTGGTGGTCTGGTATTTAACTCTATGCAGCTACATAGTGGGCCCCAAGAATGATTTTCTCTGGTGGGCCCAAGGTGTTCCAGTCCGACGCTGATCAGGTGCAACCTCTGTGGGAAGATCGGTCACCCTCACAGGGACTGTCCAGACGCCTGGCACAATATCTGTAAGGACTTTCCTGATGAGGACTTGGTGGCAGGGGCAGAGATTCTGGAGGAGGCAGCTTTACTGTCAGGGGAAATACTGACCAGACCAGAGGTCCACCAGGGGTCTACTCAGCTAACACCAGAGCAGCAGGGTTCAGAGAGAGAACAGGGGAGTATGGAGGTTGTACCTCAGGAGCAGCGGTCACAGGAAGGCATTACTGCAGTGCTACCATCCGTGTCTGAAGAGTATAGCAATAATCAGAAAAGGAAGAAAAAGGACAAAGCCTCCCGAAAACCTGAGGGGTATGACACTGGCCAAGGAGCCGGGAAGAAACTCCAGAGCTCTGCAGGTGTAATGGTCGTATCTAACAAGTTTGATGTTCTGTCCGAGTCTGACGGCGATTTTGAAGATGACCTTAAAAGAATTGACGCAGAGTGTGATAGGGACATAGAGGACTGTCCTCCGCCAAAGCGGAAGCCCTTACCTGAGGGCACTCGAGAAGAGTCTGAGATAGAGACCGGTGGTGAACAGAATAACTCCGACTCAGATCTGTGACGCTGTCAACCAGATAATGTCCAAACTCAGATAGGGAAAATCATTAGGAGAAATTAGGAAATGTTAAGATAGAGAAGGATGAGTCACTGGGTAGGAATATGATGAGCTCTGTTTGCAAAGTGTGTTTTTTTTTTTTTTTTCCCTCCTCAAACTAGGAGTATGGACTCTAAGTTAATTTGATATGTATAAACTGGATATGTAATGAATGTATGTACAATCCTAGTGAATTCAGTTTTGTATTATTGGAGGAATGTTAATTGTATTTGTTTGGTTTTTACAATAAAAATTGTCCCTATGTACAAGAATATAACTACTATAATACTGCTCCTATGTACAAGAATATAAATACTATAATACTGCTCCTATGTACAAGAATATAACTACTATAATACTACCCCTATGTACAAGAATATAACTACTATAATACTGTCCCTATGTACAAGAATATAACTACTATAATACTGCCTTTATGTACAAGAATATAACTACTATAATACTGCTCCTATGTACAAGAATATAAATACTATAATACTGCTCCTATGTACAAGAATATAACTACTATAATACTGCTCCTATGTACAAGAATATAACTACTATAATACTGCCCCTATGTACAAGAATATAACTACTATAATACTACCCCTATGTACAAAAATATAACTACTATAATACTGCCCCATGTACAAGAATATAACTACTATAATACTGCCCCTATGTACAAGAATATATATACTATAATACTGCTCCTATGTACAAGAATATAACTACTATAATACTGCTCCTATGTACAAGAATATAACTACTATAATACTGCTCCTATGTACAAGAATATAACTATTATAATACTGCCCCTATGTACAAGAATATAACTACTATAATACTGCTCCTATGTACAACAATATAACTACTATAATACTGCTCCTATGTACAAGAATATAACTACTATAATACTGCCCCCTATGTATAAGAATAAAACTACTATAATACTGCTCCTATGTACAAGAATATAACTACTATAATACTGCTCCTATGTACAAGAATATAACTACTATAATACTGCTCCTATGTACAAGAATATAACTACTATAATACTGCCCCTATGTACAAGAATATAACTACTATAATACTGTCCCTATGTACAAGAATATAACTACTATAATACTGCCCCTATGTACAAGAATATAACTACTATAATACTGTCCCTATGTACAAGAATATAACTACTATAATACTGCCTTTATGTACAAGAATATAACTACTATAATACTGCTCCTATGTACAAAAATATAACTACTATAATACTGCCCCTATGTACAAGAATATAACTACTATAATACTACCCCTATGTACAAGAATATAACTACTATAATACTGCCCCTATGTACAAGAATATAACTACTATAATACTGCCCCTATGTACAAGAATATATCTACTATAATACTGCTCCTATGTACAAGAATATAACTACTATAATACTGCTCCTATGTACAAGAATATAACTACTACAATACTGCTCCTATGTACAAGAATATAACTATTATAATACTGCCCCCTATGTACAAGAACATAACTACTATAATACTGCTCCTATGTACAAGAATATAACTACTATAATACTGCCCCCTATGTATAAGAATATAACTACTATAATACTGCTCCTATGTACAAGAATATAACTACTATAATACTGCCCCTATGTGCAAGAATATATTTACTATAATACTGCCCCCTATGTACAAGAATATAACTACTATAATACTGCTCCTATGTACAAGAATATAACTATTATAATACTGTCCCTATGTACAAGAATATATCTACTATAATACTGCCCCCTATGTACAAGAATATAACTACTATAATACTGCTCCTATGTACAAGAATATAGCTAGTATAATACTGCCCCCTATGTACAAGAATATAACTACTATAATACTGCTCTTATGCACAAGAATAAAACTACTATAATACTGCCCCTATGTACAAGAATATATCTACTATAATACTGCCCCTATGTACAAGAATATAACTACTATAATACTGCTCCTATGTACAAGAATATAACTACTATAATACTGCTCCTATGTACAAGAATATAACTGCTATAATACTGCCCCCTATGTACAAGAATATAACTACTATAATACTGCTCCTATGTACAAGAATAAAACTACTATAATACTGCCCCTATGTACAAGAATATATCTACTATAATACTGCCCCTATGTACAAGAATATAACTACTATAATACTGCCCCTATGTACAAGAATATAACTACTATAATACTGCTCCTATGTACAAGAATATAACTACTATAATACTGCTCCTATGTACAGGAATATAACTACTATAATACTGCCCCTATGTACAATAATATAACTACTATAATACTGCCTCTATGTACAAGAATATAACTACTATAATACTGCTCCTATGTACAAGAATATATCTACTATAATACTGCCCCTATGTACAAGAATATAACTACTATAATACTGCCCCTATGTACAAGAATATAACTACTATAATACTGCTCCTATGTACAAGAATATAACTGCTATAATACTGCCCCCTATGTACAAGAATATAACTACTATAATACTGCTCCTATGTACAAGAATAAAACTACTATAATACTGCCCCTATGTACAAGAATATAACTACTATAATACTGCTCCTATGTACAAGAATATAACTACTATAATACTGCTCCTATGTACAATAATATAACTACTATAATACTGCTCCTATGTACAAGAATATAACTACTATAATACTGCTCCTATGTACAAGAATATAACTACTATAATACTGCTCCTATGTACAGGAATATAACTACTATAATACTGCCCCTATGTACAATAATATAACTACTATAATACTGCCTCTATGTACAAGAATATAACTACTATAATACTGCTCCTATGTACAAGAATATATCTACTATAATACTGCCCCTATGTACAAGAATATAACTACTATAATACTGCCCCTATGTACAAGAATATAACTACTATAATACTGCTCCTATGTACAAGAATATAACTGCTATAATACTGCCCCCTATGTACAAGAATATAACTACTATAATACTGCTCCTATGTACAAGAATAAAACTACTATAATACTGCCCCTATGTACAAGAATATAACTACTATAATACTGCTCCTATGTACAAGAATATAACTACTATAATACTGCTCCTATGTACAATAATATAACTACTATAATACTGCCCCTATGTACAAGAATATAACTACTATAATACTGCTCCTATGTACAAGAATATATCTACTATAATACTGCCCCTATGTACAAGAATATAACTACTATAATACTGCCCCTATGTACAAGAATATAACTACTATAATACTGCTCCTATGTACAAGAATATAACTACTATAATACTGCTCCTATGTACAAGAATATAACTACTATAATACTGCCCCTATGTACAATAATATAACTACTATAATACTGCCTCTATGTACAAGAATATAACTACTATAATACTGCTCCTATGTACAAGAATATAACTACTATAATACTGCTCCTATGTACAAGAATATAACTACTATAATACTGCCCCCTATATACAAGAATATAACTACTATAATACTGCCCCTATGTACAAGAATATAACTACTATAATACTGCCCCTATGTACAAGAATATAACTACTATAATACTGCTCCTATGTACAAGAATATAACTACTATAATACTGCTCCTATGTACAAGAATATAATGTCATGATTTGTAGTTTTGCCCTGTCCTGTATTTTGTATAATATGTCATTTAACTTTTCTCAGGTTGTATTTGCTGTATGCAGGAGCTCTGACAATACACTCTTGTTTTAAGATCAGTTGTGATTTGAGTGCAGACGTGAAGGAGTCACGAACTGAGTTGAGGCCAGCTCGTGATGTCCGTGGGATTGTGTGGAATCCTGTGGACTATTGCAAGGATTATTGTTATCGCATCTGGCACAAGGACTATCGTGAGGTGCCCGGATTTGTTTCCATTGTGTGGACTTATTGTGGACTTCTCATGGACTCCAAGGACATTATGGATATTTGATGTTGTATGCTCCCTGCCTTAATAAATCTCTTTGGATCGTCCCTCGGCCTGTTGTCCCTTCTTGCTCTGTCGTATACTCCGTCACAAACTGGTGGCAGCGGTGGGATCAGAGCAGAAGGAATGGAGGACAACGGCCCATCAACATCTGGAACCAGCACCGCAGAGTACAAGAACTGGACTGCGGTGAACCTACAAACAAAGGCCCGTGAACTGGGAGTCAGCTACAAGGGACTCTCCAAGGAGCAGCTGATTGAGGCTTTGGAAGGAGTTCGCCTGCAAGATGATGCTGAGGAAGGACCCCCACAGCAAACGGAGGAAAGACTACAGCCGGAGGTAAATACCCAAAAAAGTCAGTGGGTTGTGTGGTACGAGGAGGAGTTGGCATTGCTGGGAGAAGAGGCTGCCATAGAAGATAAGAGGGAGGCCATTCATAGAGCTCAAGAGAGGGCATTGCTGGAGAGGCAGCTCGATGTGGAAGCAGCTAGAAGCTCCAGACAGACTGTAACCCCAACACCCACCATGAGGGAACTCCCCAGAGTGTCTCGCAAAGACTTCAAGCCGTTTAATGAGGCTTCAGGTGACATTGAGGGCTTCTTCCAGGACTTTGAGCATCAGTGTCGATTAATGGAAGTCCCGGAAAGGGAGCGAGTCCGACATCTAGTGGGGCTCTTAGAGGGTGGAGCTGCCGCAGCCTATAGAGCTACCTTAACCCTGCTAAAAGAATATTGGGAGGGATAAGTTGAAGATACAGGAGCCCCTATTGTCCCTTATGTCCTAAAGCTGCGAGAAACCCTGGCTCAGCTCGCTAGTTTAGCCCAGAGTCATGTGCGCATGGCTCAAACAAGACAGAAGACATGGTATGACCGTAAAGCACACTATCGGGAGTTTGTAGAAGGACAACAGGTCTTAATGATTGTTCCCCATCGGCAGAATAAACTGCAGACAACATGGGAGGGTCCCTTCCGGGTTCTCAGAAAACTTAATGATACCAATTATCTTCTTGCTTTAGATGATCAGGGGCTAAGACAAAAGACTGTCCATGTGAATATGATTAAGGAGTACCATGACCGGAACCTTCCAATGATAGCAAGCTGTCAGCTGGCTTCAGAAGACAGTCAAGAGGATGAGGACTCCCTACCTGATCTCGTGGAAGCAGCAAGAGCCCCATCCACTGTGGAACAGGTTCCTCTGGGAGATCACCTGGATTCCTTGCAGAAAAACCAGATGTTGGGAGTGCTTCAACAGAGACGGGCTGCTTTCTCATCCCAACCAGGTCGAACCACCGTCACCTAACATCATGTGGACACTCAGGGTATCCGTCCCATACAACAGGCTCCTTACCGGGTACCTGAATCTGTTCGAAACACCATGCAGCATGAACTGGAGATGTTATAGCTTGGGGTAATCCAGGCCTCCCATAGCCCTTGGGCCTCTCCTGTGGTGTTAGTACCCAAGAAGGATGGGAGTACTCGATTTTGTATGGACTATTGACGACTAAACGACCATACCGTCAGCGATCCTTACCCAATGCCCCGTATTGACGAACTACTAGACCGACTGGCTGGGTCCCGATATGTCACTACCTTGGATCACAGTAAGGGATACTGACATATCCCTATCAAGGAGGAAGGGAGAGAACGGTCCGCTTTTATAACCCCCTTTGGTCTGTATGAATTTCTAAGTATGCCTTTTGGAATGAAGAATGCCCCGGCAACCTTCCAGAGAATGGTGGACCAGATCCTCCGGGGATGTGGTGACTTTGCTTGTGCCTACTTGGATGATATCGCCATCTTCAGGCAGACGTGGGAGGAACATCTGAATCAAGTAGCCATTATTCTTGACCTGATTCTTGCAGCCGGCCTAACCATTCGACCCGATAAATGCCAATTGGGGATGGGTGAAGTCCAGTACCTAGGGCATAGAGTAGGAGGAGGGAAGCTCCGTCCTGAACCTGCCAAAATCCAGGCTATTAGAGACTGGCCTGTACCCCAAACTAAGAAACAAGTTATGGCTTTTTGGGCACTGCCAGTTATTACCGAAAATTTGTTTTGCATTTCAGCACTGTGGCCAAGCCTCTTACCGACCTGACCAAGAAAACGATGCCCCGGCTGGTGATCTGGACTCCAGCCTGTGATGAGGCTTTTAACCGGCTGAAGGACGCCCTGGTCTGCGACCCTGTTCTGGCTGCTCCAGATTACAAGAGGAGATTCATTGTGCAGACGGACGCCTCTGCTTATGGACTGGGAGCTGTCCTCAGCCAGGTGAATGCAGCTGGGGACGAGCACCCCATTGCCTACCTCAGCCGGAAACTGCTGGACCGAGAAGTGGCCTATGCAACTGTTGAAAAAGAATGTCTGGCTGTAGTGTGGGCCCTTAGGAAACTAAGGCCGTATCTGTATGGACGAGAATTCACTGTCATTACTGATCACAATCCCCTCACCTGGCTGAACCGAGTCTCTGGGGACAATGGACGCTTACTACGATGAAGCCTGGCTCTGCAGCCCTATAACTTTACCATACAGTATAGAAGAGGCAGCGAACACCAAAATGCAGATGGACTGTCAGGGCAGGAGGAGCCCTGAGTCCTGTCAGCCATGCCTGTGTGTACTTAACAAGCGACCTGTAGAGGTCCCTAGTACGTACACAAATTAGGAGGGGAAGGGATTGTCATGATTTGCAGTCTTGCCCTGTCCTGTATTTTGTATAATATGTCATTTAACTTTTCTCTGGTTGTATTTGCTGTAAATTAACCATGTCTCCTTCCCCCAATACTTTGCAATGTCTTGTGATGTACCTGGACCATAATCTAATTTAGGCTTGTGTCAACAGCTAGTGAAACTGTGGCTATTGTTTCCTAAGCAGAAGATAACCTACAATACACATCCTGTAGACTCAGTGGAGCCCTTACATTTCTAGAATCTTCTGATGGACCAAACCATTGAATAGTAGGTGTGACCCCTACCCCCCTTCAGATGAGCTGATCCCAGGAGCCCTGACAATACATTCTTGTTTTAAGATCAGTTGTGATTTGAGTGCAGACGTGAAGGAGTCACGAACTGAGTTGAGGCCAGCTCGTGACGTCCATGGAATTGGGTGGAATCCTGTGGACTATTGCAAGGATTATTGTTATCGCATCTGGCACAAGGACTATCGTGAGGTGCCCGGATTTGTTTCCATTGTGTGGACTTATTGTGGACTTCTCATGGACTCCAAGGACATTATGGATATTTGATGTTGTATGCTCCCTGCCTTAATAAATCTCGTTGGATCGTCCCTCGGCCTGTTGTCCCTTCTTGCTCTGTCGTATACCCTGTCACATATAACTAATATAATACAGCCTCTATGTACAAGAATATAACTACTATAATACTGCTCCTATATACAAGAATATAGCTACTATAATACTGCTCCTATGTACAAGAATATAACTACTATAACACTGCCCCATATGTACAAGAATATAACTACTATAATACTGCCCCTATGTACAAGAATATAACTACTATAATACTGCCCCCTATATACAAGAATATAACTACTATAATACTGCTCCTATGTACAAGAATATAACTACTATAATACTGCCCCTATGTACAAGATTATAACTACTATAATACTGCCCCTATGTACAAGAGTATAACTACTATAATGCTGCCCCTATGTACAAGACTATAACTACTATAATACTGCCCTCATGTGCAAGAATATAACTACTATAATACTGCCCCCTATATACAAGAATATAACTACTATAATACTGCTCCTATGTACAAGAATATAACTACTATAATACTGCTCCTATGTACAAGAATATAACTACTATAATACTGCTCCTATATACAAGAATATAGCTACTATAATACTGCTCCTATGTACAAGAATATAACTACTATAACACTGCCCCATATGTACAAGAATATAACTACTATAATACTGCCCCTATGTACAAGAATATAGCTACTATAATACTGCCCCCTATATACAAGAATATAACTACTATAATACTGCTCCTATGTACAAGAATATAACTACTATAATACTGCCCCTATGTACAAGAATATAACTACTATAATACTGCCCCTATGTACAAGAGTATAACTACTATAATGCTGCCCCTATGTACAAGACTATAACTACTATAATACTGCCCTCATGTGCAAGAATATAACTACTATAATACTGCCCCCTATATACAAGAATATAACTACTATAATACTGCTCCTATGTACAAGAATATAACTACTATAATACTGCTCCTATGTACAAGAATATAACTACTATAATACTGCCCCTATGTACAAGAATATAACTACTATAATACTGCCCCTATGTACAAGAGTATAACTACTATAATGCTGCCCCTATGTACAAGACTATAACTACTATAATACTGCCCTCATGTGCAAGAATATAACTACTATAATACTGCTCCTATGTACAAGAATATAACTACTATAATACTGCTCCTATGTACAAGAATATAACTACTATAATACTGCTCCTATGTACAAGAATATAACTACTATAATACTGCCCCTATGTACAAGAATATAACTACCATAATACTGCTCCTATGTACAAGAATATAACTACTATAATACTGCCCCTATGTACAAGAATATGACTACTATAATACTGCCCCTATGTACAAGAATATAACTACTATAATACTGCCCCTATGTACAAGACTATAACTACAATAATACTGCCCCATGTGCAAGAATATATCTACTATAATACTGCCCCTATGTACAAGAATATAACTACTATAATACTGCCCCCTATGTGCAAGAATATAACTACTATAATACTGCTGCTATATACAAGAATATAACTACTATAATACTGCTGCTATATACAAGACTATAACTACTATAATACTGACCCCATGTGCAAGAATATATCTACTATAATACTGCCTCCATGTGCAAGAATATAACTACTATAATACTGCTCCTATGTACAAGAATATAACTACTATAATACTGCTCCTATGTACAAGAATATAACTACTATAATACTGCCCCTATGTACAAGAATATAACTACCATAATACTGCTCCTATGTACAAGAATATAACTACTATAATACTGCCCCTAAGTACAAGAATATGACTACTATAATACTGCCCCTATGTACAAGAATATAACTACTATAATACTGCCCCTATGTACAAGAATATAACTACCATAACACTGCCCCATATGTACAAGAATATAACTACTATAATACTGCCCCTATGTACAAGAATATGACTACTATAATACTGCTCCTATATACAAGAATATAGCTACTATAATACTGCTCCTATGTACAAGAATATAACTACTATAACACTGCCCCATATGTACAAGAATATAACTACTATAATACTGCCCCTATGTACAAGAATATAACTACTATAATACTGCTCCTATGTACAAGAATATAACTACTATAATACTGCCCCTATGTACAAGAATATAACTACTATAATACTGCCCCTATGTACAAGAGTATAACTACTATAATGCTGCCCCTATGTACAAGACTATAACTACTATAATACTGCCCTCATGTGCAAGAATATAACTACTATAATACTGCTCCTATGTACAAGAATATAACTACTATAATACTGCTCCTATGTACAAGAATATAACTACTATAATACTGCTCCTATGTACAAGAATATAACTACTATAATACTGCCCCTATGTACAAGAATATAACTACCATAATACTGCTCCTATGTGTAAGAATATAACTACTATAATACTGCCCCTATGTACAAGAATATGACTACTATAATACTGCCCCTATGTACAAGAATATAACTACTATAATACTGCCCCTATGTACAAGACTATAACTACAATAATACTGCCCCATGTGTAAGAATATATCTACTATAATACTGCCCCTACGTACAAGAATATAACTACTATAATACTGCCCCCTATGTGTAAGAATATAACTACTATAATACTGCTGCTATATACAAGACTATAACTACTATAATACTGCCCCCATGTGCAAGAATATATCTACTATAATACTGCCTCCATGTGCAAGAATATAACTACTATAATACTGCTCCTATGTACAAGAATATAACTACTATAATACTGCTCCTATGTACAAGAATATAACTACTATAATACTGCCCCTATGTACAAGAATATAACTACCATAATACTGCTCCTATGTACAAGAATATAACTACTATAATACTGCCCCTATGTACAAGAATATGACTACTATAATACTGCCCCTATGTACAAGAATATAACTACTATAATACTGCCCCCTATGTGCAAGAATATAACTACTATAATACTGCTGCTATATACAAGAATATAACTACTATAATACTGCTGCTATATACAAGACTATAAATACTATAATACTGCCCCCATGTGCAAGAATATATCTACTATAATACTGCCTCCATGTGCAAGAATATAACTACTATAATACTGCCCCTATGTACAAGAATAATACTACTATAATACTGCTCCTATGTACAAGAATATAACTACTATAATACTACCCCTATGTACAAGAATATAACTACTATAATACTGCTGCTATATACAAGAAAATAACTACTATAATACTGCCCCCTATGTACAAGAATATAACTACTATAATACTGACCCTATGTACAAGAATATCACTACTATAATACTGCTCCTATGTACAAGAATATAACTACTATAATACTGCTGCTATATACAAGAATATAACTACTATAATACTGCTGCTATATACAAGATTATAACTACTATAATACTGCCCCCATGTGCAAGAATATATCTACTATAATACTGCCTCCATGTGCAAGAATATAACTACTATAATACTGCCCCTATGTACAAGAATAATACTACTATAATACTGCTCCTATGTACAAGAATATAACTACTATAATACTACCCCTATGTACAAGAATATATCTACTATAATACTGCTGCTATATACAAGAAAATAACTACTATAATACTGCCCCCTATGTACAAGAATATAACTACTATAATACTGCTCCTATGTACAAGAATATAACTACTATAATACTGCTCCTATGTACAAGAATATAACTACTATAATACTGCGCCTATGTACAAGAATATAACTACTATAATACTGCTGCTATATACAAGAAAATAACTACTATAATACTGCCCCCTATGTACAAGAATATAACTACTATAATACTGCTCCTATGTACAAGAATATAACTACTATAATACTGCCCCTATGTACAAGAATATAACTACTATAATACTGCTCCTATGTACAAGAATATAACTACTATAATACTACCCCTATATACAAGAATATAACTACTATAATACTGCTGCTATATACAAGAAAATAACTACTATAATACTGCCCCTATGTTCAAGAATATAACTACTATAATACTGCTCCTATGTACAAGAATATAACTACTATAATACTGCTCCTATGTACAAGAATATAACTACTATAGTACTGCGCCTATGTACAAGAATATAACTACTATAATACTGCTGCTATATACAAGAAAATAACTACTATAATACTGCCCCCTATGTACAAGAATATAACTACTATAATACTGCTCCTATGTACAAGAATATAACTACTATAATACTGCCCCTATGTACAAGAATATAACTACTATAATACTGCCCCTATGTACAAGAGTATAACTACTATAATGCTGCCCCTATGTACAAGACTATAACTACTATAATACTGCCCTCATGTGCAAGAATATAACTACTATAATACTGCTCCTATGTACAAGAATATAACTACTATAATACTGCTCCTATGTACAAGAATATAACTACTATAATACTGCTCCTATGTACAAGAATATAACTACTATAATACTGCCCCTATGTACAAGAATATAACTACCATAATACTGCTCCTATGTATAAGAATATAACTACTATAATACTG
Source organism: Dendrobates tinctorius (assembly GCF_039654945.1). Taxonomy (NCBI): domain Eukaryota; kingdom Metazoa; phylum Chordata; class Amphibia; order Anura; family Dendrobatidae; genus Dendrobates; species Dendrobates tinctorius. The sequence goes on along the minus strand of NW_027361722.1, from coordinate 17,619,855 downwards.
CCCCTATGTACAAGAATATGACTACTATATTACTGCCCCTATGTACAAGAATATAACTACTATAATACTGCCCCTATGTACAAGACTATAACTACAATAATACTGCCCCATGTGCAAGAATATATCTACTATAATACTGCCCCTATGTACAAGAATATAACTACTATAATACTGCCCCCTATGTGTAAGAATATAACTACTATAATACTGCTGCTATATACAAGACTATAACTACTATAATACTGCCCCCATGTGCAAGAATATATCTACTATAATACTGCCTCCATGTGCAAGAATATAACTACTATAATACTGCTCCTATGTACAAGAATATAACTACTATAATACTGCTCCTATGTACAAGAATATAACTACTATAATACTGCCCCTATGTACAAGAATATAACTACCATAATACTGCTCCTATGTACAAGAATATAACTACTATAATACTGCCCCTATGTACAAGAATATGACTACTATAATACTGCCCCTATGTAGAAGAATATAACTACTATAATACTGCCCCTATGTTCAAGACTATAACTACTATAATACTGCCCCCATGTGCAAGAATATATCTACTCTAATACTGCCCCTATGTACAAGAATATAACTACTATAATACTGCCCCCTATGTGCAAGAATATAACTACTATAATACTGCTGCTATATACAAGAATATAACTACTATAATACTGCTGCTATATACAAGACTATAACTACTATAATACTGCCCCCATGTGCAAGAATATAATACTGCCTCCATGTGCAAGAATATAACTACTATAATACTGCCCCTATGTACAAGAATAATACTACTATAATACTGCTCCTATGTACAAGAATATAACTACTATAATACTACCCCTATGTACAAGAATATAACTACTATAATACTGCTGCTATATACAAGAAAATAACTACTATAATACTGCCCCCTATGTACAAGAATATAACTACTATAATACTGACCCTATGTACAAGAATATAACTACTATAATACTGCTCCTATGTACAAGAATATAACTACTATAATACTGCTGCTATATACAAGAATATAACTACTATAATACTGCTGCTATATACAAGATTATAACTACTATAATACTGCCCCCATGTGCAAGAATATATCTACTATAATACTGCCTCCATGTGCAAGAATATAACTACTATAATACTGCCCCTATGTACAAGAATAATACTACTATAATACTGCTCCTATGTACAAGAATATAACTACTATAATACTACCCCTATGTACAAGAATATATCTACTATAATACTGCTGCTATATACAAGAAAATAACTACTATAATACTGCCCCCTATGTACAAGAATATAACTACTATAATACTGCTCCTATGTACAAGAATATAACTACTATAATACTGCTCCTATGTACAAGAATATAACTACTATAATACTGCGCCTATGTACAAGAATATATCTACTATAATACTGCTGCTATATACAAGAAAATAACTACTATAATACTGCCCCCTATGTACAAGAATATAACTACTATAATACTGCTCCTATGTACAAGAATATAACTACTATAATACTGCCCCTATGTACAAGAATATAACTACTATAATACTGCTTCTATGTACAAGAATATAACTACTATAATACTACCCCTATATACAAGAATATAACTACTATAATACTGCTGCTATATACAAGAAAATAACTACTATAATACTGCCCCTATGTTCAAGAATATAACTACTATAATACTGCTCCTATGTACAAGAATATAACTACTATAATACTGCTCCTATGTACAAGAATATAACTACTATAGTACTGCGCCTATGTACAAGAATATAACTACTATAATACTGCTGCTATATACAAGAAAATAACTACTATAATACTGCCCCCTATGTACAAGAATATAACTACTATAATACTGCTCCTATTTACAAGAATATAACTACTATAATACTGCCCCTATGTACAAGAATATAACTACTATAATACTGCTGCTATATACAAGAAAATAACTACTATAATACTGCCCCTATGTACAAGAATATAACTACTATAATACTGCTCCTATGTACAAGAATATAACTACTATAATACTGCCCCTATGTACAAGAATATAACTACTATAATACTACCCCTATGTACAAGAATATAACTACTATAATACTGCTGCTATATACAAGAATATAACTACTACTACCCCTATGTACAAGAATATAACTACTATAATACTGCTGCTATATACAAGAATATAACTACTACTACCCCTATGTACAAGAATATAACTACTATAATACTGCTGCTATATACAAGAATATAACTACTATAATACTGCTGCTATATACAAGAATATAACTACTATAATACTGCCCCCTATGTACAAGAATATAACTACTATAATACTGCCCCCTATATACAAGAATATAACTTCTATAATACTGCTCTCTGTAAGAAAGGGTATGGCATTTTCTAGATTAGAGTTATGTTAGACGAATCATTTCTATGTGCCCTTTTCCCGGTATGTAGATTTTTTTTGGAGAGTTATTATTGCCTACTTGCATCAATCACTTTATTGTCCTTTATCCACTACTCTCATCATCCACATTAGAGGTGGAGAATTCTCGTCTTACCTCAGTACTGGTATCACCTGATCGATACATCTAGCGATTTTGGACTTCTTGGTCACCATAGTGACTACCCCGACTATCAGATGTCAGGGATGTGGCTCAGTTACACCGTATCGCTTGCACTGTCTTACATTGGAGGTGACTTCCAATACTTTACAGCGCCAAGGAAGCAGAACGGCTGCCATATGTTATAATGAGCGGAGAAAGTATTACAAGCCGCAACCATGAGCGCTGAGAAGGTAAGTGACTGCTAATGGGATGAGCTGATGTAGCAGAGCTGGAATTATCATTTACTTCTGTGGCTGCACATAGTTTTTGCATCTGAACTTCAATCACATGGGAAGCGTACCTGAGCTCTGCTACATCTGTATATTATATGTCAGTCCCCATAAAAGCGCTGGTAATTGTTTGAAAGAAGAATTTGTGATTTTTTTAATTTTTTTTTTATTTTTCTTATGGCTCTGAAAAGTAAACATTTCAATGTGTTTTTTGCCTTCGCTTCTTACAATTTTTTTTTTACCCTTTTTTTTAATTTAAATATTTCCTGATTGTTTTTGGCCTGTTGAGACCCAAAGTGAATTGTATCAAAGTCCTCTAAATTCTTCCCCTGCGGAGCTGCCACGTACATAGCTATAGAAGGTGAAAATAGGAGAAAGAACGGAGCATAGAGGAAAATGGAGTAAAAATTAGAAGGTAATTAAGTTCCTTAAAAACGTGACAGTAAGACAAGACAATCACCGAAACAATGGAGTCCCGTGCAAAAAAAAAGTTATAATAACACAACTTGTATAGATACCGTACTCTGATTATCAGGACAAGCTGTGAAGGTAAAGTTTGGCAAGTACAGCCATAGAGTAAATGTAAGTTCAAAGTGAACAAAGAGTATTGTCCCCAAAATGGAGGAATCAATGAACACAGACAAAGTTAATTAATGCAGGCAGAGCTTACCAAGAGGATTAACACGGACCCCAAATCAGATGACAGACACCCCGACGCGCGTTTCGCGTCCACACAGGACGTTTTCTGAAGGGGAAGTATACCTTTAGTAGCCATTCAAACCCATTTGTGTCAACTTCTGTGCATGTTATTAGGCCAAAAATCACAGGAGTATGTGAACTTTTGATCAGGGTCATTTGGATGTTTTGGGTTGTCATTTTGATTTAAATAGAGAAAACACAGTAGACAATGAATGGCTTCACCCGACCACAAACCACAAGTGGAGACAAAGTTTTGGTGTTATCATTCATATTCTCTGAAAAAAAGGCCAAGGAAGCAAAAATCCTCCTGGGGTATGTAAACTTTTGAGCACAACTATACATATATAATAAAATATATTTAAAAAAAAACATAGCCCATTTTCTCTGTCTAACCCCCTGAGATGCTGCACTCTCTGCTCACTGTGGCATCTTAGGGATTAAACTGTAGGGATTCTCAAAAATCCCTACAGTTTCTGCAGGGTAGAGGCAGTGACCGGACGGTCAGCATGACACATACACAACATCCGGCTGTCACTTACATTTCGGTAATACAGACCAGTTTAGTAAAACTTTTCAACTGCGTGTCCCAACACATCTATCTGTCTTCCAGGCTCCAGAGGAAGCTCTGGCTTCCGGGAATCTAGAAGTCGTGTCTGTTTCAGAGGAAGAATTGCCGGTTGTGGATATCGCCTTCTCTTACTTTAGATTTTTCCTAACAAAAACCAAAGTGGATCCAGGAGAAAACAAATCAGGTAAGACATGGTCGCAACCTCGTGAAAATTGCTAATAAACTTAGCGTCATGGGGGCAGAAAATGAATGGCTGGAAGTTTAGATGATCCACGGTAGCTACCACTAGTGGTGAAGAGCTAGGAGAAATGGGCCAAGATCCTGGGCCTGGACAAACTATAGGACACAAAACAGCCAAATGGCAGAGAATAGAAGCTGTTCACAAAGTCCAAGCACATCTTTGGGGGACCCCTTTGTGGGCCCTAAAGCTAACTCATGGAGGGTCAGATGGATGAAAGCCATGGGGCAAGGAGGTAAGGTCATACATTGGCAGGTAGACCAAATGCTCTCTGCATGTTTCCTCACTTGCAAAGAGGAGCACATTCATGCCGGGAAAGATAATTTCCCCTAGGTAGACTGGACGTCACCAATCCACACCAGGGACATCACACGGCGCTGACGGACACAGACAGGAGAGGGCCCTTGTGCAGGAAGACTATGTGGGCCCTTTATATTCCAATAGCTCATCCTAATGTCCAATTTCACCTATTTTGGAAGAGGTAGTGGCCCCCTCTTCTCTTAGGTCCCATGCGGCTGCAGAGGTTTAAACAATGGTATGTCCACATGGGGCAATGGAAATGCAACATTTCCACGCCATATTATCTGATGTCAACACAATCCATAGAGTATCTTTGATCGAAGAAATATAATCTCTGCTGTGGTTCCAATTTTCATTTTTAATGTCAACCTGAATTATGGATATACAGTCATATGTAAAAGTTTGGGCACCCCTGTTAATGTTAACCTTTTTTCTTTATAACAATTTTGGCTTTTGCAACAGCTATTTCAGTTTCATATATCTAATAACTGATGGACTCAGTTATATTTCTGGATTCAAATGAGGTTTATTGTACTAACAGAAAATGTGCAATCTGCATTTAAACAAAATTTGACCGGTGCAAAAGTATGGGCACCCTTATCATTTTCTTGATTTGAACACTCCTAACTACTTTTTACTGACTTCCTGAAGCACTAAATTGGTTTTGTAACCTCATTGAGCTTTGAACTTCATAGCCAGGTGTATCAAATCATGAGAAAAGGTATTTAAGGTGGCCACTTGCAAGTAGTTCTCCTATGAAGAGTGGCATCATGGGCTCCTCAAAACAACTCTCAAATGATCTGAAAACAAAGATTATTCAACATAGCTTTTCAGGGGAAGGATACAAAAAGTTGTCTCAGAGATTTAACCTGTCAGTTTCCACTGTGAGGAACATAGTAAGGAAATGGAAGAACACAGGTACAGTTCTTGTTAAGCCCAAAAGCGGCAGGTCAAGAAAAATATCAGAAATACAGAGAAGAAGAATGGTGAGAACAGTCAAGGACAATCCACAGACCACCTCCAAAGACCTGCAGCATCATCTTGCTGCAGATGGTGTCACTGTGCATCGGTCAACAATACAGCGCACTTTGCACAAGGAGAAGCTGTATGGGAGAGTGATGCGAAAGAAGCCGTTTCTGCAAGCACGCCACAAACAGAGTCGCCTGAATTATGCAAAAGCACATTTGGACAAGCCAGTTACATTTTGGAAGAAGGTCCTGTGGACTGATGAAACAAAGATTGAGTTGTTTGGTCATACAAAAAGGCGTTATGCATGGAGGCTAAAAAACACAGCATTCCAAGAAAAACACTTGCTATCCACAGTAAAATTTGGTGGAGGTTCCATCATGCTTTGGGGCTGTGTGGCCAATGCCGGCACCGGGAATCTTGTTAAAGTTGAGGGTCACATGGATTCAACTCAGTATCAGCAGATTCTTGACAATAATGTGCAAGAATCAGTGACGAAGTTGAAGTTATGCAGGGGATGGATAATTCAGCAAGACAATGATCCAAAACACCGCTCCAAATCTACTCAGGCATTCATGCAGAGGAACAATTACAATGTTCTGGAATGGCCATCCCAGTCCCCAGACCTGAATATCATTGAACATCTGTGGGATGATTTGAAGCGGGCTGTGCATGCTCGGCGACCATCAAACTTAACTGAACTGGAATTGTTTTGTAAACAGGAATGGTCACAAATACCTTCATCTAGGATCCAGGAACTCATTAATAGCTACAGGAAGCGACTAGAGGCTGTTATTTTTGCAAAAGGAGGATCTACGAAATATTAATGTCACTTTTATGTTGAGGTGCCCATACTTTTGCACCGGTCAAATTTTATTAAAATGCAGCTTGCCCATTTTCTGTTAGTACAATAAACCTCATTTGAATCCAGAAATATAACTGAGTCCATCAGTTATTAGATATATAAAACTAAAATAGCTGTTGCAAAAACCAAAATTGTTATAAAGAAAAAAGGTTAACATTAATAGGGGTGCCCAAACTTTTACATATGACTGTATCTTATGCACGTGTAGTGTATATAGGATGGTGAAAGTACGCTCAGAAATATACTGGTCCTATTATTCCAATAGGATGTTCTTGTGGGAAAATAAGAACGGATTAGAATTATATCCTGACATTTGTCCTTGCATATGATTAGCCATCCTACTCTCACCTGACCAGGAAGGTTAATGGGTGTGGATGGGACCTATTAAAATTTCTTTCCCCTAGTGGTGACTGCAGACAGGATCTTATCATGCATCTCTGTATACAGGGAGCTCCCCCTAGTGGTGGCTGCAGACAGGATCTTATCATGTATCTCTGTATACAGGGAGCTCCCCCTAGTGGTGACTGCAGACAGGGTCTTATCATGTATCTCAGTATACAGGGAGCTCCCCCTAGTGGTGGCTGCAGACAGGATCTTATCATGTATCTCTGTATACAGGGAGCTCCCCCTAGTGGTGACTGCAGACAGTATCTTATCATCTATCTCAGTATGCAGGGAGCTCCCCCTAGTGGTGGCTGCAGACAGGATCTTAGCATGTATCTCTGTATACAGGGAGCTCCCCCTAGTGGTGGCTGCAGACAGGATCTTAGCATGTATCTCTGTATACAGGGAGCTCCCCCTAGTGGTGACTGCAGACAGGGTCTTATCATGTAGCTCTGTATACAGGGAGCTCCCCCTAGTGGTGACTGCAGACAGGATATTATCATGTATCTTTGTATACAGGGAGCTCCCCCTAGTGGTGGCTGCAGACAGGGTCTTATCATGTAGCTCTGTATACAGGGAGCTCCCCCTATTGGTGACTGCAGACAGGATCTTATCATGTAGCTCTGTATACAGGGAGCTCCCCCTAGTGGTGGCTGCAGACAGGGTCTTATCATGTAGCTCTGTATACAGGGAGCTCCCCCTATTGGTGACTGCAGACAGGATCTTATCATGTAGCTCTGTATCCAGGGTGCTCCCCCTAATGGTGACTGCAGACAGGATCTTATCATGTATCTCTGTATACAGGGAGCTCCCCCTAGTGATGGCTGCAGACAGGATCTTATCATGCATCTCAGTATACAGGGAGCTCCCCCTAGTGGTGACTGCAGACAGAATCTTATCATGTATCTCTTTATGCAGGGAGCTCCCCCTAGTGGTGTGCTGCAGACAGGATCTTATCATGTATCTCTGTATACAGGGAGCTCCCCCTAGTGGCGACAGCAGACAGGATCTTATCATGTATCTCTGTATACAGGGAGCTCCCTCTAGTGGTGGCTGCAGACAGGATCTTATCATGTATCTCTGTATACAGGGAGCTCCCCCTAGTGGAGGCTGCAGACAGTATCTTATCATGTATCTCTGTATACAGGGAGCTCCCCCTAGTGGTAGCTACAGACAGGATCTTATCATGTATCTCTGTAGACAGGGAGCTCCCCCTAGTGGTGGCTGCAGACATAATGTTAATGTGTTTTTCTGTATGTGGGAAGTGATCCTTAGAAATATTATTTTATTTAACATTTTTTATATTCCTGTCCAGAGGGGGCTTTTACAGTTAGCCTATAACTGTCTGCTATATGAATATAGATATGTTTTTTGTATTCTGGCATTTAAAGTTAACACCCAATGGGAATCTACAACTTTTTATGACTTTCAGCATAAACAGCTGAGTTGAAGAAGTTCTCATTCCCCCGTCCTGTGAGATAACCTGATAGCTATAAATACAGATTTTGTTTTTTTTATTTAGGTTCGGGGAATTGTGCGCTGTGGTTAAATCGCTTCCCATTAATTTTCCAGCTGCTGCGTTTTATTGTCCTGTAATCTGAAGGGTTTGAATATGCAGATGTTCATTTGCTTAAACTTGTAATTTTGCCAGAGGGAGAGAAAAAAAGCTGACTCCTTTATCCCTACCCATCTGTCCTGGCAGCTATGCTTCCTAATTATTGGAGAAAAATGCACCCGGAAACATAGTAACCGCTCAGCACAGCTCACAATCACTGACGATACTGAGGATTCCACACGATCTACGGCAGAATAATCAGAGATGCCACTTAAGCTTTATTTACTCACACATGCGAGATGTATACTACAAGGTAAAAGATTTAGACAGTGAATTGCAAAAGTGATCACACCCCTTGTATAAACTGGGTGGACGTAACTCTAAATCATTTATCCATATATCGCCCGAAGTTTCTCATGGAGTGTGCTCTTCGGAAACATTCTGGTATGTGCTGTGATAGGGGCACGGACACAGACAGAAGGGGCCGCTGTGTAAGGACAATATACGGGCCCTCTGCAGTCCTATGGCTCATCACAATGCACAATTCCACCCATATTAGAGGTAGACGTAGCCCCGTACCTCTTGGGTGTGGATGCATAGGTCCGCCCCTGGGGTGTGAGTCTACCTGGGAGCATACCCTATACTCTGTCCATACTCGGGACTAGATTGACAGTTTGTTGCACAGGGGAATATTTGTCACCCTGGGGTGAAAAACATCACAGTGACTTAGGGTATGAGTCTCGAAAATGGCGTTTATCATTCCTTATCCTCCAGGCCAGTCTCAGACCCACTGCAGAGCAGCAGGCACCTCCTCGCATCTGCAACAACAAGAAACCATCGCCGGCTCTTGCTCTTGCACCTTTCACTTGGCACCACCGCTTTGACAAAGACCAGCAGCTTCTTTTGCAACTAGTGACCTCCCCGTCACTCCTTCATTTATCTTTACGGACACCGAAACACCCTTATGTGTAAGCAAGGGCTTCTTCTCCCAATTTTATGGTGGCACAACTTGCCAGCGTCACTGCATACATTGCTCAGGAACAGAAGACTCCTCTATCACACCGTGCGGCCTCAGGCAACTTTTCTTTGTGTCTTGCAGCAAGTCAGTCATAACTTAATCGTAACATATTCACAGTCGTACACCATACCATATTGAATATATATTGCCGCTGGCTAATTTGACTCTTTTCTATACCATGTTTCTGCCTGGCATCTCCTGCAGTCCATCTACTTGTGACTACTTTGGAAATCAAGACCTGGAAATTCAACTGAGAAAGATTGGACCCTTTCCTTCATCTATAGCCCGTTTCTGCCTGTCATCTCTTGTAGACGCCCGCCACCAATTGACTACTACTTTGGAAGACAAGACCTTGGAATCCAACCAATAAAGTTTGGACCCTTGCCTTTATGTATAGCCCTTTTCTGCCTGCCATCTATTGCATACGCTTGCCACCAATTGATGTCTACTACATGACTAATACATGTTGAGAAGGCCAAATTTTTAAATTCCTATTTCGCATCCATGTTCTCTAAGAAAGCCAATGTAACATCAACTGATCTTCACGGTGCCAACGAAGGAGAAAAAAGAATCAACACAATCTATAAGCAGAGAGATGTTGAGGGAACACTTAGCTAATTTAAGTGAATTTAAATCTCCTGGTCCAGATGAATTACATCCTAGGGTATTGAAAGAGTTAGCAGAGGACACTGCAGAACCACAAGCCAGAATCTTTGAATAATCCTGAAGAACAGAAGTCCCAGAAAATTGGAGAAGGGCAAATGTTGTCACTATCTTTAAAAAAGGAAATAAGACGGAGCCAGGAAATTACAAGCCAGTGAGCCTTACTTCTATCCCAGGAAAGATATTTGAACAATTTATTAAACAGCATATATGTATGTATTTGTATAAGAATGAAGTGATTAACCAGAGCCAGCATGGGTTTGTAGAAAACAAGTCATGCCAGACTAATCTAATTTCCTTCTACGATGGAATCACTGACTGGGGGGATCAGGGAAATGCGATAGATATAATATATCTTGACTTCAGCAAAGCATTTGATAAAGTATCTCATATTATCCTTATTGAAAAAATGTCTAAGAATGGGACTGACAAGGCTACGGTTAGGTGGATTCATAACTGGCTCAGTGATCGTACTCAAACAGTGGTAATAAATGGTTGCACATCCAACTGGAAAAGTGTTTCAAGTGGGATACCACAAGGCTCTGTCCTTCCCCCAGTGCTGTTCAACATTTTAATAAATTATCTAGATAAGGGAACTGAAGGTGAACTAATCAAATTTGCTGATGGTGCAAAGCTAGGAGGGATAGTTATCGCTAGAAAAGACAGAGAAATGATTCAGAAGGATCTAAAAAAGCTTGAACAATGGGCAGCGACTAATAGAATGGTATTTAACAGGGAGATATGCAAGATTCTACATCTGGGCAAGAAAAACTAAAATTGCATTTACATAATGGGAGGAATAGAACTACACAACAGCATGTGTGAAAGACTTAGGTATACTAATAGATCACAGACTGCACATGAGTCAACAGTGTGATGCAGCAGCAAAATAGGCAAACACAGTTCTAGGATGTATAAAGAGAAGCATAGAGTCTAGATCACATGAAGTAATTATCCCCCTCTACTCCTCCTTGGCCTCATCTGGAAAACTGTGTCCAGTTCTGGATACCGCATTTTAAAAAAAGACATTGAAAAACTGGAGCAAATTCAAAGAAGAGCTACAACGGTGGTGAGCGGACTGAAAAGTATGTCCTATGAGGAACAGTTAAAGGATCTGGCAATGTTTAGCTTGCAAAAAAGAAGGCTTAATAGCTGTCTACAACTATCTGAAGAGATGTCACAGTGTAGAGGGATCATCATTATTCTCATTTACACATGGAAACAAAAGAAGCAATGGAATGAAACTGAAAGGGAGAAGATACAGATAGATATTAGAAAAAACTTTTTGACATTTAGGGTGATCAATGAGTGAAACAGGCTGCCACGAGAGGTGGTGAGTTCTCCTTCAATGGAAGTCTTCAAACAGAGGCTGGACAGACATCTGTCTGGGATGGTTTACTGAATCCTGCATTGAGCAGGGGGTTGGACACGATGACAACTCTAACATTCTATGATACTTTGGAAGTGAAGACCAGGGAATCCAACCAAGCAAGTTTGGACCCCTGCCTTTGGCTATGCTGACCTTTCTTCTATAGCCCGTTTCAGCCTGGCAAGGCATCCCCTGCAGACATTCATCACCAATCAATGACTACTTTAGGGTTTGTAACCTGGAGATCCAAATTGGAACGTGTGAACCCTTGCCTTTGTTTTGTTTGCACTTTGTTCTTCAGCCCATTTCTGCCTGACATCGCTGTCAGAATACCAACCAACCATTGGTGACTACTTTGGGAGCGATAAACCGGAGATCCAAATGGGAAAGTTTGCAACTGCATGAGTGGTCTAAGGATGAAAAATGGGATTTTTTTTTATCTTTGCCATGGTCTAGTCATTGCCAACTCAGTTGAGGTTTCACAACATCAAATGCAAAAATTAGGATTTTGGAATGGCGGTGCCCTTGTTGATGTCTTTAGATCATGCAAAAACTTCTGAATTCTTTGTACACTTTTCTGATTTCTTTTTTTTTTTCTTACAGAGAACCAAGAAAGTGATGGATCCTCCAAGTGCCATCTCATCGTCCCTATGAAATATCTCATTATCATCCTTCTCGTTGTGCTGGCTATTGTCCTGGTGATTGCTACCGGCCTGATTGGTGAGTGCTATTCATTATTCAGTGGCATCTCCATTAAATTGTCAAGGATTAAATGTTTTACAAGCCACTTGAAAGAAAGAATAGAGACGGTTAGCGGCTTTTTTTTTCATTAAGCAAAGCAAGTTGACCTTTCTCACCTTCATTGTCTGACGGTGCGATGAATGGCCGATGACTTGATAGCTTGTTTATCAGTGTATTAATGGCTTAATTGGACAGTAGACATTCATTATGTTGGATGAGTTTCATGCACTCTTCTACTTAGCGAAATTTCACTGTCTAACTGTGTCTAATGTCTGGTCCCTGTGCAATTCCAGAACGCATTAATCTTCTGCGGGTCTCCTCTCAAGTCTGCTCGGTTCACTCCAAAACAACAGCAGCCTGTGGAGTGGGCTTTTCAGAAAACAGACTGTGTATCGATTAGGATTTTTACATGGGATGTGACGAACCTGTGTTAGATGTAGGTCTACGAGGTTCCTATATCAAAAGAAAACCCTAAAACCCTAAAACTAGACCCCTAGTTGTATCCATTTCCCTACAGGCGTCCCCACCCACATACTGTAGATCTTTTCTTTGAGGATACTCCAAAGGGTCTCAATAGGGTTGAGGTCAGGAGAGGATGGTGGTCACATCATGAGTTCCTCTACCTTTATGCCCATAGCAGCCAATGACTCGGAGACTTCTCTGCTGCCTGAGACTTATTTGTGCATTGTCAGCATGATGATGATGTTGCTACGGATGGCACGTTTCTTTATTTTTTTCACCAAAGTGTTCAGTCAGAAACTCTATATAATTTGCCAAAGTAGTTTCCTCACCTTCAGGGACCTACTAGCTCTCACCCCATGATTCCAGTCCAAAGCATGACTCCGCCACTTCCTTGCTGACGTTGCAGCCTTGTTGGGACATGGTGGCCAACCATCCAATACTCCATCCATCTGGACTATCCAGGGTTGAACGACATCATCAGTAAACAATTTTGTTTTACAATTACTCTTCATATCTGTCTAGGCCACTGCAACCGTTTCTGCTTGTGAGCTGAGCACTGTTTAGGGGTGGCTAAATACACTGCTCAAAAAAATAAAGGGAACACTTAAACAACAGAATATAACTCCAAGTAAATCAAACTTCTGTGAAATCAAACTGTCCACTTAGGAAGCAACACTGATTGACAATCAATTTCTCATGCTGTTGTGCAAATAGAATAGACAACAGATGGAAATTATTGGCAATTATCAAGACACCCTCAATAAAGGAGTGGTTCTGAGGGTGGGGACCACAGACCACATCTCAGTACCGATGCTTTCTGGCTGATGTTTTGGTCACTTTTGAATGTTGGTTGTGCTTTCACACTAATGGTAGCATGAGGCGGACTCTACATCCCACACAAGTGGCTCAGGTAGTGCAGCTCATCCAGGATGGCACATCAATGCGAGCTGTGGTAAGAAGGTTTGATGTTTGTCAGCGTAGTGTCCAGAGGCTGGAGGCGCTACCAGGAGACAGGCCAGTACACCAGGAGACGTGGAGGGGGCCGTAGGAGGGCAACAACCCAGCAGTAGGACCGCTACCTCCGCCTTTGTGCAAGGAGGAACAGGAAGAGCACTGCCAGAGCCCTGCAAAAAGACCTCCGGCAGGCCACAAATGTGCATGTGTCTACACAAGCGGTTAGAAACTGACTCCATGAGGATGGTCTGAGTGCCCGACGTACACAGATGGGGGTTGTGCTCACAGCCCAACACCGTGCAGGACGCTTGGCATTTGCCACAGAACACCAGGATTGGCAAATTCGCCACTGGCGCCCTGTGCTCTTCACAGATGAAAGCAGGTTCACACTGAGCACATGTGACAGACGTGACATAGTCTGGAGACTCCATGGAGAGTGATCTGCTGCCTGCAACATCCTTCAGCCTGACCGATTTGGCAGTGGGTCAGTAATGGTGTGGGGTGGCATTTCTTTGGAGGGCCGCACAGCCCTCCATGTGCTCTCCAGAGGTAGCCTGACTGCCATTAGGTACCGAGATGAGATCCTCAGACTCCTTGTGAGACCATATGCTGGTGCGATTGGCCCTGGGTTCCTCCTAATGCAGGACAATGCCAGACCTCATGTGGCTGGAGTGTGTCAGCAGTTCCTGCTAGATGAAGGCATTGAAGATATGGACTGGCCCTACTGTTCCCCAGACCTAAATCCGATTGAGCACATCTGGGACATCATATCTCGCTCCATCCACCAATGTCACGTTGCACCACAGACTGTCCAGGAGTTGGCGGATGCTTAAGTCCAGGTCTGGGAGGAGATCCCTCAGGAGACCATCCACCGCCTCATCAGGAGCATTTCTCTTCGTGTATACTCATCAGGAGCATGCCCAGGCGTTGTAGGGAGGCCATACAGGCACGTGGAGGCCACAAACAATACTGAGCATCATTTTGACTTGTTTTAAGGACATTACATTCCACTTTAATTTTGCGTGTGACTCCAAATCCAGGCCTCCATTGGTTAATGAATTTGATTTCCATTGATGATTTTTGTGTGATTTTGTTGTCAGCACATTCAACTTTGTACAGAACAAAGTATTCAATGAGAATATTTCATTCATTCAGATCTAGGATGTGTTATTTGAGTGTTCCCTTTATTTTTTGAGCGGTGTAGTAGGTTTATTCGAAACTGGAAGCCTCTGGAGGATCCTACACCTTAAGGTTCGTGGGACTCCAGAGGCACCAGCAGCTTCATATTTCTGTTTGCTTCTTTTAATGGTATTTTAGCAGCTGCTGTCTCAATATGATGAATTTGTCTGGCAGAATCCTTCCTTATTATATTTTTATCTGCACAAAATAAGTCAGCCACAAATCTCTTCAGAGTTCAATGCTCATGCTTAAGTTTTCGTGAATTATCTAATGTTTTTATACCTTGTCCAAGGACTAATTTCAGTGATCCAAAGACCCTGAGACACAAACCATCCATGAGGTTATTAGGAAAACCAAAAATTCCATCTTTATGACACTTCAATCCAATCTGCATAATAATTTGGACCACGGTGGAGTTTGTTTTGTTCTTTCTGCTATGTTGACCCAGGAAACTTTCTGAGCTTGTGGAGGGCTCATGCATTTACACAGCAGCCAATCTCAACAAGAACATCTGCAACATAAAGTTTTCGGGGAGAGCTCAGCAGACTGAGGACGTGCAAAAATAGATAAGATAGCATGATCATAATTTTATTTTGTCTTCCAGTTCATTACACATGTCCTGGGAAGATTCGCTGCCAATCCTCTTCAAAATGTATCCTAAAGTCCAAACGTTGCGATGGAGTCTACGACTGCCCGGATGGAGATGATGAACTCCGATGTGGTAATCTCAGTACTGCCTTGCTGATATTCTTCATGTGTTGGTTTTAAGTATTTTTCTTAAGCTCTAATTTTACACTGGGTAGATTCACATTATCGAATATTGTAGAACTACAGTTATTGGTCAGACTCATAACTATTACAGGTATTCAAAAAATAACCTCCTTAGTATGCTAAGTTTCAAAAAGAACAGCTGTTACATCAATTTCTGGCTTTACCATTGACTGCCTTTCTGTAAATCACAGACTTGTTTTAGGTCCCGCCCACCGCAACATAAAAGAGGAAAAAACAAGAAATCCTAAATAATACTGTCACGGGGTCCTTCTCTGGTATCACACAATCAACAGAGCAAGCGAAGAGTGAACAATTCCAAGACCTTTATTCAGGCAAAAATATGAAAAGGTCCATATTCAGTCCACCACACAAAGGATAAGATAGTCCAGAATAAGAATGCAGTCCAGTAACAGGATAAAATATCCAGGGAAACGAGATTCCAAAACTCTAGCACCGGAGGATAAAATGGGTCCTTGTCTCTGAAATGCAGTCTTTACACGATCCTGTCCACACCGGAACTGACTTGCCCAGCTCCTGTTCTCTCTCCACCCCCTTCCTTGTCCAGGGGTAGTCAAACAAGTTGGGGCGGTTTCCAGGCCTTCCAGAGGAGAACAAAGGGCTTTAGGGATTAATGCACTACAGGGGGTCATCAAAAGACAGATACAGTGAGGCTGTAGACTTACAATGTAATAAGAAAAACACTATGAAAATAACTGAAATAGAAAAATAGGAATATACAAAAAATGACATCCACATAGCATATCACACCATCACAATACAATGGAAGGAAAAATCCCTGATTGCATTCTGACAGTTTTGAAGGGATAGATCTCACTTTTATGAAACCTTTTCTTTTACCAGGTGTAAAGTGCATGAGAAGCAGAAACAGTGAGCCAGAGGTTGCTATGCCAGCTATGGGATGATATTATTAAAGCAGTAATTAGCACAGCAGATTATTATTTATTGTGATGAGTAAATGGCGACAATAAAAATGGTGCAATTCCGTTACGAGATAATAACAGATTTTGTATGACACGTTGCAGTGCGGCTGAGCGGACGGAGTGGCGTGTTGCAGGCTTACGCCGCCGGCTCCTGGAGAACCGTCTGTTCTGACGGATGGAAAAGCTTGTATGGGAATCTGACTTGTAAGCAATTAGGGTTTTCAAGGTAATGAGGATTCCAGTTATGTTTGCGCAAAATGTTGTGAATTTGTTTTTAAAGTTCGTGAAACTTTTTAATCTGCCCCTTTTATTTCTGTGTTTTTCCTTATTTTCTCAGTGGGATAATTGTGCTTGCTGCAGGGTTGTCTTGAAATTAAATTACCGTAATATTAAGAAAATGGTCTAACAGTAGGAAATGTGATAAAAATTAACAAATAAAAAACCCATTCCATTAGAAATAAACTGATAACGGGATGTGATAGAGCCGCGGCCCTGTGCAATGTGGCATGTTCAAAACGTTCGAGGAAAAAAGTAACAATGATAAAACCCAGTTGTCAATTTATTCTGAAATTTCTAAGAGTAATAACAGAGGAAAAAAAATTTAAAAAAATGGTAAAACTTATTTAATAATTTATTTCCAGGAGTAATATCAGAGGAACAAAAAGTTCTAAAAAAAATTAAAACTGGTAACAAGCAGTTGTCAATTTATTCAGAGATTTCTGATAGTAATAACAAAAGTTCTAAAATATTATTTGTCATTTTATTGGGAAATTTCTAGGAGCAAAAGTAGAGTAAGGTAAAACCCAGTTGTCAACTTATTCAGAAACTTTTAGGAGTAATAACCAAGGAATAAAAAGTGATGAAAAAATTTAAAAAAAATGGTAAAGCCCAGCTGTCAATTTATACAGAAATTTCTTGGAGTAATAATAGAGCAACAAAAAGTTATAAAGAAAAAAAAAAGCCTTGTAAGACCCGGTTGTCGATTTATTCAGAAATTTGTGAGAATAAAAGAGGAACAAAAAGTTACATGAAAAAAAAAAAAATAGAAAAACTTTTTGTTACTTTATTCAGAAATTTCTAGGAGTAGTTGTAGGTACGTGTGCCGACCGGGGGTGGTCCCTTTTTCACCGTGAACAGACTGGAGACAGAAACCGATGTGCGTTCAACAGGTCTTCTTTTTTGGTCGTCCTCCCGACGACCCCAGCAACATGACAGCTTCCGTACACACAGGCCCAGGTAACTTGCACCTTCTTCTTTCTCCTAAAGTGACGTACCTCGCGGTTCTATCGCTGTGGCTGCCCTAGGCCTACCACCACAGCGCTTCGCCTGTCCGAGTCTGTCGGTCTGGTACCCCCAGGCTTCCTCTGTCCTGCGGCTAACCTGTCAGGGCCACCCCCTTGACTGTCTCTCCTTCCAGTCCCTTCCGGAGCTCTTCTTCTTTCAGTCTCCTTCCTTCACTGAACTCCTCCTCCTGGACTGGTTCCCCTGGGCTCCCTCTCTCTCCCTTTTATTCCCCTCCCTGGGAAATCCCCTCTTGAGTCCCTGTAACTCCACCCACCATGACTTTGCACTTTCTTATGCTTTAGCTGCTGTTAAGTCCTTTCCCTACTTTCTTTTATCTCTCTCTCTAGTGGCCAAACCTCAGTACTGCACCGTCTCTTTTTCCTGCTGTCCCTAGTCTCCTCCTAGTGGCCAAATCCCAGTACTTCACCATCTTTCACTACTTCTAGCTGTCTCCCCACATGTATATACAAATTCACATCAAGTATATCTACTGCACATTTTCCATTCGCTGTTCCTCTTCAGACAGGTCCATAGGTCAGTCCACTTCCCTACATAGTAACAGATGAACAAAAAGATATAGGAAAAAAAAATGGTAAAACCCAGTTGTCAATTTATTCAGAAAGCTCTGAAAGAAATAAAAAGAAAAAAAGTTATAAGAAAAAAAAAAAAGAAGTGGAAAAACGTATTTGTCATTTTTTATTCAGAAACTTCTAGGAATAATATCGGAGCAATAAAAAGTTACAAAAAACCTGGTAAAATCCGGTTGTCAATTTATTCAGAAATTTCTTGGAGTAATAACAAAAAACAAAAAAGAAAAAAAAAAAGGGTGAATCCCAGTTGTTAATTTAGCCAGAAATTTTGGAAACAAAAAGTTATAAGAAAAAAATGTAAATTTATTCAGAAATGTCTAGTAGTAATAACAGAAAGTTACTAAAAAACAAACAAACAGGTAAAACCCAGTTGTCAAATTTCAGTGAGTAATAACAGAGGAACAAAAAGTTGTAAGAAAAAAAATAACTGGAAAAACTTTTGGGTCAATTCAGAAATTCCCAGGTGTAATAACAGATATATTACATTTTGGATAACATTCCAATGATTTGTCTTTTTTTCTCTTCTATGTTTTAGTATTTTCCTGCAGAAGTTTCTTTTTTATCATCTTTCTCCCTTTACTTTGCAGTTTTGTGAGCACTGGCTCCGTGCCAGTGACCGCTGCGGAGGAACAGTTTAGGCGAGAATTTGTGTCCATAACTAAATCTTCTAATCCGGACTTGCGGGAAACACTGATCCAGCAGATCATACAGGGGCAGTAAGTAGAGGTGCCGATCCCACCGCACCAAGTGCCACGAATATAGGTGGTAAGACTGCGGTGGGAGAGTAAAGAGTGAGCGGGGAGGACAGGTCCTCTGTCTCTGGAGGACCCAACCTGTCCCGCGCTACACAGACAGTCATTGATTTGAATGGACGCCGTGTAATACCTCGTTTCTCCTGTGGGGGTGCTGCTGGGAAATTGAACACCTTAGTTCCAGGCTTCTCCACAGATTACTGCTGATTTTCTGATTTTTAAGAAACCCTCCTAAAAACGTGGGATTGTTCAGTGTGGAGAAACACAACGGGAGACCATTTATTTCACACTAATTTTATTATAAATGTTGGGTCAATAATAGTTTAAAAATTAAAATACAGCACCGTTAACTCATTTTTATTTTATTTTTTTTAGGGAATTTTGCTCCTCGGGAAACGTCACCACAGTAAAGTGCGTGGGTGAGTATTCAGTACTGATCCGAGGGTGTAAGGCGATATTTTGGAATGTTGAGGAACAGCAGGAATATTTTTTTTTTTTAAAGATCGGAATTCGTCATCAATTTAAAAAAATAAATAAATAGAAAAAAAATCTGATTATTAATGCTGGCTGTCAGCATTTGTACAGTGTC
Organism: Dendrobates tinctorius; assembly: GCF_039654945.1. Lineage (NCBI taxonomy): Eukaryota > Metazoa > Chordata > Amphibia > Anura > Dendrobatidae > Dendrobates > Dendrobates tinctorius. Next base: position 17,600,065 of record NW_027361722.1, on the reverse strand, counting down.
AATAAAGTTTCAAATAGCTTTATTGACATTCACATTTCTCCATCATTTACTGAGTTAGTAATTCGATTTTTGACCAAAAATAAAGTTTGTTGGTTTTTATGAAAAAAATAAATATATTTTTATCTATTTTGTGTATCTTTATAGTTAATTAACATATTATTGACTGTTGTAAAATCTGAGATTTAACTTCACCCGGATTCCGCTTCTTTGTCGCTCGAACACTTTTTACCTGGGCCGATAATAACCAAATAACATGGGGATTCCAGTAATCTGCTCAAAGTCAAATTAGGCATTTTGCTAGAATTTGGCAGGGAAATTTCGATCAGAGGTGCATTATTATGCTGGGGGGGGCTCACCGGACCCCAAAACATAATAATGATGGGGTAAAAAAAAATTGAAATCTTACCTTGCTGCTCACCGATTCCGTCACCAAATCCTCCCAGTCTTCTGCGCAGCTCTTCTTCATTACTGCTCCACCATACACGACGATTCTTCTTTCTGGCGCCAGTTAGGACTCTGAGGTCCCAATGTGCGCCCCCTAGTGGCTGCCCAGGCCTCCTGCAATACTCATGTGTATGTAATGACATCAGAGGCCTCCTCAGCCCGGAGAGAAGACTGAGGAAGACGACAGTGGAGCACAGGGGGGGAGTTGTGAGGAGGATCGGCCAGCGCCTACGGCGGCAGCAGAGGTGATCAGCGAGGGGAGGTTTATTTACTTTTTCTCGGTTTTCTATAAATGAGAAAAATATGTGTCCCGCTGACATTTAGCTAAAGATGCACAAAAAAGATCAAATTCAGGATTATCCAAATATTTTTTGTAAAATTTGAGGGCTTGAACCGATTCCGTTCATCTCTTAGACTGAATTACGCTGATCAGCTCATGTAAAAGGACCTTTCAGTGAACGCAAATCAGCTTGTTATGTTATTGATCGCCGCTGATCTGTTGACGCTTTGGGCAACATTCTAGTTTCTGAGGCCGGGAAGATCGTCTCTATCGCCCCTGTTCCTTCTATGCTCTGCACTGCCGTCACATCAGATCTCTAATCCCTCTAATTACTTGCAGTGTGTGGAGAACGGCCCAGTTATTCCTCATCCCCCCGCATCGTGGGAGGAAACATTTCTGCCGAGGGACAGTGGCCGTGGCAAGCCAGTCTGACCTTCCAGGGCTTTCACCTGTGTGGCGGCTCACTCATCAGTCCACAGTGGATAGTGACAGCTGCTCACTGCGTCTACGAGTAAGTGCCGCACCAAGTCTTGTCACCAAAGTCACCGAACCTGTGTTTTAAAGGGGAAGTCTACTTGAAATAAATGGCGCCTCCTGTTGTCACATACTTGTTATATCGCCCCCTGGTGTTACATACTAGTTATGGCTCCCCCTGGTGTTACATACTAGTTATGGCTCCCCCTGGTGTTACATACTAGTTATGGCTCCCCTGTTGTCACATAATAGTTATAACGCCCCCTGGTGTTACATACTAGTTATGGCTCCCCCTGTTGTTACATACTAGTTATGGCGCCCCCTAATGTTACACACTTGTTATGGCGCCCGCTGGTGTTACATACTAGTTATGGCGCCCCCTGGTGTTACATACTTGTTATGGCGCCCCCTGGTGTTATATACTTGTTATGGCGCCCCCTGGTGTTACATACTTGTTATGGTGCCACTTGTGTTACATACTTGTTATGGCACCCCCTGGTGTTACTTACTTGTTATTGCGCCCCCTGGTGTTATATACTTGTTATGGCGCCCCCTGGTGTTACTTACTTGTTATTGCGCCCCCTGGTGTTATATACTTATTATGGTGCCCCTGGTGTTACATACTTGTTATGGCGCCCCCTGGTGTTACATACTTGTTATGGCACCCCCTGGTGTTACATACTTGTTATTGCGCCCCCTGGTGTTATATACTTGTTATGGTGCCCCTGGTGTTACATACTTGTTATGGCGCCCCCTGGTGTTACATGTTTTGTTTACTACATCGCTATGGATATAAAAAAATACATCAGAGAGCGACATAACAATTATGTGACAGTGATACCTGCACATAGGAGTATTTTTTTTGCAAATGTATTTCCTATTTATATGAGTAATTCAGCGTTTATGGCCCTTTTTTTCTCTGCTTCTGTCAGATATAATGCTTGTTGCATAGTTTCAGATGTGTCATTTTTAAGGCCTAATATGATTCATTCTTGGTCTTGGATGTAGAATCTCTGCAGAGATGGTGACAATGGTCTAGAGCGAGACATGAAACACAAGGACTATTGGAGATATCTGCACGTCCCCCACATTCATACAATGTGCAAACATCTCCAGTGACATGGGAATGGTAAGGCCCAGTTGCACTTCCAGGAGGCATCAAGTAGGAGTTTCCAAGAAGAGTAACAGAGGGGCCGTACAACACTACATTCTAAGAACAGTTGCTCTTTCTTTATTTTAAAGCAAGTATTTACCAGAATAGTGGCATCAAGAGAAGGAGAATGTGTGAAACCTAACCGTGCCGGTCTCCAGCCTCTCCTCTCCCAGTGCTCTGGATATACAGATTATAGCTGGAAAACTATCATAAGAATCCTTTGCTTTAATTGAAATGTCATCGGAGGCTTATCTGAGACGACTGTGACTCTCATGTCTCTCCATATCTTACATTTCCAGCCACCGCTCATTGAAGGCTCCTTGTTCTATAAAGAGCAAAAATAACATTGATGTCGCCGATGTCGTAATGCGCTGCGAGCTTACTGATGATCCACCGTGATGAAGGAGGCATGGAAAGGCATTGATGTAACTTGCACCAACTACTTGCACCAGTGACCCATTTCCGTCACATCTCCTCCAGTCCCTTTCCCCTGCTGTCACCCCTCACCTAACTAAAATATTTAACCTCTCTCTCTCTTCTGGTATTTTTCCCTCCTCATTTAAGCATGCCATCATACATCCACTACTTAAAAAACCATCCCTCGACCAAAACTGTGCCGCTAACTATAGACCTGTCTCTAATCTTCCCTTCATCTCTAAACTCCTGGAACGCCTGGTCCACTCCCGTCTTATCCGCTATCTCTCAGAAAACTCTGTTCTCGACCCTCTCCAATCCGGTTTCCGCTCTTTACACTCCACTGAAACTGCCCTCACTAAAGTCTCTAATGATCTGCTAACAGCTAAATCTAATGGTCACTACTCCATGCTAATTCTCTTGGATCTCTCTGCAGCATTCGACACTGTGGATCATCAGCTCCTCCTCACTATGCTCCGTGCCATTGGCCTCAAGGACACCGTTCTCTCCTGGTTCTCCTCCTATCTCTCCGACCGCTCCTTTACTGTATATTTTGCCGGTTCCTCCTCCTCTCACCTTCCCCTTACTGTTGGGGTTCCTCAAGGATCGGTTCTAGGCCCCCTCCTCTTCTCCTTGTACACTGCCCCTATTGGTCAAACAATCAGTAGATTTGGTTTCCAGTACCATCTCTATGCTGATGACACCCAATTATACGCTTCTTCTCCTGACATCACGCCAGCCTTTCTAGAGAATACCGGCGATTGTCTAAACGCTGTGTCTAACATCATGTCCTCACTATATCTGAAACTGAACCTGTCAAAGACTGAACTCCTTGTGTTTCCTCCCTCTACTATGTACCTATACCCGACATTGCCATTTCCGTGTGTGGTTCCACTATTACTCCCCAGCAACATGACCGCTGTCTTGGGGTCATACTTGATTCTGAGCTTTCCTTTGCCCCCCACATTCGATCACTGGCTCGCTCTTGTCATCTGCACCTCAAAAACATTTCTAGAATTCGACCTTTTCTTACTTTGGACTCTGCAAAAACTCTTACTGTTTCTCTTATTCATTCTCGTCTCGACTATTGTAACTCTCTTCTAATCGGTCTCCCTCTTACCAAACTCTCCCCTCTCCAATCTGTCTTGAATGCTGCAGCCAGGATCATATTCCTCACCAATCGTTACACCGACGCCTCTACCTTGTGCCAGTCATTACACTGGCTACCCATCCACTCCAGAATTCAGTATAAACTTATTACCCTCACCCACAAAGCCCTCCATGGCTCAGCACCACCCTACATCTCCTTCCTTGTTTCAGTATACCACCCTACCCGCGCCCTCCGTTCTGCTGAGGACCTGAGGTTAGCATCCTCAATAGTCAGAACCTCCCACTCCCGTCTCCAAGACTTTACACGTGCCACGCCAATTCTTTGGAATGCACTTCCCAGGTCAATACGATTAGTCCCCAATCCCCACAATTTTAAGCGTGCCCTGAAAACGCATTTATTCAGACTGGCCTACCGCCTCAACACATTAACCTAATCTATCCCTGTGTGGCACAGCCAAAAGTTTTACCACAACCAGATTTCCCGCATCATGTTCCCACATGCTTTATGCATCCATTAGCCCTCTGTGTCTGTACTGTTACACACTTAACATTATGGCTGGTCCATACAATCAGGGCAACTGTTACCACCCACCTTTCGTGTGTACCTCTTTCCTCATAGACTGTAAGCTTGCGAGCAGGGCCCTCACTCCTCTTAGTATTTGTTATAATCTATGTGATTATTGTTATGCTGTAATGTCTATTGTCTGTACAAATCCCCTCTGAAATGTAAAGTGCTGCGGAATATGTCGGCGCTATAGAAATAAAATGTATTATTATTATTATATATAATGTAGCAGAGCCGAGTATATGGATAATAATGCTCCTTCTGATTGGTCTCCAACCATTGCAAGACTAACACCGCCACCATGATCCTCAGCTGCAAGATCCTGTCTCCAAAACACACCAGCAAAAGGCCACCTCTTAATGTCTTCAGTAAAACAAAATTAAGACTTTGGAGTGGCCTAGTCAAAGTCCTGACCTTAATCCAATTGAGATGCTGTGGCATGAGCTTGAAAAGCAGTTCATGCTCGGAAACCGCCAATGTGGCTGAATTACTACAATTCTGCAGAGATGAGTGGCCAAAATTCCTCCAGAGCGCTGTAAACGCCTCATTGCCAGTTATCGCAAACACTTAATTGCAGTTGTTGCTGCTAACGGTGGTCCAACCAGATATTAGATTTAAGAGGCAATCCCTTTTTCACACAGGGCCCTGTAGGTTTGGATTTATTTTTCCCTTGTGTTCTCTTTGTCTAATATTTACATTTGTTTGGTGTCTGAAACATTTAAGTGTGACAAACATGCAAAAGAATAGGAAATCAGGAAGGGGGCAAACACGTTTTCACACAACTGTAAATCTTGCGTTTTTCTATTCACATTACTACAGCAAGAAGATATTTTAAGCATAAGTTTGGCACGGTATAAATCATTCTCTAAAATGTATAGATTGGGGGAGGAGGGCTACTGCTGCAGACAGTTGCCTAACAGCCAGACTGAGTTTAATCTTTTAATGTAAATATTTTACTGTATGTATATACCGCTGTCCCCGATGGAGCTCACAATCCATATTCCTTATCAGTATGTCTCTGAGGTGTAGGAGAAAACCGATGCAAACTCCTTGCAGTTGTAGTCCTTGGTCGGATTTGAAACCAGGTCCCCAGCAAGCGCTGCAAAGCTACAGTACTAACCACCGAGCCACCATGATGCCAATAAGAGTCACAAGATTTTTTCTTTTCTCTTAGCACTATATTAAGATTATATTTTTAATTATAAATTTGGCACTGCTACATCTGTGTAGGGAATACTATAACAATCATTGAAAGACACCGTTTAAAATTGATTGATCAGGAGAGGGCTACTGCTGCAGCCAGTTACTTAACAGCCAGACTGTGGTGTTTTTTATAAATAATTTTCTGGGACACATACAGAAAAGTTAAACCATTTCTTTTTCTGTCTCTTAGTACCATATAAATGTTGTTAATTACAAATTCAGCACTTCTAAAAATGTATATGGAATATTGTGAAAATCATTTTAGACCACATGCTAAAAATGAGAGATCAGTTGAGGCGGTCTACTGCTGAAGCCAGTTGCCTAACGGCCAGACTGCCTGCTGCGGCCAGTTGCCTAACGGCCAGACTGAATGCTGCCGCCAGTTGCCTACCAGCCTGACTGACTGCTGAAGCCAGTTGCCTAACGGCCAGACCGCCTGCTGCGGCCTGTTGCCTAACGGCCAGACCGCCTGCTGCGGCCTGTTGCCTAACGGCCAGACCGCCTGCTGCGGCCAGTTGCCTAACGGCCAGACTGAATGCTGCCGCCAGTTGCCTAACGGCCAGACCGCCTGCTGCGGCCAGTTGCCTAACGGCCAGACTGAATGCTGCCGCCAGTTGCCTACCAGCCTGACTGACTGCTGCCGCCAGTTGCCTAATGGCCAGACTGACTGCTGCCGCCAGTTGCCTAACGGTCACATTGCATGCTGCGGCTAGTTGCCTAATGGCCAGACTGCCTGCTGCTGCCAGTTGCCCAATGACCACACTGACTGCTGCTGCCAGTTGCCTAATAACCAAGCAAAAGCTTTTTTTTTTATAATTTCTTTTTCTATCCATAACACTATATCAATATTATATTCAGTCACAAATCCGATACTGCTACATCTATATATGGAATATAATAAGAACACGTTATATACCTAATTGTTACCATTATGATGTTGCTTTATTGAGCCTTCTTTCCCTTGATTTGCAGCTTATATTTTCCAGACTCATGGAGCGTACAGGTCGGGCTGGTGAATCAACCTCTGGAGCTTCCGACTAATTCAGCTCTGGTGGAAAAGATCATTTATCACAGCAAATACAAATCAAGCTCCATGTCCAATGACATCGCCCTCCTTAAACTGGCTGCACCCTTCACTTTCAATGGTTAGTGGGGCACCTGGTGCTCCTTGGCAGAGATCTACTTGCTTTAGGGGAGACAGTGATCCCTGGGGGGAAGTATACAGGTTATCTCTCCTCAAAAAAGGACGACAGCTCTCTCTCCTGTGTCTGAGATCCTTCATGTTTCCAGACATTGACTTACAGCGCAGCTACCAATAGGTGGCAGCAAAGAGACAGTTTTCTTCCTTCTGGAGAAGAGCTAATTTGCATAATGATGTTGCAGTGTTCTTTACCAATGGTGGAGGCGGAAGATAGTAAAGCGTCTCATAACACTGCGGGATGGAATGGTTGGATGGCACAGAAGGCAAAAAACAGTAAATGTATAGGAGGCTGTGCGGTTCACAGAGGCAGCAATCTGCTTTAGGGGCGACGCATTTAACCCCTTTAAACCCTGTGTACTTTTCCCAAAAAATGTTTAACCAATGAAATATAAAAAAAAAATATATATAACTTTGGTATCACTGTAATGGTCCTGACCAGAAGAATCCCACTGCCAGGCCATTTTTACTGCACAGTGTAAACCATAAAAAAAAACAAAATGTAAAAAATAAAATGGTGAAATTGTGTTATTTTACCATTTCACATTAATTTCCAGTACATTAGAAGACAAAATAAATGGTGCCATTCAATAGTACAACTTGTTCTGGGTAAAAAAAAAAAAAAAAAAGGCATTATAAGGCTATGTGGGGAAAAAAGGTGTGGGTCTCAGGGGAAGAAAGGAAATGAAAGCGCAAAAATGAGAAATTGTCTGATCCTTAAGGGTTAAAGTGCATCAGAAGAAAAGATTGTGTCTACCTTTTTCTTGTTCAAAAGGACTTGATATATAATTACGTTATGCAAAACCATTGATTAAAAAACAAGCAATTACAGAAACAAAAGCATAAAATTGTGCAATACTTAATTCCCCCTGTGGGGGTGCTGTAGGAAAATTGAACACCTGGTGCCAGGTTGTTCTGTAGATTATGGCAGATCACTATAATTTGATTGTCATGTTGAGCTTTCTAAAAAAAAAAAAAAAAAAATCACACTAGGAGGTAAAATATTATTACTATTATTATTATTATTATCAACAATGCACATAATAGTAATAATAAACATAATAGTAATAAAAATATTCGTAATAAAAATACAAATATTAATAGTAATAATAAAATAGTATTGATTGTAATAATAAACATCATAGTAATAACAATTGTAATCCAAATAACAGAAATAAAAATAAAAATATTATTGATGATAATAGTAATAAAATATTATTATTTATACTAATACTAAACATAGTAATAACCATTGTATAAATAGCAATAAGATAATAATAATAGTAATAGTAATAATACAAGTATCAGTAAAATAAATAATAATAATATAAAGAATAATAGTAATAGTAATACAAATATTAATAAAAATAATAAAACTTATTTTTGATAATAGTAATAATAAAATGGTAATGCAAACAAAAGTAGCAATAAAATAAATATATTAATAATAATGCAAATAATAATAGTAATAGAAATAATAAATATTAAAATAAAACAAATGACTAATAACAAATTTAAAATAATAATACTAATATTATTAATAATAGTAGTAGTAATAATAACATAAATATCAATACAATTAATAGCAATATTACTAATACTGACAATAGAAATAATACAATCAATAATAATAGTAATAATAGTGTCACATTTTCATGTGCACCCAATGACCATAATAAATACTGATAATGGCTAATAATGCAATGACATTGTAAATCTTAATATGGCAGAGACAGATCGTGGTAATCCCAGGCGACATCCACATAGTGCACATAAATGACACCGCACACTGAGGACTTGCTGTCATTCTGTCACACCGCCACCTAGTGGCTAGCAGGTATAATTACAGCCTCTCATATGCTTTCTATTTCTCTTATCAGGCTTTATACAACCAATATGTCTCCCAAATTATGGAGAGGATTTTCCAGAGGGTAAAATCTGCTGGATATCAGGATGGGGAGCCACGGAGGAAGGAGGTAGGCGACAATTAGAGTGTGATAAAACATGTAACCAGCATTGAACGGTGCTTTAAAGAAGAAAAAACAACATAACTTTTCAAAAACAGCGCCACAGGAGTCCACAGGTTGCGTGCGGTATTGCAGTTTAGCCTTATCGATTTTAATAGCGCTGAGCTGCAATACCAGACACAACCTATACACGAGTATGGCGCTGTTTCAAGGAGAATTAAATGACCAGAATTACCAGGGTGACCAGACGTTATTACCACCGTGCAAGAAACTGAATCGGGAGCTTGTGTAGGTTGGAAAACGGAAGGAACAAAGCTGGGAAATTGAGAATAAAAAGATGACTGAGCTGCAAACTGCTAACACAGGTTATAACGGAGACTACATCTAGTGATTGTTTAGTGACCGTGTCACAGTGTGGCGGTATTATTCGAGCTTGTTTAGTAGCATCAATGGTAATATTGCTCTTCGTAACGTGTTTTTTTCGCTAACATTATAGTAAAATGATAGTGTCACTATCTGAAGTTATTGGTATGGTGTCACGGTGTGGCGGTATTATTTGGGTTTTGGCATGTGGTATTATTGGTAATAATGGTCTTTGCATAATATTTCTTGTGGGTGATATGAAGCGCAACAAGAAACAGCTATATGGTCCATCAGATCCCAAAGTAATGGCATCACTTAGCAAGAAGCCATCATTTTGAATTGCTGCAGACGAGGCTGTGTATACACACGTGGTCAAAATTGTTGGTTCCCCTCGTTTAATGACAGTAAAACCCACAATGGTGACAGAAATAACTTGAATCTGACAAAAGTAATAATACATCAAAAATCTATGAAAATGAACAAATAAAAGTCAGACATTGCTTCTCAGCCATGCTTCCACAGAATGTAAAAACAATAAAACTCATGAAATAGGCCTGGACAGAAATGATGGTTCCTTAACTTAATATTTTGTGGCACAACCTTTTGAGGCAATCACTGCAATCAAACGATTCCTGTAACTGTCAATGAGACTTCTGCGCCTCTCGACAGGTATTTTGGCCACTCCTCAAGAGCGAACTGCTCCAGTTGTCTCGTGTGTGAAGGTTGCCTTTTCCAGACGGCATGTTTCAGCTCTTTCCAAAGATGCTCAATAGGATTTAGGTCAGGGCTCATAGAAGGCCACTTCAGACTACTCCAATGGTTTCCTCTTGGCCATTCTTGGGTGTTTTTAGCTGTTTGTTTTGGGGTCATTATCCTGTTACAGACCCATGACCTGCGACTGAGACCAAAGCTTTCTGACACTGGGCAGCACATTTCTCTCAAGAATCCCTGGATAGTCTTAAGATTTCATTGTACCCTGCACAGATTCTAGACACCCTGTGCCAGATGCAGCAAAGCAGCCCCAGAACATAACAGAGCCTCCTCCATGTTTCACAGTAGGGACAGTGTTCTTTTCTTGATATGCTTCATTTTTCCATCTGTGAACATACAGCTCTGGCAAAAATTAAGAGACCACTTTCAAATGTTCAGTTCGACTGATTTTTCTCTCCATAGGTATATCGTTGAGTAAAATGTAAATTGTTATTTTAGTCTATAAACTTCTGACAACATGTTTCTGAATTTCCAAGCAATAAATTTTATATTTTTTTTTTTTTGACAAAGAAAAATTGTCAAAATAAAAAAAAACAGTTTTCAGACACCAAATAATGCTAAGAAGACAAGTTCATAATCATTTAGAAACAACAATACTAATGTTTTAACTCAGGAAGAGTTCAGAAATCAATATTTTGAGGAATAACCATGATTGTTAATCCCAACTTTCATGCATCTTGGCTGCTTTCCTCCAGTCTCTCACACTGCTTTTGGGGGACCTTATGCCACTCCTGGTACACATATGTCAGCAGTTCTTCTTTGTTTGATGGCTTGTGACTGTCCATCATCCTCTTGATTACATTCCAGAGGTTTTCAGTGGGGTTCAGGTCTGGAGATTGGACTGGCCATGACAGGGGTTTGATGTGGTGGTCTTTTAATTTTTGCCAGAGCTGTAGATCTGATGTGCCTTGCAAAAAAGTTCCATTTTTGTCTCATCTGTCCATAGGACATTCTCCCAGAAGCTTTGTGGCTTGTCAACATGTAGTTTGGGAAATTCCAGTCTGGCTTTTTTTAAATTTTTTTTTCAGCAATGGTGTCCTCCTTGGTCGTCTTCCATGAAGTCAACTTTGGCTCATACAACGACAGATGGTGCGATCTGACACTGATGTTCCTTGAGCTTGACGTTGACCTTTGATCTGTTTAGAAGTTTTTCTGGGCTCTTTCGTTACCATTCGTATTATCCGTCTCTTTGATTTGTCATTAATTTTCCTCCTACGGCCACGTCTAGGGAGGTCGGCTACAGTCCCATGGAGCTTACATTTCTGAATAATATGTGCAGCTGTAGTCACAGGAACATCGAGCTGCTTGGAGATGATCTTATAACTTTTAAGTCTATAATTTTCCTATCTCCTGAGACAACTCTTTCCTTCACTTCCTCTGGTCCATGTTGAGTGTGATACACACCATGTCACCACACAGCACAGTGAGGATCTGTAGCCTTCTATAGGGGCCACTCACTGACTCCAGGATTGTAGACACCTGTGATGACAATTGGTGGGCACACCATGATGTAACATGTCCCTTTTGTCACATTATTTTCAAGGGAACCATCATTTCTGTCCAGGCCTATTTCATGAGTTTAATTTTTCTAAAAACTCTGTGGAAGCATGGCTGAAAAGCAATGTCTGGTGCAGTCAATGTGTACATACATTACATTACTGATCCTGAGTTACATCCTGCATTATACCCCAGAGCAGCACTCACTATTTTGCTGGTTCAGTCACTGTGTACATACATTGCATTACTGATCCTGAGTTACATCCTGTATTATACTCCAGAGCTGCACTCACTATTCTGCTGGTGCAGTCACAGTGTACATACATTACATTACTGATCCTGAGTTACATCCTGTATTATACCCCAGAGCTGCACTCACTATTCTACTGGTGCAGTCACTGTGAACATACATTACATTACTGATCCTGAGTTACATCCTGTATTATACCCCAGAGCTGCACTCACTATTCTACTGGTGCAGTCACTGTGTACATATATTACATTACTGATCCTGAGTTACATCCTGAATTATACCCCAGAGCTGCACTCACTATTCTGCTGGTGCAGGCCCTATGTACATACATTACTGATCCTGATTTCCATCCTGTATTATACTCCAGAGCTGCACTCACTATTCTGCTGGTGCAGTCACTGTGTACATACATTACATTACTGATCCTGAGTTACTTCCTGTATTATACCCCAGAGCTGCACTCACTATTCTGCTGGTGCAGTCACTGTGCACATACATTACATTACTGATCCTGAGTTACACCCTGTATTATACCCCAGAGCTGCACTCACTATTCTGCTGGTGCAGTCACTGTGAACATACATTACATTACTGATCCTGAGTTACCTCCTGTATTATACTCTAGAGCTGCACTCACTATCCTGCTGGTGCAGTCACTGTGTGCATACATTACACTACTGATCCTGAGTTACATACTGTATTATACCCCAGAGCTGCAATTACTATTCTGCTGGTGCAGTCACTGTGTACATACATTACAGTACTGATCCTGAGTTACCTCCTGTAGTATACTCCAGAGCTGCACTCACTATTCTGCTGGTGCAGTCACTGTGTACATACATTACAGTACTGATCCTGAGTTACCTCCTGTAGTATACCCCAGAGCTGCACTCACTATTCTGCTGGTGCAGTCACTGTGTACATACATTACATTACTGATCCTGAGTTACATCCTGTATTATACCCCAGAGCTGCACTCACCATTCTGCTGGTGCAGTCACTGTGTACCAGGGTGGATAAAAATCAATGTTTTTTTTAAAAAAATCAAAAAAATCGGATTTGTTTTATTTAAATCGGATTTTTTTTATTTAAATCGGATTTTTTTCAATAAACTGCTTTTTGAGGAAAATATTTTACCATCCAAAGGTTCTTCCATCATGAGATAAAGCTGAGTTGTTTAACTCAGTAGAATAAAGGCTGTATATGTGTAACATTCACAATGCCATGCTCTTCCAGAGGTTTCTGTAGGATTAGTGGGCAGTTTCTCTCCTATATTATCACAGACGCTCGCTTTACTTACGCAGTTCTCAAAACTGAATTTGACTCCGCAGAGGTCCCAGCCTCTTCTTCACGGCAAAAATGTTACAACATGAACAGAGTTGAGAAAAAGACCTTAATCCTATTGTTCTACAAACCTATGAATACAGAATCAACCCCTTCAGTGCCAAGTCCAAGAAGTTAGACAATATGTTTCTGATTGTTTGGAGTGGAATAGATCTGCACAACACAAGAAGAATGTGAATCTAAGTGTGAGGAGGAGGAAGGGCAAGCAGACAAGAAAATGAAAGTGAAACTTTGAGCACAATACTGCAGCATAGCCACAGACAGACAAGTCTGGATCTGTTTGTGTGTACGATCTGAGGTTTATTACATTCTTTCCTTATAATGGCAGCAGGCCGTAAAAGAGACCCAGTTTGGGAATATTTTAATGAAGCTCCTTCGCCTATCGGTAAGGCAGGCATGCGTGCAAAATGCAAACGATGCAACAAAAAGATGGAAGGCCTGGTGGTGCGAATGAGGCAACATCATGAGAAGTGCGGTGATGAAGATGACCAAAGAAACACTTCTGAACAGGCAGGATCTTCAGGTTGGTAAACATTTTTATTGAATCCTATTTCTAAAGACTGAACTGTCATGTGTGAGAAAAATTATATTTCTTATTATTACTGCATGTTACTGTCATTTGGTACAGTTATGAAGAAAAACAAATATTCCTTTTGGGGCAGGGGCAGTGATGTGTTGTGTACAATAAGCAGAAATTGTATAAACGATAAAATAACAGCATTGACTTTTTTTGTTTAGGGGAATTCATGGATTCTGGAAACTATCCACCTCCAAGATCACCATCATCCTGTTCTACAGTTTCAGAGTTATCCATCCAGGATAGTGCTTCATTAGCAGCAGCAGCATCATCATCAGACACCCACAGCCACATATCACCATCACCCAAAAGGAAGAAAAAACCTTTACCTCCTGGAACCACCATAGATAGGTTTGTGATAAGAACTAGCAGATTAGAAAAAGAGTTGATTGATGAAAAAATTGCCCAGTTTATTTATGCAACGAACTCTTCTTTCCGTCTGACTGAGAACCCACATTTCATTAATATGGTTCAGTCACTGAGACCAGGATACAGTCCACCCAGCAGAGCTGATGTTGCAGGGAAACTGCTGGATCAAGTGTATGACAGAGAAATGGAGCAATGTGCAACAGCTCTGGAGGGTAAAATTGTTAACCTAAGTATTGATGGGTGGAGTAATGTCCACAATGATCCTATTGTATGTGCTTGTATAACAACAGAAGAAGGTAAAGTCTTCCTTGCACAAACAACTGATACGTCAGGAAATACACACAGCAGAATACTTACAAGAAGTGGCAGTAAAAGCTATAACGACATGTGAACAAAAATTCAAATGTCTAGTACGCAGTTTGGTCACTGACAATGCTGCAAACGTATCCAAGATGAGAAGAGATTTAGAAGAGCAGGGAGGGAATACAAAGCTGCTAATAACATATGGTTGCAGTGCTCATTTGCTGCACCTCTTAGCCAAAGACTTAAGTGTTCCAGAAATAAAGGCTAATGTTGTTGAAATTGCTAAATACTTCCGTAATAACCATTTTGCTGCAGCAGCTCTGAAAAGGATGGGTGGAACCAAGCTAACGCTCCCACAAGATGTTAGATGGAACTCTGTGGTGGACTGTTTTGAGCAGTATATCAAAAACTGGCCTATTCTGATGACACTTTGTGAAGAAAATCGAGATAAAATAGATGGCACTGTCACGGCCAAAATCCTCAACATTGGGCTTAAGAGAAATGTTGAACATATGCTGAGCTTCCTGAAACCCATCTCTCAAGCTTTAAACAAAATACAGAAAAATAGCTGTTTTATTGCGGATGCTGTTGACATTTGTAAGGAACTGAGTGAACACTTAAAAACAGAACTACACATGGACAGAATTAAATTACAAGCAGTAACAAACGAATGGGACAAGCACTGACTCCAGCTCATTTTTTGGCAAATATTGTCAATATCCAATATCAGGGTCAAAACCTAAGTGCTGAGGAAGAGGACTTAGCTATGACATGGGTATCCAGTAATCATCCATCTTTAATGCCAACTATAATAAACTTCAGAGCTGAAGATATTTTAAGGAAGGTCACACCAGTAAACTGGTGGAAGTCACTTAAGCGCTTGGATTTAGAGACTGTTCAAGTAATGATTTCACTTTTAACAGCAGTAGCTTCTTCTGCAGGCGTTGAAAGAATATTCTCTTCCTTTGAACTCATTCATTCTAAATTGAGAAATCGGTTGGGACCCAATAAAGCAGGAAAGCTTGTTTTTCTTTTCCAGATTATGAATAGGAACAAAGAAGAAGATGATGATGAAGATGACGACAAGTGAGCTACAGAGGACATCAGGGACAGTAGTATTTAAGTTTTTCATGTGTCGGCTGGGCTGACAGTCTAAGTTTCTTAAAATATATATATATTTTGTTTAGCCAAATTAGTTAACAAACATGGATGTTTGTTTAAGCAAATAACTTATGCTGTAATGTTGTTATTGTTTCAGTTGAATAAATCTATTTAAATTGTTATTAAGGTCAGGATTATTTTTCTCCTTCCTAAGTACAACAGAACAGTGGTGTCCAAATATGAATGATTAACCCATTAAACTGGGGAGAAAAAAGTAATATAAAAAGTGATTCTAAAAATCTTCATCTACTTGCATGTTAAAGTAGCAAGAACTAGTTTAGGTAGAAACTTTGATTTAAATCACTGATTTAAATCAAGCCTTACTGACTAGTGATTTAAATCGTGATTTAAATCAGTTAGATTTAAATCAAATCCACTCTGCTGTGTACATACATTACATTACTGATGCTGAGTTACATCCTGTATTATACCCCGGAGCTGCACTCACTATTCTGCTGGTGCAGTCACTGTGTACATACATTACATTACTGATCCTGAGTTACCTCCTGTATTATACTCCAGAGCTGCACTCACTATTCTGCTGGTGCAGTCACTGTGTACATACATTACATTACTGATCCTGAGTTACATCCTGTATTATACCCCAGAGCTGCACTCACTATTCTGCTGGTGCAGTCACTGTGTACATACATTACATTACTGATCCTGAGTTACATCCGGTATTATACTCCAGAGCTGCACTCACTATTTTACTGGTGCAGTCACTGTGTACATACATTACATTACTGATCCTGAGTTACATCCTGTATTATACCCCAGAGCTGCACTCACTATTCTGCTGGTGCAGTCACTGTGTACATACTTTACATTACTGATCCTGAGTTACATCCGGTATTATACACCAGAGCTGCACTCACTATTCTGCTGGTGCAGTCACTGTGTACATACATTACTGATCCTGAGTTACATCCTGTATTATACCCCAGAGCTGCACTCACTATTCTGCTGGTGCAGTCACTGTGTACATACATTACATTACTGATCCTGAGTTACATCCGGTATTATACTCCAGAGCTGCACTCACTATTCTGCTGGTGCAGTCACTGTGTACATACATTACTGATCCTGAGTTACATCCTGTATTATATCACCAGAGCTGCACTCACTATTCTGCTGGTGCAGTCACTGTGTACACACATCACATTACTGATCCTGAGTTACATCCTGTATTATACCCCAGAGCTGCACTCACTATTCTGCTGGTGCAGTCATATGTCCCTTTATTCAGTGTTGTCACGTGTCTCATATACAGTGTGGTGACATGTTCACCATATACAATAGTCACATATCTTGCATGTCCCCATATACAGTATAGGGTGTCACATGTCTCCTATGATCTCTTTATCTATCTAGTAGCAGCTTGAACCTCTGATAGGAATTATGTCCCGTATATACAGTGCAGTCATATTTTCATAATATGCAATGCAGCCACGTGTTCCCCATATACAGTGCACTCACATGTCCTCATATACAGTTCTTTGCTGATCTATATTTATTTAAACATTTCTGTTCTTCAAATCATGTCTTTATTCATTGGATGAAGCAGTGATGCAGTGTAAAGCACAGGGGAAGAGTCTAGCAGTCTGTGAGCCCAAACTGGTCCCCTTTGGGGAATAGCCTGACACATGGCGGTGCCTCCTCTCGGACCCTGCACTGGACTCACCACACTCTTCCGTCAGTTTCTGAAGAGTGTTCCTTTAATTTATGGGTCATTTTTTTCTTAAAGGGGACACGCACAAAAATAAAATATAAATTTCGGAACAATCATTCAGAAGGAGCTTTTGTGATAAGTTTAATAGTTCATCGCACCATCTTGTGTAAATGGCCGGCTCAGCGCTGGGAATCGGTGTTATTTTTCTGTGTTTTTTTTTTTATTATTTTTTATTTTTTTATGTTAATGGTTGATCGGCTCAGCAATTATATTTTTTTGTGTGAAAGATATTTAAATGAGGGATTAGGAAGCCGCTTATTCTTCTCCTTAAAGCCGGCTGCCGAATTCATTGCATCACGCTCGGTCGCCATGGAAACGGCTGTATTATTACCGATTCAGCGCAGCAATGGGATCGCAGCAGGTGGCGAGTGAGCGAGACGGCGAGGAGACAAAAAGAAGAAAATAACATGTCAGGCACAAAAGTGCGGCTCCATCCCCCGCCCCGATGGAGAATTCACAAAAATGAGGGGAGTCATGAAATATAAGGAAAAAGTAGGAAGAGTAAAATCTGGCTACTGATATCCACAGATCCCCCATAACAGTGCATCATCCACAGATCCCCCATAACAGTGCGTCATCCACAGATCCCCCATAACAGTGCGTCATCCACAGATCCCCCATAACAGTGCATCATCCACAGATCCCCCATAACAGTGCGTCATCCACAGATCCCCCATAACAGTGCGTCATCCACAGATCCCCCATAACAGTGCATCATCCACAGATCCCCCATAACAGTGCGTCACCCACAGATCCCCCATAACAGTGCATCACCCACAGATCCCCCATAACAGTGCGTCATCCACAGATCCCCCATAACAGTGCGTCATTCACAGATCCCCCATAACAGTGCGTCACCCACAGATCCCCCATAACAGTGCGTCATCCACAGATCCCCCATAACAGTGCGTCATCCACAGATTCCCCATAACAGTGCGTCATCCACAGATCCCCCATAACAGTGCGTCACCCACAGATCCCCCATAACAGTGCATCATCCACAGATTCCCCATAACAGTGCATCATCCACAGATCCCCCATAACAGTGCGTCATCCACAGATCCCCCATAACAGTGCGTCATCCACAGATCCCCCATAACAGTGCATCTTCCACAGATCCCCCATAACAGCGCGTCATCCACAGATCCCCCATAACAGTGCGTCATCCACAGATCCCCCATAACAGTGCGTCATCCACAGATCCCCCATAACAGTGCGTCATTCGCAGATCCCCCATAACAGTGCGTCACCCACAGATCCCCCATAACAGTGCGTCATCCACAGATCCCCATAACAGTGCGTCATCCACAGATCCCCCATAACAGTGCGTCATTCACAGATCCCCCATAACAGTGCATCATCCACAGATCCCCCATAACAGTGCGTCATCCACAGATCCCCCATAACAGTGCGCCATCCACAGATCCCACATAACAGTGCGTCATCCACAGATCCCCCATAACAGTGCGTCATCCACAAATCCCCCATAACAGTGCGTCATCCACAGATCCCCCATAACAGTGCGTCATCCACAAATCCCCCATAACAGTGCGTCACCCACAGATCCTCCATAACAGTGCTTCATCCACAGATCCCCATAACAGTGCGTCATCCACAGATTCCCCATAACAGGGCGTCATTCACAGATCCCCCATAACAGTGCGTCATCCACAGATCCCCCATAACAGCGCGTCATCACAGATCCCCCATAACAGAGCGTCATCCACAGATCCCCCATAACAGCGCGTCATCCACAGATCCCCCATAACAGCGCGTCATCCACAGATTCCCCATAACAGGGCGTCATTCACAGATCCCCATAACAGTGCGTCATCCACAGATCCCCATAACAGTGCGTCATCCACAGATTCCCCATAACAGGGCGTCATTCACAGATCCCCATAACAGCGCGTCATCCACAGATTCCCCATAACAGTGCGTCATCCACAGATCCCCCATAACAGTGCATCATCCACAGATCCCCCATAACAGTGCGTCATCCACAGATCCCCCATAACAGTGCGTCATCCACAGATCCCCCATAACAGTGCATCATCCACAGATCCCCCATAACAGTGCGTCATCCACAGATCCCCCATAACAGTGCGTCATCCACAGATCCCCCATAACAGTGCATCATCCACAGATCCCCCATAACAGTGCGTCACCCACAGATCCCCCATAACAGTGCATCACCCACAGATCCCCCATAACAGTGCGTCATCCACAGATCCCCCATAACAGTGCGTCATTCACAGATCCCCCATAACAGTGCGTCACCCACAGATCCCCCATAACAGTGCGTCATCCACAGATCCCCCATAACAGTGCGTCATCCACAGATTCCCCATAACAGTGCGTCATCCACAGATCCCCCATAACAGTGCGTCACCCACAGATCCCCCATAACAGTGCATCATCCACAGATTCCCCATAACAGTGCATCATCCACAGATCCCCCATAACAGTGCGTCATCCACAGATCCCCCATAACAGTGCGTCATCCACAGATCCCCCATAACAGTGCATCATCCACAGATCCCCCATAACAGCGCGTCATCCACAGATCCCCCATAACAGTGCGTCATCCACAGATCCCCCATAACAGTGCGTCATCCGCAGATCCCCCATAACAGTGCGTCATTCGCAGATCCCCCATAACAGTGCGTCACCCACAGATCCCCCATAACAGTGCGTCATCCACAGATCCCCATAACAGTGCGTCATCCACAGATCCCCCATAACAGTGCGTCATTCACAGATCCCCCATAACAGTGCATCATCCACAGATCCCCCATAACAGTGCGTCATCCACAGATCCCCCATAACAGTGCGCCATCCACAGATCCCCCATAACAGTGCGTCATCCACAGATCCCCCATAACAGTGCGTCATCCACAAATCCCCCATAACAGTGCGTCATCCACAGATCCCCCATAACAGTGCGTCATCCACAAATCCCCCATAACAGTGCGTCACCCACAGATCCTCCATAACAGTGCTTCATCCACAGATCCCCATAACAGTGCGTCATCCACAGATTCCCCATAACAGGGCGTCATTCACAGATCCCCCATAACAGTGCGTCATCCACAGATCCCCCATAACAGCGCGTCATCACAGATCCCCCATAACAGAGCGTCATCCACAGATCCCCCATAACAGCGCGTCATCCACAGATCCCCCATAACAGCGCGTCATCCACAGATTCCCCATAACAGGGCGTCATTCACAGATCCCCATAACAGTGCGTCATCCACAGATCCCCATAACAGTGCGTCATCCACAGATTCCCCATAACAGGGCGTCATTCACAGATCCCCATAACAGCGCGTCATCCACAGATTCCCCATAACAGGGCGTCATTCACAGATCCCCATAACAGTGCATCATCCACAGATCCCCATAACAGTGCGTCATCCACAGATTCCCCATAACAGGGCGTCATTCACAGATCCCCATAACAGCGCGTCATCCACAGATTCCCCATAACAGGGCGTCATTCACAGATCCCCATAACAGTGCATCATCCACAGATCCCCATAACAGTGCGTCATCCACAGATCCCCCATAACAGTGCGTCATCCACAGATCCCCCATAACAGCGCGTCATCCGCAGATCCCCCATAACAGCGCGTCATCCACAGATTCCCCATAACAGGGCGTCATTCACAGATCCCCATAACAGTGCATCATCCACAGATCCCCATAACAGTGCGTCATCCACAGATTCCCCATAACAGGGCGTCATTCACAGATCCCCATAACAGTGCATCATCCACAGATCCCCATAACAGTGCGTCATCCACAGATCCCCATAACAGGGCGTCATCCACAGATCCCCCATAACAGTGCGTCATCCACAGATCCCCATAACAGGCCGTCATCCACAGATTCCCCATAACAGGACGTCATTCACAGATCCCCATAACAGTGCGTCATCCACAGAGCCCCCATAACAGTGCGTCATCCACAGATCCCCCATAACAGGCCGTCATCCACAGATCCCCATAACAGTGCATCATCCACAGATCCCCCATAACAGGCCGTCATCCACAGATTCCCCATAACAGGGCGTCATTCACAGATCCCCCATAACAGGCCATCATCAACAGATTCCCCATAACAGTGCATCATCCACAGATCCCCCATAACAGTGCGTCATCCACAGATCCCCCATAACAGAGTCATCCACAGATCCCCCATAACAGTGCGTCACCCACAGATCCCCCATAACAGTGCGTCATCCACAGATCCCCCATAACAGTGCGTCATCCACAGATCACCCATAACAGTGCGTCATCCACAGATCACCCATAACAGCGCGTCATCCACAGATCCCCCATAACAGGCCGTCATCCACAGATCCCCCATAACAGTGCATCAGCCACAGATCCCCATAACAGTGCGTCATCCACAGATCCCCATAACAGTGCATCATCCACAGATCCCCATAACAGTGCGTCATCCACAGATTCCACAGATCCCCCATAACAGTGCATCATCCACAGATCCCTCATAACACTGCGTCATCCACAGATCCCCCTTAACAGGCCGTCATCCACAGATCCCCCATAACAGTGTATCCTCCACAGATCCCCCATTACAGCGCGTCATTCACAGATCCCTCATAACAGTGCGTCATCCACAGATCCCCCATAACAGGGCGTCATCCACAGATTCCCCATAACAGGGCATCATCCACAGATCCCCCATAACAGGCCGTCATCCACAGATTCCCCATAACAGGGCGTCATCCACAGATCCCCCATAACAGGCCGTCATCCACAGATTCCCCATAACAGTGCATCATCCACAGATCCCCCATAACAGTGCGTCATCCACAGATCCCCCATAACAGAGTCATCCACAGATCCCCCATAACAGTGCGTCACCCACAGATCCCCCATAACAGTGCGTCATCCACAGATCCCCCATAACAGTGCGTCATCCACAGATCCCCCATAACAGTGCGTCATCCACAGATCACCCATAACAGCGCGTCATCCACAGATCCCCCATAACAGGCCGTCATCCACAGATCCCCCATAACAGTGCATCAGCCACAGATCCCCATAACAGTGCGTCATCCACAGATCCCCATAACAGTGCGTCATCCACAGATTCCACAGATCCCCCATAACAGTGCATCATCCACAGATCCCTCATAACACTGCGTCATCCACAGATCCCCCTTAACAGGCCGTCATCCACAGATCCCCCATAACAGTGTATCCTCCACAGATCCCCCATTACAGCGCGTCATTCACAGATCCCTCATAACAGTGCGTCATCCACAGATCCCCCATAACAGGGCGTCATCCACAGATTCCCCATAACAGGGCATCATCCACAGATCCCCCATAACACTACGTCATCCACAGATCCCCCATAACAGGCTGTCATCCACAGATCCCCCATAACAGTGCGTCCTCCACAGATCCCCATAACAGGGCGTCATCCTCAGATCCCCCATAACACTGCATCATCCACAGATTCCCCATTACAGCGCATCATTCACAGATCCCCCATAACAGTGCGTCATCCACAGATCCCTCATAACAGTGCATCATCCACAGATCCCCATAACAGTGCGTCATCCACAGACCTCCCATAACAGAGCATCACCCACAGATCCCCCATAACAGTGCGTCATCCACAGATCCCCCATAACAGTGCGTCATCCACAGATCCCAATAACAGTGCATCATCCACAGATCCCCATAACAGCGCGTCACCCACAGATCCCAATAACAGTGCATCATCCACAGATCCCCATAACAGTGTGTCACCCACAGATCCCAATAACAGTGCATGATCCATAGATCCCCATAAGTGCGCCATCCACAGATCCCCATAAGTGCGTCATTCACAGATCCCCCATAACAGTGCATCATCCACAGATCCCCCATAACAGTGCGTCATCCACAGATCCTCCATAACAGTGCGTCATCCACAGATCCCAATAACAGTGCATCATCCACAGATCCCCCATAACAGTGCGTCATCCACAGATCCCCCATAACAGTGCGTCATCCACAGATCCCCCATAACAGTGCGTCATCCACAGATCCCAATAACAGTGCATGATCCACAGATCCCCATAAGTGCGCCATCCACAGATCCCCATAAGTGCGTCATTCACAGATCCCCCATAACAGTGCATCATCCACAGATCCCCCATAACGGTGCGTCATCCACAGATCCCCCATAACGGTGCGTCACCCACAGATCCCCCATAACAGTGCGTCATTCACAGATCCACATAAACGTGTGTCATCTATAGATCCCCCATAACAAAGCATAATTTTATCCATTATCTTTTGTCTTCACATTCTTTTACAGGGGACACATCACAGACAATGGATTACGCTGGAGTTCCTCTCATATCAAACAGAGTCTGTAATACAAAATATATTTATGGTGGAGTCATAAAGCCATCCATGCTCTGCGCCGGCTTCCTGGAAGGTGGAGTAGATACCTGTCAGGTACAGCAGGAGCCTTTATTAATTAGATATAAAAAAATCAGATAGAGAAAATAACCAGACCCTCCCTACTTATCAGAATCGCATCACTGGGTGCGGGACACTGTCATCAATTTGTCACATAGCTTATATTTCACAACTGGAGTCATGATCTCTCATACCTGTATTCTCTGAAAGGTACAAGTATGGAACTATCATATTACTGCAACCATGTGACAACGTAATTACCGTAACACTGCTTCTGTACAAGAACATAACTGCTATAATACTGCTCCCTATATGCAAGAATATAACTACTATAATACTGCCTCCTATGTGCAAGAATATAACTACTATAATACTGCCTCCTATGTACAAGAATATAACTACTATAATACTGCTCCTATGTACAAGAATATAACTACTATAATACTGCCCCCTATGTACAAGAATATAACTACTATAATACTGCCCCCCTATATACAAGAATATAACTACTATAATACTGCCCCTATGTACAAGAATATAACTACTATAATACTGCTCCTATGTACAAGAATATAACTACTATAATACCGCTCCCTATGTACAAGAATATAACTACTATAATTCTGCTCCTATGTACAAGAATATAACTACTATAATACTGCCCCTATGTACAAGAATATAACTACTATAATACTGCCCCTATGTACAAGAATATAACTACTATAATACTGCTCCTATGTACAAGAATATAACTAGTATAATACTGCCCCTATGTACAAGAATATAACTACTATAATACTGCCCCAATATACAAGAATATAACTACTATAATACTGCCCCTATATACAAGAATATAACTACTATAATACTGCCTCTATGTACAAGAATATAACTACTATAATACTGCGCCTATGTACAAGAATATAACTACTATAATACCGCTCCCTATGTACAAGAATATAACTACTATAATACTGCTCCTATGTACAAGAATATAACTACTATAATACTGCCCCTATGTACAAGAATATAACTACTATAATACTGCCCCTATGTACAAGAATATAACTGCTATAATACTGCTCCTATGTACAAGAATATAACTACTATAATACTGCTCCTATGTACAAGAATATAACTACTATAATACTGCCCCTATGTACAAGAATATAACTACTATAATACTGCCCCCTATGTACAAGAATATAACTACTATAATACTGCTCCTATGTACAAGAATATAACTACTATAATACCGCTCCCTATGTACAAGAATATAACTGCTATAATACTGCTCCTATGTACAAGAATATAACTACTATAATACTGCTCCTATGTACAAGAATATAACTACTATAATACTGCTCCTATGTACAAGAATATAACTACTATAATACTGCCCCTATGTACAAGAATATAACTACTATAATACTGCCCCCTATGTACAAGAATATAACTACTATAATACTGCCCCTATGCACAAGAATATAACTACTATAATACTGCTCCTATATACAAGAATATAACTACTATAATACTGCCCCTATGTACAAGAATATAACTACTATAATACTGCCCCTATGTACAGGAATATAACTACTATAATACTGCTCCTATATACAAGAATATAACTACTATAATACTGCTCCTATATACAAGAATATAACTACTATAATACTGCTCCTATATACAAGAATATAACTACTATAATACTGCCCCTATGTACAAGAATATAACTACTATAATACTGCCCCCTATGTACAAGAATATAACTACTATAATACTGCTCCTATGTACAAGAATATAACTACTATAATACTGCTCCTATGTACAAGAATATAACTACTATAATACTGCCCCTATGTACAAGAATATAACTACTATAATACTGTCCCTATGTACAAGAATATAACTACTATAATACTGCTCCTATGTACAGGAATATAACTACTATAATACTGCTCCTATGTACAAGAATATAACTACTATAATACTGCTCCTATGTACAAGAATATAACTACTATAATACTGCTCCTATGTACAGGAATATAACTACTATAATACTGCCCCTATGTACAGGAATATAACTACTATAATACTGCTCCTATATACAAGAATATAACTACTATAATACTGCTCCTATATACAAGAATATAACTACTATAATACTGCTCCTATATACAAGAATATAACTACTATAATACTGCCCCTATGTACAAGAATATAACTACTATAATACTGCCCCCTATGTACAAGAATATAACTACTATAATACTGACCCTATGTACAAGAATATAACTACTATAATACTGTCCCTATGTACAAGAATATAACTACTATAATACTGCCCCCTATATACAAGAATATAACTACTATAATACTGCTCCTATGTACAAGAATATAACTACTATAATACTGTCCCTATGTACAAGAATATAACTACTATAATACTGCTCCTATGTACAAGAATATAACTACTGTCATGCCCACCATGTCCATTATGACTGTCATGTCCGTCATGCCCGCCATGTCTGTTATGCCGCATGACTCCTGGAGCGGTGTGCACGTGTACTGAATTCTCATGCTGTTACATCTCGTGCTGCAAGATGCCTGGAGCGGTGTGCACGCGCACCTTACCTCATGGCTGCACGCCGTTGCTAGGTCACCATCCGTCTCTGCTCTGATTCTGCAATCTTCTGTATTCCTGGAGCCCTGATCATGTGACCTTCTCTATGGTCCAGCCCAGTCTGATCTAGCAACGCTCTCTATGATCCTGGAGGATCTGAACCGGAAGTCCTTCCCTGATCATGACCCGGAACTGCAGGTGCTATGGTGCTATATCAGACCACCCCTTCCTATGGTCGGGGCCTGAGTATCGTGTTGCTTCCCTGCCTGGCTGCTCGGTTGCTCTCTGTATTCTGTGCCCCTGCACTCTGCTCTGTAGTGCGTCTCTGCGCACGCTCTGTGCTTGTACTCTGCCTCTTGTCCCGTGCCTTGTCTTGTGTTTGTCCTTTGTGCCATGTTTTGTCTCTGTCATGCTTGGACTTGTAGTCCTTCCTATGTTTCTCGCCTAGCCTGGCACACGCACCACTCCTCCTCTCTTACCTATGGTGCTCTGTAGTGCCTCTTGGCACACGCACCACTCCTCCTCTCTTACCTATGGTGCTCTGTAGTGCCTCTTGGCACACGCACCATTCCTCCTCTCTTACCTTTGGTGCTCTCTTGCACATTTCCAGGCTAGTCTCAAGGCTCTCCCTTGACCCGGCTCTGGGCTTCGGCCTACGCTCCGCTGCTAGCACTGTTCTTGTTCTGACCTGGCTCTGTGTTTCTGCCTACGTTCCGCTCATTGTTCCGTACCCTGCCTAGCTTTGCTTTGTTTCTTGCTTTGCCTTGCCTTGTTTCTTCATGTGCCCTTTGCATGCACCTGGCCTTCCTAGCTTCCTGCTTGTGCCTCAGCCGTACCCGCCCTAGCCATGCCCGCCTGCTTGTGCCTCAGCCGTGCTCGTCGGTCAGTGACAGCTATGTCGCCTGCTATGCCCCAGTCGGGTTCGCTGGAGTGTTACCCGCCTGTTTGTGCTGCAGCCCGTCCAGCTAGCCAGTGCCCCAGCCGTGCTCTCTGTGCTTCCTTGCACTCACGCTGGCTCTGCGTGCTCCTCTTAGCACGGGCAGGCTCTCACCTGCCCCGTGGCATACCTCCCCGTGCTTCTGTAAAAGTACGCGCAGGTCTTGCCATGTACCCTGTCCCTGGCGTGCCCTCTGCACACGCAGGACTCTGCCTTGAACCTGACCCTGGCGTGCCCTCTGCACGCGCAGGACTCTGACCTGAACTATGACCCTGGCGTGTCTCTCTGCACGCGCAGGACTCTGCCTTGAACCTGACCCTGGCGTGCCCTCTGGACGCGCAGGACTCTGACCTGAACTATGACCCTGGCGTGCCCTCTGCACGCGCAGGACTCTGACATGAACTATGACCCTGGTGTGCCCCTTGGCACGCGTAGGACTCTGCCTCGTCCCTTGGTGTGTCTCTACGCACGCATCCTGTCTTGTATGTTGAACTTTGAACCCTGGCGTGTCCCCTACACACGCACCGTGTTTTGCACCTTGAACCTGGCATGTTACCTACACACGCACCTTACCTTGCACCTTGCCCTGGACCCTGGTGTGCCCTAGCACGCACCCTGCCTGGAATCTTTCCTTGGACCTCGGCGTGTTCCCTAACGCGCACCATGCCTGGTGATCTGTCGTGCCTCCTTGCCTGTACCCTGGTTTACCTGCTGGATTCCCGGAACCTGCCATCCCTGCCAGAGATCGTAAGCATGAAGTCTACAGCCTGATCCCTGCCAGCTGTCCGGAGTCCGATGCCATCGTGTCCTTGCCGGTAACCGGGCTTGCCTTCTAGCACGTACTATTCCATGGACCTTCGCGTGCCACGCACGCACCTTGCCGTGTTTGCTTGTTATCACGTTTTGCACTGAATGTTATCTGAATTTGTCTAATGAAGATATCTTGAACTTACGTCTTGTCCAGTCTTGTTTCCTGCACGTCCTTGTTGTCAGACACTCGTACCTAGTGTCTACCTGAGCCGGCCATCTGGCTACTATAATACTGCCCCTATTTACAAGAATATAACTACTATAATACTGCCCCTACGTACATGAATATAACTACTATAATACTGCTCCTATGTACAAGAATATAACTACTATAATACTGCCCCTATGTACAAGAATATAACTACTATAATACTGCCCCCTATGTGCAAGAATATAACTACTATAATACTGCCCCCTATGTACAAGAATATAACAACTATAATACTGCCCCTATGTACAATAATATAACTACTATAATACTGCCCCCTATGTGCAAGAATATAACTACTATAATACTGCTCCCTATGTACAAGAATATAACTACTATAATACTGCCCCTATGTACAAGAATATAACTACTATAATACTGCTCCTATGTACAAGAATATAACGAATATAATACTGCTCCTATGTACAAGAATATAACTACTATAATACTGCCCCCTATGTACAAGAATATAACTACTATAATACTGCTCCTATGTACAAGAATATAACTACTATAATACTGCCCCTATGTACAAGAATATAACTACTATAATGCTGCTTGTATGTACAAGAATATAACTACTATAATACTGCCCCTATGTACAAGAACATAACTACTATAATACTGCTCCTATGTACAAGAATACAACTACTATAATACTGCCTCCTAGCTGTGAGGTTGTGTGTCTGTGGTTCTCCTCATATCTGGAGCAAGCCCAGGGAGGGGCCACCCTGGGCTGGGAAGCTCCCCAAGCAAGGCCCTGGCTTCCAGGCCTACACTGGGAGGAAAATCCCATCCTTCTCATGTGGATGGAAATCCCATAGTTGCCTCTGGGGAAAATAAACCTCAGAATGGAAGTCCCAGCAGCATGGAGAAAGATCCTGTGTTGAAGCTCAGTACAGGAAAGAAACAGGAGAAAGCTTTGTTTGTGTGCAAGGATGTTGCAGTTAAACAGTCGGCCGAGGCAAACAGTGTCCAGAACCTGGAAGAAAAATATTTAGAATTGAGAGTCCTCAGTGGTTGATACCTTTTAATGGCTAACTGAAAGGATGGTAACACATTGCAAGCTTTCGAGACTACTCAGGTCTCTTCATCAGGCTAGACTATTACACCATCTGAAGAGTCACATATTTATGCACAATACAACACAGAAAAAATGCAATAGATAAGACATGTGACGTGAAGCAGAACTATCAATATGGGAGAGGGAGAAACATAAATATTGGACCAGTACATAGATAAGGAGTCCGGATGTTTTATAGTCCTCTGATTGGGGTCTCCTAATGTGTTGTGATGCCCCCACAAGGTCTTGGAAGCAAATTCCTTAATTGATGTAAAAAGACATAAATCCATGCGACACATTCATTCCAGCACTGAGAGTGTCAAAGATGTGTACAAAGATACATATCTTTCCTGTATCAGAACCTGGAAGGAAATCCCAGAAGGCATCTTCTGCTGAGAACCTGAGTGCTGGAGGACAGGTGGCTGCACAGAAGGTGAGGCAGAGTCCATTACCAGCCTCAGGTGTGCAGCTCACTCCAGGCAGACAGAGACGGACATCTCTAGAGAAGCAAACACTCCAGGAGAACCTTCAGCTGACATGTGGTGACCAGCATGGCGAGCTCTGGACGCACGAGATTGCAGGCTGGGGGCAGCGGTAAAAGTGTTGCGGAGGCTGGAGCCACAAAACCAGCGACATTAAAAACCAAGGTGTCATCCCCTAAAGCAAGACCCCAGAAGGAGCCGCCGCGTGCCCCAGAGCTACAGCTGGAAGAGGAGATACCAGGACTGGTCAGGAGGATGGGTGAGTTACAGCAGCAGAGGAATCTTCTGCAAGTGGAAATTGACTGCATTTACAAGTTGAAGGCTGCTAATCCTGGGGATCACTCTGTTTATGACCAGAGACTGAACGCACTGGGGGTAGAGCTGGCGACTGTGGTGCCGGACATGGACTGTGTGCTGGTGAGGATGGGGCCCCTGGCAGAGACATATAGGAACCAGGAGCGGTTTAGGTCCTACACGCAGGACTCTGCTGGCTCCTGCACAGACATTGTCCCAGGTGGGACCCGGCAGCAGGTACGGCCAGTGCTGCAGCCCGCTAGCTTCTGTTTCAAGGAGGGTCAGATACTGCACCAGCAGCCGCAACTACCTGTGGCAGACCCCAAGCAGGAGCAAGAGGCTCAGATCCCAGCGGTACCACAAGTCCCAGCATACCCAGCACAACAGCAAGACAGTGGACATGAGACTACATCTACTGCTGGTGTCCGGGAGAGCACTAATTCTGGGGATATTGGTACTGTTCATGTGGGGTTGGGGGCTGAAGGGGGTACAGAGTCTGTGGTGGACATTGCGCATCCTGATAACGCTATTGAGATTGATGATGACAATAATGTGCAAAATGTCTGTGATTTCCCCCCTTTGGTTTCCAGCACACAAGGTGCAACAGGCCTCTCCGCTGCAGACCCTCGCCCTGTCAGTCAGCCCAGTGCGTCCCCATAGATCCCTCCCAGTAATGTTTGGAGCCACGGCGCTCCGTTCTTTACCTCCGGCGCCAATTACACCGGGCAGGCATTCAAAAGGAGGAATGTGATGCGGTTCAGGCACAGAGGTGCCAAGGAGGACCTGCCGGACAGGAGGCTGGTGGTCAGGGAGCTCCTGTGCCACCAGATGGGGTTTGCACCGGTTAATATCTTGGCGGTCATCAATCTGCCAGACAGGGCTATGATATCAGCTTAAAGCTCATGTCTGATCTGGACAGATTCTGGGCCAATTTACCCAAGTTCAGGGACGCTGATGGTTGGAATAAGTTCAGCTTCATTCCAATATCTAAGCCAGATACCGCCACCGTTAATATCATCTTTTGAAATGAGGCTGTTCCCCCGCAGGACATTGTGGTGTGGCTCCGGAGGCATTGCGATCTTGTCTCCGACCTCACCAAAAACAGGGATGAGGACGGTATATGGCCCGGTGGGTGGAAGGTGCTGGTGAAACTGCGCCAGCACAACAATATCACGGCTCACATACCCAACTCCTTTATTGGGAGGGAGAAGGGGGTTTGCTTCTACCCTGGGCAGCCACGAAAGTGTTTTAAGTGTGGTAATGTGGGTCACCTGGCAAACACCTGTACCGTGGTAAAGTGCAGCCTGTGCGGGGAAGTCGGCCACTTAGCGGCAGATTGCCAGAACATCAAGTGCAACTTCTGTGGGGAGGTCGGCCACCCTCACAGGGACTGTCCTGATGCCTGGCACAATATATGCAAGCTCCTTCCTGATGAGGAGTTAGTGACAGGGACAGAGGCTCAGGAGGAGGAGGCTTTAATATCAGGGACAGTACTGACCAGGTCAGAGGTCCACCAGGGGTCCGCTCAAGAAACATCAGAGCAGCTTTGCACAGAGGGTACAGAGGGGAGCATGGAGGTCGTCCCTCAGGTCCAGCAGCCACATACAGCCAGTGCTTCAGTATCACCATCTCTAGCGGAAGAAAGTGGCTGTAATCAGGTAAAAAGGAAAAAAAAGGACAAGACCTCCCGCAAACCTGAGAAGGAGTATGTCACTAGCCAGGGTGGCAGAAAAAAAGTCCAGAGTTTGGCAGGTGTGATGGTCGTATCCAATAAATTTGATGTTTTGTCTGAGTCTGATGGGGACTTGGAGGAAGAGATAAAAAGAATAGAGACTGAGTATGACAGGGACGTAGCGGACCATCCCCCTACAAAACGGAAGCCCGTACCTGCTGACACTGAGATACAGTCTGACATGGAGACCGGTGGTAGTCAGAACATCTGTGACCCAGACTTATGATGGCGGCTTTTACATCTCTGCTCCTCTGTTGTGGTATTGTGATGGCGGATTTCTCATTAAAAATAACATCCAGTAAAGTGAACAGTATTAAGGTGAGGAGGACGAGGCATGCTGTTTATGACCATCTCCGATACCTGGACGCAGATGTCTTTCTGCAGGAGACGCGGCTGACGACTCAGGGGCTTATGAGGGAGGCTGAGAGGGAATGGCGGTCTGGTCCCTCATTTTGGTCACTGGCTGTGGAGCTGTACGCCGGGGTCGCCATTCTTTTTAACACCAGGGATGTGACAGTACATAGGATGACGGAGGTGGTTATGGGAAGGTGTCTGGTCCTGGAAGTCACTGTCCATGGGAGGCGACTCCGGCTTATTAACATCTATGGGCCACAGATGGTGACTGACAGGATACAGTTATTTAATGATGTCAAGCCTTATCTGTTCACCTCTCTTCCAGTGATAATGGTGGGGGACTTTAATGCCATACTGACATCAGGTGACAGCCCCTCAGGTATAACCGTGACGAGGGATGGTAGGATCTTGAATAACATAGTCCTTCAGGCCGGATTAGGTGACGTCTTAAAACGGGGAGGTCAAAAGCCAAAATTAACCTATTCCTGCTCCAATAGATGCAGTAGAATAGATCTGGCTTTTGTAAGTCCCATGGAAGTCATTGATGCCATGAGTGTGAGAGTCGTCCCATACTCAGACCATCTTGCCCTATATTTCTGCCTGGGGGCCACTAAGCGAGCTGATGTTGGTAGGGGGTTATGGAGACTCTATTCTAGCCTCCTCCATGATGTCTCTGTCCAGAGTTGTGTCCACTCCCTTTTGCAGGGTCATCTACAGAGAGTGGACTTCTATGACAACATGGCCGACTGGTGGGAGGACGTCAAGGATGATATCAGATACTTCTTGAAGAGACTGTCAGTTAAGAAAGGCTGGAGTAAGTATAGCCAGTACCTAAGGCTGCGCAAAGAATTAGAGTCACTCTATTCTGAGGGCGGGGGTAACAAAGAGAAGATCGACCGGCTGAAATCTGAGATAAGGTAGTATCAGTACAGCAGGTATACCTCCTTGGTTCTTGAACGGGATTATGGGGTCTTAGGGGCACCTGATCCCTTTGAGAATTGCCGGGAGCGGGTGGCCAATAAATTGGTCACAGGTCTCATTGACTCCCAGGGTGTATTGCAGGAATCTCGGGAGGGTATCGTGGGGGTTGTGAAATCTTATTATACTGACTTGTTTCAGAGGAAGGCTTTGGATAAACATAAAATGACTCAATTCTTGGAGGCAACTCCAACGCCTGATACTAATGATCTGGACTTTTCTCCTTTGACAGCAGAATTAACGGTGGAGGAGGTTAAGGAGGCCATTGATAAGTTACATCTGAAGAAGGCACCAGGTCCGGATGGTTTAACAGCAGAATTTTATAAGAAATTCGGAGACCTCCTGGCTCCAATTCTTGTGGATGTTTACAAAAATTGTCTAGAAAATCACCTGATGCCTCCATCCATGAGAGTGTCCTCATTAATTCTGCTGTCGAAACGTAAGGAGCCGAGCGACATCAAGAACTGGAGACCAATTGCCCTCTTGAATGTTAACAGGAAGATTCTGGCAAAGATCCTGTTTTCTAGGTTAGTCTGTTTGTCCCCGGCACTGTTGGTAGGCTCTCAGTTTGGCATGGTAAAAGGGTGGAACATCTCTGGAGCGGTCATCTCGATACGGGAGAAGTTTGAGAGATGTAAAGCTCTGCGGTGTGGGTGATATGTTGTTAGTCTGGACCAGGCTAAAGCCTTTGACAGAGTTGATCATGATATCTGTGGGCAACTTTGTCAAAGACTTTGTACAGAGAGGCGGTGAGCTTTCCTCTGATTAATGGTTGGCAGGGTGGCACTTTTGGAGTTGAGGCGGGGGTGAGACAGGGCTGCCCGCTGAGTCCACTCCTGCATGTTTTTGCCATAGACCCGTTTTTGAGATCACTGCAGGAGTGTAACTTTTGGGGGGTGCTGGTCCCCCACTGCCCACCTCTGAAGGTGGTTGCCTACGTGGATGATGTGACACTGGTGATATCTAATCCTCATGAGGTGCAGATGTTGTCTGCGGCCATCAGAAGTTACTCAGAGGCCTCCGGGTCTCTGGTCAACCTTGAGAAGAGTCAAGCTCTGTGGACATTGCAATCTGACCCAGACTTTGATCTGCCGCATTTTGTTAAGGCCTCCACCCATATTAAGATCTTAGGGGTTAAATTTGGGAGGGAAGATAATGCCAGCCTAAATTGGGAGGAAAAATTGGAGACCGGAAATGCAAAGGTTCAGCGATGGAAGAACTGGAGGCTGACTTACAGAGAAAGGGTTGCTATGTTGAAGACTTACCTGGTCCCCGTCTTCTTGTATGTCTCTGTCGTTTTTCCTTTGCCAGAATCCTTCTCGGCGAGGCTCCTCAGCCTGTTCTTCCAGCTCTTGTGGGGGAACAGGATGAACCTGATAAAGAGGGGAATCACGTACCTACGGCGGAGTGAGGGTGAGCTGGATATGTTAAATCCAAGGGTTTTCTTTGACTCCTTGTTTCTGAAAGTAAATTTTGGGAGCATGGATTCAAACAGTAGCTCCCTGTGGGCGAATAGTATCATGTATTGGATATTGCCTTTTGCGGAATCTTGGGTGCGAGGCGGCAGTCTCACGAGGAGGAGATGGACAGGTGACCTCCTTCTCCAGTATCTGGAATATGGTCTGAAGTGTGTCAGGAAGTGGGGACTGGAGAAGTCCTACATTGAGAGTAATACGAGGAAAGATCTGTGTTCTCATATATGTAGGACTTCCTTCTACTCTCCACTGGCCCTAAGGGATTGTGCCACCAGGACCCTTCAGGACAGTCTCCGATTCCTCAACGGGAGGCGACTTCCAGCAAAGTTTTTTGACATTGCTTGGCTGTCGCTACATGGGAAGCTCTTTGTGAAGGGGAACTTAAAATATTTAAGTGTTTCGGATCGGAACTGTCCCCTTGGTTGTCAGCAGGAGGAAACCATGGAGCATTTTATTTGTGATTGCTGGGGAGGTAGGGAAATATGGACTGAAGTATCGACCAAGCTGAAAATCCCCAGACTGCTGTCCCTGAAATACCCTGACATTATCTATGGTGTCCCATCCACTGACGGTAACATCGACAGGGGGACAATGTACCTGATCATTACCACCATTAAATATTACCACTGGCACATGAGAACCCGAGTGTCCCTCCACAGCGAGCCCTTCCATCCCGTCACCGCAGTCACAAAGATACTGTCCGAGCTCAGATGGATAAGAGCGTCAGAGATAAAGAAAAGTCAGAGTAATGAGAAACTATGGAGGAATGTGTCTGTGGGATAATAACATGATCGTGTTACTAAAAGTGTTTATTTCATATTCTTCCTTCCACAGAAGTGAACTCTAAGTTACCTTTATTCCTAATGTATTAATTTAGTTATATAATTATTGTCTGATGCATTCAGGAGAATTTATGTTTTGTATTAAGGAAGAATCCTGTTTATTTTAATTGTATTTGTTGGTTTTATACAATAAAAATTGCCTCTATATACAAGAATATAACTACTATAATACTGCTCCCTATGTACAAGAATATAACTACTATAATACTGCCCCCTATGTACAAGAATATAACTACTATGATACTGCCCCTATGTACAAGAATATAACTACTATAATACTGCTCCTAGGTACAAGAATATAACTATAATACTGCTCCTAGGTACAAGAATATAACTACTATAATACTGCTCCTATGTACAAGAATATAACTACTATAATACTGCCCCTATGTACAAGAATATAACTACTATAATACTGCCCCTATGTACAAGAATATAACTACTATAATACTGCCCCCTATGTACAAGAATATAACTACTATAATACTGCTCCCTATGTACAAGAATATAACTACTATAATACTGCTCCTATGTACAAGAATATAACTACTATAATACTGCTCCTATGTACAAGAATATAACTACTATAATACTGCTCCTATGTACAAGAATATAACTATCATAATACTGCTCATATGTACAAGAATATACTATAATACTGCCCCTTATATGCAAGAATATAACTATTATAGTACTGCCCCTATGTACAAGAATATGACTACTATAATACTGCTCCTATGTACAAGAATATAACTACTATAATACTGCTCCTACATACATGAATATAACTACTATAATACTGCTCCTATGTACACGAACATAACTATTATAATACTGCCCCTATGTACAAGAATACAACTACTATAATACTGCTGTCAGGATCCTGACAGCGCCGGCGTACAGCCTTCGCTGTGCAGGGACTCACCCTACTGTAGGGGCCCCGGGGACAGGAAAAGCCAGAAAGTACAGATGCACAGGACCTGAACGCTGAAGTTTTAGCAAGCTGGCACAGGACCTACGGTCATGTGACCGCAAGGAGGCGGGGCTTAGCGTCCTGCTTACTGAAATGGTAGAACACTCAGAGTCAGGCAAACCGGAGGTCAGACACAGTACGGGCAAACGAGGTACAGGAGGGATAAGCAGATGGGAGGTCAGACGAAGCCAAAGGTCATACACAAGAGGGCGGTGCGGTACCAAAGGGATGAGCAGAGAGCAGTCGAGTCTCAAGCAGAGTCATTCACGAAAGGGCGGTGCGGTACAAGAGGGTCAGGCAGGACTCGTAACAGGGACAGAACCAGATCACAACCAAACAAGTTATCAGGCACAAGACACACGTATACAAGAAGTCACTTAACTCAGCCGAGGGCAGGAGTATAACTGACACCGGACCTAGGTCCAGTGAGCATTAAATAGCCGCCCTCTGCCAGAGAGAGGCAGAAACAATTAACCCCCTGTCTGACCAGGATGGGCCAAAGCGAAACCCGTCCTGGATCATGACAGTACCCTCCTCTCAATGGGGGGCCACTGGACCCCCAGGTTTCTCAGGATACTTG
Organism: Dendrobates tinctorius; assembly: GCF_039654945.1. NCBI lineage: Eukaryota > Metazoa > Chordata > Amphibia > Anura > Dendrobatidae > Dendrobates > Dendrobates tinctorius. The sequence goes on along the minus strand of NW_027361722.1, from coordinate 17,563,081 downwards.
GCGTGAAAGGCCCGGACCAACCGATCCACATGAACCGATCGAGCAGGAACCCACGAGTGTTCCTCAGGACCGTAGCCTTTCCAATGTACCAGATATTGAAGGGCATGACGGACCATCCTGGAGTCGACAATTCGTTCCACCTCGTACTCAGACTGCCCGTCTACCAAAACCGGTGGCGGGGAAGCTGATGGTCCCTCCCCACTGGGCCTCACAGGTTTCAAAAGGGCCCTATGGAAAACATTTGGGATCCGCAGAGATGGCGGGAGACGCAACCGAAAAGCCACCGGGTTAACTGCTTCGGTAACTTCATAGGGACCTATAAACTTGGGTCCAAGCTTCGCCGAGGGGACCTTGAGCCTTATATTCTTGGTGGATAACCATACCTTATCCCCAACCTGAAACACCGGTCCTGCGGATCGTTTTTTGTCTGCAAAAAATTAAAATTTATCCTGAGCCTTCGTAATGTTACTCTGGACCTCCCGCCATACCTCCCCCAAGCGCTGGATCGTCTCATCCGCCCCAGGACACCCAGAATTGAAACGGGAAAATTCTCCAAAATGAGGATGAAACCCATAGTGCAGAAAAAGGGAGATGTACCCGTAGACTGCTTGATGCGGTTGTTAAATGCCAACTCGGCCAACGGTAACACAGAACACCAATCATCCTGTCGGGTTGAGGTCAAGCAACGCAGAATTTGCTCCAGAGACTGATTGGTCCGCTCGGTCTGCCCATTAGACTCTGGATGATAAGCGGATGAAAAGGACATACTAATACCCAACCTCTTACAAAAAGCCCTCCAAAATCTGGAAACAAATTGCACTCTTCTATCAGACACCACATTCAAGGGTACCCCATGCAACCGCACCACATGCTCAACAAACAATCTGGACAATGTTTCCGCATTAGGTAGAGCTGCCAAAGGTACAAAATGTGCCTGCTTACTAAACCTGTCCACCACAACCCAAACAACAGTATTACCCTTGGAGAGGGGAAGGTTTTTGATGAAATCCATGGACAAATGGGTCCATGGTCTCCCAGGAATTGGCAGTGGTACCAATTCTCCGGCCGGCCGGTTATGGGGGGTTTTCGCACGGGCACAAACATCACAAGCAGACACATATTCCCCAACATCAGAGGCTAAAGAAGACCACCAGAATACTCTAGCAATGGCCTTCCGGGTAGCCGAGATCCCTGGATGTCCTCCCAGAACTGAGTCGTGGAACTCCTAGAGGACCTTGAGACGAAACTGAGCTGGCACGAAAAGTTTATCCACCGGCTTAGCCGGAGGTACAAGAGACTGGGCTTCCCGAATCTCCCGTTCCAACATATTAGAAACACCTGTCAGCACCACCCCAGGCTGAAGAATGGAGGATGGAGGTTCCGGGGGGGACACCGGATCTAGACTGCATGACAGGGCATCAGCTCTGACATTTTTGGATCCTGGCCGAAAAGTGATCGAGAAGTTAAATGGGGGAAAAAAAAAGTGACCATCTAGCCTGCCTGGGAGTCAACCTTTTAGCTGACTCAATGTAAGCTAGGTTTTTATGGTCCGTAATTACGGTTATAGGATGGACAGCCCCCTCCAAAAAATGCCTCCATTCTACAAAGGCCAACTTTACGGCCAGAAGTTCTCGATTCCCAACATCATAGTTTCTCTCCGCAGGGGAGAATTTCTTCGAGAAAAAGGCGCAAGGTCTCAAATTGGTCAAAGTGGCGGGTCCCTGGGACAATACCGCCCCCACCCCCACCTCTGAGGCGTCTACCTCGACAATAAATGATTCAGACGGGTCCGGTTGAATAAGAACCGGGGCAGACATGAAACATTTTTTCAAAAACTGAAACGCCGCTACCGCTGCGGCTGACCAATTCTTGATATCAGCCCCCTTTTGAGTCATGTCTGTAAGGGGTTTAACCACCTGTGAGAACCCCCTTATAAATTTACGATAATAATTGGCGAACCCTAGGAAACGCTGCAGAGCCTTCAAATCACAAGGTTGAACCCACTCGACAATGGCCTGCACCTTATTAGGATCCATGCGATACCCTTCAGCAAACACAATGAACCTCAGAAACGACAGTTCTTGAACAAAAAAATAAACATTTTTCAAGTTTAGCAAAGAGACAGTTCTCCCGGAGCCTTTGGAGAACTGCCCGAACATGATCAATGTGAGCCTGTTTATCAGGAGAGTAGATCAGTATGTCATCCAAATATACCACCATAAAACGTCCAATAAAATCAGAGAACACATAGTTTATGAAATTTTGGAAGACTGCTGGCGCATTGGTCATGCCGAAAGGCCTGACCAAATTTTCAAACAACCCTTCAGTAGTGAGAAAAGCAGTTTTCCACTCATCTCCGTCCCGGACTCTGATAAGGTTAAACGCTCCCCGTAGATCTAGTTTCGAAAACCACTTAGATCCGGACAATTGGTTGTATAAATCAGGAATAAGTGGAAGGGGATACGTATTCCTCACAGTTATCTTATTTAACTCACGAAAATCGAGGCATGGGCGTAAACCACTGTCTTTTTTCTTTACAAAAAAGAACCCCGCCGCCACGGGAGAAACAGAAGGACGAATGTGTCCCTTACGGAGACTCTCGGAATTATATTTCTTCATTGCAGCCCGTTCTGGACCTGAAAGGTTATACAAGTGGGCCTTGGGCAATTTAGCACCTGGAACCAGGTCAATGGCACAATCAAATGGGCGGTGTGGTGGTAAAATCTCGGCCACCTTTTCAGAGAAAACATCTGTATAGTCTTTCAGGCACTCCGGAATACCTTCCAGACCCACGGACGACACAGACACAGTAACAAGACATTTTTCAGAACAATAGGGACCCCATTTAACAATGTCCTGAGATTCCCAATTAATCACTGGATTATGCACTTGTAACCAGGGGAACCCCAACACCAGTCCCGCAGGCAGGTTGTCCATAACAAAACATGAAATATGTTCCTGGTGCAAGGAACTCACTTTAAGGAGAAACTCTTCTGTACGAAACATAACATCATTCTTAACCAGTGGTGTTTTGTCAATGGCAACAATGTGAATAGGAGTCTCCAACCTAAATGTCCCTAACTTACACCTGGCCACCAAGTCAGAGTCAATAAAGTTTAATGACGATCCGCAATCCACGAAGGCAGAAGTGGATGTGGAGACACTCCCACAACAAAGTTCCACTTGCAACAACATTTTTGAAAATGCAGAAAAGGGTACCTGAGAGCCTGTGTGACCTCCACGACAATCACCAGGGCTTAGTCGCTTGTTGGACAGAGGACAGGAGGGGCAATCCTTTTTCCAATGTACAGAATCGCCACAGAAAAAACAGCATTTTCCCACGTGTCATTGTCTCCTTTCTTTCTCTTTGAGGTAGATGGTTCCTAATGTAAGACTGGCTCCCCTTCCTTGGGAGAATAACGGTGTCTCAATCTGCATCACTCCCCTCGCCCGTAGCCTGCGATCCATTCGGACGGCCTGTGTCATAGTCTACTCCAGGGAATCAGGCGGAGGGTGGAGAGCCAAGGCATCTTTCAGATGTTCAGACAGGCCTCTATTGAGCAAACCCCGGAGGGCGGCATCATTCCAGCAGACCTCAGCAGCCCAGCGTCTGAACTATGAACAAAACCACTCGGCTGAGTGCTTCCCCTGGCACACACTGATCAACATGTCCTCAGCCATACGCATCCGATCAGGCTCATCATAAACATGCCCCAGGGCCTCAAAAAATGCATCCATAGTCATACGCTCAGGGGCCGTGGTCGGAAGGGAGAAAGTCCAAGCCTGGGGGGCTCCCCTTAACAGAGACATAATAACCCCCACTCTCTGGCTTTCATCCCCAGAAGAGTGTGGTCTCAAAGAAAAAAAAAAAAGCTTACAGCCCTCCTTGAAAACTCTGAATTTCCTTTTTATCTCCAGAAAAGGTATCCGGTAACTTAACCGGAGATTCAGGGGAAACTAATGTAACATCCCGGGCCCACGATGAAAAAGCCCCCTGCACAGTGTCAGCGATCAGCTGCTGAGACTGAGCCAGGACTCGTTGTTCTCCAAGGAGTTTCTGAGACATCTGAGTCAGGTGCTTTACCTGCTCAGAAAGAGCGTGCATAGGATCCATCACACACAGGACAAAGGGAGCAGAGAAAAAAAAAATGGTAATGGTCAGTTATAATGTCAGGATTCTGACAGCGCCGGCGTACAGCCTTCGCTGAGCAGGGACTCACCCTACTGTAGGGGCCCTGGGGACAGGAACAGCCAGAAAGTACAGACGCACAGGACCTGCACGCTGAAGTTCTAGCAAGCAGGCACGGGACCTGCGGTCATGTGACCACAAGGGGGCGGGGTTTAGCGTCCTGCTTACTGAGATGGTAGAACACTCAGGCTGAGTTCTGATGCTGCAGTTTTTTCGCGTTTCCGCGGCGGTTTTAACCGCGCGATTTTGCTGCGAAAACGCGAAAAATAAGCATCCCATGCATTCCTATGGGATTCCGCAATGCTGTGCTAATGCTGCGGTTTTTACCGTGGCGGAATCGCTTCGCGGTAAAAAACGCAGCATGCTCATTAATTTTGCGGAATCGTTGCGATCCTGCACCCATAGGAATGCATTGTTCTGCTTACTTTCCGCATGTGGCTATGCACACCATGCGAAAAGTAAGCAGAACATTTGCGGATGGTACCCACGGTCCGGAGGAGAGGAGACTGTCCTCCAGACTTTGGGTACCATATCCCTGTAAAAAATAGAATTTAAAATAAAAAATATTGTTATTCTCACCTTCCGACGTCCCGCGCAGCCTTCCCGCCTCTCTCCACGCTCCCGGTCCCAGTAAGCCTTTGCGAGCGATGACGTCTGTTCTCGCGGGATCGCGAAGTCTCGCGGTCGTTCGCGTGACGTCATCTCGAATGACCACGAGACGTCGCGATCCCGCGAGAACGGACGTCATCGCGGTAATTCTCGCAAAGGATTACTGGGACCGGGAGCGTGGAGAGAGGCGGGAAGGCTGTGCGGGACGTCGGAAGGTGAGAATAACAATATATATATTTTTGTATTATTTTTTACATGCTATCTTTTACTATTGATGCTGGAATTGTACTATTGCAGCCTCAATAGTAAAAAGTTGGTCACACTCGTCAAACACTATGTTTGACGAGTGTGACCAACCTGTCAATCAGCTCTCCAAGCGATGTTCCAGATCGCTTGGAAAACGCTAGCAATTCTGCAAGCTAATTACGCTTGCAAAATGCTAGCTTTTCCGGGGGAAAATCGCGGGAATTTAAAATGCGATTTTCCCGCGGAATGGAATTCCGGAATTCTCACGGTAATTTCCGCAAGAGTTCCAGTACGTGTGAACCCAGCCTCAGAGTCAGGCAAACCGGAGGTCAGACACAGTACGGGCAAACGAGTTACAGGAGGGATAAGCAGATGGGAGGTCAGACGAAGCCAAAGGTCATACACAAGAGGGCGGTGCGGTACCAAAGGGATGAGCAGAGAGCAGTCGAGTCACAAGCAGAGAGTCATTCAAGAGAGGGCGGTGCGGTACAAGAGGGTCAGGCAGAACTCATAACAGGGACAGAACCAGATCACAACACAAACAAGCCATCAGGGACAAGGCACACGTATACAAGAGGTCACTTAACTCAGCCGAGGGCAGGAGTATAACTGACACCGGACCTAGGTCCTTTGAGCATTAAATAGCCGCCCTCTGCCAGAGAGAGGCAGAAACAATTAACCCCCTGTCTGACCAGGACGGGCCAAAGCGAAACCCCGTCCTGGATCATGACAACTGCTCCTATATACAAGAATATAACTATTATAATACTGCCCCTATGTACAAGAATATAACTACTATAATACTGCTCCTATGTACAAGAATATAACTACTATAATACTGCCCCTATGTACAAGAATATAACTACTATAATACTGCCCCTATATACAAGAATATAACTACTATAATACTGCCCCTATATACAAGAATGTAACTACTATAATACTGCTCCTATGTACATGAATATAACTACTATAATACTGCTCCTATGTACAAGAATATAACTACTATAATACTGCCTCTATGTACAAGAATATAACTACTATAATACTGCCCCTATGTACAAGAATATGTTGCGCCCCTGAGGGTTCAGTCGCCCCAGAGGTACTGCACCTCCTCCTGAGGTGTCGTACCCCACCTTTCAGGTAAGGTGGAGACCCCTGACCACGCTCCAACACCTGCATCCCACACAACACAGTAGGGTAGCAAAGCACCCTTTGGTGGCTCCCTGCTTGGAACACGAAGCGTGCTGGGAGGCGGGTGGAGTTTAGTTTGCACTAAAGAGCAGGAAGAGGATAGGATATGGAGTCACAGGAGTCTGACGAGGTCGGACCTGTGTAAGGAGATCCCCTGAGAGGGATGAAGGAGGGAAGGTGCTGCAGCCGACCTCAGTGACCTGGGTCCGCTGGCACAGGAAAGAAACACTGAAAGCCTGATTCTCCATAAGAAGGAAAGGATTAGTACAGAACGTGAGGAAAGGAAGAGAACAGAGGATTGAGGGTTAGACGAGAACCCTTCTCAAGTTCTAGGCGCAAGGCCGGGGTCCGGTCCCCGAGGTTGTTTGGATACTTATGGTCCCGCAACAGACACCGGAGGAATAGAAGTTTGTCTTCACTTTATTCCCACACAAGACTTGGGGGCACAACAGCAACGAGATAGAGAGCTGGGACTTAGAAGCAGAGAGTCCCCGAAGCATGCTACAGCTGTCTGCCGTACAAGTAGAGTTCATAGGAATATCCGACAGGAGGAACTCCGGTGTAACTCAGTACTAGGAGAACTTCACTTAAAGGCGCTAAGGCTGGTTTCACACTTGCGTTTTTTTGCGCTGTATTTTAGCGCTAAAAAACGCATGCGTTTTTCCCTATATTTTGCATGGGATGCGCTTATGTACGCATACACATGCGTTTGTATGCGTTTTTACGCGCATGCGTTTTTTTGCGGTATGCGCTCGGGCGCACAAAATGCATCCTGTTGCATTTTTTTGGCGTCCGACTTGCCTCAAAAAATCGCATGCGCGCGCAATGCGTTTTTTTTACAGCAAGACACCCATTATAAGTCTATAGGTGCGCATATGTGCGCATTGGCATGCTCATGTATGCGTTTTTTTGCGCATGCGTTTTTTTGTTGACCATTGGTTAGACAATGGAAATTAGGGGTTTGGGTTAGAGTTAGGGTTAGTTAAGGGGGTTTAGGGTTAGGATTAGGGTTTGGGTTAGGGTTAGTATGGTTTGGTTAAGGGTTAGGGTTTAGGGTTAGTTAGGGTTTAGGGTTAGAGTTAGGGTTTGGGTTAGGGTTAGTAGGGTTTGGTTAAGGGTTAGGGTTAGTATGGTTTGGTTAAGGGTTAGGGTCAGAGTTAGGATTAGGGTATGGTTTGGTTAAAGGTTAGTGTTAGGGTATGGTTTGGTTAAGGGTTAGTGTTAGGGTTAGGGTTAGTAAAGTCATGGTTTGGGTTAGGGTTAGGGTATGGTTTGGTTAAGGGTTAGGGTTAGTAAAGTCATGGTTTGGGTTAGTGTGAGGGGCCAACTAATGTTGGAAAAAAATGCAAACGCACTAAAAACGCATACAAATGCATAAAAACGCTGCGTTTTTTTCATGCATGCTCATAAAAATGCATGAAAAAAACGCAGCATTTGTATGCGTTTTTCCATGCGTTTTTTTGCGGGAAAAACGCGCTGCAAAACAAAGCAAGTGTGAAAGTAGCCTAAGAGGGAGACGTTCAGAAAAGGCACATAAGTTGGAGGAGTGTTGGAAAGGTGTGCTTCATCTTGCCTGGAGGTTGGCTGTGCTCCTGACCCGGAGGACACGGCACCAATGCGGGCTCTTGAGCCACCACAGACTGTGAGTAAAGCTTTGGAACTACATGCCCTGGTGTCCTCCACTTATTCCTGCGTCAACCTGCCCAGCAATGCTACATCCCTTGCGCCCGACACTACACCATCTAAGTGTTGCTACATCCACTCTGCCCTGGGACTACAGCCCTGCCTGTGGAGGGCTATACCATCACTGCTGCACCACACCATCTGTCCCAGAGGAACTGTCTGCAGCGTCGGCTGAACATCCACATTGCCGAACACCACAGGTGGCGTCACGACTTAGACATTCACACTGAACATTTACAATGGGCACCCAGGGCCACGGACCGGGTCACCGCTGCTGTGACACTTCCCTGTGAGATACCGGCCCAGTACCGAGTACCCCACAGCCCTGGGTGTGAGGGCGACCCAAATATAACTACTCTAATACTGCTCCTATGTACAAGAATATAACTACTATAATACTGCCCCTATGTACAATAATATAACTACTATTATACTGCTCCTATGTACAAGAATATAACTACTATAATACTGCCCCTATGTACAAGAATATAACTACTATAATACTGCCCCTATGTACAAGAATATAACTACTATAATACTGCCCCTATGTACAAGAATATAACTACTATAATACTGCCCCCTATGCACAAGAATATAACTACTATAATACTGCCCCTATGTACAAGAATATAACTACTATAATACTGCCCCTATGTACAAGAATATAACTACTATAATACTGCCCCCTATGCACAAGAATATAACTACTATAATACTGCTCCTATGTACAACAATATAACTACTATAATACTGCCCCTATGTGCAACAATATAACTACTATAATACTGCTCCTATGTACAAGAATATAACTACTATAATACTGTCTCTATGTATAAGAATATAACTACTATAATACTGCCCTTATTTATAAATATATAACTACTATAATACTGCCCCTCTGTATAAGAATGTAACTACTGTGATAACGATATTGTTAGCTTTCTCTATATCTAGTATTGTGGATCACTCTTTGTATAACCGTCACGTTGGTTGATATCTCTTTGTGTGCTTTTTTTGGTGTTGTTATAAGGGGGACAGCGGGGGTCCTTTAGCATGTGAAGACAGAAAAGTTTGGAAACTGATGGGAACTACAAGTTGGGGTGTCGGCTGTGCTTTGAGGTACAAGCCAGGAGTCTACACTCGAATAACATCATTCCTGGACTGGATCCATATGCAGATGGAGGTAATTGAGTTCTTATCCCTATACTACTATAGCTATGCTGATACATGTGAGAGGGGCGGGAGTATAAAAACAAAGGTAAAAAATTAGTAGGAAACATTAGTGTAGGAGCACTGTGGCTATTAGTGTAGGGGCACTGTGGCTATTAGTGTAGGGGCACTGTGGCTATTAGTGTAGGAGCACTGTGGCTATTAGTGTAGGAGCACTGTGGCTATTAGTGTATGGACACTGTGGCTAAAAGGGTAGGGTCACTGTGGCTGTTAGTGTAGGAGCACTGTGGCTATTAGTGTAGGGGCACTGTGGCTATAAGTGTAGGGTCACTGTGGCTATTAGTGTAGGGGCACTGTGGCTACTAGTGTAGGAACACTGTGGCTATTAGTGTAGGGGCACTGTGGCTATTAGTGTAGGGACACTGTGGCTATTAGTGTAGGGACACTGTGGCTATTAGTGTAGGGGCACTGTGGCTATTAGTGTAGGGACACTGTGGCTATTAGTGTAGGGGCACTGAAGCTATTAGTGTAGGGACACTGTGGCTATTAGTGTAGGGACACTGTGGCTATTAGTGTAGGGGCACTGTGGCTATTAGTGTAGGGGCACTGTGGCTATTAGTGTAGGAGCACTGTGGCTATTAGTGTAGGAGCACTGTGGCTATTAGTGTAGGAGCACTGTGGCTATTAGTGTAGGAGCACTGTGGCTATTAGTGTAGGGGCACTGTGGCTATTAGTGTAGGAGCACTGTGGCTATTAGTGTAGGGGCACTGTGGCTATTAGTGTAGGAGCACTGTGGCTATTAGTGTAGGAGCACTGTGGCTATTAGTGTAGGGGCACTGTGGCTATTAGTGTAGGGACACTGTGGCTATTAGTGTAGGGGCACTGTGGCTATTAGTGTAGGGGCACTGTGGCTATTAGTGTAGGAGCACTGTGGCTATTAGTGTAGGAGCGCTGTGGCTATTAGTGTAGGAGCACTGTGGCTATTAGTGTAGGAGCACTGTGGCTATTAGTGTAGGGGCACTGTGGCTATTAGTGTAGGAGCACTGTGGCTATAAGTGTAGGGACACTGTGGATATCAGTGTAGGGGCACTGTGGCTATTAGTGTAGGAGCACTGTGGCTATTAGTGTAGGAGCACTGTGGATATTAGTGTAGGGACACTGTGGATATCAGTGTAGGGGCACTGTGGCTATTAGTGTAGGGACACTGTGGCTATTAGTGTAGGGACACTGTGGCTATTAGTGTAGGGGCACTGTGGCTATTAGTATAGGAGCACTGTGGCTATTAGTGTAGGGGCACTGTGGCTATTAGTGTAGGAGCACTGTGGCTATTAGTGTAGGGACACTGTGGCTATTAGTGTAGGAGCACTGTGGCTATTAGTGTAGGAGCACTGTGGCTATTAGTGTAGGGACACTGTGGCTATTAGTGTAGGGACACTGTGGCTATTAGTGTAGGAGCACTGTGGCTATTAGTGTAGGGGCACTGTGGCTATTAGTGTAGGGGCACTGTGGCTATTAGTGTAGGGGCACTGTGTCTATTAGTGTAGGGACACTGTGGCTATTAGTGTAGGAGCACTGTGGCTATTAGTGTAGGAGCACTGTGGCTATTAGTGTAGGGACACTGTGGCTATTAGTGTAGGGACACTGTGGCTATTAGTGTAGGAGCACTGTGGCTATTAGTGTAGGGGCACTGTGGCTATTAGTGTAGGGGCACTGTGGCTATTAGTGTAGGGGCACTGTGTCTATCAGTGTAGGGACACTGTGGCTATCAGTGTAGGGGCACTGTGGCTATTAGTGTAGGAGCACTGTGGCTATATGTGTAGGGTCACTGTGGCTATAAGTGTAGGGGCACTGTGGCTATTAGTGTAGGAGCACTGTGGCTATTAGTGTAGGGGCACTGTGGCTATTAGTGTAGGGACACTGGTTATTAGTGTAGGGGCACTGTGGCTATTAGTGTAGGGGCACTGTGGCTATTAGTGTAGGGGCACTGTGGCTATTAGTGTAGGAGCACTGTGGCTATTAGTGTAGGGGCACTGTGGCTATTAGTGTAGGAGCACTGTGGCTATAAGTGTAGGGTCACTGTGGCTATAAGTGTAGGGGCACTGTGGCTATTAGTGTAGGGACACTGTGGCTATTAGTGTAGGGGCACTGTGGCTATTAGTGTAGGGGCACTGAAGCTATTAGTGTAGGGACACTGTGGCTATTAGTGTAGGGACACTGTGGCTATTAGTGTAGGAGCACTGTGGCTATTAGTGTAGGGACACTGTGGCTATCAGTGTAGGGGCACTGTGGCTATTAGTGTAGGAGCACTGTGGCTATTAGTGTAGGAGCACTGTGGCTATTAGTGTAGGGGCACTGTGTCTATTAGTGTAGGGACACTGTGGCTATTAGTGTAGGAGCACTGTGGCTATTAGTGTAGGAGCACTGTGGCTATTAGTGTAGGAGCACTGTGGCTATTAGTGTAGGAGCACTGTGGCTATTAGTGTAGGGGCACTGTGGCTATTAGTGTAGGAGCACTGTGGCTATTAGTGTAGGGGCACTGTGGCTATTAGTGTAGGGGCACTGTGGCTATTAGTGTAGGAGCACTGTGGCTATTAGTGTATGGACACTGTGGCTAAAAGGGTAGGGTCACTGTGGCTGTTAGTGTAGGAGCACTGTGGCTATTAGTGTAGGGGCACTGTGGCTATAAGTGTAGGGTCACTGTGGCTATTAGTGTAGGGGCACTGTGGCTACTAGTGTAGGAACACTGTGGCTATTAGTGTAGGGGCACTGTGGCTATTAGTGTAGGGACACTGTGGCTATTAGTGTAGGGACACTGTGGCTATTAGTGTAGGGGCACTGTGGCTATTAGTGTAGGGACACTGTGGCTATTAGTGTAGGGGCACTGAAGCTATTAGTGTAGGGACACTGTGGCTATTAGTGTAGGGACACTGTGGCTATTAGTGTAGGGGCACTGTGGCTATTAGTGTAGGGGCACTGTGGCTATTAGTGTAGGAGCACTGTGGCTATTAGTGTAGGAGCACTGTGGCTATTAGTGTAGGAGCACTGTGGCTATTAGTGTAGGAGCACTGTGGCTATTAGTGTAGGGGCACTGTGGCTATTAGTGTAGGAGCACTGTGGCTATTAGTGTAGGGGCACTGTGGCTATTAGTGTAGGAGCACTGTAGCTATTAGTGTAGGAGCACTGTGGCTATTAGTGTAGGGGCACTGTGGCTATTAGTGTAGGGACACTGTGGCTATTAGTGTAGGGGCACTGTGGCTATTAGTGTAGGGGCACTGTGGCTATTAGTGTAGGAGCACTGTGGCTATTAGTGTAGGAGCGCTGTGGCTATTAGTGTAGGAGCACTGTGGCTATTAGTGTAGGAGCACTGTGGCTATTAGTGTAGGGGCACTGTGGCTATTAGTGTAGGAGCACTGTGGCTATAAGTGTAGGGACACTGTGGATATCAGTGTAGGGGCACTGTGGCTATTAGTGTAGGAGCACTGTGGCTATTAGTGTAGGGGCACTGTGGCTATTAGTGTAGGAGCACTGTGGATATTAGTGTAGGGACACTGTGGATATCAGTGTAGGGGCACTGTGGCTATTAGTGTAGGGACACTGTGGCTATTAGTGTAGGGACACTGTGGCTATTAGTGTAGGGGCACTGTGGCTATTAGTATAGGAGCACTGTGGCTATTAGTGTAGGGGCACTGTGGCTATTAGTGTAGGAGCACTGTGGCTATTAGTGTAGGGACACTGTGGCTATTAGTGTAGGAGCACTGTGGCTATTAGTGTAGGAGCACTGTGGCTATTAGTGTAGGGACACTGTGGCTATTAGTGTAGGGACACTGTGGCTATTAGTGTAGGAGCACTGTGGCTATTAGTGTAGGGGCACTGTGGCTATTAGTGTAGGGGCACTGTGGCTATTAGTGTAGGGGCACTGTGTCTATTAGTGTAGGGACACTGTGGCTATTAGTGTAGGAGCACTGTGGCTATTAGTGTAGGAGCACTGTGGCTATTAGTGTAGGGACACTGTGGCTATTAGTGTAGGGACACTGTGGCTATTAGTGTAGGAGCACTGTGGCTATTAGTGTAGGGGCACTGTGGCTATTAGTGTAGGGGCACTGTGGCTATTAGTGTAGGGGCACTGTGTCTATCAGTGTAGGGACACTGTGGCTATCAGTGTAGGGGCACTGTGGCTATTAGTGTAGGAGCACTGTGGCTATATGTGTAGGGTCACTGTGGCTATAAGTGTAGGGGCACTGTGGCTATTAGTGTAGGAGCACTGTGGCTATTAGTGTAGGGGCACTGTGGCTATTAGTGTAGGGACACTGTGGTTACTAGTGTAGGGGCACTGTGGCTATTAGTGTAGGGGCACTGTGGCTATTAGTGTAGGGGCACTGTGGCTATTAGTGTAGGAGCACTGTGGCTATTAGTGTAGGGGCACTGTGGCTATTAGTGTAGGAGCACTGTGGCTATAAGTGTAGGGTCACTGTGGCTATAAGTGTAGGGGCACTGTGGCTATTAGTGTAGGGACACTGTGGCTATTAGTGTAGGGGCACTGTGGCTATTAGTGTAGGGGCACTGAAGCTATTAGTGTAGGGACACTGTGGCTATTAGTGTAGGGACACTGTGGCTATTAGTGTAGGAGCACTGTGGCTATTAGTGTAGGGACACTGTGGCTATCAGTGTAGGGGCACTGTGGCTATTAGTGTAGGAGCACTGTGGCTATTAGTGTAGGAGCACTGTGGCTATTAGTGTAGGGGCACTGTGTCTATTAGTGTAGGGACACTGTGGCTATTAGTGTAGGAGCACTGTGGCTATTAGTGTAGGAGCACTGTGGCTATTAGTGTAGGGACACTGTGGCTATTAGTGTAGGGACACTGTGGCTATTAGTGTAGGAGCACTGTGGCTATTAGTGTAGGGGCACTGTGGCTATTAGTGTAGGGGCACTGTGGCTATTAGTGTAGGGGCACTGTGTCTATTAGTGTAGGGACACTGTGGCTATCAGTGTAGGGGCACTGTGGCTATTAGTGTAGGAGCACTGTGGCTATATGTGTAGGGTCACTGTGGCTATTAGTGTAGGGGCACTGTGGCTATTAGTGTAGGAGCACTGTGGCTATTAGTGTAGGGGCACTGTGGCTATTAGTGTAGGGACACTGTGGCTATTAGTGTAGGGGCACTGTGGCTATTAGTGTAGGGGCACTGTGGCTATTAGTGTAGGGGCACTGTGGCTATTAGTGTAGGAGCACTGTGGCTTTTAGTGTAGGGGCACTGTGGCTATTAGTGTAGGAGCACTGTGGCTATAAGTGTAGGGTCACTGTGGCTATAAGTGTAGGGGCACTGTGGCTATTAGTGTAGGGACACTGTGGCTATTAGTGTAGGGGCACTGTGGCTATTAGTGTAGGGGCACTGAAGCTATTAGTGTAGGGACACTGTGGCTATTAGTGTAGGGATACTGTGGCTATTAGTGTAGGAGCACTGTGGCTATTAGTGTAGGGACACTGTGGCTATTAGTTTAGGGGCACTGTGGCTATTAGTGTAGGGGCACTGAAGCTATTAGTGTAGGGACACTGTGGCTATTAGTGTAGGGACACTGTGGCTATTAGTGTAGGGGCACTGTGGCTATTAGTGTAGGGGCACTGAAGCTATTAGTGTAGGGACACGATGGCTATTAGTGTAGGGACACGATGGCTATTAGTGTAGGGACACTGTGGCTATTAGTGTAGGGGCACTGTGGCTATTAGTGTAGGGACACTGTGGCTATTAGTGTAGGGGCACTGTGGCTATTAGTGTAGGGGCACTGAAGCTATTAGTGTAGGGGCACTGTGGCTATTAGTGTAGGGGCACTGTGGCTACTAGTGTAGGAGCACTGTGGCTACTAGTGTAGGGGCACTGTGTCTATTAGTGTAGGGGCACTGTGGCTATTAGTGTAGGAGCACTGTGGCTACTAGTGTAGGGGCACTGTGTCTATTAGTGTAGGGGCACTGTGGCTATTAGTGTAGGGGCACTGTGGTTGTTAGTGTAGGAGCACTGTGACTGTTAGTGTAGGAGCACTGTGGCTATTAGTGTAGGAGCACTGTGGTTGTTAGTGTAGGGGCACTGTGGCTGTTAGTGTAGGGGCACTGTGGTTGTTAGTGTAGGGGCACCGTGGCTGTTAGTGTAGGGGCACCGTGGCTGTTAGTGTAGGGACACTGTGGCTGTTAGTTTAGGGACACTGTGGCTATTAGTGTAGGAGCACTGTGGCTATTAGTGTAGGGGCACTGTGGCTATTAGTGTAGGGGCACTCTGGCTATTAGTGTAGGGACACTGTGGCTATTAGTGTAGGAGCACTGTGGCTAATAGTGTAGGGGCACTGTGGCTATTAGTGTAGGAGCACTGTGGCTAATAGTGTAGGAGCACTGTGGCTATTAGTGTAGGAGCACTGTGGCTAATAGTGTAGGGACACTGTGGCTATTAGTGTAGGAGCACTGTGGCTGTTAGTGTTGGAGCACTGTGGTTGTTAGTGTAGGGGCACTGTGGCTGTTAGTGTAGGGGTACTGTATCTATTAGTGTAGGAGCATTGTGGCTATTAGTGTAGGAGAACTGTGGCTATTAGTGTAGGGACACTGTGGCTATTAGTGTAGGAGCACTGTGGCTATTAGTGTAGGAGCACTGTGGTTATTAGTGTAGGGGCACTGTATCTATTAGTATAGGAGCATTGTGGCTGATAGTGTAGGGGCACTGTGGCTATTAGTGTAGGGACACTGTGGTTTTTAGTGTAGGAGCACTGTGGCTGTTAGTGTAGGAGCACTGTGGCTATTAGTGTAGGAGCACTGTGGCTATTAGTGTAGGGACACTGTGGCTATTAGTGTAGGAGCACTGTGGCTGTTAGCGTAGGAGCACTGTGGCTATTAGTGTAGGAGCAGTGTGGTTATTAGTGTAGGAGCACTGTGGCTGTTAGTGTAGGGGCACTGTGGCTGTTAGTGTAGGAGCACTGTGATTATTAGTGTAGGGGCACTGTGGCTGTTAGTGTAGGAGCACTGTGGCTATTAGTGTAGGAGCACTGTGGCTATTAGTGTAGGGACACTGTGGCTATTAGTGTAGGGACACTGTGGCTGATAGTGTAGGAGAACTGTGGTTATTAGTGTAGGGGCACTGTAACTGTTAGTGTAGGGGCACTGTGGCTGTTAGTGTAGGGGCACCGTGGCTCTTAGTGTAGGGGCAGTGTGGCTATTAGTGTAGGGACACTGTGGCTGTTAGTGTAGGAGCACTGTGGTTATTAGTGTAGGGGCACTGTGGCTGTTAGTGTAGGAGCACTGTGGCTATTAGTGTAGGAGCACTGTGGCTATTAGTGTAGGGACACTGTGGCTATTAGTGTAGGGACACTGTGGCTGATAGTGTAGGAGAACTGTGGTTATTAGTGTAGGGGCACTGTGGCTGTTAGTGTAGGGGCACTGTGGCTGTTAGTGTAGGGGCACCGTGGCTCTTAGTGTAGGGGCACTGTGGCTATTAGTGTAGGGACACTGTGGCTGTTAGTGTAGGAGCACTGTGGTTATTAGTGTAGGGGCACTGTGGCTGTTAGTGTAGGAGCACTGTGGTTATTAGTGTAGGAGCACTGTGGCTATTAGTGTAGGAGCACTGTGGCTATTAGTGTAGGAGCACTGTGGTTGTTAGTGTAGGAGCACTGTGGTTGTTAGTGTAGGGAAACTGTGGCTGTTAGTGTAGGAGCACTGTGGCTATTAGTGTAGGAGCACTGTGGTTGTTAGTGTAGGAGCACTGTGGCTATTAGTGTAGGAGAAGTGTGGCTATTAGTGTAGGAGCACTGTGGTTGTTAGTGTAGGGGCACTGTGGCTATTATTATAGGAGCACTGTGGCTATTAGTGTAGGGGCACTGTGGTTGTTAGTGTAGGGGCACTGTGGCTATTAGTGTAGGAGCACTGTGGTTGTTAGTGTAGGGGCACTGTGGCTGTTAGTGTAGGAGCTCTGTGGTTGTTAGTGTAGGGAAACTGTGGCTGTTAGTGTAGGAGCACTGTGGCTATTAGTGTAGGAGCACTGTGGTTGTTAGTGTAGGAGCACTGTGGCTATTAGTGTAGGAGCACTGTGGTTGTTAGTGTAGGAGCACTGTGGTTGTTCGTGTAGGAGCACTGTGGCTATTAGTGTAGGAGCACTGTGGTTGTTAGTGTAGGGGCACTGTGGTTGTTAGTGTAGGGGCACTGTGGCTATTAGTGTAGGAGCATTGTGGCTATTAGTGTAGGGGCACTGTGGCTATTATTATAGGAGCACTGTGGCTATTAGTGTAGGGGCACTGTGGCTGTTAGTGTAGGAGCTCTGTGGTTGTTAGTGTAGGGGCACTGTGGCTATTAGTGTAGGAGCACTGTGGTTATTTGTGTAGGGGCACTGTGGCTATTAGTGTAGGGGCACTGTGGCTATTAGTATAGGAGCACTGTGGCTATTAGTGTAGGGACACTGTGGCTATTAGTGTAGGGGCACTGTGGCTATTAGTGTAGGAGCACTGTGGCTATTAGTGTAGGGGCACTGTGGCTATTAGTGTACGGGCACTGTGGCTATTAGTATAGGGGCACTGTGGCTATTAGTATAGGAGCACTGTGGCTATTAGTGTAGGAGCACTGTGGCTATTAGTGTAGGAGCACTGTGGTTGTTAGTGTAGGAGCACTGTGGCTATTAGTGTAGGAGCACTGTGGTTGTTAGTGTAGGAGCACTGTGGTTGTTCGTGTAGGAGCACTGTGGCTATTAGTGTAGGAGCACTGTGGTTGTTAGTGTAGGGGCACTGTGGTTGTTAGTGTAGGGGCACTGTGGCTATTAGTGTAGGAGCATTGTGGCTATTAGTGTAGGGGCACTGTGGCTATTATTATAGGAGCACTGTGGCTATTAGTGTAGGGGCACTGTGGCTGTTAGTGTAGGAGCTCTGTGGTTGTTAGTGTAGGGGCACTGTGGCTATTAGTGTAGGAGCACTGTGGTTATTTGTGTAGGGGCACTGTGGCTATTAGTGTAGGGGCACTGTGGCTATTAGTATAGGAGCACTGTGGCTATTAGTGTAGGGACACTGTGGCTATTAGTGTAGGGGCACTGTGGCTATTAGTGTAGGAGCACTGTGGCTATTAGTGTAGGGGCACTGTGGCTATTAGTGTACGGGCACTGTGGCTATTAGTATAGGGGCACTGTGGCTATTAGTATAGGAGCACTGTGGCTATTAGTATAGGAGCACTGTGGCTATTAGTGTAGGGGAACTGTGGCTATTAGTATAGGAGCACTGTGGTTGTTAGTGTAGGAGCACTGTGGTTGTTAGTGTAGGAGCACTGTGGTTGTTAGTGTAGGAGCACTGTGGTTGTTAGTGTAGGGAAACTGTGGTTGTTAGTGTAGGAGCACTGTGGTTGTTAGTGTAGGAGCACTGTGGTTGTTAGTGTAGGAGCACTGTGGCTATTAGTGTAGGAGAAGTGTGGCTATTAGTGTAGGAGCACTGTGGTTGTTAGTGTAGGGGCACTGTGGCTATTATTATAGGAGCACTGTGGCTATTAGTGTAGGGGCACTGTGGTTGTTAGTGTAGGGGCACTGTGGCTATTAGTGTAGGAGCACTGTGGTTGTTAGTGTAGGGGCACTGTGGCTGTTAATGTAGGAGCACTGTGGCTATTAGTGTAGGGGCACTGTGGCTGTTAGTGTAGGAGCACTGTGGCTATTAGTGTAGGAGCACTGTGGTTGTTAGTGTAGGAGCACTGTGGCTATTAGTGTAGGAGCACTGTGGTTGTTAGTGTAGGAGCACTGTGGCTATTAGTGTAGGAGAAGTGTGGCTATTAGTGTAGGAGCACTGTGGTTGTTAGTGTAGGGGCACTGTGGTTGTTAGTGTAGGAGCATTGTGGCTATTAGTGTAGGAGCATTGTGGCTATTAGTGTAGGGGCACTGTGGCTATTATTATAGGAGCACTGTGGCTATTAGTGTAGGGGCACTGTGGTTGTTAGTGTAGGGGCACTGTGGCTATTAGTGTAGGAACATTGTGGCTATTAGTGTAGGGGCACTGTGGCTGTTAGTGTAGGAGCTCTGTGGTTGTTAGTGTAGGGGCACTGTGGCTATTAGTGTAGGAGCACTGTGGTTATTTGTGTAGGGGCACTGTGGCTATTAGTGTAGGGGCACTGTGGCTATTAGTATAGGAGCACTGTGGCTATTAGTGTAGGGACACTGTGGCTATTAGTGTAGGGGCACTGTGGCTATTAGTGTAGGAGCACTGTGGCTATTAGTGTAGGGGCACTGTGGCTATTAGTGTAGGGGCACTGTGGCTATTAGTGTAGGGGAACTGTGGCTATTAGTATAGGAGCACTGTGGCTATTAGTGTAGGGGCACTGTGGCTATTAGTGTAGGAGCACTCTGGCTATTAGTATAGGAGCACTGTGGCTATTAGTATAGGAGCGCTGTGGCTATTAGTGTAGGGGCACTGTGGCTATTAGTGTAGGAGCACTCTGGCTATTAGTATAGGAGCACTGTGGCTATTAGTATAGGAGCGCTGTGGCTATTAGTGTAGGGGCGCTGTGGCTATTATTGTAGGAGTACTGTGGCTATTAGTATAGGAGCGCTGTGGCTATTAGTGTAGGGGCACTGTGGCTATTAGTGTAGGAGCGCTGTGGCTATTAGTGTAGGAGCACTGTGGCTATTAGTGTAGGAGCACTGTGGCTATTAGTGTAGGGACACTGTGGCTATTAGTGTAGGAGCACTGTGGCTATTAGTGTAGGGGCACTGTGGCTATTAGTGTAGGAGCACTGTGGCTATTAGTGTAGGGGCACTGTGGTTATTAGTGTAGGGGCACTGTGGTTATTAGTATAGGGGAACTGTGGTTATTAGTATAGGGGCACTGTGGCTATTAGTGTAGGAGCACTGTGGCTATTAGTGTAGGGGCACTGTGGTTATTAGTGTAGAGGCACTGTGGTTATTAGTGTAGGGGCACTGTGGCTATTAGTGTAGGGGCACTGTGGCTATTAGTGTAGGAGCACTGTGGCTGTTAGTGTTGGAGCACTGTGGCTATTAGTGTAGGAGCACTGTGTCTATTAGTATAGGGGCACTTTGGCTATTAGTATAGGAGCACTGTGGCTATTTGTGTAGGGGCACTGTGGCTATTAGTGTAGGGGCACTGTGGCTATTAGTATAGGAGCACTGTGGCTATTAGTGTAGGGACACTGTGGCTATTAGTGTAGGGGCACTGTGGCTATTAGTGTAGGAGCACTGTGGCTACTAGTGTAGGGGCACTGTGGCTATTAGTGTAGGTGCACTGTGGCTATTAGTATAGGAGCACTGTGGCTATTAGTATAGGAGCACTGTGGCTATTAGTGTAGGGGAATTGTGGCTATTAGTATAGGAGCACTGTGTCTATTAGTGTAGGGGCACTGTGGCTATTAGTGTAGGAGCACTGTGGCTATTAGTGTAGGGGCACTGTGTCTATTAGTATAGGGGCACTGTGGCTATTAGTATAGGAGCACTGTGTCTATTAGTGTAGGGGCACTCTGGCTATTAGTGTAGGGGCACTGTGGCTATTAGTGTAGGGGAACTGTGGCTATTAATGTAGGGGCACTGTGGCTATTAGTGTAGGAGCACTGTGGCTATTAGTGTAGGAGTACTGTGGCTATTCATGTAGGAGTACTGTGGCTATTAGTGTAGGGGCACTGTGGCTGTTAGTGTAGGAGTACTGTGGCTATTAATGTAGGGGCACTGTGGCTATTAGTATAGCGACACTGTGGCTATTAGTGCAGGAGCACTGTGGCTATTAGTGGGTTCACCACTGGATTGTACTGTCATTTCTTCAAATATTATTGGGGACTAGTTCATATCATGTGGTGCCATTTTGGCTGCTATTGGAGGCCTATGGCTTTTTTGGGGGGCCCTGTGACTGGCACTTGTATCGAGATTGTTATGGGGTCACAATTTAATTTAACGGGGCTGTCTGCTTTATTTAAGACTTTTTTTCCTCCACCATAACCAGATCACAACAAATGGCTCTTTAGTCCTGCAGTGATCTGCAAAGTGGATATATCTGATAGTAAGTGTTCAGTTCCCCTGCAGCTCCCCCACAGGTGAAATAATGTATTACATGGTGCCTAAGAGACTGAAAGGATGCTCAGATTTGCCATTGCTCTAGAGAAAGAGACGCCATTGTAGCCATTTTCTTACATGTATGTGCACAATCTTGTCCGGCTTACCAGCCTAGCAAAAAACAAGGAAAAGTCAGAAATATATCGGCTGGGTGTTGGAGGAAGGGTGTGAGGACTGTGAGGCATTGTTTGCCTCCCGAGGCCGGGCCCATAGGAGCTGTTATCACCCTGTGTGCTCACACTGGAGAGATACTGAGCCGCACACCAATATTATCTTCTGTAGTGTTTTCTGGCTCTGGTGGATCAGATTGACGTGTTTGGATTGTGGGGCTGGTGAGGTTTATCTCACAGGAGATTAGTCACCATCATGTGGACAACTGCAACCCAAAGTCCTGTAAGGGAAATATTTTCTAATTTTTACAAATATTTTTCTAAAAGACTTTGAAAAGGAAAAAAAAAAGCCAACTAAAAGATTTAAGTAATCCACTTTCTAATTTGTTAAATGAAAAGAAAAATGTTAAAGATAATAAGAAAAAACTTGTGGCATCGCCACGTTAGTAAAAGTCACAACTGTTAAAATAAAAAATTATTAACAATAAATGCTGTTTTTCTGCCATCTCGCTCCCCCGGCCCTCCCAAAAGATGATCATATAGCTGTATGTTCTCTATAGCTCTCACAAAGTGAAAAAAACAAAATGTAAAAGTTTATTGGTCTCAGAATAGGGGAAAGCAACCCCCAATTTATTTATATTTTATAAGTATTAAATAAACTTGTTGTTTATTTGGGGTCACCGTATCCCTACTGACCGACCAGAAGTGTTTCCGTTTTTAGAGATCTGGGGATGAGTGAGGGCTTAGTTTTTGCACCCCGAGCTGATATTTTTATTGATACCATTTTGGGATAGATCGCCTGTTATTGCATTTTATTGCAATGTTGTGGTGACCAAAAAAAAGGAATTCTGGCATTTAGATTTTTTTTTTTCTCGTTATGTTGTTATTTAGTTTATGTTTTCATAGATCGGACATTTCTGAACTCAGCGATACCAAATATATGTATTTTTTTAAATTTTTTTAATTGTTTTATTTTTAATGTGGCAAAAGTGGGGTGATTTGAACTTTTGTGTTTTTTAAAATTTTGCAATATTTTTTAATCCTTTTTTTAAAAATTTTTTTTTAATAGTTCACTTAGGGGACTTGAAGCTGCAATCGTCCAATTTCCTGTGCTATACATCGCAGTGCTTCAGCCCCACTATATATGGCAAAAATGATGATCTCCTATTAACGCCGGCCATAAGCTGACGTTCACTGGAGGGTCGTGATGACAGACTGTCATGACAACCCATCGGTGTCCCGCAATCATGTGACAGGGGTGTTGATGAGCAGGATCAATGACACGCTTTTGGCCGGCGTGTGTTAAATGTCGCTGTCGGTCAGTGACAGCGGCATTTAACTGGTTATAAATACAAAAGGAAATTCCCTAAAATCCAAACATTTAGCTCCGACTGGCTAACACCCAAAGCCTGCGTATCACAAACAATTTTTTTTGCACTTCTGTTTTACTATATAGCATTATCAACATTACAAAAGCAAAAACTAAAATTTGCAGGACAAATATTTGTCCAAAATATAAAACCAAGTTTTATTTTTAATTTTCATTTGTACCTTTTTTTTGTTTGTCTATTTAATATGTGTTCCGCTGTTTATTTTTTGTGTTATTCATTGTGGGAAGAGTTTGGGGTTTTCAGATGTTTTTGAGCAGATTTATCAATTGCAAATTTGTAAAAATTAATCTAGCCCTCAGGAGTGACTTTCTGCACAGCTTTAAATGTTCTTAAACTTTTTGTCACAGAGAGAAGAGAGGAGGATGAACTAAGGATATTCACCAACCTTCCTCGTTGTCTCACGTTTACAATGAATAGACTTGAGAAAAATCAAGAATAAGGAGCCCACTGAGCCGAGACCATCGACCAGTGACCGAGTGACCGTCATCTCCTTGTATCAATGTATGCGCTGTGACCTACACTCTGCACGCAGGATATTATATTCCTTATAATAAACCATAGAAAAATATATTTTACATTTTTGAGAAGATCTTTATTTTATCTCGCTTTTGGCCATATGAAGATGTTGCTCCTACATTTGGGAAAAATGTGTATTGTGAGGCTGGCCGGTTTCTGCCTTGGCAGTGAGAAGAACCTATAAATTGAAGCAAAAGAAAAACAATTTTAGCATCAAAAAATTTAAAGGGCGTAGTAGGGGATAAAGATTTTAGTCAAATGAAATATACCTATATGGTGTGAAAATCCAATCTACAAGTACAGCATGTAAATAGTCTTTTATGGAGCAGGGACACAATAACGAGGCAGAAAGCCTTTAAAAGTCCTTGAAGAAAAATTAATGTAGATGAATGGCCGGCACCCCTGCATGGTGTCCCCTTCTCCCTCCTTGCAGGGATGCCGGCTTACTCACAGCCCCGGCCTTGCGGCATGGTTCCCCGGCGTGCTCTTGCCTTTTCCTGGTGTTTGCGGAGCAGTTTCGGCAACATGTTCTGCCCTGATCTTAAAGAGGGAATTGCCAAGCAGCGAGTTGAGTCGTTAGGTAGTTGGTGTTCTACCAGTGCAGTTGTGAGGTCTCCTGGTGCGGCCTGTATCCTGAACCCAATTCCATGCTCCTGGTGCGGCCAGTCCAGTTCCAGAAGTCCCTTGATCCCAGTGAGGTCAGTGCCTGAACGTTGTACCCTGGTCCTGGTGCTGCCAGTTCTGAATCCGAAGTCCCTTGGTCCCCATGCAGTCAGTTCCTGAACGTTGACCCCTAATCCCGCTGCGGCCAGTCCTTAATCCGAAGTCCCTTGGTCCTGATGCGTCCAGTGCCTGAACCCTGATGAGACCAGAGCCTGAACTTTGTCCCCTGGTTATGGTTCGGCCAGTCCTGTATCCGAAATCCCATGGTCCCAATGTGACTAGTCCTGATCCCAAAGATCTCTGGTCCCAGTGCGGACAGAGCCTGAACATTGTCCCCCCCGGTCCGTGTGCTACTCCCTTATCCAGTATCCTAGACCTGTGTGTCTAAACATAGCCCTAGTCCGTGTCAATGGACCTGGGGTCAGCTGCTGCAGTACCGGGATCTGCCTAGGAGTGGTACCTGGCGGCTACATGCAGTCCAGTCTGTCTCCACCATCAGAAGCTCCAGGGAACACCAGATAGCCGCTTAATTACGCCCATTCCTAGGCAGGCCCGGCCTAGTGGGTCCACAAATCCACGTGTGCCTCTACTGGGCACAACAAAAAATAAATATAATGTTGGGCCGCTCAAAACATAAGATAAATCAGATTTTGGTATCTACTCACGATCACGGTCGGATGTTCTTAAAATCTGTCCAGGGGTCTCATAAGATAGATGTCGTCATTTAAACCACCAAGGATCATGGTCCTCTCCTCCACAATCCAATGGAATTATCCTCCAGCTCTACCTCCATACAACCAGAGAGTAATACAATAAGGATTGATTTATTCACACCAACGTGCTTTACTCACATAGACAAAACACCACTTTAAAACAATTTAAAAGTCCATAAGAGACCACTCCTCATGTATCTTTCACGATCCAGGGTTTCGCTCTTGTCTCTTTTTCTAGGGCATCTCGTCTAATTCATTGGAAAAGCTGGAACGGCGAAACTCTGGCAACATACATTCATATTTTCAATTATTTTAAAGTTCTTTTTTAACTACTGATATGTTAAAAAATGCATTGTACTTAATAAATGAGTTCTTACTGTTTTATGCTAAGGTCGGATGTCAGACTGTCTTACAGAAGTAGTGTTAGAGAAATTTTTTCCCATGGATGCCACGGATTGTGGAAGAGTGGATGCCAATCCATGGTAGATTGACTATGAGAACACCTGATTGTGGTGGTGAGTGGATACCGATATTTTTTTTTTGTTGAGCCGCCACAACATTATATTTGTTAATTGGAACCTCCCCTACTTTTGTCATTGGAGCACAAATAAGATCCCCCCCATTTTTTTAAAAAGCTCCACCCTTTTTTTTAGTATTTCATTGAAATACAGAGAAAACCAACTTACATGACAGTGTCATGGGAAGCCTAGGTAACATTAGGCTGAAACCCCGGGGCCCCTGCGATGTCCCTCAGACTAGGGGAAACCCTGTCTGTCCCTCAACCAAGGGTTTACACTGAAGGTGTGCCTGCCTGGGCCTCCACCCTGTCCTTGTCTCCTGTCCAGCCCTAAGCTGAAGCCACCACCCTCCACCCAGTGAGGAGACCAAACACCAGACCCAACAAATAAGTATGGACAGGGATAACGGAAATTCACCACACCGCGTACACACAGGGGAATACAGTAATGTGCAAGGGCAACCAAATAATACAACACAGGGAGGCAAAATGGCAACAATGGAATATACTACACCAGCAACCGTATGCTCCTAAGACCACCACTCCAGACCGGTATCGCTTAGCACAAGGCAAGAGCTATAGTCGGCGACGCCCATAGTCACACAGGGCAATTTAAAGACAGAGGGCGTGGCTAAGCCCTCAGTCAGAATGACAACCTGGTTAACCCAATCCAAGCCGGATCAGAAGACCAACCAGCGCCGCTGAGAACCAGGTGGTAGGATGGGGTATTACCGCTGTCTGCCGGACACCCTGGTGCGAACAGTGTCCGACATGACAGTACCCCGCCTTCTACGAGGGACCCCAGGAACCTCACAATGTCGAGGACCCGGCTTGTCCGGATGGCGGCGATGAAACACTGTAATCAGTCGGTCCGCATGTATGTCCGAGGCCGGTACCCAAGTCCTCTCCTCAGGACCATAGCCACGCCAGTGGACCAGGTACTGTAGAGTGCAAGGCACTACCCGAGAGTCAACCACCTTGGACACCTCAAACTCCAATGTGCCATCCACCAAGACGGGAGGTGGTGGCACGGGAGAAACATCAACAGCACCCACGACTTTCTTAAGTAACGCCTTGTGAAACACATTATGTATCTTGTATATGGCAGGTAACTCTAAACGAAATGCCACAGGGTTGATAATTGCGGAGATCCTAAATGGACCAATGAACCTGGGCCCCAACTTAAGCGATGGTATTTTGAGTTTGATGTATTTGGAAGTCGCCTTGCTACACTTGTAAGGAGAGCTTTAAACTAGAACAACATGGGAAGGGAAGCAAAAGACCAGAAAAAGCCATACACCTGACAAATGCTATTGAGAACTCTGCTATTAGAAGTGGAAAGGAAGAACAAAGACGAAAGAATCTAATTAATAAAAATATTGGAGAAAGAGAAACCAATCACAAACTAAAATGTTTCTATACTAATGCACAAAGCATGGGCAACAAACAAGGAGAATTGGAACTACTAACACAGGAAAAGAAATATGATGTCATTGGAATCACTGAAGCTTGGTGGGACAATACACATGATTGGAATACAAGACTAGAAGGATACAACTTATTTGCAAGAAACAGACTTGATAAACGAGGAGGGGG
The DNA here is from genome assembly GCF_039654945.1 of Dendrobates tinctorius. Lineage (NCBI taxonomy): Eukaryota > Metazoa > Chordata > Amphibia > Anura > Dendrobatidae > Dendrobates > Dendrobates tinctorius. The sequence continues at coordinate 17,536,436 of NW_027361722.1, read as the reverse complement.
TGTCGCATTGTATGTTAGAAACGCGTATATCTGCACAGAGATTGAAGCTTCAGAGACTGGGAGTTCTGTGGAAACTGTTTGGGTAAGAATACAAGGACAGAACAATGGAAAGGACACCATTGTAGGCATTTACTACAGGCCGCCTGTGCAAGCTGAAGCTATGGATGAACTCTTTATGCATCAAATGGCCAAGTTCTCCAAAAAATATGACATAGTTGTCATGGGAGATTTCAACTATCCAGACATTTGTTGGGAATCTCTCTCAGGCAAAACTAACAGGTCAAGGAAATTCTTATCCTCTCTTGCTGACAACTTTATCTTCCAAAAGGTAAGGGAGAAAACAAGGGGAACTGCTACCTTGGATCTAATCCTTATAAACAGGGAGGAAATGGTTGAGGAGGTAAAAGTGGCTGGGACCCTAGGAGGTAGCGACCATGCTATTTTAGAATTTTGGATAACTAGAGGCGGAAGACCTGTGAAGACTCAGACGTCAAGGTTAGATTTCAGAAAGGCATATTTTAAGGGATTCAGAAAGAGAATTGGAGGGATCCAATGGCTGGATATCCTTAAAGACAAAAATGTCCAGGAAGGATGGGAAATCTTGAAAAATGAAATTCTCAAAGCACAGTTGTTAACAATTCCGAAAAGAGGGAAGAATAGGAAGCAGTTAAGGAAACCAGGATGGATGAACACAGAACTTAAGCACATGCTAATAAGGAAGAAAAAAATGTTTATAAAATGGAAAGAGGGAGGCATATCTAAAGAAGAATATAATGCTGTCTGCAGAACCTGCAGGGCACAAATCAGATTATTTAAAGCTGAAAATGAATTGAGGCTTGCAAGAGATGTCAAAAGCAATAATAAAGGATTTTGGGGATATGTCAAAAGTAAAAGAAAAGTCAAAGATGCTATAGGATTTTTACAGGATGAAAATGATGAAATGGTAAGACAGGATGTTGAGAAGGCTGAACTTTTAAATTCCTATTTTGCATCTGTTTTCTCTCAGAAAGGAAATGTAACATCAACTGTTATTCACTGTCCTATTAAGGGAATAGAAGAATCCAGGATATCTATAAACAGAAAGATAGTGAGGAAACACTTAGCTAGCCTAAATGAATTCAAGTCTTCAGGTCCAGATGAATTACACCCCAGAGTACTGAAGGAGATAGCAGAAGAAATTTTTGAACCCCTCTCTATAATCTTTGAAAATTCTTGGAGAACAGGAGAAGTGCCAGAAGACTGGAGAAGAGCAAATGTTGTTCCTATCTTCAAAAAGGGGAAGAAGGTGGACCCAGGTAACTATAGGCCGGTGAGTCTGACTTCTATACCAGGAAAGATCTTTGAACAAATTATTAAACAACATGTATGTCAATACCTGGATAAGAATGAAGTGATTAAACAGAATCAGCATGGGTTTGTAACTAATAAGTCATGTCAGACTAACTTAATTTCCTTCTATGACGGTATCACTGATTGGGTGGATCAAGGAAATGCTGTAGATATAGTATATCTTGACTTCAGCAAAGCATTTGACAAAGTCTCTCATACAATCCTTATTGAAAAAATGATTAAGTATGGAATGGACAAGGCAACTGTTAGGTGGATTCATAACTGGCTTAGTGATCGGACCCAAAGAGTGGTCGTAAATGGCTGCACATCCAGTTGGAAGAATGTCTCAAGTGGGGTACCACAGGGCTCTGTCCTGGGCCCTGTATTGTTCAACATCTTTATCAACGATTTAGATGAAGGAATTGAGGGTAAACTGATTAAATTTGCTGATGACACAAAGCTAGGAGGAATAGCTAATACTAGAGAAGAGAGAGAGAGGATTCAAAAAGATTTAAATAAACTGGAGAAGTGGGCAGCAACTAACAGAATGGTTTTTAACAGGGAGAAATGCAAAGTACTACATCTGGGCAATAAAAATGGAAAAAGCATATATAGAATGGGAGGAATAGGGCTAAGTGACAGCACATGTGAAAAAGACTTGGGTATACTAATAGATCACAGACTGAATATGAGTCAACAGTGTGATGCAGCAGCAAAAAAGGCAAATGCAATTCTAGGATGTATTAACAGAAGCATACAGTCTAGATCACGTGAAGTCATTATTTCCCTCTACTCCTCTTTGGTCAGACCTCATCTGGAATATTGTGTCCAGTTTTGGGCACCACATTTTAAAAAAGACATCAACAAACTGGAGCAAGTTCAGAAAAGAGCGACCAGAATGGTGACCGGTCTGCAAACCCTGTCTTATGAGGAAAGGTTGCAGGATTTGGGAATGTTTAGTTTGCAAAAGAGAAGACTGAGAGGAGACTTAATAGCTGTCTACAAATATCTAAAGGGCTGTCACATTGTAGAAGGATCAACTTTATTCTCATTTGCACAAGGAAAGACTAGAAGCAATGGGATGAAACTGAATGGGAGGAGACACAGATTAGATATTAGAAAAAACTTTTTGACAGTTAGAGTGATCAATGAGTGGAACAGGCTGCCACGAGAAGTGGTGAGTTCTCCTTCAATGGAAGTCTTCAAACAGAGGCTGGACAGACATCTGACTGGGATGATTTAGCGAATCCTGCTTTGAGCAGGGGGTTGGACCAGATGGCCCAGGAGGTCCCTTCCAACTCTACGATTCTATTCTATGATTCTATGATTCTATGATTCTATGTTCCTTGTGGACAACCACACCCAATCACCCACACACAGGTCCGGACCAGGCACACGTCTACCGTCAGCCACACGTTTATACCTAGAACCTACATTCAGCAAGCGCTGCTTTACTCTCCTCCAAACGGATGACAATTGTGCTCCCAACTGGTCCTCCTCAGGGACGCCCGCAGAGCTCCCTTGGCGCAAGGTACAGAATTGGGGATGTTGACCATAAACACAAAAGAAAGGAGATTCCCCAGACGATTCCTGATAATGATTGTTTATCGCGAATTCAGCCAGAGGAAGAAACGCCGACCACTCTTCCTGATTGCCAGACACAAAACAGTGTAAGTATTGTTCCAGGTTTTGGTTCATACGCTCAGTCTGCCCATTCGACTGAGGATGGAAAGCCGATGAATGAGACAATTTAATCCCTAGACGTGAACAAAACGCTCTCCAAATTTTGCCACAAATTGTGTACCTCTATCAGATACAATGTCAGACGGGACACCATGAAGTCTGACCACCTCGCGAATAAATACCTAAGCAATGGTCTTCGCATTGGGCAAAGATGGCAAAGCAACAAAATGCGACATTTTAAAGAACCGATCAACTATTACCAGAATGACCGTGTTCCCAGCCGAGGAGGGCAAATCCGTAATGAAATCCATGGAAATCTCAGTCCATGGCTTACTGGGAGGATGCAATGTGCCAGCAGGACGGGAGCGTGGTGTCTTGGCCCGTGCGCACGTGGTACAGGCTGACACATATGAGGCAACGTCCTGCCAGATTTTGGGCCACCAAAAACGACGTGATACAAGTTCCAGAGTGCCCTTATCTCCTGGGTGGCCCGCCAGGACAGTATCGTGATGTTCCCCTAACACTTTTAAGCGTAGGTGTAGTGGCACAAGCGATTTATTAGGAGGCAGATCCGGCGGTACCTCCTCCTGAGCATCTGCAATCTCTGCCTCAACCCCATGTCGTGAGAGCCGAGATCACAACTCCCTTTTGGAGGATAGGCACCGGATCCTCACGTGGCTCTCCACCCGAAAACATCTGGACAAGGCATCCGCCTTAGTATTCTTAGAACCTGGTCGGTATGTCACAAAAAAATTGAACCGGGTGAAAAATAACGCCCAGCGAGCCTGTCTGGGGGACAGGCGTTTAGCAGACTCTAAATAAAGCAGATTCTTATGGTCTGTTATAACAGTAATCTGATGGACAGCCCCCTCCAAGAAGTGTCGCCATTCCTCAAATGCCAACTTGATGGCCAACAATTCCCTGTTCCCAATATCGTAATTACGCTCGGCCGGCGACAGTTTCTTGGAGAAGTAGGCACACGGATGCAATTCGCCCAAGGATGGACCCTGAGACAGTACCGCCCCCACTCCAACCTCACATGCATCCACCTCCACGGTAAATGGTAGGGAGACATCAGGCTGAACCAGGATGGGAGCTGAAGCAAAACTGTTTTTGAGGAATTCAAACGCGTGCACAGCAGCCTCAGACCAGTCAGAAAAATTGGTACCTTTTTTAGCCATGTCGGTGAGCAGCTTAGCAATCATAGAAAAATTCTTAATAAATTTCCTATAATAGTTTGAAAAGCCCAGGAATCGCTGAAGCGCCTTGAGATTATCAGGCCGATCCCACTGCAGCACCGCTTGCACCTTAGCGGTGTCCATTTTAAACTCTGAGGCGGAAATTACATAACCCAAAAAAGGTAATTCTTGGACGACAAATACACATTTCTCAAGCTTGGCATAGAGCTTGTTTTCCCTGAGCAACTGCAACACCTGCCTAACATGCTCTATGTGTGCATCACGGTCGCGTGAGTAAATAAGAATGTCATCAAGGTATATAATAACAAATTTCCCCAAGAGATGAGAAAAGACATCATTTATGAAATGTTGAAATACTGCTGGCGCGCTCGTCAACCCAAATGGCATCACCAAATTCTCAAAATGATCCTCAGGGGTATTAAATGCCGTCTTCCATTCATCCCCTTGACGGACTCTTATGAGATTGTACGCCCCCCTGAGGTCAAGCTTGGAAAACCATTTGGCACCAGACACCTGGTTGAACAAATCGGGTATCAGTGGCATCGGGTAGGGGTCACGAACAGTAATCTGGTTGAGTTCCCTGAAATCCAGACACGGGGCGTAATCCGTCAGCTTTCTTCTTGACAAAGAAGAACCCCGCCGCCAATGGAGATGATGAAGGCCTGATGTGCCCTTTGCTTAGACTTTCTGCAATGTATTCTTTGAGAGCTTGCCTCTCAGGACCTGAGATATTAAACATCCTGGCTTTTGGTAACTTGGCCCCCGGTTTTAACCTAATAGCACAGTCATAGGGTCGGTGCGGTGGCAGCTCTGAACAACCTCTTTCAGAAAATACATCCAGCAGTGGCTCCGGGATGCTGGGAGTCACAGTGGAGATACACGTGGCCAGACAACTCTCCTGGCAGTATCTGCTCCACTGAATTATGTCCTGGGTTTTCCAATCAATCACCGGATTGTGCATAGACAACCATGGAAACCCCAGAACTATCTGAGCAGGTAAATTACTGAGCACCTTACATGTTACCCGCTCAGAGTGTAGGACCCCAATGTGGAGTTTTACATCAGCCACAAACTCTTTAATCTCCCCTTGTGAGAGAGGGGAGGCATTGATGGTAACCACCCGGATAGGATTAGGCAGCGTCTCCACCTTAAATCCCGCAGTACGCGCAAACTTTTCATCAATGAGATTAGCGGCTGAACCACTATCTACAAATACAGTAATCAACAGCTCTTGGCCCCCGATTACTACCTTGACAGGGAGCATACACTGGGAGACCACCACGGAGGATATGCAAAGGCTCAGACTAGACTCCTCCAAACCCTCTGAGCCTAGCAGTTTTCCGCCGGCACGTCTTTCTTAGGTACCAGGGGGCAAGCATTAATAAAATGTCCTTTTTTGCCACAAAAAAAACAGACCCCTTGCTTCCTTGGCAAGGGACATTTATGCTTGTCATTATGTGTATGTGATATACCAGCGATCTGCATAGGTTCCACGGATTCACCTGAGGCGACCTCACCAGAGACTGCCCCTCCCCCCACAGGCAATGTCTCCTGCGACCTCTGACGAAAACGGCGATCAATGCATACTACAAGCACCATAGCAGCCTCTAGTGAAGCGGGAGTCTCATACATTAGCAGAGCTTGTTTTACCCTTTCAGAAACCCCATGCAAAAATTGACTCCTTAGAGCAGGGTCATTCCATTGAGTGTCCACAGCCCAGCGACGAAATTCCGTACAATAATCCTCGGCTAGTCGCTCACCCTGGAGTAGAGAGCGTATTTTAGACTCTGCTAACGCCAGTCTGTCAGGATCGTCATAGATTAAACCCAGAGCAGAAAAAAAAAGTCTACGGACTCAAATGCAGGTGAATCAGAAGGTAGTGAAAACGCCCATGCTTGTGGATCACCACTCAGCAAGGACATTACCAAGCCCACGTGTTGAGCCTCCTTTCCTGAGGAGAGAGGACGCATGCGAAAATACAATTTGCAGGATTCACGAAATACAACGAACTTACAGCGATCACCAGAAAATCGTTCAGGAAGAGGTAACTTGGGTTCAGCTGCCCTGACTGCTGCCTCAGTTTGCACAGCAGGAACAGACAGGCCTTGTTGCTGGAGCACCCCCCTCAGTTCAGTGACCTGTATGGACAGAGCCTCCAGCTGCTTGGTTATGGAGACTATAGGATCCATGGTAAATAATTCCTATTTTTTTTTTTTTTTCTTTTTGGGCCGACTATAATGTCATGGGAAGCCTAGGTAACTTTAGGCTGAAACCCCGGGGCCCCTGCGGTGTCCCTCAGCCTAGGGGAAACCCTGTCTGTCCCTCAACCCAGGGTTTACACTGAAGGTGTGCCTGCCTGGGCCTCCACCCTGTCCTTGTCTCCTGTCCAGCCCTAAGCTGAAGCCACCACACTCCACCCAGTGAGGAGACCAAACACCAGACCCAACAAATAAGTATGGACAGGGATAACGGAAATGCACCACACCGCGTACACACAGGGGAATACAGTAATGTGCAAGGGCAACCAAAGAATACAACACAGGGAGGCAAAATGGCAACAATGGCATATACTACACCAGCAACTGTATGCTCCTTAGACCACCACTCCAGACCGGTATCGCTTAGCACAAGGCAAGAGCTATAGTCGGCGACGCCCATAGTCACACAGGGCAATTTAAAGACAGAGGGCGTGGCTAAGCCCTCAGCCAGAATGACAACCTGGTTAACCCAATCCAAGCCGGATCAGAAGACCAACCAGCGCCGCTGAGAACCATGTGGTAGGATGGGGTATTACTGCTATCTGCCGGACACCCTGGTGCGAACAGTGTCCGACATGACACAGAGTTTACAAGACTGTCAATATTGGGGCCAGAAAAAGACAATGCAGATTGTGATATTCGCAAGTGAGTGCTTCTTTTTATTTTTTCTCACTCATTTCTCAGTATAACAACACTTTAATTCAGGAAAATATTATAATACAGAAATAATGGCAATTAATATAGTTAAAATGACTTTTTAGAATTTCTCACGGATAGGTTATCACTAGAGTTGAGCGAAACAGGTCGAACAATTTCAAAAGTCGCCGACTTTTGGCAAAGTTGGGTTTCATGAAACGAAACCCGACCCTAGGATGAGGTCGGCCACGAGGTCGGCGACTTACGCGCCAAAGTCGCGTTTCAAAAGTTTGTTTAGCGCTCTTTTTCAGCCAATCAGGATCCACGGACACTGTGGGCAACATGATGACATAGGCAGGGGTCGCCACCATCTTTCAGAAGGGCATGCAAGTGATTGGCTTGCTTTGGTGGGCGTCACAGGGGTTATAAAAGGGCGTGCACGCCGACCGCCATCTTACTTCTGCCGATCTTAGCATAGGGAGAGGTTGCGGATTCTGTAGGGAGAGCGTTAGGCAGGGAAGAAGACAAAAAAACTGCTTCTGCTGCTAGCGATTTTGCCTGTGCAACACACCAGTCACTGTGTGTGCAGTGCAAGGGGAGGCTATATTGTGGTGAATCAGCGGTGTTGGTTGTTAGGCTGCCTTCTAAGGCTTCCTGACAGCTGCATTGCTGTTTCCCCACTGCTCTGCAAACTGCTTTTTTAAAAGCAATCCCAATTTTTTTTTTGTCCTGCTAAGGTACTGAGCGTGCATTTATTCACACCATACAGCGGTGTACGCTCCTCACACAGTACCGTGTAACGGCTGTTATCACAGCCACAGTGAAGCTATCTGTGTGTCACTGTGGAAGGATAAGTGGAGGACTTGTTCTGTTCTTACAGACCTACACTCTAGGGAGATTCCTATTCTGCCCAATTCTACAATTCACTTTTTTCACACCTGTGCCATCGAGCCTGTGACATAGCGCTCTGATATTCAGTGGGCCTCACACAATCCAAAAGTGTCCAGTGTCCACAAGTGTCTGCAGAAATTCAAAATCTCCCTTATCCTGTAGTCACTTTTTTCACACCTGCTGCATTGAGCCTGTGACATAGCGCTCTGATATTCATTGGGCCTCACACAATCCAAAAGTGTCCAGTGTCCACAAGTGTCTGCAGAAATTCAAAATCTCCCTTATCCTGTAGTCACTTTTTTCACACCTGTGCCATCGAGCCTGTGACATAGCGCTGTGATATTCAGTGGGCCTCACACAATCAAAGTGTCCAGTGTCCACAAGTGTCTGCAGAAATTTAAAATCTCCCTTATCCTGTAGTCACTTTTTTCACACCTGTGCCATCGAGCCAGTGACATAGCGCTGTGATATTCAGTGGGCCTCACACAATCCAAGTGTCCAGTGTCCACAAGTGTCTGCAGAAATTCAAAATCTCCCAGAAATTCAAAATCTCCCTTATCCTGTAGTCACTTTTTTCACACCTGTGCCATCGAGCCTGTGACATAGCACTGTGATATTCAGTGGGCCTCACACAATCCAAGTGTCCAGTGTCCACAAGTGTCTGCAGAAATTCAAAATCTCCCTTATCCTGTAGTCACTTTTTTCACACCTGTGCCATCGAGCCTGTGACATAGCGCTGTGATATTCAGTGGGCCTCACACAATCCAAGTGTCCAGTGTCCACAAGTGTCTGCAGAAATTCAAAATCTCCCTTATCCTGTAGTCACTTTTTTCACACCTGTGCCATCGAGCCTGTGACATAGCACTGTGATATTCAGTGGGCCTCACACAATCCAAGTGTCCAGTGTCCACAAGTGTCTGCAGAAATTCAAAATCTCCCAGAAATTCAAAATCTCCCTTATCCTGTAGTCACTTTTTTCACACCTGTGCCATCGAGCCTGTGACATAGCACTATGATATTCAGTGGGCCTCACACAATCCAAGTGTCCAGTGTCCACAAGTGTCTGCAGAAATTCAAAATCTCCCTTATCCTGTAGTCACTTTTTTCACACCTGTGCCATCGAGCCTGTGACATAGCGCTGTGATATTCAGTGGGCCTCACACAATCCAAGTGTCCAGTGTCCACAAGTGTCTGCAGAAAATCTAAATCTCCCTTATCCTGTAGTCACTTTTTTCACACCTGTGCCATCGAGCCTGTGACATAGCGCTGTGATATTCAGTGGGCCTCACAAAATCCAAGTGTCCAGTGTCCACAAGTGTCTGCAGAAATTCAAAATCTCCCAGAAATTCAAAATCTCCCTTATCCTGTAGTCACTTTTTTCACACCTGTGCCATCGAGCCTGTGACATTGTGACATAGCGCTGTGATATTCAGTGGGCCTCACACAATCCAAGTGTCCAGTGTCCACAAGTGTCTGCAGAAATTCAAAATCTCCCTTATCCTGTAGTCACTTTTTTCACACCTGTGCCATCGAGCCTGTGACATAGCGCTGTGATATTCAGTGGGCCTCACACAATCCAAGTGTCCAGTGTCCACAAGTGTCTGCAGAAATTCAAAATCTCCCAGAAATTCAAAATCTCCCTTATCCTGTAGTCACTTTTTTCACACCTGTGCCATCGAGCCTGTGACATAGCACTGTGATATTCAGTGGGCCTCACATAATCCAAGTGTCCAGTGTCCACAAGTGTCTGCAGAAATTCAAAATCTCCCTTATCCTGTAGTCACTTTTTTCACACCTGTGCCATCGAGCCTGTGACATAGCGCTGTGATATTCAGTGGGCCTCACACAATCCAAGTGTCCAGTGTCCACAAGTGTCTGCAGAAATTCAAAATCTCCCTTATCCTGTAGTCACTTTTTTCACACCTGCTGCATCGAGCCTGTGACATAGCGCTGTGATATTCAGTGGGCCTCACACAATCCAAGTGTCCAGTGTCCACAAGTGTCTGCAGAAAATCTAAATCTCCCTTATCCTATAGTCACTTTTTTCACACCTGTGCCATCGAGCCTGTGACATAGCGCTGTGATATTCAGTGGGCCTCACACAATCCAAGTGTCCAGTGTCCACAAGTGTCTGCAGAAATTCAAAATCTCCCAGAAATTCAAAATCTCCCTTATCCTGTAGTCACTTTTTTCACACCTGTGCCATCGAGCCTGTGACATAGCGCTGTGATATTCAGTGGGCCTCACACAATCCAAGTGTCCAGTGTCCACAAGTGTCTGCAGAAATTCAAAATCTCCCAGAAATTCAAAATCTCCCTTATCCTGTAGTCACTTTTTTCACACCTGTGCCATCGAGCCTGTGACATAGCGCTGTGATATTCAGTGGGCCTCACACAATCCAAGTGTCCAGTGTCCACAAGTGTCTGCAGAAATTCAAAATCTCCCAGAAATTCAAAATCTCCGTTATCCTGTAGTCACTTTTTTCACACCTGTGCCATCGAGCCTGTGACATAGCGCTGTGATATTCAGTGGGCCTCACACAATCCAAGTGTCCAGTGTCCACAAGTGTCTGCAGAAAATCTAAATCTCCCCTGTCCTATAGACACCTTGTACCTTGTTTTACATTACTATATAGTTTGTAGGATTTTGTCTACATTTCTACCAAAAATGAGGAAGGCTGGTGGAGGAGGCCGTGCAATTGGGCGGGGGTTGGCAGCTGGTAATGATGGTGTTGGTGGTGGATCTGATGGTAGTGGCAAAAGCAAAATAGGACCGAATGCAGGAGGTGTTGAGCCTTGGTCATCGTCTGGCTCCATAAGGCTTCGAAGGCTTAGTTTTCTAGGAGTTGGCAAACCGCTTTTAACGCCAGAGCATCAGGAAAAAGTTTTGTCTTACATTGCTGACTCAGCCTCCAGCTCTATCGCCTCCTCTTCTGAAGTTGTAAAAAGTAAAAGCACTGAGTCGTCATTGGAGGCTCATGTTCATGAACCACACCTTTCCTTGTGTCCTTCACCACAACCAAGATTGAAGGATGACGCAGGCCATACTACTGATTACTCCATGGAGCTGTTTTCACATACCATGCCTGGATTATCAAGTGAAATGGTGAATTACCCAGGCCAAGATGAATCTGACATGGAGTGCACTGATGCACAGCCGCTGATAGATGATTCTGCTGGTACATTCACTCAGAGCACTACATTGTCCTCGCAGTGTACAGAGCCAGATTCTGACCCTGATGAGACTCAGGTGCCCCTTCCCGCACACTATACCACCATACACGGTGACACAGAGGAAGGTGCACATGACATTGAAGAGGAGGTGATGGATGACCCAGTTGTAGACCCAGATTGGCATCCATTGGGGGAAGAGGGTGCTGCTTCCAATAGCTCAGATGAGGAGCATCCACAGCAGACATCAACATCGCAACAGCTGTTATCTGGCAGGCCTGGAGCACTCCAAAGACAGGTTCAAAAAATCAAAAGAGTTGCTGGACAGCTTGTCCAGAGGGTCAAAACATCACAGCGTGCTAGGCCGCAAAATGTCTGCCAAAGTAGGAAGAGTGCAGTGTGGCACTTTTTTGAACAAAATCCTCATGATCAGGCCAAGGTTATCTGTAAGAAGTGCGCAAAGACCTTTAACCAGCATGCACTTGCAAGCGTGGACACAACACCAAACCTCAAGTGCCACATGTGCAACTGATCACAAAGAAGGTAGTCAGCAACGCTACATTGTTTCCCCACTGTAAGCCCACCGGTTAGCACAGCAGCAAATGTTGAGGTGTCGTTGCAAGGCCACAGCAGTCAGGGAATCCCACTGTTATATCAACGAAATACTGAATCTAGGCCATCAGAAAGAACACCAACTCCATCACCATCATCAACCCTCTCTCAGTCCGCCCTGTCCACCGCTACTTCCACCATATGCAGCTCTCAAGTCCAGCTCACCCTCCCAGACACTATGAGTAGGTCAAGAAAGTACTCAGTCTCTCATCCGCGTACACTGGGTTTGAACGCCCACATTGCCAAACTAATCTCGTTTGAGATGATGCCCTATCGGTTGGTGGAAAGCGCAGCTTTCCGCGAACTCATGGCCTATGCAGTACCACGCTATGACCTACCCAGTCGCCACTTCTTCTCTCGCAAAGCCATCCCAGCCCTCCACCATCATGTGAAAGACCGCATTGTCCATGCACTCAAGCAGTCAGTGAGTGGAAAGGTGCACCTCACAACTGATGCATGGTCCAGTCGGCATGGCCAGGGCCGTTACGTGTCCATCACTGCGCACTGGGTTAATGTGGTGGATGCAGGGTCCACAGGGGACAGCGGTGGTGGGACAGTGCTGCCTAGCCCACGGTATAGGAAACAGTTGGCTGTAGGCGTTCCACCCTCCTCCTCCTCCTCCTCCAGAAGCGAAAGCTCATCCACAGAGCGCAGTCGTACGAGCACTCCATCTGCAGCTGCCACTGTTGCACACGAGGTGTCCCCCTATCGAGCAGCTAGTGGAAAGCGTCAGCAGGCTGTGTTGCAGATGATGTGTTTGGGCGACAGACACACCGCCGAGGTGCGGGCCGAGTACTTGAAGCGACAAACTGAGTCATGGCTGGGCAGTGTACATCTTGAGGCAGGCAAGGTAGTTAGTGATAACGGCCGTAATTTTGTGGCAGCCATAGCCCTTTCAAAACTCAGCCACATACCTTGCTTGGCTCACACCTTGAACCTGGTGGTGCAGTGCTTCCTCAAAAATTATCCGGAGTTAACAGCCCTGCTCCATAAGGTGCGAAGACTGTGCGCGCAGATCCGCCGGTCGCCTGTACACTCCGTTCGTATGCAGAAGCTGCAGCAATTGCTCCACCTTCCCAACCACCGCCTCATTATCGACATTGCAACAAGGTGGAACTCCACCCTGCGCCCTGGAGCGGCTGTGCGAGCAGAGGCAGGCCATAATGCATTTATGGGAGGATACACGGCCAGGCACTTTGAGAGCAGACATGGAGTTGACAGGTGTGCAGTGGTCGAAGCTGAAAGACCTCGGTAAAGTCCTTCAGTGTTTTGAGGAATGCACACGGCTGGTAAGCGCAGACGACGCCATCCTAAGCATGAGCATCCCACTTATGCGTCTGCTCATGTGAACTTTGACGCACCTTAAGGAGCAGGCATCTGCAGCCAATGTTGACGAGGAGGAAGAGGTGGAGGGAATCGTTGATGACATTCAGCCATTGTCTGCTCAGGGACCTCTCCTAGACGAGTTGGAGGAAGAAGAGGAGGAGGAGGATGATGATGGGGATGATTACTTAGGGGAGGAGAATGCATCTCGTGGGGCAAGTGAAAATGTTGGCGTGGCAAGGTCTGGTACAGGGTTTGTGCGTGACTGGAGGGATGTGGATTTGCCAGAAAGTGCTCCTCCAACCAGCACTCGCAGTGCATCATTGACACCGGGAACATTGGCCCACATGTCAGATTATGCCTTGCGGATCCTAAAAAGGGACCCCCGCATTGCCAAAATGATGAACGATGACGACTACTGGTTGGCCAGCATCCTGGATCCACGCTATAAAGGCAAATTACAAAACATCATGCCACAGGAGAACCTTGACCTAATATTGGCTAATAAACAAGCAACTCTGGTAAATCGGTTGCTTGAGGCATTCCCAGCACACAGCAGCGGTGATGGTTCTCACACGAGCCGTACGGGCCGGGGGCAGCTTGGCAGAGGTGTTCATGGTGCACACAGCAGAAGTGGTGTTGGAGACAGGGGTTTCATGACAATGTTGTGGACTGATTTTTCAAGTACCGCTCACACAACTGGTAATACAGCATCGATGGAAAGTGACAGGAGACAGCAGTTGTCAACTATGGTTACAAACTACTTTTCCTCCCATATCGATGTTCTCCCACACAGGTCATTCCCCTTTGACTATTGGGCTGCTAAACTGGACACCTGGCCTGAATTGGCACAATATGCCTTACAGGAGCTCGCTTGCCCAGCTGCAAGTGTGCTTTCGGAAAGAGTCTTCAGTGCAGCTGGATCAATCCTGACAGAAAAAAGGACCCATCTGTCAACCCAAAATGTGGATGATCTAACCTTCATTAAAATGAACCATGCATGGGTTTCCAAGGATTTTGTCCCACCTTCCCCTGATGACACATAGGGTGACAGAAAAATGGCTTGCTTTGGTCCACCTCTTCCTGGGACTTGACCTATTTCGCCTTTTGCATCAGCTGAATGTCCAACATCAACATATGCCACTTTCTAAAACTCCCTAACTGTGCTGCCTCCCCCCCATGGCCGGGGTCACCACCTAGCACGCGACACCGTGCGAGTGCCGTTGCCCTGGACAGGTGGGTAGGCCGACGCTTGGGCGCGGGCACTGGCACAGGGTCCCTCATAGTGCAATCAAGTGTCTCTGACGGTGGTGGTGCACACCCGCCGTCAGACACACCGCCGTACTATGAGGGGCCCAGTGCCAGTACCGACGCTCACGAGTGGGCCCCCCTTGCTTGGGCAGGGCCCCAGCATTTGCAATCTTTACCTCTCCCTGCTCCTCCGCTGTGTAGTCTGGGCCGTCAAATCCATACTGTGCCTGACACCGTCTGAGCCTGCCTCCTGATGTATAGACATATCTTTTGAATGTGTACGCTATCCATACATGTTATCCGGGGATACGGTACCCTTTCTCACCTTTGTGCAATCACGTGCAAGCCATACTGGGCCTAACACCGTCTGAGCCTGCCTCCTGATGTATAGACATATATTTTGAATGTGTACGCTATCCATACATGTTATCCGGGGATACGGTACCCTTTCTCACCTTTGTGCAATCACTTGCAAGCCATACTGGGCCTTACACCGTCTGAGCCTGCCTCCTGATGTATAGACATATCTTTTGAATGTGTACGCTATCCATACATGTTATCCGGGGATACGGTACCCTTTCTCACCTTTGTGCAATCACGTGTAACCCATACTGGGCGTGAGAACGGCTGGCGAGCTGTTAAGCAATCTACAGTACCTGTGGTTTGCACACGTAAGTTTTTCATTTTTTTCAGGAATGACGGTTAGGCCTAATTCCGGAACTGCGGTTGACCTGCACTTACTGGGAAATCATCATTCGCGAGTAATAATTGTAATCAGTGATCCCCATCACTAACGTTGTTCAGCGGGTTATCTGCACCTGTAAGCGACAAACGCTGGCCTTTTCAGTGTAGCGCACATGCAGCCACGGACTGTAAGGGCATGACACACCAGTTATTGGCCAATCTCATGTGCCAGAGTCTCACGTGTCCCTCTAGTAAGCCGGACTCGGACCGCGGGGAATGACGGAGTCTCGTTCGTTAATGGAATTAAGCTTGCAATGTGTGCATCTGTTCTGTAGCTGGCATGGTTGAGGTTTCCCAGGTGGAGTCGAATTAAACCGTAGGCTCCACTCCTGGTGGTGCCCTTCTGGACATTCCTTTAAGGTTCAGCTTTGCAACCATACTGCCCACGTAAAACAAACACTTTGCCTTCATGAACGCTGTTTGGAGGGTCATGACTCATGGGAATAACGCCGCCCAATCAGTTAACCTGCTAGAGAGATCCTTCATTGCTCCCAAGCATGACATCACACTCCCTAGGAGGAAGGTAATGCCACTGTGGCGACCGTACTCCTGGGGGCGACACAAGTGCACTGATGCCCAGCCACTGCTCGATGAATCTGCTGGTACATTGACCCAGACCACTACATTCCCCTCGCACGCTACACGGCCTGAATCTGACCCTGATGAAACTCAGGTTACCCTTCCCATATACAGTTCCATCTTACACGGTGACAAAGAGGAAGCTGCAGATGAAAGTGCAGGTTTGGCCCACCCGCCATCAGACACACCACCGTACTATCAGGGGCCCTGTGCCAGTGCCGTCGCCAACGAGTGGGCCCCCCCTGCTTGCTCAGGATCACAGCACTTGCAAGGTTGAAATACTGTGCAGTGAGATGGAAGATGGGGACAACGAGGAGTCCAGACTAGTACAGGGATTCCCTAGCGAGGAGACTTATTTCATTGTTTTCAATGTTGGGACAGCAATTTTTGGGGAGCACTATACTCTGGAGAATGATAGATGGGGCCCACCATACACTGGAACATTCCAAAGGTGGACATCAGACACTGGAGCAGCATTTACAGGGCCCATTATACACTAGAGCATTAGAAATGGGGCCCATTATGTTTGGAGCATTATTTGGGCCCATAAGACAGTGGAGCTTCATCCATGGGGACCAACATATACTGTAGCATTATGTGGAGCGCATCATATACTGTTTCACACATTATATGGGACCAATGATTCTGTATGGAGAAATAGATGGGCCTCGTCATGAGATGTAAAAAGTGAAGTATTTTTCATTGTACTATACCGCTATTTCTCTGCCGTATCGGAGCATGATGAGTTGTGGTATTATGTGTTAAAGGGGCGCTCTTTCGCCCAGGGCACATGAAAACCTGGAGCCAGCCCTGCCCCCCCACAACTTTAGCCAAATAACCCCCATTTTTCAGTGCGTAACTAGTATTATGAAGTTAATTAAGGTTGACAAGCTTAAGTAAGAAGAATTGATGCTTTTGGCATTCAAATGGGCACTGTAGGTGTGTTTCCTGTCCTCCTCTCACTGCCGACTTTTATTCCCCATTGACTTACATTGGGTTTCGTGTTTCGGGACGACCTCGACTTTTCCCTATAATCGGCCGATCTTGCTCGACCCGACTTTTGGAAAAGTCGGGTTTCACGAAACGAAACGCGACCCTAAAAAAACAAAAGTCGCTCAGCTCTAGTTATCACTATCAGACTAGTAGCCAGCCGACATCTGGCACCCCAATGCATTAGCTGTAGTTGGGTCCAATAGCAGTCAAGTGGCCGGAACAGAACAGCTCCGTTCACTGTATACTGGCCATTCTTGGGATGGCAGCTCAACTACCATTGATGTGAATGAGATCTGAGTTGCAGTACCTAATAATGTCCACTGGACAGTGTATGGAGCTGTGCCTCACCAGCTGTGAACATTCTGGAAGCTTCAAATATCTAATTGGTTGGTGTGTCGGGCATAGGACCCCCACTAATCTGATATTGATGACCTGAGTTGCTTATCATAGGAGGGGGCGGAGTCAGACCATGCGACAGCTAGCGACAGCAATGATAATGTCCTAGTGATAAAACAAAAAGATTAAGGTTTGCACCATAATTTACCAAAAATAATTACTCTAGAGCATAGGAACTGCATTGCTGCCATAGAAAATAGTAGAAACAATTGAAAAAAGCGCTATATAATGTATACATGAAATATGCATCTGCAAAAATTGCTATGAAAAAAAAGAAGGTTCTTAGCGCATAGATTGGCCAATGTATGTGATACAAATAGACAAGAAGGAATTATATGTATTAAAGATATTGAAAGATAGAGATAGATAGTGATGAGGAAGATAGATAGATAGATAGATAGATAGAGGTCCCCCTTAATTTTCATAACCAGCTGAGGGAAAGACGACAGTTGGAGGCTGATGTTAACAATCTGGAAAGGGGCCAATAGCCATAATGGTTCTCATGCTATTAATATTAATTCATTGCTGTTTCCTTAGCCTTTACTGGTTATTATAGAAGAGACCTCCCAAAAAATGACATGGAGTCCCCTATATATACTAACCACCAAAGTTAAACAGTAAGCAGCAGGCTGATATTAATAGGCTAGGAAGGAGCTGGGAAATTTGCAAAACATTCTTAACAATGATAGTGAACAAACCATAACCCTAACATGTTAATTAAGGTTTGAAATCTTGGTCAAAGTTATCTAAGAATACAAATCTCCCAGGGGGCCCAAATTTTTGCATTGGCATATTTTCCTTTTGTTAATTTTTAAAATGAAAACATTACAATATATTTTTTTGGCCTAAAATAGAAATGAAATGTGTCATCTAATAATTTTAGGCCTTTTAGAGATCATTTCCTCTGCAACTTGCTTAAATGTTCACAATAACAATAATATTGACCAGGGGGGCCCAAACTTTTACATGCCACTGTACGCCCAAACAAAAGTATATGGCCACATATATGGTATTGCTGCATTTGGAAGAAATTACTTTATAAATGTTTGGTTCCAATTCATCCTATTATTCTTTGTGAAAATTAAAAAATTGGGGCTAAAGCAACTTTTTCATGTACAAAACGTAATTTTTCATTTTAACATCCCAAAGTTATAAAATTATGTCAAGTACCTGTGGGTTTAATATGCTCACCACACCCACCAATGAATTCCTTGAGGCAGGCGTTCCCGTGGCAGGATGAGCACACCGGCTGGGAGCTTGCCAGACCCGTGAGGGGGATGGAGCTGCCAGAGGACTGTGAGGCAGCGAGCAGGAGGACTGGATGAGTGCCCCGCCAGAGACTTTTAGCTCAGGAGAGCCTACTGGGAGTTATGGACTTTGCTGCTGCAGCCGTTGCTGTGAATAGGGAAAGATCAGGAACCGTTACCTTCTTCTTTACTACACCTTTATTAAATACAAGTTGCCACTGTTGGGCCGTACAACATGTGACGTGTGTTTCATCCAGCATGGAGAACAGCTGCATGATTGAGGTAACCCACCATGACCCGAGGATGGGATTAGAATGGTCTTTTTTTGTGCAAGGGGCCAGGGTGTGGACTAACTGCTGTAGTGGACTCGCCCGCGACTACCACCCCATGCCACCTTGTTACACCAGGATGGGACATTAATTTTCCCTTGTTTTATCATAGATCTTTTGCATTGCAGGGTATTAGATGTGCCAATCAGACACAGGCCTAGCTGTTCTCAGTATTGGTGACTGACGGCTTGAAATGCTCATTTGCGGATCTGCTCCATCTTCTGATAGTGGGCACAGCAGAGTACTACACATTCGCTGACCAGAGCAACTAATCAGAAGGGGTGCCACGTGTCAGACCCAAACTGATCAGTCATTGATGACCTATCAGGTCATCAATGTTCAAATAGTGGACAACCTTTTTAACTTATCCAGAAAAAAAAACAAGACCTCATTTGGCTACGTCAAAGGAAAAATAAAAAAAAAGGTATAACTTTGGAGTTCTAAACAATAAAAAAAGAAAAAAGTGGTTTGTTAAAAAGGCCAAAACTGACTTAAGTGGGAAAGGATAACAATATACCGCCTTAACTTTATGCTGAGTAAAAAAACCCATTTTCATATGAAAATTTATTTTACTTTTTAAATAGTTGCGCAAAACTATATCTAAAACAAAAAAATTATGTTCATGTGCCAAAGCCATTTTTTTACTAATTCTTCTGAAGAATTCAGCAATAGGCAGGGGGACAGAATAGCCGATCAGATTGATGAAAATTTACAGCAGTAAATGCTATATTACTAAAACGTAAATCTAAGACTCCGATGTTTGTCTGTCCACCGAGCGCAATAGAGTTTGGAATAAATTAGATTATAAAGAAAAAAAATCTGATATGAAAAATCACCGAGTGTGACAATAAATCTCGCTCCAACTGCTTCAATAGATTTTGACTCTTGGGTCCTTTCCATGGATTTTTAATTTTTCGCTATGAAAATGCACCAATGGAGACAAGAAATCTTTTTTTTTTGCCTGCGTCGGTAGATATTGACTCTCGGGTCTCTTCCACGTTTACGACATCCAAACTTAGGTCTGCTTGAAAATGTCATGACTTTGCTTTCCAAAATAGCATTGAAACTATCAAATATTTACTCCAGATTAGAAGGAGATCATGACTCATTTGACCTGCCCCGTGCCAAAACAAAGGCCAATCGCACGAGACCATTGTGTTACTCACCCTAAGAGACATAACCTAAGAATACACAGCAAACAACTAAGAATATAAAGTTAATTCCCGTAAGACTCTTCCATCCTACTCTCCAATCCAACCTTCGGGCAACACCAAGTGAAGAGACCAACCATGAACTACAAAGTGTTTTGCTTATTTGCCATCGCCCTCATCGTTGGGTCTTCCATCTCTGCAAATGGGCAGAATCCGCCAAGTAAGTCATAAACCCTCTTTTCTTATATCAGTATATTATATATGTATGTTCTACCTCCTGTAAGAGCGTTGCCTAGATTTGTCAAAACGAGCACTTAATTTGTTTTACTGGTAAATCCAAGTAAAAGTGCTTTATTAGGAAATATTGGGTTACTGGAAAGGTGGGAGCCTGATAGCTCCGTAAAGAGGATTTACAAAGAGCATCTCTTAGTGTGGAGGACCTGGAACATTATATTTTCAACCAATTGATTTTTATAGGTAAAGTGCTATTCTTCATTTCTCCTGCGGTTGTGCTGTGGGCAAACTGAACAGGTTCTACTAGGTTCTCAAAAAGATTGAGGCTGTTGATGTTGTCTTTGCGCATATTCACGGCACCAAGTAGCCCTCTAATGGCTCATACTCACATGCAAGAAACTTGGACGAGTCTCGCACATCAATACCCGGCACTTGGATCGGAACGTTCAGCTGCATGTAATTCTACGCGATCCGAGTGCCGGCGGCAGTGCCGGGTATTGACGTGCGAGACTCGTCCGAGTTTCTCACATATGAGTATGAGCCCTAATATCACGACTTGCGTTACCTAAGGACTAAAACAGCTATTCCATTTGATTTACTAGTGAATCCGTGTGAAAGTACTTTATTAGGAAATATTGGGTTAGTGGAAAGGAGGGAACCCCATTTTATGTATTATCTCCATGAAGAGTGAAAAATGGAGCTACCAAGCGCATCTTTTAGGCCTCTATCATCACGACTTAGCCTAATTCTTTTCTTGGGAGGTGCATGTCATGCATTCCTTATGTGATAGCGTGCATCTTGGCGTCAGAGACTTTCTCGGTGCAGCGTGAAGATGCCCTAAGAGGGCGTTGCATGCTGGAGGACAAAAAGAGGCCAAATGGAGTGGATGACCAGATGGTCCACTGCGGCATTTGAAAGACAGGTGAGCTGCAGCAAGATGAGGATCATTTTTGTTCCCCCAAGCTTTGCAAATCAGAAAAACAGCGGCTGGCCAGGCGACATTTAGATGATTGTGCATGAAGCGGATGATGCAAAATTTGAGTCCAGGATAATGAAATTTTTTTTTTATATTTGAGGCAAATTCAAATGACTTTAAACTGATTTTGTCAACCCTATGTACAACCTTTACAGCGGCCTCCTGACTCTGAGCTTACCTTCTATGATTCTTTGCTCATTTTTAGGTGAAGATGAATGCTCTTTTGACCCAAGTTTAAGAAAAAATTGTGGAGACCCCGGCATCACAGCAGAAGAATGTATAGAGAAGAATTGCTGTTATAACAATAATGACCCATATACCGCCTGGTGCTTCTATCCTCGCCAAGTTGATGGTAAGTCTTAAATACTTGTACAGTCACAAAGCAATGTCCCATGGTCTCAATGTACCAAGATGTGATCTGTGGTTAAAGGGAACCTGTCAGCTGTTTTGGCAGGTATAAGATGCGGCCACCGCCTTTCAGGGCTTATCTACAGCATTCTATAATTACAGTGGAATTGCAAAATGTACCACAAAATGGAGTTTTTATTAATGGTTCGTTTTCTTCTATAGAATGCGAGTTTTAATCAGATTTTGATGGACAACCCGGTCTCTGTCAGTGGAAGAAACGCAAAGACACGATCGTCATCATGTTTCATATCTACGTAGATGGAACAATCGGAGAACGTTCTCTGCCTCGATCCGATTTCAAATAATGGCTTTCCTTCTTTCTAAATGTATTACAGCCAGGCTCTTATGTAAAGTAATAAAGAACCAATTGGAAATGTAGACGCGATTTGCAATTTTTTTTTAACTGACGCCCAAAGGACCTTCGACACTAATTCACTACTTTAAGGGTCTTCAGCCCAAAGATTCCAAGTTCTTATACATTTTTCATGCAGAAAAAAAACACAGTGGTTTACAGAAACAGCGAGAGAAATTAGATTCCTGAAATCTTATTCTCAAGGTTAATTTTTTTTCCTTAATTTTTTTAATTTTTTTTGGCTTGTGTTACATTTTTAAAAAGCGCCACCATTTTTCCACAACTGAGATCAAAATGACTTGTAATGTCTGCTATGTTTTTGCGCCTATAGTTTGTGTTTTTTTGTGCAGAAAAAAATGCTTAAGAAGAGATACTTGTGAAAAAGATAAAGCTTGACCTCATCCTCACTGGTCAGCACAGATTAAGAGGCTGAAGAGAGTCCTGATCAATAATGTCCTCCTAGGCGCTACTCTACACTCAGAACAGGGCTATAGCAATATTCTAGGAACTAAAGTATGAGCCCCCTCCACATCCCACCCAAGAGCTTTTCTGACCTCCCATTCTTCATCCATAGACATTAATATGGAGTTGGCCCCTCTACAGGTGTAACGGCTCCCGCTCTTCTGGGAAGACTTTCCACAAGATCTTGGAGACGTTTCTCCATATTCGAGAAGATCATTTATAAGGTCAGACCCTGAAATTAGGAGAAAAGCTCAGCTCACAATTTCTGGTCTGCTTCTTTCCAAAGGTGTTGGATTGGGTTGAGGTCCAAACTCTGTTCGGCCAGTCATGTTCTTCCACCAAACTGAAGAAGGGAGTGAAGAAATGTCATGACTTGATACCTCAGTGGCTCCTATTACAGGACCGCCCTGGTATCAGTGAGCTCTGCACCACCGGCCGTTCTGTCACGTTAGTAAAGGTGGACATCATGTGGGGGGCCGGAGGTTAGACACCGGGGGGCCAGATGTTATACATGTGGGGGCGAGGGATCGTATGTTATACACTGGGGACTGAATGAGAAACCGGAATCCAATGATTAAGGCATGTGGACAAATGCTTTTCTCCACATAGTGAATTTGCCTTGTATATGCCTAGGCCATGAGGCTGTCAAGTTCAGATCAGGAGATCCGCAGTTGGTCAGTTATTCTTGTGCTTTATGTCACCCCTGCTGAGGGAGCATGACGTACAGAGGCTGCTGCAGCTGGGGACAAATAGAACTTTACAGAGCAGACATTAAAGGGGTTGTTCAAAGCCAAAAGTCATTTTCATACTACATGACTATCCAGTGGCATAACTAGAGTCTGATGGGCCAGGTGCAAAATTTGGCTATGGTTTGATTTCTTTGCCTGTGTGGATTGGATGATTTGTTACTGATCTCTGGTGATAAATGCATGTCAATAGCACCTTTAGAAATAGATTTACTTAGAAAATAGGTGACGTGTTCCATACTTACTACCCTCACTGTATATGTTGCTGATATAAAAAATACATTGAAAGAACAGATTTTTTCCCTTTTTTTACTTTTTTTTTAACATTTTTTTGTAACGTACCTGATATATTAAACTTTGTGTCACAACTCTGTTGTCTGGTGTCCCAGGGCCAGGGGTTCTTTCCCTGTCCCTAAAGTTAGGGGTGCACTAGCTCACCCTGTTCCCCAGATTACTTCTGATGGTGAAGATGCCAGGGCCATATACCTTGCCTTAGCTCCTGAATCTGCCCTTAGTCTGTACCCTTCCCCCACCCAGGGAAGAGGGAAGTAATAGTGTACCGTAATACACAAACCAGACTAGCAAGGTAATACAAACAGGGATAAAGGAAAACATACCAATATACTCACTCAAACAACAAAGGGAAACACCAGAGAGTGGAGGATGGGGTTAAACCAAAATAGAAAAAGAAAGAAAATTATCACACACTCAAAATCTAGCAACTGTCACAGATAAATCCACCAAATCTTCCAATATTAACAAACAACCTCCATCCATGCAGCATAAGCGTCCTCTGACAATGAGTGCTATCCAGGACCCAGATTGTATAGGAGATGGGAGTGGCTAACAGTGAACAGCTGAGAGCCTTATTGCAGGAAAGCTTCCAGGAGCTCTCAACTGAGCAAATTAACCCCTGCGCTGCTGAAAATAAACTTACACCATTTAATATGAAGGTGAAGTGCTTCTAATCTAATTGGCCTGCAGGCATTGCTGTGAGTGTCCTGTGGGCAGGGCTGTGGGCGGAGCTGTGAGTGGCCTCTGGGTGGGGCTTTATGTGACTCTCTGCTTACATATTCATCCTTATGGGGTTATGACAGGTCCTGATTCTTCAGTGACCTGCCTCCTATTTTGCATAATGCATATAATATTGTGGGAATATAAAAAAAATGGACGCCTATAGCTTCACTTAAATCTTATCTAAGTAAAGCTGATACATGACACATTGCTAAAAAATTTTCACAACCTCATCATCTTTTACCACTCATGCCCCTTCCAGGAACCAAATTCTCTAAATGGGCACCTGGTTATGGGGATTATCCAGGGTTATAACTATAATGGGAGCAAATGGGTACAGTCACACCTAGATCCTGAAGCCCAGTGGGTCCAAAAGGTCTCTGTGGCCTAATAAGAAGAAAATACCCTTACAGACTATGATAGTTGTGGACCCTGTTGTAGATTTTTCATTATCTTCAAGATGCACCACTGAGTTTAGTCTAATCCTGATGCCATATATGAGAAATGTTCAAGGGCAGTCCTCCCTATTCCAAGAATCTCCTGGATGATCTGGACGTTGGCAAGTATGGTCAAACTACTGTATATGGGCCATACAGGACTGGGGTAACAGTATCCCAATCTTCCTCCAAAGAATCCATGCTCCCCACAAAGTATCCAGAGCCTCTCGCCTTCTATATCTACCCCCTGCTCCTGCTTGGAGCCTTGGCCCCCTTGTTTGTGCTCCCCTGATTCTATGTTATCCCGTAGGCCCACCTATGTCTTATGTGTGATCCCATAAAAGTTTCCCCCTGCTGATGTCTGTATACAATATGTTAATCTATAAATGAATTAGCTCGCTCTGACTGCTATTGGTTATAGATTGGTGCTTGGAAGAATGATAATATCATCAATAATAAAATATATTTCAACATACATGAGCGTAAATCTTAATGAAACAATTGATTGCAATCCGAGCTGTGAAAAACAGAAATTGCCAACGTTTCAGCCACATAGGACCTTTATCAAGGTATCTGAATAAATTCAGCTTTGCACAATACAGAAGTCTGACATCACATAGGGTGCAACTGAGCAGGCTTTCCCATAAGGCCTTCCAGCTATCCTATCACATGCTATAGAAAGTCCAATCAGGAGGGACTAACATAGCCTGTTGTAAATTCTCTTTCTGGGCTCCCTCTGGTGGTTACTGAAGGTAGTGGAGCTGGTCAGATTGACAGAGGCTTGCCACCTGATAATGATGATGATGATTGGAGATCTGGGGTTTCTGACTGGTGAATTTAAGACAGCTGACTTCCTTCATTCCCTGCTGATTTTCTTCCTGTGCCTTCTGAGGTCTGATGTCTCCTGCTCTGTTCCTGCATGGTTCAGCTAAGTGGTTCATTTGCTAATCTTTTTGCATTGGATCTGGTTTTGTCTATCTCTGCTTTGTGCGGGTCAGCTAGCTCCTGCTGGGGCTGTGCTGGATCACCGCCCATATGTTACTGCTTGTGTCAGTTTGTTTTGTCTCCTGTTATATTGGTCTCTTTTTGCTTTGCTTTCAGTATATATCAGAGGGCTGATATAGTGGGGGCGAAGTCGTGTGACTTCAGTGTTTTTTGGTGCATCAGACGTGTTGGATTTTTCAATGTTTTTTGCGTGATTGCAGACAGTGTCTTTCCTTTCCAGTCCTGTCTAGTCAGTTTGGGCCTCATCATTTGCTCAATCTATTTTTATGCCTGCGTTTGTGTTTTCATCTTGCCTCACCGACAATATATGTTTGGGGGCTTTCTATTCCTTTGGGGTCTGCTCCGGGGCAGATTAGATTTCACCTTTCTTGCTTTAGGCTGAGTTAGCTCTCCAGCTGTGCCAAGGCATCTAGGGCATCGTAGGCATGCTCCATGGCTACTGCTAGTTATGTGGATAGGATCAGGGGTCTGCAATCCGCTTAGTTACCAACCTCTCTGGTGTTCTGGTGGCTTAGCCTGGTCCTGCTATCCTCCTCAGTGACCCATTCATAACAATAGCCCCTATAAAAGCAGAGGCAGGGAATGCATTATTTTTCATTTGAGCCATTTTTTAAATCTATTTCACAAGTGTTCGGTTGTTTATTTTTTATGTTCAACATTGTGGACATGATTTAGGGTTTCTAAATGTTTTCGGGCTGATTTATCAATCGTGTCTAACAAAAGTGCTCCAGTGTTTCTTTCCCTTGATCTTCTGCAGGGATGAAATATTTTGCTCAAATTTTTGAGACAAAAAAAATCATTTTTTTTTTGCTCACCAGAGTTGGACAACCCCTTAATCTTTTTGTTTGGGGGGGGGGAGGGGGTTGTCACAGGGAGAAGAGATGAGGGTGTACCATGAACTGAGGATATTTTCCTTTATTGTTTCTTGTTTACAAAGAATAAGGAACCTATAGAGCCGAGACCACCGACCTGTAACCGAGTGACCCTTATCTCCTTGTATCAGTATATACGCTGTCTCCCATCCGCTGCAGGCAGGATAATATATTCCTACACTCTCCTTATAATAAACCATAGAAAAATATATTTTATATTTTCGTGAATATATTTATTTAACCTCTTCCGCTTTCCTCCTTTCTGAGCTAAGAACATGTGAGGCATAGATTGGGTGGCAATAGGAACCTAAATTTGCATAAAAAGAATAAATAAAAATTTGCAAAAAATTAAACTTGCACAGGGGAGAAACAATTCTATCAATCAACGTCTACATAAATGGTGCAAAAATCCACTCATTAAACATGTAGTCAAATAGAACAGATACACAACGAGGCAGAAAGCCTTTAAAAGTCTTCAAAGAAAAGTCAAAATAACTATAACAGCAGATCGCTCAAAACATGAAAGGTAATTCAATCTTCGATATACTCTCACGACCACAGTTAGTTGTTCTTATAGTCTGTTCAGGGGTCTCATAAAATGGATATTGCCATTTAAACCACAAGCGATTGGTGTCCGATTCTCCCCAATCTATAGAACCCAGTGGGAAAAATCTTCCAGCTCGACCTCCATATACAGACATCCAACAACGGTGTAAACTGTAGTAATTGATCCATTGTGCTAAATTTGGTTTGAAATTATGGTAGAACCAGGGTTTTATTATTTCAGCTTAGTCCAAAGCATAAGAACATTGGCCCTGGACAAAGCCAGATGGGCGAAACTCTGGGTTGGGTAAAATATATGAGATGCGCTGTCTTACGGATTTTAGTTATGCAAATTGCCTCTTCAGAGAGGAAGAGGGCTAGAACTCTAGCGACACTTATTGTATGTAGGAATCCTATAAGTCAATATCGACCCTTTATTGAACCTTACCACGACTTACGATAAAAACCAAACCACAATCTGTATTTGATGACGTGCGTTTTGGGGTATTGCCTCTCATCAGTGCAAAGCAAGAGATCTGATTAGGCTAGGTGAAAGCCTCTGGTCTGAGGTCTAAGAGGGTAATATCTCTCTTCATAGGGTAACATCTCTCTTTGCTGTGAGTGACACGGCAGTGTAAAGAGACTTAAAGGCCATGCAGTGCTCCCATGGCAAATTAAATATGCAAAATGCTTCTTTTAGAGGAAAATGAAAGATAGACGAAGGGAACAGATAACCGATCAGGACAATGAAAAATTATGGAAGGAAATGCTTTCTTAGAAGAGTGTCTGTCTATATGTCTACAGAGCTCAACGCAGTTTGGAAATAATTAGATTATAAAGAAAAAAAAATCAGTCATGAATACACACCAATGAAGACAATAAAGCTCGCTCCGTCTGCATCAGTAGATATTGACTCTTTTCCACGATTATGACGTAATATTTTGGGCTGTTTCGATATCACTTTAATTTTCTTTCCAAAATAATATTGAAATTGGCAGGTGTTTACTCCAGATAAGATGGAAACGATCGTGACCCACTGGACGTGCAGGGTGCCAAAACAAAGGCCAACCAGAGTACCCAACATTTCGATAGACCCACCCAAGTAGACATTACCTGAGAAGACATAGCAAACAGCAAAGAATATAAAGTCACTTCCTGTAAGACTCGTCCATTCTACTCTCGACTCCAACCATCCACGGGAAACACCAAGTGAGGAGACCAGCCATGAACTACAAGGTGTTTTGCTTATTTGCCATCACCCTCATTATTGGGTCCTCCAGCTCTGCACATGGGCTGGATGCGCCGAGTAAGTTACCTACCTTTGTTTTTATATGTGTATGTTCAACTTGCTATAAAGATTTATTGACGAGTATTTTATATGGTTTTACTAGTTTATCTGTGTGAAAGTACTGGAAATATTGCGTTACTAGAAAGGTGAGGACCCAATCTGGGCTTTTCATCTCTAAGCTCTGCGAAAGGTTAAGAGAACCTACAAAGAGTGTGCTTTACTATGGAGAACCTGTAACAGTATATTTTCAGGCCTTGGAGTTTTATAGGTAAAGTGCAATTCTTTATTTCTCCTGCGGGTGTGCTGTGGACAAACTGAACAGTTTCTGTTAGGTTCTCTAAAAGATTGAGGCTGATTGCTGATTTCTAAATTACAAAGACATGAAAAAAGGGAAAGAAAAAGGAAATATTGGGACAAAGAGATAATATGTATTAAGAGGAAGGTCATACCGGTCCAGTGCTGTTTGTCAGTTGTAGTAATAACTCCTTTAACATGTGGAAAGAGGTATTTCTTACTTTAGGTATATCCAAAGAAGAGTGCCTTCTCCAGCAAAGAAATATTCTTCTTGATCCTCCTGGGACTGATCTCTAGTTCCCCAAATTCTCAATTCATAGGTAAAATGTACCTACTGTATATACTCCAGTATAAGCCGACCAGAGTAGATGCCAAGGCACCTAATTTTACCACAAAAAACTTGGGAAGATTTATTGACTCGAGTATAAGTCTGGTATGCATTGTCCCCATCTTGGTATGCATGGCCTCCTAATCCCCATCCTGATATGCATGGCTTCTCATCCCTGTCCTGGTATGCATTGTCCCCTCATCCCTATAGTGGTATGATTGGCCCCCATCCCTATTATTGTATGCATGACTCCATTCCTATACTTGTATGTATGGCCCCATCACTATACTGGTATGATTAGCCCACATCCCTATCCTTGCATACATGGCCCCATATCTATCCTGGTATGATTGGCCCCTATCCCTATCCTTGTATGCATGGCTCCATCCCTATCTTTCTATGCATGGCTCCATCCCTATCCTTGTATGCATGGCTCCTCATCCCTATCCTTGGATGCATGGCTCCTCATCCCTATCCTTGGATGCATGGCTCCATCTTATCCTTGTATGCATTGTTCCATCCCTATCCTTGTATGCATGGCTCCTCATCCCTATCCTTGGATGCATGGCTCCATCTTATCCTTGTATGCATTGTTCCATCCCTATCCTTGTATGCATGGCTCCTCATCCCTATCCTTCTATGCATGCCTCCAGCCCTATCCTTGTTTGCATGGCTCCTGCCCTATTCTTGTATGTATGACTCCATCCCTATCCTTGTATGCATGGCTCCAGCCCTATCCTTGTTTGCATGGCTCCTGCCCTATTCTTGTATGTATGACTCCATCCCTATCCTTGTATGCATGGCTCCAGCCCTATCCTTGTATGCATGGCTCCTCATCCCTATCCTTCTATGCATGCCTCCAGCCCTATCCTTGTTTGCATGGCTCCTGCCCTATCCTTGTATGTATGACTCCATCCCTATCCTTGTATGCATGGCTCCTTCTCTTTCTTTGCATGCATGGCTCCCTCCCTATCCTTATATGCATGGCTCCCTCCCTATCTTTGTATGCATGACCCCATCCTTTTCCTGGTATGATTGGCCCCCATCAAAAAACATAAATAATAATATTAAACCATTATAGTTACCTTCCTGTGCTCCCTCGCAGCGTCTTGTTCCGGTGCCAGCAGCTACTTTAAGCAGCGCATGGTAGGGATGTCATGCACTGCTCACAGGTAGAGCACAGCTGCCGGAATACTCACCACTCAACTATGTGCATGGAAGGCAGTGAGTATTAAGTAGCGCACACAGTGTCTGCCGCCGGGCGGTCACGTATGCTGCTTAAGAGAAATGAATGGGAGTGGAGAGAAGTGAATATTCATTTCTCTTAAGTAGAGGGCACACGTGACCGCCCAGCAGATGCAGGAGCTGGCTGCTGCGGCTGATACTGTGCGCGCTATTACAGAGAAATGAATATTCATTGCCAGTGCAGAGAATATTCATTTCTCTTTAGCAGCGGGCACAGGAGTGAGCCGTAGCAGCCGGCTCCTGCCTCCTGTGACCCACTGCTCCGCCTCTGCAGCTCCTCCTCCATGTTCTGGACCCTCACTCGAGTATAAGCCAAGCAGGGCTTTTTCAACACTAAAAAATGTGCTGAAAAACTCGGCTTATACTCGAGTATACATGGAACAGTATCTTCAATGAAAACAAGTTTCCTATTACTAAGATAGGAGATGACAGTTGGTGCTTATAATGTTCTACTGAGAACTATAACTGTTGATTCAGGAGAGCTTGTGGCAAAAGGTCCGTGCCTGCCTTTAGCTCCTCCTCCTCTTAACTCCTCCCCTCTCCATAGAATTCTACAAGCACCAACTGTATTCTCGTCTTCACTGAATGCAAAATTTACAAAGTGAAAGATCAGCTCCGAAAGAGAAAAAAACTATTTCTCTGATAAAATTTATTAGAAAGTTGTTGTTTTTTATGTGTAATATTGATTTATGAAATCAAAATTAAAATAATGGTGACACTTTAAGCAGTAAGTGAGTTTTTACCCACTAAATGGCCTTTTAAAAAATATATGTTGCAATGTTGTAATTTTAAAATGTGTTGAAATCCCCCCAGATGTCTTTTATTACCTTATTGATAACACAATGTATACAATGAAAAAAATAAACAAAAAACAAAATAGAAATACAAAAAGAAAACAAAAATAATAACTAAAACAATTTTTTTTAAAAATCCACCTATAGCTTCTAGTCCTGCCCCTGTCAACCCAAAACTAAATATGTCCTGTATATAAAAAAAAAATCATAAAAGAAAGGGAGACTCAGATGAAAAGTTTATTTAGTGGCATGTTGTGTTACTTTAAAAAAAAAAAGAAAAATATTTTCCCTTTCTGTTCCAAAAATAATGTTTTATGCTTTCAAACCTTCATGTACTGAAAAATCATCCCCCAAAAAAACAAAAAATATTCCTGGTTATTAAAAAAGTAAAGGAAAAAATGGCCTAGTCTTTACTGGTTAAATAAAGAAGTAATTGATGCTTTTGAGGAAACATGTCCACTTGCTGCTCTGCTGTCGAGCGAGAAGTCTCAAGGAAGGAGAATATTGAAGAGCCAAACTCTTCTCCTAAGTCATATTGCAAGGCTTGTTAAAGGGTTGATAGTGACTTGCAGGATTGCTGCTTCCAACAGGCGGCGCTATAGAGTTCGAGTCCTGTTCCTCTTCGAAGTGGCAATTTGAATATTTAATTTCCTTAGGCTGGGTTCACATTGCGCTTGTGGGCAGCTATGCGTTGAACGGACTGCATTAACGCAATGTGAACCTAGCCTTACATTGGCATGCCAGAGCTAGAGAAACCTTACCCCTTAGACCTAAGTCCAGAGACTCTCTCCTTGCCAAATCGGATCTCATGTTTTGCACTGATGAGGGGTAATGCCCTGAAACACCGTGTCTGCAAACTGAGATTCTGATTTGGCTTTTATCCTAAGTCATATTACAAGGCTCATTATAAGGTTGATAGTGAGTTGTAGGATCGCTGCTTCCAACAGGCGGCGCTATAGAGTTCAAGTCCTCGTCTTCTCTGAAGAGGCAATTTGAATACCTTCAAAGGAAATTGCTGCTTACGGTGGCACCCCCTAGTTCCAAGTTAGAGGGACTCCCATAAAAGACCCTTTTGGTGTCAGTGTCCCTCTCAGTCCTTTGTATTACAATATAGAATTTAAAATTTTAATGGTTAACCTTGATATATCGCTGTGCCATGTGTGATAAGTCAGCGCCCGCACGTACATAAACACTTGTCAGGTGACCGTGCTGAGCGCTCCCTCTAATTCAGAACTTCAGGCTGTTTAATTTAAGACGTAAACGGTTTTAGGTTTTAACCCCTTAATGTCCAATGACGGACACAGTCCGTCATCAGACATCTCCCCTGCTTTGATGCGCTGAGATTAACAGTTATGAACAGCTGACATGTGCCCGCAATAGGCGCGAGCGGAATCGCCGTCCGCCCGTGCCTATTAACTAGTTAAATCCCGCTGTCAAAGCGGACAGTGGGCATTTAAACAGCATTTCCGGCCGCCGGGCCGGAAATGACGTCATCGCCGACCCCGTCACGTGATCAGGGGTCGGCGTCGGCGTCGGCGCTGAAAGCACAGCAGTAAATCTGCTCATCGCCCATATGTAGCAGAGCCGATCGGGTTGCGCATCGCCCATATGTAGCAGAGCCGATCGGGTTGCGCATCGCCCATATGTAGCAGAGCAGATCGGGTTGCGCATCGCCCATATATAGCAGAGCAGATCGGGTTGCGTATGCTTCTATTGAAGCATGCCAAAAGTAAAGAAAAAAATGTTTAAAAATAAAAAAAATTAAAAAACCTAAAAGTTCAAATCACCCCCCTTTTGCCCCAATCAAAATAAAACAGTAAAAAAAAATCCCACATACACATATTAGGTATCGCTGCATTCAGAATCGCCCGATCTATCAATAAAAAAAGCATTAACCCGATCGCTAAACGGCGTAGCGAGAAAAAAATTCAAACCGCCAGAATTACGTTTTTTTGGTCGCCAAGACATTGCATTAAAATGCAATAACTGGCGATCAAAAGAACGTATCTGCACAAAAGTGGTATCATTGAAAACATCAGTCCGGCACGGAAAAAATAGGCCCTCACCCGACCCCAGATCATGAAAAATGGAGACGCTACGGGTCTCGGAAAATTGCGCAATTTTTTTTTTTTTTTAGCAAAATTTGGAATTTTTTTTTACCACTTAGATAAAAGAAGACATAGACATGTTTGGTGTCTATGAACTTGTAATGACCTGGAGAATCATAATGGCAGGTCAGATTTAGCATCTAGTGAACCTAGCAAAAAAGCCAAGCAAAAAACAAGTGTGGGATTGCACTTTTTTGGCAATTTCACCGCACTTGGAATTTTTTTCACGTTTTCGAGTACACGACATGGTAAAATCAATGGTGTCATTTAAAAGTACAACTCGTCCCGCAAAAAATAAGCCCTCACATGGCCATATAGACGGAAAAATAATAAAGTTATGGCTCTGGAAAGAAGGGGAGGGAAAAATGAAAATGCAAAACCAAAAATACCCATGGTCGTTAAGGGGTTAAAGAAACAGAATTAATCAATTAATTTCTTACCACGGCCTTTGCGTGATACATATAAAACCTGAAAGGTTACAGATGGTTTCAGGATTCTGCTTGTAAGAAAGGGACAGTCCTTAGGGGTTCGACTAAGGATCCCTCCAAGTTTGGTGCACGGTTTACCCAGGAAATGAGACACCCCGTAGAATGGGTCATCATGGCTATAGGGGGGTCACACTCGGGCCCTAGTGACTGAGGGACGGAAAGACCTTCTTGCCACATACTAAAACCCCATTATTTTAAACACCTATCGTAGGTTACTGATTGTGCATGCAGGCCCAAGAGCTTCAAGCTACACCTTTATGGTGTCTGAAAGTCCGAAGCCCACCCACTTTAGTATATCGGTCCAATATTGCTTCACCTAGGTGTTATTTAAGTTGCCCCAAGTTGGGAAGTTATCTCCTATCCATGGGACTTCCTGATCACTGGGACTGCCACTGATCCCATTGATGGAGTGGTGGACAATCATGTACATCTTTGCTTCATTCTTTGTTTATGGGAGATAGCCAGCGTGGAGTTCGGCTGGTCTTCGGGACTGAACAACCACTGATCCATTCACAATCTGAAAAGCCCCAGTTCTCGGGATCGGTGGAGGTTCCAGAGGTTTGAGCCCTCAGGAAGCTGTTTCCTATCCTAAGACTCGGAGATAACTTCCAAATTTGGTACAACCCCTTTAAGTTTCCAACTTTTGGAAATAGTCTTTGTTCATAGCTACATCACTTTTTCCCCTTTCACGTTTCAGTTCTCCAACTCTCGGATTAGCATCTGATCAGCAGGGCTCAGTCCGGTCACTGCACCTTACACAGTAAAAGATTATGGGGCGCTGTTTTCTGAATTATTCAAATTATAAGAGGTCTTAGACTTGGATATTCTAGGAGAGATGGAAAGTATTGAAAAACTACTATATAAGGATTTGAGCAACAATGTCCCATGATTCCCCCGCAGCTCCTCCCCTGCAGAGCCTCTTCTAATTTTGCATGCTCCACTGGACAATTTCCACAGAGTCACTTTAAACTTGTGTTCCCATTGACCCAACCTCCTTCCATAGAGCGCCTTCCAGCTTCCCCTGTTCCCCTGGCCCCAACAGAACCTCTGTTACTTTACGACTCCTTCTGTCCATCACCTTGCATCCTCCCCCACTTACACCTACCTTAAGGAGCCTTTGCCATGTTATATCCCACTTGCCTTCTTACATCTCCCCAAACATACCCGTTCTGTACAGAAAGTCTCTGCTACCTTGTGTTTCCCTATATCCCACCGTGGGTAAGGAGCCAAGAAAGTTCACATATATATGTTAATATGAGCTTGAGGAACTAAACTAATGAAACACAGATATTTTATAAGGTTTTTTTAGTTTTATTTGCTGGCTGTAACTTAATCTCCTATAAGTCGAGATGAACACATTTTCGTCAAATTCGAATTCGGTATTTCTACCGAAATTAGCCAAGAAGTTCTCGGAAGCCATTTTGAAGATTTTGTATGAAACAGATCATGACAAATTTGGATTCCGGATAAATAATTTTTTTTTATTCATATTTGATGCAAATTAAAATCACCTAGAACCGATTCACTCATCCCGACTTATAACCTTTACAGCTGCCGCCTGACTCTGAGCTTACCATATGTGATTTTTTGATTGTTTTTAGATGAATTTCAATGCTCACTTGCCCCATTTTCAAGAGTGAATTGTGGAGAACCCGGCATCACAGCGGAGCAATGTATCGCGAAGAATTGCTGTTATAACAGTATGGAACCGGATGCCATCTGGTGCTTCTATCCTCGCCCAAATGAAGGTAAGAATGTCCCATGCGCTAATTGTACCAAGTTATCATCTATGGTCAACTTAGAGTGGTTGCAAGAGAAGGGAAAATGATTAATGTTAATTACTTATGGCTGTTTTTCTTCTATAGAATGCAACTTATAATCAGATTCTGATGGACAACCCGGTCTTTTCCAGTGGACGAAATGCAATAAGACACGATCGTCGTCATGTTTCATTATTTACACGGATGGAACAATCGGAGAACTATTTCTGCCTGATTAGATTTCACATTGTAAAAGACTTTGCCTCTTTCTAAATGTATGACAGCCAGGCTCTTATGTAAAGTAATAAAGATTCAACTGGAAATGTAGACGCGTTTCACAATCTTTTCTAATATAAAGTCTAACATCAGTGGTATACATAGGGGATAGGGGGCCTCAAAAATCTAAATGGGTCCACTTTACATCACCTGTTTGAGGCTGAAGTATCTCCCAAAGCTTGAGAGATGAACCCATACTCTAATGCCCATGGGCCTGCAAAACTATTTCAAGGGTGCTTCTATCCATTGACTCTACAAGTTGAACAAGCACATGTTGGTTTCCAGCTCACGGTCTCTACCTGATGAACAAGCAGGTCAGGACTTAAGCTCCACAACACACCAACAATGGCCAAACCTGGCCAATCACAGTTTTAGTGGCCATCACTTCCGAGTTTGCCGCATTTCCTCCTCTTGCTGCCAAAACCGATCTTTCATGTGCACAACTATTTACCCATTTTAACAATACTTCCTTCAGTGCCATAACACTCTCCAGTCTCCACCATTCCTCCTCTAAAGTCTTCTTTGAGGCACTGGCATCCTTTCCTGCAGGCCACAAGGCAGGGTGATATCTCCGAGTATTTCAACCCACCAGCCAAACACACTAGAGTTCCCCATACATAATAGATAAAAGTCGTTTGAACCCATCAAAACCACCAGTCTAATGCGTATGGAACCTTTAGACTCTTCCCAAACAGATGAAGTAAGGGGAGAAAGAGTTGGTTGTTGGAATTACAATGACCAATATTTTAGCTCAACACGGAGACGTTTGGCAGCCAAGTTGAGCGTTCTGCTCATGGCCGAATAATGTGTAATGTGGCCTTAACTAGGTAGACGAGAGCTTGGATACAGAAGATCACAATATGTGACAGCACAACATGACACCATCACCTTCTTCAGGAGCTGCTCTATTCCTCTGGTGTAGTTTCCCTCTATTATTTAGTAACAGGGGGCTTCTACCTGCCATGTGGCTTCAGCCATACACTGAGCCACTTCCAGGTAACTTTTATAACTTAAATCTAACCTATACCAGACGAAATAACCAAAGGATAGTAAAACTGCCCCCAAATCATTGTAGGCTACTTTTGTGGTGTAGATATTTACAGTAAGACCCACATTGGGCTGACTACCACAGGGGTTTGCCTTTACTGCTTTTTATAACAAAACTGCAATCTCTATATATAAAATTGAATGTGTGTGTGTGTGTCACCAACCAATCACGAAGCATCTTTCATTTCACCAGCGCTGTTTAAAAGAAGCTGAGCTGTGATTGGTTGCTATGAGCAACAGTTTTCTTTGCAACCAATCACTAAGCATCTTTCATTTCACCAGAGATGTTTAAAAGAATCTGAGCTGTGATTGGTTGCTATGAGCAACAGTTTTCCCAACTCGACAACACCTCAGCAGACACTTACATGGTGGGAGAAATCTAGCATCCCCGGGAACATAAGCCATTGTCTGCCCCTCAGAAAGGAGCAGAGAGCACATGACAAATGAATCCCCCTCTCCCTGCCCATATACACATCACACATCCTCCATACCAAAGGCACATCTTCCCTCTTAAAGGGATCTCCGGTATGGAAATTAGGGCAAATCCTTTAGCGCTCTGATACTGACCCCAGGCTTCTATTAAAGGGATCATTGGTTTGGAAGTCAGGGCAAATCCAGTCAGCGCTGTGGTTCTGATCCCAGGCCTCTCTTAAAGGGATCACCGGTATGGAAGTTAGGGCAAATCTACTCTGCGCTTTGGTACTGACCCCAGGCCTCTCTTAAAGGGATTTTCGGTATGGAAGTTTGGGCAAATCCAGTCAGTGCTCTGGTTCTGACCCCAGGCCTCTCTTAAAGGGATCTCCGGTGTGGAAGTTAGAGTAAATCCCTCAGTGCTCTGATTCTCACCCCAGGCTTCTATTAAAGGGATCATTGGTATGGAAGTCAGGGCAAATCCACTCAGCGCTCGGCTTCTGAAGCCAGGCCTCTCTTAAAGGAATCTCTGGTATGGAAGTTAGGACTGTTCCACTCAGCGCTCTGGTTCTGACCCCAGGCTGACGGGATGATGTGGGATATTAGGGGTAGTAGTCCGGTAGCTCTGGCTGACGGGATAATGTGGGATATTAGGGGTAGTAGTCTGGTGGCTCTGGCTGACGGGATAATGTGGGATATTAGGGGTAGTTGTCCAGTGGCTCTGGCTGACGGGATGATGTGGGATATTAGGGGTAGTAGTCTGGTGGCTCTGGCTGACGGGATAATGTGGGATATTAGGGGTAGTTGTCCAGTGGCTCTGGCTGACGGGATGATGTGGGATATTAGGGGTAGTAGTCCGGTGGCTCTGGCTGACGGTATGATGTGGGATATTAGGGGTAGTAGTCCGGTGGCTCTGGCTGACGGGATAATGTGGGATATTAGGGGTAGTAGTCTGGTGGCTCTGGCTGACGGGATGATGTGGGATATTAGGGGTAGTAGTCCGGTGGCTCTGGCTGACAGGATGATGTAGGATATTAGTGGTAGTAGTCCGGTGGCTCTGGCTGACGGGATAATGTGGGATATTAGGGGTAGTTGTCCGGTGGCTCTGGCTGACGGGATGATGTGGGATATTATGGGTAGTAGTCCGGTTGCTCTGGGTGACGGGATGATGTGGGATATTAGGGGTAGTAGTCCGGTGGCTCTGGCTGACGGGAATGATGTGGGATATTAGGGGTAGTAGTCCGGTGGCTCTGGCTGACGGGAAGATGTGGGATATTAGGGGTAGTAGTCCGGTGGCTCTGGCTGACGGGATAATGTGGGATATTAGGGGTAGTAGTCTGGTGGCTCTGGCTGACGGGATAATGTGGGATATTAGGGGTAGTAGTCCGGTGGCTCTGGCTGACGGGATGATGTGGGATATTAGGAGTAGTAGTCCGGTGGCTCTGGCTGACGGGATAATGTGGGATATTAGGGGTAGTTGTCCGGTGGCTCTGGCTGACGGGATGATGTGGGATATTATGGGTAGTAGTCCGGTTGCTCTGGGTGACGGGATGATGTGGGATATTAGGGGTAGTAGTCCGGTGGCTCTGGCTGACGGAAATGATGTGGGATATAAGGGGTAGTAGTCCGGTGGCTCTGGCTGACGGGAAGATGTGGGATATTAGGGGTAGTAGTCCGGTGGCTCTGGCTGACGGGATAATGTGGGATATTAGGGGTAGTAGTCCGGTGGCTCTGGCTGACGGGATGATGTGGGATATTAGGGGTAGTAGTCTGGTGGCTCTGGCTGACGGGATAATGTGGGATATTAGGGGTAGTAGTCCGGTGGCTCTGGCTGACAGGATGATGTAGGATATTAGTGGTAGTAGTCCGGTGGCTCTGGCTGACGGGATGATGTGGGATATTAGGGGTAGTAGTCCGGTGGCTCTGGCTGACGGGATGATGTGGGATATTATGGGTAGTAGTCCGGTGGCTCTGGCTGACGGGAATGATGTGGGATATTAGGGGTAGTAGTCCGGTGGCTCTGGCTGACGGGAAGATGTGGGATATTAGGGGTAGTAGTCCGGTAGCTCTGGCTGACGGGACAATGTGGGATATTAGGGGTAGTAGTCCGGTGGCTCTGGCTGACGGGAAGATGTGGGATATTAGGAGTAGTAGTCCGGTAGCTCTGGCTGACGGGACAATGTGGGATATTAGGGGTAGTAGTCCGGTGGCTCTGGCTGACGGGAAGATGTGGGATATTAGGAGTAGTAGTCCGGTAGCTCTGGCTGACGGGACAATGTGGGATATTAGGGGTAGTAGTCCGGTGGCTCTGGCTGACGGGATAATGTGGGATATTAGGGGTAGTTGTCCGGTTGCTCTGGGTGACGGGATGATGTGGGATATTAGGGGTAGTAGTCCGGTGGCTCTGGCTGACGGGAATGATGTGGGATATTAGGGGTAGTAGTCCGGTGGCTCTGGCTGACGGGAATGATGTGGGATATTAGGGGTAGTAGTCCGGTGGCTCTGGCTGACGGGATAATGTGGGATATTAGGGGTAGTAGTCCGGTGGCTCTGGCTGACGGGATGATGTGGGATATTAGGGGTAGTAGTCTGGTGGCTCTGGCTGACGGGATGATGTGGGATATTAGGGGTAGTAGTCTGGTGGCTCTGGCTGACGGGATGATGTAGATATAAGTTGGAGGAAAAAAGAGCGCAATAGGGTCTTATCCGGGTAAATCCTCGAGAGAAAATCAGGCAATTATACTCACCCTTTGCAGGAGAGATTCAGGCACGTAAGATCAAAGGTCAGCTTGCTGCACGTTCAAAGGTCCACTCCGTGACCGCCAAAAAATCAGTTTTAAAAGGAATAAATTTATGGACTTTTGTGCGCTGCTTGACAAATTACCACATCAGAGTTGTATTGATGGATTAACCATTTAATCCCAATGCGTTTCGAAGTATACAGCACTTCTTCTTCAGGGGATGACATATATGAATAGATAGAGCTGTCTTGGTTATATACATACAAAGTTTAAAAATTGGCGCCAATGGTCACATGGTATGCGATACAGAAGTCAAAGTTCACTTTGATGATATTGCATAAAAATATACTATTATTTAATCCATGGTATATAAAATCAATCACTCCTTTAATTTCTGACAGAACAAAACAAAAAAGAAAAAGTCAGCAAAAGAAAAAAAGAGAAAAGAAACGAACCCACACCACTCACAATAAAAAAAAAAGAGAGAGGAAGAACAGTGACCCAGCACTCAACCCACCACACCAGACAGAAACAAGTCTTGAAGGGAGAAGAGGAGAAAAGGAAAAAACATTAACAATAATTATATATATCAATTGTATAAAAATGTTTTTATGAATTGTATAAAAATGTTTTTATGAATATATGTATTTTTTTATTATTTGTATATAAAATTGGAAGTCGCATATAAGCCTATGATGATAAAATTATTTTTGTCATTAAAAAATATAATAAATAAAAGAGTATGAATAAAAAGAATATGTGCTATATACTTCTCTCCCTGTGAGCCCGTTCCCTTAGTCAAGTACCACTAATTGTTCTCATGATCCTTGATTTAGTAATTGGCACATATTCTTTTTATTCATACTCTTTTATTTATTATATTTTTTAATGACAAAAATAATTTTATCATCATAGGCTTATATGCGACTTCCAATTTTATATACAAATAATAAAAAAATACATATATTCATAAAAACATTTTTATACAATTGATATATATAATTATTGTTAATGTTTTTTCCTTTTCTCCTCTTCTCCTCACTTCAAGACTTGTTTCTGTCTGGTGTGGTGGTTTGAGTGCTGGGTCACTGTTCCTCCTCCTCTCTCTTTTTTTTATTGTGAGTGGTGTGGGTTCGTTTCTTTTCTCTTTTTTCTTTTGCTGACTTTTTCTTTTTTTTCTGTCAGAAATGAAAGGATTGATTGATTTTATATACCATGGATTAACTAATAATATATTTTTATGCAATATCATCTATGTGAACTTTGACTTCTGTATCGCATAGCATGTGACCATTGGCGCCAATTTTTAAACTTTGTATGTATATAACCGGAGACAGCTCTATCTATTCATATATGTCATCCCCTGAAGAAGAAGTGCTGTATACTTCGAAACGCGTTGGGAATTAAATGGTTAATCCATCAATACAACTCTGATGTGGTAATTTGTCAAGCAGAGCACAAAAGTCCATAAATTTATTCCTTTTAAAACTGACGGGATGATGTGGGATATTAGGGGTAGTAGTCCGGTGGCTCTGGCTGATGGGATGATGTGGGATATTAGGGGTAGTAGTCCGGTGGCTCTGGCTGACTGGATGATGTGAGATATTAGGGGTAGTAGTCCGGTGGCTGTGACGGGATGATGTGGGATATTAATGGTAGTTGTGCGGTGGCTCTGGCTGATGGGATGATGTGGGATATTAGGGGTAGTAGTCCGGTGGCTCTGGCTGATGGGATGATGTGAGATATTAGGGGTAGTAGTCCGGTGGCTGTGACGGGATGATGTGGGATATTAATGGTAGTTGTGCGGTGGCTCTGGCTGATGGGATGATGTGGGATATTAGGGGTAGTAGTCCGGTGGCTCTGGCTGACTGGATGATGTGAGATATTAGGGGTAGTAGTCCGGTGGCTGTGACGGGATGATGTGGGATATTAATGGTAGTTGTGCGGTGGCTCTGGCTGATGGGATGATGTGGGATATTAGGGGTAGTAGTCCGGTGGCTCTGGCTGATGGGATGATGTGGGATATTAGGGGTAGTAGTCCGGTGGCTCTGGCTGACGGGATGATGTGGGATATTAGGGGTAGTAGTCTGGTAGCGCTGGCTGACGGGATGATGTGGTATATTAGTGGGAGTAGTCTGGTAGCTCTGGCTGACAGGATGATGTGGGATATTGTAACGCCCCTGAGGGTTCAGTCGCCACAGAGGTACTGCACCTCCTCCTGAGGTGTGGTACCCCACCATTCAGGTAAGGTGGAGACACCTGACCTCACTCCAACACCTGCATCTCACACAACACAGTAGTGTAGCAAAGCACCTTTGGTGGCTCCCTGCTTGGAACACGAAGAGTGCTGGGAGGTGGGTGGAGCTTAGTCTGCACAAGAGAGTCAGAGATTATTAGGACTAGGTCAGTCTGTGAGAGAAGATCCCCTGAGAGGGATGGATGGAGGGAGGTGCTGCAGCAGTCTCCTGTGTCCTGGAGCTGCTGGCACTGGAAAGAGATATAGAAAGCCTGATTCTCCATAAGGAAGAAAGATTTGTATGGAACGTGAGGAGAAGAAGAGAACTAAGGACTAGGGTCAGAGCAGGGCCCATCCTCATGTTCTAAGCGCATGGCCGGGGTCCGGTCCCCGAGGTTGTATGGATACTAATGGTCCTGCAGCAGACACCGGAGGAATAGAAGTTGTCACCACTTTATTCCCACACAAGACTTGGGGGCACAACAGCAACATAAGTAAACCGCGACTTGGTAGTAAGAAGTCCCTGATGCAGGCTACAGCTATCTGCCGTACAAGTAGAGTTCAAAGGAACATCTTAAAGGAGGAAGTTGGGTTTAACACACGACCACAGGTACTTCATTACAAGCGCTAGAAAGGAGACATTCAGAGAAGGCATATGTTGGCGGAGTGTTGGAACGGAGTACTTCATCTTGCCTGGAGGTTGGCTGGGCCCCTGACCTGGAGGACACGGTACCGAGGCAGGCACCTGTATGCACAACATAATGTGAGTAAAGCTTCGGAACTACATGCCCTGGTGTCCTTCGCTTAGTCCTGCGCCAACCCACTCAGCACTGCTACATCTCTGTGCCTAACACTGCACCATTACTCCTCACTAGCTCTTCATCTACACTGCCCTGGGACTACGGCCCTACCTGTGGAGGGCAACAGCATCATTGCTGCACCACACCATCTGTCCCAGAGGATCTGTCTGCAGCGTCGGCTTAACATCTTCATTGCTGAACACCACAGGTGGCGTCACGAATCATCGACTTATAAACTTTAATCATCAGCCACACTATTTCTTTTACATGGACGCCCAGGGCCATGGACCGGGTCACCACTGCCGTGACACTTCCCATTAAAATCAACGGGCCTGGCTCCGAGTACCCCACGGCCCTGGCGGGCGACCCATCTTGGCATCATGAACAGGATGACGAAACCCGGTACCACCGGGTCCTGTGTGCTGAAGATTTATTACATTAGACTTAAAATTGCTGAGAATGCGCAAAATAACCAAGTTGATAGACTATAAAATGGACTCTCAAAATGGCCGCTGGCGCGGTGAAGAAGGAAAAATGGACTCTCAAAATGGCCGCTGGCGCGGTGAAGAAGGACGTGACAACATGGGTGGCCCTAAGAAAAGAGCGCGAACTGTCCTGGGCCTCCCCTGCCTGAACTTCTATGCGACAGCAACATGGCCCACCCCCAGAGGGGTTCGTATACTGGCTTGGTATGGAGGCAGAGAAGGAGACGCCACCCCCAGAAGGAGGAGCGAAGCCCTGTGGCGGGAAAGGAGCCCAGGAAGGAGAGAGAATGCCAGGATGCCATATTGGAAGAAGCACGGAGGACTGAAGAGCGCGAGGAGGCTGAGCTGATC
Source organism: Dendrobates tinctorius (assembly GCF_039654945.1). Lineage (NCBI taxonomy): Eukaryota > Metazoa > Chordata > Amphibia > Anura > Dendrobatidae > Dendrobates > Dendrobates tinctorius. The sequence goes on along the minus strand of NW_027361722.1, from coordinate 17,492,944 downwards.
TTCCTCGTGCACTGATTGAAGGCTCCGACCCCGCTTCTACAATGGACCGCCAGCAGCTGGAGGACGAAATTGCCCAGCTGACCCACCGTCTGCGGCTGTAGCAGGAGGCTTTGTGGACTCTGAACTTGCAGCGCGCCCAGGAGGGGCATACACCAACGGTACCTTCACCACCGGTACCCACCGCCGCTGCACTGGGTCTCTCTCAGGTGGCACCTGCGGAACCCGCGGCTGCTGCAATGCCATCGGCAGCCCCTAGTACCACCTCCACGCTGCAACCGTCGCTGAGCGCTGCCTGCCAGGAGGAGTTACCCGAGTTCCTGGGAGCTGAGGAGGAAGAAGCTGTGCTCCTGTCTGGACCTAGCGCGGCCGCGCAGGTCCCCCTGCGGACCCGGAGATGCCATCCGCTCCACCACCGTCTCCAGCCTCTGACCAGGCAGCTCCAGCAACCACCGCTGCCACCAACTGCTGTCCAATACGGCATCAGAGCCAAGACACCACCAGGAAGCATCAGGTATGACCGCCGCCCCTGCAACCGGGTTGCCCCCTGAGTTCCCGAACACCGCGTGCAACGGGCCGGTACCCCGCATGGGTCAAATGGAAGAGCTCTGTTCTCAATTCCAAGGCACTAAGCTGACTGCGATGGGGAAGTGGAAGAAGGCTCTGCTAAAAAGAGCAAGGCTGGAGCAGGCGCATCCCATTTGATATCTTCTGATCTCAGCAGAGGAGTCTGAGCAGCTGATGAGTGTTACTATGCATCATGGGTTTCCCCTTTCAGAGATTCAAGATCCCCGTGTTTCAACCTACAAGCGGCCACAGGCGAAAGTTTCACCCGCAGTCAGACCAAAAGCCAAGGCTAAGTGGGTCGCCCTCCAGGGCTGTGGGGTACTCGGTATTGGGCCGGTATCAGTGGGATGTGTCACAGCGGTGGTGACCCGGTCCGTGGCCCTGGGCGCCCAAATCAATGGTGGTTTGTAGTTAATGGAATGGAATAGTTTGTGACGCCACCTGTGGTGTTTGGCAAGCAAGATGTTAAGCCAATGCTGCGTGCAGATCCTCTGGGGCTGATAGTGTGTTGCAGCATAGATTGTGTAGCTCCCCACAGGTGAAGCTGTAACCCCAGGGCAGTGTAGTTGCAATAGATGAGGATAGGCGCAGGGGATGTGAGGAATGTTGGTACCCAGATGTAGCGGTGCTGACGGTGTTGGCGCACATGAATGGAAGACACCAGGGCTTGCAGTTCCAAAGCTTTACTCACAGTTCATGGTACACACTGGTGCCTGCCTCCGTGCCGTGTCCTCCGGGGCAGAGACTCAATCAACCTCCCCGGCCAGTCAGGATTCTCCTCTCCAACACTCCGCCAACATGTACCTTTCCTGAACGACTCCTCTATTGCGCCTTTTAGTGTGAAAAGCTCCAGTACCGTGGTACTCTGAAGTTCCTCCTGTCAGATGTTCCTAACAACTCTACTTGTATGACAGACAGCTGTAGCCTCTCTCGGGGACTCCCTTCTCCAGAGTCCTGGCTCTCTATTCAGTTGCTGTTGTGCCCCAAGTCTTAGATGGGAGTAGTGCATTTACAGCCAACTACTCCACCGGTGTCTGCTGCAGAACCATAAGTGTCCATACAACCTCGGGGACCGGGCCCCGGCCTTGCGCTGAGAACCTATAGGCAGGGTTCCTCTTCCAACCCACGTCTCCAACCCAAGTCAATGGTGCTGCAGCCGGGGATCGTCGGCTGAGGTCAACTGGGCCATTCCTATCCAGGGGTTCCGCTCCCAAAGCTAGGGTCAACCCCGGTGCAGTATTCATACCTGGCGTTTCCGTCCACGGTTCCGACTCTGGTACCGGGTAGTAGATAGCAGCAGCCGCAACCCCCGGGGTGACTGGTGGGATGGGACGCAGTTGGATCCGTGCCGGGGCCAGGCCAGCCTCAGCCGGGGTCATCGATGGAGCTCGGTGCAGCCACGCCTGGTCCAGGCGGGGCGCGGTCCCGGCCCTCCGTTCTGCTCCAGAGCCCTCATGTATCTTCTCCGAACGGGACTCATCCAATGGCAGTATCGGGTGTGAGGTGGTGGCGGCTGCTGCTGAGGATGTATCAGCGGTTGCAGCCTCCGCGTGGGCGGCCTAGGGACGAGTGGCCTCTCCTCCCCCTGTTCTTCTGACTTCTTGTCTTCTTTCATCATGGCGTTCTGGCGTTCTTCTTCCTGCCTCGGCCTCTTTCCCGCCACTGGCTTCTTCTGCCCCTCCTTCCGGGGGTGGCGTCTTCTTCCAGCGCCTCCATACCAAGCCAGTATACGAACCCCTCGGGGGGCTGGGCCACATCGCTGTCACATAGTAATTCAGGCAGGGAAGGCCCAATACTCTTCGCAGTCTTTTACTAGGACCTCCCATCTCTTCACGCCCTTCTTCTCCGCACCAGCGGCCATTTCTAATGTCCATTTTACAGTCTGTCAAATCAGGTCTTCTGCACATTTTCAAAAGTATAAAGTCTCACAAATTTCAGACGCACAGAACCCGTTGGTATCGGGTCTCGTCATCCTGTTCGTGATGCCAAAATTGGGTTGCCCTCCCAGGGCTGTGGGGTACTCAGTACCGGGCGGGTGTCAGTGGGATGTGTCTCAGCTGCGGTGACCCGGTCCATGGCCCTGGGCGCCCAAATCAATGGTGGTTTGTAGTTAATGGAATGGAATAGTTCGTGACGCCACCTGTGGTGTTTGGCAAGCAAGATGTTAAGCCAACGCTGCGTGCAGATCCTCTGGGGCTGATGGTGTGTTGCAGCATAGATGGTGTGAGCTACAGGTGAAGTTGTAACCCCAGGGCGGTGTAGTTGCAATAGATGAGGATAGGCGCAGGGGATGTAAGGAACATTGGTACCCAGATGTAGCGGTGCTGACCGTGTTGGCGCACAAATGAATGGAGGACACCAGGGCTTGCAGTTCCAAAGCTTTACTCACAGTTCGTGGTACACACTGGTGCCTGCCTCCGTGCTGTGTCCTCAGGGGCAGAGACTCAATCAACCTCCCGGGCAAGTCAGGATTCTCCTCTCCAACACTCCGCCAACATGTACCTTTCCTGAACGACTCCTCTGTTGCGCCTTTCTGTGTGAAGAGCTCCAGCACAGGTGTCTGCTGCAGAACCATAAGTGTCCATACAACCTCGGGGACCGGGCCCCGGCCTTGCACTGAGAACCTATAGGCAGGGTTCCTCTTCCAACCCACGTCTCCTCTCTGTTCTCCTACTCCTTTGTTCCGTACTGATCCATCTCTCTCTTATGGAAGCTTAGGTTGCAGTTCTACGTCTTTCTCCTTCTGTTCCTTTCCCGTGCCAGCTGGTTCAGATCACTGAGGCAGCTGCAGCACTCCTTCCTCCATCCCTCCTTCCAGGGATCCCCACTCCTCTCGAGTGGCTTCCTTTCTCACTGACCTTCTGTCAGACTGATCCCCAGACCGAACTGTAATTCTAAACCTTCCAAACCTTTTATAAGAAACTCAACTCCAGCCACCTCCCAGCACATCTCGTGTTACGAAGCAAGGACCCACGAAAGGTGCTCTGCTACCCTCTAAGCATGGAGCCGCAATGTGGTTCTGCTGAACTATCCTGTGTGTGGGGTGCAGGTGTTAGAGTGCGGAAAGGAGTTCCCAACTTACCTAGGTGGTGGGGCACTACACCTTAGGAGAAGGTGCAGTACCTCTGTGGCGACTGAGCCTCAGGGGCGCCACATAAGCAAGCCACCTCTACTCCAGTACAACACCCACTGGTACGTGTTACCACCCCTGCTGTACCTCAGGCAGGAGCTCCATCAGCTAAAATTTCATCCTTTGTGCAACAAACCACAGAAGGAGGAAAATCTGAAGTTTTCCCCTGGAAGCAGCTAAAGAAACCAGCTTCCACTACCCCAGGAGGAGACCAACAATAAAGAACATTCCACAAATAACTAAACTGTTAACCAGAAGGGTATTGGCACCGTTGTGCCTTCTCGTTTATCATGTTTTTCTATGTTTCTTCAAGTTTTTGCCTAGTTTTGGCATTGTTTACCTTAGGATCAGTATTATGAAAATTTGAACTGCAGAGATCATGGACAATGAGTGATCCGCAAACTGTGTTTGTAAATAGTTGCACCTCTTGAGGTGCCCTTTCTTGGTTTTACATAGGTCTTCTATAAATAAGAACTGTCATGAACTCATTTTCTGCTCCACCAGTTGAGAGTTCCCCTTCCGTTCTCCCTCTGGTGGTGACAGGAGGTAGTGCAGTTGGTTTAAGTGGTAATGATCTGCCACCTGATGAGGAAGATAACGATTGGATCTCTGGAGTATCAGACTGGATATAAGACAGCCGACACCCTATCTGGGTGCTGGTGATTCAGTCTGCTTCTCAGGTCCTGGACTTCATCTCTCATCCAGTCTTCTCAAGTTAAGTGTGTTTTTTGCTAATGTTCACACTTGCGCTTGTTCGTCAATTCAGTTTGTTGTGTAATCAGCCTGCCCCTGCTGGGGCTAGGCTGAAATTCCACTCCTATTAATCAGTATTTGCCAATCTGCTTTTTGTCCCTTATTAGATTGGCCTCTTTTTTGCTCTGTCTCAGAATATTTCAGAGTGCTGATATAGGTTTAGAAGTCTAGTGACTTCAGGGTTAATTTTGCTATCAGAAGTGTTGGACAATATTTTTGTAGGTTGTTTTTGGCAGATTGCAGACAGTGTCTTTCCTTTTCTGTCCTTTTTAGTTAGCCGGGCCCCATCGTTTGCTCAGCCTATTTTCCTGCCTTTGTTTGTATTTTCATCTTGCTTCACCGTCAATACATGTGGGGGGCTGTCTTTCCTTTGGGGTCTGCTCTGGGGCAGTTAGTTTTCCTCTTTTCCTTCTTTAGGCTTATGTAGTTCTCCGGTTGTGACGAGACGTCTAGGACCAATGTAGGAACGCTCCACGACTACTTCTAGTTGTGCGGTTAAGATCAGGGATCTGCAATCTGCATAGTTTCCAACTTCTCTGGTTTTCTGAGACTTAGCTTGTTGTCTTGTTTTTCCTCCTTGGTTTCCCAATCATAACAAAGAACTACCTCATCATGGAGCATTGCTCCAAACCTAGGACACTGCAAGAAATTGTGGCGCCCCTGAGGGTTCAGTCGCCACAGAGGTACTACACCTCCTCCTGAGGCATGGTGCCCCACTATCCAGGTAAGGTGGAGACACCTGACCAAACTCCAACACCTGCATCCCACACAACATAGTAGTGTAGCAAAGCACCCTTTGGTGTCTCCCTGCTTGGAACACGAAGCGTGCTGGGAGGTGGGTGGAGTTTAGTTTGCACTAAAAGAGCGGGAAGAGGATAGGATTTAGTTAGCTAGTCACAGGGGTCTGACGAGGTCAGTCTGTGAAAGGAGATCCCGAGTGGGATGGAGGAAGGAAGTGCTGCAGCCGACCTCAGTGATCTGGGTCCCCTGGCACTAGAAAGGAACTTTGATAGAAAGCCTGACTCTCCACAAGAAAGAAAGGATTGATACGTAACGTGAGGAGAATAAGAGAACAAGGACCAGGGTTAGAGGAGAACCCTTCCCAAGTTCTAAGCGCAAGGCCGGAGTCCGGTCCCCGAGGTTGTATGGATACTAATGGTCCTGCAGCAGACACCGGAGGAATAGAAGTTGTCACCACTTTATTCCCACACAAGACTTGGGGGCACAACAGCAACGTAAGTGAGCCGGGACTTGGTAGTAAGGAGTCCCCGAAGCAGGCTACAGCTGTCTGCCGTACAAGTAGAGTTCAAAGGAACATCTTTAAGGAGGAACTTGGGTTTAACACACAACCACAAGTACTTCATTACAAGCGCTAGAGAGGAGATGTTCAGAGAAGGCATATGTTGGCGGAGTGTTGGAACGGAGCACTTCATCTTGCCTGGAGGTTGGTTGGGCCCCTGACCTGGAGGACACGGCACCAAGGCGGACACCTGTATGCACAACAGACTGTGAGTAAAGCTTTGGAACTACATGCCCTGGTGTCCTTCGTTTATTCCTGCGCCAACCCACTCAGCACTGCTACATCTCTGTGCCTAACACTGCACCATTACGCTCTCCTCACTAGCTCTTCATCTACACTGCCCTGGGACGACGGCCCTACCTGTGGAGGGCCACAACATCATTGCTGCACCACACCATCTGTCCCAGAGGATCTGTCTGCAGCATCGGCTTAACATCTTCATTGCCGAACACCACAGGTGGCGTCACGAATCATCCACGTATAAACTTTAATCATCAGCCACACTATTTCTTTTACATGGACGACCAGGGCCACGGACCGGGTCACCGCTGCTGTGACACTTCCCATTGAAATCAATGGAACCGGCTCTGAGTACCCCACGGCCCTGGCGGGCGACCCAATATTATAGTGAATGTGGCTATGCGGAGTGGGCGGGGCTATACTCTCTGCTTTATATATATATAGATATAATCATTATAATTTGTTCTAATTAACCGTAGTTAGTTACTATGCCCGGGCAGCGCCGTGCTCTTCAGCTAGTATATTATATAATCGAAAGAGACAAAATCTCAGATGATTGCTCACACAGGAGGAAAAATTAAATTTCTAATATTTCATTCATGTGGTTTATTTTTTTTCTCAATTTTTTTTTTTGCCTGTGGTTCATTTTTAAAAAGCACATGAAAACAACTGTTGCTACAATTTTCTCCCTCTGAAATAAAAATGGCTTAGCACCGAAAAAAGCACCAAAACCACATCCAGAACTTCATTAAAAAACGCAGTCATTTCTTCAGAATTTTTATGGCCACAGTCTATGTTTTTTCATGCAGAAAAAAATGCTTATGAAAAGCTACTTATAGTGAAAAATGAACAGTTTGACATCATCCTCTCTGTTTACTAGCGATTTAAGAGATTATTTTGACTCCATAACCAGACTGCGAGTTTGGAGCTCTTGAGACTCCTTTTCTCTATGTACCAGTACTCACACAAAGTGATTTTGCCAGATAGCTAAAACTCGACTGCAGGAGGTAAGTATGAAGATTCCAGAAGAAGGCATATTTTCAAGCTAAACTCTTGTATTATGAAAATTTACAGTAGGTAAACATGATTATACTGTGCCAGAGGAGTACAGAGATGATCCTCAGCCAAAGATAGATGACAAAGAGTCAGTGATAAGCGGTCATAGAGGAGCGCTTAGGAAGCAACCCAGGGGCAGGCAAAAATGTCAGGTCTCCACCGCAGCTCCAGCCGAAAACCTCCAATGGAGGATAGGAGCAATGAGAAAATGGAAACGGTCTTAGGAGCGCAGGAAAGAGACTCAGACAAGAGATGGGGTTAAACCACAACGCGTTTCGACGGAGGATCCGTCTTCATCAGGTGGAAGTTCTACCTGATGAAGACGGATCCTCCGTCGAAACGCGTTGTGGTTTAACCCCATCTCTTGTCTGAGTCTCTTTCCTGCGCTCCTAAGACCGCTTCCAAAGGTAGATGACAAACACTGACCCAGGAGGAAGGGGTTACTTTCATCAGAGCTAGGCTACAGGGAGAGAGACAGGACAATCTTCTAAACGGGCAAACCTGATTGCATAGCAGAATAAGAACAATACAGTGTTAATACAATACTGTATCATGGGACATGACAGAGGCTGAAGAGAGACAATAACGTTCTACTAGGCGCTGATTTTTAGTCAGGACAGGGATAGCTACACTATATAAAGTAAGTGCCCCCTCTACATTACACCTACAAGTGCTTTTCTGACCTCCCATCCTACATCCATAGACAATAATATGGGGTTGCCCCTTCTGCAGATATACCAGCTCCCACTTTTCTGTGCAGGATTTTTACAAGATTTTGGAGGTGTATGTGGGAATTTTTGCCTTTTCTTTCATGAGAGGTTTTCTGAGGTCGGACCCTGTTGTTTGGGACATATTGGATGCTCTTGGAAATAGGGGAGATGTTCTGGATTATTCATGGAAAGGATAAACTTTTCGTGCAAACTGCATCATAAAAGAGAACAGAGGCAGGCTGATTTAGTCCTGTGTCTGACAAGACGGTTGGAGTGCGTAGACAGGGGCTGGATGGCACCTTTCAGCCTGGGGGGCAATCAAAGCACTGGCCAGTGACTTGTGAAAGTCCACCTTTGGCTTGCTTATCTCTGGCCGCTGCATTAAAGCAGCATAGGTAACAGGCTTTAAAAATAGGCTGGTACATAGATATGAGAACAGAACGGAGCTTGCGGCATAGATATAGGAGAAGAACCAAGCTTACTGCCTACATAGATGCTGCAACAGAAGCAAGCTGATTATATGAAAACGGAACCAAGATTATTACATAGATGCAGGTACTGAAAGGAGCTTACTACAAAGATAAGGGTGCAGAACTGAGCTTACTACATACTGTAAATTTGGAGAAGAACCAAGCTTACTACAGAGATATGGGAGCAGACCAAGCTTACTACATCTATACGTGGACAGAATTGTGCTTACTAAGTCTAATACATACGAGGGGCGATCCAAAAGTAATGATAATCGGTTATTTCTATTGCACACAGAAATTAAAATAAAATGTTTTCTTCTCTCTTAGGTACCCACTAGTCCAGGAAAAAAAATCACTTAAATAGGCCACGATTCCCAGGAGCTACATTCATTTGAATATGAACTGCCAAGGAGTGAACATCAAAATGGAAAAAAACGAGATCAGAGCTGTCATCAAATACCTCTGCTTGAAAAAAATGTCTAGCAAAGACATACACAGCGACTTGGTGGAAACATTGGGGACTGTTCTCCTCCATATTCCACAGTTGCACGCTGGGCCAAGGAATTTAAGCTGGGAAGAACATCGACGGAAGATGAACATCGCGAAGGACGCCCATCCACGTCCCTCAATGAAGAAAACGTGAAAAAAGTTGAAGAAGTTGTGTTGGCAGATCGAGAGTGACTACCAGGCATGTAGCTGAGGTCACAGGGATCTCATATGGCAGTATTCAAAGAATCCTTGCAAAAGAATTGCATATGAGAAAGGTCTCCGCGCGTTGGGTGCCAAAAATGTGAACCGACGAGCAAAAGAAGAAACGAGTTGACATTTCAATAGCAAATCTCGAAAAGTTCCAAGCAGACTAGGAGAATTTTTTGTCACGTTATTTGACCATGGATGAGACCTGGATCCACCACTTTGATCCCGAAACTAAACAACAATCGATGACATGGAAACGAGCCGACGAACCGACGCCGAAGAAATTCAAAGTGTCAAGCTCAGCAGGGAAGGTTATGGCGTCCGTTTTTTGGGACGCTGAAGGAATTATTATGGTGGACTATTTGGAGAAGGGAGCCACTATTATGGGCTCCTACTACGCAGAACAAATAAGAAGATTGCGGGAGGCTATCAAGGAGAAAAGGCGAGGCAAACTGCGGGCTGGAGTGCTGTTTCACCAAGATAACGCACCGGCTCACAAAGCCGCAGTTGCCATGGCTACCATTCAAGAAGCGGGCTTTGAACTGGTGGAACACCCCCCCTATTCGCCAGATCTAGCCCCCAGTGACTTCTTTCACTTTCCTCGGCTCAAGGAACACCTCCGGGGCAAGAAATTTGACGACAATAGCGACGTGATAACCGCTGTTGGGGAGTTTTTTGAGGGTCAAGATCAAGAATTTTTTTCAAAGGGAATTCTAAGTTTAGAAAAGAGATGGACTAAATGTATAGACTTGTTAGGAGACTATGTAGAAAAATAATTTTTTTTTTTTTACTATATTCATTGTGTTTATTATTGATTATCATTACTTTTGGATCGCCCCTCGTAGATACAGCAACATAGTTACGGGAACAGAACCAAGCTTACTGCATACATATGGCACCAGAATCCAGATTACTACATAGACACAGTAAAAGAGCCAAGCTTACTGCATAGATACCATAACTGACCTTACTATATAGATATGGGAATATAATCAAGCTTACTACATAGATACAGTACCATAACCCAGCTCACCACATACTGTATACAAAAGTTATCTAGTGAGGTCCTTTTGAACACCATCTTTAAAAAAAACAAGAATACTTTTTGCAAAGTTTTTCACCCTCAGAAAATATTTTCAGTTTCTGTATTAGAATCAGAGGCGTAGCTAGGGTTTTGGTTCTGGGTGGGTGAAACTTTTCTTTGGGACCCTAACCAGGTAACCTTGATTATAACTGGGTGACGCTCCCTAATAGTGGAGGAGAACCTCAGCAGAAAACCGCGCTGTTGCTGAAAATAATCTCTATATAAAGACCAATATTGATATTACCGCCATATGGTCAGTGGTAGATACCAGTCCTACAGGACATATAAGAGATCACAGTTCAGTTACAGATAATGACTTACTGCTGGAGTCTTCTTTTCCATCTGGCCCAGACCAACATGACAACTTCTTCCAGCCAGGACTCGGCTGCAGAGAATGCAACAGAGACACATTTCAATTCTCATATTTTCAGCACCGTCCCCAATGGGACTATTCCCAACCTGCACAAACTGCTCGTCCTGCTGATACCCCAATACTGAGCCGCTTCTGCTTTAGGTGCCCCTATTACTTCACCTGTTGTGTGGCACTATGTGCGCTCTAAATTCTAAAGCAACTCCCTTGAATATAGTAATGCCGGGAGCAAGTGCCCTAGAAAACAGTGCCCACATTTTGTCCCCTAAAAAGTAATAATGCTCTGTGTGCCCGTTTGACAGTCACAGTAACCTGAGTTCCCCTATAACAATAAGTGCCCACTTTACATTTAATAAAGTCCCGAGTCTCCCCCTGTAAGCTAACCTATACACAATATGATCCTCTCTTATACACAGTATAATGCCCCCTCACTGTATATATTCTGCCCCCTTAATATCCTCCAAACTGTTTAATGGCTCCAACACTGTATGATGACCCCATCACTGTAATCTCCACACTGTGTGATGGCCCCCAGATAGCCTCCATATAGCATAATACACCAGATAGTCCTCAATATAGTATAATGCACTCCCTGTAGGTCTCCATATAGTATAATGCACTCCCCATTGGCAGACTCTATATTGTATAATGAATTCCCCATAGGCAGACTATATATATAGTATAATGCACTTCCCATAGGCAGACGCTATAGTATAATGCACTTCCCATAGGAAGCCTATATAGTATAATGCAGCCCCCCATAGGAAGACTCTATAGAGTAATTCACCCCCATAGGCAGCCTCTATAGCATAATACACCCCCATAGACAGCCTCTATAGTGTAATGCAGCCCCACTGGCACTGCCAGCATTAGCGGCAGGCAGGCCAGGCAGCTGCCTAGGGCCCCCGCTCCCCCAGGGGCCCCCAGTTAGTGGCACATCACGCAGTCACTATGGGGCCTGTGAGACAGGGGGGCCTGCCTGCCGCCAGCACAGACTCCCCTCGCGTCATAGTAGAGTTCAAAGCAATGATGGAGGAGACAGCGTCAGCTGGCGCTCCCTCTCCCATCATTCCCCTCTGACACTGTGGGTGTGCGATGACGTCATATCATCACACACCCACTATGTGCCGGGCATACTGCAGTGCAGCCTCTAAGACCAGAGCCGGGAGCAGCGCTGGGCACGAGGAGAGGTAAGGATTGTTTTTTTTTTAAATATATCCCTGAGTACTGGACTGTGTCACTACTTGTGGGGGGGGGATGCTGTGTTATATTCTATGGGGGAGGGGAAGGCTGTGTTATATACTATGGGGGGAGTGAGGAAGCTGTTTTATATACTATGGAGGGGTGCGGAAGATGTGTTATATACTATGGGGGGTGAGGAGGCTGTGTTATTTACTATGGGGTGTGAGGAGGATGCGTTATATACTATGGGGTGTGAGGAGGCTGTGTTATATACTATAGAGGGGTGAGGAGGCTGTGTTATATACTATGGGGGAGGAGGCTGTGTTATATACTATGGGGGGAGGAGGCTGTGTTATATACTATAGGGGAGGAGGCTGTGTTATATACTATGGGGGAGAAGGCTGTGTAATATATTATGGGGGAGGAGGCTGTGGTATATACTATGGGGGGTGAGGAGGCTGTGTTATTTACTATGGCTGGAGGATGTGTTAGATACTATGGGGGGTACATTATATTCTATGGGGGAGGCTGTGTTATATACTATGGGGGGTACATTATATTACATGGGGGAGTCTGTGTTATATACTATGGGGGGTACATTATATTCTATGGAGGAGGTTGTGCTATATACTATGGGGGGTACATTATATTCTATTGGGGAGGCTGTGTTATATACTATGGGGGCGCTACATTATATTCGATGTGGGAGGCTGTGTTATATACAGTACCATGTGGGGTACATTATATTCTATGGGCGAGGCGGTGTTAAATTCTATGGGGGTACATTATATTCTATAGGGAGGTAGGCTGTATTATATTCTATGGGGGGCTACATTATATTCTATGGGGGCTGAATTTTATTCTATGGGGGCCTACATTATATTCTACAGGGGGGTGGGCTGTATTATTGTAATGTCACGTGTGACTGGATACACCACCTCCAGCAGGGCGATTTTCTATAACACCCGTGAACCTGGATACACTGCCTCCAGCAGGGCGAATTTAAACAGAGTTAAGGGGATCACCGGGAAGCCGTTCAATGGAGGGCCCTGCAATAGGGAACGGGGAGGTGGAGACCTCCTGCACTCCCCTGAGTCAGTGTCCCTACACTCCTGACGATCCCTAGGCAGGTTCCGCACCTGGCGACGAGCTGGATACCTCAAATCCCTAGCTCACCCTGCACCTATCCCTTTCTAGTGAATTGGACGGTGCAGAAACTAATCCCACCACTGCACTAATACACACACAAGGAAAGTAACAAACAGGGAAAAACACCACTTAGCTTTGCTCTGTTGCTATTGCTCCCAGCAACAGAGTACGACACCAAAGTCCAGCTTCACCCCTGAAGCTCGACACCTGAATTAATTATCACGTGCAATAACACTAGCGGCCATCGGGGGCAACTAAACTAAAGTAACCAGAGTGCAATGACCCTAATGCTCACCGGGGGCAAAACTAGAACTAAAACAACAACAGTGTAATGACCCTAATGGCCACCGGGGGGCAAAGCTAACTTTAAGAAAACAGCTTAAAGGAAAAAAAAAGGTTACTTGTGCAAAATCTGTCATAATCCAACCTGGATCATGACAATTATATTCTATAGGGAGGTGGGCTGTATTATATTCTATGGGGGCTGTATTATATTCTATGAGATTGGATTGCATCATACACTTTGATGGAGCTACATTATATTCTATGAGGGGCTGCATTATATTCTATAAGGGAGGATTGCATCATACTCTTTGATGGGCTACATTATATTTTGTGCGGAGGTGGGCTGTATTATATTCTATGGGGGGCTACATCATATTCTATTGGGGTTGTATTATATTTATTATATTCTATGAGGGGTGATTGCATCATACTCTATGAGGGGGCTACATTATGCTATATGAGGGGGCTGCATTATATTGTATGGTGGGCTAGATTATTTTGTATGGGGGGCTTCATTATACGATGAGGGGCTACATTATATTCTATGGGGGGCTGCATTATACTCTATGAAGAGGGCTACATTGTATTCTATGGAGGGGCTACATTATACTATATAAGGGGGCTGCATTATGTTCTATAGAGTGGCTGCATTATACTGTATGAGGGGGCTACCATATATTCTATGGAGGGGCTTCATTATCCTATATGAGGGGGGCTGCATTATATTCTTATATACTCTGTGGCGTGGCTGCATTTTACTCTGTGGGGTGGCTGCATTATACTCTGGGGTGGCTGCATTATACTCTGGGGTGGCTGCATTATGCTCTATGGGGTGGCTGCATTATACTATATGTGGGCTGCATTATACTGTATTGAGGACTATTGAGAATACATTATACTATATGAAGAACTATGGGGTGCATTATACTATGGGAAGTGAATTGTATTACATGGATGACTATGGCGGTGCATTATACTATATGGAGCACAACAAGGAGTGTATTATACTATATGGAGGACTGATTAATGTATTACGCTATATGGAGGACTGAGTGTATTTTAATGTATGGAGGGCTGTGAGGAGTATATTATACTATATGGAGGACTTAGTAGTGTATTATACTATATGGAGGACTGAGTGTATTTTAATATATGGAGGGCTATGAGGAGTGTATTATACTATATGGAGATCTGAGGAGTGTATTATATTATATGGAGGACTGGGGAGTGTATTATACTATATGGAGGACTGAGCAGTGTATTTTAATATATGGAGGACTATGAGGAGTGTATTATACTATATGGAGGACTGAGTAGTGTATTATACTATATGGAGAACTGTTGTGAATTCCCTTGATCGGACTTCTGAGCCGGAGCTCCCTCTGGTGGTTACTGGGGGTAGTGGAGCTGGCCAGTTTGATGAACGTTTGCCACCTGATGATGATGATTGGGAATCTGGGATTACTGGCTGGGAGCATTTAAGTAAGCAGGCTTCCCTTAGTGGTTGCTGGTGATTTTTCTCCTTGTGCATTTTGAGTTCTGCTGTCTCCTGACTGACCTGCTTAGTTCAGTTAAGTGATTCTTTTGCTAATCCTTTGCATCTAATCTGGTTGTGCCTTTTTCTGCTTTCTGCTTTGTTGCGAGGGTTCAGCGTGCTCCCTGCTGGGGCAGCGCTGGGCCCCGCTCCATATGTTACAGCTTGTGTCAGTGTGTTCAGTCCCCTGTTATATTAGTATCTTTGCTTTGCTGCCAGTTTACACCAGAGTGCTGATCTAGCGGGGGAGAGGTCATGTGGCCTCGGTCTTTTTGTATATCAGACTTGTTGGATTTTTTTAGGGTTTTTGTGTGATTGCAGACAGCGTCTTTCCTGTCCTATCCTATCTAGACAGTTTGGGCCCCATCATTTACTCAGTCTATTTTCTGCCAATGTTTGTGTCTCATCTTGTCTCACCGGCAATATACTTTTGGGGGCTATCTATTCCTTTGGGGATCTACTCCGGGGCAGTTTAGATTTCACCTTTCTGGCTTTAGGCTTAGTTAGCTCTCCGGCTGTGCCGAGGCGTCTAGGGCATCGTAGGAACGCTCCACGGCTACTGCTACTGTAGTTGTGCTGTTAGGATCAGGGGTCTGCCATCCACTAAGTTACCAACCTCTCTGGTTTCCTGGTGGCTTAGCCTATTCCTGCTATCCTCCTCGGTGACCCATTCATAACAGAATCACCAGCCCGAACTGTAGACTCTAGGGTACTCAAAAGAAGGAAAGAATTATTTAAAAAAAAAAAAAAAAGTGTCAGAATTTTTTTGTATATTTTTTCCTCTTTTTCTCTGGGGCCGTAGGAGGATTTTTTCCTTAATGGAGACTAAGCAATTGTCTGATCATGTTGAGCAACTCGCTGCTGAAGTGCGGGGAATTTCTGTCTATCTAGCTCAATCATCTGCTATAGAACCAAAAATCCCTACTCCTGATGTGTTTTCGGGGGGATCGGTCAAATTTTTTGAATTTTAAGAATAATTGTAAACTATTTCTTGCTTTGAAGCCTAACTCATCGGGGAGCTCGGTGCAGCAGGTTAAAATTGTCATCTCCCTGCTGCGCGGTGATCCCCAGGACTGGGCTTTTTCTCTGACACCTGGAGATCCTATTCTGGCTAATGTGTATGCGTTTTTTCAAGCCCTGTGTTTGTTGTATGATGAACCTAATGCTATTGATCAAGCTGGGAAAACCTTATTGGCATTGAACCAGGGTCAAGATGCTGCGGAGTTATATTGCCAGAAATTCCGAAAGTGGGCGGTCCTTACTAGATGGAATGATGATGCCCTAGCAGCTCTCTTTCGGAAAGGTTTGGCAGAAACCGTAAAAGATGTTATGGTAGGATTTCCTGTCCCCTCTGGTCTTAACGACTCCATGTCATTAGCCATTCAAATTGATCGACATTTACGTGAACGTAAAAGTACACGAGAGGCGTGCTGCCTTTTGAACAAACTTCTGAACCCATGCAATGTGATAGGGTTTTGTCTAGGGCGCAACGTCAAGAGTTTAGAAGTCGTAATAAGTTATTCTTCTTTTGTGGGGACGCCTCATGTTATTTCTGTCTGCCCTAAATGAGAAAATCGTTTTTGTCACTCATTTGCCATGGGCAGTGTACAGCCTAAGTTCCTGTTGGCAATTACCTTGATCTGCTCATTGTCTACATTTTCTGCTAAGGCTTTTGTTGATTCAGGACCAGCTTTGAATCTGATGGATCTTGACTTTGCCAAATGTTGTGGTTTCCCCATGGTGCCCCTGAGAACCCCTATTCCCTTGAGGGGGATTGATGCTACCCCATGGGCGGAGAATAATCCCCAGTTTTGGACTCAGGTGATAATGCGGGTCGCCCTGGACCATCAAGAGAATTCTAAATTTTTGGTGTTGCACAATTTGCATGATATTATTGTACTGGGTTTTCCTTGGTTGCAAACCCATAATCCTGTTTTGGATTGGAAATCTGTGTCTGTGGTGAGTTGGGGTTGTCAACGTGTTCTTAGTGACATTTCTATTTTCTCCCCCTCTCCCTAGTCTCAAGATGTTCCTGACTATTTGGCTGATTTTCCTGATGTATTTAGTGAGAGTAAGTCTGCGTCTTTGCCTCCTCATAGGAGTTATGACTGCACAATTGAGTTAATGCCCGGTTGTAAATTTCCCAAGGGTCGGCTTTTCAACTTATCGGTACCTGAACATGATGCTATGCGATCTTATATCAAGGAATCATTGGAGAAGGGTCATATCAGAACATCCTCTTCAACTTTGGGTGCTGGTTTTTTTTTTGTGGCCAAAAAAGATGGCTCATTAAGGCCATGTATTGACTATCGTTCCCTTAACAAAATCACTGTTAAATATCAGTACCCGTTACCCCTGATTTCTGATTTATTTTGCAGAGTTAAAAGTGCTGGTTGGTTTACCAAACTTGACCTCAGGGGGGCGTATAATCTTATTCGCATCAAGCACGGGGATGAATGGAAGATGGCGTTTAATACTCCAGAGGGACATTTTGAGTACCTGGTGATGCCTTTTTGGCTCACTAATTCCCCTTCCATGTTCCAATCTTTTATGAACAATATTTTCCGGGACCTTGTGGATAAGTTTTTGATCATTTATCTGGATGATATTTTGATTTTTTCCAGTAATTGGGATTCTCATGTGGAACATGTTCGGACTGTGTTCTGGATTTTGAAGGAAAATACTCTGTATGTTCAGGGATCGAAATGTCTTTTTGGTGTACATAGGATTTAGTTTTTGGTTTTGGGATTCATTTTGTCCCCGTCTGCTATTGAAATGAACCCGGCCAAGGTACAGGCCATTTATGATTGGGTTCAGCCCACTTCTCTGAAGACCTAAAGCCAGAAAGGTGAAATCTAAACAGCCCCGGAGTAGATCCCCAATGGAATAGATAGCCCCCAAACATATCTTGTCACTGAGACAAGATGAGACACAAACATAGGCAGAAAATAGACTGAGCAAATGATGGGGCCTAAACTGTCTAGACAGGATAGGACAGGAAAGACGCTGTCTGCAATCACGCAAAAACCCTAAAAATATCCAACACGTCTGATATACAAAAACACAGAGACCACACAACCTCTCCCCCCGCTAGATCAGCACTCTGGTTTAAACTGGCAGCAAAGCAAAAGCGACTAATATAACAGGGGACTGAACACACTGACACAAGCTGTAACATATGGAGCGGGGCCCAGCGCTGCCCCAGCAGGGAGCACGCTGAACCCTCGCAACAAAGCAGAAAGCAGAAAAAGGCACAACCAGGTTAGATGCAATGGATTAGCAAAATAATCACTTAACTGAACCATGCAGATCAGGCAGGAGACAAAAGAAATCCAAATGCACAAGAAGGAAATCATCAGCAACTACTAAGGGAAGCCTGCTCACTTATATGCTCCCAGCCTGCAATCCCAGATTCCCAATCATCATCGTCAGGTGGCAAACTTCCATCAAGCTGGCCAGCTCCACTACTCCCAGTAACCACCAGAGGGAGCTCAGGCCCAGAAGTCCGAGTAAGGGAATTCACAACAGAAAACGTGAGACGGCGGCAGGACATTGAGTTGCCGTCTCCTCTTCCGGCCAGAGTGCAGCAGCCCACGCTTGACACCAGGATTTCTGCGGCTCTCTTTGCTTTAGCTGCACAGGCTTATATACTAGGGGCTCAGAAGGTAAAACCAGTGACCGCCCGCTGCCGCCAGAAGTTGGACCGTTATTTGTTTGACCCCATCTGAGGACATTCCACCAGCCGTTGTAGGTACTACAACCCCCAACGGATCATCTGCAGCTGAGGAACCTAAGGACATGATAAGTTTAATAACTGGACTGCTGTTACTTTGCAATTTATCTTTTCAACTTAACTGTTTATCTCCCTGTGAGGAGTTCCTCTATTGTTTCAATTAAACTGTTATACTGTTAACCCTTGCTCTGCCTCACTTGCGTCTCTGCATCCCGTGACCTGCTTACACAATCACATGCCAATCTCTTTCTTTTCTGATAAACCCATCTGAAACAATGAACGAAGCAGAAGAGAAAGTGCTTGTGTCTCTAAAAATTGCATATGGAGCCGTAATGTGACGAGCGCAGAGAGAGTAAAAACAGAATCCTAATAGCTCTTTGACAGGGGGACTGCCGATGTCATGCTGATTGACAGCCGACTCTCTGCTGCCTAACTGGGGGAGCTGGCTGTCAAGTATCCACAATCAGTGATGGTTTGGGGAGCCATGTCATCTGCTGGTATAGGTCCACTGTGTTTTATCAAGACCAACGTCAGTGCAGCCGTCTACCAGGACATCTTAGAGACCTTCATGCTTCCCTCTGCTGACAAGCTTTTTGGAGATGGAAATTTCATTCTCCAGCAGGACTTGGCCCCTGTCCACACTGCCAAGAGTACCAATACCTGGTGTACACACAACAGTATCACTGCGCTTGATTGGCAGCAAACTCGCCTGACCTTAACCCTATAGAGAATCTATGGAGTATTGTCAGGAGGAAGATGAGAGACACCAGACCCAACAATGCAGACGAAATGAAGGCTGTTATCAAAGCAACCTGGGCTTCCATAACCCCTCAGCAGTGCCACAGTCTGATCTCCTCCATGCCACGCCGCATTGATGCAGTAATTGATGCAAAAGGAGCCCCGACCAAGTATTGAGTGCATTGACTGATCATACATTTCAGTAGGACAACATTCCGGATTTTACAATCATTTTTTCAAGCTGTTTGTTATAAAGTATTCTAATTTACTGAGATAATGACTTTTGGGTTTTCATTGGCTGTAAGCCATAATCATCAACACTAACAGAAATAAACCCGTGACATAGATCACTCTGTGTGTAATGACTCTATAGAATATAGGAGATTCACTTTTTTTTTTTATTGAAGAACTGAAATAAATTAACTTTTTGATGATATTCTAATTTTGTGAGACGCACCTGTAGCTTTATATACAGTAAGTGAGTAACAAAAGTTATGGTTCTCATAAGGTGAGGATAAAAAAAATATCGGTAATCCCCTCAAACTAAAGGCCCACATGATGATAGAAGTGCAGAAGGTCCTGTTGACTTTATAACTGGACAATGCTTCTCCTTGGGCCTGATGGGCTTAAAGGGGTTGTTTATCTCTGGGGACAGTTAGGTTTTTTTTTTTTACTTTAAAGCATGTATTTTGTGATAAAAATAATTTTTGCTATTGGGTTTGATTAAAAATGTTGTGCCATTTTGCTTTTACAGGCTTTTTATCCCCCTGCACGTTCAACTTTGATCTGAAAGAAATGGATAACACTTTTCAGACGCTCAGATCCAGCTCTGATCAGAGTGTTATTGGCATAATCATCCCAATTCCTTCAGATGAGAGAATCACCAGACGTGTGCACCTGCCCTTATAATAAAATCCAATCCGCTATCTTTTTTTGTAGACGTGTGTTTCGGGATAATGTTTCTCCTCTGATCTGATTAGGCTGTATGCGATGAGAGTCCTCTTACTGGGGTCCAAGGGGTAACATCATCCTTGTGGCGAGTGACGTGCTTGACGTGGCTGTGTAAAGAGACTTAAAGGCCATGCAGTGCTCTTCTGGGAAACAAAATATGCAAAATGCCTCAACAAAGAAAAATCACAGATATAACGTAGCAATGCAGTTTTACTAGAGTGTCCCTTTAAGAGCCATATGTTTGTATGTCTACAAAAAATTTACCAATTGAGACAATAAAGCTAGTTCAGTCTGCGTCAGCAGATATTGACTCTCGGGTCTTTATGGTATCATATTTTGGGCTGTTTGGAAATCACTTGAATTTCTTTCCCAAAATAATATTGAAATTGGCAAATATTTACTCCAGATAAGATGGAAAAGATTGTGACCAATTGGACGCGTACTGTGCCAAAACAAAGGCCTACAACAGGAGACCATTGTGTTACCCAACATTTCGACAGATCCACCCTATTAAACATAACCTGAAAAGACATAGCAAACAACCAAGAATATAAAGTTAATTCCCGTAAGACTCGTCCATCCTACTCTCAGTTCCAACCATCCACGGGCAACAAACACCAAGTGAGTAGACAAGCCATGAACTGCAAAGTGATTTGCTTATTTGCCATCGCCCTCATTGTTGGGTCCTCCAGTTCCGTACATGGTCAGAATGCACCAAGTAAGTTGTCTACATTTGTTTCTTATATTACTATATTATATGTATGCGTTCATCTTGATATAAAAATTTGTCAAAGAGTATTTCATATGAGTTACTAGTTTATATGTGTGAAAGTACTTTAATAGGATATATTGTGTTATTAGAGAGTTGAAGAACAGATCTAAATCACTCATTGTAGCTCTGGCCTTTTTGTTTAGGGTTCTTGTCCTGTTGGACGGTGAACCTTCTTCCACATGCTGGCAGCTCCCCTACATTGCATGTAGAAAAAAAGGTGATATGGTTGGATGAGACCAAAGTAGAACTTTTTGGGATAAATGCAAAACACATTGCATTGGGGAAGACTAACACTGTACATCACCTTGAAAACAACATTCCCACTGTCAAACATGGTAGCAGCATCATAATGCTGTGTGGAGGCTTTTCTTCAGCAGGGGCAGGGTTAGGGATGCCGGTCAGAGTTGCTAGGAAGACGGATGGAGCTAAATACAGGTCAATCATGGAGGAAAACCTGTACAGAGGCTGCAAAAGACTTAAGACTAGGGCATAGGTATACCTTCAAGCAGGACAAGACCCTAAACATCTGGCCAGAGCTACAATGGAGGGTTAAGATAAAAGCCAGTCACTGTCCAGACCTAAATCCCAGTGAAAATCTGTCACAAGACGTGAAAATTGCTGATCACAGACGTCTCTATCCAATCTTACTGAGCGAAAGCGAGTGTGCGAAGAAGGGACAAAATGTCACCTCTAGATGTGCAAAGCTGGGAGAGACAGACCCCGAAAAGGCTGCACCAGTAATTGCAGTCAAAGGTGGTCCTACAAAGTATTGACTCACAGTGGTTGAATACAAATGCAAATCAATTTTCAGATTAATATTTTTATAACAATTAGAAAACCCTCTATCATTTCCTTTACACTCCACATATACTTTACAGTGGCATATAAATGTTTGGGCCCTCCTGGTCAAAATTACTGTTATTGTGAACAATTAAGCAAGTTGAACATTAAATTATCTCTAAAAGGCCTAAAGTTAAAGATGACCCATTTCCAGTATATAGTAATGATTTTCATTTTTTAAAAATACAAAAAGGAAAATGGGCCAATGTAAATGTTTGAGCACCCTGCATGGTTAGTACCTAGTAGCCCTCCCTTTTGAAAGTACCACAGCTTGTAAAAGTTTTTTTGTAGCCAGACAAGAGTCTTTCAATTGTTATTTGAGGGATTTTCATCCATTCTTCTATGGAAGATTCTTCCAGTTCTGTGAGATTCCTGGGCCGTCTTACTTCCTCTACTATTTTGAGGTCTAATCACAAATTTTCAATGAGGTTCAGATCAGAGGACTGTGAGGGCCATTGTAAAACCTTCAGCTTGTGACTTTTGAGGTCATCTATTGTGCATTTGCCACGTGGTTAGGATCATTATCCATTTGTAGAAGCCATCCTCTTCCTCTTCCTCTTTTCACCTTCAGCTTTTTTACATACAGTGTTATGATTGCATCAAGAATTTGTTGAAATTTAATTGAATCCATTCTTTCCTCTACCAGTGAAATGTGCCATTGGCTGCAACACAACCCCAAAACATGATTAATCCACCCCCCATGCTTAATGGTTGGGAGATGTTATTTTCCTTAAATTCTGTGCCCATTTTTCTCCACACATACTGTATCTTTGATCATTGTGGCCAAAGATTTCTATTTTAACTTCATCAGTCGACAGGACTTGTTTTCAAAATGCATCATGCTTGTTTAGACATTCGTTTGCATACTTCTGACGCTGAATTTTATGAATTTTATGGTGAGGACGCAGGAGAAGTTTTCTTCTGATGGATCTTCCATGAAGGCCATATTTGTGCAGGTGTCTCTAAACAGTAGAACAATGTACCACAACTCCAGAGTCTGCTAAAAATTTGTGAAGGTCTTTTGCAGTCAAGTGGGGGTACTGATTTGCCTCACTAGCAATCCTACAAGCAGCACTCACTGAAATTTTTCTTGGTTTTCCAGACCTTATCTTGACCTCCACTGTTCCTGGTAACTGCCATTTCTTAATTATATTTCAATCTCAGGAAAGGGCAACTTGAAAATGCTTTGCTATCTTCTTATAGCCTTCTTCTGGTTTGTGTGCCTCCACCATTTCATTTTCAGAGAGCTACGCAGCTGCTTAGAAGAACTCATGGTTGCTGTTTTTGGCACAAGGTTAGAAGAGTCTGGGTTTTAATAAAGCTGGGAAATTTGCATCACTTGGCCTTTCCTAACTATGTTGGTGAACAAGCCATAACCATAACAGGCTAATTAAGGTTTGAAATCTTGGTCAAAGTTATCTGAGCACACAAATCTCCAAGGGTACCCAAACTTTTGCATTGGCCGATTTCCCTTTTTGTAGTTTTTAAAATGTAAAAAAATTACAAAATATATACTTTTTTGCCTAAAATACAAAGGAAATCCGTCATTGTTAACTTTAAACCTTTTAGAGATCATTTCATCTTCAAGTTGCTTAACTGTTCACTATGACAGAAATTTTGACCAGGGGTGCCCAAACTTTTACATGGCACTGTAAATTTGTGGGCTTAATGTCAAAAAATGTGGAAAAGTTCACGGCGTATGAGTATTTTTTTCAAGGCACTGTATAAAGCTTTGTATAGACTTTCAGATCTCTGGTTGTCGGAATGCTGGGAGCCCCACCGATTCCTGGAATCGGGGCTTTGAAGACCCTTTTGGTAATGCAGTGATGTGCAATCATGTGCATTTCTGCTCCATTCATTCTGTATGGGACCTCCGGAGATATCGAGGGCACAGTTACATGATCTACATTCTTATGGATAGGGGATAATAATCTCCAAACTTGGTACAACTTCTTTAAGTTACCAACTTTCGGAAATGGTCTTTGTGAATAATTTTTTTCATAACCATACCATCATTCTAAGACCATTCCCGTTCGACATCTCAAGATTAGGGGGCACTGTTCACTGAAATATTGTAAGTGGTTTCTGACATGTCCAGCAGAATTGACTACTCAGGAGAGGTCTTTTTTTTTTGCCTGTAACTGTCCTGAATTTTCCGTGAGACAAAGCAAGGATGGTAAAGCTACTGTCTATGGGCTTTACTGGAGTGGACCAATAGAGTCCTGTAAGTCGCACACAGCTCCTCCCCTGCAGAGCCTCTTCTAATTTACATGTTTTACTGGACCTTATCCACAGAGTCCCTGCAACCTTGTGTTCCCCTTGACTCATCTTAACCCTTAGGGCTCCTTAAATCTTATGTATCATCCCTGTGCCACTTCCCCAACCGAACCTCTGTTACTTTATGACTCCTTCTGCCCGTCACTCTGCACCCTCCCCTGCATATGCCTACCTATCTACATTTCGCCTGACCTTCTTGATTATACCCAAACATAATCACTCCTTACAAAAAGTCCCTTCTTCCTTGTGTTTCCACCAGATCACACCCTGGTTATGGGGCCAAAAAAGTTTAGTGCCAGCCCCTGCTGAGACACATATTTAATATCGAAAGACAAAATGTCAGGCTCAGTAGGTGAGGTAGATCCTCTAAGCCTCAGGTACGGGTGGGCACACAGACACCAGGCATTGGTGCAGCAGGCAGGAAGGCACGTGGTCCATGAGGACTAGTCATGCTCAGGTATCTCAGGAAGCAGCAGGCTGGATGAAGTGGAACACAGCAGGGAAGGAAGCAAAAGGAATGTATGCAGAGAAGGAGGACAACACCAACCATAGAGGTCTAGAGTCTCAATCCCAAGACACAGATGTGTGCCTAAATGGTGTGGAGCACAACACGGGGGCAGCGGACTCAGGGGAAGGAAGCTGGACCTGTGATACCACGTGTATAACACAAGCATTGTATTTCACACGTAACGAATCGATATGTTATAGGAGCCATGTAGGTAACTTCTGATGTCTGTTTAATTATATTAATATCGGCTTAGGGAAATGAATTGTTGAAACACCAGTGTTTTATAAAGTATCTAAGTTTTATCCAGTAGCTGTCACTTAATTTCCTTTAAGTAGAAATGAGCAAAATTTGCTGAAAATTTGAATTAATCAATTTGCTTGAAATTAGCAAAAACAAAGGTTTTATTTGGACTGAATGTTCCTTATTATTCTCTATGGCCTCTGTAGACCCCTTACACCTTTCCCAAAACTCTTGTTGATTTTGAATCATAAAAAATTTTGGATATGAGGAAAATCTGATTTTTTTTTATAATATTCAAGGCAAATTCAATTTACCTCAAACCGATTAGCTCAACCCCACCTACAACCTTTACAGCTGCCGCCTGACTCTGAGCTTACCTTATATGATTTTTTTTTTTTTAATCATTTTTAGATGAAGATCAATGCTCAATTGCCCCATTTTCAAGAGTGAATTGTGGACATCCCGGCATCACAGCGGAGCAATGTATCGCCAAGAATTGCTGCTATAACGATATGGAATATGATGCCCCCTGGTGCTTCTATCCTCGCCCAAATGAAGGTAAGATTTAAAGAATTGTACAGACTAAAAACAACATCCCATGGTCTCATTGTACCAAAACATCATCTGTGGTCAATGGTTGCATGAGAACGTAGAATGCGCAAACAGCGCCATCCTTGTTCCCAGGTTGTGTCTGGTACTGCAGCTCAGCTCTTTTAACTTCAATGAGTCCAATGGACAAAGTTACTAGGGTTCTCTGAATCCGCATGTAATGGCTTCATTTTTTGGGACTTTTTGCTTTCATTATATTTCCAGTGTCCTCAATTAATGTTAATAGTTACTTATGACTTTTCTTCTTCTATAGAATGTGAATTTTGATGGACAACCCGGTCTCTGCCAATGGAAGAAATGCAATCAGACACAATTATCATCATGTTTCATATCACGGATGGAACAATCGGAGAACAATCTCTGCCTGATAAGATTTCACATCATGAAAGACTTTCACTCTTTCTAAATGGCTCTTATGTAAAGTAATAAAGATCCAACTGGAAATGTAGGCGCGTTTCGCAGTTTTTTTGAATAGAAGGTCTCAGATCAGTGGTATACATAGGAGGCCTCAAAACTCAAAATGGGTCCACTTTACAGCACCTGGTGGTACCAATGTGTTTCCCAAAGCTTGCTAGATGAACTCGTACTCTGGTGTCTATGGGCATTCGACAATACTTTCTGGGGCTTTTGCCCACCAAAATTACATGTTGAATAAGCCTGTTCCGGCCCTAACCAGGTAACCATGATTACAACTATTCCTTCCCAACATGCACAACCTCCCCATCCTGCTGATACCTCAATACTGAGCCGCTGCTGCTGTATGTGTCCCTATTACTGCACCTGCTGTGTGGCAAAAGGTCTCAGTGCCCCCACATAATAATGTCCACCACTGTGCCCCTTACAAAGTTTAATGCCTCCTTAGTGCCCACTAGATGGTAAAATTGCCCCTTAGAAAATATTAATGCCCTGCGCAAGTGCCCTAGAAAACAGCAGCCACGTTTTGCCCCCCTAGAAAATAATACTCTGAGTGCCACTATAACAATAAGTGTTCACTCAATAATGTCACAAAAGCCTCCCTTGTACATCTCTCTTGTACACAATATGATAGGCCCACAACTCCCCCATACTCAGTATAATGCCCCTACTATTCCACTCTGCACAGTATGATATCCCCACAATTCCCCCATATACAGTATGATAGGCCCACAGCTCCCCTACACACAGTATGATGCCTCCATATCTCACATATACACAGTATTCTGTTCCACACAGCTCCCCTATACACAGTATAATGCCTCTACAATACTCCCCACACTGTATGATGGCCCATTAGGTGTCACACACTCAGGGACAGTTTCAGGCAAAGTGGGGCCCTGGGCAAAAAATTAAAGTGGGGCCCCAAAATCTGCACTCAAACAATGATATACCAATACGACCACTAACCCATAACCTGTCAAATAAGTCATGTGCCCCATGGGAGTCATGTGCCCCACCAGGTATGTGTAGATGGGACGTCACCTCCTGATGCAACAATGAATGATGGCGGACAAGCACTTTAAGTTTGTAAAAAACAATTCCATTAAAGGAATTGTATGGTGAAAACAAGATATCATCTGTCCAGCGGGGGGGGGGGGGGTCCAAAAACTGGGACACACATTGATCGGCAGAACAGGGGACTGTAATCCCCATTAGAATGAGGCAGCAGTACGTGTATGAGACCGGCGCTCCATTCATTTCAAATGGGCCGCTAACCTCTGCGCTCAAAGATAGATGGATAGATAGATAGATAGATAAATAGATAGATAATAGATAGATAGATAGATAGAATGATAGATAGATAGAAGAAAGATAGATGATAGATAGATAATAGATGATAAATTATAGATAGATAGATAATAGATAGATAAATAGTGAGATAGATAGATAACAGACAGATAATACATACGTTGTCATGTGGCGTGCGCGCTGGTGAGTAGCAGTAGGCTGCTCAGAGCATGGTGCTCCCAGTATGGTTCGGCCCCAGCGGGTAGTGGGTTTGGCCCAACAACTGGTCCGACAACAGAGTGTAGGTGAAGCTTCAGAACGACGAAGGCAGGGATTACGATTGTCAAGGACGACAATAGACAAAGGAAGGGAGAGTGTATGGAAGGTGACCTGACGGACGGACGGACTTGTCTGAATAGAGAAAGGAAGGTTTGCACAGTTTAGACAGGTGTCAGTTACTCCAGTGGGAAAATAGCTGAGAAAGTGTAGTGGACGTGCAATACCTTGGGTTGACCATTAGAGGGCAGGGAGGAGTGTGAGTAAAGGACATGACATCAGCTTAGGGCTTAGGAAACCGTTGGTCATGGGGGGCGGAGTTACAGGGAACCGGAAATGATATAAATACTGAGGGAGGGTTCCAGAAAGTTCCAGTCCCCAGGGGGAGCTCAAGTGACAGAACTACGACAGTTTGTGCACTCTGAGGAAAACCAAACCAGGGGGACTGAGGAGAGAGAACGTCAGGGGGGTGGTCCTGACAGGAAAATGCCGCAGTATAGACGAGGCACCGAGGTAAAGCACACCGTATTGAAAGAGGGAGACGACTGTTCAGTAGAAGTACTGTTGGTTTACGGGCCTAAGGCGGCCACAGTGACAGATCTGACAGGAGCGTCAAAGAGTGAAGAGGGGCCGGTACGTATATGTACGTCCCCGATGTAAAGTACGTTGTGCGGGAAACGGCTCTGGAAACGGAGAGCCGATAAGTCAAGTGAGGTGAAGTGTATTGAAGTGCGGTGTACTGCGGAGGCCATCGGGTGGACGGCGAAGAGAATAAAACTTGGACCTGTTGCACCCGATATTTGCCTCCCTCGTGTCTCTGTTACATCTCTGCGCGGTAAGAAGAGGGACCACCCCCCCAGCTCGGCCCACGATCCCTACATTTGGCGTAGTCGGCAGGATCGCCACCGCTAATACGTCATCTTCTGCGGCAGGCCTGCCCAAGGAATGGAAAGAGACTCAGACTGCTTTGTGTGGATTATAAGCACCTATGGAATACAAACTACCCACCTGTGGATTACAAATTGGGAACGCTGTGGCGGATCCGCGTTGTTGGCAGAGGATCCGGGGCGGTACCAGGAGCTGTGCAGGATGGCGGTGTTACTTCGACGCCGAAGTGAGATCTAGGTGTTTGCTGTTGTCCCCAATGGACTGGGGCCCCCTCCTACGTACCCCTGGGGCCAGCGATATGTACCAGGAGGCCGGCACTCTCACATACTGGACCCTGGCAAGTGGGTGGAAAGGCCTGCCATCGCCCCACCCAGCCGAGGGAGTGGCACAGAGGAAAAGTTTGGCTGCGACTGTCTGGCGCCATTTGAGTGCTGCTTATCAGACGATATGCGACGCTGTGGATGTCGGGGCATCGGGCACCTGGAGTGGCGGTGGCGCCGGGAGGTCGAGTTACGCCAGAAAACGGCCCCCTCAGAGTCCCAGGCAGGAAACTGGATGCTGAGCGGAGAAGCGGAGCCTTTGCGGAGTCAGCGGGAGCGGACACCAAAAATATCAGTGGAGAGCCTCTCTGCAGAACCCCGGAGCCTGGAGGCAAGCACCGCCGGACGGCGGGGTGAAGAGCGGAGACTGCGTGAGGAGCCGCGTGATGACGTGACGGAGGCCGCGGCGCCGGGGAAGGTGAGAGTTCCCCCGGCCCCACCAGCAGCTCCGCAAGCGGCCCCCACCATTCAGCCGCAGTACGCGGCATCCTGTGTCCCCGAGAGCCCGGCCAAAGAGGGCGCTACCATCTGTGCTGAACTGAGCAGGGGCTCCGTTCCTAATCCCGAGTCACTCCGCCCGGTGATGTCACGCCTGGTGTCGCCGGTGCGGAACTTGTTGCTAGAAGACGCTGTTGCGTCCCCCCGGCCAGAAGTGACATCTTCCCCGAGACCGGCCGTTAACCCTGCTGTACCGGCTCCGGCTGAAACGTCAGGTGCGGCCTATCCTGCGGCCGTGGTTATGCCGGTGCTGGAGCCCGCTGCGTCCTATTTGGCAGGTCCCGTGACCCAACCTACCGAGAACACGGCTGCCCCCATCTGCCATTCGGCTCCAGCGGCTGCTGGGCCGCAGAAACCATCGGCCACCTCTGCCCTGCCCTCTTCTTCAGCGGAATCCCGCCCACTGGACTCCAGAGCTTGCGCTGTACCCTCCGTTTGGGTCGCAGAGGTTATCAAGAAAAAGAAGGCCCGGGAGCAGGAGATATGGGGCCTACTCCACTCAAAGGGGGAGGCTTGCATGGCAGTGAAGAGATCTCGGGGACGGCTGGTGTATACCAACGTCGACAAGGGGTACGGTTTCATCCGAGATAAGACTGGCCAAAAGGTATATGTGAATGTGGCCTCCATACGTCACGGCCGGGCTCTGATGGAGGGAGACTTAGTTTCATATTATAAAGAATACTGCCCCCCGCGGATATTATGCGGTGGCAGTACTGGCGGAGCCAGAAGAACACGAGCCCCCGTAAAGAGAACTGTTGAGGACACTCCCTACATCCCAGGAGCTCCACGGCTGTGGGCGCCTTGCTGCCAGCCACAAATAAGTGATTTGAACTTTCGAAAATTCGTTGCCCCGTTGTGCAAATTTCAAGGACAGATTGCGTCCGAGTTTAAAAAAAAAAAGGTTTAATATAGAAGTTTTTTTTTTTGTATTAAGCCTGGCAAAGCGGGGATGTCAAGAAAAGAGAGTGTCCATGTCAAAGGAAGGGGGGAGGATAACATATGAAGTTTTATTGTTGTATGTTGATTTTTGAAGCAATAGAAAAAGAAAAAAAAATATAAAAATGGGGTACTTGTGTTATTGTGAAGTTGTTTTGTTGTATAATATGCACAAGTAAATGCAACAGGTCTGGGTAAGAGAAGGTCTGAGGGACCAAAGGGAAGTGTGAGATCCGAAAGGGGTCTATGTGTGAAGAGGGTCTGGGAGACCGAGGTGCCGACCATGACATGTAACTGAAAGAAAGGTAAAAGAGATGGAAGATGTGAGAAAGACAGCCGTCCTAGGTCAGGTCCCCGACAACACGGACACCTCTGAAGGAGGAAAGTTGACGCCGGTAATGATCTGGTAGGTGTGAGGCCTCGATCATGGCGTACCAGACAGTGGAAGGTGACAGAAGGGGAGAGTAGGGGAAGGTACACGCCATAGAGAGAATATGGGTGTACCTAGCCCAATTTGAAAGATGCTGTCAAGTGGCGTGCGTGCTGGTGAGTAGCAGTAGGCTGCTCAGAGCATGGTGCTCCCAGTATGGTTCGGCCCCCGCGGGTAGTGGGTTTGGCCCAACAACTGGTCCGACAACAGAGTGTAGGTGAAGCTTCAGAACGACGAAGGCAGGGATTACGATTGTCGAGGACGACAATAGACAAGGAAGGGGGAGTGTAGGGAAGGTGACCTGACGGACGGACGGACTTGTCAGAATAGAGAAAGGAAGGTTTGCACAGTTTAGACAGGTGTCAGTTACTACAGTGGGAAAATAGCTGAGAAAGTGTGGTGGATGTGCAGTACCTTGGGTTGACCATTAGAGGGCAGGGAGGATTGGGAGTAAAGGACTTGACATCAGCTTAGGGCTTAGGAAACCGTTGGTCATGGGGGGCGGAGTTACAGGGAACCGGAAATGATATAAATACTGAGGGAGGGTTCCAGAAATTTCCAGTCCCCAGGGGGAGCTCAAGTGACAGGAGAACTTCGGCAGTTTGTGCACTCTGAGGAAAACCAAACCAGGGGGACTGAGGAGAGAGAAAGTCAGGGGGGTGGTCCTGACAGGAAAATACCGCAGTATAGACGAGGCACCGAGGTAAAGCACACAGTATTGAAAGAGGGAGACGACTGATCAGTAGAAGTACTGTTGGTTTACGGGCCTAAGGCGGCCACAGTGACAGATCTGACAGGAGCGTCAAAGAGTGAAGAGGGGCCGGTACGTATATGTACGTCCCCGGTGTAAAGTACGTTGTGCGGGAAACGGCTCTGGAAACGGAGAGCCGATAAGTCAAGTGAGGTGAAGTGTATTGAAGTGCGGTGTACTGCGGAGGCCGTCGGGTGGACGGCGAAGAGAATACAACTTGGACCTGTTGTACCCGATATTTGCCTCCCTCATGTCTCTGTTACATCTCTGCGTGGTAAAAAGAGGGACCACCCCCCCAGCTCGGCCCACGATCCCTACAGTGAGATAGACTGATAGATGATAGAGAGATAAATAGAGAATAGGTAGATAATAGATAAATAATAGATAGATAAATAATTGATAGATAGATATCAGTGAGATATATAATTAGTGCCTTGCACGTGTAGCTTACAATAGATCTATTAACCTAACAAATAAATGAAAAATAAAACGATGTGGGGTCCCCCCATTTCTTATAACCAGCAAAGGTAAAGTAGACTGTATGATGGCCCCACAGTTGTCTCTACAGTTTATGATGACCCCTACAGTGTATGATGGACCCCTTTATAGCCCTCGCTATGTTTGATGTCCTGCACAGTAGCTCCACACTTTATGATGGCCCCCTTAGTAGCCCTTACTCTGTATGGTGGCCCACAGTAGCCCCCCACAGTGTATGATGGCCCCCTTGTATTCCCCTTGCAGTATGATGACCCCAGAAGCAGCTTCCACACTGTATGATGGCCTCACAGTAGTCCCCATAGCAGTCCCCATACTCTATGATGGCCCCTTTAGTAGCGCTCACACTGTATCCTGGTTCCCTTAGTAACCCCCACACTGTATGATGGCCCTATATAACCTCCAATCTGTATGAGGGTCCTCTTAGTATATCCCACCCTGTATGTGAGCCCCCTTTGTAGCCCCCACAGTGTATCATGGGCTTCTCATAATATTAAAATAAAAAAAATAGGCAAATTATAATTGCGTTCTGTCAGTGGTGACCTGGCAGGTCTAAAATGTATATCATGGACAGGCTTAGTGCAAGCCATTCCGCTTACCAAATCCCAGGGGTTGCCCTAACTTTCACCCTTTAACCCCTATACAGGGATATGGGCTTAAACAGAGGCCCTTGGCATGGGGCCGCAGAAAAAGCTGCTGTTCGGTGGAGCAGGCTGGCAGGAATGGTGAGGTGGCTGTGTCAGAATCAAGAGGACATGAGAGGTACAAAATCATAAGAATAGTCAGAAACACAAGCCGAGGTCAAAACAAGGAGCAAAACAGAAAGGACTGAACCAGAGAAGAACAGGCGGCTTCCAGATGTGAGCTGGAAGCCTAAGTAGTGCGTGGTGCTATCCTAGGACGATTGTCACTTGGGGTAAAATCATGCCGTCCGGTGGCTGATACGTGTGTTCTAAACTCCGTAGAATGTTCTGACGTTGGCGAGTTGCGGCTGGGCGGGTTTTGACCTCATGGTTTGCTTTTTTTTACGGAGCTGAACCAAAAAACAAGCCGGACTGCCCATCACTAATTTAGGGGGTCCGTTCTTGCCTATATTACTCTACGGCTTTTCAAGCAACCTAAACAGAAAAGTGGCCACATTTAAGCTCAATTGTATTTCTGAGTTCTTCTAGACGGGTAACTTTGGTGGCATCTATACCTGTCACCAATATAATGGTGGATTTGATGTAAGCCAAATTATGCAAACCAGGAGGTTGTAGTAGATATTTTTGAGGCAAGGCTTAAAAAAAGAAACCTTTGGCAATAGATTTTTTTACAGATTCATCCTTAAAATATTGAATATTAATCCCTGATAGCTATGATTTAATTCTGGCCCTTTGTGACTCTCCTCCACCCCTGGCATTTGGGCACATACCGGATAAGAAGTCTATGGAGATCCATCATATTAACGGCTCCTCCTGTTACGAGGAGGCATTATCAAAAAAATAAAATTGTCTCACTATTTGAGTCAAGAAACCTTGCTCCATCTGCGTCATAGGATATTGACTCTCACCGTCCTCGGCTACGCAATACAGTCCTTTCGTAACACTTTTTGGGCTGCTTCGAATCACAGGAACTTCCCACCCAATATAATATTGAAATTGGCAGCTTCTTAGCTGAGATTAGATGGTGACTCACTGGGCCTGATTCGTGCCAAAACAAAGACCAACCACCAGAGACCATTGTGTTAGCCAACATTTCGGAAGACCCACCCTGTGGATGTGGACCGATAAGACCTAGCAAACAACAACCAAAGAATATAAAGTGATCCCCCTGGAGAATCGTCCATCCTGCACTCTATTCCACGGGCAAGAACAAGTGAGGAGACCAGCCATGAATTACAAGGTGTTTTGTTTATTTGCCATCGCCCTCATTGTTGGGTCCTTCAGCTCCGTACATGGACAGGCTGCGCTCAGTAAGTAAAATATAGTATTATGTCCAGCTAGTTTTAAAGGAGCCTTAAAGGAGGTTCCCTAGATTTGTCTGATATCGTACACCATATGTTTCACTGGAAAATCCATGTTCAAATAATACATTTGGGAATTATGGGTTAATGAAAAAAGGGGGTCCAACCACTCAAGGTCATCATCCATAAGCCAGAGTGAAGAGCAGCTAGAAAGAGGGTCTTTTGCTCTGGAGGATCTGTAACATTGGTGCCCTATATTTTTAGCCCAATGATTCTTATAGGCGGTAAGTGCAATTCTTTGGTTCCCCTGCGGAGGCACTGTGGGCAAAACAAAGAGTTTCTACCAGGTTCTCTAAAAGATTTAGGATGATCACTGTTTTTTTTTAACTTACAAAGAAGTTAACAAAATAAAATGGGGGAAAAGGAGAAGATGTTGAGATAAAGAGATAAGGAAAAACTTCTGAAAAAAAGAATTAAGAGGAAGGACCAATGGGCCCAGTTCAGTTCTAGGTGTCAAACTGTGTTGACTCTAGTTTTTGAAAGTGGCAAAAGCTCCTGAGATAACACAATAGAACTACGTGTTGTTGAATAAAAGAAATAAAAACATTTTGAAAAAAAAAAATATATATTTTTTAACATCTTTTAGCATAAGCAAATAGGTCATTCCTTGCTTAGTGATATAAAAGTCCCTTCTCCAACAAGGAATATATACTAGATTTTTTTCCAAAAAATTTTTTTGACAATTTTTTTTAACATTTTTCCTGCTGTTTTTTTTTTTAATCCAAATCCAAACTAGTCAGGAGTCTTTATTTTCCCTGTAAGTGGGGTTAAAATGTCAGCCCCAGTTACAGGGGAAATCAACATTATATATGGATTATCATGTGCAAAATGAAAAAAAAAAAAAATACTTAATTAAATATAATAAGAAAAATGCCATTGATAACCCGAACCATAGCTTCCAGCTCTGCTCCTAAGGACCCCAAACCATATATTACCAATATTAAAAATAAAACATTTTAAAAAAAAAACTTTTTTAAGCTTTTTTCACATTTTTCTTCTTGATATCACCAGAAAAAATTTGAATATAAAAATATGTATCACAAAATATTCTCAAAACATTGTACTGCACAAAAAAGTTCTAGCTTTCAAGCCCCACTACTTTATACCTGTTTAATTAATGGAAAAAGTCTTGATGCAAACCATGCCTTCAAGAAAAAATGGATGCTCACTTGACTGCTGTTAAAAGTTTTCAAGGGAGGTGAATATTGGTAAGCTCAATTTAACCTCATATACAGGGACTTTAAACAATATTTAGATTGTATTACACTGTTTTTTTTTTTTACTTAACTGCATGTATTTGGGATAAAAATCATCTTTGCAATTCAGTTTCATGAAAAGAGCTCAGAAAAGGAGAGATAAAAGAAAATTACAAATTCTCCCATCAGGCTATAATAAGGAGCTCACTGACGGTTTCTCTGTTAACTCTTTCTGCAGCACAGTACAGCACTATAGAAGGCAAATGAGTCAATATTCTTAATGAAATCTGAATGTAAATATGGTATTCAGCTCCAAATAAATGCATTTAAGTAAAAAAAAAAGTCCATAAACATGAACAACTCCTTTAATCTTTGTCTTATAATATGGAAAGACTTCACATAAGTCATTATTTTGGGAAAGTCTTTTTTTTCTTAAAGTCAAGACCAGTGGTGCAACTTGGTCTTGGTCAACTTGGTTGAACCACTTTAGAATAAAATGGCAAAAAATGTCAGCATATAGTTTCACTTAGGTAATGCTTAAGTAAAACTCATATTTGCCAAATTGCTATTTTTTTTCATAACCTCACCTCCTTTTACCACCCAAGCACCGGGTAGTGGGAATCAGCGAGGGGCAGAATCATAGTAGGTTCAGAAGTTGCCAATGGTCTGTTTGGCCGAAATAATAAGAAAAATACCTTTAAAGCCCATGATAGTTGTGGGCTCTGCTGTACATTTTTCATTGGGTCCTGTTATCATCAATTCGGACCACCGATCTTAGTTTACTCATGACGTCATGCATGGAAAATGTTCAAGGGAAGTCTTCCCTTTTTCGAAAGTCTCCTGAATGATCTGGAAGTTGGAAGGATGGTAAAACTTCTGCATATGGGCCACTCTAGATTGGGGCAATAGAGCCCCAGGCTTCCCCCCCTCCAAAGTATCCTTACTTACCACACTGTTTCCAGAGCCTTCTATAATCTGTATCTACCACCAACCAACTTTATCCCGCAGGTCCCTCTCTGATTTATGTCATCCTAAAAAAGTTACCCGTCTCCTGATGTTTTTAATTATTATCTTAATATAGATTTACGAAGTTAAAGAGGACCTGTGACTTGCTCAAAAAATGTTGTTAAATAATTTGTAAAAATCCCTGCGCTCCCCTGATTCTTGTGTTTTTTTCCGTTTTGCTCTGCATCGCTCCATTGCAGAGATATTCACATTTGTGTCTTCTGGAACGCAGTATGTGAAATCTCTGCTTGTAGTACAACTGAGTGTTTCTCCAGAGTGCTTTCAATCCTCCCTACCATTCACTGACAATCACAGCTCAGCTGCATTGTAGACTGCTAGCTGTGACTGGCATCATCTGAAAGGGAGGATAGAAAGCGCATGTTCCCCATTGAAGACTCTGAAGAAACGTCCAGTTGGACTAGAAGCAAAGGTTTCACATAGTGTGCTCCAGAAGAAACAAATGTGAATATCTTTGCAAAGGAGTGACACAGAGCAAAACAGAACAGAGTGTCAGAATCAGAGGACTACCGGGATTTTTAGGAGCAATTTCAATCGAACTTTTGGAGAAAATGACAGGTCCTCTTTAATTTAGTAAAACACAAATGTTCTATCAAGTCTCATTCAGCTACTATAATTTGACTTCCTATTAGCTTTACAGCTGCAGCCTGACACTGATCTTATATATGCAGTCATATGTAAAAGTTTGGGCACCCCTGTTAATGTTAACCTTTTTCCTTTATAACAATTTTGGTTTTTGCAACAGCTATTTCAGTTTCATATATCTAATAACTGATGGACTCAGTTATATTTCTGGATTCAAATGAGGGTTATTGTACTAACAGAAAATGTGCAATCTGCATTTAAACAAAATTTGATTTGTGCAAAAGTATAGGCACCCTTATCATTTTCTTGATTTGAACACTCCTAACTACTTTTTACTGACTTCCTGAAGCACTAAATTGGTTTTGTAACCTCATTGAGCTTTGAACTTCATAGCCAGGTGTAACAAATAATGAGAAAAGGTATTTAAGGTGGCCACTTGCAAGTAGTTCTCCTATTTGATTCTCCTATGAAGAGTGGCATCATGGGCTCCTCAAATCAACTCTCAAATGATCTGAAAACAAAGATTATTCAACATAGCTTTTCAGGGGAAGGATACAAAAAGTTGTCTCAGAGATTTAACCTGTCAGTTTCCACTGTGAGGAACATAGTAAGGAAATGGAAGAACACAGGTGCAGTTCTTGTTAAGCCCAGAAGTGGCAGGCCAAGAAAAATATCAGAAAGGCAGAGAAGAAGAATGGTGAGAACAGTCAAGGACAATCCACAGACCACCTCCAAAGACCGGCAGCATCATCTTGCTGCAGATGGTGTCACTGTGCATCGGTCAACAATACAGAGCACTTTGCACAAGGAGAAGCTGTATGGGAGAGTGATGCGAAAGAAGCCGTTTCTGCAAGCACGCCAAAAACAGAGTCGCCTGAGGTATGCAAAAACACATTTGGACAAGCCAGTTACATTTTGGAAGAAGGTCCTGTGGACTGATGAAACAAAGACTGAGTTGTTTGGTCATACAAAAAGGCGTTATGCATGGAGGCTAAAAAACACAGCATTCCAAGAAAAACACTTGTTACCCACAGTAAAATTTGGTGGAGGTTCCATCATGCTTTGGAGCTGTCTGGCCAGTGCCGGCACCGGGAATCTTGCTAAAGTTGAGGGTCGCATGGATTCAACTCAGTATCAGCAGATTCATGACAATAATGTGCAAGAATCAGTGACGAAGTTGAAGTTACGCAGGGGATAGATATTTCAGCAAGACGATGATCCAAAACACTGCTCCAAATCTACTCAGGCATTCATGCAGAGGAACAATTACAATGTTCTGGAATGGCCATCCCAGTCCCCAGACCTGAATATCATTGAACATCTGTGGGATGATTTGAAGCGGGCTGTCCATGCTCGGCGACCATCAAACTTAACTGAACTGGAATTGTTTTGTAAACAGGAATGGTCACAAATACCTTCATCCAGGATCCAGGAACTCATTAATAGCTACAGGAAGTGACTAGAGGCTGTTATTTTTGCAAAAGGAGGATCTATGAAATATTAATGTCACTTTTATGTTGAGGTGCCCATACTTTTGCACCGGTCAAATTTTGTTTAAATGCAGATTGCACATTTTCTGTTAGTACAATAAACCTCATTTGAATCCAGAAATATAACTGAGTCCATCAGTTATTAGATATATGAAACTGAAATAGCTGTTGCAAAAACCAAAATTGTTATAAAGAAAAAAGGTTAACATTAATAGGGGTGCCCAAACTTTTACATATGACTGTATATTTTTTTCCATTTTTCAGCTGAGCGGCAATGTACTGTTGAACCAGTCGCAAGAGTAAATTGTGGACGTCCCGGCATCACACCAACTGAATGTTTCAACAAGGGTTGCTGCTATAACAACATGAACCCAGACGCCATCTGGTGCTACTACGCTCAGCCAGATGATGGTAAGATTTATAGAATCATATGGACTCTAAAACGATTTCTATTCTTTCAAAATATGAGGATAGGTTGGAACATTTTTATAATGTGAAAACAATCTTTGTATTTATTGGTAACCACAAAAGAAAATGCGGACGGCACTGCTGTTACCATGTATGTGCTGGTGATGTACGGCTATCAGAAGACCAACAAACCAGGATCCCGGGTGCTTGACCTCGAAGGGAATGCGTCTTGAAATCTTTATAGAAGAAAGGGGTCGCACTCAACGGGATGAATTTTCAAAATTTATTGACACATTTGTTACATGTCAAGGTCGGAAGGGTGACTTCCAGAGTGCAAAAGGCTGACAACGACCGTTTCGCGCTGCTCATGCGCTTCAACGGGTATTTATTGCTAATTTACAGTGGTTGTAAAAGGGCGGAAGGAAAAGGCGCCACTCTGATCCCCTGGTTGTGCCAGGTACTGCAGCTCATCCCTATTCACTTCAATGAGGCTGTGCTACATTATCAAAGTGAACGAACAAGGGTTTAGCTTTTTGGGGAGTAAAAAGAAGCAAAGTTTATGGGTTTTTTTTGTTCAATTATGTTTATTGTTCCAATGCATCCAAATCTATGAAGTAATGCTTTTTGGTTACGTATCCTGTGTCCTTGTTAATTATTGCTTTTCTCCCATAGAATGCCTATTGTAATCGGATTTTGATGGACAACCTGGTCTCTGCCAGTGGAAGAACACCATAAGACTCGATCCTCATCATGTTTCACATCTACTTTCCCTTTTTCTAAATGTATATAAAGCAAGGCACTTATGTAAAGTAATAAAGCTACAATTGGATATGTAGACGCGTTTCGCAATTTTTTTTTTATTTCTAATATGTAACTCTTTAGATTCTCAGATCAGTGGCAAACAAAGGGGACCACGGCACAAAAAACAAAATGGGTTCCCTATTATTATGTCAATTTTTGTCATCCAAAACATGACCCTTTGGGGCGAATTTCACAATCTCTTGTTTACATATATAAGGCTGTAGAAATTGGATTTGTACCAGTTTGGTGGCCAGTCCCCGGACCTCACCGTCCGACCTTGGACTGCGAATGTCGGACATGTGAAACCGACTTTACCCAGAAATCGCTCAGCGCCATGCTGACGTCAGCTGTTATCCCTCAAAGGGCAGAACAATAATAAAGAAGAGTTCTACGGGAATGAAAAAATGAGAATAGAAAAATCATCTACTGTACTTTTATTTTTCACAAACAGCTCCATTATGGACTATTTATGGTATTTCAAATCAGCCCGATTTAAGTAAATGGAGCTATGCTGCAGTGCCATAGTTATCCTATGGGGGGCGCTGTTTCAGTTAAAAATAATTACTAATTTATTAATCACTAGTAATTTTGATGTACAAAAATCAGCAGGTCACAAGTTACTTTGAGGCTATGTGCACACGCTGCAGATTCACCAGCGGATTTTTCCGTGCGGATCCGCAGGCAAATTGACCTGCGGTTTTACCTGCGGTTGGCTTGCGGTTTTCCACTGCGGTTTGACACCTGGACAATGGAATAGGTGGCAAATCGCAGCGTAATCCGCAGAAAAAATTGACATGTCAATTCTTTCTGCGGATTTAAAACCGTTGCTTTTCCGCAGTGAAAAAACTGCAGCATGTGCAGAGCGGATTGTAAATCCCATAGACTTATGTAGCAATGGCCCGGATTGGGGGGTGGTCCACTGCTTACCGCGCACAGACGTCACAGACAACAGATGGAGGCAGATTTTGCTTGTAACAGGTCCGAGTTTATTGGCCGTCCTCCTGACGACCGTAGCCATACACCGCAGCTCCTTTACAGCTCTCCGTATTCAGGCCGGGTACCTTCACTTTCCTCCAGTCGTAGAGACGTTCCTCGCGGATCTTTCGCTGGGGCTGTCCTAGATCTATCTACCGCCAGCGCTTTACCTGTCCGAGGTCGTCGTCCAATCGGGACCCCGGGCCTCGTCTGTCCTGTGGTTCTTTGTGTCAGGAGCCACTCCTCTGACTGTCTCCTCCTGTCAGTCCCCTGGTCGAGCTCTCCACCGTTGTCAGTCCTTCGTACTGAGTCCTGTCCTATTTATCCCCTTCCTCTGGAATTTCCCTCCTGGGTTCCTATCTCCCTGCCCCCCATGACTAAGTGGTTTCGTAGCCCTAAGCTGCTGACAAGTCCTCTTCTCACGCTCCCCCCTGCCATCTTGTGGTCACATCT
Organism: Dendrobates tinctorius; assembly: GCF_039654945.1. NCBI lineage: Eukaryota > Metazoa > Chordata > Amphibia > Anura > Dendrobatidae > Dendrobates > Dendrobates tinctorius. Next base: position 17,452,519 of record NW_027361722.1, on the reverse strand, counting down.
AGGTACTGCACTCCTATTCCAATTTCCCCCAGCTGTTTCCCTTCTATTATTATAAAGGTCCATCTATAGTGCACAAACCATCCCTTCTCCCTTCAGTCAAGTCTGTCCGTCAAGTCACCTTCCCCACACTCTCCCTTCCTTTGCCTATTGTTGTCCCCGACAATCATACTCCCTACCTACGTCGTCCTGAAGCTTGCCCACTGTCTGTTGTCGGACCGGTTGTTGGGCCAAACCCGCCACACGCGGGGGCCGAATCAAACCGGGAGCACCATCCTCCGAGCAGCCTACTGCTACTCGCCAGCGTGCACGCCACGTGCCAACTTCTTTCAAGTTGGCAAAGTCCACCCGGACTACTCTACGGCGTGTACCTCCCACTACTCTCTCCTTCTGTTACCTTCAACTATCCGGAACGCCATGACCGATGCCTTTTTGCCTACCAGGTCATCGTTAGCGCCCGCCTATCCTTTTGGGGTGTCCGTGGTGTCGGGGACCTGACTCACGGTCCGCTGCCTGGTTCACTCTCTCGTCTGTTTGTCCATCAAATTGAAAAGAGTCAAGGTCGGCGTTTTTATCCTTCCCTGTACCTGGGACCTGTTACACATTTTTATACATACTACACATTAAATCAACTTGTTAGCATACCGTTACCTCTACTTTAATAACAGTATGAGTTACTCAACAGGAGTAACCCCTTTTTCTTGTCTTCTTTTTTTTTTTGTGTTTTTTTTTCCTTTCAACACAACATTTTAAAACAGAACAGGAATACTCCCCCTTCCTTTAACATGAGCACTTTCTCCCCCGCATCCCCGCTAGGACAGGAGAAAACAATAAACAACAAAAAACAAAAACATTTTCCTTCACTGGAACACGAAACTGTCCTCTAGGCCTGCCCAACTGTGCATCGAAATCCCGGTAGTCCGGGCCATCTCCTGATAGCCGGTGTTATGCCGATAGTAGGGGGCTCCACAGCCATGGAGCTCCCGGGATGCTGGGAGTGTCTTTGGGAGTCCCTTTTTTTACGGGGCGCGTGGCCTTCGGGTTCGACGTTCACGGCTACCGCATAATAGCCGCGGGGACAGTACTCTTTATAGTATGACACCAAGTCCCCCTCCCGCAAAGCCCGGCCGTGACGGATGGAAGTCACGTTAAGATATACCTTTTGGCCAGTTGCGAGGTCTCGAATGAACCCGTATCCCTTCTCCAGGTTGGTATACACGAGCTGCCCGGTTGATTGGGAAGCCGCCATGCCAGCCTCTTCTTTTTCGTGGAGCAGGCTCCAGATCTCCCGCTCTCGGGCCTTCTTCTTCTCTATGACCTCCGCAACCCATACGGAGGGTCTGGTGTAGGCCACGGAGTCCGGTGGGCGGGACGCGGCCGCGGTCAAGAGCGGGGCAGGGGCGGCCACAGATTCCGGCGGCCCAGCAGCCACTGGGTCCAGGCGACGGGCAGGAGCAGCCACGGGTCCCGGTGGGTAGGCCGCAGAGCCTGACAAGCAGGCCGCAGCCGACTCCAGGAGTGAAGTAGATGCGGCCGCGGGGCAGGCCGCAACCGGAGTCGCAGACGGGGCCAGAGTGGCGGCAGGCTTTGGTGGATAGGCCGCCGCCTCAAGGTGGAACGTGGCAGGGACGGCCACAGGTGGGTTCCGCACCGGCAACACAGGACGTAGCGCCGCCGGGCGGGGTGGCTTGGGGACATGGGCCGAGGCGTTGCTCAGTCTGGCGGAGGCCGCAAAGCCCTCTGCAGCCGGGCTCACTGGGAAGCAGGAGGCTGCATGGCGGGGGCCGGGGGACCTCTCACCTTCCACAATGCCGCGGCCTCTGGCAGGCCACACCGCAGCTCCTCTCGTAACCTCCGATCTTCACCCTGCCGTCTGGCAGGGCTGGCCTCCAGGCTCATTGGTCCCACGGGGAGGCTCCCAGGTGATGTCTTCGGCGGCTGCTCCAGCAGGGCCCGCAGTCGCTCCTCTTCTCCAACCGATGTCTGGGGTGCTGTCAGTGGCTCCAAGGGGCAGGTCTCCCGACGAGATTCGACCTCTTGACACCACCGCCATTCCAGGCATCCGAGACCGCGGCAGCTGCAACGTCGCATCCCGTCCGGTGTACAGCAGTTGGATGGCGCCAAACAGCCGCAGCCGGTCTTCCCACCTGGGCCACTCCCGTTCTTGGGTGGGGCGGTGGTTGGCTTCTCCACCCATTTTCCTGGGTCCAGCATGAGGGGGCAGATTTGATGTAACCCCAGATTGTCCAGTACAGCTGCAAACACCTGTGCCTCTTCCTGGCATTGGAGTACCATAGCCAAGTTGTCCTGCTTTTGTACCGCCCCGGATCTTCTGACGACGGCCAATGATCCGGAGCAAAGTCTCAAATTTGTAATCCACAGGTGAGCAATTCAAGTCCTTTTAGGTACTTCTGCTGCAGGCCTGCCGCTGAAGTAGTAGTATAAGCGGCGGCTATCCTGCCGACTACGGCAAATGGCCCGGATTGGGGGGTGGTCCACAGCTTGCCGCGCACAGACGACACAGACAACAGACGGAGGCAGATTTTGCTTGTAACAGGTTCGAGTTTATTGGCCGTCCTCCTGACGACCGTAGCCATACACCGCAGCTCCTTTACAGCTCTCCGTATTCAGACCCGGGTACCTTCACCTTCCTCCAGTCATAGTGACGTTCCTCGCGGATCTTTTGCTGGGGCTGTCCTAGACCTATCTACTGCCAGCGCTTCACCTGTCCGAGGTCGTCGTCCAATCGGTACCCCCGGGGCCTCGTCTGTCCTGTGGTTCTTTGTGTCAGGGGCCACCCCCCTGACTGTCTCCTCCTGTCAGTCCCCTGGTCGAGCTCTCCACCGTTGTCAGTCCTTCGTACTGAGTCTTCTCCTCCTGAGCTCTTCCAGGGACAAGTCCTAGCCTGGAACCCTGTCCTGTCCTATTTATCCCCTTGGTCGGGAATTTCCCTCCTGGCTTCCTATCTCCCCGCCCCACATGACTAAGCAGTTTTGAAGCCCTAAGCTGCTGACAAGTCCTGTTCTCATGCTCCCCCCTGCCATCTTGTGGTCAAATCTAGGTACTGCACTCCTATTCCACTTTCACCCAGCTGTTTCCCTTCTATTATTAAAAAGGTCCATCTATAGTGCACAAACCATCCCTTCTCCCTTCAGTCAAGTCTGTCCGTCAAGTCACCTTCTCCACACTTACATGGTACTGTACACTGTCTGCAGAACTGCTGTGGATCCTCAGAGGCCAATCCGCTGCGGATCCGCAGCAGAATCCACAGCATGTGCACATACCCTTAGACAAACTCTTGACATCATCTATCTTGGGTTGACCACACAACATACGTATCCCTCAGCCAACACCAAGATTGTAGAGTACTCAACACATGTGGACAGGGGACCAAGATAAACAGAGGTCACGTAAGAGTCTTATCCAGTCCTGTCCTAGTCATGGTGCAATGATTTCCTGAGCAGACCCATTGGAATTGATACTACAGGGTGGGCCATTTCTATGGATACACCTAAATAAAATGGAAATGGTTGGTGTATCAACTTCCTGTTTGTGGCACATTAGTATATGGGAGGGGGGAAACTTTTCAAGAAGGGTGGTGACCATGGCGGCCATTTTGAAGTCGGCCATTTTGGATCCAATTTTATTTTTTTTCAATGGGAAGAGGGTCATGTGACACATCAAACTTATTGAGAATTTAACAAGAAAAACAATGGTGTGCTTGGTTTTAGCGTAGCTTTATTCTTTCATTAGTTATTTACAAGTTTATGACCATCGCAGAAGAAAAGCTAGCACAGGCTTCCAGTATACGTTGTTTCAGATGCTGCACATCTCGTACCTTTACAGCATAGACAATTGCCTCCAGATGACCCCAAAGATAAAAGTCTAAGGGGGTCAGATCGGGAGACCTTGGTGGCCATTCAACTGGCCCACGACGACCAATTAACTTTCCAGGAAACTGTTCATGTAGGAATGCTTGAACCTGACACCCATAATTGATGGTTTGGTGTGGTATATGGGGTACAAAGATAGTGGGGCCATTCTTCATCAGTGGAAACCTCAATGCCACTGGATATCTGAAATTGCTCCATGATGATGTGTTGCCCTCTTTATATACTGAAGATGGCACGTTCCCTAAGTTTTTCCAGCTAGATGGTGCACCACCACTTTATGGGTGTCAGGTCCGAGCATTCCTACAAGGAATCTGACCCCCTGAGACTAGCATTTCTTCTGCGATGTTGCTATCAGTGTGTCAAGAGTGGGAGAAGACAGTTGCATTGACAATCCAACACAATGGGCAGCACTTTGAACACATTTTATAAGTGGTCATAAACTTGTAAATAACTCATGAAAGAATAAAGTTACGTTAAAACCAAGCACACCATTGTTTTTCTTGTGAAATTCTCAATAAGTTTGATGTGTCACATGACCCTTTTCCCATTGGAAAAAATAAAGTTGGATCCAAAATGGCCGACTTCGAAATGGCCGCCATGGTCACCACCCATCTTGAAAAGTTTCCCCCCTCCCATATACTAATGTGCCACAAACAGGAAGTTGATATCACCAACCATTCCCATGTTATTTAGGTGTATCCATATAAATGGCCCACCCTGTAGAGATGAGTGAATCAATGTGATGCAAATTCATTTGCAACCATCAATTTTCACAAAGCAGAAGATTGCATGAGCCAGAAATGGTTTTCATGACCTCATGAGTGGCCAAGCATGTATCTCTATATTGCTTTACAGTTATTACATCACAGGGAATAGCACAGCCAATCAAGGAAGATCGTCATATCCTGTATAAAAGCCAAGGCAGGGAATGCAGCAGTCATTTGGGGTGAATCTGGATACTGAGATGAACAAAGATAGGGTGATTGTAACGAATGGAAGTGGAGGCAGAGATGGTGAAGTTCACATTCGTTTTTATTTTTTAAGTGGAACCTCGGGACCACGGTCCAGGGGGCTCCGAAGGGGGCGTGACTAGTGAGCCTCGGGTACCCGTAGTAAAGCACCTCTGACAGGGCCAGAATGGAATACCTAGAGGACACAGGTGCTACCTCAAGTTAGACCCCGAACACTTGGCCGCTGTACCAGCGGGACCAAAAGGGATAACAGTAGTTACAGCAGAGTCCGTAATGAGCCGGGTCCTGGATCTGGGTAGATGGTAAGGAGTCAGTTCCAGTGACCTTCACACAGTCCTCAGATACGGATAGCTATTGGCGGAACGGGATAGCTTAAGCCCAGATGGTTGCAGATATAACCAGGAAGCACAGGATACTGATATGCTGTGGAGACAGAGAGCATTAGACAAGGCACAGAGACTGCAGATGCAGCGCAGACAGGTTAGCATGAGAACCGGATGTAGCAATGATAGATACTCGTTGCTCCGGCGCTCTCCCTATGGAGGAGAGGCCAGAAATAGCAGCCAGTGCCATGCCATTGGTAAATTGCACTTTTTGAATAATGCACACCGCCCCTTTAAGAAGGCAAGAGAGTGGGCGGGCGGCCCCTAATAGCCTTAGCTACAGACCTCCTCACAGGACGCCAGGAGGTGGAGGCAGGAGGGAGGCCAGAATGCTGAGCAGCAGCATGAGATCCAGAGGAGGCCGGCTGCTGCCTATGTGAGACTCGAGGTGAATGCCCAGAACGGAGAGCAGCAGCAGGCCTGGACGCATCGCCAGGATGGGGACCAGGTGTAACAGTGGCAGACCTGGGCGCCGCGCCAGGACAGGGACTGGGTATAACAGTATCCCCCTCTTTACACCCCCTCTTCTTCAAGCCTGCGTAGAACCATTTAAGGAGAAGAGGAGCCTGGATGTTCTCCCTAGGCTCCCAAGATCTCTCCTCAGGACCAAAACTGTTCCAGTCCACCAGGTAGTAGGTCTTACCCCTTATTTTTTTTACGGCCAGGATATGTTTTACCTCAAAAACATCATCCTCCGAGACAGGGTCAGGAGTGGTACCCGGATCCTTAAAGAAGGGGCTCAAAACTACTGGTTTGAGGAGAGAAGCATGAAAGGAGTTAGGCACACGTAGGGAAGTAGGCAACTTCAGCTTGTACGAGACTGGATTGATCTGTCTCAAGATCTCAAATGGTCCGATGAACCAGGGACCCAATTTGTAGGATGGCATCTTTAAACGGATAATAATAATAATAATAATAATAATAATAATAATAATAATAATATACTTCGAAGAGAGCCATACCTTATCTCTGGGATGAAAGATAGGCATATCCAAACGTCTCTTGTCCGCATGCCTTTTCATACGCTGGGAGGCTTTCTCCAGAGCTGTTTTGGTGTCCCTCCAGACCTTAGAAAAATCTTCGGAGAAAGTATCGGCAGCCGGAACACCAGATGATCCAGAAATGGGAAGAGGTATCCCGGGTTGCAGTCCGAAGACAATCTGAAAGGGACACTTTCCAGAAGATTCACTTACTTGCTTGTTGTAGGAAAATTCGGCCCAGGACAGTAAGTCTACGCAGTCGTCATGGTGCGCGTTGACAGAGTGATGCAGGAATCCAGCCAGGATTTGATTTGTCCTCTCCACTTGTCCATTGGACTGGGGATGGTATGCTGAGGAAAAATCCAGTTCAATTCTTATCAGTTTACAAAGTGCTCTCCAGAATCTTGAGGTGAACTGGACTCCTCTGTCGGAAACGATGTGGAGAGGGAAACCATGGAGACGGAAGATGTGCCGGATGAACAGATGCTCCAACTCAGGAGCAGTTGGAAGACCGGGTAGCGGAACGAAGTGGGCCATTTTAGAGAAGCGGTCCACCACTACCCACACCACAGAACAGCCGGATGAGATCGGAAGATCTGTGATGAAGTCCATCGCGATGTGTTGCCAGGGAACAGACGGAATTGGTAGGGGCTGAAGCCTACCTGCGGGTAGATGCTTGGCCGTCTTGTTACGGGCAAAAGATGGACAGCCTGTGACGTACTCCTGAATGTCCTTAGCCATAGCAGGCCACCAATAGTACTGGGAGATGAGTTGCAGAGTCTTTCTCTGACCGGTGTGACCAGCCAACTTGGATGAGTGACCCCACCGAAGGACACGAGTACGTTCAGATGCTGACACGAAAGTCTTCCCAGGGGGAAGTCCGGTAAGGTCAGAAGAAGCGACCACGACTGACCTTGAGGGTTCAATGATGTGCTGTGGTTCTTCCTCCTGATCAGGAGGTAGAAAGGCTCTGGAAAGTGCGTCTGCTTTGACATTTTTGTCAGCTGGGCGAAAATGAAGAACAAAATTAAAGCGAGCAAAAAACAAAGCCCAGCGAGCTTGATGAGGATTCAGACTTTGCGCAGTTTGGAGATAAGCAAGGTTTTTGTGATCGGTGTATATGACTACCTGATGAAGGGCTCCTTCTAGAAGATGCCTCCACTCCTGCAGAGCCAACTTGATAGCCAACAATTTCCGATCTCTAACGGAATAATTTCTCTCTGCGGAAGAAAAAACCTTGGGAGAAAAACCACAGTAGTGCATTTGCCTAGTGGGCAATTTTTGGTTTAGTACGGCTCCCGCACCAACTGAAGAGGCATCGACCTCAAGAAAAAATTGTTCGTTAGAGTCAGGACGATGAAGAACAGGTGCAATAGCAAAGGCCTTTTTTAGAGAAACAAAAGCCTCCTCCGCATCAGGGGGTCAATCCTTGGGACTTGTAACTTTCCTGGTCAGAGCTGAGATGGGCGCCACTCGGGTGGAGAAGTTAGGAATGAATTGTCTGTAGTAGTTGGCGAAGCCCAGAAATTGCTGTATGGCCTTCAGCCCAGACGGATGAGGCCACTTGAGTACAGCCGATAACTTCTCTGGATCCATTTTTAATCCTGTGGAGGAAACAATGTAACCGAGGAAAGGCAAAGAGGATTGTTCAAAAAGGCTTTTTTCAAACTTGACATACAGTCTGTTCTCCCTGAGCCCCTGTAAGACTAGGCGTACTTGCCTTCGGTGCGAGACCAAGTCAGTGGAAAAAAATCAGAATGTCGTCCAGGTAGACAACAACACAGGTGTAAAGCAGATCCCTGAAAATGTCATTGACAAACTCTTGGAAAACAGCGGGTGCATTGCTTAGACCAAACGGCATTACCAGGTACTCGTAGTGACCATCACGGGTGTTGAAGGCTGAGATCCAACTTGGTGAAGATCTTGGCCCCTCGGAGACAGTCATACAGTTCTGAAATTAGAGGCAAAGGGTACCTGTTTTTTACCGTGATCTGGTTCAGTCCCCGGTAGTCGATACAGGGCCGCAAGGATCCGTCTTTTTTCTTCACGAAGAAGAAGCCTGCTCCTGCCGTTGATGATGATTTTGGGATAAACCCTCTGGCCAAATTCTCCTGGATGTAGTCCGGCATAGCCTGAGTCTCTGCCTGGGAAAGAGGGTAAACTCTCCCACGGGGAGGATGTGTTCCAGGAAGAAGATCTATCGGACAGTCATACGACCTGGGGGGGGAGTTTTTCAGCCTCTTTTTTCCCGGAGACATCCGAGAAGGACCAGTAAGCGGATGGTAATCCAGGCAGGGTAGCAGGTTGGACCGGGGGGTGAAACTGGTTCAATACGGGTTAAGCAACGGTCCGAGCAGGAATCTCCCCAACGTAGAATTTCGCCTGTTCTCCAATTAAGAACTGGTTCGTGTTTCTGAAACCAAGGCAAACCTAGAAGCAAGGGGTGAGACAAACCAGGGTACACATAAAAACGGATTCTTTCAGAATGCATAAGACCTACCCAGAGTTCCACTGGCACAGTCTGGAACTGGACAGGTTCAGTCAGTGGCTGGCCATCGACAGCGGTCACCCGCAGCGGATTGGGAAGAGCCTGAACTGGTAAGTGGTAACGATCCACAAGCATCTGCTGGATAAAAGGCCCGGCGGCCCCGGAATCCAACAGACAGAGTCCAGAAAATTTTATTGCTCCTCAGGTCACGGAGACTGAGATCTGCAATGAAGGAGAGGAATGTTCTCTACCTAGGGTGGCCTCTCCTACCGAACCTAGACACAGGAGTTTCCCGACTTCTTTGGACAGGAGCGGATCAAGTGTTCGGAACTACCACAATATAGACAGCTTTCGTCTTTGCAACGCGCCTCCTGGCGGCGGCTGGCCAGACTTACTTGATCTACCTCCATAGCTTCGGGAGAAGATGAGGTAGCCATTTTGGATGAACTAGAGTCCAGGTGGTAGGACCTCTTGTCTCGCTTAATCTCCATGGAACGCTCCTGAAAACGCAGGTCAATCCAGGTTGCCAAGGAAATCAGCTCATGCTTAATTTTTCCAGATAGGCATTCCCAGAAGGTAGCCAGCAAGGCCTCATTGTTCCAGGACAGCTCAGACGAGAGGGTGCAGAAACTGAACAGCATACTGAGCCACCGTGAGGGTTCCTTGGTGTAAACGCAGCAGGGCAGAAGCGGTCGACGCCGGCCAGATTCATCGAAGGTCCTGCGAAAAGTCTCTAGGTAAGATTGAAGATCATTAACCAGCGGGTCTCCTCTCTCCCATAACGGGTTTAGCCAGGCGAGAGCCTCTCCGGCTAGTTGTGACATAATGAAGCCCACTTTGGCACGGTCAGAAGCAAACATGTGCCCCAGTATTTCAAAATGTAGGGTACACTGATTGAGAAAACCCCGACACTGAGTGGGGTCACCATGGAAGCGGGGAGGAGACGTCAGGCGAGGACCCTTGCTTGCCGAGACAGCAGGTACCTGGATGTTGATAGGTGATTCAGAAGCAGCCGAGTTCAGCAGAGAATCCATGCGGGTGGACAGGTTACGTAGGTAAGACGTGATCTTGTCCTGTTGATCTTTTAAGCGGGTCACCTCTTGGCACAGGGTGTAACAGTGATGAAGCGATGCATCAATTACAGATATTGTGTGGCAGCAGTGATAAAAGCCACCATCGCTTTACTTATAGCCTACATGTGTTGAGGTCACATGGACATTACTAAGGCTGTATTAGGCATAAAGAGCTTGAAAAGTATTCACTACAGTCCTAGGAGACCTCAAAGTGTTATACACTTTCTCACCTCTAGCTGATATTTTTACTGGTCTTAGAACCTTTGTTTGGGAAAGGAAGGGAACCCCTCAATGAAGCGCTGCTTGGGGGGTACGCCTGGTATTGTCCCTCACTGAGAGAGTGTAGACCGGGCCTGACTAACAATAGTAGAATCATCTGACTGAGCTTCTGCCACCTGTCGACTGCATTGTAACAAAGCTCTGCTTGAGTGAACCACTACAAATGTGTGCCAAGAATCAGGAGAAGATGACCATCTCGTAAAGTTGTCTGCACAAGATGTGCCTTCTGCTTCATAGAACCACTACTGCCCCTGGATAATGTACGTGGGTTGCCCCCAGCAAACCTTACAATTCCATACATACTTAGCCTGAACAGTAGGCACCTACAAAAAATGAGTCTAGCCCCATACAACCCACCATGGCTCTCCTCTCTCTCAGTCCCAGCTCATGCACCAGAACTGATCCCTTGCATTGCCAACAATGTGCTTTAGCCACAAACTACAGCAACAATTCATACGGACCAGCTGTCAATCATTCAACTTCCCAAAGTGCTAGTTGTCAGTCTCATCCTTCTGTCTCATAGTAGAGACTGTTCCATATGTCACCTAAATATCTATCCTACTCTGTATTGATGAAGGACAAACCCCAAAATGGAGGAGTTTCCGCTTGGCATATATCCCTGGTCATGTTGTAAGACCTGTTAAAAGACTACACATTGACATATAGAGTAAATAACTATTATAGATGGTGCTTATTACATAGTTTCTTTCATTCTTTGAGAAAGAAAATGTGCATACTTTTCTCCCATAGAGCATCACCAATAGGGCTTGATGCATCTGGTTTCTTTAAAAAGAACCAGTACTTCCCCATGTAATGTGCTTCCCAGTAACATTTCCAAATGGCCTTGTTAGAATAAGAAGCAAGGGCGCTACATGGGTAAAATCGAGTGGGATAAAACTGAGAAATAGACAATCAAGGGAGTCGCCCACCTAGTAAGGTTGTGCAAATTGCAAACACAACACTGCTGGGGGCTTGAGGAAAGATAGGACGTGGCTGCTGCTCCACTCGCTAAACCTTACCAAGTCAGGCACGGAACTTGAGATGAAAAAAAGGAAAATGTGTTGTTTGTAGGCAAAGCTGGTTCCAGAGGAAACAGGGTAGCAAGGAGATTGGAAACTCAAAGGAGTTAGAACAACTCTGAAACGTGTCCCCTATTTCCAATCTCCTGGCTACCCTGTTGCCTCTGGACCCAGAGATGAATAACTCCAAAACACGTCCCCTCTTTCCAATCTCCTGGTTACTGTGATGACTCCTGGAGTGGACCCTTTGGTTTGTAGCACCAACACTCCCAGGGCGAGCTGACCTAGTGAGGACCACCCCCTATACAGGGAGTGTCAAGGGCAAGCCCAAGGGGGTAAGGTACTGTAGGGGGTGGATTGACCTATGGACCTGTCTGATGCAGAAGGAAGATGTAAAATATATTGTGGGTCGCCCTCGCACACCCAGGGCTGCGGGGTACTCGGTACCGGGCCGGTGTCAAGGCGGGAATGTGTCACAGCAGCGGTGACCCGGTCCGTGGCCCTGGGCGCCCAATATCAATGGCAGTGATGTTAATGGTGTTAAAGTTTATTAGGTATTTTGTGACGCCACCCGTGGTGTTTGGCAAGTAAGATGGTAAGCCAACGCTGCATACAGATCCGCTGGGACTGATGGTGTGGTGCAGCAGAGATGGTATAGCTCCCCACAGGTGGAGCTGTAGTCCCAGGGCAGTGTAGGTACAATGGATGAGGAGAGGCGCAGAAGCTATGGAGGCTGGTACCCAGGTGTAGTGGTGCTGGAATAACTGGAGGACACCAGAGTATGCGGTTCCAAAGCTTTACTCACTGTTTGCAGTTCACACAACTGCCTGCCTCCGTACTGTGTTCTCCAGGTCAGGGCTCCAGCCAACCTCCAGGCAGGATAGGATTCTCCCTTCCGCACTCCGCCATGTACCTTACTGAACGACTCCTCCAATGCGCCTTTAGGTGCAAAGCACTCCAGTACTTAGTTACCCTGGAATGCCTCTCTCTAGGTGTTCCTATTCTTTACTTGTATGACAGACAGCTGTAGCCTGCTTTGGGGACTCTAATCTGTGTCCCAGCTCTCTATTCAGTTGCTGTTGTGTCCCAAGTCTATGATGGGAGCAAGGCGTTAGCGGCTCACTACTCCTCCGGTGTCTGTTGCCGAACATAAGGATCCAATCAACCTCAGGGACCGGGCCCCGGCCTTTGCGCTCTCTGGACTGGAAGGGTTCTCTATCTTTCTTCAACCAGCTTCCCACCGTCCTTCTATTCTCCTTCGTTCTGATCTGTTCTATCTCTCTTATGGAAGGTTAGGTTATCAATCTTATCAGTCTCTTTCTCTGGTATTTCTCGTGCCAGCAGCCCAGATCACTGGGACCTGCTGCAGCACGTCCCTCAGACACCCATCTTCTCTCTTCTCTCTCTCCTCCAACCAGCTAACCAACTAATCACTTTCACTCTTCCCACTCTTTTATATCTAACTCCACCCGCCTCCCCAGCACCTTTCGTGTTACGAAGCCAGGGACCACAAAAGGCACCCTATGACCTTTCCAGCATAAGGCATGGATGGGTCCCTGCTGAAGTATCCTGTGTGTGGGGTGCAGGTGTGGAGTGCGGAAAGGAGTTCCAAGCCTACCTGGATGGTGGGGCACTACACCTTAGGAGAAGGTGCAGTACCTCTGTGGCGACTGAAGCCTCAGGGGCGCCACATACCCCCCACCGTTAAACACAGCACATCCACGGGCTGCAAGGCAACAAAAGGTACAATACAGGAACACACAAAAAATTTTAAATGCTATTCAACAATACTTATCTAATCTTCCTAATGTAGGAGGCTCATTTCTTAAACGTTACAAATAGGTTAACTTCCTATCTTAATATCAAAAATTTACTTAAGTGCAATTCCTAGTTCAAAGTGCTATACTCAGCACATCTTCTTTATTACATTTTCTAGCAATTATTCTCTTTTTCTTTCTTTCTTCTACTGGACGCAAGACACTGACCATCTACTCTTGGCCTGTCACCTGTCACTTTCAATTCTTCAGTCTTTATTCAATTCTCACATTCTATCTCAAAACTTTTCTAATTCTCTCTATCAAATATTCTATAAAAGACATTTACTTTTCATAAGACATAACATTATCAAATATATTATCATAAAACATACAAAATTCTTGTAAGGTGCTGAACACTGCTCCCAGCCGGAATTTCTTGCAGTGTCCCTTGAGGTAGACATCATTCTTCGAAAAGTGTCCATGCAGAAACATTATCTTCGCAAAGAGTCTCTTTATGTAAAACCAAGAGAGAGCACCCAAAGGGGTGCAAACTATTTACAGGAAAGTTTTGGATCACACAGCGTTCATGATCTCCACAGTTCCATTTGTAGAAAAACAGACAACAAAAGTGCTACCGGAAGAACATGATAGCAAACAAGGCACAACTGGTGCAAACAAACCCTCCTGGGTAACGAGATTTAGTAAATGTAAATTTTCTTAGTTGTGGTCCCCTCCTGGGGTTCTGGAAGCTGAACCATCACCATATTCGAGATAATCATTGACTATTTTTAGGTAGTCCTCTTCCCATGGTGTCAAGCCAGGGATCTTTGGTTTGGGCTCCCGAACTGGAGGTTTTGCAAGAGCAGCCTGGTTCCTAGGATCAGGTACCTGAGCAGTCTGAGTGGTACCGGTGGATATAGGGGCATTGACTGGCTTCGATGGCAGGTACCTCTCGATGAACTCTGCAGGGATACGTCGTACATTCAGGGCGTACCAACCCCGGAGTCCTTCATGCCGGGTGAAAGTCACATACTCCCCAGGCTGCAGGTCTCTATCTGGATGCCCTTTCCTCAGATGGGACTCCACATCCCGTCGGTTGAATAGCAGGTCAGCAATGCGCTTGGGGTCCGCGATGAATCCAAAACCCCTCTCCTTATTCACATTCAGCACCTGCCCCCATCCGGCTGCATCCCGGTGGCCATAATGACCTGCATGAGCCCTCTCCTTCTGGGCCAGATCCGGGCCCAACACAGCCTGCTTCCTCTGTTCCCTCTCCCAGTACTCCGCTGCCAGCTTTGTAATGGTGGCTCGGCAATAGGCCTCATTCTGCTCCTCCTGGGACCTGCTTTCACCCACAGCACCAGCATCCCGGTCCCAGACCAGATCCAGGACGATCTGGCCAGCCGCTGCGACTGCGGTACACCCCAGGGCCTTCCCAGGTGGAGGAACATCCAAAATACCTGGGGCCTCCTGGCGGTGCGGCCTCTGTTCCGGTGCAGGTGGTGATGGAGCGGATGGTAGCTCCGGGTCCGCAGGGGCTTCGGTCGGGACCTGCGCAGCCGCAACAGGTCCGGGTGGGAGCACGGTCTCAGCTTCCGGGTCCTCCGGTGACTTCTTTGGGCAAGCGGGACTCAGCCGCACGGACAGCGTGGAGGTGAAAGTTAATGCTGCCGGGGAGCAGCCTGGTGCGGCAGGTACCGATGGAGAGGGTACCGCTGATGTAGGCCCCGCCGGGGCGCGCTGCCGTCTCAGCCTCTCCAGCGCTTCTCTTCTTAGCTGCAGACGGGTAGTCAGTTCCGTGATTTCGTCTTGTAGCTGTCGGCAAATCATGCCAGCTTCAGGGTTGGAGCCGTCAGCCATGGCGCCGGGGGTTCGCACTTCCCTGCGCTCCGCAGGCCTCCTTCCCTCACTCTCCAAAATGGCGTCCTGGCATTCTTCTTCTTGCTCCGCCCTTCTGCTCACAACTGGCTTTCTCTGCCCCTACTTCCAGCGTCGGCGTCTTCTTCCCACACCTCCATACCAAGGCAGTATACGAACCCCTCGGGGGGTAGGGCCATGCATCGGTCACATAGCAATTCAGGCAGGGACGGCCCAAGACTCTTCGCGGTCTTTTCTTAGGACCTCCCATCTCTTCACGCCCTTCTTCTCTGCGCCAGCGGCCATTTCTAATGTCCATTTTACAGTCTATTAAATTTGGTCTTCTGCACATTTTCAAAAGTTGTAAATCCAAGGCACACAGAACCCGATAGCATCGGGTCTTGTTATCCTGTTCGTGACGCCAAAAATTGGGTCGCCCTCGCACACCAAGGGCTGCGGGGTACTCGGTACCGGGCCCGTGTCAAGACGGAAATGTGTCACAGCAGTGGTGACCTGGTCCGTGGCCCTGGGCGCCCAATATCAATGGCGGTGATGTTAATGGTGTTAAAGTTTATTAGGTAGTTCGTGACGCCACCCGTGGTGTTTGGCAAGTAAGATGGTACGCCAACGCTGCATACAGATCCGCTGGGACTGATGGTGTGGTGCAGCTGAGATGGTATAGCTCCCCACAGGTGGAGCTGTAGTCCCAGGGCAGTGTAGGTGCGATGGATGAGGAGAGGCGCAGAATGATATGGAGGCTGGTACCCAGGTGTAGTGGTGCGGGAATAACTGGAGGACACCAGAGTATGCGGTTCCAAAGCTTTACTCACTGTTTGCAGTTCACACAACTGCCTGCCTCCGTACTGTGTTCTCCAGGTCAGGGCTCCAGCCAACCTCCAGGCAGGATAGGATTCTCCCTTCCACACTCCGCCAACATGTACCTTACTGAACGACTCCTTCAATGCGCCTTTAGGTGCAAAGCACTCCAGTACTTAGTTACCCTGGAATTATTATTATTATTATTATTATTATTTATTGTTATAGCGCCATTTATTCCATGGCGCTTTACATGTGAGGGGGGTATACATAAAAACAAGTACAATAATCTTAAACAATACAAGTCATAACTGGTACAGGAGGAGAGAGGACCCTGCCCGCGAGGGCTCACAATCTTCAAGGGATGGGTGATAATACAGTAGGCGAGGGTAGAATGCCTGTCTCTAGGTGTTCCTATTCTTTACTTGTATGACAGACAGCTGTAGCCTGCTTCAGGGACTCCTCACTGCGTCCAGGCTCTCTATCCGTTTTGCTGTTGTGTCCCAAGTCTATGATGGGAGCAAGGCGTTAGCGGCTCACTACTCCTCCGGTGTCTGTTGCCGGACATAAAGATCCAATCAACCTCGGGGACCGGGCCCTGGCCTTTGCGCTCTCTGGACTGGAAGGGTTCTCTCTCTTTCTCAACCTGCTTCCCACCGTCCTTCTATTCTCCTTCGTTCCGATCTGTTCTATCTCTCTTATGGAAGGTTAGGTTATCAATCTTATCAGTCTCTTTCTCTGGTCTTTCTCGTGCCAGCAGCCCAGATCACTGGGACCTGCTGCAGCACGTCCCTCAGACACCCATCTTCTCTCTTCTCCTCCAACCAACTCCTACTAACTTTCACTCTTCCCTCTCTTTTATATCTAACTCCACCCGCCTCCCCAGCACCTCTCGTGTTACGAAGCCAGGGACCACAAAAGGAACCCTATGACCTTTCCAGCATAAAGCAAGGATGGGTCCCTGCTGAACTATCCTGTGTGTGGGGTGCAGGTGTGGAGCCTGGTCAGGAGTTCCCACCCTACCTGGATGGTGGGGCACTACACCTTAGGAGAAGGTGCAGTACCTCTGTGGCGGCTGAAGCTTCAGGGGTGCCACACAAGTATTCTATCCATAGCCCTCTGGAAGGTTGCCAGAGCTCCCTGCAGGCTAAATGGCATCTGGATATACTGGAAGCATCCGTCTAGTGTAAAAAATGCGGTCTTCTCCTAGGCTTCCTGTACCATGGGGATCTGCCAATATCCATTTGTCAAATCCTAGGTGGTTATATATTTGGCAGGCCAAAGTCTTTCGATGAGCTCATCAAAGTGTGGCATGGGATATGCGTGGAACTTGGAGACCTCATTCAGGTTTCGATAGTCATTGCAGAACCTCCATTCGCCATCAGGTTTTGGGACCAGGACAATCGGGCTCGACCAACCGCTCTTGGATTCCTCAATGACCCCTAGCTTCAACATACGCTGCACCTCCTTAGAGATTACTTCTCGACGGGCCTCAGGAATTCAATAAGGCTTCACATTCACCCGCACATGTGGCTCTGTCAGAACTTTGTGCTCAACGACCTTCGTGCACCCCGGCAACTCTGAAAACAGGTACCTGTTCTTCTGGAGCAACTCCCTGCACTGCTGTTTTTGGTCCTTCGATAGTGTCTCCGCTATAGTAACCCCTCCAACCTCACCTTCTGGGTTGCCCAGCAAGCACGGAGTTACCGCTGGTTCTCTATCTTGCCATGGCTTGATGAGGTTGACATGAATGAACACTCATATCGCTTGGTGGAATTGTTCAAGCTTGACATTTTTTGTGTTTTCCTGCTCCTCTAATCAGCCCAAGCACGACTCTAAAAGGTTGAGTATGGAACTCCTTTACTTTAGGAGAAAAGTCAAAACATTCATAACTCAATAAGGCCCAATGGCATATGCCCAGCAAGCACGGAGTTACCGCTGGTTCTCTATCTTGCCATGGCTTGATGAGGTTAACATGGTAAACCTGGTTTGGTTTCCGTCTTCCTAGTTGGTGAATCATATAGTTTACCTCACCAAGCTTCTCCACCACCTCATACGGCCCTTGCCATTTGGTCAAGAACTTGCTCTCCATTGTCAGAACTAACACGAGAACTCGGTCTCCTGGACTGAACTGCCTCACTCTTGCTGACCGATTGTAGACCCTGGCCTGAGCTTCTTGTGCCTAGTGGAGGTGTTCTTTCACAATGAGCATCACCTTTGCAATCCTCTGCTGCATCAGTGCCACATGCTCAATGACGCTTCTGTGAGGCATGACTTCGGCTTCCCAAGTTTCCTTGGCTATATCCAGGAGACCTCGCGAATGTCGGCCATACAGAAGCTCAAAGGGCGAGAACCCCGTGTAGGCCTGGGGAACTTCACGGATGGAAAACAGCAGATACGGTAAGAGACAGTTCCAATCTCTACCGTCTTTCTCTATGGCTTTTCTTAGCATGCTCTTCAGTGTCTTGTTAAATCTCTCAACAAGGTCATCTGACTGAGGATGGTACACTGAAGTCCTCAACTGGGAGATGTACAGTTAACTGACATGTAGTGCAGGACCTGCAATAGTTTACCATTTCCCGGTGACACCCAGGCCAATAGAACCTCTGCACAACCCGTTCCTGTGTTTTTTCCACCCCCAGGTTTCCTTCAAGATGTGTGAATGGGCCATGTCCAACACTTTCCGTCTATAGGGACCTGGCACTATCAACTGCTCTACCAACTCCTCCCTTATTTTCGTGACCTGGTATAACAACTCCCCACTCATCATAAAATAGGGAAATCTTGTGTCAGCCCCCGGCTCCAGTGCAACCCATTAATGACGGTGACATTGTTGAAGGCTTCCCTCAGAGTTGGGTCCCTATGTTGGGCAGTCCCAAAATTCTCATCGGCCACCCCTAACTCCGGAATATCAGATACCGGGGACACTTCCTCCTCATCCCCTACAAGGACACAAAAAGGAAACCCGTTTGCCTCTGGTTGTGGCGATACCTTAATAGGGTTCATTGGTTCCCTACACTAGCTAGCGACTTCAGAACCCTTACCCCACTGATCCCAAAACAAACAGAAATCCCGACCTATAATTATAGGGTGCAACAAGTCGACTTCATGGGACTCCGTGCCATGCGCTGTTTCAATGTCCACTCTGGCCATAGGGTAGTCCTTTGCATCACCATGTATGCACTGAATGCTGACCTTTTTCTTCGGGAGTACGTTGAGAGGAAAAGTGGCCCTCACTAGGGTCACCACCTCCCCCGCCCCTTTTGACCTTGGACACCCCACCCTTTTTGGGACTCCGCCCCTGCTGGGACCCCCAACACAGAATGGGCTGCCTCCCCAAGGAGCCTTCCATCCCCTGGTATCTCTCGACCAGTTCATCGGCATTCTGGGGATCACCCTGGGCAACCCAAGTCTGTAGGGGTCTCGGCAGGGAATTCACAAACCGATCCATCACCACACATTCTACCATCTGCGCAGGCGTAGAGGACTCTGGCTGCAGTGATTTCTGGACCAGGTGCAACAGGTCGAACATTTTGGAGCGAAGCGGTTTGTCCCGGTGACAGGCCCAGCGGTGAACTCGCTGTGCCCTGACAGTCATTGTCACCCCCAAACGTGCGAGAATCTCAGCTTTCAATTTGGGATAATCCTTGGTGTCTTGCAAAGTCAAGTCACAGTATGCCTTTTGGGGCTCCCCGTCAGGTATCGTGCCAGTACCTCTGCCCACTGCTCTAGCTGAAGTTTTTCCCTCTCAGCCACCCTCTCAAACACCGTCAGGAAGGCCTCAACATCATCCTCAGGGTCATTTTCTGCAATGCGCGTCTTACCATCTTCCTGACGTGGGTGTCATCAGCCAGACCTGGGGTTGGGGTGCTCGCCCTGCCCTGGATGGCGGATGCCAGAAGCTGCATCTGCTGCCGTTGCTCCTGCTGGCTCTGTTGTATCTGTTGTAATAATAGCCTGTTGGTCTCTTGCTGCTGTGACTGGGACTGGACCAGGTGTTTCAGCAGGTCCTCCATTTTTTCCGGCAATGCTTGCTGGCTTGCTACAGACTTGACCCAGGACATGCAGTAACAGTCTCACGTCTCTGCTGGGAACGCTGCCTGCACATCTAGCAATTGTAAGGGTTGTACTCGCTCAGGTGCAACGGGTAGCACGTTCCTTTTAAAGGTCACGGGGTTTATTGCTTCACAAACCCACAAAACAGAACAGAACAAAAAAAATAGCCTTTAGCTCAGGCAAAACAAAGTACAAGTGTCCAGTACTTCAGGCTCGGTCCTGGAGCCGGAACACACACAGGAGGCTTATCCTTCCCCACATACAGCCCTGTGTTAAGCAGTAGCCCACATTATATAGGTATAACCACACCCAGGAACCCATCACCTGACTAGCCCCGTGACTGTGACATCACCGCAGGTCCTGAAACACATATAGAGGTACGGTGATGTTCCTTAGTGCTTACGTGCAGGAAAGAAAACACTCCGGGCTACATCACAGAGACAAGCCATCACTGTGACACATACCTCCCATCGACTATACGACCCTTAGGCTACTTTCACACTTCCGTTTTTTTTTAATCCGGCACGATGCGGCGAAAATTGTGAAAACCGGATCCGGAATTGGATCCGTTTTTTTCACATAGAATATAATGATCACCGCATCGTGCTGGATGGACATGCGGCGCCTCCGGGTTTTGCCAGATACAGCAAACATGCGCCGTCCGGCGTCTGCAAAAAACGTTCTCGTCTACGTTTTTTTGCAGTGCTGGAACGGTTTTTCAAACTGCGCATGCCCGGGCACTGTGAGTTTTAACCCCACAAGCACCCGGTGCACATCTCTCTCTCTCACCCCCTCCCCTCTCTCTCTCCCCTTCTCTCTCCCCCTCTCTCTCTCTCCATACGCTCCTTACCTTTCTTTGGCTGGCTCTCTCGTCCCCCGCTCTGTCTGGCTGCTCTCTCGTCCCCCGCACTCTCTCTCTGGCTGCTCTCTCGTCCCCCGCACTCTCTCTCTGGCTGCTCTCTCGCCCCCGCTCTCTCTCCGGCTGCTCTCTCGTCCCCACTCTCTCCGGCTGCTCTCTCGTCCCCCGCTCTCTCTCCGGCTGCTCTCTCGCCCCCGACCTCTCTCCGGCTGCTCTCTCGTCCCCCACTCTCTCTCCGGCTGCTCTCTCGCCCCCGCTCTCTCTCCGGCTGCTCTCTCGTCCCCCGCTCTCTCTCCGGCTGCTCTCTCGTCCCCCGCTCTCTCTCCGGCTGCTCTCTCGCCCCCGACCTCTCTCCGGCTGCTCTCTCGTCCCCCGCTCTCTCTCCGGCTGCTCTCTCGTCCCCCACTCTCTCTCCGGCTGCTCTCTCGCCCCCGCTCTCTCTCCGGCTGCTCTCTCGTCCCCCACTCTCTCCGGCTGCTCTCTCGCCCCCGCTCTCTCTCCGGTTGCTCTCTCGTCCCCCGCTCTCTCTCCGGCTGCTCTCTCGTCCCCCGCTCTCTCTCCGGCTGCTCTCTCATCCCCCCCTCTCTCTCCGGCTGCTCTCTCGCCCCTGCTCTCTCTCCGGCTGCTCTCTCGTCCCCCGCTCTCTCTCCGGCTGCTCTCTCGCCCCCGACCTCTCTCCGGCTGCTCTCTCGCCCCCGCTCTCTCTCCGGCTGCTCTCTCGTCCCCCACTCTCTCTCCGGCTGCTCTCTCACCCCCGCTCTCTCTCCGGCTGCTCTCTCGTCCCCCGCTCTCTCTCCGGCTGCTCTCTCGTCCCCCGCTCTCTCTCCGGCTGCTCTCTCGCCCCCGCTCTCTCTCCGGCTGCTCTCTCGTCCCTCGTTCTCTCTCCGGCTGCTCTCTCGTCCCCCCCTCTCTCTCCGGCTGCTCTCTCGTCCCCCGCTCTCTCTCCGGCTGCTCTCTCGCCCTCGACCTCTCTCCGGCTGGCTCTCTCGTCCCCCGGTGCTGCGGCTCCTTTAAATGTTATCCAAGCCGCATCTACATCCGGTGTCACGGCTGCAGGCCGGATCCAGCGGCCCGGCTTTTCGCCGCACGCCGCCGGACCCCTGTCACTGGATGTGTGAAAGAGGCCTTTGCCACGCCACAATAGATAGATAGTACAGATATAGATAGATAATAGATAGATGATAGATAGATAGATACATAGATAGATAGATAGATAGATAATAGATAGATAATTGATAGATAATAGACATAAAATAGATAGATAACTGATAGATAGATAATATATATATAATATATATAATAGATAGATAATAGATAATATATATATTATTATTATACATTTATATAGCGCCATTTATTCCATGGCGCTTTACATGTGAAAAGGGGAAATATAGACAAGTATAATAAACATGTGTAAGACAAGGGACACACAAGTACATAAGGAGAGGGGACCCTGCCCGCGGGGGCTCACAGTCTACAGGGTGAGGATACAGTAGGAGAGGGTAGAGCAGGTCGTGCGGTGGTTCAGTAGACCGAGGATCATTGCAGGCTGTAGGCTTGTCGGAACAGGTGGGTCTTCAGGTTCTTCTTGAAGGTTTCCGTTGATGGTGAGAGCCTGATGTGTTGCGGCAGAGAGTTCCAGAGTATGGGGGAAACACGGGAGAAGTCTTGTATGCGGTTGTGGGATATATATAGATATGTAATAGATAGATAATAGGTAGATAGATAATAGATAATGGATATATAATATATAGATAGTAGATAGATAGATAGATAGATAATAGATAATGGATATATAATAGATAGATAGATAATATAGATAGATAATAGATAGATAGATAGATAGATAGATGATAGATAATGGATATATAATAGATAGATAGATAGATAGATAGATAGATAGATAGATAGATAGATAGATAATAGATAGCGTTAGTAGTGAAGACCCCCAGTCACCAGGGTGGTGAAGGCCCTGACTTCTGCCCATTGTCCTCTCCCCATTATCGAGCCTTGCGGGGGATACCATATAACTGAAGGGATATAATGCTGCACCACCACCAGGACCCTTTTAGCCAGGGGCTCATGTACAGCTCACCCTGAGCCAACCTTCGCTTGGGGGGCCGTGATGCCATTTAGAGGGCAGACTAGCACCCGCTGATGGATGCGCAATCCTCAGAGAGTCCGTCCGGCATTATTATTCCCGGCTCTTAGGCCCGTCCTTTTCTTTTGCCGATCCCTGACATAATGAGGGATTACCGTACATCTTATCTGGACCTGGAGGGAATTTCACCTTCGTCACATTTCACTTGATTTAAAATATATATAGGGCGGGGGAGGAAAATTAGAGCGAGGCCTCTCCCTAAGTAAACCTCATTTACAGAATGATGTAAACAGGTCCGAGGGTATAAAATAACCCCTGTGCCCGTCCCACCCGCAGAGAGAAGATGGTGATGGGCTGGAGACTGTGCTGGGTGCTGGCCCTCGTCATGGTCCTGGCTGCCCGTGGGACAACCGAGGCACCCCGTAAGTATCGGTATTGCTACAGACGTTGGCACAATGATATGGCACGTTGGGTTTCAGTCAGGTTGGATATAGAGCTGTGTGGCCCTTTCAGCATGCTGATGTACTACAAATCCCAGCATAACCTGCACTCACAACATGGACTATTTGTAGTATTATAATTGTTTTTAGTGAAGTCAGTAAAATGCTGATTTTGGTCTCAATTATCATATGTGCATAGGGCTTACACCCCCTTCAAGGGTTAAAATCAGGCATATTGGATTTCAACATGCCCAGTCATACTCACAGTAGTATTATAGTGCCATCCTTGATGTAGATCAGTCATCACAGTAGTACCTAACGTAATAAAAATGGTACCGGCCTCACAGTAGTGTCATATCCATTATTATTATGGTGCCATCCTTACAGGAGTACCTATGGTGCCATTTTCACATCAGTATCTATAGTGTCATCCTCACAGTAGTGTCATCTAGAAATTGTAGTCCCATTCTCACATCAGTGTCTCCAGTGCCATCATCCTAATATCATCTGTAGTGCCTTCTTTATGTATCATGCCATCAGTAGCACCTACAGTGCCATAGTCACATTACTATATATCATACTATCCTCCTTTCAGCAGTTCCTCTATTTCCAGTGTCACAGCAGCATCCATTGTGCCATTCTGGCTGAAGTTATTTCACAGCTGTATCTATAAAGTCATGCTCACAGAAGTGCTAATCCATATTACAAATTATAGAGCCATCCTCACAGTAGTGCCTCCTGTGCCATGCTTATAATAAGATCTGTAGTGCCAACGTGGCCATCATACCTAGTGTGCTATCCTGACAGTAGTATGTAGATATCATGCCAACCTTACACTAGTAAGACCTGCATTAGTGCCATCCTTACAGTAGTGTAACGGGGACAAGGGCTGTAGTCGTGGCTAACGGGGGCTGCTCTGTCACACCCTGGCCTTCCGTCACATAAACACATTGTCCCTTCTGTAGTGCACTTACTTGTAAAGCGGGGTCCTCTCTGGGCTGCTGGGGCTTCTTTCCTTTTAGCATCACACAATGACAGTCAGAGTCCAGATCCAGTTTCAACAGAACAACTTTACTCAGCTCGTCCAGTTTAGTCACAGAATCAGCACAAGATTCTTTGCAGAACATCACTATCTCATTCACTGTGCTGTCCCTCACTTCTCCAGGAATATCGCAGGGTCATACCATCTTCTTCGGTACTGCAGCTTCCTGACTGGTCAGACTAACCCGCTTCAGGAGTTCCCCGTCCGTTTCGCCCCAGACGTTTAGGGTTGATCCACGTTGATGCTGCCCTGTATTCCTCCACTACCGTGTGACTGTCAGCTCCTAGGCACTGGACGTCTGAGCTCCTCAGCTTAAACGTTACGGGACTCAACTGTCCTGTTCGAGCTCCCAGCCCCTCCTGACTAGCTCCAGGAAGCTCTCTATCTTACACCCAGTTGGCCCCTCTTAAATGACTAAATCCTATTGGTCTAACCTACTCCTATCTTACTCTATTGTGCCCCTTCTAGTGGGCTAAATCTATGACCTACGCTTTCCCTACATCTGTACCATACAAGAACATATATATACAAGGCATGCCTTTGGGACAGTAGGGTTGACTCCCACTCTTTTGGTGATAGTTATCTTCCTGGTATAATATCTTTGGACAAAAATTCCAGTTGGGCCAGCATCATGTCGGCACTGGTGTCCCTCAGGTCCAAAGTCACAGTATCGCCAACAGTAACAGACTGTAGATTGTCACTGGGTTTCCCCTATAACCCACCTACAAAAAACTGCTGCTGGAGAGGAAACAGGTGGATTGGGTGATGGGAGTGCTTCCCTTTTTGTCAGGGCAGATAGTGCTGATATGTCCCACGTTTACCGCTCACAAAACTTCTGTGGGAATGAAATGCAGGCTGGGTGGAAGGTAGGTTTGATGGAGCAAGGAGTAAAAATTAATAGAACTTAGATTTAATATAAAAAAAGGTACAGTGCTTAAAAAGATGAAATAACAAAAATACATTTACATAAGGCAAAAAATAAAAGGGTTAAATACAGAATCGTCTTCTGGTGAGATCCCTGTGGAATGTGGACAGATCTATAATAGACGTGGTATCTCCTGGGTCTCACCATGAGTTTTTCTGGATGAGAGATTATAAAGGGTCTCATCCACACCCCTCACCCTGGTCAGGGGAGAGGAGGCTGGCTAATTATGTGCACGGAAAGATGGTGCAAGGACAGAATCCAAAATTCCAGAACAGTTTCCTACAAGAACCTCCTATTGGAATAGGACCACCATATTTCCGAGCCAAACACGACTCTGATGTATCCATAATTTGGGCTGATATTACATTTTTGTAGTTTTCCGAAAACCCTGAATCCTTGAAGTGACGGAAGCGATTATGTCCATCGATCGCAGATGTATCTCGGAATGGTGTTGATGTCAGATTATTACCGATAAGGAAATACTTCATTTCTAGAGACGTACCTTACAGGCCATTCATTGTCTTCTTCATAGTTTAAGCAACCATTTGCCACCAAGAAAAATTCTCAGAGAACGTTAGTTCTTTCCGCCAATGTCGTCTCCTTCTAATTTAATGATATACTCTTAGGAGATGCGGCCAGATGTCCAGTGATATTGGATTTTTATTTACGGTAACTAATCCATAACTCGTTCCATAACGCTGGGATTTTGTCTGATCTTGACGTACACCCAGATCCTCCTCCACAAGTGACTCTCCTAGTTCTACTCCCCCTAGAACATACGCTGCCCATATGTATAACTTCACGTTGCTCCACATTGACCCTCATCTGCCACGTTGATGCCCAAACACTCAGTTTGTCCAAGGCAACTAATAACTTATGAGCATCTTCCATAGTCTGCACTATACTACATCATAGCAAACACTGCCCACTTTTGCCCTGGTGACAGATCTTCTTTACCTTAGCTTGGACCATACCTACATTTAGTCTTAATTTTTGGGTGGATTTCATGAGGTCAGATTCCCAAGATAAAAAAGCTGATCATAAAATCTAACTAAAGCCTCGGTCAGACGACAATATTTGCCACGCACGATAAAAACAGACCGATTACATTACTCTGAGTTTAATCAGAGTGTGGTCCGAGTGTCTCATACAAGGAAACAAAGAAAAACATTTTTTTCTTCTTCTCCTTTCTGACAGTTTGTGAAAATCGGACTGCATTCGGATGTCATCCGAGCGCCGCCTGATTTTTTTTCACGGACCCGTAGACTTGCATTGCGGCTTTTTGGATCAAAATCGGACATGTTTGGACTCCGGATCGTGAAAAATGGCGAACATGTGAATGGCACCCATGGGTTATCACAAGTGCTAGCCGTAAAATACACAGACGTTTAGCCTAAGGCCACTTTCACACGTTGCTTTTTTTTCTGCTCCAAAACCTGCTCTCTAAAAAAAAAAAAAAAACTGCTTGAAAAAAAGCCGGTTTTGCTGCATTTTTTGGTTCGGACTACAATTGTCATTTGTCTACAGTATACGTTTAATAAAAGCAGCACAGTTGCATGGTTGGATTTTTTTGTGCAATTTCTCCTTGTTTTCTAAGGTGAAAAAATATTGCAAAACGCTGAAAAATTGTCAGGCTGCTCTTATTTGTGTGCACCCACCCTGATAAATCCTGTGTTTTCTGTCTGTCTTACAGCTGCCGACCATTGTGCAGAGGGTGCTAAAACCAGAATAAACTGTGGCTATCCGGGCATCTCTGCGGCTATCTGCCACGACAGAGGCTGCTGCTTCGACCCCAAGGTTTCTGGCGTTGTCTGGTGTTTCTACCCTGTTGCCCCAGAAGGTAATCCCACTTTAATTACCCTCCTAATGTAATTGGTCAGAGCCATTTTAAAATCATGCACCCTCTATTAACGAGATGACTCTGCTCATTCTGACCTAGTCTATACAGCAAAGCTGATAAGGTAATGCATTCTTATTATAATCCCAGTTTTCACCATGATTATAAACATGTTTGACCTTCTTTCCAGAATGTTTCTAGATTGGAAGATCACAAGTCTTTCCTCCGCTTGCACTTTATGATCTACCCCCAGCTGAAAGGTCAACATTTATATAGTCTACAGAACCGTAAAGGTCAACTACTCGTTACAGAACCCAGAACATGGAGCATGGAGTATAATCCTACTTATGGGGTAATATGGATGAAAAGAGCTAGAGAGCTCCAGATATGGCATCACTGTCTGAAGATCGGGCTACAACAACTCTCAGCACATTAATGGATTTTCCTTATCAAAAACGTAATCATGCCAATCAACCGATGCAATAAAAATTCTAGAATTTTTGACTCATGCGTTTTATTGATTGTTTTGTCAGTCAAATTTTTTGAGACTCGATAATCAGATCGGGGGCTCAACGTAATTTTATTTATTTGTTTTCAAGATAAAGCTCACGAAAATGGCTAATTTCAACGTTCTTTTCTATAGAAGCTGATCTGTGTAGAAACTCTGCTACAACAGGTGTCATTTCAGTACTTACCATACTGCCAAATGGCCGGAAATACTATAAGGTGAGGGGCATGGGAACATTGGAAAGGAGGGAGGAGACATTAAATTATTTTAGATCCCAAACCAGATGATAAATTGACTCCAAACCAGAACTCATTGCTAATTCAGACCCTAGACTAGACCCCCAATTTTATCCAGAACCCAGAGTTATTTGAGACCCCACACCAGACCCCATAATTATTTCAGACCCCAGGTCAGACTCCAGAAATATTTCTAAACGCTCCTTGCACTTAGTATAGGGTGCGGCCACACACAGGGTGCTGACGGCACAGACTCGGAACCAAAATTTGCCATTTTGGGTGGAATCCGCCTTTAAGGAAATGGAGTGAATAATAAAAGATAAGTTAACCCTTTACTGAAAAACATATTATTACATGAGGGTCCTATAGGATGAAGCTTAAGGTGCTGAAAATGAATGTTAAAGTTTTTTTTTGCTTTTGTATAAATCCAGCTTAACCATAAAAAAAAGTTCTGCTACTGTCCAATATACTTTCCGTCTCCATTTTCTTGTAGTTTCTAAGATCTCTGCCTGTTGTTTGTGGATCAGAATTCTCCTGTTTATATCCAAAGAATGAAAACTTTAAATGAACCTTTCACGGCAGATGATCCAGTCTAGACAATCCTCGCCCATCTTTCTCACTCTACTTCTCTCTCCTCCTCTCTCGATGGAATCTGATCCCTCAGTGAGCTGGCAGACTGTCTTGTTCAAGAGACAGGCAGAAGAAGTGGCTCATAAGTGGAGAAAGAAAGAAGTAACGGTATATTAAAATGTTACTTTGTAGCATACAATCATCCTAAAAGGGGTAGTCCAAGACTTTAACATTGATGGGCTATCCTTAATGTCTGATCGGTGGGGGATGCGACACACAGCACCCTCTCTTGGTTGTTCCCAGGGACGGCCGCATCTGGAACTACTCAGCTCCTATTCGACGATGGAACTGTGCAGCTTTGCAGTTGAGCAGTTGCGGTTGACACCGGAAACAGCTCATTGGTGTTGCACCCCCACCAATTAGACATTGATGACCATAGGCCATCAATATTAAAGTCCTGGACAACCCCTTTAAGAACTTTAAAAGATACAGGTGTCAGTTCATTAAGGCTGGTTTTGCTCTTGCCTCTTGTGCAGATAGTCAGCTAAAGTAAAACGTGCAGGCTCTGGTCCTGTATATTTTTAGGAGGATGACATGTAGGGGAGGATCACAAGTAGGAAACTATCACTATTGTACTTTCCAAAATCCCTAAAGCTGCTGCTTTCTAGTAAGTGTTTTTTCTCACTCCTAATTCCCAGCTGCACTGCTCAGTACTGCTCTATAATGTGCTGCTGCTGCTTCTGTACGTGTGCTACAGAGACAGGAGAGCAAGAATCCTTCATCCTGTGTATGTGCCTCCACCCACCAGCTCAGAGACAGCTGAAAATTAGAAATAGAGCCTGCATATGGGAAAAATGGTGAAAAATGCAAAAAAGACAACATATAATAGCCGTGAATAGTGTTATTTCTCATGTGTACCTTCTGAAAAGTTACCGGAAAGGTATGGTTTAAAGAAGATTATTACTGCCCAGTGGTCGGGAACCTACTGCAAGTAACATCTCTACTTCTCATATTAGTTTATAGGAAATGTTTTTGTGTGTTTTCTTTTTTATCTATCTAGCTTAGTCACGTCTTACACCCCGTTCACCATATGTCCTAATGAGTGGACAATCAATGTTTTAAAATGTGCAATAAAAGAAAGCAATGAAACATATTGTCCTACGTTTATTAGCTGCAGCTTACTAGAAGGGCCCCGCATGGTCACCTTTGCTCCGGGCCTCTCTTATGTGTTTGCCACATGGATTTCTTCTATATTCTAGGAATAAAACCAATCAATACACACAGGTGATATTTACCTTGGCGCCTTATCAAGAGTTAACAGATGACAGTATTATAAGGTGTCAGCTCCTGATTACAATGTCCAGGACTATTCCTGCTCCTTCCACCTCTTTTTTGCAATTCTTCACCCCTGACACCTTTGACACCGGACATACACTAGATCATGGACAAGAGCACTGCTGCTTCTAGGAATAAGGCAAAACCTTTCTGTGAGTCTAATATATACATCTACAACTAAAAAATTAAAAGTTATGTTAGAAATTTAACCCTTCACCACCTTAGACCTCCAGGGATGCTATATACTAACATCTTTTCCGAAGGAAATAATACACTAACCACTTTGCCACCCTATCCCTCTATGGATTGTGGTAATGCTACTCACATGGGTGCGTCAGGAGGCAAAACAGAAAGTGCTTTCATTTAAATGTCCATGCTGGTATATTACTGCTTCATAAACCAGCCATAAGCAAAGGAAAAAATGAACATATTTCACTGCAGGCAAAACAAAGTAAATAGTTCTTTTGGCAAAGTTTCTTGAGATCAAGTCCTGGTCACACAGGCTGGACAGCATCCAGTATACCGGCTCAGTCTGTATATAACACACAGGAGGCCTTCTCCCTCCACCCACAGACCTTGTCTCAAACAAAGGATTCCATCTTAACAAGTTAACCACACCCAGAGGTGGGGTACGTGGGAAACCAGACCCACCCATCTCTCAGGCTGCCCATCAATCCTGGCTCAGAAGCACCAAACAATCCTCTTAGTGTTAAGTACACTAGAGCAATACTCCAGGATTACATCACAGATGACAACCACTATGTGTCCAGTAGCTGCCTTACATACCTTCCCCCTCTGCCTAAAGCTGTTGAGCTTGGCAACTTCTACTATTAGACACAGGATTCTCGAGAGGGCATTGGTATTACCATGTAGTTTCCTGATTCTATACTCCACATGGAAGCTGAAATCCTGTAGGGCTAGAAACCAGAGGGTGAGCCGAGCATTTTTCCCCTTTTTCTCACTCATCCACCTGAGCATGGTCTGATACTAATTTAAATCTTTGCTTTAACTGATAGCAGTCTAATGTGTCCAACGCCGACTCTATGGCCAAGCATTCCTTTTCTACGATAGAATAATTCTTTTCACATGTGGAGAGCTTCCTACTCAGGTAGAAAACAGGGTGCTAGTCCCCGTGTATCTCCTGAGAAAGTACTGCTCACAAAATGACATCTGAGGCGTCTGTCAGGAGTACAAATTCCCTCTTGAAGATATGTGCAACCGGGACCGGTTACTTACTCAGAGCCACTTTCAGTTCTTGAAAGGCCGTCTCGGCCCCCACGGTCCATTGTCCATGATTTAGTCCTTTAAAGAGGTCAGTCAGGTGCAGCCACCATGGCAAATGAATCTCCTGTAGTATCCCATGATACCTAGAAAGAATCTAACTTGCTTCTTTGAGAGCTGTTTCGGCCAGTTTTGGATTGCGTACATGGATTGCCCGCCAGGGCAGTGGGGTACTCGGTACCGGGCCGGTATTTCACAGGGAAGTGTCACAGTAGCGGTGACCCGGTCTGTGGCCCTGGGCGTCCATGTAAGGGAGTGACGTGATGGAATAAAGTTTATGAATAGATGATTCGTGACGCCACCTGTGGTGTTCGACAATGAATATGTTAAGCCGACGCTGCAGACAGATCCGCTGGGACAGATGGTGTGGTGCAGCCAAGATGTTATAACCCTCCACAAGCAGGGCTGTAGTCCCAGGGCAGTGTAGATGGGTGTTGGGAAGGAAGGTACAGTGTCTGGCACAGAGATGTAGCAGTGCTGGGGAGGTTGCAGCAAGAAGGCAAAGACACAATAGGTTGCAGTTTCTTTACCTTTACTTGGCAAATGCAGTCCAGGGTCCTGAGTACAGATGGCACAGGAGCTGGTTAGCCTGTAAGCAAATCAGGAATCACTCTGGCAGATGGGTTGTGCAGTCTCCTTACTAGCGCTCTCTATGAAGTACTCCCAGTACTGAGTTACACTGGAGTTCCTCCTTTCTGATGTTATCCACACTCCACTCGCATGGCAGACAGCCGTAGCCTTTTATCTCTCTTTGCTCACCCGTCGCTGTTGTGCCTCCGAGGATTATGTGGGAATAGGGCATTTACAGCTTCCTATTCCTCTGGTTTCTGGTGCAGGACCATTAGTATCCATACACCCTTGGAGACCAGGCTCCAGATCATGCGCTATCACTGGGACTGAGCTCTCCACTTTCCTCAGTCTCCCCAGCTCTTCTCCTCCACGTCTGCACATGATGCCCTCCTCACACTAACTAACTCACTCCTTCCTGGCCCCCAGAGACAGCTCCTCCCCTCAGTTCTAGGTTCAGAGCTCCCTCTGCTGACCCGGAGTGGGAACTGTGTTGCCTGCAATGGTTAACTACCAGAGAGACCCTTCATTGCTTCCAGGTGTGACATCACTCTCCCTAGTAGGAAGGTAATGCCACAGTGGTGACCATACTCCAGGGGGCACCACACTCCCCCCTAGTGCAATTCAGCACTCCTGGGCTGAAGAAAAACATGTAAACAACATAAACAAATAAACAATTATAGGTGTACAAGATTCAAAAAGGAAAAATTTACAAAAACCAAATGCTCAAAAACAGTCCTATGACGATAAGTCCATGCGCCAATGTCCATGGTCCCATTCCTGAGCAATTGGTGAACTATATACAGGTTCTTAGAGAGTCTCTGTAGGCACAAAACTTGAGAAAGGTTACATATTTACATTTTTGTTAAACCATTCACTATTACTATAGAACATTAGACACTATTATTATTTACTTTAACTTATTTATATGAGAAATCTGATGGGCGGTATGCCTTGTGTACTACGAACAGATCTACGTAGCTCTTGTGTGGGTAAACTTGGGAGTAGCCATCTGCGAACTGTTAGACTCACTGTGGGCATGACATATTCACCACTGGCAGGGCGAGGATTCTCTGGCTCCACTCCTGGTGTGGCATCCGCTGCCTGAATTTCCTGATTTTCAACGTTCTCTTGAGTCTCTGCTACATCAGTTGCAGTAGGATGGGGAAAGGTTAGGACAGGAACTACAATGGCGGGACCCATTCTTGTCCAGTTTGCAGGGAATTCACCTAGTACAGTGCTGACCTTTTCTTCCTCTTCTTCAATGAACTGAAGATTGTTTTGTTCTTCCATCCTTTCTTTTAACTGGTCAGGGTACAGTTTCAGATAATCCCTTGATACTGCTGCTGAAGTTTCACCTCCATCCTTACTGATAAGGCACACTTTGGTGTTGTTGAAGTTCGATGGTAAGACGGTGTAGGGTTCAGCTTCCCATTGGTCATCCAATTTATGCAGCCTTCGTTTCCTCTTGAGGACTTGTTCTCCTGATGACAAGGGAACTGCAGGTGCATTTTGGTTGTAGTTCTCTTGTTTTTGTCTTGCCTGAGCTAGACTCTTTTCCACACACTCTTGTACCCTTCGATATTGCTGTTGCCTTTCTGTATCCCAGTCAGCATCTGGGGATGTTACTTCAGGGGTAAGGACTCCCATATCCAAATCAATAGGAAACTTGCCAGGCCTCACTCTCATTAGGTAGGCTGGAGTGTAGTTGGTGGAATTCACAGGAATGTGATTGTAGAGGTCTACAAGATCTGGCAACTTTTCTGGTTTCTGGCCACAGATTCCTCTCGTCCAAAGGCAAGGTCTTCAGTAGGTCAATCACTACCTGGTTCATCTTTTCACACATGCCATTGGTCTGTGGATGGTACGGGGTTGTCCTGATCTTCTTGCAACCGTACAAGTTACAGAATTCCTGGAACACTTCTGCCTCGAAAGCTGGACCTTGATCTGTAAGCACTCTCTCAGGGTAACCGTGTGGTCGGCAAAAGTGCTGTTGGAATGCTCTGGCTGCTGTTCTGGCTGTTTGATCCTCCTTGACAGGCACGACTATTAGGAATCTCGAGTAGTGGTCAACGATGGTAAGAGCATAAATGTAGCCGGATCGGCTTGGGACCAGCTTCACATGGTCCAGGGCAACCAACTCAAGTGGTTGCTTGGTTATTATTGGCTGCAAAGGAGCTCGCTAGCTGTTACGGTCCTTTCTGCGCAAGTTACATTGTCCACACTCCCGGCACCAATTTTCAATAGCCTTCCTCATACCAGCCCAGTAGAATCTCTCCCGGAGCAAGGCTTCCAACTTCTTCCATCCGAAGTGTCCAGCTCCATTGGGTATGCTTCCAGGACCATTGATGCCTCTCTCTTTGGGACTACCACCTGCCAGACCAACTCATGAGTGCGGGCATTGATACTCCTCTGACACAGCTTTCCTTCATAGATGAACAGTCTGCCTCTTTCCTTCCACAACTGCTGGGTTTCTTCAGGAGCATCTGAATCCGGGCGTGAGTCAGCTTGTGACAGTAGCTCCTTCACCAGGCGGACTGTGGGGTCGCTATCCTGGGTTTCTGCCCAGTCATGATGAGGAAATGGATTTAGGGTAGACCGTCTGTTGCTCACTCACTGGGCACGTTGGGCCGCAATTGGCTGGTGGAAGGGAGGTAACTCTACTTCTTCGAGTGCCTCAGGGTCTTCTTCTGCATCTAGCAGCCGAGCCATCCATCGCTGCTCCAGTGCACCCAGCTTGGCAGTTTCCAAGTGAGTCAACGGGTTGTTGTCCGTGAAGATGGTAAACTTGGCTGAAGCTAGGTAATGCTTGAATCGTTCAGTCACAGCCCAGACTATGGCAAGGAACTCCAGCTTGAAGGAACTGTAGTTGTCAGGGTTCCTTTCAGTGGAACGAAGCTTCCTGCTGGCGTAGGAGATCACTCTTTCTTTGTCATTCTGTACCTGTGACAGTACTGCTCCAAGTCCCATGTTGCTGGCATCAGTATACAACACAAAGGGTTGGTCGTAATCTGGGTAGGCCAGAACTTCATCTCCTGTGAGAGCCATCTTCAGTCGAGTGAAGGACCTCTCCAGCTCCTCATTCCAATCGAATGTAGGACTCTGCTTTCTGGCCTTCTTGGGCTGACCCACCAGAAGATTTTGCATAGGAGTGGCTATCTCAGTGAAGCCCTTGATGAACCTTTGGTAGTAGCCTATCAGCCCGAGGAAGTGACGTACTTCATGGAGGTTGTTGGGCTTCTGCCAGTCCCGGATGACTGTGATTTTGTCAGGATCCGGTGCCACACCTTCTGCACTCACTACATGACCGAGGTACTGAACCTTGGGCTTCAGTAGGTGGCATTTGGAAGGCATCACCTTCAGACCAAAGTTGGACAAGGCTTCAGACACCTCAGCCAGGTGCTTCAGATGGTCTTCATAAGTCTTTGAGAAAACAATGACATCATCAAGGTACGACAGGACTGTCTCAAAGTTCTTGTGTCCCAGACAGCACTCCATCAGCCGCTGGAATGTCCCTGGAGCGGTGCAGAGCCCGAATGGCATGTAGTTGAACTCACAGAGACCCATTGGGGTGGTAAACGCTGTTTTCTCCTTGTCTGCCTCTGCCACGGGAACCTGCCAATACCAACTAGTGAGATCCAAGGTGGAAAAATAGTTAGCAGTTTTAAGTGCAGCTAATGACTCCTCAATTCTGGGTAATGGGTAGGCATCTTTATGTGTAATGCTGTTAATTTTTCTGTAATCAACACACATTCTCATGGTACCATCCGTCTTTTTCACAAAGACTATTGGGGCTGCCCACGGGCTACAACTGTCTCTGATCACCCCAGCTTCCTTCATTTCCCATAACATACTTTTAGCACACTGGTATTGTGTTGGGGGTATAGGCCGGTACCTTTCTTTTATGGGTGGATGGTCTCCAGTGGGGATATGGTGTTGAACCCCTTTTGCCTTCCCAAAATCTAGAGGGTGTGTACTGAATACCCGCTCATACTCCTGAGTCACTCGGTAAACCCCGTTCTTTTGGTATGAAGGGGTGGAGTCAGTCCCCACCTGCAGTTGCTGGCACCACTCCTCCAGCTGCTTTACAGAGCCATTGTCCTCCACCTGGTCAGATGAGACCAAGGGCTCTGCTGCCCGTATTGCATTGTTACTGACAGTAAGCAGCTTAGCAACTGTGGCATACGGAGGCAAAGCGTTCATGGGGATGCCATCAATCACCACTGGGAGGACCGGTCGCCCTCCAACATACTTGGCTCGCCAGTTCCTTGGGCCTTATGGTCCTACTCCTGGGGGTTGGCCCTCTGCCCCAGGGGTTACTCGTTTAAAGGACAGAATCTTGTGAGGTGGCCTGCTTTGTGGCAGTGACAACAGATGGGATTTCCGTTCTGGTCATAGCGATCACTGTTCCTCCCTCGGAGTGGTGGGATCCTCTTCCTCCGCATCCACGGGACATCCTCTGGACTGGAGGCCAACTGGATCTTCTCCTTGGAGGACTCCTGCAGAGACTGCACGGTTTTGGCAAGTGCAGCCATACCTTTGGTCAACTCCTGGACCTGAAGACACAGTTCTGAAGATGGGTCATAGTCCAGAGTCTGTGCATCAGCCTCCACAGGGCTGAGGGGGAAAGATGTTGTTTCCTGGTGGTAGGTGATCGCTGGGCGCCTAGGGGGCGCTGGACGGCTGACAGTTGGTTCATGCAGCACCCGGATAGCCCTGTCCTTGAAGTCTGCAAAATGCAGGTCAGGGTTCTGCAGGGCTATAATGCGCAGCTGTGCTCTGTGGGTACTGGATAGGAGCCCTTCAATAAACTGCTCCTTTAACAGCCTGTCTCCGTCCTGCACACTGTCTGGATCCATCTGCTTTATGGCTCACAGCGCCTCCTGCAGGTTAAGAGCATAAAGTAGTCCCGTATACTGTCCTGCGCTCTCTGCTTACATCCAAAGAATCTCATCTTGATTTCAGCGGCAGGGCGGGTGTCAAAGGTGCTTCTGAGCTTAGCCAGAATCTTTTTAACAGTCTCTTTATCAGTGTCCTGCCAGGCTTTTACTTCTCTCTGTGCTGCACCTGTTAGCTGCCCAATAAGAATATTCACTTTCTGACTTTCAGACAGGGGATACACTTCGAACAAGCTCCACAGTCTCTCTTTGAATTCTCTCAGGGTATGTGACTCACCCGAGTACTGCGGTAGCCAGGCCGCTCCCGGTATGTAGGGCATGGACAGTGGCATTATGGGGACCGCTGCGGTGGGCGCTGATTCTTGCGGTGCCCTGGAGGCAGCGCTGGCTGCCAGATTCAGTGGCGCTGTTGGAGCCGCAGCTGCGCTGGACCCTGCATCTGGCGGCGCTGGGAGATTAGCGCACGCCAATCAGCGGGATAATGGCTGCAATGGCGCCAATTACGCACACAGTCTATAGCACCAAACACAGTCTCTGGCATACAGGACCCGGGGATGCCGGGCTCAGTTAATCCTGTTTGTGATGCCAAAATGGATCGCCCGCCAGGGCAGTGGGGTACTCGGTACCAGGCCGGTATTTCACAGCGAAGTGTCACACAAAAGTTCAAATGGAGAGAACCCAGTAGAGGCCTGTAGAACCTTCCAGATAGAGAACAGCAGATACGGTAAGAGACAGTCCTAGTCTCTGCCATCTTTTTCTATAGCCTTCCTAAGCATACTCTTCAATGTTTTATTGTATCTTTCCACAAGGCCGTCTGTCTATGGATGGTACACTGATGTCTTCAGTTATGTAATTTGCAGGGCCTTATACAGTTACCTCATCACCTTACCTATAAAGGTTTTTTTTTGGTTTGGATTTCCCTTGGTAATCCTGTCTGGGAAAAAACATGGCCCAACTTGCGGGAAATACTTTTCGCTGAGGAGTTTCTCAGGGTACCAAGTAGCATAGCCCAAGATGACCAATATATATTGATGCTCATGAGCAGATTTAATCAGGGGACTGACCAAGTTCATGGCAATTCTCTCAGGTGGCACTTTTTTGATGGGTACTAGTGGCACAAGGGGACTTTGAAAGTGAGAGGTGGGGGCGGTTAGCTGGCACGTGGGACAGGACCCGCAATACTTTAAGGTTTCCCATTGACATCCAAGCCAATAGAACCTCTGCATGACCGTTCTTGACCCGTTCATTCACATGTCTTGGCCTCCCAAGACATTTGAATGAGCTACAGTTGTGGCCAAAAGTATTGACACCACTGCAATTTTGTCTGATAATACTCAGTTTCTTCCTGAAAATGATTGCAAACACAAATTCTTTGGTATTATTATCTTCATTTAATTTGTCTTAAATGAAAAAACACAAAAGAGAATGAAGCAAAAAGCAAAACATTGATCATTTCACACAAAACTCCAAAAATGGGCCTGACAATAGTATTGGCACCCTCAGCCTAATACTTGGTTGCACAACCTTTAGCCAAAATAACTGCGACCAACCGCTTCCGGTAACCATCAATGAGTTTCTTACAATGCTCTGCTGGAATTTTAGACCATTCTTCTTTGGCAAACTGCTCCAGGTCCCTGATATTTGAAGGGTGCCTTCTCCAAACTGCCATTTTCAGATCTCTCTACAGGTGTTCTGTAGGATTCAGGTCTGGACTCATTGCTGGCCACCTTAGAAGTCTCCAGTGCTTTCTCTCAAACCATTTTCTAGTGCTTTTTGAAGTGTGTTTTGGGTCATTGTCCTGCTGGAAGACCCATGACCTCTGAGGGAAACCCAGCTTTCTCACACTGGGCCCTACATTATGCTGCAAAATTTGTTGGTAGACTTCAGACTTCATTATGCCATGCACACGGTCAAGCAGTCCAGTGCCAGAGGCAGCAAAGCAACCTCAAAACATCAGGGAACCTCCGACATGTTTGACTGTAGGGACCGTGTTTTTTTCTTTGAATGCCTCTTTTTTTCTCCTGTAAACTCTATGTTGATGCCTTTGCCCAAAAAGCTCTACTTTTGTCTCATCTG
This sequence comes from Dendrobates tinctorius, assembly GCF_039654945.1. NCBI lineage: Eukaryota > Metazoa > Chordata > Amphibia > Anura > Dendrobatidae > Dendrobates > Dendrobates tinctorius. The sequence continues at coordinate 17,414,275 of NW_027361722.1, read as the reverse complement.
ACCAGAGAACATTCTTCCAAAACGTTTTAGGCTTTTTCAGGTAAGTTTTGGCAAACTCCAGCCTGGCTTTTTTATGTCTCGGGGTAAGAAGTGGGGTCTTCCTGGGTCTCCTACCATACAGTCCCTTTTCATTCAGATGCCGACGGATAGTATGGGTTGACACTGTTGTATCCTCGGACTGCAGGGCAGCTTGAACTTGTTTGGATGTAAGTCGAGGTTCAGTATCCAACATCCGAACAATCTTGCGATGAAATCTCTTGTCAATTTTTCTTTTCCGTCCACATCTAGGGAGGTTAGCCACAGTGCCATGGGCTTTAAACTTCTTGATGACACTGTGCACGGTAGACACAGGAACATTCAGGTCTTTGGAGATGGACTTGTAGCCTTGAGATTGCTCATGCTTCCTCACCATTTGGTTTCTCAAGTCCTCAGACAGTTCTTTGGTCTTCTTTCTTTTCTCCATGCTCAATATGGTACACACAAGGACACAGGACAGAGGTTGAGTCAACTTTAATCCATGTCAACTGGCTGCAAGTGTGATTTAGTTATTGCCAACACCTGTTAGGTGCCACAGGTAAGTTACAGGTGCTGTTAATTACACAAATTAGAGAAGCATCACATGATTTTTCGAACAGTGCCAATACTTTTGTCCACCCTCTTTTTTATGTTTGGTGTGGAATTATATCCAATTTGGCTTTAGGACAATTTTTTTTGTGTTTTTTCATTTAAGACAAGTTAAATGAAGATAATAATACAAAAGAATTTGTGTTTGCAATAATTTTCAGGAAGAAACTGAGTATTATCTGACAAAATTGCAGGGGTGTCAATACTTTTGGCCACAACTGTAGGTCCCTATGTTGAGGGGACCCAAAATTTTCACCAGTCACCCCTAGCTCAGGAATGTTGGCCTCAGAGGATGCTACCTTCTAATCTCCCACAAGGACACAGAAGGGAAATCCATCATACTCTGCGTGTGGTGATACTTCTTTAGGGCCAACCCGTTTGTTATCCAAGCAACCAAACCATGTCTCCTTCCCTCACAGGTCAGAAAACAATCAAAAGTCCAAGCCTACAATAATGGGGTGCAATAAGTCCTGAACGACAACAACCTCTTGGGACTTAGTACTTTGGGCTGTTTCAATGTCCACGCTGGCCAATGGATAGTCATTAGCATCCCCATGAATGCAGCGGATGCCAACCTTCTTCCCAGGGATCAGCTGGAGAGGAAGTGTGGCCCTTCCTGAGTCTAGCAGTCTAGTTACTTGCCAACCATTTACCTTTCCAGCATATAATATTGCCAGGCGGGACCTTTGGCATTTCCTCCCCCACCCATTTAGACCTTGGATACCCTATCTCCTTTTGGGCCTCTGCCCTTTGTTGGACCCCCAATTTGGAGTGGACTGCTTTCCCAAGAAATCCTCGACCCTCTGAAACCTCTCGACAAGTCCAACCAGTTCATCAACATACCAGAGATCACTCTGGGCAACCCAAGTCTGCATTGGCTTCAGAAGGGAATGCACAAACTGGTCCATCACCACTCGCTCTACCACCTGCGCACAGGTAGAGGACTCTAGCTGCAATAATTTTTGGACCAGGTGCAGTAGGTCAAACTTTTGGGAGCAGGGAGGTTTTTTACAGTGATAAACTCAGTGGTGGATCTGCTGCGACCTGACAGTCATTGTCACCCCCAAGTACGTCAAAATTGCAGCTTTTAGTTTGCCATATTCCTTGGCGTCTTTCAAGGCCAAGTCATAGTAGACCTTCTGGGGCTCCCCCGTCAAATATGGTGCCAGTACCTCTGCTCATTGTTCTGGTGGAAGTTTCATCCTCTCAGCAACCTTTTCAAAAACAGTCAAAACCCGGGGTCATTTTCTCCAGGGTTCTCCTTACCTCCTTTGGGATGGAAACATCATCCACTTACATTGGAGACGGAGCTGTCGCCGTGCCAAGAACAGCCTCTCTGAGCAAATCGATCTGCTGCTGCTGTTGTCGGTGCAGGTCTTGTTGCTTCATTCGCTGTTGTTCCTGCTGCTGTTGTTGGTCATGTTGTATAAGCAGCTTACTTGACTCCTAATGCGCCAGTTGTTGCTTCTGCTGGACTTACACCAGATATTTAATCAGGTCCTCCATTTTGTCTGATGTCACATGCTGGCTTATGGCTGCCTTCATCCAGGACATGCAGTACCTCTTTAGCAGTCCCACTCTAGACCTTCAGGGATGTTATACAACAATTTCTCCGCTTACAACTCCAAAGAAATTATTCACTAACCTCTTCTCTATGTAAGGAGGTGGCAGGGAACTTCAGTTGCCTCCTCTTTCCTACTTATTGAGCCCGTGTGGCACCCTAATGGTTCCCTTAAGTTGTAGATGTAATGTTTTATGTGTAATGTATTGTGGTAATAGCAGGTACGCAGGATGCAGTGACGAGACGCGAGACAGAAATGACTTTAAACGTTAACTTTTATAGATAAATGCCATTAGGGCTATTGTTACGCAACCAACAGAATAACAGAAGTTGTCCTCGCAGGGAGCCAATACACATAAACAAGGATTGGGAGGACACGACTAATCCGGCAAAGACCGGTCACTATAGGGCCGCGGAATGGCTGACTACGGGTCCTTAGTCACTATGTATCACTTATCCGTCCTGATGTCCCTCGGCGTTCTGCTCCACGGTGTGTCTGCATCGCAGCCACTGGGCCCAGCCGCTGAAGATCTGGCGTAGTCTTCATGCATTCAGACACCCAGGAGGAGCACGGGCACAACAGGCCCGCCGAGAGTTCTTTGGCGGGATGTCCCCCAGAGGAGGCAGCGGGATACCACCTGGGAGTGGGAGAGTGGAGGCCGCAACTCTCTCACAGGGACTGGCAGTGATGGTGATAAGTGGCGGTTGATAGGCCACAGGCCCAGTCTCTACCGCGGACTGGAGCGGGGCGGTGGCAGCTGCGGGCGGCAAAGGAGGAGTCACCGCCATGATCAGGAGTGAAGCGGCGGTGGCTGTGGGCAGCAGCGAGGAGGACGCAGCCGCGAGCTGGAGTGAGGCGGCGTCGGCTGCGGACGGCTGCGAGTAGGCCGCAGCCAAGAGCTGGAGTGAGGCAGCAGTCTTCTTTTGTCGGTAAGCTCGGCGCCGTCTCCCTGCGGTCCACCAAGAGTCTCCCTTCTGTCGCTGTCCTCCTCTCTCGAAGCTGCTCGTGGCTCTCACTCTCTGGCCCTCCCCAAGTCTCCACCTCCTTCTCCCTTGTTCTGCTGACTCACACAGTCTGGCCCTCTCTGCCCCTCTTCTCTGGACTCCTCCCCCAACTACCCTGTCAGTCTCAGCAGTCCATCCCCTAGCTCTGCTCCCTGGAAACAGATACCCCAGGAACCTGGAAGCCGGTCTCCCCGGTTCCCTCTCCTCCTACAGTATAATGTGCTGTACATAATAGTTCAGGGATAGAAGGAGTTAAAAAGGGGGCCAGTCCAGCAGGCTGTCAGGGATTGGATTTCCTGTTCCTGCAGCAAAGCCCGGGCAGGCCGAGGTGGGACGTTCTTCACAGCCCGGAACCGAAAGTACCCCGGTCAGGGGGATAGAAGCTGCCATGGTCTGTCGGGCAGTGTGGACGGGCCCTTGTATTGTGGGACGGCCCCTACAAGGACTTTTACAGTTCCCAACTGGATAGGCACTATTGGAACTGTGCCGTCTCAGAAAGTTGCGGGGACAGAGCAGGAAGCATTGCGTTGTTATAGTAAAGTTTTCCCGTTGGAGCAGAACTGTGGACTGTGGTGTTTTCCTGTGTTCTCATCCCCAGCGGCTGGAGTAAGTGTCTGATGGAGGTAACTGACAGGACTGGGTCTTCACTTGTCTGTTTGTGTGAAAGGGGCCAGGGTGTTCACTGACTGTGTCTTAGTGAACTCGGCCATGACTACCACCCCGTGCCCCCATGTTACACCTACCCCAAATCTCAAGGCATGTTATACACAAATGTAATTTCCATCTTATCCCTCCAGGGCTATTTTACATACTAGACCTCTAGGGATATTATACAATAACTCCTTCACCAACTCCAAGAGTATTATGAGCTCATCCCTTTGACCCCCTTCTGTAATATACACTAGCTATTTCTACAATTAAGAGATATTATTCACTAAATTCTTCTCCCCCCAGACCTCCAGGGATTTTATACATTAATTTCATCTCCCATTAGACTACCAGAGATATTAAACACAACACCTACCCTCCAAAGCTCCAGGGATATTATGCACTAACTTCTTCTCCTCCCAGACCTCAAAGTATATCTTTAACTATCATCTTCTCTCTCTAGACCTCCAGGGATGTTATACACTAACTTTACTCCCCCCAGACCGCAAATTATATTTTACACTAATTTCTTCTTACTCTAGATGTCCAGGGATATTATACACAACACCTACCCCCACATATCCAAGGATATTATACACAACACCTACCCCCCAGACCTCCAGGGATAATATACACTAACTCCTTCTCCCACTAGAACTCCATGCTATGATACACTAACTCCGTCACACCTAGACCTCCAAGGATGTACTTTTTCATTCTAGACCAGTGGCAATATTACATACTCCATTACCACCCTAGACTTCCAGAGATATTAGATATTAACCCACAAACTTCCCTGGACCTCCAATGATCCATTAACCATTTTACCACCCTAGACTAGGAGAAATATACAGTGGGGCAAAAAAGTATTTAGTCAGTCAGCAATAGTGCAAGTTCCACCACTTAAAAAGATGAGAGGCGTCTGTAATTTACATCATAGGTAGACCTCAACTATGGGAGACAAACTGAGAAAAAAAAATCCAGAAAATCACATTGTCTGTTTTTTTTTCATTTTATTTGCATATTATGGTGGAAAATAAGTATTTGGTCAGAAACAAGCAATCAAGATTTCTGGCTCTCACAGACCTGTAACTTCTTCTTTAAGAGTCTCCTCTTTCCTCCACGCATTACCTGTAGTAATGGCACCTGTTTAAACTTGTTATCAGTATAAAAAGACACCTGTGCACACCCTCAAACAGTCTGACTCCAAACTCCACTATGGTGAAGACCAAAGAGCTGTCAAAGGACACCAGAAACAAAATTGTAGCCCTGCACCAGGCTGGGAAGACTGAATCTGCAATAGCCAACCAGCTTGGAGTAAAGAAATCAACTGTGGGAGCAATAATTAGAAAATGGAAGACATACAAGACCACTGATAATCTCCCTCGATCTGGTGCTCCACGCAAAATCCCACCCCGTGGGGTCAGAATGATCACAAGAACGGTGAGCAAAAATCCCAGAACCACGCGGGGGGACCTAGTGAATGAACAGCAGAGAGCTGGGACCAATGTAACAAGGCCTACCATAAGTAACACACTACGCCACCATGGACTCAGATCCTGCAGTGCCAGACGTGTCCCACTGCTTAAGCCTGTACATGTCCGGGCCCGTCTGAAGTTTGCTAGAGAGCATTTGGATGATCCAGAGGAGTTTTGGGAGAATGTCCTATGGTCTGATGAAACCAAACTGGAACTGTTTGGTAGAAACACAACTTGTCGTGTTTGGAGGAAAAAGAATACTGAGTTGCATCCATCAAACACCATACCTACTGTAAAGCATGGTGGTGGAAACATCATGCTTTGGGGCTGTTTCTCTGCAAAGGGGCCAGGACGACTGATCCGGGTACATGAAAGAATGAATGGGGCCATGTATCGTGAGATTTTGAGTGCAAACCTCATCCCATCAGCAAGGGCATTGAAGATGAAACGTGGCTGGGTCTTTCAACATGACAATGATTCAAAGCACACCACCAGGGCAACGAAGGAGTGGCTTCGTAAGAAGCATTTCAAGGTCCTGGAGTGGCCTAGCCAGTCTCCAGATCTCAACCCTATAGAAAACCTTTGGAGGGAGTTGAAAGTCCGTGTTGCCAAGCGAAAAGCCAAAAACATCACTGCTCTAGAGGAGATCTGCATGAAGGAATGGGCCAACATACCAACAACAGTGTGTGGCAACCTTGTGAAGACTTACAGAAAACGTTTGACCTCTGTCATTGCCAACAATATATCACAAAGTATTGAGATGAAATTTTGTTTCTGACGAAATACTTATTTTCCACCATAATATGCAAATAGAATGAAAAAAAAACAGACAATGTGATTTTCTGGATTTTTTTTCTCAGTTTGTCTCCCATAGTTGAGGTCTACCTATGATGTAAATTACAGACGCCTCTCATCTTTTTAAGTGGTGGAACTTGCACTATTGCTGACTGACTAAATACTTTTTTGCCCCACTGTAAGCTGTAAACTCATTCATAACCCTAGAACTCACAACCCAAGAGTAAGGATCCCACAGCAAGGTCAAGGTGTGGCCAGCTTCCTGGTGAAATACCTTGAGTGTTACGTTTCCAACCTCCATTTCATGGAACCTAAAAATGTGAAACGTACAGCATATTCCTATATAAGCATGAATGTACCACAAAAAATTTGGGTATCGCTGTTATTGATTTTAGTTTAGCCCAATCAATCCAACCTAATTAATAATAGTACTAATAATAATAACATGAAAATTGAGCCAAGCAGCCATAGCCCCCGTTCAGGACTGCATTATGTCCTTTGATTGAAACAGCTCCTGAAAAGGTTAATTCCATCTCTCCTGAATGGCAAAGTGACCTGATTCAAATTTAACAAAAGATGATTCCAAAAATTCTATTTACTGAGAATTTCAAATTCCAGCTTTCCCGCGTAGCCTGGGACCTAATAAAACCAGTACTGTAGTGTAATAATTAAAGTTATTATATGGTCCTCGGTATTATTATCAGCTCATGTGATCAGTGGTAGTCACTATTCACATACTCCTCCGTCCACTGACTGTCCATTTATTAGGGGTCATAAACGTTTGCAATGTTCGGTCTCTATGGGTGTAGTGGCCATAATTTGGGAGTGAACCCGCCCTCGGTAAATGTTCTCCTCACTGGTTAAATGGGGTCATCCTTATAAATACGGCATCCTTATAGTCACAAGGCCTGGAGCTTTTCACTAAAAGAAGACATGGGTGCTAAAGTATTGGTACTGCTGACCATCGTCCTTGTCCTGGGGCAGGGGAGCCTGGCCAAACAGAGCCATAGCAAAAGCGACAGCCACAGCGGCAGCGACAGTCGGGAGGATGTAGGTGAGTAGATTAACAGCAACAATCCAAACTATATTCGGCTCTCAGATCTTCTTAAAAGAATTGACAGCAGCATCTAGAAGGTTATACTACTGCGATCACAGCAGTTAGACTCAGGTGCCAGCTGTATAACACAGCCGCTGCCGACACAAGGTCCCTACATACAGTGTCCGGATCCACCATACATGTAGGGCAGTGAGGACCCCCCAAGCGTTGTATGACCCGGAACTTGCTTGTGTTCCCTGAGTCCTGGAAATAACCCCCCCGTCATATAGCCGGCATTGTTAAGTGGGCATTATAGCGGACTGATGCTGCAGCTGACTGACACTACAATATGAGCACTGTTATGGGGGCACTGGGCCTACATAGTTCTGGTATAAGAGCACTGTGGCCAGCTGGCACTAATATAGGGACAATGTTATGGGCTGGCACTGTTATGTGACACTGGGGATGACGGATACTTGTATATTACCACTGCTATGGGGGCACTGTTATGGGGCACTGCTATAGGGGCACTGTTATGGGCACTGCTATGGGGGCACTGTTATGGGGCACTGCTATGGGGCACTGTTATGGGGCACTGCTATGGGGGCACTGTTATGGGGCACTGCTATAGGGGCACTGTTATGGGCACTGCTATGGGGGCACTGTTATGGGGCACTGCTATGGGGCACTGTTATGGGGCACTGCTATGGGGGCACTGTTATGGAGCACTGCTAATGGGGCACTGTTATGGGGCACTGCTATGGGGGGCACTGTTATGGGGTACTGTGGTTGACTAACATAGTTATGTCAGCAGTGTAGCCGACTGGTCGTATAATGGAAGAACTGAAGCTGGTCCTGTTATAAAGGGCACTTCTGGCTGACTGGCACCACAGTGGGGGGCACAATAGCTGGATTACATTTTCTACCGTCTCCAAAAAGCAGCACAGAACATCTCATATACCTGTTTGTAAAAATATTAAAAATTCAGAAGGTTTCAACAGGAGAGAATATAATTACTCGTCTCATTTCATCCAGAACATATAATTTCTGTAACCGCAGCCTTTATATAGTGATCGGGTAACAGTGGGGTTACAGCGTCCCCTAGTGCTCACGTGAGGTTATGCAGTGTGTCTTTAGCTAGAATGTGCATCTCCTGACTGTGGGAAAATAATTGTCATTTTCTCTCTTTCCTTTTCTATTGGCAGTAATTAACAAGAAAGAATGTAACGTGGTCCCGTACAACAGACGAGACTGCGGCTACCTGGGGATTAGCTCCACCGAATGCTCCAAGAGAAACTGCTGCTTTGACTCCAGCATCCCCGGGGTTAACTGGTGCTTCTTCTCTAAGGCACAAGGTATCGTTTTATTTTACAAGACATTATCTTAAAGAGAATCTGTCTCTTGCCCTAAATATGTAATTTTATATTTTATATTTATAGCTGGTGTAAACGCCGCCGTTCTCCTGAATCCAGCGTTGTTTTCCTTTTGTTCCTTACGCCTCTCCGTTCCTGAGATATGGCTACTTTTTTCCTGGGCTGTATATACATCTTGGTACAAATGGGTGTGGTTCTCAAGAAAACGCCCACCGAGAATATGATGATCACGCCCACTTGGCTAAAAAGACTAAATTTACGTACAGGAAAGAAAGGGCCATATCTCAGGAACAGAGAGGCGTAAGAACAAAAGAAAAAAACGCCGGATTCAGGAGAACAGCGGCTATTACACCAGATGAAAAAAAAATACATATTTATGTCAAGTGACAGGTCCTGTTTTTTGGACACTTTAGGCCATTACTACTGCTTCTTGGAAATCTAGGTGACAACCAATGCCACTTTCAGCCATCACTCAATTTTCTGAGACTCTTGAATGACAAGGTTTAAAAATAATCTCACCAAAAATGGCCACAGAGACGGGCAACCCCTTTAAGACCCACTCCTAAGACAGCTGTATAATCTACGAAGACCAGGTTGAAAATATATTCATTTTTTGCCAGAATAGTTTCAGTCCATTAAAAAATTAAAAAAATTTGGGTGATGCCAGATGGAAACTCTGATATCGGAGTTTGGATAAGCAAACTGTCAAGTTCTGGATTATCAGAATTTCTGGACGTTTTCGAATTAAAGAAATTTTAGGAATTTAATTGTATTTTGTTTTTGAAAATGGTCATAAAAATAAATATATATATATATTTTTACAATTCCAGATAAGGATCAGTGTGGGGTCAGCACCAAAAAAAGGAAAGATTGTGGTTTTCCTGGAATATCAGCGAAGGATTGTTATTCCAAAGGCTGCTGCTTTGACTCAAGTACCGCCGAGGTGAACTGGTGCTTTTACCCCAAATTCAAAGGTAAATGATTCATTGTATCATCCATCGATGAAAGCAGGAACGTTCCACCACTGCCCATTCTAGGCATAAATCACTTTCTACTGAGCAAATGAGTATAACCCTTTTATGACCGTTAAGTTTTTTCTTACTTTTCTTCCAAAAGCCGTAACTTTTTTTATTTTTCCATACTGGGGTTTTGGATTTTTTGGAGGGTACAAATTGTACTTTTCAATGCCACCATTCACTTTATCATATAATATACTGAAACCCGAGGAAGAAAAATTCCAAGAGATGGGAAATGGTCAAAAAATATTCCACCATGGTATTTTTATTTTATATGACGTTCATTGTGTGTTACAATTGACGTGACATAATAACTCTTCAGGTGAGTATAAATACGGTGATACTAAATTTGTATATATAAATATATAAAAAACTTCCTCCTCACCCTTCAATGGTGGTGGTGTTTGTTGTCCTTTCTCATTCTGGGGTCGTCTACCAGAGACCTGGGAGTTTGAGGATTCTGCGCAGGACCTTATTGTCCCCAGTATTGCGCTTTTCTGGACAGAGAGCTCAGATGTTGCTCCTGGGATCTGTTGTAGCCACTCTTCCATCTTAGGAGTCACTGCACCAAGTGCTCCTATCACCACTGGAATCACTGTTGCCTTCACCTTCCACGTCTTCTCCAGTTCTCCTTTGAGGCCCTGGGATTTCTCCAGCTTCTCATATTCCTTCTTTCTGATGTTGCTGTCACTTGGTGCTGCCACAGTTATTATCATTACTGTCTTCTGATCCTCGTCTACTATCACAATGTCTGGTTGGTTAGCCAACACTTGCTTGTCTGTCTGGATCTTGAAGTCCCTCAGGATTTTAGCCCTTTCATTTTCCACCACTTTTTCTGGGGTCTCCCACCTGGACTTAGGGGGGCTTAGCCCATATGCTGTGCAGATGTTCCTGTATACAATTCCCGTTACTTTGTTGTGGTGTTCGGTATACGCTGTTCTTGCATTTTGCATCCTGCCACTATGTGTTGGACGGTTTCTGAGGTTTCTCTGCATAGTCTGCGCCTTGGGTCTTGTGTGGTAGATTCCTGCTTCTATGGACCTGGTACTGAGTGTTTGCTCTTGTGCCGCTATGATTAGTTCTTCGGTGCTGTCTCGGAGTCCAGCTTTCTCCTGCCATTGGTAGGATTTCTTCATGTCAGCCACCTCCATTATCTGACGATGGAACATCCCATGCAGCAGCTTGTCTTGCCATGGCGCTTCATGTTCCTGTTCTTCCCTCCATATCTGTTGTTGTTGCTGCCTTAGGCTTTCTCTCAGCATCTCATCTTCTGGTGCCATTCTTCTGATGTTTTCCTGGATACTCCTTGTTTCATCCATGATGGTGGCTTGGATGCTTATCAAGCCTAGACCACCCTCCTTTCAATCTTTGGGTGCAAGGGTGGAGACAGTGGCGAATTAAGTGGACTATGGGCCCGGGGCTGTTCATAAAACCTGGGCCCCTGTACCCCTCTTCCCACCTGAGCGCTGCAGCCCCCGTGCGGGAATTGACAGCCGTACGGAAAACCCGCCACCATTCCACCACGTGTGGACATGGCCTAAAAAGATGTTGCACATAAGCTGTAGGCCTACGGCCAATACGCACAAAATCGCCCAAAGTGATCCTGGCCATAGGGGATCCACTTTAATGTCCCCACTTTAATTTGAAGTCCCCTTACTTCATCCATTGCAGTCCCCTATCACCCACTCACTTCATCTGCAGTGCCACTTCATCATTTGCAGCCCCTTATCCCCCCTTCCATTTCATCATGTGCAGTCCCCTTCCCCCCCAACTTCATGTGCAGCCCCACTCCCCCATCATCATGTGCAGTTAATTTTACCCCCACATCATGTGCAGTCCCCCTTACCCCCACTTCATGTGCAGTGCCCCTTACCCCCAATTCATCATGTGCAGTCCCCCTTACCCCCAATTCATCATGTTCAGTCCCTCTTACCCCTTAATTCATCATGTGCAGTCCCCCTTACCCCCAATTCATCATGTGCAGTCCCTCTTACCCCCAATTCATCATGTTCAGTCCCACTTACCCCTTAATTCATCATGTGCAGTCCCACTTACCCCTTAATTCATCATGTGCAGTCCCACTTACCCCTTAATTCATCATGTGCAGTCCCACTTACCCCTTAATTCATCATGTGCAGTCCCCCTTATCCCCCACTTCATCATGTGCAGCCCCACTTATCCCCCACTTCATCATGTGCAGCCCCACTCACCCCCCCTTCATCATATGCAGCCCCACTCACCCCCCTTCATCATATGCAGCCCCACTCACCCCCCCTTCATCATGTGCAGCCCCACTCACCCCCCTTCATCATGTGAAGCCCCCACTCATCCCCCCTTCATCCTGTGAAGCCCCCACTCACCCCCTTCATCCTGTACAACCCCAGTCACCCCCCTTCATCATATACAGCCCCCAGTCACCCCCCTTCATCATATACAGCTCCCAGTCACCCCCCCTTCATCATATACAGGCCCCAGTCACCCCCGTCATCATATACAGCCCCCAGTCACCCCCCCGTCATCATATACAGCCCCCAGTCTGTTACACTTCGGGTGCCGGAAGCGAGAGTGGACCCACTGGGCCGCGACGCCGAACCCTCCCCGAGTGAGCGCACCAAGTGGACCGACCCCTATACAGGGATCGTTAGGGAACAGACTCGGGGAGTTCAAGCGCCACGGCAGCCAGGACCAGGGGTCGGCTCAAGAGGGTGAGCGATGAAGAGGAGTAGTGGGAGATCCGGGGAGGAGACGGGTACACCGGGATCCGTAGGCGGAAGGAGTGGAGGGTGGAACGGCGGGACCAGCAGGAGGCAGGAAAGGGAGCAACACTAAAAGGAGAGAGGACACAGAGGGTTAAACAGCGGACAGGAGCAGGAGACACAGCGATAACACGATAGCACAGCTGGAAGCACGGAGACAGGGAGCAAAGGGACAGGGAGCCCAAAGGCAGGCAGCACAGAGGGTAAACAGGAAAGCGGCTGCTACTGCAGCAAGCACGGCCTAGACACAAGAGGAAATAACTCAATAGTCAGGCGCCTCCCCTAGGGGAGGGCGGCCTGAAATACCTAGTGGAGGGCGCTGATAGGTCGGGCGGGGATCCTAGCAGGTCACGCCGACAGACTGCCATAGGCGCACGATCTACCCCTCCGGCGCGTGCGCAGAGGTACCATGCGCGCGGCCGAGGGGAGTGGAGGAGGACGTCGGGAGACCAGCTGCCGGAAAGCGCGCAGAGCGGGGGCGCGCGTCAAGGCAGAGACTGAGGAGGAAGCCGGACCAGGAGCGGGAGCGGTGAGTACAGCCGGGGAGCGGGGAGCGGTGATAACAGTACCCCCTCTCTTACCCTCCCCTCCACTGCGTCTGGCTAAAAACCTCTTAAGAATGCGTGGAGCATTGATGTTCTCCCGTGGCTCCCAAGATCTTTCCTCGGGACCGAAACCCTTCCAATCAATTAGGAAAAAAGTTTTACCCCTGACTTTTTTCGAGGCCAAAATGTCTCTTACCTCAAAGATATCATCAGAACAGACAGGTAGAGGAGAAGGGTTGGGAGCCGGGTGGAACCGATTCAAGACAACTGGTTTAAGGAGAGAGACGTGGAAGGAGTTGGGGATCCGAAGCGAGACGGGCAACTCCAGTTTGTAAGATACGTTGTTTATGCGTTTGAGAATCTTGAAAGGTCCAATGTAGCGAGGTCCCAGTTTGTAAGAAGGGAGCTTTAGCCTAATGTACTTGGCCGAAAGCCAAACTTGTTGACCCGGGAGGTAGATCGGAGAGTCCAAGCGTCTTTTGTCTGCGTGTCTTTTCATGCGCTCCCCAGACTTTTCGAGAGCCTCCTTGGTCTCAGACCAGATTTTAGAGAACTCCAGGGTCAGAGAATCTGCTGAAGGCACACCAGAGGTAGTGGAAATAGGTAGCGGGATACCAGGATGCATCCCAAACACAACGAAGAATGGAGATTTGGCTGAAGACTCGCTGGGGTGATTATTGTAGGAGAACTCTGCCCATGGGAGGAGATGGACCCAGTTATCCTGATGAGCGTTGGTGAACTGCCGTAAATATGTCGCTAGTACCTGATTAATGCGTTCCACTTGGCCATTGGACTGAGGATGGTACGCGGAGGAAAAGTCCAACCTTACCTCCAGAAGCTTACATAAGGCCCTCCAGAATCGCGAGGTGAATTGTACGCCTCGATCAGACACAATATGCTTCGGAAAGCCGTGGAGGCGAAAGATGTGCTGGATAAAAGTCTTCGCCAACTCTGGGGCGGAGGGCAAGGCTGGAAGAGGCGTGAAATGGGCCATCTTGGAGAAGCGGTCGACAGTTACCAGGATAGTTGTATATCCGGAAGAGTCAGGTAGATCCGTAATGAAATCCAAAGCGATATGTTGCCAAGGGACTGAGGGGATCGGCAGGGGAAGCAGAAGGCCGGAGGGTGATCGCCTAGGAACCTTGACCTTGGCACAAGAGGAACAGGATGCCGTGAAGTCAGACACGTCCTGGTGGAGAGAGGGCCACCAGTAAAAACGAGCAATGAGCTCCATCGTCTTTTTGACTCCGACATGTCCAGAAACTTTAGAGGAATGTCCCCAATGCAGTACCTTTCTCCTGTCTGCCTCGGGCACGTAGGTCTTGCCTGGGGGAGGAGTAATCAGTCTCACCGGGGCCACCGTGATGATCTTGGCAGGATCAATGATGTGAGTCGGTTCCTCCACCAAATCAGAAGACTGCAGAGACCGGGACAAGGCATCCGCCTTGAAGTTCTTTGGCCCGGGGCGGAAATGCAGCTTGAAATCGAACCGAGCGAAGAATAGAGACCATCTGGCTTGTCGAGGATTAAGTCTCTGGGCCGACTGGAGATATGCCAGGTTCTTGTGGTCGGTAAAGATGGTAAACGGGTGGACCGACCCCTCAAGGAGGTAGCGCCACTCCTCCAACGCCAATTTTATGGCCAGCAGTTCACGATCCCCGATGGAGTAGTTACACTCTGCTGGAGAGAAGGCTTTTGAAAAGAACCCGCAGGTAACCAGTCGGCCAGACGGGGATCTCTGAGAAAGCACTGCACCTGCTCCGATGGAAGAGGCATCCACCTCCAAAATGAATGGCTTGGTAGCCTCGGGTCGGTGTAAAACAGGTGCCGTTGCAAAGGCTTGTTTCAGACAGGAGAAGGCCTCTTCAGCCTCCGGAGACCAGGACGAGGGACTGACGTCTTTGTGAGTGAGACTGGAGATAGGTCTGATGACGGATGAAAAATGTGGCACAAATTGGCGATAATAATTGGCGAAGCCGAGGAACCTTTGAATCGCCTTGACTCCCACCGGCCGGGGCCACTGAAGAATTGCCGACAGCTTTCCAGGATCCATCTCCAGACCAGAATCAGAAACAATGTACCCCAAAAAGGGTAAGGAAGACTGCTCAAAGAGACACTTCTCCAGCTTCGCGTAGAGGTGATTCTCCCGTAGGCATTGTAGAACCAGTCGGACGCTCCTCCTGTGAGAAGCCAGATCCGAGGAAAAAATAAGGATGTCGTCCAGATACACCACCACGCAGGAGTATAGTAGATCTCGGAAGATATCGTTGACGAATTCCTGGAACACCGCGGGAGCGTTGCAGAGACCGAAGGGCATGACCAGATATTCGTAATGCCCGTCCCGGGTGTTGAAGGCGGTCTTCCACTCGTCACCCGGACGGATGCGGACGAGGTTGTAGGCCCCGCGTAAATCCAACTTCGAGAAGATGCGGGCCCCACGCAGCCGATCAAAGAGTTCTGGGATGAGAGGCAAGGGATACTTGTTTTTTACAGTAATGTCGTTCAAACCCCGGAAATCGATGCAAGGACGGAGAGAACCGTCTTTCTTCTTCACAAAGAAAAACCCAGCTCCGGCAGGCGAAGAAGACTTCCGTATGAATCCTCTGGCTAAATTCTCACGAATGTACTCAGACATGGCCGCAGTCTCAGCTGGGGACAAGGGATAAATTTGCCCATGAGGCGGAATGGTCCCGGGTCGTAGCTCGATAGGGCAATCATAGGGGCGATGCGGAGGGAGGATCTCCGCCTCCTTCTTATCAAACACGTCAGAGAACGACCAGTATGCGGCTGGTAAGCCTCCAGGACCCGAGGGGACTGGAGGAGAATTGACTGGACGCACAGATCTCAGGCATCTCTCCTGGCAGGGATGTCCCCAGCGGAGGACCTCCCCGGAACGCCAATTCAGGACGGGTTCGTGTGTTCGAAGCCAGGGTAGGCCAAGTAGCAAGGCATGGCCTAAGTCGGGAAGAACGTAGAATGCGATCCGCTCCCGGTGCAAGGCCCCGATTTTCAGACATACCTCCTCCGTAACCAGGGACACGGACTCCTGTAGGGGTCTTCCATCTACGGAGGCGATAACACGCGGAGTTTTTAGGGTAATAACGGGAATCCGGTACTTCCTCACCTCCTTCAATCTCATGAAGTTCCCCGCCGCGCCCGAGTCCACATAGGCCACCTCCGAGCCACGTCTCTGACCAAAAACCAGCTGAACCGAAAGGGTAAGGGGATGAGAGGAGTGAGATACACCTAGGTCGGCCTCTCTTACCTGCCCTAGGTGGAGGAGTTTCCCGGCCTCTCAGGACAAGAACGCAGGAAGTGGGATGCGCTGCCACAATACAGGCATAAACCCTCCATCAGTCTCTCCTTACGGCGCTGTTCAGCCAACTTGACTCGATCCACCTGCATCGGCTCCGGTGCCAGACTGGAGGACGGACCAGGAGGACGGGGACTGGACGGCCTGTGAAAAGAAGCAGATGGTCTGAGCGGACGCCTCTCTCTCGCAGCCTCTCTAGCGCGTTCCTGGAACCGGAGGTCGACTCGTGTGGCCAGAGAAATAAGATCCTCCAGGGTGGTCGGGGTATCACGCCCTGCCAGTTCGTCTTTGATTTTGCCGGAGAGACCACGCCAGAAGGCCCCGACCAATGCCTCGTTATTCCACCCCAACTCAGAGGCCAAGGTACGGAACCGGATGGCATATTGTCCGACCGTAAGGGTACCCTGAGTGAGGCAGAAAAGGGACTCCGTGGCGGAGGCTACCCGACCGGGCTCGTCAAAGACTCTACGGAAAGTGTCCATGAAGTTCTGGACACTAGAGACTACGGGGTCGTCCCGCTCCCACAGAGGATTCACCCAGGAGAGGGCCTCTCCCTCCAAATGGGACACAATAAAGGCCACCTTGGCCCGATCTGTGGGATACTGTTGGGGCAATAGTTCGAAATGCAACCTGCATTGATTTAGGAAGCCCCTGCACAACTTTGGGTCGCCGCCATACCGGGGCGGTTTACCCAGCCTGGGTGACGGGGTAGGTACGGAATCGGAACCGTGGGACGGATTGCGTGCGGCAGCCGACTGCAGGGACAGCAACCGGTCGTCGACCGAGGCCATGTAAGAGAGGATGTGGGATTGGGTGTCTCGCTCTTGAACCAGCTCCTGCTGGAGGCTGGCCAGTTGGGAGGCGTTGCCAGGGTCAGCGGCCTGTAAGGCCGACAGGCGGGAATCCATGGTCTTCATAAAAGACATAATTCGAGTCTGGTTCTCCCTCAGGAATACCAACTCCTTTTGGGTCGCAGCCCCGGCGGGGTCCATGGCCTGACTATTCTGTTACACTTCGGGTGCCGGAAGCGAGAGTGGACCCACTGGGCCGCGACGCCGAACCCTCCCCGAGTGAGCGCACCAAGTGGACCGACCCCTATACAGGGATCGTTAGGGAACAGACTCGGGGAGTTCAAGCGCCACGGCAGCCAGGACCAGGGGTCGGCTCAAGAGGGTGAGCGATGAAGAGGAGTAGTGGGAGATCCGGGGAGGAGACGGGTACACCGGGATCCGTAGGCGGAAGGAGTGGAGGGTGGAACGGCGGGACCAGCAGGAGGCAGGAAAGGGAGCAACACTAAAAGGAGAGAGGACACAGAGGGTTAAACAGCGGACAGGAGCAGGAGACACAGCGATAACACGATAGCACAGCTGGAAGCACGGAGACAGGGAGCAAAGGGACAGGGAGCCCAAAGGCAGGCAGCACAGAGGGTAAACAGGAAAGCGGCTGCTACTGCAGCAAGCACGGCCTAGACACAAGAGGAAATAACTCAATAGTCAGGCGCCTCCCCTAGGGGAGGGCGGCCTGAAATACCTAGTGGAGGGCGCTGATAGGTCGGGCGGGGATCCTAGCAGGTCACGCCGACAGACTGCCATAGGCGCACGATCTACCCCTCCGGCGCGTGCGCAGAGGTACCATGCGCGCGGCCGAGGGGAGTGGAGGAGGACGTCGGGAGACCAGCTGCCGGAAAGCGCGCAGAGCGGGGGCGCGCGTCAAGGCAGAGACTGAGGAGGAAGCCGGACCAGGAGCGGGAGCGGTGAGTACAGCCGGGGAGCGGGGAGCGGTGCTAACACAGTCACCCCCCCGTCATCATATACAGCCCCCAGTCACCCCCCCGTCATCATATACAGCCCTCAGTCGCCCCCCTTCATCATATACAGCCCCCAGTCACCCCCCCGTCATCATATACAGCCCCCAGTCACCCCCCCGTCATCATATACAGCCCCCAGTCACCCCCGTCATCATATACAGCCCCCAGTCACCCCCGTCATCATATACAGCCCTCAGTCACCCCCCTTCATCATATACAGCCCCCAGTCACCCCCCCTTCATCATATACAGGCCCCAGTCACCCCCCGTCATCATATACAGCCCCCAGTCACCCCCCCTTCATCATATACAGGCCCCAGTCACCCCCCCTTCATCATATACAGGCCCCAGTCACCCCCCTTCATCATATACAGGCCCCAGTCACCCCCCCCTTCATTGTGTACAGCCCCCACTCACCCCCTCCCCCATTTAATTCATTTTATAAATAAAAAAAAATAAAAAAAGTTCCCCATACTTACCTCACAGCCGGCTTGCTCCCCAGCAGCGCCTCTGCTTTCAGCATCCTCCGGGACATGTCGGCGCGTGCACGATGACGTCATCGTGCATGCCCGACATCTGACCCGGAAGTACAGCCGGAGGGAGCCGGAGCTGAGCAGCCGTCAAGGTGACGGCCGTGCACAGCTCCCGGCCCCTCATAGAATGTGACGCGGGCGGCTGTCTGCTGCCGGCGGCGTCACAGCACAGGGCACGGCTGGCCCTGTACAGGTGCTGGGGGAGCGGTCCGGGGGGCATTTGCCTCTCTGCCACCCGGCCCAGCCCGCCCCTGCCCCTGGGCCCCCAAAAAACCTTGGGCCCGGGGCGACCGCCCCATCCGCCCCTATTAAGATCCACCATTGGGTGGAGACCTCCATTCATTGTGAGGAGCTTTCGTGTCTTCACATCTGCAGCTTCCATCTCTTCTTTGGCCAGCAGGGTATCTGATAACTGGCAGGGCATATGTATTGATGGCCCATTTTTTTTTCTTCCTGTTGAGCTCACTCTTCAGGATCTGCCTTTGATGGTATTTGGATGTTGCTGCTTTCCTTGCCTCCTCATCATGGTTACTGCATCCCTGTGTGATGCCGAGATACTTGCAGCATGTCTATACATCTGCTATGTGTCCTGCTGGTAATTCCACTCCATCGGTCTTGACTACCTTGTCTCTCTTTATTACCAACCGGCCACACTTCTCCAATCCGAAGGACATCCCGATGTCTTCACAGTAGATCCTTGTCAGGTGGATCAGTGAATCGATGTTTCGTTCATTTTTCGAATACAGCTTGATATCATCCATGTAGAGGAGGTGGCTGATGGTGCTTTCACCCTTGAACTTGTATCCATAGCCAGACTCTGTCATTATCTCACTGAGGGGGTTCAAACCTATGCAGAACAGCAATGGGGACAGTGCATCACCTTGGTATATGCCGCATTTGATGGTCACTTGTGCTAGTTGTCTTGAGTTGACTTCCAATGTTGTTCTCCATAGCCCCATTGAGTTCCTGAGGAAGGTTCTTAATTTCCTGTTGACATTGTAGAGAGCCAAGCATTCACAGATCCATGTGTGTGGCATTGAGTAATATACTTTTCTGTAGTCAATCCAGGCTGTGCTGAGATTGGTCTGTCTGGATCTTGAGTCTTGAGCGACTGCTCTATCTACTAGGAGCTGGAACTTAGAGATTCTGGTGTTGGTCCCGATGCCTTTCTGAGCTGGATTCATGTACTGGTTCATATGGTTCTGTAGCTTGGTGGCTATGATGCCTGACAGGAGTTTCCATGTTGTTGTAAGGCAGGTTATTGGGCGGTAATTGGATGGAACTGTTCCTTTACGAGGATCCTTCAAGATCAGCACTGTTCTATCTTGTGTTGGTCAAGCTGGATGGTGGCCTTCTTCTAGCAGTTGGTTCATCTGCTTTGCCATGCGTTCATGTAATGAAGTTAATTTCTTTAGTCAGTAGGTGTAGATCATGTCTGGGCCAGGTGCTGTCCAGCTCTTCATGTTCTTGACCCGCTGTTGGATGTCTGCTTCTGTAATGGTGACTGGTTCCTGCTCTAGGTGGTTGCTGTGTTTCATTCTCAGATCTTGCAGCCACATTGCACTGGTGTTGTGTGTTTTTTTCCTTCTCCCATATGTCCCTCCAGTATTGTTCAGTCTCTGCTATGGGTGGAGTTGCTTTGGAGAACAGGGCATTTATCTTCTTGGCCTCAGCTTCTCTAGTGTATCTCCCTAGTCTTGCAGTGAGTGCTGTGAGCCTTTGTTTAGCAGTCTTTAGGGCTTCATCTGGGGTCAGGCCTTCGTACTTGTCCAGCTTGGTCTTATTCCTGATCTTTACACCCTTCTGCATTTCTGTTAGTTGGCTGACTTCCCTTCGTGTCACCTTGATCTTTGTCTCCAGTCTTCTTTTTCAAGGGGGCACATACTTCTGTTGTTCTTGCTGGTTGTATAGCCAAGCATTTCCATGATTGCTGAGGCAGTAGCATAGATCAGTTCATTAGTTTGAGTTATAGTGGAGGTAGGTATTGATACTTGCATCTATATACTGTATATATTAGAACTTTAAACAAAATTTGTAAAAAAAAAAAAAAAAAGTAAAAGCAGTGGTTCGTGTCACCATTTTTTAACACCTTTTTTTACAGCTGTGTGAAGTCTGGGGATACAATAAAACGTCTTGATGGCATTTGATTGTAAAACAATAATTCTGCCATTTTGATTATTTTTTCTTTTCTAAACGGGTTCAATACATTTATATGTTGATCGTTCGGAGGTGCGTTATCAGGTTTTACATTATAAAATTTTTTTTTACATTTTTTGTATTGAAAAAAAGAAAGATGAATAAAACTTAATATAATAATTTTTTAATTATTAATTTTTATTGTTATTATTATTTTTTTTGTAGTCCTCCTAGGGGGACAGTGATATTATACTATGATGTTAGACATGGTGGCGATGGGACCTTGAAGCCTTCTGCATCCTGCCCCTCCTCTCTTGGGAGAGCTGACGACTACATAAATATCAACCCTTTAAATCAAGATATCAAAAACAGGCCTCATCGGAAAAGTCACTTGGGTTGGGGGATCAAATCTAATGGGGCCATATGGTCATTAGTCCAACACTGCCAACCAGAAGATGAGAGAAAGCTCATGAGTGGTCATATTGGGATAGAAAAACATGTTTGATCTGATTGAAACGCAAATTAGAAGAGATTTTGGTCTTGGGCTATGTTCACGTGAGGATTGTCAAGGTGTTTTTGGAGCAGAAACCAAACGGAAACTCACCAAATCCTCCTCCAAATCTCGAAACTCCTCAAAAACCTTGGTCCAAGTTCATGTTTCCTGTTTCTCCAGTTTTCCAGAGTCATTTGCTTCTTTTGGCTAGGTACACACAACTTTCTTTTTCAGGTGTGTCAGTCTTCAGTTCCACCGTCCACTCTGAGACTACGTTTTAGGAACAGAAACTGAATAGAAACTGATCAGACACTCCCCACATCCTCCACCAAAAAAGTCAAACCTCTTCAAAAATTTGGTGTCTCTGCTCAGTTTTTGCTCCAAAAACTCATCAAGAAGACCCGATGGGCGCCCATTTCCAAATGGAAGTTAGATTAGTGGAATTTTTAATTTTCTAGGAAAGTCTATATGTTGTGCACATTGCTCCTAGGATTGTCATTGCTTTTTATTTCCCCTTGCAGGATGCTCTGTTAGCCACAAACTAAGAAGTGACTGCGGGTTCCCCAACATCAGCTCCAAGGACTGTCACTCCAGAGGATGCTGTTATGACGCCAGTATCCCCGAGACCGTCTGGTGCTTCTATGGAAACAAATAATATAATAATGGTAAAGGGAGATGAAAACGGGAAAATACAATTTTTAACCACTTATGTTCGTTCAAGTTGCTAATAGTACTTCCTAGACTATATCAATATAATACATTGTTAACTCAAACCACAAAAAAATAGAATAAAGGGTCGAGTTGAGAAGAGACCCATATTAAAATTCTATTTTATCAGTACAAAAAAATAAAAACAGAGAAGGATTGTAAGCAAAAAATGTCATATAGGGGACGATGTTTAGGCAATAAACAATTATAATAGGGAGAAGGAATTTACATAAGAAATGTAATCAAAAAGAATTTCGTAGTGCTGTGATGCCATATGTTTCTCCATACCCTTAATGGACACCAAGTTCAAAGTAGTTGACAGAGGCAATAATGCAATAAACAATATGTGCTATGTTAGCCAATAAAAGATCAGGCAGGGTACCTTTAAGGCTGTGTGCACATGATGCAGATTTGCAGCGGTTCCGCAGCGGAATTTACCGCGCAGAAACGTTGCATTTCTGCATTGTGATGTACAGTAGCCTTTAAATCAATGTAAAAAAAAACCGCTGTGCAGACGCTGCGGATTTTTCCGCGCGGTTTTCCCACGGTACAAAATCCGCAGCATGTTACTTCTTTTGTGCGGTTTTCCATCTCCCCTGTCACCAAATCCGCAGGGGGAAAACCGAGATGGAAAACCGCACAAAAACCGCATGAAAACCGCTTGAAAAATGGAAGAAATCCGCAGGAAAAATGCAGGTCATTTAACCTGCGGATTTCTTCCATTCTGCGCGGAAAAATCTGCAGGTCAAAAAAGTACGTCTGCACTCAGCCTAATTCATCCAAGTATGGATTCAAAGGTAAAGGGGGATCTGACTGGGTTTGATAGGTGTTACTCCAAAAAAACTTATTAATGGTAAAAAAAAAAAAATACAGAAATGATACTGCAAGTGCAGGGTGACAGGTTAGATTTGAGTCAGCGTGTGA
Source organism: Dendrobates tinctorius (assembly GCF_039654945.1). Taxonomy (NCBI): domain Eukaryota; kingdom Metazoa; phylum Chordata; class Amphibia; order Anura; family Dendrobatidae; genus Dendrobates; species Dendrobates tinctorius. Next base: position 17,391,525 of record NW_027361722.1, on the reverse strand, counting down.
TCCCCACCAATCAATGGAGAGAGATATCAAATCATAGGGAAAGGAGCTGGTAATAGGCAAGCAGGTTAATAAAACGTAAAGTACGAATAAAGTGCTCTGTGCAGAGTTACCTGGGTGAGAGGTGTCAATGGTATTCCAGGTGGAAATGGTCGCCTCAGCATCCCCTCACCCCGACGCGCGTTTCGCCGCCAGCTTCTTCCAGGGCGTGGTAATGGGTAATACTGGTAATGGGAGATGAAAACGGGGACAGAATGATTTCCTCATTGTGGCTGTCATCTTTATCAAAAATGATTTCAACTTGAAAGTAAAGAGGTTATCCCTCTCGCAAGGATACGCAAAGCTGCCAAAATTCAAATTTATCTGATGAAAATCAATTGTACCCCTTTGAAAACCTCTGGAAAGTAATCAAGAGGATGATGGACAGTCCCAAGCCATCAAACAAAGAAGAACTGCTTTACATTTTTGCGCCAGAAGCAGTGTGAAAGACTGGTGGAAAGCAGCCAAGACGCATGAAAGATGTGATTAAAAATCACGATTATTCCACAAAATATTGATTTCTGAACTCTTCCTGAGTTAAAACATTAGTATTGTTGTTTCTAAATGATTATGAACTTGTTTTCTTTGCATTATTCGAGATCTGAAAGCACTGTTTTTTTATTTCGACCATTTGTCTTTTTCAGAAAAAAACACAAAATTTAATGCTTGGAAATTCGGAGACATGTTGTCAGAAGCTTATAGACTAAAAGAACAATTTACATTTTACTCAAAAATATAAAGAAAAAAATCAGAGAAACTGAACATTTGGAAGTGGTCTCTTAATTTTTGCCAGAGCTGTATATATATATCACCTGCCCTTCACCTGTCCTGCGTTGTTTAAGCTCCTCTGGTTGAGTGGTCTCCTACAGTCTGGTGCAGCTTCTTTTTCTGTTTAGAATGGCATCTTCCTTCAGTTCTTGGCATCTTCTGGGGTTGACTCGGCCCTGCTTCGTCATGAAGTTACAACACAGTTCATGACTTTGTGTGAGGATGTGCGTTGTGATATTGTGATGCCAGGTGCAGAAGGAAGATATTGGACAAAGGAAGAGAATTCACTGAAGCAGGGATCTGTGACAGGACAAGTAAAAGCCAAGTGACTAATTATAGAATTTTTTAAAGTTATTTTCAGCCCTATATAATCCAGCAAAATAACAGGAGACCACTGCGCTAGATTCCCATTGAGCGAATCGCCAGAAATTTGGATTCGGGCAAATTCAAATATTTTGTAAAATTTGAGGTGAATTCGATTCGTCCCTAGTTAGCTGTAAATTGTCATGTAACAATCAAACAGCTCTCACAGCTGAAAAAAGATATATCATGTCAAGTTACTATCATAAAAATGCAAGGAACTTTTAAATTTCACTTCATCTTCAATAGGAATGTCGTCGATATACCGACGATGCTTATGTGCAATGCTCTGACCCCTTAGTCCCCACACTATAATAATGAAGCATATTTCAAGCACCTTTCTTAAGACTTCACTATGGCTGTTGATATTGAATTTTGTAGCATTTAAACAGGTTGGTCATTACTTTTTCAATATCTGATCAGTGGGTGTGCGACTACCAGCAATGCACATCTATGTATGTGAAATTCCCCGAATATATAAAATTTAACACTCATAATTTAAATTTTTATAAAATTTTCCATCAATTTATGAATTGTAGGTGTCCGAAATGCTGGGATTCCTGACGATCCTGATAAAATGTCCCCTTTAATGTTTTTATCCTGCACAGTGGACCCCCACCACCCTAATATGCCGACGACTTCCGCAGGACAACCATTAAATTCATGAGACTGGCTGCAGTTCCCTACATGGCCAGTAGACCAAGAACGACACTGTACAGGGAAAAATTAGGAAGAGGCACATCGCCACCCCATTTAAGGCCCCATACACTGAGCCGGATTGCTTTTTTTTGAGCAGGGTTATAAAAACGATTACATATTTTGGCATGGATCAGACTCGAATTGGAAGGGATTGTATCCCAAAAATTGGAATAGTCCTGAAAAATAATGGACTGCACAAAATTTTGGGACTTATGACCCATGCATCTATATAGGACAGGCCCACAACATTTCGCTTTTGAATTGCGATTATGACAACATCCCTGACACCCTAAATGAATACGGAACACAGACCAAACTACATAATCCAGTACAGACCTATATTTCCATACTCTGCACATATGATGCAAAATGCCACAGTGATCAGAACGGGCGGGACGAGATTCGGCACATATCTTAACCAGAACGCCAATGAAAATTCTATGGCTAAGCCCTGCTCTCATTTTTCTTCCAGATGCCCCCAAGTACCGTAATCCCCTTGAATCCTATTAATGGGATTTCATATGGATCCACAAATCCTGTTTTGTTAAAATAATAATAAAAATTATTCTTCAAAAGTATGGTTAGATTTATTTCTTTAGCACTGACATTTTCAGGAGTGTTGTACTGATACTGCAGCTACTGTCCCCAATGGGCTGACCATATATATTCCCCAACGTATATATCCACTAGTGGCCAATTTAATAGGAATCCAATTTTAATAAATAAATTGATAGCAAGAAAAGTGTATGCTCCAGCAGCTCTGTACAAAGTGCCTTTCTTGGTGACCCATAGGTACCTACCAGGTGACTGGATAGTAAATACAGATTCACAGGTTCGTCCATTGCCCAGTAACTTGTGGCACTGCCCATACATTGAGAGAATTGGGAAGAGCAGTTAGTGGGCACATGACTGTAAAGTGTGAAAATCACATATGAGAAGTCACATGACGACTAGTCAAACCACTTAGATTGTATCTAGGAGTGGACGTCAAATTTATTTTTTGTCCTGGGTGCAGGAAAACCTAGATTCCAGCAGATGGAGTAACGCCCAGTATCTCCAGAACAGCTCTAAGAGAAACCTCTAAGCATTTATGACCCCATGTGCCCTCTTATCATTATGTCATGTTCATGGTGACCTCAGAATACATTCACGCTCTGTGACGTTGGTGAAAATCTAAATTGGTTCAAATTTCTTTGTGGATTAATTTCTCAATGTATTGAGCTTAGAGATTTAGAACCCAATTCTTTGGATATAAAGATCCAAATCCATTGCCTGCAGCCACGACTAAGGAAAGCTGAAGGTCCTTACCGAAGACAGTTAGACTCTGTTTATGCTAGCGTCTGGTTTCCCTTGGTAATGGAGCTATGACAGACTTACGCTTGATGATGCATGTTACTTACCTGTCCTGGCCCCAGCCCTGAGTCTTTCTCCTTGGCAAGCATCTCTGATGCCATCACTGGAGGTCTTTTAAAGTCAGCTCAGGCAGCCTTACGTTCCCTGAGTATTCAGGAACTATAGCATCTTGCTACCACCTGCTTCTGGAAGAAGCCAGGTGGCTAATTATCTTCTCTGCAACTCTTGTCTGTTTTCCAACTATGAATCTTTCCAGGTATGAATCTTGTTGCTATTGTTAATGAAGATATAAGTTACTAACTCGTCTTTGCTAATAAGCTCTGCTGAGAACATCTATAAGTTACAGACTTGTTTCAGCTATCAAGGTATCTTTTTAATTTGTTACTGCATTCTTGGTGTTACCGCACTCTACAACTCTGCTGCTCCTGTGGTTAACCACATTATCTCTATTGCAAGATACCTGATTGCATATACATTTCCGCTATTCCTGTGGTTAACCATCTCCCTGCTGATACATAACTGCATAGACTTCTTTGTTGTTCCTGTATGTAACTGCCATACAACTGCATCTACTACTGCTTGTTCATCTGCTGTCCTGTATACTCTGGTGTCTTGGTCCTTGTTGATTCATGCTGTCCAGCAGATCCAGTTCTGCTGCGTCATCTCCTCTCCTGTGATTGCTGCTCTCTCCCTCTTCCAGATCCATCACCGGCCTCCAGTCTTTGATTGACAAGGGTTTTTCTCTTAATAACCTGTCTTCCCAGCACAGGTGCTGTCATGCCCATGTTCACTCCACCAGAAATGGCAGTGCATGAGTCTTGAGCTAATAATGACGTTGTGAGATTACTGTACCAGCTCCAGGGCGGTTGATCAAAACACTGCCCTGAGGAACCTGAAAGTTCAGGAAATTTGCACAGCTCCTGTCCATGACCACAGCGGTGCCCCAGGCTCGCCGAACGTCTGTGGAGAAAATCCAATCTGCCTGAAGATTTCATCCATTATAAGTTTATGCTTAAAACATACAACTTTGCTCTTCACCTCTCCAAACAAACCTATTTCAACACCCTCATCACCTCATTATCCAATAACCCTAAACGTCTCTGACACTTTTTATTCCCTACTCAACCCAAGAGTGCAGGCCTCAACCACGGATCTCCACTCTGACGATCTGGTCAATCATGTCAAAGAAAAAATTGACCTTATCCAACAGGAAATTTTCTCCCAATCCCCTCATACCATGCACTGTCCTCCCTTCCCCACTGCATCTAGCTCACTCTCTGATTTTGAACCAGTCACAGAAGAAGAAGTGATCAGGCTCCTTGCATCTTCTAGCCCTACTACTTGCACCAGTGACCCTATTCCGTCACATCTTCTCCAGTCTATTTCTCCTGCTGTCACCATTCACCTAACAAAAATATTTAATCTCTCTTTCTTCCGGCATCTTTCCCTCCTCATTTAAGCGTGCCATCCAAAACTGTGCTGCTAACTATAGACCCGTCTCTAATCTTCCCTTCATCTCTAAACTCCTGGAACGCCTGGTCCACTCCTGTCTAATCCGCTATCTCTCAGATAACTCTCTTTGCGACCCTCTTCAATCCGGTTTCCACTCTTTACACTCTACTGAAACTGCCCTCATTAAAGTCTCTAATGATACACTAACAGTTAAAGGGAATCTGTCACCTCATTTTTGCTCTATGAGCTGCGGCCACCGCCATCAGGGGCTTATCTACAGCATTCTGCAATGCTGTAGATAAGCCCCCGATGTAACCTGAAAGATAAGAAAAACGAGTTAGATTATACTCACCCGGGGGTCCGGTCCGGTCCGATGGGTGTCGCGGTCCAGTCTGGCGCCTCCCATCTTCTAGCAATGACGTCCTCCTGCTTACTTCAGCCGCGGCTCCTGCGCAGGCGTACTTTATCTGCCCTGTGGAGGGCAGAGTAAAGTACTGCAGTGCGCAGGCGCCTGACTTCTGCAGGAAAGGTAAGAGATTTCCCATCGCTAGAAGATGGGAGGCGCCGGACCGCAACACCCATCGGACCGTACCCCCGGTGAGTATAATGTAACTCGTTTTTCTTATCTTTCAGGTTACATCAGGGGCTTATCTATAGCATTACAGAATGCTGTAGATAAGCCCCTGATGGCGGTGGTCGCATCTCATAGGCCAAAAATGAGGTGACAGATTCCCTTTAAATCTAATGGTCACTGCTTCCAGCTGATTCTCCTAGATTTCTCAGCAGCATTAGACACTGTGGATCATCAGCTCCTCATCACTATGCTCCGCTCCATTGGCCTCAAGGACCCTGTTCTCTCCTGGTTCTCCTCCTATCTCTCTGACCGCTCCTTTACTGTATCTTTTGCGGGTTCCTCCTCTCATCTTCCCCTTACTGTTGGGGTTCCCCAGGATCAGTCATAGGCCCCCTCTCTTCACCTTGTATACTGCCCCTCTTGGACAATCAGTAGATTTGGTTTCCAGTACCATCTCTACTGTATGTTGATGACACCCAATAATAAACCTCTACTCTTGACATCACACCTGCATTATTACAAAACACCAGTGATTGTCTTACCGCTGTCTTCAACATAATGTCCTCCCGCTATCTGAAACTGAACCTTTCAAAAACTGAACTCCTTGTGTTTCCTCCCTCCACTAACTTACCTATGCCCTACAATGCCATTTCCTTGTCTTGGGGTCATACTTGATTCTTCTGAGCTTTCATTCACCCCCCACATCCGATCACTAGCTCTCTCTTGTTATCTGCACCTCAAAAAACATCTCTAGAATTCGACCTTTTCTTACTTTTGATTCTGCAAAAACTCTTACTGTTTCTCTTATTCATTCTTGTCTGGACTATTGTAACTCTCTACTAATCAGTCTCCCTCTTACCAAACTCTCCCCTCTCCAGTCTGTCTTGAATGCTGCAGCCAGGATCATATTCCTCACCAACTGTTACACCGATGCCACTACCTTGTGCCAGTCATTACACTGGTTACCCATCCACTCCAGAATTCAATATAAACTTATCACTCTCACCCACAAAGCACTCCACGGTTTAGCACTATCCTACATCTCCTCCCTTGTCTTAGTCTACCACCCTACCCATGTCCTCCATTCTGCTATTGACCTGAGGTTAACATCCTCAATAATCAGAACCTTCCACTCTCGTCTCCAAGACTTCTCACGTGCTGCACCTATTTTTTGGAATGCATTACCCAGGATAATTTGATTGATCCTCAATACCCACAGTTTTAAGCGTACCCTAAAAACACGTGTCTTCAGACTGGCCTACCGCCTCAACACATTAATCTAACAATCCCTGCATTGCCCATTCAACATTTTTACCATAACCAGGTTCCTCGTATCATGTTCTAACACGCTTTATGCATTTAATAACCCTCTGTGTTTGTACTTTTACATATTCTGGCTGATAACCGGTTTATGCAGCATTACATGAACATCCGATTTCTTACATTATGGCTGAACAATGAAAGCAATTGTTACCATCCACCTTTCTTGTCTCCACTATTTCTTCATAGATTGTAAGCTTGCGAGCAGGGCCCTCATTCCTCTTGGTATCTGTTATGATCTATGTGATTATTGTTATGCTGTAATGTCTATTGTCTGTAGAAGTCCCCTCTATAATGTAAAGTGCTGCGGAATATGTTGGCGCTATAGAAATAAAATTATTATTATTATGACCAGAGCACTGATCTGGACGGTTGGTTGGGGTAGAGCTCATCTCTCGTGCCTACAATGCAATTTTTCAAACTTAATAAAACGCTAACTGTCCTGAAATTTCTGGGCCTGCCTAGATTATTTGAGAATCATCCTGGCAAATTCCTAAGGTACAGGGTTCCAGACACCACCTACAAATAGATGTTTTACAGCAGGTTGGGACTAAATCCAGACTAAAATGTGTTGGGCTTCTGTATCTAGCCTGCAACTTGGAGGTGTTTGATAGACACATCTGTCAGATCTAGTGTGCCACCACAAGCTGCGTCACAGAGGGAAGATTACCTCTGTAACTATCCCTAGCAGAGGAATCTACAGCCTCTTCTACGAGTGGAAGAGAAAGCTACTCTTAGAGAGTGAAAGTCAGGGAATGTCTGTAATGAGAAACGCAGAGCTGCAAGGAAAGGCATGGATAGCCTGACATCTGTGAAGTATTTTCTTCAAGATCTGATGAGTGACTGCCATATGAAAGCTGATAAGTAGAAAGGCCAGAGGAGCCAAATCATTACCCAGGAGGTGTGATATGAGGGTTTGAGGAGTAAGTGAGGAAGTTCTGGACCAGGAAGTCTGCAATCCAAGAGGATAGTGGTGGAGGTGGTCATGTGTGGAGAATGAGGCGAGAGATAGACTGAGCACGTGGAGTAAGAGACTGTCCTCTAAAAAAGTTGTAAATACTTTAATAACTTTGCCTCAAAATACAGTAAAACTTCCCACCGGTTAAGAGGCGGGGTTGTGCCGCCCATCACCTACATAAGATAATAAGGTACCATCAAAACTAACAATTCACTACCTAATGTTCTCCATGATGTACTTTGTTCCGTGACGCTTCAGTCATCCTTTATGTCAAAAACACCCGTTAATACAACACACCCGCTGTCCTCGCATTGTGATCCTGTCTCGCGGTCATGTCACGTGTTTTTGGCGTGAGGAGACGCCTTAGCTCATTACATCTCAATTAATTAACTGCTACGAGTTACACATGAATAGATTAATATCAAGCAGAACTAAGAATACTTTCCAGCTCCTACAAAAACGATTCACTCCCCGCATTGTAGAAATAACGACTATAATAAAATCTCGGAAAAACGGAAAGGATTCTCTAATGCCAAAATGAGAAAATTCTTTATTTTTGCCTAGCTATTTTAACCCCTTAACAACCAGGTTTATTTCAGTTTTTGAATTTCTGTTTTATTGCTCCCCTTCTTCTCAGACCCATAACTTTTTTATTTTTCGCTACGACAGTGGTCTAAACGGAAGAAAGAGAGCTTTTGTTTTGGCGTGCCTATGATATGGAAGGAAACGTAAAATCATAGTGATGACTGACCCTAACCGGAAATTATATACACCGGACCTCCCTTCTGGGATTCGCTCTGTGCCTCACGGTTCAGGAAAACCGGTCCCTTCAACTCTGGAGAAAAATGAAGATTCACCAGATTCAGGAGATTCAGGACAGAAGAGCAGGATTCTGATGAAGACTTTCACGCTAGTCCCAATGAGCCACAGCTTTTTTCAAAGCTCGAATTTAATGATTTTGTCAGGGACTTGGACATTGCCAAACATTCTGCAGAACTTAGGCTCAAGACTAAAGACAAAGAACCTGCTAGCTCCTGATACCTGTGGGTCGCCCTCCCAGGGCAGCGGGGCACTCAGTACCGGGCTGGTGTCAGGGGAATGTGTCACAGCGGCGGTGACCCGGTCCGTGGCCCTGGGCGCCCAAATCAATGGTGGTTTTTAATGTAGCTTATGTGAATAGTTCGTGACGCCACCTGTGGTGTTTGGCAAGGGAGGTGTTAAGCCGACGCTGCATGCAGATCCGCTGGGACTGATGGTGTGGTGCAGCAAAGATGGTGTAGCTCCCCACAGGTGGAGCTGTGGTCCCAGGGCAGTGTAGGTGCTATGAATCAGGAGAGGTGCAGGATGGTATGGATGCTGGTACCCAGATGTAGCGGTGCTGAAGGTGTTAGCGCACATATAAATGGAGGACACCAGAGCTTGCTGTTTCAAAGCTTTACTCACAGTTCATGGTACACACTGGTGCCTGCCTCTGCGCCGTGTCCTCCGGGGTAGAGACTCAACCAACCTCCCGGGCAAGTCAGGGCTCTCCTCTCCAACACTCCACCAACATGTACCTTCCTGAACAACTCCGCCAATGCGTCTTGTGGTCTGAGGCACTCCAGTACTTAGTAACCCTGGAATGCCTCCTAAGAGATGTTCCTAGAACTCTACTTGCACGGCAGACAGCTGTAGCCTGCTTCGGGGACGCCTCACTCCCGGCTCTCTATCTGTGTTGCTGTTGTGCCTCAAGTCTTAGATGGGAGTAATGCATTTACAGCCAACTACTCCACCGTTGTCTGCTGCAGAACCATAAGTGTCCATACAACCTCGGGGATCAGGCCCCGGCCTTGCACGGAGAACCTATAGGCAAGGTTCCTCTTCCAACCCACGTCTCCTCTTTGTTCTCTACTCCTTCGTTCCGTACTTGACTCTCTTTCTCATGGAAACTTAGGTTACAGTTCTACGTCTTTCTCCTTTCTCTCCTTTCCCATGCCAGCTGGCTCAGGTCACTGAGGCAGCTGCAGCACTCCTTCCTCCATCCCTTCTTCCAGGGATCCCCACTCCTCTCCGAGTGGCTTCCTCCCTCAGACTCCCCATCTGACTGAACTCTGCAGACTGAACTGTAATTCTAAACCCTCCCAGTCTTTTATCTATTCTAACTCCACCCACCTCCCAGCACGTCCATTGTTCCAAGCAGGGAACCACAAAAGGTGCTCTGCTACTCTCTAAGTACAGAGCCGCTTGTGGCTGTGCAGAACTACTCTGTGTGTGTGGGGTGCGAGTGTTGGAGCGTGGAAAGGAGTTCCCAACTTACCCAGATGGTGGGGCACTACACCTTAGGAGAAGGTGCAGTACCTCTGTGGCGACTGAGCCTCAGGGGCGCCACACCTGCTTTTCATGGTTCAAAAGCGGAGAAAAAGAATTTCACCCATACTTTTCTCAAGACAGTGCTCTAATGTGTTGCAGTGATGTTTCTGGGCTGATGTAATAATGTAACATTGAGTACAATGTGAGAATGGAGACTCTTTAGGATATGTGCAGATGATCGGTAAACGCTACTGTTTGGACGCTGCGTACTTACTTGTGCAGCGTCCCACCCACAGCATACAGATGTTACACAGCATAGTGGATGGGATTTCAAGAAATCTCATGCCCACTATGCGTCCAGAGACGCCCCCAGTTTTCCTGCGGAGACGGACATGCGGCGTGTCTCTCGAGACCGCAGCATGTCAATTTCTCTTGTGAGATGCTAGTGTCCGCAAGAAAAATGTCCCAACAGGATGTATGAATCCGAACTGGTCAGTGAACACATGCGGATTCACCTGCGTTGAATTGCCTTTAGCGCTTTGGACACAGCAAACATGCGCTGCATCCAAAGCGCTGCCACTTCCAGATCATGTACATCCGGCCTTATTGATTTATCCTAAAAAAGTCTGAAAGCAGTGCTACTGCGCAATAGCAGCAAGTATGCTTTAGTGCCTGTAGGACATTCTGTGCACTTGGCAGAAACCTATGAGAATTCAGACTTTAGTCTCAAGGAACTTAACTACGGGCATCAAGGATGGTCAATAAGTGATGATGGGCTAACTGGGCAGTAAGGAGGGTTTACAAAGTATCTATGTTTTTTGTATGAATGAGACAGCCAGGAAAGGACCCATCACTGTAGCCAAAAAAGTTGGCCAACAAGAACATCTTTACAACCATGACTCAAGAACATAGTTGCGGAAAGTTTAGTTGATCCCACTAAAGTCCTCCTTTCACCACTCCACATTAAACTTGGACTGATGAGGCAGTTTCTAAAAGCTCTACCAAACAAAGGAGAGACTTTAAAGTACATGTGCGCCAAGTTTCAGGGACTATCCGAAGCAAAACTAAAGGAAGGCATTTTTGTGGGCCCGGACATTCAGAAACTGATGGAAGACAACATGTTCTAAACAAACATGAAAGCTGTTGAGAAAAGGGCTTAAGATTCTTTTAAAATGGTTGTGAAGAAATATCTAGGTAACAGCAAAGAACCAAAATTTAAGTCCATTGTGGAGAACATGCTGAAACGTTTCAAAGCCTTGGGATGTCTGATGAATTTGAAGGTACATAATTTACATTTCCATTTGGACTATTTTCCTGAAAATCTTGGTGCTGTTAGCAAAGAGCAAAGAGAAAAATGTCATCAGGATATAAAAGAGAAATCTTTTCAAGAGACGCTTTGAAGAAAAAAGAAAAAGGTGCAAGAATTAATTTCTAATAAAATTGCAGCCTCAGTGACTAGCGGTGACATCATCGAGGTTACCGGAGGACCCTGAGGCTGTGTTCACAGACGGTGCAAAAGAACTGCGATGACCTCAGTGAGATCACCGCTAGCACCGTGAGAAAAAGTCTCACAGTGCAGCGTTGAGCTCAGTGAATTCACCGCAGTTCATCGTGAGAAATTTCTCACAGTGAACTGCAGTGAGGTCACCGCTGGTCACTGATGCAGCGCTCCCAGCAGCTCATACTTCAGTGGTTCTTTGCCTGGACAGTTGCATCTTGGCATCGTCCAGGTTGAAAACTTTATTGCAGACATGGATTATGGCATGGGACAGAACATCAGACAGGTGAGGGATATGGTTGTTTTTTATTTCTGTTTTATTACAGGAGATAGGTTCAATGGAATGGGTGATAGGTGAATAACTGTGTTCCAGTATCCAAATGTAGCCCTGTCTGTGGCTCCATGTCAGTATCCATTCTGTCCAAGGATCCAGAACTTGTGTAGTCTGAACAGAGTCTGAACCCTCCCCTGCCAGTTAGTCTGAGACCAGTCTGTGTCTATTGAGCTATGAAGCTGACCCCTGGGGCCATCAGCTGAAGTACTGGGGACTGCCTAGAAGCTACGTTCAGCTCGAGCCTGACTCCACCATCGGGATCTCCAGTGAAAACCAGGTAGCTGCTTAGCTACACCCTTCCTAGGCAAGCCCAGCCCCATGGCAGTGGATCCACAAACTACATGGGCCACTGCTTGCATGGCATAAACCAATATGATTCTTTCTCCACTTATGAGACATATCTTTTCTATCCCTTGACATATGATCTCATCATTCACTCTGAAAAACTGTTGAAAATACCTTTTGGTCAAAACAAGGACTGCTAGTTCACTGAGAGTCCAGATTACAGCTGCCTAAAACTGGAGTACACTGCTTTTTTTCTGCTGTATAATGTCATCCATGCTGCTGCTTTACAGTAAGTGTTTTTTTTTTACCTTCAGAGCTGGATTAACAGCTACACTGCTTATTACTTATGTATAATTTCATATATGCTGCTGCTTTCTAGTAAGTAATTTATTTAACCTCCAGAGAAAGATTCACAGCTACACTGATTATTGCTGATGTATAATTACATCCATGATGCTGCTTACTAGTAAATGTCTTATCTCTAGTGTTGAGCGATACCACCCGATATTGAAAAATATCAGATCGGATTGGATGGGCCGATCTAAAAAAAATATCGGGTATCGCCGATTCCGATCCCGGAAGTCCCATTCAAGTCAATGGAACAGAAATATCGGAATTGAAAAAAACCCTTTCTTTCCTTGTAGGTTAATTCTACATGAAGAAGAACAACTAATAATAATGTAGAATGTATTGTGGAAGGTGTAGGAGACATTAAAGCCATTGAGGTTTAGCCCAATCAAATGGAATAGCAGGAATAATTTTTTTATTTTAAAGACGTTCGTAGTTACAAAGATATTGACTATGTTAACCTCTTTTATATTTTGTCACATATGTATGTTTCACTACTTCCATGCTCTTCACCTTCTTTTTTACTTCTCCCACACTTTCTCCTTCATCATCCTCAGCAGCATCTTTTTCATCAACTTCTTCTTCACCTTATTGATCTTCTTCTTCTTCTTCACCTTCTTCCTATTATTCTTTTTTTTACATTCTTCATATTCTTCTTATTCAACTATTATTCTTCTTCATATTCTACTTCTTCATCTTCTTCCTATTCTTCTTCTTCATCATATTCTTATTTGTGACAGGCATTCCTGTAGTTGTTATCTATAAAAGTTTGAAGATTACACCTTCCGGTCTGCCTGTCACAAAAGATTTACAACAGGATTTGTCCGCGTTCAGTTTGGCCTGCAGCAGCAGGTATTTTCCAAGGGTACCACGAGGAGGAACGGACTCACCCCCATACACTGCTTAGTCTTCTTCTGCTTATAATTTAGATAATATCATTTGCTCTTATTTTTAGTCTTATGCTTAATGTTCTTCTGCTTTTGGGTTTTCTGCTTCTTGGTCTTTTGTCTCTTGTTGTTCTGCATCTTGGTGGTTGTCTTCATGTTCTTTGTCCTCTTGGTCATCTTCTTGAGGGTCATCTTTTTGGTCTTCGGTGTGGTCCTCAGGGTCGTCGTCTTCAGGGTCATCGTCAGGGAGATCCAGAGTGAGAATCAAAAAACAATTCCACAAGCTTGAACTTGGAAAAGTAGCAGAAGGTACAAGAAGGCTAAGGAACTGCCGAGAACCAGCTGACGGTACTGGAACCCGGATGGGTAGCAGAAGGAACAATAGCAAATGGAACTAGCGAGGACCAGCTGATGGTGCTGGAACCAGGAGGGGCAGCAGAACGAACAAGAGCCAAAGGCACAACCGTGGACCAGCTGACAGTGCTGGAACACGGTTACTAAGCAGGAGGTACCTGTGCTCCTAAGCACTACCAAGGACCAGCAGACGTTGCTGGAACTCGGATACCAAGAAGGAGGCACCTAGGCCAAAGGCACTGCCGAGAGCCAGCTGACGGTGCTGGAACCCGGATGGGTAGCAGAAGCTGCAAGAGCAAATGAAACTAGCAAGGACCAGCTGATGGTGCTGGAACCCGGAGGGGCAGCAGAAGGAACAAGAGCCAATGGCACAACCATGGACCAGCTGACGGTGCTGGAACACGGTTACTAAGCAGGAGGTACCTGTACTACAAAGCACTACCAAGGACCAGCAGACATTGCTGGAACTCGGATACCGAGAAGGAGGCACCTAGGCCAAAGGCTCTGCCAAGAAACAGCTAACGGTGCTGGAACCCGGATGGGTAGCAGAAGCTGCAAGAGCAAATGAAACTAGGGAGGACCAGCTGATGGTGCTGGAACCCAGAGTGGCAGCAGAAGGAACAAGAGCCAATGGTACAACCATGGAACAGCTGACGGTGCTGGAACACAGTTACTGAGCAGGAGGTACCTGTGCTCCAAAGCACTACCAAGGACCAGCAGACGTTGCTGGAACTCGGATACCGAGAAGGAGGCACCTAGGCCAAAGGCTCTGCCGAGAACCAGCTGACGGTGCTGGAACCCGGATGGGTAGCACAAGGTACCCATAATCAACAAAGTTGCAAGGCCGCGAGCAGGACGCAGTTACCGAAACCCACAGTCCAACAGGGGGTGCTTGTCCTATTGGCACTACGGAACCAGCCTTTATTACCAGAACCCGAAGCCCACATAGGAAGCACCGAAACTGCAGTCACCATAGACTCGGCTAACCCGACCGCAACACGACAGGACAACGTATTGGTGGCAAAGTGACGTTGACACTACCCGGAAACAGCAGGCGTGCTGGAACCAGGCTGGGCAGGAGGGAGTGCCCGTGCCAAAGACACTTCCGAGAACCAGCTGACGGTGCTGGAACCTGGATGGGTAGCAGAAGCTACAAGAGTCAATGGAACTACCGAGAAACAGCTGACGGTGCTGGAACCCAGAGTGGCAGCAGAAGGAACAAGAGCCAATGGCACAACCGTGGAACAGCTGACGGTGCTGGAACACGGTTACTAAGCAGGAGGTACCTGTGCTCCAAAGCACTACCAAGGACCAGCAGACGTTGCTGGAACTCAGATACCAAGAAGGAGGCACCTAGGCCAAAGGCACTGCCGAGAACCAGCTGACGGTGCTGGAACCCGGATGGGTAGCAGAAGCTGCAAGAGCAAATGAAACTAGCAAGGACCAGCTGACGGTGCTGGAACCCGGAGGGGCAGCAGAAGGAACAAGAGCCAATGGCACAACCGTGGACCAGCTGACAGTGCTGGAACACGGTTACTAAGCAGGAGGTACCTGTGCTACAAAGCACTACCAAGGACCAGCAGACGTTGCTGGAACTCGGATACCGAGAAGGAGGCACCTTGGCCAAAGGCTCTGCCGAGAACCAGCTGACTGTGCTGGAACCCGGATGGGTAGCAGAAGGTACCCATGAAAAAGACAAAGTTGCAAGGCCGTGAGCCGGCCGCAGTTACTGAAACCCACAGTCCTACAGGGGGTGCTTGTCTTATTGGCAGTACGGAACCAGCCTTTATTACCAGAACCCGCAGCCCACATAGGAAGCACCTAAACTGCAGGCACCATAGGCTCGGCTAACCCGGCGGCAACACGACAGGACAACGTATTGGTGGCAAAGTGACGTTGACACTACCAGGAAAAAAGCAGGCGTGCTGGAACCAGGCTGGGCAGGAGGGAGTACCCGTGCCAAAGACACTTCTAAGCAGCAACTGGCGATGTTGGAGCCCAGGATCAATCACGGAGCAGGCTGAGGCCTACTTGGAGCAAGTTTTAGATCGGTTGTACACTACTACTGATTGTAACCGTGCTCCACTTAGGCCTCTGGCTCTACTGTCTCTAGTATTTCCCCTGGCCTTCAACCCCGCCAGTTGCTGCTCTGAAGTGGCGTCTGCACAATCCACACTTGTTCCTGGGTTACAGGGGCTCTGTCACGTCAGTGGATCCCCTGATGTGTGTCCGGCAAGGTCTCCTGCTCTGTCCACATTCCCACTACTAGCAATGGAAATGTGGACAGAGCAGGAGACATTGCCGGACACACATCAGGGGATCCACTGACGTGACAGAGCCCCTGTAACCCAGGAACAAGTGTGGATTGTGCAGACGCCACTTCAGAGCAGCAACTGGCGGGGTTGGAGGCCAGGGGAAATACTAGAGACAGTGGAGCCAGAGGCATAAGTGGAGCATGGTTAAAAATCAGTAGTAGTGTGACTGTGTAGGCAGCAGGAGAATTTTCCATCCACACAGCAGGGGAGCAGCTGGAGTTACTGAACCCCACTGACACAGGAGCTAGTGTGTTTCTCTCTGTGAAGACGGCACTTCTGAACACCAACTGGCGTTGTTGGAGCCCAGGATGAAGCATGGAGCAGGCTGAGGCCTGATGTTTTTGGCATGTGCAGGCAGCAGGAGACATTGCCGTCTACACAGCAGGGGAACAGCAGACATTACTGAACCCCACTAACACAGGAGCTAGAGTGTTTTTCTCTGTGAAGACGGCACTTCTGAACACCAACTGGCGTTGTTGGAGGCAAGGACAAAGCATGGAGCAGGCTGAGGCCTGATGTTTTTGGCATGTGCAGGCAGCAGGAGACATTGCCGTCTACACAGCAGGGGAACAGCAGACATTACTGAACCCCACTAACACAGGAGCTAGAGTGTTTTTCTCTGTGAAGACGGCACTTCTGAACACCAACTGGCATTGTTAGAGCCCAGGATGATGCATGGAGCAGGCTGAGGCCTGATGTTTTTGGTATGTGGAGGCAGCAGGAGACATTACCGTCTACACAGCAGGGGAACAGCAGACATTACTGAACCCCACTAACACAGGAGCTAGAGTGTTTTTCTCTGTGAAGACGACACTTCTGAACACCAACTGGCGTTGTTGGAGCCCAGGATGAAGCATGGAGCAGGCTGAGGCCTGATGTTTTTGGCATGTGGAGGCAGCAGGAGACATTGCCGTCTACACAGCAGGGGAACAGCAGACATTACTGAACTCCACTAACACAGGAGCTAGTGTGTTTTTCTCTGTGAAGACGGCACTTCTGAACACCAACTGGCGTTGTTGGAGCCCAGGATGAAGCATGGAGCAGGCTGAGGCCTGATGTTTTTGGCATGTGGAGACAGCAGGAGACATTGCCGTCTACACAGCAGGGGAACAGCAGACATTACTGAACCCCACTAACCCAGGAGCTAGTGTGTTTTTCTCTGTGAAGCCGGCACTTCTGAACACCAACTGGCATTGTTGGAGCCCAGGATGAAGCATGGAGCAGGCTGAGGCCTGATGTTTTTGGCATGTGCAGGCAGCAGGAGACATTGCCGTCCACACAGCAGGGGAACAGCAGATGTTACTGAACCCCACTAACACAGGAGCTAGTGTGTTTTTCTCTGTGAAGACGGCACTTCCGAACACCAACAGGCGTTGTTGGAGCACAGGGTCACTTATGCAGCAGGTTTTATATAGGTTGTAGACTACTACTGATTGTAACCATGCTCCACTATGGCCTCTGGCTCCACTGTCTCTAGTATTTCCCCTGGTCTCCAACCCCGCCAGTTACAGCTCTGAAGTGGCGTCTACACAATCCACACTTGTTCCTGTGTAAATGGGGCTCAGTCACGTCAGTTGATCCCCTGATGTGTGTCCGGCAAGGTCTCCTGCTCTGTCCTCATTCACACTACTAGTAATGGGAATGTGGACAGAGCAGGAGACATTGCCGGACACACATCCGGGGATCAACTGACGTGACTGAGGCCCAGTAACACAGGAACAAGTGTGGATTGTGCAGACGCCACTTCTGAGCAGCAACTGGTGGGGTTGGAGGCCAGGGGAAAAACTAGAGACAGTGGAGCCACAGGCCTAAGTGGAGCACGGTTAAAAATCAGTAGTAGTTTGAATGTGGATGGAGCAGGAGACTTTGCCGTCCACACAGCAGGGGAGCATCTGGCGTTACTGAACCCCACTAACACAGGAGCTAGTGTTTTTCTCTGTGCAGACGACACTTCTGAGCGACAACTGGCTGTGTTGAAGGCCAGAGATTACAGTTCAGGTGGTAGAAACATGAACACAACAGGAGACCTGGATACTGTTGCCAACCTATTATTTATTCAGGAAGAGGACTGGCAAATTCTGGCGAGATCCAGGCCTTGTTCATTTTCAGAAAAGTAAGCCGGTCAACGTTATCGGAAGATAGTCGCGTGCGACGGTCTGTTAGTACACCACCTGCGGCACTAAAGACGCGTTCCGATAATACACTGACAGCAGGGCAAGCCAGCACCTCCAATGCATACTGGCTAAGCTCTGGCCATTTATCCAGCTTAGAGACCCAAAACTTGAAGGGGGAAGAGCCATCTGGGAGTACACTGACAGGGCAAGACATGTAGTCTGTCACCATCTGACGGAAACGTTGCCTCCTGCTGACTGGAGCCGTCTGTGATGGTGTAGACAATTGTGGCGGACACACAAAACTTTGCCACATTTGGGCCATAGTGGTCTTGCCTTGTGCTGCGGCGCTGCCTCTGCTTCCTCTTTGTGCCAAGTTTCCTCAACTGCCTCGACGCACAGAGCTGCTTTGTAAAGCACTAGCACCACTGCTGTCGGGTGGAATGGAAAACATGATGGACTGCACCAGTGTGTCTTGGTACTCCCGCAGTTTACGCTCCCGGGTCAACGGTGGTATGAGGCTTTGTAAGTTGTCCCGGTAGCGAGGATCTAGGAGGGTGTACACCCAATAATCAGTCGTGTTGAGAATCTGGGCGATGCGGTGGTCGATTCTCAGGCACTGCAGCATGAAATCAACCATGTGCTGCAGACTCCCAACTGCCAAAGAAACGCTGTCCCCTGCTTGATGCGTCATCTCTGCCTGCTCTGCATCACCCCACCCTCGCTGTACATACTGACTAGAGGATTGTGTACCTCCCTCCTCTGGAGAGATGTCTTCCTCCTCCATCGACTCCTCCTCATCCTCCTCACAAAGTGTCCCCTGCCTAGGCCTTTGTGAGAAGCCACGTAGCGCAGACTGTCCAGAAGCAGATGGCATTTGGGACTCCTCATCCTCCACCTCTTCCAAAACCTCCTCCCTTAGTGCTTGCAATGTTTTTTGAAGCAGGCAGATAAGGGGGACAGTCATGCTGACTAGTGCATAATCTGCACTCGCCATCCGCGTGGAATCATCGAAGGCACGCAAAACAAGGCAGATGTCCTTCATAGAGGCCCACTCAGTGGTGCTGAAGTGTGACCGGCGCACAGTGTGATTTGTTTGCGCCTGATGCAGCTGGTACTCCATGACTGCTGCCTGCTGCTCACACAACCGCTCCAACATATGTAACGTTGAATTCCACCTGGTGGGTAGGTCACATATGATGCGATGTTCCGGAAGGCGTAATCGGCGCTGCAGAGCAGCAAGGCGCGATCTTGCCGTGCTGGAACGCCACAAGTGAGCGCACTCTATGCGGACCTTGTGCAGCAGTGCATCAAGATCCGGATAGTCCCTCAGAAAGCTCTGCACGACCAAGTTCAGCACATGTGCCAGACATGGGATGTGAGTGAGGTTGCCTAGGCCAAGAGCTGCCACCAGATTTCGGCCATTGTCACACACTACCAAGCCCGGTTGGAGATTCGCTGGCAGAAACCACACGTCGCTCTCCTGCTTGATGGCATTCCAGAGCTCCTGCGCTGTGTGGCTTCGATTCCCCAAAGAAATTAATTTGAGTACGGCCTGTTGACGTTTGGCCACAGCTTTGCTCATATCGGTCGTAACAGGCTCCTGCTGCGCTGTTTCTGAGGAACTTGAGTAGGAGGAGGAGTCAATGTGTACAGACTGGATTCCTGCAATCCGTGGAGTTGGCAGAACACGTACAGCACCACTCTCCAGATCTGTACCTGGCTCCACAACATTGACCCAATGGGCATTGAGGGAAAGGTATTGTCCCTGTCCATGGTTACTGGTCCACGCATCGGTGGTCAGGTGGACCTTGCTACTGACGGCATTTATTAGCGCATGTTGTATTTTTCCCTCCACATGTTTTTGCAGGGCAGGGACGGCTCACCTGTTGAAATAAAAGCGGCTCGGCACGGTGTATTGTGGGACTGCCAATGCCATCAAGTCCCGGAAGGTGTCAGTCTCCACCAGCCTGAATGAGAGCATTTCAAGTGCCAGTAGTTTGGCAATGCCAGCATTCAGAGCCTGTGCTCGGGGATGGTTTGCCGAGTATGGCCGCCTTTTATCCCATGCCTGTGCTACCGATGGCTGTAGTGGCCTGGGAGTGTGAGGAGGACTGGGAACGTGGTGGGTGGAAGTTCACTGGGTCTCCGGACAACAGTGCCAGAGGTTCTTCCTTGGCGATCCTGTGAGGAAGCCGAACCAACTGTGTGTGAGCTGGAAGAAGAGGCCCCAACACGAGCTGAAGAGGTGGTAGGTGGTGCTGTACGTTGGCCTACGTCTTCAGTGTGTCTGTGAAACTCCACCTCGTGCTTGGTCCGCACATCTTTCCACATATTTGTGGTATTGAGGTTGCTGACATTTTTCCCTCTTTTGACTTTCTGATGACACAGCTTGCATTTGACAAAGCAAATGTCATCTGCAACTGTGCCAAAAAAGGACCACGCACTGCAAGTCTTGGGAGCGCCCGTTTTGCCTTTTGAAAGAGGAATGCTCCTACCGGGTGCCGAAGTGGAGGCTAAGGCAACCAAGTCTGCCCCCTCCCTCTCCCTCCTGTTTTGGCCGTTCGGGGAATCTCTTCCTCAGAGCTGCTCCCACCATCTTCCTGTTCCTCACGCCATGATGGGTCAAGGACCTCATCATCTACACTCCCCTCTTCAAACACCTGCTTCTCCTGGGTTGACTCGCCAGCACCGTACGCACCAGAAAGTAGTAACTGAGTCTCGTCATCATCTGATGCGTACTGAGTAGAGTTGAGCGATACCGTCCGATACTTCAAAGTATCGTATCGGATGGTATCGGCCGATCTTTAAAAAAAGTATCGGTATCGCCGATTCCGATACCGGAAGTCCCATTCAAGTCTATGGGACTTCCGGTATCGGAATAAGAAAAACCCTTTCCTGCCCTTGTACAGCCTCTCTGGGGTCTGTACGGGCCTTTCGGGGGGCTGTGCCGGCCTGCCAGGGGGTCTGTGCAGGCTCCGGTGGTCTGTGCCGGCCTGCCGGTGGTCTGTGCCGGCTCCGGGGGGCTGTGCCGGCCTGCCGGGGGGCTGTGCCGGCCTGCCGGGGGGCTGTGCAGGCTCCGGGGGGCTGTGCCGGCCTGCCGGGGGGCTGTGCCGGCCTGCCGGTGGTCTGTGCAGGCTCCGGGGGTCTGTGCAGGCATCGTCCGATGGGACTACAAGTCCCATCGGGCGATGCCTGCTACCATGACAGTGATTGACACATTAGCCAATGATGGGACAGTAGTAGTCCCATCATCCGGCTAATGTGTTAAATGTAAAAAAAAAAAAAAAAAAAAAAAAAAATTACATGCTACATACATACAACATGCATACTACATACATACTACATACATGCTACATTCATACTACATGCAACATACATACTACATATATACTACATGCATGCTACATACATACTGCATGCTACATACATACCACATACATACTACATACATACTACATGCATGCTACATGCATGCTACATGCTACATACATAACACATATATACTACATGCATGCTACATACATACTACATGCTACATACTACATATATACTACATGCATGCTACATACATACTACATGCTACATACTACATGCTACATACATACTACATATATACTACATGCATGCTACATACATACTGCATGCTACATGCATGCTACATACATACTACATACATACTACATGCTACATACATACTACATATATACTACATGCATGCTACATACATACCACATACATAACACATATATACTACATGCATGCTACATACATACTACATGCTACATACATACCATATACATACTACATGCATGCTACATACATACTACATGCATGCTACATACATACTACATGCTACATACATACTACATATATACTACATGCATGCTACATACATACTACATGCTACATACATACTACATATATACTACATGCATGCTACATACTACATGCTACATACATACTACATATATACTACATGCATGCTACATACATACTACATGCTACATACATACCACATACATACTACATATATACTACATGCATGCTACATACATACTACATATATACTACATGCATGCTACATACATACTACATGCATGCTACATACATACTACATGCTACATACATACTACATATATACTACATGCATGCTACATACATACTACATATATACTACATGCATGCTACATACATACTACATGCATGCTACATACATACTACATGCTACATACATACTACATATATACTACATGCATGCTACATACATACTACATATATACTACATGCATGCTACATACATACTACATGCTACATGCATGCTACATACATACTACATACATACTACATGCTACATACATACCACATATATACTACATACATACAATACATTCATACAATACATACATAGACATACAGTACATATAACATAGAGTAACATACTTACCAATACTTGTCACATTGTTCCCCGAAGCCATTGTCGTCTACGGAATAAATATTAACATAACAAACCACAAAAATACTCACCCACGATCCGAAGCAGTCCACGAGTGTGTCCCACGACGATCTTGGGTAGAGAACTGCAGCATCAGCTGTTGCTGCCGTTCTCTACGGGCTGCAGGAATCCAATGACGGAAGGTAGGTATCCTTCCGCACTGTATTCCTCCGCCACTTAAAAAAAAAAAGTCCCTAGTCTCACTTTATGCCATTGCTGTGTGGGAAATTCCCACGCAGCAATGGCATAAAGTGAGACTAGGGACTTTTTTTTTTTTAAGTGGCGGAGGAATACAGTGCGGAAGGATACCTACCTTCCGTCATTGGATTCCTGCAGCCCGTAGAGAACGGCAGCATCATCTGATGCTGCAGTTCTCTACCCAAGATCGTCGTGGGACACACTCGTGGACTGCTTCGGATCGTGGGTGAGTATTTTTGTGGTTTGTTATGTTAATATTTATTCCGTAGATGACAATGGCTTCGGGGAACAATGTGACAAGTATTGGTAAGTATGTTACTCTATGTTATATGTACTGTATGTCTATGTATGTATTGTATGAATGTATTGTATGTATGTAGTATATATGTGGTATGTATGTAGCATGTAGTATGTATGTAGTATGTATGTAGCATGCATGTAGCATGTAGTATGTATGTAGCATGCATGTAGTATATATGTAGTATATATGTAGCATGTAGTATATATGTAGTATGTATGTAGCATGCATGTAGTATATATGTAGTATGTATGTAGCATGTAGTATGTATGTAGTATGTATGTAGTATGTATGTGGTATGTATGTAGCATGTAGTATGTATGTAGCATGCATGTAGTATATATGTAGTATGTATGTAGCATGTAGTATGTATGTAGTATGTATGTAGTATGTATTGTATGTATGTAGTATATATGTGGTATGTATGTAGCATGTAGTATGTATGTAGCATGCATGTAGTATATATGTAGTATGTATGTAGTATGTATGTGGTATGTATGTAGCATGTAGTATGTATGTAGCATGCATGTAGTATGTATGTAGTATGTATGTAGCATGCAGTATGTATGTAGCATGTATGTAGTATATATGTAGTATGTATGTAGCATGCATGTAGTATGTATGTAGCATGTATGTAGTATGTATGTAGTATATATGTAGTATGTATGTAGCATGTAGTATGTATGTAGCATGCATGTAGTATGTATGTAGTATTTTTTTTTTTTTTTAACATTTAACACATTAGCCGGATGATGGGACTACTACTGTCCCATCATTGGCTAATGTGTCAATCACTGTCATGGTAGCAGGCATCGCCAGATGGGACTTGTAGTCCCATCGGACGATGCTTGCACAGACCCCCGGACATCAGCACAGCCCCCCGGCAGGCCGGCACAGCCCCCCGGCAGGCCGGTACAGACCCCCACAGGGTGCACAGACCACCGGCAGGCCGGCACAGCCCCCCGGCAGGCCGGTACAGACCCCGGGCAGTCCACACAGCCCCCCGGCAGGCCGGCACAGCCCCCCGGCAGGCCGGCAGAGACCCCCGGAAGGCCCGAAATGACGGCGCATCATGATGCGCACACACCGCGCATCATGATGACGTCAGGCCGTCAATCAACTGAACTTCCGATTCCGATGCCGAATTCCGATATTGAAAAAATATCGGAAGTCGGTATCGGAATTCCGATACAGCAAGTATCGGCCGATACCCGATACTTGCGGTATCGGAATGCTCAACACTAGTACTGAGGTGTGCTGACCATAGGCACTGGCCCACCCGCCTCTTCAGATTCCGAGGGACAAAGAAGTTGCGCATCACTGCATACTCCCTCTTCTTCACATTCTTGAATGCTGCTTGGCTGGTCCCCTGTTTCCAAGCCAACAGATTCAGAGAACAGAAGTAGAGACTGTGATGGCTCCTGTCCAGGGCTCTCTGACTGCCTAGGCACTTTGGCAGGTGGTGAAGAGACAGTTGGTTGCTCTTCAGTGCTCTGGCCCTGAGAGGACGTGGAAGTCATTGAAGTTGATGCGTTAGCTGCCATCGATCCGACAACAGCTTCAATTTGTTCCTCCCGCAGCAGTGGGGTACGGCGAGGTCCTACGAAGCTGCGCATAAAGGACTGTTGCCTGCTAAAACTGGGGGATGCTGACTCACTGGTGCCCGCAGCAGGCACAGAATCCCCACGTCCTCTCCCTGCTGAATCCCCACGTCCTCTCCCTGCTGAAACTCCACGCCCACGTGCCTTACTCCCTGCCTTCTTCATCTTGCTAGACTGATAAAGATAGGCAGAAAAGTACAAAGGGGGGGCTTAGTGTGCTTATTCCTGAACAGCTTGGTAACAGGTATAAGAAACACTAATTTTATGAAGTGTGTGTGTGGACTACACTTTAATAGGAGCTAATGTGGCCTACACAACTGTCAAATGTAGTGTTTGGTGAACTTTATTTTGTTTGTTTTTTTTAAAAAAAACTAAAAGGATGTGACCAAAAATTTGAAAGTAATAGTATCACAAACTTTTTGGAGCTATTACAATGCAGGCAGGTAACCTACAATGCAAAAGATGAGGCTCCAAAAAAATTGGGTAATACTAATCTGGCTGCAGCTGAAGGGCACAAGCCAGAAAAAAGGCTCCTCTATCTACTCCTATATAGTGTTTGCAACCAACCAATGTAGATGGATACGGATGGATGCACACTAATAGTAGAAAAAAAAAGGAGCTGCAATAAAAGAAAAATATGTGAGGCAGTGACGCACGCTGAGCGGCCTACAACCAGACGTAGCTGCAGGACACACTACTCAGCGTGAGGTGCACTCACACACAGTCAGAGACCTCTCAGACAGCCGTGAACAGTGCAGAGAAGTGGGCACTAGCACTGAAAGGCTGCAGAAAGGCTCCGCTGTCTACTACTAGTGTTTGCAACCAACATATATGGATACGGATGGAAGCACACTAGATAGAATTTATGAAAAATAGGCAGCTAGAAAAGAAAAATATGTATGAGGCAGCAGTGACGCACGCTGGGCGGCCTACAACCAGACGTGGCTGAAGGACACACTCCACAGCGTGAGCTGCACTCACACAGCCCTTGCAGACAGCTGTGAACACTGCTGCTAGGGAAAAGCAAGCTACAGTGGTGGTTTATGTAGCCTGGGTAAAGCACACTATTTTTTGGAGAATCGCTATTTCTAACTGTCCCTCACAGTCTTCAACAGCAGCCTGTCCCTAACTCAATTCACAGCAGAGTGAACAGAAATGGCGGCGGCGGCGGCTTTTATAGTGCATCATGACATCATTTCAGCAGCCAATCACAGCCATGCCAATAGTTAACATGCCTACATGCCTAACAGGATGTGCCCACACTTCTGAGGATTCCCATTGGCTGAATCAAATCGAGTGGGCTCATAGCATTATGGGAACTTCCGATTCCGGTATTCGATAAGAAAAAAGTATCGGAACTAAGTATCGGAATTCCGATACAGCGAATATCGGCCGATACCCGATACTTGCGGTATCGGAATGCTCAACACTACTTATCTCACCAACAGAGCTGGATTCACAGCTACACTGCTTATTACTGCTGTATAATGTCAGCCATGCTGCTGCTTACTAGTAAATGTTTTGGATCACCCACAGAGCTGGATTTGCAGCTACACTGCTTACATGATTACATCTGTATAATGGCATCCATGTTGCTGCTTTCTAGGAAGTGTTTTATATTATCCACAGAGCTGGATTCACAGTTACACTGCTCAGTAGTACCACTCTATAATGTCTTTTATGCTGCTTTTGTCTTACAATATCTGCTGCAGAGAGATAGGAGAGCAGGGATCCCTCATGTGTGTCTATGTTGTGAACAGGATACATTATAGCAGATAGATTTTATCCACTAGCTCAGAGACAACTAAAAATTAGAAACAGAGACCACAGGAAAAAAAGGGGAAAACTGGTGAAAAAATACAAATATCAAGTCATATATTGGCCAAAAATGGTGTTCCTCCTCACGCACATACATGACGCCTGAGATTACTAGTATGCTTTAACATTGGAAAACAAACCTGAATAATAAAACAGTGAATAATGATTTATGTAAACATTATAATCACATGGAACTTGGGATCAGCCTTTAACACAGAAGGGAATAACTGCAGGATCTCAGCAACTGATAATTATCCAAAAGAGAAAAGTTTTCCGTTCTGCCCAGCTCAGCAAAGCCATCAAGGACAGGAAGTGGACGGATCTTTCTGGATAAACAGATTGACAGACGATAACTTTGTTGAAGAGGAAAACTCAATTATACAGGACGGCATCGACATAATTGGCAGAAAGTTTTCGTTATGCATGAGCTCCTCCAATCAATGGAAGCATGCGGCCTTGGCCTGACATCATGTCTGTGCTGGAAATCCTCTCTGTATTCATCGTTCCACGTTTCAGCAGGACCTTGAAGCCTTTTACTATAATAACATGCCCTATGACACTCAAATACACTAAAGCAGGTCCCACCTAGGCCAAACCGTACTCCTTTATGTCCTTCTAACCCGGCGGCGACCAAACAAAGAGATGAAGACAATGAGCGTGTGACCCTCACCACCGCATGGCGCAGTGACTGGTCAATGAAAAGAAGAAAAACAGCAGCAAAACGAGTGTGAGCACAAATACCTATAGATCGCTTATATCTAATATCAATCTTTTATAAAAAGGAGGCAGAAATCGAATGAATGGTACAATAATGTGGACTTTTATTAGCCCATGTGGTGTAGTTTCTGTCCCATTACAGAACATTGCTATGCGGCCGCACGCTCCGATCCGAGTGCCGGCAGCACATGCGAGACTCATCCGAGTTTCTTGCACGTGTGATCCCAGCCATAGAGAAAGCTTGTGAGTCCTTTTACTCCTTACTCACACAAAAAGAAAGCCTGTGAGTCCTGGTTCCACCTGCACAAATGCAAGAAGTGTCAGCTATTGTTCAATTTTTAGGGAATTTGCTGAACTTGTTGAATTTAAAAAAGATTTTCAATACAATTCGCATGAATCACCCCGCTACAATATTACACTAAGCAAAAGATTACATCAGCCAGAAAAGGCATACATAATCTCAGACATGAGCACAAAAAGCTTCCCCATAATGCCTTGCAGCTATCATGTGGTAAAGCGCAGCCAATCAGGAGGGATCACCGTAGCCTGGATAAAAGCAGAAGCAGGGAATGCAGCAGTATCTTAGCAGTGAATCTGGATGGTGCGAGAAGGTGAGAGTTTACAGCTCAGCAATAGAGATAGAGAAAGAATCCTTAAAGCCCTTGTGACGAGGTCACCAGTGAAGTGCTGGATGGGAGATATGTTTCACTACGCCTAATGGCGTCAGTGATATAAAATCCAGTGTTTTATTTCCTCCAGCACAGTAAGTGTTGCAAGGGGATGTTGCCATTACCAGGCCAGTGAAGTCAGGGGGGCCACCGACGCCAGTGCCGTGTTCAGGTAAATGAACCTAGGACAGGGGACATCATTACAGGGTGGGGGACATTATTGCAAGATAGTTGCCAGAATGTTGGATATTATTACAGGAAGGAACCAAGGGTGGGGGACATTATTACAACATAGGTGCCAGGATGATGGATATTAATACGGGAAGGAACCCAGTATGGGATACCTTATTACAGGATGGATAGGGCCATGGTAGACATTATTCCAGGAAAGGGCCCAGGATGGGGGACATTATTACAGGATGGGACCTAGGACAGGGGACATCATTACTGGATGGGGAACATTATTACAGGATGGAGGCCAGGTAGAGGACATTATTATAGGATGGGGGGACATTATTACAGGATGGGGGGACATTATTACAGGATAGGGGCCCGCCTTGAGGACATTATTACAGGATAGAGAGGAGGACAGGCGACATCATTACAGTATAGGGGCCAGGATGGGGGACATAATTACTGGATGGAGCCAGGCCATTATTTAAAAAAAGGGACCATGATAAGGGATATTATTACAGGTTGGGAGCTAGAACAAAAGACATTATTACAGGATATAGGGCATTATTATAGAATATTGACCAGGATGGAGGTCATTACTACAGAGGCTATACATCTGATCCACATGCTGGTGGGGGCCCAAGTCTAAATTTTGCACTGGGGCCCATAGAACTCTAATTATGTCATTGATAGACTGGGCAGAGGATGCCGGACTCACAGACTTTATCAGTGGAAAGGGGAAAAAAGACTCTAGATTGCCTTATCTGTGTGGAAGGAAGTAGAGTTTGCAAGTTTTTTTTAATTGGCGGTAAAAGCAGGACTCACAGTCTTTTTCTATGTGCAGGCAGAGGAGGAATGACTCCCACTATTTATCTACATGTTAGAATCAGAAAACAATGCTTACAGGGTTTTTTTTAATGGGTGGGAAAAGCAGGTCTAAGGCTAATTTCACACTTGCTTTTTTTTCCAGCGCGTTTTTAGCGCAAAAAAACGCATAGAAAAAACGCATACAAATGCATACAAACGCTGCGTTTTTTTCAAGCATTTTTATGCGCATGCAGGAAAAAAACGCAGCGTTTTTGTGCGTTTATATGCGTTTTTTGTGCGTTTGCGTTTTTTTTACAGATTTTGGAAAAAACCCCCAAAAAAGAAAAACAAACCATTCAACAACACACAAGACCAATGGGACTTCATTGTGGGTGTGGTATGTTAATATATAGACCCTGTCTACAGTATTCTTCACATTTGCTTGATTCTTCTCGTGACCATGGATCTGCGCTGGAAGAGTTTTCACTTCAACTTGGATTTGGACATCGCGATGGCTCAGGCGTATGCAGTTGCTTGCCATGAACAAAGGAAGAGAGAGAGACAGCGAAGACGGCAGCGGCGGCGTATGTGGATACATCCGATTGTTGAACTCCGGGAGAGCCGTGGGGCATACCACACCCTCTACAGCGAGCTCCAGGCAAACCCGGAGAAATTTACAGATTATATCCGGATGTCCCAAGAAAGTTTCAGGGATTTGCTTGCTCGTGTCCAACAATCCATCCGGAGACAGGACACACAGCTCCGTCGTGCGATTCCTCCTGAGGAACGGCTACTGGTGACATTACGGTACGTAATATTTAAAAACCAAGGGGTGCGGTCTGATTGCTTTTTTTTTAAAATTTAATATTCAAAACCTTGGGTAATTAGTTTTCGTGAATGTACTAATATTTTATTTTATAGTGTTTTAAAATAATATACATAAATATTAATTTAACTTCTTTCTCTGTTCACAGATTCCTGGCAACTGGAGAAACCCTATCTTCACTACACTTCCAGTACCGTATTGGAATCTCTACCTTGTCTGGAATTGTTGCGGAGACCTGCCGGGCTCTCTGGAATGTTCTTTGTCCAGAATTTATGCCCCTGCCCACCGCTGAAAAGTGGATGGAAATTGCTGACAAATTCTGGACAGTATGCAATTTCCCCAACTGTTTGGCAGCTGTTGATGGTAAACACATACGGATCATCAAACCCAAAAGAACAGGATCTGAGTACTATAATTACAAAAAGTACTTTTCAATAGTACTCATTGCGATTGCGGATGCCGGATGTATGTTTGTAGCAGTGGACATTGGAGCGTTTGGCCGTGGTAATGACTCACAGGCTTTTAAAAACTCAGACATGGGCCGGAGGTTGTATGGCAACCAATTTAATTTCCCTATGCCACGGCCTCTTCCTCACACCGAAGCTCCGCCACTGCCCTTTGTAATGGTTGGCGATGAGGCTTTTCAAATGTGCGGAAACTTACTGAAACCCTACTCCAGCCGGGACTTGGACCACACCAAAAAAATATTTAATTACAGGCTGACCAGGGCCAGAAGAACTGTCGAGTGTGCTTTTGGGATTCTTGTCTCCAGATGGCGAATTCTGGGCACGGCCATTAATCTTAAACTTGAAACAGTCGATGAGGTGGTGAAGGCCTGTGTGGTTCTACATAACTTTGTGATGGCTAAAGAGCACCCGACCTTTGAACTGGACGATGATGCTCCTAACCCATTGCCTGAATTCACTCAGCACACTCTCAGGTCATCCGTTGAAGTTGGCCAAATGAGGGACCAATTTGCGGCCTACTTTATTTCTGATGTAGGACGGGTGCACTGGCAAGATGAAATGGTGTAAGAATGTTTTTGTTTGTTTATGGCAATAAAAAACCTTATTTGATACCATTACTGAGTGCACTATATTTTTTAAACTCCAATTAAATAAAAAACTTCCCATGTATAACTGAAGTTTTTGATGTTCACACACCTGGGCTGGTAAATACACATATGAGTTAAAATGCAGCATTGCTAGTCTGCGTGAAATATATTGGAACGAGCAAAGCTGCAGGCCATGAATCAGGAAACCAATTTTTTTCAAGAGAAAATTGTCCAACTAGTTGAAAAAAAGTATGTGATTTTTTCAAAACCCAACCCCAATGAAAGTCAATGGGGAATACAAGTCAGCATTGAGTGGATGAATGTAATCTGCTCCATTCCAACTTTTATTTAAAATTGTGGTAGTGTAGAAATAGACAAGTTTCAACAGTTTGTTTTTCATGAAACCAGATTCTAGTTGGTAAAACTCGATTTATTACACTAGGCCTTGGTATGACTATACTAGGCCGTGGTATTTCAAATATGAGTATAGTAGGCCTTGGGCCTACTAGTATAGTCATATGTGAAATATCACGGCCTAGTATAGTCATACCAAGGCCTACTGTAATAACTCGATTTTTACCAACTAGCATCTTGTTTCACGAAAAACAAACTGGTGAAACTTTTTAAGAAAGAAACTTATTTTTTAGACAAGTTTCAACAGTTTGTTTTTCATGAAACCAGATCCAAGTTGGTAAAACTCGAGTTATTACACTAGGCCTTGGTATGACTATACTAGTCCGTGTTATTTCACATATGACTATACTAGGCCTTGGGTTGGTTTTTAACATGTATTTACCCAACAGTGTGTGTGAGCGGCGCAAACAACATTAATGAAACTTTGTAATGGTGAACCACAAATGTAAATTTATTTTTAATCACAAAAATAAACAAAAAAATTATTTTTTCCGGCGTTTGGGGGCAGATGGTTTCAATTTGGGGGTGTGCAGGGAATATGCAACACTTGCAGTTGAAGACGGTGTTTGAGGGGAAGGGGCAACAAAACTTGTGGGGGAAGGTAGTCCAGTTAAGGGAATTAAACTAGGAACACTTGGAGGAGAGGAAATCTGTTCAGGTACATTTGTTGTAATGGCATGT
Source organism: Dendrobates tinctorius (assembly GCF_039654945.1). Lineage (NCBI taxonomy): Eukaryota > Metazoa > Chordata > Amphibia > Anura > Dendrobatidae > Dendrobates > Dendrobates tinctorius. Next base: position 17,359,833 of record NW_027361722.1, on the reverse strand, counting down.
CGCCGTAGGCTTGTGTGCCTGGACCGACTTTGGCCCAATGCCCGCCTTGATTGATTTCGCCTTGAACTTGGGGCAAATATTGAGTGTAGGTCCCCCGTTTGCTGGGGTGGCTGCTGCTGAGGTGGCTGCTGCTGCTGAGGTGGCGGCTGCTGCTGAGGTGGCGGCTGCTGCTGCTGAGATGGCTGCTGCTGCTGAGGTGGCTGCTGCTGCTGAGGTGGCTGCTGCTGCTGCTGGGGTGGCTGCTGCTGCTGCTCTTGGTTGGCAGTGCTCGTCCTTGCAGGAGGACTGGTGGCGGCAGTGATGGTCCAGGTTTGCAGAGTGGTGGTGGCAGGGCTACTACATGTTGTTGTAGCGGCAGGGCTGTTCCATGTTTGCCTAGTGGTGGCTGAGCTCCACGCATGCATGGGAGTGGCGGTGGTGCTCCAGACAGGAGCAGCGCTTGCCATGGTGGTGTCGGTGAAGTGACCAGCTGCACTCAGACTTGTGGTGGTGTAACGGTGGGTGTCCTGGCTTTGAATAGAGGTGTCCGTGCAGTGGTATGCAGCACAAGTCGGTAGTGAGGTGAAGCGAGTCAATGGTGGCACAGGTGGAAATGACACCACTGACTGCTGACCGTACCGATTATGCTGCATAGCCTGCAAGAAAGCATTGTTGCAGGCCTGCAGCACATTCAGCTGTTGCTCAGGACTAAGGTGTTCCGCCATGCCCTTTTCAATCTTACTAAAAAAATGGTGTGCTGGTCTGTTGAGGTCAGCCTCCAGACGGTCAAGGCGCTGTTCTACAGAATTGAAGCGGTGTTCAAAGTGGTTAAAACCACGTTCCATAAGTGCAAAACCGCTTTCAACTCTGTCGGACAGCGACTTGAGGCTGGAATTAAAGGCCTCGCTCAAATGCATAAACTCGGGCAAGACATTCCTGTCCAAGGCCCTCTGCCGCTGGCGGGTAGTGCCCGCATAACCAGTGGCAGAGACCTGGGACAGGGGAACACCTGATGGCCCAGCTTCCTGGTCACCAGCTGTGTGTGTGGCTGACCTGCAAGGTGCTTCCTGGCTGTCGGATGGCTGGGACGGGTCAGAGGACGTCCGAGGAAGGACCGCTCCAGGGCCAGGTTGCAGGGTGCTGCTCCAGGTGCTGTGGAAGAAAGGAAAATCATTGCTACCATGCCTTTACAAGAAGCATCAGCTGTGGATTAGAAAAACACAGATTAATAAAAATAAAAACCCAAAATTTATAATACTTACGATCTCGTGGCAAGGACCGGTCTTAGGAATTGCAACGCGTGATAGTGACGGTATCTAGTTCTGGTCCTTGATCCACTGCGAACCTGGCCCTCAGCACGAACATCACTGTTGAAGCGGTCCTTGATCGAACGCCAACGTGTTCGGACTTTGTCCACTGTTGGGAAAAAAAAACAGTGCCGTCAAGGACAACAGTCACTGAGGCACAATGTAGCAATACAATACTCAAAGCAGTCACTGTAGAGCCCGATGACACTGTTGGGTTTCCTGCTAGAATATACCTAGCACGAAACCCAACAGTGCCGTCAAGGACAACAGTCACTGCGGCACAATACAGAGCAGGGAAATACTTACTAAACGCCTTTTTGGAGGATGCAGTGGCGCTGTCCCAGCCATCCATCAACGCTGCGGCCACCTCATTCCATAGCCGCCGGGTCACCACATTGTCCTTGTACAGCCGGTCACGGCTGTCCCACAACGGCGCACGCTCCTGGACCAGGCTGATGAGCTGCTCATTATCCAGGTAGACGTCTTCATCCCGTTGTGGAACCTAGACAAAACACATTCATTAGAATAATCAAATTTAAATTGAATAAAAAGTTACAAAAAAAAGAAACATAAAAAAGAGTAAAAATAGAAGATAAAAAATAAAGAACATTACAAATCATTTGATACTTACATTCCGTATCACCACCGGGACTTGGCTTCGCTGCTCCTGCTCTTCGCCCTCACTAGTCCCGTCCGCAGAAGATGATGATGATGTCTTAAAAAAGTTGAAAAAAACGTAAGAGATTTGGAGTAGCAGCAGATATACTTACCAGATGCACGAAAATAATCACCTCACGGTCTGCTTGCGCCAATTCCTGCCGCGATGGGGAATATTCGGATTCTGAAGACATACTGCATGTAAAAATAATAAAAATCATTAGTACATACATAATTTAAAAGGACAGGCATATAATGTAATATACTCACATTCTTGACGCTGATAGAAGATGGGTTCCTTGGTGACTGTCTGCTCTCCAATCTGTCAGTGTAGTAGTGGCAGAGTTTTGGCAGGCACCTCCTTTATATAGACTTTTTTTTTTTTACTTTAGAAGTTTATAACTAGTACAACAAGTGGACACCACCAAAAAGAAGTTTATAACTAGTACAACAAGTGGACACCACCAAAAAAACGCAGCGCTAAAAAAACGCATACATGCGCATGCCAGTGCGCACGTATGCGCATCCATAGGCTATAATGGCCATTTTTAGCGCAAAACGTGCGCATACGTGCGCATGCGCTTTTTTGCAGTGCTTGGGCGGACCAAAAAATGCAACATGTAGGCTAAAATTTCACACTTGCTTTTTTTGCAGCGCGTTTTTCCTGCAAAAAAACGCATTGAAAAAACGCATACAAACGCATACAAATGCTGCGTTTTTTTCAAGCATTTTTATGAGCATGCATGAAAAAAATGCAGCGTTTTTATACGTTTGTATGCGTTTTTAGTGCGTTTTTACCGCGTTTGCGTTTTTTTCCAACATTAGGTGGCCCCTCACACTAACCCAAACCATGACTTTACTAACCCTAACCCTGACCCTGACCCTAACCCTGACCCTAACCCTGACCCTAACCCTGACCCTAACCCTAACCCTGACCCTAACCCTGACCCTAACCCTAAACCCTAGCTAACCCTAACCCTAGCCCTAAACCCCCTTAACTAACCCTAACTCTAACCCAAACCCCTAAATTCCATTGTCCAACTAATGGTAAAAAAAAAACGCATGCGCAAAAAAACACATACATAAGCATGCCAATGCGCACATATGCGCACCCATAGACTTATAATGGGTGTCTTGCCGTAAAAAAAACGCATTGCGTGCGCATGCGTTTTTTTGAGGCAAGTCGGACGCTCAAAAAATGCAACAGGATGCATTTTGTGCGCCCGAGCGCATACCGCAAAAAAACGCATGCGCGGAAAAACGCGTACAAACGCATGTGTATGCGCACATAAGCGCATCCCATGCAAAGTATAGGAAAAAAAAATCGCATGCGTTTTTTAGCGCTAAAATCCCGCAAAAAAAAACGCAAGTGTGAAACCAGCCTTACAGTCTTATAGGTTGATGGGGGAAGCAGGACTCACAGAATTTCTCTATTGGTGGGTGGGGGAAGCAGGACTCACAGTCTTTTTTCTAAGTGTGGGAAGGGGTAGTAAGATACACAGGTTTTCTCTACAAGTAGGAGACTCTTAGGCTACCTCTGTCAGTGGGTGGTAAAAGCAAGACTCACAGGATCTTTTATGAGTTAGCAGAGAGCAGCATTCATAGCTTTTCCTAGGAGTGGGTGGAGGGAGCAGGACTCACAGGCTTTCTCTATAAGTGGGTGGAGGGAGCTGGACTCACAGGCTTTTTCCATGAGTAGGCGAAGGGAACAGTACTCACGGGATTTCTCTCTGAGTAGATGGGGGACCAGGACTCACGCTACTACTAAATTACTATCATTCAATGTCGCTAATATTAGCTCAACATTACCCAATTCTTTCCTTAGACAATTAACAATGGGTTCCTCCATTTTTGTTGTTTGTATTCAAGGAAAACCTTTTGAGACAACCATTGAAAATGTCATTAAAACTGGATTTCTAGAGTTAATCTAGAGGACAATATGGGTAGCTTGAAAGGAATCTGAAAATATGTCAGAGAGAAAGCTGTTCTAGACTGGGTTGGTCAATATTTGTAGGACAGAAAATAAATGATAATAAGTTCCAAAAAAAATCAGCACTAGATCAAAGGTAGTTTTCGTAAAGAGGCAGTCTATATGAGTTTACCTCCATACAGTGAAATTTCTATAAGATGACCTCCAACCATTGCAGGGATGAATGGTTTTCAGAGGATGGTCTTCTCACAGAAAAGACCAATAAAGAACCTACAAATCCATTATGGGAAAATCTAGATCATGGGTAATCTTCCCAAAGACTCAAATACTTGATCTTTTGGACAGGTGTCTTCATATATAAATACATAGATAGATGGTCACCCATATTTGCAGAGAAAAATAGTGTTTTTGAAGGGTGATCTTCTCAAAGATGTGTCCAACATATGAAGAACATAAGGAAATTTGGAGGCTGTCACTGAAAGTTCTGATCTTGCTTGCATGGTCTTCCTAAAGAAGTGGTCTTTTGGAGAGGATGACCAACTATTGAGGAATAGTATTTTAGTAGGGTCATTTTATTTGCAAATGAGATGGCAAAATGTTGAGAACAGAAGAGAACTGAAAGTCCATCCCAGAAAAATCTGGCGTAGATCAAAAGTGATCTTCTTAGATAAGTAGTCTTATCAAAGATTTGGTCTTTTGGAGAGGTTTCTTCATACAAACATACATAGATAGATGACGACCCACACTTGCAATACAGAATGGTGTTTTAGAAGAGTCATCTTCTCCTATCAGTGATTCTCCAGACAGGTTTCACTGTAGACCATGCCTTGAAGACAATATCTGTCCTACATGATACTAGAGTTGTCACCCTGGAATTTTCTGTTTTTCATTTTAGGTTCTTTTCCCTCTAACACTCCGATAACGCATGTTACCCGGCCAGCAGCTGTCCAAAGCTCTATGTCAGCAGGGTCAGCAAAAGCTTAACTACGAGTATCAGCCGAAAGAGGAGAAAACAAAGGCGGCTCTACAAAGTTGCGAGGAATAAGGGACTCACTGTGAGTATGAAGAAGCGAGCATGTCATATCACATGGCAAAGGCTTCCGCCTAGATAGATGGATATATAGATAGATAATAGATAATAGACAGATAGATAACAGATAGATGGTAGATAGATAATAGATATATATTCTTTATCAAAGTTAGCAGCTTCACTCTTTAATAAGTTTACATATTCCATACATTCCTACACGCCACCGCTGTGTCTGCCCGGCTCTTGCCCATTGTCCTACACGTCACCAGTTGTCCCCCTCTCATAAAGGCCGTCTAGCTCAGAGCTTAAATATTGCCGGACAGTAAAACCCACCCATCAGGGTGGATTGAGTCACGTTTGCTCAGTCGTGCGATACGTTTGGGACTTTAGGTAGGAAAGGCCACAGACAAAGGTTCACTATTTTCCAGCACGGTGCCAAGAGTGGAAACATCTTCTCCAGTGGAACTTTCACTGTGGCAAGTTGCCCACTTTCTACCATTCATGTGTCTTCTTAATGAGTTATGTGTTAGGAGTTTCTTAAGCTTTTTATGTTTTTTGCTTTTTGCGTTCTGTGGAAATTTTCTTGACTTTAGACTCCAAGTGTGATATATTTGTAGTTTAATGTGTGTTGATTCCATGAGTTTCTGACATGAGGAGGATACAGAGCTGGAACTTACATTTTTGAAAATTCTAAATTTGATTCAAGTTTCCTTATTTTATTTTTCTTTCTTTTTCCATGGATAATTTGTTAGGTTGGGTTCTTTTCTTTTTTTATTGATGTTATATATTGAATATTGTAAGTTTTCATTTTCATGTGTCTGTTTTATTTTTGTGCATTTTCCTAAATTGAATGTATTTTTTAAATTCTGAAAAATGTTTTATCTTTTTTTTAAATTTACTTTCTTAAGAAATTCATGACTGTGGTTGAAATATCAAATCATTGTACAAAAACGTTTCAGATATTATAAGTTTCTTTTACGTTATCCAGTTACTTTATTCAGAATGATGCCATTATGTCACGTGTATTATATTGCTTAATATATTACTGGCCTTTTTTTTTTTCTGTATTTCATATCTCTAAAAAATGTTTTCCCTTTCCTTTTTTTTTCTTATAGAAATATAGTCACTTTTATTGTTTTTTATACGGAATATGGAGTGTCGTGACTTTATTGTGGTGCACAAAAATATTAGAGATCTTGCAAGTTTCTTTTAAGCTATCTAGTTACTTTGTTCAAAATGATGCCGCTATTTGCTTTTTTTGTAATACTCAAAAATGTATTTCTATATATACCGTATGTATTAAAAACACATATGACATGCACAAATGTGAACAAGTCGGTCGGACAGTGTTCACACCACCCACTGACTGAAACACAAAAAGAAAGCACAGAATAACAAATGTGCAAAAAATACCCTGCAGTAACAAATATGACAATAATCAGCAAGTGCTGGTAAAAAGATGACAACAAATACAGGGTATTTAGTTGATACGTTTTTTTGCAAAAAAGTGTATACCAAGCCACTCCACCTCGTCAAGGTAATCCTTAATGGAGCAGTCCCTATCTAATGTATTTAAAACCTGAACATATGAACAGTATCTAAATGAACAGGATTAACAGGCGCTTCCTAGTATGGGCAAGTGGTGTAAGACGGCTCTTTATGTGCATGTATGTATACAGTATATATATGTTTACTTTGCATCATTTTGAATAAATTATCACTAAAAATGTTTTCCACCTATCTATTATCTATCATCTATCTATTATCTATCTATATATTATCTATCCATCTATTATCTATCTATCTATTATCTATCTGGAAGAAAAAATGGAACAGCACCATATAGATGAATTCAGGGTGCAGGGCCCTACAAACAAATGTTCATTTGTATAAGTAATATAAAAGAAGAAAGGAGGTAGCACTCCAATAATGTGGCCACACCATATGGGCTAATAAAATCTGTTCTTTTTTTCATAATTTATTGGAGTGCTGCCTCCTTTTTTTCTTCTCTATCTAATCTATTATCTATCTGTCTATTACCTAACTATCTGTCATCTACCCATCATCTATCTATTACCTATCTATCCATCATCTATCTACCTATTTATCATCTATTATCTATCTATCTATTAATCTATTATCTATCTATTTATAATCTATTATCTATCTATCTATCCATCTATTATATATCTATTTATAATCTATTATCTATCTATTATCTATCTTTCATCTAGCCATCATCTATCTATTATCTATCTATCCATCATGTATTATCTATCTATTATCTATCTATCTATTTATCATCTATTATCTATCTATCTATTATCTATCTATCTCTTGCTCTGTATATATATATATATATATATATATATATATGTACACATACTGTATATACAGTATTTCAACCTAGCAATATTTAAAAAGTAAAAAGTGATAAAAAAAGAAATTCACTGTAGGAAAATAATAAATGGAAAGTATTATGTATATCTTTACATATATGTACAAATTAACATAGCTATATTCATAAAATAAAATATAGAAGAAAAAGCAAATGGAAAGCATTGTATCTAGGAGAATATATATATATGTACATAAACATAACTATAGTTGTAAAATAAAAGGGAAAAAATATAGAAAACTTTTATAGCAACACTTTATTCAAAATGATGCAATTATGTCACATATAGTATGTATACACACACATATATTATATTAATATAAGTACATTATTAATAATAATAAATAATAGTTAACAGAAAACAGTTTTTAGCTATTAAAAAAAAACCAAACACAATAAAGCTAATAGACTAACCACTGCATGTGACATAGTGTCATCGTTTTGAAAAAAGTAACACGGCGTTTCATGGTTCCTTTGTGAATGAAAAAGTTACAGATCTTCTACATTTCTAAGTTATCCAGTTACTTCATTCAAAATGCGTTATGCCGTATGTACTGGTTAGCATCTTAGTTCCTTTATGCTTTTTCTCTCTAAAAAAAATGCTTTCTCTTTCCATTTTTTTTTGTTTTACTTTTTTTTTTATAAATTTTGTTGTAATTTTCTTTTACCTATAATATGAAGCTTCAATGTTCTATTGTTGGGAGTTAAACAAATGTTACAGCTCTTGTAAGCTTCTTTTAAGTTATCAGGTTCCTTTATTGAAAATGCTGGCGTTATGTCACATATATTAGTTATTGTGTTTTTTTGTCTTTTTTTGTTTTGTGAGTTATTATTAATTACAAGTGGCAGCAGTAATATAGAAGAAGCTAGTAATTATAATACTATTGATAATACTAATACTGGGATGTCTTTTTCAGACGCGCCTACTGTACCTACGTTTAACTATTCGTATCCTGGGTCCTTCTGATCCATAGATCCATGTGGTGTAGAAAGTCCGGTTTAGGAGAACTCTAGATCTGAGGATTTCATGATCTGAGATCTGAGATCACGGATACGACATACAACAATTTAGGATAAAATATGAATGTATTATCATCGGCATAAATGTATTGTAATTATTCTACTTCTGTTAGATAGGTTTTTTTTTTTATTTTATCTACAGCTTTATTTGGGAATTCACTAATATTTGTCCATGGTTTTGTGTTTTTATTTTATTTCTACAGGCTGTAGAGAATGGGAGACTGGAGTTTCCTAGGGAATATTTTAGAAGAGGTGAATGAGCACTCCACCGTTATTGGCAGGGTCTGGCTGACGGTTCTGTTCATTTTCCGGATCCTCATCTTGGGAACTGCTGCCGAGTTCGTTTGGGGGGATGAACAATCTGATTTTGTGTGCAACACTCAGCAGCCCGGTTGCGAGAATGTCTGCTATGATGAGGCTTTCCCTCTGTCTCACATCAGACTGTGGGTCCTACAGATCATCTTTGTCTCCACACCGTCCCTGGTGTACGTGGGTCACGCTGTACATCACGTTCGGATGGAAGAGAAAAGAAAGGAGAGAGAGGAAGCAGAAATGAGTCGGCAGCAGGAGATTAATGAAGAAAGGTTGCCGCTTGCTCCCGATCAAGGGAGCATTAGGACCACCAAGGAAACCAGTACCAAAGGGACTAAGAAGTTTCGCTTGGAAGGAACTCTCCTAAGAACCTACATCTGTCACATTATCTTCAAAACAATTTTTGAGGTGGGCTTTGTGGTGGGACAATATTTCCTGTATGGTTTTAGGATCCTTCCCTTATATCGTTGCAGTCGTTGGCCTTGCCCAAACATCGTAGACTGTTTTGTCTCCAGGCCTACTGAGAAAACTGTATTTATTATGTTCATGTTAGCTGTAGCTGCAGTCTCACTCTTTCTGAATGTGGTGGAGATCAGTCATCTTGGCTGGAAAAAGATTCGCTTTGCATTTCGGAGGAGTACAGATCACCAAACAAATTCACTGCTTGGAGAAGTTTCCCAGAAACCATTGCACTCCATTGCCATTTCCTCCATTCCAAAATCTAAAGGGTATAAGCTACTGGAAGAAGAAAAGGTTGTCTCCCATTTTTATCCAATGACCGAGGTTGGATTAGAAACTAGTCCTCTTCCATCTCACTTTAATAATTATGAAAAAAGCAGCACAGGCCTCCTAGAAGACATGTCGAAGGCCTACGATGAATCTCTGCCCTCGTATCGTCAAGCTGAAGAACAGGAGATGGTGAAAGTTCAAGCGGCTGAAACTCTACAACAAGTGCCTTCAGAGCGAGCCCCTTCGGTGCGTGCCCCCTCTGAGCGTGCACTTTCTGAACGTGCTTTTCCTTCCCTTGTAAAATTATCTTCCAACAATGTGATCTCCGAAAGAGCACCTTCAGAGCGAGCCATTTCCCGGGCTAATTCTGAGCATACTTCTTCTGAGCGTGCACCCTCAGAGCGGGCTCTATCTCGGGCAACTTCTGAACATGTGACTTCAGAGAGAGTCCCATCTCGAGCACCATCTGAAAATGCCCCATTTGAGCGCGCTTCCTCTGAAAGGGCTGTATCCCGAGCAGCTTCTGACCATGATCCTTTTGAGTGTGCACCCTCATACCACGCTTTATCTCGGGCTGCTTCAGATCATGCCTCCGCTGAGCAAACCCCTTCACAAGCAACCCCTTCTCTCTTTGATCCACCGCTAGAAAATATTCCTTCCACAGTAACTTCAGAGCAAGTCTTAGATGAAAACAACCCCACCAATTTTGACCGGGTACCATATGAACGTGCACCGTCTAGAGCACTTTCAGATAATTCCAGATCTGAACACCTCCCTCTAGGACAAGGATTCCCCCAACCTTTGTCTGATAAACCAGATGATTATGAAGCAGAACCTCCGATTCCTGAACTGCCTTTACTAAGTTTCGAGTTAATTCCGGATTCTAGATCCTTGAGTAGATTAAGTAAGGCAAGTAGCCGGGCTCGCTCCGACGATTTAGCCGTATGAACGGAAAGCCATGAAACTAGTAACGCAAAATAGTGCAAGGTACGCCAAACAGTCAACTCGATTTGGATTCTGACGTGCCACAGGTTTAAGAAGACAGAATGGATGATGTAAAGAAAAGTGCTACCCGGGATACGCTGCATTGTATGTTTTCACATTTTTAAAAATTTTTTTTTAGAAATATTACATTGTTCTAGTTTTAGTGAGCTAAATGAATGCCAAGAATTTTCCCTTTAAAGTTGGTGAAAAATTAAGAGTTATGGAAAAATGTAAGTTTTTTTTTTTTTTAGTCTATTAGCATTCATAAATATCGATCCATAAAAACTTGCATAGCATATACCTCAGTCATAAATCGATTCCTTGGAAAAATGTTAAAAAAAAAAAATAACATGTGCTTACATTGTAACTGAATAATTAATTAATAACCTAAAAGAAATCTCTAACAAAATATTTTTATCATTTCAACATAAAAAATACAATTCTAATAATTCAAAACAATATAATGTTATGACTAGAATACGTAATTTAAAATGATTTTAAAAAATTAGAATTTTAACCTTTTTAAAAAATTTTTAGACCCTTAGAAACTGGTTACTGCTCACAAGAAACCCACATATTTCTCCGTTTTTCTTTTGTGCGATACTATTATAATCTCTCACTCTTCTACGTGACCAGATCATTTTTTTTTTCTGTTTCGTAATGTACCGGTAATAGTCACCAATTTTTTTTTTCTTCCCATCGGCTGTAATTTTCCTCCTAGATTTCTGATGTAACTTCCAGTAGTGTTCAAAAATGTCAGTGCTATGCAGCACAAAAGGAAAGAAAAACATAGAAAGAGGTAGCGGCAGATAGATTTCAAATCATTTAAAATCATTTCAATCGGTTACAAACCTTCTACTTTTGTCTTTTTGAACAGAAAATTCCAACAAAGGAATAAGTGGAGATAAAAAAAAAAAAAAGTTACAGTGACAATATCACTTTTTTTTTTATACATTTTTAGAGGATTTGATATTTTTATTTTGTTTTATATTTTTCATTTTTCCGATAGGTTTTTAATATTTGTATTAATTTTAATATACTTTTTTAGATTAGGTTTGATTATTTTTATTTTTTTTAGACTTTTAGATAGGGTTTGATATTTTTTTACTGTATTTTTTTTAATTCTTTGAGACAGGCTTAACTCTGACTTGACAGTTTACCAAAAGTCTATCAATGCTTGTAGAATTAGAAATAGAAAAAAAAAAGTATCACAAAAACATTAAAACGAATTGATTATTTCAAAATTTTCCCAAAAGGGGATTAAAAGTAGATATTGAATCCAATTTACATGATCAGAGCTTTTTAAAAGATTGTGTCACACTTGTGCTTCAGATGTGAAAAAAATAGACCAAAATTTTACAATAAAAAAGAGGTATAAAGCATTAAAAATGTAAGTAAGTTTTGGAGACAAATGGGGAGAGGGAAAAACATTTAATTTGTTATATTAGACTTTTTTTTAAACTTTTTTCCACTTTGTTCTGCATAGGTTGAATAAATCTTTCAAATTGATCACAGTCATTAAAGTCCAAATCCCCCCCCCAAAAAAAAAGCTCCATCTTCAAAGCTTAATGATTTTTCTTACTATATAAATGAAAATGTGACTCTGGCTCCTCTATATTAGAGATCTTGAGTCTGCTCCCAGTCTTGGCAAATGGGAAAAGGCTAGTTTCACACTAGCGTTACAGGGCGCAGCGCACGGCCGCCGCCAAGCTCCGCCCCCGGTCACGCCCCTTCCGGTCAGCTTCTCCTCCGATCGCATGACGCTGCATGTGATCAGCGTACCCTATACTTAGCGCTGTGTACGCTTGTCGTGCGCTGGTACACTTTTGCCTGCGCATCCGCCCTTTTTGCACTGCGCCAACGTGCACCAAATGCACTGTGTTGCATTTTTGTTCGCTCGGTGCAGCACAGAAAGGGTGCATGCGCGGGCAAAAGTGTACCAGCGCATGACCAGTGTACCCAACGCTAAGTATAGGGTACGCTGATCGCATGCAGCGTCATGCGATCGGAGGAGGAGCTGACCGGAGAAGGCACGGCCGGGGGCGGAGCTTAGCGGCGGCCGTGCGCTGCACCCTGTAATGCTAGTGTGAAACTAGCCTAAGCCACAATATTATTTACTAAGAGGGTAGACACCTACCGGCCGGTAGACCCCAGGCAATATAGATTTTTTTTACAGCATTGTGTTGGTCAAATATTCAGCTGTAGTTTGGGATGTAAAACTTTTCTTGGTACCGTACTTTAACTTTATATAGCAACCTTGTTCCATGTAACTGTTTATATCTCTAATCTTTCCAAAATCCTCTGTTTCCCATTGTCTTGATGCTTCTCCTGGTGGATAATATCGTCCTTTTGCGCGGACGGCTGTGAGCTTTATATTCAGGTGAGTAAATGACAAATGCATTTTGTTTTGTTTTTTTTGGAAAAACAAAGAACATCAATATATTTATAAATATTTATGCAATTATTTTGTATTAACATATGGTATTTATAGTATTTCTTTTGTATTTATTAGTAATATTGTTTTATTGGTTTTTCTTTAGGATATAAATTTGCTTTTGTATGTCTGAATTTGTTTTTGTGCACTCAATGGTTTATTCCCATCCCATACATTTATGGCATATTGAACAGGATATTGCATAAATGTATAGTAGTTGGGAGTCCCCTAATGGGACCAGGATAAATCTTAAGATTTGGGCCCTGACGCATGTTGTTATCAGTTTAGAGATGGTTCATTTGTATGGGGCTTCCGACCACCTCTCCATGAAGAGCAGCGCATGTCAAGGCCGCGTTTACAAGATAGATGTTGTTCCATTGATGGGACCAACAACTACTACACATGTATGACATATCCTGAGGTTAAACAATGAAAGTATGAGATGAGAGCAGCCTAGGTGAGCTGATTTAAGGCATACAATGGATGCAACAAGTCAATGCCACCGTTACAGAGCGCCTCTTCCATCTGCAACATGAAGTGATATTCCGATTTTTCAGAAACCCTCATAGGGCAATTGGAAAGGGGTTATCTTCTTGACTTTTAGAGTTTATTGTCATATGAATTAGTAAAACTTCCCCAAGAGTTCATTAAAGTGAAAAGAACGGATATTGGAGTTCCAACTACTCAATCCTTGTCTTCCCCGACATTATCTGTCAGATGAAAGTTGAGAGGCCCCCAGATCTCTTTGAAATTGGCGAGTTCGACCAACTTTCTCCTAATGTGTATGGTGGTATTATCTGTCCTTGTTGACCATACCGAACCACTATATTTTTATTGCAGACTTAAGGCCTCCAACCACATTAGATGGCTATCGACGAAATGCGCTTCCGAGCAGTCATTCGGACAGCAGCCATCTAGGCTAGGTCTCCCATACACAAAAGCTCTCGATTCGCCGGTGTTATTTTTGAGAGATCCATCACCAAACGTGTTTGACGGTGGCTTATCTCTGGTAGACAATACAATTGGAAGTCCGAAATCGGACATGCCGGATCAATATTTCCCCTGACAATAAATTTTCTAGGGTCCCAATACACATAAGAGAGTTGGCCGAACCTGCTGATATCAGTGGGTACAACCGACATTAGTTTAATGTGTACGGGGGACTTTACAGCTGAGGGAGATGGTGTGCAGAAGGTAAAACGTTGCTATGATTGATGTGATGTGATTGATGATTTGTGTGTTTCGATAAATGTGTCTGCATCATGGAGGATGGTCTGGTTTGGCTTTGTGATATTACCGTAATTTTTGGACTATAAGAAGCACTTGACCATAAGATGCACCCCAAAGTTTGGGGTGGAAAATAGCAGAAAAAAGATTTTTATGAGACGGGGATCCATCTTAGGGCTTATACTCACTTGCAAGAGACTCGCACGACTCTCATGCGAGTCTCTCGCATTAAAACCTGGCACTACTGCCGGCATTGGGACCGGAGCATGCAGCTGCATGGAAATACATGTAAACGCATGCTTCGATCCGAGTGTCGGCGGCAGTGCCAGGTTTTCATGCGAGAGACTCGTGCGAGAACCGTGCAAGTCTCTCGCAAGTGAGTTTGAGCCCTTATTGTCCGAATTTAAGGTATCTTACTTGAGGGCCAGTGGTGGTACAGCGGGGTCACAGGAGGCATGGTCCCTTACTCAGGAAGCCAGCGGCGGCAGAAGTGGGGCAATGGTGCAGTCCCGGGGTGCGATGCTGCGGGTTGGGTGTCGGTGGTGAGGCAGAGCACCGGAGCAGGGTTCCTTCCTTAGGATACCAGCGGCAGGAATATGTCCACGCTGCTGTCTGGTGTCTTCAGGAAAATGGCCGCTGGATGCCACGCGTGCGCAGATTGAGATCTTGGCGGCCATTTTCCTGAATCCGAGATTTCAATCTGCGCGCGCGCGGCCTCGGGCGGCCATTTTCCTGAATCCTCCGGTGGCCCACGGCTTCAGGAAGATGGCCGCAGGGAAACTGGTGATTCACTCACCGTGGACACCGGACAGCAGTGTGGACACATTCCTGCTCCGGCATCCTGAGGAAGGGACCCTGCTCAGGTGCACTCCACACCACCCACCGCCGCAGCTTTGCCACATCTCTGCCACCGCTGGTTCTGATGCCCCAACCCCCCTGGTAAGCCTGTGTTCGCACCATAAGGCGTACCCCCCATTTTCCTCCAAAATTTTTTGGGGAAAAAGTGCATCTTATGATGCGAAAAATACGGTATTATTTACTTTATTTTGTAATAATTTTTTTTTCCTTAATTCCTTTCCGACATCGGGCGTAATAGTACACTGATGTCGAACACCCTCCCTTTGAGGGGGCTCCAGCGGTGAGCCCACATCTTTCCCTTCACATGTCAGCTGTTTTGATCAGCTGACATGTGCCTACAATAGCTGCGGGTGGAATCGCGATCCACCCGCGACTATTAAAGCATTTAACATGCGCTTCCGGCAGTCGCGCCGGAAATCCGCTTATCAGTGACCCCTGTCTTGTGATCGCGGGTCATCGATGGGTTTGCATGATAACCAGAGGTCTCCTGCAGCCCTCTATGATTGTCACTGCTGGATTGGTACGAGTGCTGCCTGGTGGTCAACGTTCATAGCAAGTCAGTAATTCTGCTACATACAGGTGGTCTGACCATCGCCTTTATGTAGCAGTGTCGATCGGGTTATGGCAGCTTCTAGTCTCCCATGCTAACTATTGAAGCATGCCAAGAGTTAAAAGAATGTTTTTAAAAATATTAAAAAAAAAGAAAATAAGTAAAAGTTCAAATCATCCCCCTTTTGCCCCATTCAAAATAAAACATTAAAAAAAATCATACATTCACATATTAGGCATCACCGAGTTCAGAATCGCCCGATCTATCAATAAAAAAAGGATTAACCTGATCGCTAAATGGCGTAGCGAGAAAACAAGTCAGAAACGAAGAATTAAGTTTCTTTATCGCTGCGACATTGCATTAAATGCAATAATGGGCGATCAAAAGATCGTATCTGCAACAAAATGGTATCATTAAAAACATCAGCTCAGTGCGCAAAAAATAAGCCCTCACCCAACCCGAGATCACGAAAAATGGAGACACTACGGGTATCGGAAAATGGTGCAATTTTTTTTTTAAACAAAGTTTGGATTTTTTTTCCACCACTTAGGTAAAAAAGAACCTAGACATGTTTGGTGTCTATGAACTCGTAACGACCTGGAGAATCATAATGGCGGGTCGGTTTTAGCATTTAGTGAACCTAGCAAAAAAGCCAAAACAAAAAACAACTGTGAGATTGCACTTTTTTGCAATTTCACCACACTTTGGATTTCTTTTCCCGGTTTCCAGTACATGATATGTTAAAATCAATGGTGTCGTTCAAAAGTACAACTCATCCTGCAAAAAAACAAGTCCTCACACGGCCATATTAACGAAAAATAAAAAAGTTATGGCTCTGGGAAGAAGGGGAGCAAAAAACGAATACACAAAACCGACAATACCTCCGGTCATGAAGCGGTTAAATTGGATGTAGATGAGATTATATTATCTGTTCACTTTCACCATTTCTCTGGAATTTGTATCAGTGATCTATTGACTACTAATAATTCCTGAAGGACATAAGTCACGTTCTCCAGCTTCTACTTCTCCCCCAAATACAATACCAGGCCGGTGACATCATTGTGAAATCACAGGATTTTGTAGCACCAACTTATTTATTTGCCACTTTCAGGCCCCACAGGTCGCTCACTTTGGTTGCTGAATTTTGTAATTTTTTTTATGACAGATCTCATTAATTTATCTCTTTCTTTCCTCAATGTAAGCACGATCACTTAAATGACTGACCACTATACAGCATTAATGGCTTAAATAATATGAATGTCTGGGTGTATTACATGGTTCACCTTTGATTGACATAGATGGGAGAGACACACAGAGCTCACATCCAGCCTATATTACTGGAAGAGATACACAGCTCACATCCAGCCTATATTACTGGGAGAGACACACAGACCTCACATCCAACCTATATTACTGGGAGACACACAAATCTCACATCCAACCTTTATTACTGGGAGAGACACACAGAGCTCACATCCAGTCTATATTATTGGGAGAGACACACAGACCTCACATCCAGCCTATATTACTGGGAGAGACACACAGAGCTCACATCCAGCCTATATTACTGGGAGACACACAGAGCTCACATCAGCCTATATTACTGGGAGAGACACACACAGCTCACATCCAGCCTATATTACCAGGAGACACACAGAGCTCACATCCAGCCTATATTACCGGGAGACACACAGAGCTCACATCAGCCTATATTACTGGGAGAGACACACACAGCTCACATCCAGCTTATATTACTGGGAGAGACACACAGACCTCACATCCAGCCTATATTACCGGGAGAGACGCACAGACCTCACATCCAGCCTATATTACTGGGAGACACACAGAGCTCACATCAGCCTATATTACTGGGAGAGACACACACAGCTCACATCCAGCCTATATTACCAGGAGACACACAGAGCTCACATCCAGCCTATATTACTGGGAGAGACACACACAGCTCACATCCAGCCTATATTACCAGGAGACACACAGAGCTCACATCCAGCCTATATTACCGGGAGACACACAGAGCTCACATCAGCCTATATTACTGGGAGAGACACACACAGCTCACATCCAGCCTATATTACCGGGAGAGACACACAGACCTCATATCCAGCCTATATTACTGGGAGAGACACACAGACCTCACATCCAGCCTATATTACTGGGAGAGACACACAGACCTCACATCCAGCCTATATTACTGGGAGAGACACACAGAGCTCACATCCAACCTTTATTACTGGGAGAGACACACAGAGCTCACATCCAGCCTATATTACTGGGAGAGACACATAGACCTCACATCCAGCCTATATTACTGGAAGAGATACTCAGCTCACATCCAGCCTATATTACTGGGCGAGACACACAGACCTCACATCCAACCTATATTACTGGGAGACACACAAATCTCACATCCAGCCTATATTACTGGGAGAGACACACAGAGCTCACATCCAGCCTATATTACTGGGAGAGACACACAGACCTCACATTCAGCCTATATTACTGGGAGACACACAGACCTCACATCCAGTCTATATTACTGGGAGAGACACACAGAGCTCACATCCAGCCTATATTACTGGGAGAGACACACAGAGCTCACATCCAGTCTATATTACTGGGAGAGACACACAGACCTCACATCCAGCCTATATTCATGGGAGAGACACACAGACCTCACATCCACCCTATATTACTGGGAGAGACACACAGAGCTCACATCCAGCCTATATTACTGGGAGAGACACACAGACCTCACATCCAGCCTATATTACTGGGAGAGACACACAAAGCTCACATCCAGTCTATATTACTGGTAGAGACACACAGAGCTCACATCCAGTCTATATTACTGGTAGAGACACATAGACCTCACATCCAGCCTATATTACTGGGAGAGACACACAGACCTCACATCCAGCCTATATTACTGGGAGAAACACATAGACCTCTCATCCAGCCTATATTACTGGGAGAGATACACGGACCTCATATCCAGCCTGCATTACAGGGAGAGATGCAAAGACCTCACATCCAGCCTATTTTACTGGGAAAAAAACACACAAAGCTGACATACAGCCTAAGTTACTGGGAGAAACACTTGGAGATTCAGTTCTGGAGAGCGCGTCATTATGCTACTACACATTTAAAATCTATGAGTTTCTGTTTTTAGGCAGGCCACACACATTACATGGATTTTGGCTGAACGATGCTTTGGCCAATTGTTTGGCCACTGCCATCTTGTCCTCCTCATCCATACACAGGAGCGCTCACTCGGCTGGGTGCTCCTGTGTTCTTTATGAGAAAGCCACCAACTGACACATCAGTCGGCAGCTTTTCTCCGGGAGAACAATGTGATTGGCAGCATAAAATCAGACATGCGCCATTGACATCTCTCGTCAACATCAGTCGCCTGGTGACCCTGGCAGTCAGTTGGTGTCCACGGCTGTTGGCCAAACCTGTTGATTAGTCTAATGTGTATGGGGGCTTTATTCTACACTGTTCATCTATATATTTATACTGTGTATAGAGATAACATAGACTTTAATTAAGCACACAGCTCAAGAAAATGAGAGCTGTGATTAGGAGAACTGCTCTGGAAACTGCTGATAGCGGGTTCTAGGCCATTGTGATTCTAAAGTACTGATAAGAGTCTTGTCAGCAGCTGGAAGGAGAGGCTGGTGAGCAACTAACTGCTGTATAAAAATCAGTGGGCTGGAGAGGGCTGTCTGGGATGTTAGGAGTTGACTCCTCTCCCGGAATGTAACAACTGCCACACTCGGCCAGGCTCTGGTAGCCGATCTCCTTGGAAACAAGCTGTACAATATATAAGATAAAACCTGTCATTGCAGGAGATCTACAGCAAATAGAAGAAAACTAGTCAACTAGTTGCCATTTAATATCATGAGAATACCTCCTATGCTATAATCTGCTGATCGTTCTCTTCTGACGGCTTGCTATTAAATGTCTGTCCTCACATCCATTAACTCCTCTGTATAAACACTGCCGCCCGGCCTTTTCTGATTTGCTGAACGCAGCAAATGTTTTCTTTTTTTCCGTAAAGCTGCTCTAGGGGGATGTGCAATAAATACCGAAAAGCAGCAGGAGCTGGCAACAATGCAATCTGATCTAAAGCAGTAAATAATCGTATTAATAAGTGATAAATGGGCTTCATGGCATAATCCTTTTAAGAAGAAGTATCATTTTTCATTTTGCCCCCTTATGTTTAGATTGTTTTTTTTTAATTTTTCACAGTTCTACAATATGTTTTCTGAAGATTTGTTTCTAGTTGTCAATATGCAGTAAATAAAGTGTAAATTACGTTATTAAATAAATAAAAGAGGGACAAATCTAATTCTGAAATGATTTTGTGATTCTGATTATTTTCCTTTTTTTTAAACGTTGAACATTATAAATAAGTGGATCATTTATACAGTAACACGGCTTCAAGTTTATTGATGCTGCATAAGTTTAATTAACGTTTCCCCATTCCTTTGTTTTCCACTTTTTTAAGTCTCTGTGAATGTTTCATTTTTTTCTCAGCTCTTTAAACTGCACATATGAAAAAACTTTAAAATGTGCCTTGTCTTGACCTAGGGGTTGGTTACCGTTGGGGATCATTTTATTTTCTTATTTAAGTGCATGCAATTGTGGCTAAAAATTATTTTTTTGTAATTAGATTTCAATAAAAATGTTGCCGGCTGCAAAATGAACAAACTGAGAAGGGCTCTAAAAGCGGCTGATCCCGCCCTTAGAGAAAGCCGGTTTCCCCTTTGAAACGTGCGTCAGGGACGTAGTCCCGATATTAATATGATCTCAGAATAGCATTAGCACGCTGCAATTTACTCACTCTAAACAATCCTGACCCCTGCATGGTCTCTAACCGTATGAGATGCAGGTGGCCACTTCAAGGTAGACTGCGTGCTTGACTGACCAGCACGCTGTCTCTCCCTCTGACCGCATGGTGGTTCGTGATCCAACTGCCTGCACGGTCTCTAACTGTAGAGAAGCAGGCTGTGACCCCAAGGGAGACTGTGTGCTTGATTGGAGAGCACGCTGCCTCTCCCCCTGACCGCATATGTAACCGAGCGGCAGGTGTCATCTAACCCACCTAACCCAGCCGCTCCTGTTCAAAGCCGCACATAATCTATAGCAACGGAGGTTTAGTGCTGATGATCCTTCAGTGAACATCATAGCTGACTGATTCGGGGATCATCAGCGCTGATGTTAGATTTTCAACCCTATGATCAGCAGCTCCATACCACAATATACACGGCAAATTAACCCTGTAGAACCCTCTAATATACCATCAGGGTGTCTATCCTATTCCACAAGGATTCAGACGCGCGTCAGTGTGATGTGTAGTTAGTTAATGGTGCAAGATACACATCTTTCTACTCAATGATCAATGAGCGCCTAATAATGAGATTGGAATCCAGCCCTTAATTTTGGGGATAACGCTTATACTTTTAATTCATGTCACTGAAATTCTAAATATTAAATTACATCAATAAAGGTTACATTTTAAATTCGCATTCCCTTCCCCCTTCTTTTCCTGTTACTTACCAATCTCGGTGGTGTCCACCTATGTGAATTTGGTCTGATAAGATCAGACTCCTTGCAACTAACTGAGGATCCGTCAGTGAGCCCGGTCAGACAGAGTTTTTATAAGGGTGCTTCTACATTGCGTTCTGTGTTCCACGTCGGGGCTTAAATCTGAAATCCCCCACAAAACGGAGTCCAGGTGCATGCGCCGGCAGGGTCATAGACTGAAAAGTTGACGGCAGAGTGCACGTGCACACTGCGGTGCACTTTTTTTTGGGAGTGTACATCTACAGAAGGCGGACACCCAGACGCTGTCAACTACGTCTACGCCTCCTGTAAGCGTACACTCCCGAAAATGATGCACGGTAGAGCGCACGTTTTCTCTGCCGTCAACTTTACAGTCTATGGCCTTGTCGGCGCATGCACCTGGACTCCGTTTTGTGGGGGACACAGAACGCAATGCGACAGCACCCAAACTCTTTTATCTCTCCTTTTCCGAGCTCCTCTTAGCTGATTTATGACCAGAGATCATAGCAAAGTTGTATGTGCATAGAAACAAAGCTCCTGTAACAGCAAAACTGTGCAATATTTTTAATGAAACCCAAGGCAGTAAAGCATGCTGGCGGCCTCCTAGAACATCCCCCAAGAGGCCCCCTAATTATACCCATGGTGTAAATGCAGAGCCTAAAAATGTACAGTAGAAGAAAATTCTTCTATGTCCAAATACAATAGATCAGGAGAAAGACTCTTCAATGAAAAACTAAATGCATTTTGAAAGAAAAAAAAAATAGAAACTAAATCTCTCTAAAACTGAACTTCTTGTGTTTCTCCCCTCTACTAACCTCACTCTACCTAACATCGAAATAACCCTGGAGGGTTCAACCATAACTCCCAAGCAGCATGCCCGCTGTCTTGGGGTCATATTCGACACTGAACTTTCCTTTACTCCGTACATCCGATCACTCAGTCGCTCTTGTCACCTGCATCTTAAAAACATCTCCAGAATCCGACCTTTTCTCACCTTTGAAACTGCTAAGACTCTTACTGTCGCTCTTATTCATTCTCGCCTGGACTACTGCAACTCTCTTCTGATCGGTCTCCCTCTTACCAAACTTTCTCCTCTCCAATCCATCTTGAATGCGGCAGCCAGGGTCATATTTCTGTCCAGCCGCTTCACCGATGCCTCCATCTTGTGCCAGTCATTACACTGGCTACCTATTCGCTACAGGGTCCAGTATAAACTCATCTCTCTCACCCACAAAGCTCTCCACTGTTCTGCACCGCCTTATATCTCCTCTCTCATCTCTGTCTATCGCCCTACACGTGCCCTCCGTTCTACAAATGACCTAAGACTAACATCCCCCGTAATCCGAACCTCGCACCTCCGCCTCCAAGACTTCTCTCGTGCTGCTCCAGCTCTCTGGAATGCACTTCCCCAGGCGATCAGACTGATACCTAGCCCTGACCTATTCAAGCGCGCTTTGAAAACCCATCTCTTCAAACAAGCCTACCACATCAACTACCCAGCAAGCTAACCTTGCCCTGTTCCCTCCTTCCAAATATTATTCTGAATCTGCACCCTACTATTCATCTGTCTCCACACCCTTCATGCACATGATAACTGCACTTGATACTTGTCTATTGCACTTAAACACACGGGCTGATGACCGGATCATGCAGCTTTATATGAAAATCCCTATTATAATTGCCAGACCTGAATTAACAAGCATTTTTCACCTACTGTGTCCCCCCATTTCCTTGTAGATTGTAAGCTTGCGAGCAGGGACCTCACTCCTAATGTTATTGTTTGAATTGTCTTAACTTGTATTGAATTTATTGTCTGTACATGTCCCCGCTTAATTGTAAAGTGCTGCGGAATATGTTGGCGCTATATAAATAAAAATTATTATTATTATTATTATTAGAAAAAAATGTGAAAAATTGTTGACATAATGTAATCTAGAAATGTGATCTAATAATTCTTTATCCCTTTTTCTTGAACAGGTGTCTCACGTGTACAACTCCTTGTAGCCTTTCCTTTCCCTTCCCAGACATCGTGGTCAGCTCTTTATCCCCACTGAAAGCTGCTTAGGGGCCGCTCGAGTGTATGTCCTTCTTCAGGACCATCACCAGAACCTCAGAGGCGGGGCTTGTTTACATATTAACCAGGTCCTATCTGGAATGGACTGATACAAAGTGAAATCTCAGTAATTATAGAAACCTTGTTCTCAGAATTAAGAACCTATGGGGAAACCTTGTTATCATATTCCATCATATTGCAAAACGTTAGGAAATTATCAAAATTGTCCTCGCGTAGACCACAAACAAACCTTGATTCTGTAGACAAGTGATCCACCCATGTATCCAGGCGCTTGGAGGCGTATTGGTCTGCATAGGAGCTGTAAACACAAGAGGACCATATTAAGGACAATTAGATTAGATATCAAGATGAATAATTTGCAGTTTAAGGATTAATGGTGCAAAAAGGTGAAGGGGAGGGGGGTTCAACAAGTCCAGAAAAGAAGGGCTTCTGGTGCCCAAAACCCCTCAAACAACCAGAATTACATTTCATGGGATGCATTAAAAGGGTTGTGTCTTATCTTTGAGAACATTTTTATATTATTTAAATGCATCTATTTGTATCTAAAATCAATTTTTATATTTGGGTTCCATTCAGAATTTTGCACCGTTGTACCTTCTGTAGCCTCTATGTGTCACAGGCTGTAGAATGAGTTAAACGAGAATCCATCAGTGAACTCCTTTTTCACTGGCCAGTGGGAGAGTTTGTATCTCTTTTAACTCTTTTAACTTCTGCTGATTTATGACCATAGACCACATCAAAGTTGAATATGCAAAAAACAAAGAGCCCATAAAAGCCAACAATGCAACATTTTTAACCCCTTAACGACTGCCAATACGTCTTTCAACGGCAGTTAAGGGTACTTATTCCTCAGCGCTGCTTTTTAACGGTGCTGAGAAATAAGAGAATAGCGCCCCTCAGCGTCCGAAAATCTCCGGGGTCTCGGCTACCGAGATCCCGAAGAATATGGTTCGGGTTGGTTTTTACTGTCCCCAGTGTTGCTATCGCCATTATTCACCGAATAATGGTATCCACAAAGAAAAGTCTGATTTTGCATTCATTTCTCTCTCCTCTGATATGATCTCACATACCAGAGGAGAGAGAAATGGGGTCACCCGAGCCCCCCATGTACCTCTGGCACCTCCGGCATTCCCCGGTCCCTCCGACTATGTCCCCCTGGTCCTTGGCGCCTTCTAGTGGGCGCATGTGCAGTGCATCCGCTGAGATCTGCCAACCGGCACCCGGCAACAATAGGAGATTTTTCCTATTGGTTCATTTTGATCACTGTGATAGACCCTATCACAGTGATCAAAATAAAAAAAATAGTAAATCAAACCCCCCTTTATCACCCCCTTAGTTAGGTAAAAATAATAAAATTAAAAAAAAGTATTTTTTTCCATTTGGGTAAGGGTTGGGGTTGGGGTTAGGGTTGGGGCTAGTGTTGACTAGGATTAGGGTTAAAGCTAGGGTTAGGGTTGGGGCTCGGGTTAGGGTTGGGGCTATTGTTGGCTAGGATTAGGGTTAGAGCTAGGGTTAGGGTTGGGGCTAGGGTTAGAGCTAGGGTTAGGGTTGGGGCTAGGGTTAGAGCTAGGGTTAGGGTTGGGGCTAGGGTTAGGGTTGGGGTTCTGTTGAGGTTAGGGTTTTGGGGTTAGAGGTTCTGGTTAGGGTTATGATTGAGATTAAGGTTAGGGGTGTGTTGAGGTTGGAGTTAGAATTGGGGTGTTTCCACTGTTTAGGCACATCAGGGGCTCTCCAAACACGACATGGTGCCACCATTGATTCCAGCCAATTTTGTGTTCAAAAAGTCAAACGGTGCTCCCTCCCTTCTGAGCTCATGCACTCAAACAGTGTTTTTTCCCCACATACGGGGTATCGGCGTACTCAGGAGAAAATGCACAACAAATTTTGTGGTCCATTTTCTCCTGATACCCTTATAAAAATATAGCAGTTTGGTTCCACAGTAAATTTTTTGTGAAACAAGTAAAATGTTCATTTTTTCTTTCCACATTGCTTTAGTTTTTGTGAAGCACCTGAAGGGTTAATAAACTTCTTGTGGTGGTTTTGCGCACTTTGAGGGGTGCAGTTTTTAGAATGGTGTCACTTTTGGGTATTTTGTGTTATATTGACCCCCCAAACTCACTTCAAATGTAATGTGGTCCCTAAAAAGATGGTTTTGTAAATTTTGTTGTAAAAATGAGAAATCGCTGGTCAACTTTTAACCCTTATAACTTCCTAACAAAAAAAAATATGTTTCCAAAATTGTGCTGATGTAAAGTAAACATGTTTTAAATGTTATTTATTAACTATTTTGTGCAATATGACTCTCTGATTTAAGGGCACAAAAATGAAAAGTTTGATAATTGCTAAATTTTCAAGATTTTTTGCCAAATTTCCATTTTTTTCATAAATAAACACAAGTTCTAGCAAATAAATTTTACCACTGACAATAAGTACAATATGTCACAAAAAAACAATGTCAGAATCACCAGGATCCACGGAGGCGTTCCAGAGCTAAAACCTCATAAAGTGACAGTGGTCAGAATTGTAAAAATTGGCCCGGTCACTAAGTACAAAATTGGCTCTATCACTGAGGGGTTAATTTAACTGGATTGGAAAAATGAACTTTAGCCCCAAATATATGCATTTAAATTACAAAAAAAAATGTTCTCAGAGTTGGACAATTCCTTAAAGGAATTGTTTGAAAATTTGCAAAAAGGGAACTTTTAAAAAAAAAAAATCAGAAACAGCGCCACTTCTGCTCAAAGGCGGTGTCTGGTACTGCAGCTCATCCCCTTTCAGTTGAAGCTGTAATATCAGACAGAGCCTGTAGCTCCAGATCCCTCCCATTGAGATATGGAACTAGGTTATTAAGCGTTTGGGATGCACAATGTGTTTTGTGACCCCTGGAAGCCGTTCATTATTAATGCCCTGATGAGAACACACAATGTCGGGCCGTATCAGAATGTGAAATGTGACGGGACGTGGGCATTGTTTGGGCCCAGACTCGTGAACTTGAATACACACATGATAACCTCTGTTGTATATGTTTATTAATAAAGAATTCATTGTTTCTGAATATGAATCGCAGACTGATTACATGCACACAGCTCCCATCAACCCTCCAGGGCCGGCTCCAATGTGCTCCTCTTTATCTTCGCTCTGGATTTTTCCTCCTCATCTTCCAAAATTTAAAACCATTGAATGGAGATGTATCAGGAGTCAGGACTTGTCTTTTGAAGTGCGAGCTGCAGATTTTATCATTACCAGTTTGGGGTCCATACGACTTTCTGATCTCATTTTAATACATTCTTTGGGGGTGAGGCAAAAATTATTAAAAAATCATTGATTCTGCCATTTTGATTTTATTTCTGCTTCAGCCATCACCATGTGGAATATGTATTCTGATATGTGATTTAGATCAGACAGTTACACACACAGTAATACTAAAAAAAGAAAATTATATTTAAATAAGCACTCCTCCTCTTCCTCCTCCTCCTCCTCCTCCTCTTCCTCCTCTTCCTCCTCTTCCTCCTCTTCCTCCTCCTCCTCCTCTTCCTCCTCTTCCTCCTCCTGCTACTCCTCCTCCTAAGAAAGCTTTTATCCTCTTAATATATTGCAATCATCATATTATATTACACTGTGTCACGGACGTGGCTTCTGGAACCACTGTGCCTCGGACCGCGGAGAGCCTGGAGGGGCGTAACGAGCACCGGACTGTTCACTTGAACCTCTGATGGTGAGGTTAGATTGGCTCCCGATGAACACCAGGTGCCACTACAGAACAGACGAAAGGACTCGCGGCAGCTGGACCCATAAGGACGAACTGGATGGCGCAGCACGCAGAGTTCGTATCAGAGTGCAGCAGGCAGAGTTTGTATCAGAGTTCAGCAGGCAGAGTTCGTATCAGAGTGCAGCAGGCAGAGTTTGTATCAGAGTGCAGCAGGCAAAGTTTGTATCAGAGTGCAGCAGGCAGAGTTCGTATCAGCGTGCAGCAGGCAGTGTTCGTATCAGAGTGCAGCAGGCAGAGTATGTATCAGAGTGCAGCAGGCAGGATCTGCACCAAAGTGCAGCAGACAGGATCTGCACCAGAGTGCAACAAGGACTGGTACGCAACCTTACACAACATAGACTGAAGAACAGGAAGGTTGCTCAGGCACCTCCCCAGTGAGGAGGAAGCAATATATACAAAATGCCCCACAGCTATGAGCTGGGGAGGAAATAGCAAGTGCACGTGCTGGCCCTTTAAGAGGGCGGGAGCGTGCGTGCTCTAAGGACATGTCTGGAGGTGTAATAACATGCAGGTGCTGGGTATGTCACCACGGAACAGAGACAGACCAAAAGTTAAAGGGTTTTATTTACAGGGATCTAAACCTCCTCGCAGGGAGGAAACAGTGGGGGATAAACTGGCAAAAGAATGATGAAATAGCGGTTTATGAAACTTATCAAGGCAGATAATGATAATTAACGGGTTTTCATGAAACTTATCAGTCTGAAGGAATCTTGCTTGAAGGGTCATCTTCTCCAGCATCGGCGCCGTCAGCAGAGGCACTTGTAGTCTCTGTAGTCACTGTGTATGCTGTAGTCTCTGTTAGATGGTAGCCGGGATCTCCAGGGGTAAGGTGGAAGGCAGGGGGAAACTGGGACAAACTGGGTCTCCCCTGCTCTGAGTCTCTGCTTTCAAGCCAAGTCTCTTTGCCAGAACAATGCTCAGTCTCTCTGCTGGAACAATTCTCAGTCTCTCTGCTGGAACAATGCTCAGTCTCTCTGCTGGAACAATTCTCAGTCTCTCTGCCAGAATCAGGGGCTCTGACCTGTCACCACGGCCACCGTGACTATGCGTGCAGGTTTCCATCTCTGCATGGTCAGGAGGACGTCTTCCTCTAATCACAGGGGACTCTGCGTTCACGTACTCACAGTCAGCAGTATGTCCCGTCCTTCTGTCTTTTCCCTCTGACCGGGAGTACTCTCTTCTCCCCTGCGTGCGACTGCGCCCTGCTCTGTCCCCTGCACATGCTGCTCTGAGCTGCATGCGCTCTCTGCCTGCCCACATGGTCCAGTACATCCAGGGCAGAAAGTCTTCCCCCTGGCTACCCTGCTGTCTGGCTAAGTGGTTCCAGATCAGGAGCAGGGAAGGTAACCTCCTTTGGGCTCCTCTTATTCTTCACCCCCTTACAGAGGCACGGCTGGAAGCTCTGCTGGAAGCATGCAGAGCATGGGGAAGTGACATGCTGGAGACCCTGCCTTGTCAGAGCAGGGATCTACCCAGCTAATTCTTCTCTTTTCTGTTATTCCTATGACATCACTTGATTAAAAACTGACAAGCTTCTAATCCTTCTAGTCTCTATGCAGAAACAGGAGGTAAATTTTCTCTGCACAAGTCATGAGTGACAGCAAAAGTCTGACGGATGGGAAGAGGGAGCAGCTGGGTCAGGAGGTGAAGAGGGCGATGATAAATGCAGCGACAAGAGACTTCCTGTTTCTACATAGAGCAGAGAAAAGAACAGAATTATCTGGGTAGAAAGGCAAAATGAGCAATTGTAAGTACACAGTGCTGTGGACAAATCTGAACTCATCTTTTCTCCTCTTACCTACTGTAACTCTTCTACTTGATCTATCACAACTAATAACACCATGCTTTCCGCATTACCAGAAGTCCACTGCCTTGGAGTATTCTTCGCTTTTCCACCTCCTGCCACCTCCAACTCAAAAATATTTCCAGAATCCATCCTTTACTCAACCCTGAATCTACTAAAATATTACTGCTGCCCCATCATCTCCCTCCTTGTCTACTGCAATATCCTCCTCTGTGGCCTCCCAGCTTACATTCTTGCACCTCTCAAGTCTATCATTAACTAGGCTGTCGAAATAATCCAACTCTCTCTACGCTACTCCCCTGTCTCTCCCCTCTGCAAATCCCTCCATTGGCTCCTAATTCCCCAACGTCTCCAGTTCAAACTGTTAATGCTGACCTACAAGGCCGTCCATAATCTGTCTCCGGCGTATATCTCCGAACTAATATTCCAACACGCAATCTCTGGTCTTACCAAGACTTCCTTCTCTCCTCCACATTCATACGTTCCTCACCAAATCGCCTCCAAGATTTCTCCCAAGTGTATCCCCATCTTCTGGAATTCTGTGCGCCAAAACATCAGACTATCCGCCACATTCGGAACCTTCAGATGTAACGTGAAAACCCATCTCTTCAAGAAACCTTACAGCCCGCAATGACCCCATGCCATCTTACCACTACCGGAGCTGTCATCTGACCACCACCAGAGCTGTCAGTTCACAACCACTGGTGCTGCCACAAGCCCCCAAACTACTGCCTCCTTCCCCATTATCCTGCAGACTGTGAGCCCACAAGGGCAGGGTCCTCTAACCTTTCTATCATTGTTAGTTTGTTCGCTATATTTTATATCATAGAATCATAGGATCGTAGAGTTGGAAGGGACCTCCTGGGCCATCTGGTCCAACCCCCTGCTCAAAGCAGGATTCACTAAATCATCCCAGTCAGATGTCTGTCCAGCCTCTGTTTGAAGACTTCCATTGAAGGAGAACTCACCACTTCTCGTGGCAGCCTGTTCCACTCATTGATCACTCTGTCAAAAAGTTTTTTCTAATATCTAATCTGTGTCTCCTCCCATTCAGCTTCATCCCATTGCTTCTAGTCTTTCCTTGTGCAAATGAGAATAAAGTTGATCCTTCTACAATGTGACAGCCCTTGAGATATTTGTAGACAGTTATTAAGTCTCCTCTCAGTCTTCTCTTTTCCAAGCTAAACATTCCCAAATCATTTGTATTAATGGTGCTCAAAAAATAAATAATAACAATAATAATAATCTTGTAGCCTTTTGAAAGGACAGCGCTTACTTTGGAGATGTTTCCTTCAGGATGCACTTAAAGAAGTGACTTGCACTTTTTTTTTCTCCCACCAGGTGTTTTTCAAAACCTCTTTTGGAATCAAAAAGCCCCCAAAAAACTTCTCACATGGAAAGTAAAGTGAATTTCCCATACAAAAGAATTTGGTTATGTGCACAAGACGTCTTTTATATTCAGGTGAACCTGTCGAGTTTTTCAAGCAGAAGACATTTCAGTAAACTGATTTTTGGGTATTTTTTTTTTTTACCTTTATTTACTGTCGTTTTTTAGTTGTGTTTTTTTTTTAAATTTCATTAAGTAATGAAGAAACCGCCAGCATTTTTTTTACTGACAATGGCAAAACAGTCTAAGGCTACTTTCAGATTTGCGTTCTGAGGCGCAACGCAGGGCCGCCGCTAAGCTCCGCCCCTGGCCGCGCATCCTCTGGTCTGCTCCTCCTATGGGCGCATGACGCTGCATGCGACCAGCGTACCCTATATTGTTGGGTACGCTGGCCGAGCGCTGTTATGATTTTGCCAGCACTTGCGCTCTTTTGGCGCTGCACCAAGCGCACAAAAACGCACCGTGTTGCATTTTTGTGCACTCGGCACTGTGCCAAAAGGGCGCAAGCACCGGCAAAATCATAACAGCACTCGGCCAGCATACCCAATGGTAAATATAGGGTACGCTGGTCGTATGCAGCGTCATGCGCCCATAGGAGGAGCTGACCGGAGGAGGCGCGGCCGGGGGCAGAGCTTAGCGGCGGCCCTGCGCTGCGCCTCAGAACGCTAGTCTGAAAGTAGCCTAATAGACGTCTGTCTGACTTTTGAGTATTCCCATTGACTTTTATTGTAAAGTACAGAGTGTCTTCTGAGTGGAAAATGCTTGAAGAACAGTCCGGTCACTTCTTTTAACCGTTTGTCGGTTTAATAAACCTTAACTGATTAAAGCCTGAACATAAACGCAGCAAGTAGTTTTTACATAGAATTGCATGAGTTAATTATTTTGAGAGTTTTCTGATTCCAGGTGATTTCTGTATTTTGCGGGCGATTACCTAAAAAAGACAATGTGTGCACACAGCCTTAGGCCTCTTTCCCACGTCCTGATATTTCCAGTACCGGGAAAAATCATTATCGGAGATATCAGTGTCATACTTATGGCAACCATGTGGCAACTGTGTGCCGCCTCTGTGCCACAGAAGTACCACACGTACCAGCGCTAGGGAAGCAGCAGTACAGTAAGCTCTGTTTCCCGGCGCCGGGTGCTGAAGACAGCTCTCACCATTCTCCCCTGCTCTGCCAGTGATGAGGGGAGAATATTGAGACTGAGTTATATTCAACTGATAACAGCAAGAGGATGCTGCGGCTGATGGGACCTGTTGCCGCTAATAACAGTGAGAGCAGGCAGCGGCTGATGGGAGTATTCATCAGCGGGCTCCGGTGCGCTAAATAAATAAATACATTTAAAAAATGGTGTGGGTTCCCTTGTATTTTTATTTTCTATAACCAGCCAGGCAAAGCTCACAGCTGCGGCCTGCAACCTTCAGCTGTCATCTTCAACAAGGTTGGTTAGCAAGAATAGAGGGTTCCCCACGCTGTTTTTTTTTAAAAATTATTTAAATACGTAATTTAAAAAACCCATTGCCCATTTTTGACAACCAGCCTTGCTAAAGCAGACAGCTGAGGGCTGCTATTCTCAGGCTGGTAAGAGGCCATAGACACTGCGCCCCCCACCCTAAAAATAGAAACCTTCAGCTGCCCAGAAAAGGCGCATCTATTAGATAGTGCATTCCAAGAGATATGCAATTGTTACTAATACGATACCAAAAAAAATTTTCAGAAAAAAAAAATGGAATTATTTTGTTTTGAACACTTACCTCTCCGGATCTGTTTACTGGACATCTTCCCAACCAAGTAATACGCTGAAGTAGTCTGACGAATGGTTACGACATATCTTTTAACAACTCCAGAAAAATGAAAGAAATTAAAAGAAGCTCAAGAGATTGGACACGTGCGCAGCAAGAGGTTTTTACATTGCTGTGCAAATGTTTTGTTTTTTTAACGTTTATTGAGAGCTTTTTCAGGGGGTTTTCAAAATTAAATTCACCACGTGCGCGCAGACTCATAGCGCTTGTGCACGCGACTGTTTAAATCGGATAAGTGTCATCTGTAGTTTTCGCGTATAAGACTCGTACACATGTTATTCTATGGGGCTGTATTGATGTCCGATATTTCCCCCAGACAAAGTGGTGGAGGAAAAAAATCAATGACATGTCCGATTTTGATCAAAATCGGTAATGCAAGTCTATGGCTCTGTGGATAACATTGGAAGGCACTTGGATGACATCCGAGTGCAGTCTGATTTTCACAGCGTTACTGAATGGAGAAGGTGGGGAAACTTTTTTTTTTTTCCCTCCAACTATGAGAAGAACAGATCCAACTGTGATCATTTTTCCCAGATCAAGAGAAAATTGTGGTGCGACTTTAGCCTGAAGTGCACTTTTTAAGGCTACTTTCACACATCTGGCTTTTTGAGTCTGGAACCGTGCGGCGAAAAGCCGTAGGAGCGGATCCGGGATGTGCCGTTGACACCAGATGCTTTTACGTGGCCGGATACGGTGTAGCAGAGATTTAAAGGAGCAGCGCGCACAGGTATGATGAGTGAGAGCGAGAATTCGCCACACCAAGGGTTAAAACTCACAGACTCCGCGCATGCGCTGTTCAGAAAACCGGTCCGGCGCTGGCAAAAAAACGTTGCAGGGATTGTTTTTTGCAGACGCCAGACGGCTACTTTTTGCCGTATCCGGCAAAAACCGGATGCGACGCATACCCATCCGGCACGATGCGGTGACAATACAACTCTACTGTATGGGACAAAACCGCATCCGGTTGTTACAAATTTCGCCGGATTACAAAAGCCGGATGTGAGAAAGAGGCTTACGCCTTACAATGGTGCAAATTTTAACACAATTACCTTGCCTGGCAATGAAAGAGTTAATGAAGTTCAGAATCAGCTGCACTTAGATCAAGTCCTCTCCATAAAGTGCAGCTGTGCTGGCAGACCAGCTACAATCAGAGGGTCAGGATCATGGTGGACATGAATGAGACAGTCGTGATGGATGTCCATGCGCAATGCCTGGAGAAGGTCAGACGAATGCTTAAGACGGCTAATCCCTATGTGCGCCGCGGGCTGGCGGAGTTTTTGGGGACCGTTATATTAATTGTAAGTAATCTGTTGTCGTGTTTTGGAACACTGATCTTCCCTATTGTATCACAGCTGCTGCTGAACCTCTTTCAGATAGGGAAGAAGGGGCTCCCTCTACTACAGACTAGTGTTCTTGTATTACCGCCTTGGGAGAATGGAATCCTAAACTGATCATGTTGATGTGGTATTAACTCCTCCATGTCCTGTGACTATGCGGTGGCACTGATGTATTGTACTGGACTGGGTGCATCTTGTTTATTGGGTATTCGCCCTGCGGTTGCACTTTTACATTATAGTAATTACTATGAAGTCCATTATAATATATATATATTTTTTTTTTCTTCCTTTAGCTATTTGGCTGCGGTTCTGTGGCTCAGATGGAGCTGAGTGGTTTTGCCAAAGCTCAGTTTCTAAGTGTCAATATGGCGTTTGGTTTTGCGGTCACTGCCGGCGCCTATGTCTGTGCTGGAGTCTCAGGTGAGCGGTTATAAGAACTGTGTATTAAAATTCTACACATTGATCTGATTCATATAAAAAGCTCAGGTTCACTCACTGTGTACATACATTACTGATCCTGAGTTACGTCCAGTATTATACCCCAGAGCTGCACTCACTATTCTGCTGGTGTAGTCCCTGTGTACATACATTACATTACTGATCCTGAGTTACATCCTGTATTATACCCCAGAGCTGCACTCACTATTCTGCTGGTGCAATCACTGTGTACATACATTACATTACTGATCCTGCGTTACATCCTGTATTATACCCCAGAGCTGCACTCACTATTCTGCTGGTGCAGTCACTGTGTACATACACTACATTACTGATCCTGAGTTACATCCTGTATTATACTCCAGAGCTGCACTCACTATTCTGCTGGTGCAGTCACTGTGTACGTGTGACGTTCACATGCAGCCTTTTTATGCAAAATAGTCTACTCTTGATCGTACATGCAAAAGCTGCAATTTCAAAAATCTCATTAATGTGCTTTTTTTTTTTTTCTTTTTTTTTTTTTTTCTTTGTTTTGACTTTGAAATCTGCAGCATATAAAATCTTTCAAAATTCCTCCAAACATAGAAAGTTTATTTCCCCCAAAAAAGCTGCAAATACAACTTAAACATGTGCAATAGACAAAGAAACCTGTATCCAGCAGCCAAAAAGCTGTAATAAAATGCTGTGAACGTGTGGGTTTTTTTTCTCTAGTACAAAAATTCTGTGTGAACATGGCCTTATGGTAACTTCCTTTACTACTCCAGGCGCCCACCTCAATCCTGCTGTGTCTTTCTCCCTGTTTCTCTTAAAGAAGACCACTTGGAAGCTGATGCTCGTCTACTGGCTGGCTCAATTCCTCGGCGCGTTCATTGGTGCATGTCTGGTATTTGCTTTGTATTTTGGTAAGAATTCAACCAATTATACGATGTTTCGATGAATCATTGAGTTCCTCAGTTAAGACTAAGTTGGTGTTTAGATTCCCAACTCTTGTCTCTTCTTGAATACCTCCCTAGATGCCTTCTATGTGTACAGTGGCGGCAACTTTACTGTGCACGGGCCGCAGGCGACTGCTGGGATATTTGCTTCCTACCCGTCAGAACATCTGAGTGCAATAAATGGACTCGCAGATCAGGTGAAGTGTTTGTGTGGGAAAACAAATCACGGTATTCCTTTATTTACAAGCTAAGTACTTCTGTTTTGTCTGCATCAAACTGGAAAGGACATGGGGAGGAGCATTGTGAGGTCAGTCTGCTGCTCTCAGCCAATCATGTCACAGAATAACACTATCGGGAAGCCGATTGGCTGAAAGGCCCCTTCTTACAATGCTCCTCCCTTAATTCCTTTCCAGACTGATGGAAGTACAGTCTTGTCAGGGGCTCTATGAAATACCAGTAGCTCATGACCAAGGTATTGCTCAATACTGCTGCAGGAAAAAAAAAAGGACTGTGCAACCATCATGGCTGGTCCAAACCATAGTGTGAAATCGGGCTGAAGAACTTCAATGGTCCTATTGATTTGTCATGCTCAGCCCCCTCCAGGAATAGGACCACCCCTAAATGTACACATACTGTGTAGGTGTTTTTTTTTCCATTTGAGATAAAGAAACTTTTTTTTTCTTTTTTTTGCCCAAGGCCATCGCCACCGCTGCCTTGATGGTTTGCCTCCTTGCCATTATTGACGAAAAAAACAATGCCGCCCCTCGTGGTCTTCAGCCATTTGTGATTGGTCTGATAGTCCTGCTTGTTGGCCTTTCTATGGGATTCAACTGTGGATACCCCATTAATCCAGCCCGGGACCTGGCGCCTCGGATCTTTACTGCGTTTGCTGGCTGGGGCATGGAAGTCTTCAGGTAACGGCTTCGTAATTCTACATTTGTTAAAAAGCACTAAATATTGTGAAAGCAGATGTGTTGTATAATGGGCTGTCCATTGGGTAGAATTCTGCTTACTTCAGAGCTGAAATCTTCCAGCATCCCCTGCTAGTTCAGCATCTGCATGAAGGATTGCTATGGTGACTAGACTACAGGGAAGAGGCATCTTTAACCTAAAACCTAATTTCCACTTGAATTTTGGAACTTCAGTTAAGGGGGTCTTAAGAGAAACTTGCTGACTGTTTCCAATAACTAGACTGGGTACTTCTGGTGGTTGACATTTCACAAACTAGTGGGTTGTTAACCTTTGCAAGTTGGTATGTTCTGATAGAATATCTGTGTTCTAGGGCTGGAGGTCACTGGTGGTGGGTGCCTGTAGTGGGTCCCATGATGGGTGGCGTCATTGGGACGTTTGTCTATGACCTGCTCATTGGGATACATCATGCACCGAGCCAACGCAAGGAGAACCATGAAGAAAATGGAGAGCGTCATCCTCCGGAGTACGAGTTGGTCCAGATGGAGGCTTAGGGCCCTACGTGGTTGGGGGGGGGCCTGTGTCATCTGAAGACTGAAGATTTTAATGGACGCCTTTGAAATTTTACATTAACCCCAAAATGTGATTCTTCTCCGGATTCAGATGTTTGACTGTTCACATTCCACCATAAATGGCTGCCCCTACATCTACTCACCCCAGCAAGGTCATGGTTCTTATCAGTCTCGTGGCCTGGCCCTAAAATGGTGGGGAAGACTACATAGTATCTCAGGACTTACTGGGTGCCACTTCTTGGATCAGATCATCTTTCATTTTCAACAGCCTCTGAAACATGAGGGCTGGAATCTGTTTGCAGTCAGCAGCTGCTGCCTTTCTTTCTTTTTTGTTTTTTAATTGTGCTTTTAAATGGTTTTATAATCGCTGTTTTTAACGCTTTGTAATATCGTATTTCAGGATCGTCACTGGAACTTTGTATACAGCTAATTTGTAAAATTTTCAATAAAGATGAGACCCCCTAAAAAGAAGTTTTGTGCTATATGGGGCCCTGAAGTGGTGATGCCAGGTTTGTCCAATATTTAATCTCCTGACGAAGGAAGAGGAGGGTGGCGATGGCTGTGGGGTGGCAAGGGGGAAGCCCGTGTGAAGGTGCATGGGGCACTTGTGGTTGCTTTGAGCGCAGCTGCACTGTGCAGGTAGACTTTGACTACGCACATATAGGGTGGCTCAGTGGTTAGCACAGTTACTTTGCAGCACTGGGTTCAAATCCCACCAAGGACAACAACATCTGCAAGGAGTTTGTATGTTCTCCCTATGTTTGGAATGTGGGAGGAAACCCACGCAAAGACATACCGATGGGGAACTTAGATTGTGAGCCCCCATCGGGGACAGTGGTGATTGTCTGTAAAGCGCTGTGGAATTAATGGCGCTATATAAATGGGTAAAATATTCAAGTGCGAATGTTCTCCTGACCTGGATCTAATATGGCTGTGTCCAACTTCATTCTCCCTCTGTGCGATGTTTTTCTCTGATTGCATTGAATGTAGCTCCTCTGGGGTGGGGCCAGCAGCTCTGCTCTGAACATGCTAATTCAGTTAAATATAAAATATACACTTTCATTTAGGCCCTTTCCAACATGGGCCATAATAGTATGCGGACGTCGGATACCCTTTTGATGTGGGTTCCAGAGCTGAGGCCACCTCTTTTCTGGCACATGTCAGATTGCTATGAATACCGCCTGGTGGTCGGCACTTGTACCAATTCTGCTACATACAGACGATCTGATCATTCATCGCCTGTATGTAGCAGAGGTAAATGCTTTATGGCAGTTTCTCATCTCCTATGGAGACTATTAAAACATGCCAAAAGTGAAAAAATAAAGTTCAAAACACCTGTTTCCACCCCAATCAAAATAAAAAAAACAAAACACCTACATATTTAGTATTGTTACATTAAGAATTGCCAAATCAATATAGAAAGATTAACCCAATTGCTAATTAAGAAAGTAATAACGACAGAACTAATATAAATATATATAATTTTTGTTGCCGCAACATTGCAATAACGGGTGATCAAAAGAACATATTTGCACCAACAAGGTATCATTAAACATCAGCTCGGTGTGCAAAAAATAAGCCCTCACCCAACCTGAGATCACAAAAACTAAAGACACTGTGGGTATTGGAAAATGACACTATTTTATTTTTTTATTTTTTTTTTTTGTACTGAATTGGGTCTTTTTTTTTTTTTTTTTTTTCCCCCTTTGGATTAAAAAAAATAAACAACCTAGACATGTTTGGTGTCTATGATTCTCCAGGTCATTACGAATTCATAGTGGCAGGTCAGTTTTAGCATTTAGCGAACCTAGTAAATTAAAAAAGAAAACAAAAAAATTGTGGAGTTGCACTTATTTTGCAATTTCACCACACTTGGAATTTTATCCTATCTTCCAGTAGAAGAAATGCTAAATTCAATGGTGTTCAAAATTACAATTCATCCTGCAAAAAACAAGTAATTGCTCTGGGACGAAGGAGTGAAAAATGAAAATCCAAAACTACCTCTGGTTGTTAAGGGGTTAAACCGACAACCTTCATCATTCCAGTAAGAAGCTGCGAGCCACCAATAAATATTACAGCATTTCTGAAGCTGGAGTGTGCAGGATCTGAAATCAGAGGCAGATTATACTGGTACATAGAGATAAGTCTGTATATACCAGTGCATTTCTATGTATCTGTATTTCAGAGGCGAAACTTTTTTTTTCCTTAAACTACTTTGTTTCTTCCACCCATAAAGAGAAATTCAAAGCTTTTCTACACTATAAAAAGAAAAATGCCAAGAGCATAAAAAAACTGCTTCAAATCTGCACCAGAAATGTATCAATTAAGCAGGAAAAATGCAATAACCAGAGAGAATTGATATTGCATACTTTGGTTCAGGAAATGCATGATTTTACGTAACGTGGGAACACTGCCCTGCGGATGCAAGGACAAGCTGTCATATAGTAAAGCTTGTGTAACATGCCAAAGTTCTGGCTGCTAAAATTATGAATGAATGACCAAAAATAAATCCGTATGTCCTAACTAGAATTGAGCGGGACATCGGGTAAGTTTTACCTGGCACTTAGAAGAATGGTCTGACTGTGACACTTATCTTCCGGCTCCTGCAATGTGATCTGTGAACAGATAATATTGTGTCCTGCCAGAAGGTAAATCTCCCATCCAGCTGCCATGAACTGGTGTCTCCTGAATTTGTAAGAAGGTTAGGGCCTACCCCTGTAAATGTTGATATTCCTGTTTTGTTTGTACATGATTGCCATAGTTGAATGTCCCGTATTTACATATCTGTGCATTATGTGTAAGCTGTATATAAGTGTTTATTGCCATATTGTGATCTACGAGTTGGGGCAGTGCAGTTAATAAAAAGGACACAAGATGGGGGCACTGGGCACATTCATAATAGAGCACATTTGTAGGACACTTTAGAGTTAATTAGAGGAGTGTTAGTGGGAACTAGTGAGATTTCCTGGTTTATAGTCAGTGGGGTGGACCCCGTGTGGTGCTCAAACATCTCTGTTCCTGAGCTGTGTAGCTAACCCACTGTGTGAAGTGGTGTCCCTCGCCATCCATAGCAGATGTGGGAGACTTGTGCAGAGCAGAAGTGAAGTATATGGTATCTGCAGCAGTGAAAAAGCCAGCGGATGAGTGTGGGTGCTGACGAAGTAGTCGAGTGGGCCACAAGCGAGTGTACGGGCAGGATAACCAAAAGGGGGTGGACAACCTAGTAGACGAGTATTTCCGTGTCTGGACTGAAGTCGGTTCCAGTGAAAGAGGTCGAAGTGCCATTTTCACCGGGCTCCTCATCCCGCTATAACTTTGTGGTCCATTCTGGTGTAGCTGAAGAAGCTAGGGAAAGCTGAGATGTATTGCTGGTACCATGTCAAGTGTGGTAATGATGTGTTGGATGTGCTATGTCCTGAAGAAAATAAGGCCATGTGCACACGATGCAGATTTGCAGCGGATTTTACCGCGCAGAAACGTTGCATATCCGCATTGTGATGTACAGTACCTTTAAAATGAAAAAAAACGCTGTGCAGACGCTGCGGATTTTTCCGCGCGGTTTTCCTGCGGTACAAAATCCGCAGCATGTTACTCCTTTTGTGCGGTTTTCTATCTCCCCTGTTACCAAATCCGCAGGGGGAAAACCGCAATGGAAAACCGCACGAAAACCGCGTGAAAAATGGAAGAAATCCGCAGGAAAAATGCAGGTCATTTGACCTGCGGTTTTCTTCCATTCTGCACGGAAAAATCCGCAGGGCTCAAAACTCCGTCTGCACTCAGCCTAAATCTTTCCTGTTTGAAGTTATGCTGGGCTCTGCCTCCAGTTCTCTTGAATTCCAGAAGGAACGTGGGATGCACCAGGGATGAAGCAGCTGTCAGCACAGTGAGTACAGATTGTGCTGAAGTGTCCACCCCCCCCCTCGACCGTTCTAGTACAAATCGATCCAGTCAACTTTAGTCCCAACTGTCCTGGATACTGCGGACAGTTCTGGATTTGGGTCTACGCCTTGTAGTCTCATGCATCTGCTGAATGTCCCTCTGACAACTCCACCAGCAAGGGTAGAAAGAAATGGCAAATTGGTGTGGCTACACATCGCCTCCTCTGCAAAGCAAGAGACATCATGGGAAATGTAGTCTGCAATCAGGGAACAATGTCAGAAGAAAAAAAGAAATTAAGATGGTAGACGACCAGGAGTAGCAACAGAACCAGCCATAAAAATCAGACTTTTGTTTTTTAAACCCCCTAGGCCAGCTGCAGCCATTTTTTTTTATTTCTCCTTCTCATTTTCCAGGAGTCTTTACTTTTTATTCACTTTTTTTTTTTTTTTCACTTTTTCATTTTTTTTTTTTCTGGGCGAGCTGTACTTTTAAATCACAACATTCATTTTACCATTTGATGTAGTGGAAGACAGAAGTAAAAAATTCCAAGTGGGGGAAAAACTGCAAAAAAATAAAAGGCTATTTTACAATTTTTTTTTTTTTTTTTTTTTTTTTAGTGTCCATTAAACGATAAAAATGACTTGGAAAGAAGATCCTAAAGTTCAGCACAATTACAGCAATGCCACACTTGCATAGTTTTGCTTTTGTCGCCATTTTCTTGAATCTGTAACTTTTGACTTTTTTCTGCTGATGGATGAACACGAGGGCTTGGTTCTTGTGATACCATTTTGGGGGTTATATAGTCTTTATAGTGGACTTCTTTCGGAGATGGGGATGATTGTGGCGTGTGAAAAACACTAATTCTACAATTAACTATATATATATTTTTATTTTTTTATAAATTTTTACGTCTTATTAGTTTAGGTAATTGCATGCCTGGCAACACCACATGTAAAACATTTTTTGCGAGCACTGAAAACGAAATTCTGCTATTTAGGAAAGGAAAAATTGGATTCAAGAAAAAATGCGTAATAAATGGCTTCTTCCCATGCCTGTATTATAAGAGTCAGACAAGAACGCAAACCACAATCCCAAAACAGAATGTCACCGTCAAGCCTTCAACCACAGGTTATCAAGGCAAAGACTTCCCGTATAAATCGGACCGAGATCAGATCAAAATGCTTGGACTGGCCGGCTGCTCGCAAGACCGCTTCATATATTTCTGTGTAGCTGTCACGCTCAGGTAGGCAGATCCGCCGGTCAGTCTGATCAATGCGTTGCAATCTCGCTCGGTCCGATTTATATGGCCATCTGACTGCACCCTAAACAGTCTCTTCTCGGAGAAGAACCAGCAAGATGATCTCAACTTAAAGGCTGTCCCATGAGCAAAATATATTACATAGCCACAGAATAGATAAAAAATGTATGATCACTGGGTGAGGTGATTCGTCTGGTGAGGCCCACGGAAGGAGGTCCCAAAGTTCCTTGTGTGAATGGAGTAAAAGTGCTTAAGTGTGACCACTGGAGTCGGTGCAAATCTAATTGTGTTTTACCAGGCGTTTTCGACTGCGAAGTTGCTCTATACTTTACTATAGATTTTTTTTTTTTTCTTGTTTTTTTTTGCATTTTTTAAGGATATGTTCACACTACATTTTTGTATACATGGTCAAAAATGACGAGTTGGTCAAATGGAAACGGCTGCAGAAAACTTTTTTTTTTATCCAGAATTAGCATCTAAAAAATAGCTCCGAAATTGCTTCTGAAAAGTTGGATGAGTGGAATCTGTATGATTCAACTTGTATCATGTGAGTGTGCGATGTTCTCACCTAGCATACGTACGACATGGAATGGGTTTTACACATCATCTTTTACATACTGTAATTTTCTATGTCATTTAAAGCTATTTTTCAAACTAATAAAGCAACCTTATATATAGATACATAGAAAGATATCCACAAGATACATAATTAGTGCCGTACTGTACATGTATTTAGCTAATATATGGTATGGGGTCCTCCCCTATTTTTAATAATCAGCCAAGGGAAAGCAAACAGCTGTGAGCTTGTCTTATTATGCTGGGAAGTGCCCAATAACTATGAAGCTTTCCAGTTTATTAATATCAGCTCACAGCTGTCTGCTTAGCCTTTACTGGTTATTAAAAAGGCGGACCCCCCCCAAAAAAATGATGTGGGGTCCCTCCTATTTTTAATAACTAGCAAAGGCTAAGCAGACAGCTGTGGGCTTACATTATAAGAACAGCCTAAGAACACTAGCCCCAATTAGATGCATCAATTCTGTTGCTTAGCTTCGGCTCTTCCCAGTTGCCCTGGGGAGCTGGCAATTGGGGTAATGGGTTTGTGGGGTTGAGGTCAGTAGCTGTGGCTAACAACAAGCCCATGGGTTAGTAGTGGAGACGTGCCTGTCAAACCCCCCCTTTGTTTAATTCTTTTGACTACAAGGTTAGCAAACACACAGAAAAGTCCTTTATTTGTAAAAATCACTTTCCGACAATTTCTCTCTTTTGCTCATTTATTACAATAAGGAAATAATCTACACTGGTCCGCCGTAATCCAAAAAATGGAGATCCTACGACATCCAGTGTATGGAGCCCCGTTCAGAGAACGAAGCTCCATATATAGGAGCAGCAGCCAATGCCGGTTCTCACGCTGCGCTCTGTGAGGACCCAGCAGCTGTAAGCTACGGTAACCTTACTGATGTAACCCTGCATCAAAGCAGCCGGGCTCTCGCAGAGCGCAGCGTGAGAACCGGCATTGGCTGCTGCTCCCAGTCCATTCATCCATCAATCAATCCCTTTGAGATGTGTGAATAGAAATCGGATGCCACATGCGTGTTTAAAGAAAGAGGAAGAAAGCACAAATAGGGTCTTATGCCACAGATTTGAAACCGGAATCTCCAAGAAACTGCTCACCTGGTGGTGCAAGATAAAGGCTCAAAGATATCGGCCGCTGCAGATCCACGGGATGGTTAACGACTCTATGAAACAATGTGCACAAGGAGTGTGGATTATTTCCGCCCTGCATCAACAATACAGTTCCAGAGTTGATAAAGTAGTAATGGTGGTTTATTTAACGCGTTCCAAGGTCTCAATGACCCCTTCTTCAGGAGATGCCACACAAAACATAGAGCAACAGTACACTTACAATCCTTAAATACCTACATGATTCAAAAAACGGCGACAAACATTCACTTACCACGTGGTATCAAGATTCAAAATAAGGGACAATTAAAGCTTGTTTATCGGCACAAAATAAATAAAGTTTCAATTTCTTACTAGTAAATTTATATCTTTTGCAGAAAATCAAGGTGAAAAATTCATACAAATAAAGAAATGTTATGATTCATTGTATAAACCATAGTTACGTTATAAAAAGGTTCTCAACCAAAAAAAGGGAAAGGAATCAGGGGAGAACCCACAGAGGAAAGCATCCAAGCACCAGATTTGGCCGCGCTGTAAACGAGCCAACGAAACAGTCAATGAAGCTTGTGAATGGATATGTAGTGAAAATGAGAGGTTTTGTTGAAATACCACCAAAAAAAAGGGCAGTAAGCCTTTATTAGTAATTCATATTAAAAAAAGAATATATATGTATAATAAAAATTGTTACCAAAAAAATGGTTAAAATATTTCTGCAAAAATATATAAAAAAATACACATATCCATTCACGAGCTTCATTGACTGTTTCGGTGGCTCGTTTACAGCGCGGCCAAATCTGGTGCTTGGATGCTTTCCTCTGTGGGTTCTCCCCTGATTCCCTTCCCTTTTTCGGTTGAGAACCTTTTTATAACGTAACTGAAGAAGGGGTCATTAAGACCTTGAAACGCGTTGGATAAACCACCATTACTACTTTATCAACTCTGGAACTGTATTGTTGAAGCACTCTCGGAAATGATCCACACTCCTTGTGCACATTATGCTTTTTTTTTGGTCGCACCCTTTGACTTGCATTGGGGAGTGTGATTCAATTCTAGCAATTCCCAGTCTGATCTGAACTGAAAAAAACTCACAGATAAATACTGACTCATTTAATAACATTGGTCAGAGTTCAATGCCATGTTTTCTCACATTGCACTCCTGCGTATTATGCGCCAGTGTGAGCGAGCCTTTAGGGGGATGATTTTCCCACATTTTTGACAATTATTAAGCCAATTGAATCCAATGCTCACATTTTTTAAGGCAAATATGCTTATAAAATGCTCAAAAAGTGCCTCGAAATCCAACCAGGAGTCTCTTGAGACTTCCAATTTACTCCTACTCCTTCTGTGTTTTTTAGGCTACGTTCATATTTTGTGTTACCCTCATGTCAGGGGCTCAGTCGGGGTTTACGTCTGAAGCCCTAGAAAACG
Source organism: Dendrobates tinctorius (assembly GCF_039654945.1). Taxonomy (NCBI): domain Eukaryota; kingdom Metazoa; phylum Chordata; class Amphibia; order Anura; family Dendrobatidae; genus Dendrobates; species Dendrobates tinctorius. Next base: position 17,315,558 of record NW_027361722.1, on the reverse strand, counting down.
GGTGCATGCACTGATGGAGCCATTGACTCTCACAGTGCATGTCAGACCGAATGAGAATCATGAGGTCAAAGGAACTGGCCAAGGAGATCAGAGACAGAATTGTGGCAAGGCACACATCTGGCCAAGGTTACAAAGGTCAAAGGAACTGGCCAAGGAGCTCAGAGACAGAATTGTGGCAAGGTACACATCTGGCCAAGGTTACAAAAGAATTTTTGCAGCACTCAAGGTTCTTAAGAGCACACTGGCCTCCATAATCCTTAAATGGAAGAAGTTTGGGACCACCAGAAGTCTTCCTAGACCTGGCCGTTAAGCCAAACTGAGCAATCATGGGAGAAGAGCCTTGGTGTCAGAGGTAAGGAAGAACCCCAAGATCACATCCCTAAGGGGGGTGCAGCCGCCAATTCCTACCCGACAGCCTTTGCAGTACCCTCCACCTCTGCAGGCCTGGGCGCTCCCCACTTCTCCCTAACACCGGAGGTGCCCTTCCCCACCCCCAGGCAGGCGGCCTGGGTGAAAGATATAATCTAAAAAAAAGAAGCAGCGAGAAAAGTAGGTGTGGGCCGAGCTGCAGCAGGGTGGAAGCGCTCTGGCAGGCGGGCGCACCGAGGTCGGTTAGCGTACGTGGACATTGAGCGGGGGTACGGCTTCATCAGGGAAGACGGGACCAACGCGAAGGTCTACCTAAACGCGGCCTCCATCAGATTCGGCAGAGCCCTGAAGTAGGGCGATGAAGTGTTCTTTTTTAAGGAAGATTGTCCGTGGGGTATTATGCGGTCGCGGTGACCCTCCTACGTGAGGATTACATGGGGCTATTTCCACAGCCGGAGCAGGCTGCCCCACCACCATCTTCTACACCCCGCGTGTTAGGCGTCAGGTTTCTGCATCTACTCTGCAGGAATCCAGAACCTCACATTCTGCGGTCTCCTGCTGTCTATCTACCAAAGAGGAGATTGCTTTGCAGCAGATCGCTCCAGGGACTAAGTCCCTCTGTTCTCCTACTGGGCATGCTCACGAGACGATCTCCCATTTGAGATCGAGAGTCATGTGCCCAGGTCCTGCTCCAGATCTCATTGGTCCATCTCGGAGATCTGGAAGCTTTCGGAAGGTCCCGGCTATAAAAAGCGTGCATGACCGTTCGGCCATGCGCTAGTATAGTCGCTACTGTGTGAATGATGATGGATGTATGAACCTGCGAATGACTCATTAAGATCCCCTTCCTCTGATATTACGAATGTGGACAGGGACTTAGATTAGAGTCAGCGCCAACGCGTGGCAAGCCTCAAGCCGCTACAACATCATCCACAGTGCTAGCGTCCGACATTGCACGTGCTTCCTTGCTTTGTCGACTAGCGGCAGTGTTCTACGCTGCGCTGCAGTTGCAGCCCACTTTAGCATCCGCAGTAGCGACGCCGCACGCACGGTAGGTCTAGACGGATGCAGCTCCTGTGTTTTGGGTTCTGTCCTGTGACCAGATACCGTGTGTGCATTTACCTGAGACCTGTGACACTAACAGGCTCAGCCTTTTGTGTTTACCTCTGCTGACATCTCTGTGAGCAAACAGAGATTGCTTACCGCATTTGGGTGATGTTCAACCCGTGTGCGATATACCGCCATATTGTGCATCTGCCATTATCTAGCAGCGGTGAAACACCTACTGCACGGTGGACCCCAAGCGGCGAACGCACTTTATTATTTATTTTTATTCAGTGCGTTCCGCCGTTCCTAACACCGCGGTGCATCTCACCCTTTGATGTCTTATGATTCTGCAGCTGCACAGTCGTACAACAGTAGCCACCGGCAACGGAATCAGGTTCCGTTTCCGGTGGCACCGGATGCGTCGGACCGGGATGTCCGCCGCTGAGTACTGTCGCTTTAAGAAAAAAAGTTGCACTTGTTGCGCCTGACAAATATTGCGGAAGGACTGTTTCGTGTCCCCATAATGCTAATGATCCATGTGCAAAAATAAATATATGTTTTTCTTGCTGATGAGGAAACCTGCTCTCCTTAAGGAAAGGGGGAGCTCTACTTCAGAAAGACTGATGGCATCTGGAAAAAACGGGCCGTATTATTGCAAAAATATGTTATACTGTATATATATATATATATATAATGTATATATTGATGGACTTAACCTGGAGGACTCTGAGCCAAGATTGCACTTTCTAAGTTATGTACAGTGTAAATTCTTTAGGATGTTTTCTATGTATTGTGTAAATATTGTAGTTGGTTTGGTCGGGACGACCAAATTTTAGGAAAGGGAGAATGTAGGGGGTTGAGGTCACACAGGAGTGATGCTGCGGTACCGCCAAGGGCGCTACTACCCTGGAATGTGCGTAAGGATGTAGAAAGCAAGCAAGGGAAAGTGCAGGAGGAAGGCTGTGTGAACTGTAATATAACTGATGTGTCCTGGACCGTTGAAGAAGAAAGTAAAATCGTTGATTTGGCATCAGAACCGGTATCTGTGTCCGTTATTTCAACCCTGAGTGCTGGAACCAAGTGTGCAGGAATTGGGTCACACTACAGTGAAATCCCTGATGGTGGACGAGCATCTCGAACAGGTACACCGGTAGAAGCTGATGGTTTTTCTGTGGGAGGAGGTCAGGACACCAGAGCCTCAGTGTCCTCGACTACGAATATCGTCCGGCCACCCTCTTACACCAGGGCAATCAGGATGAGATGGGTAAAGAGCCAGAATTGGCATATCTAATGTGATGCGCCAATTCTGTGGTGGCTGCGGGCCTCTATTTTTTGGCTCGGGACGGGCCATTAGCCCTGAACTGTCCCAGCTCTCAGCTGTCTGCTTTATCTGTGCTGGTTTTAAAATATAGGAGGGACACCACAACGTTTTTTTAAAAAATTTTATTTAATGCGCGACAGGGAAAATAGAAAGCCTCCTGATATTTCCAGGCCGGGGTCAGACTTGCGAGTGTGATGCGAGAAACTCACGCAAGTTTCTCGCTTCAACACCTGGCACTGCTGCCGGCACTCGGGACCGGAGTGTGCGGCTGCATAGAAATACATGCAGCTGCACATTCCTGTCTGAGTGGCGGCGGCAGTGCCGGGTATTGATGCGAGAGACTAGCGCGAGTTTCTCTCATTGCACTTGCAAGTCTGACCGTGGCCTAAAACTGTTCTCAGCGTTGCCTAGTCTCGCTGACTGCAGGGAGACCTGAGAATGATGAGAGTTGTAGTCAGCACCTAGGAAAAGCTCAGATTTTTATTTTCCTGGCCGCCGCCAGAGCATTTAATTCCGGGACGTGACACGCAGATGTTACATAGATGTGATCAGTGTTCACGTGTGCGGAAAGCATTTCCTCTGTGCTGATGAAAAAAAAAAGGACTGCGGGTTTTTCACATGGACACACTGTCTGTGTCAAAAAAGAAAAAACTGACATGTGTGCACCAGGCATAGAAAAGAACGGGTGTGCGGTATTTAAAAAATGAGCCACACACGGACCACAAAAACGGACGTGTGAAGGGGGCGTAAGATACACTTATTAAGCCTTAGGCCAGAAAATGGAGCAACTTTTAGTACAAATCTACGCCTGTTGGATTTCATTTTCAGGTTTTAGGACGATCCAAAATATGGAATATTTATTAAGAGAATTAATTTGGCAAATTTGACTCCACAAATCTTTTTTTTCTTATATTGTCCAAGCCCCAATATCTTAAAGAACAAAACGCCTCACTCCAGAAAATGGCGCTGTCATTGTAGTGAGAGTTAAATAGTTAATGGAGCTCAGAATCAGCTGCACTTCGATCAGAGCCCAGGTCAGTAGATTGGGTCCTATATCAGGAGGATAGAAAGTGCAGCTGTGAAGGAAAAGCAGCTGCAGTCAGAGGGTCAGGGACATGGCGGATATGGATGAGATGAGTCTGCATGAGCGATCACTGGAGACGCTCAAACGTATGTTTAGGACCACTAATCCCTATGTGCGCTGCGGGCTGGCGGAGTTTTTAGGGACTGCCATATTAATTGTAAGTAAAGTGCTGTCATGTTCTGTAACACTGTTATTTCATGTAATACATCCCAACTGCTGCAGAACCTCTTTGAAGTGGTTAAGAGATTCTGTACCATATACGATCACTTTTATATAAAAGTGCGTGGCCCTGCAGTATGTATATGGAAGTGGTTATCAGTGCAAGTGTCATGCAAGAACTGTCTTTCACAGTTCACTTTCTTCCCTTAGTTATTTGGCTGCGGTTCTGTGGCTCAGATGGAGCTGAGTGGTTTTGCCAAAGCTCAGTTTCTAAGCGTCAATATGGCGTTTGGTTTTGCGGTCACTGCTGGCTCGTATGTCTGTGCTGGAATCTCAGGTGAGTGGGTAACTATGGATTTTTTTTTTTTTTTTTTTTTTTAACATTCTATGTTGATGAGGTGAGCAGGTTACAAGAAGTGTATTAAAACTTTGCATGTATTGATGATGTGATTTATATAAAAAGGTCAGCTGTACTCACTATTCTGCTGGTGCAGTCACTGTGTATTTACATTACTGATCCTGAGTTACATCCTGTATTATACCCCGGAGCTGCACTCACTATTCTACTGGTGCAGTCACTGTGCACATACATTACTGATCCTGAGTTACCTCCTGTATTATACCCCAGAGCTGCACTCACTATTCTGCTGGTGCAGTCACTGTGTACATACATTACATTACTGATCCTGAGTTACCTCCTGTATTATACCCCCAGAGCTGCACTCACTATTCTGCTGGTGCAGTCACTGTGTATATACATTACATTACTGATCCTGAGTTACCTCCTGTATTATACCCCAGAGCTGCACTCACTATTCTGCTGGTGGAGTCACTGTGTACATACATTACATTACTGATCCTGAGTTACATCCTGTATTATTCCCCAGAGCTGCACTCACTATTCTGCTGGTGCAGTCACTGTGTACATACATTACTGATCCCGAGTTACATCCTGTATTATACCCCAGAGCTGCACTCACTATTCTGCTGGTGCAGTCACTGTGTACATACATTACTGATCCCGAGTTACATCCTGTATTATACCCCAGAGCTGCACTCACTATTCTGCTGGTGCAGTCACTGTGTACATACATTACATTACTGATCCTGAGTTACATCCTGTATTATTCCCCAGAGCTGCACTCACTATTCTGCTGGTGCAGTCACTGTGTACATACATTACTGATCCTGAGTTACATCCTGTATTATACTCCAGAGCTGCACTCACTATTCTGCTGGTGCAGTCACTGTGTACACACATTACGTTACTGATCCTGAGTTACATCCTGTATTATACCCCCAGAGCTGCACTCACTATTCTGCTGGTGTTTTTAGGTTTCTGATAACCCATTTCCCGTTACACTCCAGGCGCGCATCTCAATCCAGCTGTGTCTTTCTCCATGTACCTCCTAAAGAAGATGACCTGTGAGCTCATGATCGTCTACTTTGTGGCACAATTCCTCGGATCCTTTTTTGGCGCAAGCCTGGTATTTGTCTTGTATTTTGGTAAGAGATCAAACCATGAGATGCTTTTTGACTGGTCGGTCCATTATGAGCAGCCTGCTAACCTGGGTACAGTGTAATACTTGTGTGGAGAGCAGCTTCAGGGGAGGATTGTGCACCCGATCGCTGGATTTTACAACAGTTGACATCTTGAGCTGTCAGAAGGTGGCTGCCTTAAATCCTGTGTAATCCTTTAGGTTCTACTTTTCTCCTAATTTGTAAAAATAACTTTATCTCACTATTGTGATTCTGTATTCTGCAATTGTTTCTTTCTATGCAGCGCCTCCTACAGGTGATCTGTAGCTTTACATGGTATCAAATTCCATGGTCTTCATGTTCTGTATCCTTTAGAGGGACCACCTCCCCTTGCTGATATATTACTATTGAGGTGCCCCCTTTAACTCCCCATGTTATAATAAGGTATCTGAAAATGGACTTTATAACTGTCCTGTAATTTTGTACAACTGCCAATCGCTTATCTTTTATTGGTGACCTCTAGATGCCCTTCATGTGTACAGTGGCGGGAACTGGACGGTGTACGGGCCACAAGCGACTGCTGGGATATTTGCGTCTTATCCATCAGAACATCTGAGCGTGGCTAATGGATTCTCAGATCAGGTAAAGTCTCCATGGGGGAAAAATACATGGCTTTTAAATTACATATAAAACACCTCTGTTTTGTCTGCATCAATCTGGAAAGGACATGGGGAGGAGCCCAATCCCCTCCTTACAATGCTCCTCCCTCAAGTCCTTTCCAGACTGGTGCAGGCAAAGTATAATTTTGTGGTTTGGGGTTCTATACAAGACATCTCTAATGAATTGGTAGCTCAAGACCCATTTGGCGTTCAACGCTACAAGGTGGGGAAAAATATTATCCTGGCTACACAGTATTTACTGGAGGCTCTTCTTGACAGAAGAACCATAAGACTGGAAGCTCACACTAGGCTGAAAAAAATATAAATAAAGAATGTAGATCATTAGACTATTAGGCTCCACCCCTCCAGGAATAGGTCTGCCCCTGAATAAATATACTTTTTTTTTTTTTTTTTTTTTCCCAACCCAGGTGATCGCCACTGCTGCCTTAATGATTTGCCTCCTGGCCATTATTGATGAGAAAAATAATGCAGCCCCCCGGGGTCTTCAACCGTTTGTGATTGGTTTGATAGTCTTGCTTGTTGGTCTTTCTATGGGATTCAACTGTGGATACCCCATAAATCCAGCCCGGGACCTAGCCCCTCGCTTCTTCACGGCGCTTGCTGGTTGGGGTGCTGAAGTCTTCAGGTAACTTGTGTATGGTTTTCCTTTTGTTTGTGTGTTTTTGTTTTTTTTTTCTCATCCTCTTTTACGTGTACTAAATAATATTAATAAGCATATGTCTTGTGCCGTGTAATTGTCTGTTCATAATTTTGTAAACTCGAGAGCTGAAATCTTCCAGCATCCCCTGCTCTTTCAGTTTCTGCACAGTCTTGTTACAGTGACGTGAATACTGGGAAGACGTCAACTTCAGTTATTATATAGAACTTTTCCGTGACTTAAGACATTAAGGAGTCTTCCGATAAGCTTGTTGACTAGTAACTTGTATGGTTATTTTGGGTGGTAGGACATCTCACAAATCTGAGTTGTTAACCTATTTCTGATTATTTTTGTCTTCTAGGGCTGGAGGTCACTGGTGGTGGGTACCAGTAGTGGGCCCCATGGTTGGTGGGGTCATTGGGTCATTTATTTATGACCTCCTCATTGGAATTCATCATCCACCAAGTCTATGCAATGACGAGACTGAAGAGCGCCATCTTCCTGACTACGAGTTGGTCCAGTCGGAGGTGTAGTCCCGAATGTGGTCCTCCACAGATTGACTTTTTAATGGCCATCTTAATGAAACTTAACAATGTTGATTCCAAAACAAGTGCTCCCCCCCTTCCTGGTTCATGTGTATGACTGTTTGCATTCCACCATAAATGGCCCCAGAGAGGTCATGGTTCCTGCTAGTCTTGAGGCCTGGCCCTATAACCGTGGGGAGGACTATACAGTATCTTGGGACTACTGGGTGCCACTTCTTGTAGCAGATTCTGTCATCGGAAGATGGAAACCAACTGTGGGCGGCTGTGGCCTTTTTATCCTATTTTATTTGTTTTTTTTATAATCACTTTTGCGTAAAATCCTATTTCTGTATTGGATTTTGGAGCATTTTAGACAGCTGATTTCAGTAAAATTTTCAATAAAGATGATGGCTGGGGAAAAGTGTGCATGAATTTCTTTAAATTAGGAGGTCTTAAAGTGATCACCCCTCCGTATTTCATCTATCAGCTTTATTTTTTATTTTTCCCCTTATATGCAGTTGAGCTCGAACTGGTCGTTCTTCACTCGTTAGGCCTGTTTCACACTTCAGTTTTTCACGTCAGTCAAAATCCATCACTTTTTGAAAAAAACCGATCCGCCCATTTAGAGAGAGTTTGCGCGCAAGAGTGCGCACGCTCTCGCTGATATGTCGGTGGGGAGGTGCACAGGACTGTTGGCTGCACTAAGCGCTTGTGCTGAGTTTGAACAGTAACTTTTTTCTTTTGCTGACAGAATATTTATCTGTAAAATTCCTCCTCATCTCACCCTAAATTCATAAAATAAAAATATATTTGTGCACTTGGGTCAACCACTCCTCCCTCTGTCTTCACAGGCAGTAAATAAACTTGACACTCTACAAAAAAAAAAAAATTGCTGTCCACCTCAGCCAATCCTAGAGCAGCTTGCAGCTCTTCAGAAACGAAAGCTTCGCAATGATTGGTTGCTATCGGCAAAAGTTTCTTTCTAAAAAATTTTTTCTTTTCTGATTTCTGCTCTATATAACTGAGGATGAAGCGGCATCCCAGGCGATACAGACGCCGTTGTTTACATCAAAGGGACAACGGCCGCATCGCTGACTGCCATGATTAGGACGAGCAATAAGAATCCACCTCCTCTGCAAGGGGAAAGGCATCATGGGAAATGTAGTCTGCAATGAGGGTCACGATGTCGGATGAGGGGAGAGAATCAAGATGGCTGACGACCCAGGCATGGCATGTTACCTGAAACTGACAAAAAAAAGAGAGCAGTTTCCACAGTCAGGTCTTCACAGAAGCACCATGACCCCAGGTGTCATGGCACACCATCTATGTCCTGCGTTTGTGTGGAATGATAGGCCCTTAGTGACAATCATCAGAGGTGGTTGGAGCGGTTACAGGCAGATGGCTGAATAGTCATTATCCACTCCATACTCCCGCTGAATGACCTATCAGAATATGGGGCGGGAAGGGGCTAATGCATAAATTTGTTGAAACTTAATTAGAGCAAAGTGCCGTCTCCTCCACCATCCAGAAGACTCGAGTTCCCGTCTTTCCATCTGTGATTCTTCAGAGACTTCCTTCCTCAGTGGCTGGAAAATTCCTCTAATTTTCAAAACTGTAAATGGGTCCATAAAGAGGGGGAGGAGGGAGATGCGGCAGCTTCAGTAAGCCGGGATGAGGAGTATAAGGAGACCTATTATTGGCTGGGAGCACATAACTTTAGCATCTCTCCTGGACAAGCTGCTACACACTGAGGAGTATCGTCCTGAGAAAAGGTACAATAAGAAAAAGGACCTCAAATCTGCAGATAAGGTCTACATGTCACACGCTCCCACGGCGGTCTGGGGCCTTGAAGCTGGCAGCTGACTTCAGCGTGCATGCGACGGAAAAGCATGACGTCACTGCCATGAGTCCCCAATCATGTACATGTGGCGCCCCTGAGGCTCAGTCACCACAGAGGTACTGCACCTTCTCCTAAGGTGGGAACTCCTTTCCACACTCCAACACTCGCATCCCACACGACAGGGTAGTTCAGCACAACCACATTGAGGTGTCTCTCTCCTCCTAGACATTAGGAGTGCCTTGGTGGTTCCCAGCTTGGAACACTAGATGTGCTGGGAGGTGGGTGGAGTTGAGATCCACATAAAAGAGTGGGAAGGTTTAGAATTACAGGTCAGTCTGACGGGAGGTCAGGTGAGTCTGAGGACGGGTCTGAGAAGGAGTGCTGCAGCTGCCTCAGTGATCTGAGCCAGCTGGCACGGGAAAAGAACAGAAGGAGAAAGATGTAGAACTGCAACCTAAGCATCCATAAGAGAGAGAAAGAACAGTGCGGAACGAAGGAGTAGGAGAACAGAGAGGAGAAGAGGGTTGGAAGAGGAACCCTGCCTATAGGTTCTCAGCGCAAGGCCGGGGCCCAGTCCCCGAGGGTGTATGGACACTTATGGTTCTGCAGCAGACACCGGTGAAGTAGTTGGCAGTAAATGCACTACTCCCATCTAAGACTTGGGGCACAACAGCAACTGAGAGCCAGGACTCCAGAGAAGGCGTCCCCGAGAGAGGCTACAGCTGTCTGCCATACGAGTAGAGTTGTTAGGAACATCTGACAGGAGGAACTCCAGAGTACCACGGTACTGGAGTTCTTCACACCTTAAGGCGCAATAGAGGAGTTGTTCAGGAAAGGTACATGTTGGCGGAGTGTTGGAGAGGAGAATCCTGACTTGCCCGGGAGGTTGATTGAGTCTCTACCCCGAGGACACGGCACGGAGGCAGGCACCAGTGTGTACCACGGATTGTGAGTAAAGCTTTGGAACTGCAAGCCCTGGTGTCTTCCATTCATTTGTGCGCTAACACCGTCAGCACCACTACATCTGGGTACCAGCATTCCTCACACCGCCTGCACCTATCCTCATCTATTGCAATTACACTCCCCTGGGGTTACAGCTTCACCTGTGGGGAGCTACACCATCCACCATCTATGCTGCAACACACCATCAGCCCCAGAGGATCTGCACGCAGCGTTGGCTTAACATCTTGCTTGCCAAACACCACAGGTGGCGTCATGAACTATTCCATCCCACTTAAACTACATCAAATTCCGCCATTACTTGGGCGCCCAGGGCGACGGACCGGGTCACCGCTGCTGTGACACATCCCACTGACACCGGCCTGGTACCGAGTATCCCACAGCCCTGGGAGGGCGACCCAACTTGGCGTAATGAACAGGATGACGAGACCCGATACCATCGGGTTCTGTGTGCCTAAGATTTGTTAGACTTTATACTTTTGAAAATGTGCAGAAGACCTGATTTGATGGACTGTAAAATGGACATTAGAAATTGCCGCTGGCGCGGAGAAGGACGTGAAGAGATAGGAGGTCCTAGGAAAAGACCGCGAAGAGTCTTGGGCATCACCTGCCTGAATTACTATGTGACAGCGACATGGCCCACCCTCCCGAGGGGTTCATATACTGGCTTGGTATGGAGGCGCTGGAAGAAGACGCCGCCCCCGGAAGGAGGGGCAGAAGAAGCCAGTGACGGGAAAGGGGCCGAGGCAGGAAGAACGCCAGAACGTCATGATGGAAGGGGCGCAGAGGCCAGAAGGAAATGGCGGGGGGAAGCCACCCTCCCCAGGCAGCGCTCGCGGAGCATACCACCGCTCTGACACCCTTTACAGCGCCCGCTGCTGCCGCCAGGCCGGTGCTGTCATTGGACGCAGCCTGCCAGGAGAAGATATATGAGAGTCCCGGAGATTGTGGGACGGGAGCGGAGTCCCAGCCCGAAGCCGGCGCAGCTGCGCAGGCTCCTGCCTGCCTGTCCTGGTCCTGATCCAGGACGGATACAGCTACCGGCAGTACGACAGACAACCCCGGGGGTTGCGGCTGCCATCATTCGCCATCCAGTGCCCCCGCAGGAGCCGGAACATCACCGGGAGGTAGCAGGTACGATGACTGCCCCTACCATGATCCTAGTATTAGGAGCCGCGCCCGCAGACAGAAACGGTCCAGTGATCGCGCCGACATCAGTGGGTGGCCACCAAATTGCCTTATACCCGCAGCAGCTGGCCGTAGTATCATTTGCTGTGATACCCCCTGCAGTCGCGGAACAACACCTATCGGTACCCGCTGCCACTCTGGCCGAATAGCTAACGGCAGAAATGCCAGCTGCAACCCCTGCAGAACCCCAAGTAACAGACCCATCAGCTACCACAGTATCCGCACAGGCAGCTGTCAATCTTATCCCTGAAGGAGCAGAATACATGCGGCTAGCCAAAAACCAGAATCAAGATGAAGATACCACATCTGGTAGCGGGACCCAAGCTTCCAGAACCCCAGGAGGGGACCACAATTAGAAAACTTTCAAAATGTCGTGACCCAGTAGGGTTTGTTGCACCGTTGTGCCTGTTTCTATTTTTGTTGGTTATCATGTTTTTCTGGTAGCACTTTTGTTGCCTAATTTTTGCAGTGGCAGCATTCTTCAATTTTGAACTACAGTGATCATGAACTTGGAGTGTATCACAAACGCTCTTGTACATAATTTGCGCCTCTTTAGGTGCCCTCTCTTGGTTTTACATAAAAGACACTTTGCGAAGATGATGTTTTGCATGGACACTTTTCGAAGATGATGTCTACCTCAAGGGACACTGCAGGAGATCCCAGCTGGGAGCGGTGTCCAGCACTTACAAGAATCTTTGAAATGTTTTATTGTTGATAATGTGTTTTATAAGATTATTAGTAATTGAGAAATGGCTTTTAGATAGAGTGAGAAATGTTTTGATATAGAATTCAGAATAAAGAATTGAAAGTAGACAGGTGACGGACCAGGTACTTGCGGTCAGCGTCTTGCGTCTAGAAGAGACAGTGAAAGTAGAAAAATGATAAAGAAATGTGTACTAGAGAAGGAAAGCTGAATAATATTGAAGTGATAGTGAGTCACAGATAATGGCACTTAGAATGAAGAATTGCACTTTTTGACTTGTAGTTTAGATAGTTAAATAAGAATTGTTTGTAACGTTCAAGAATAAGTACCTCCTATACTAGGAAGTTTAGTATAAGAATTGTTTATGCAGCATTATAAAATTTTGTATGTTCCTGTACTGTCAACTTTGTTGTTGTAGTGAAACCTCCACCAGGGGGAGCTGGTGAGGGAAGAGAGGTTATACACTAAGAGCAGCAACCCTGAGCAACAGCACAGGTGCCACAGGTAACAAGAGAGAATAGTCAGACGAACCGAGTCAGAAACTAGCAGGAGCAGACGTACCAGAAGGAGCAGCAATACACGTAGTCAAAATACCAAAGCCGAGAGTCAGAAAGCCAGAACATGAGCACGGGGTCCAAAACGTGAGACGAAATACTTGGTCGGGGTACAAGCCAGGGAGTCAGATGCCAGAGAGGGAACGTAACAGCAGAGACGAATACCAAGAGACGGGGTCAGAAATCAGTCCGGGTCATACACGTGAATATCAGTCAAAGGCAGGAGGATCACCAGGGTACAAGGGTCAGCGGCTCTAAACTGCAAGCTAGAGCTATCACTAACACTGGTCAGCAGGCTGTGAGGGATTTAAATAGCCCAGCTAGCTCCAGAACGAGGCTGAGGAGATTAAACCCCCGCATGACCAGTCCGGAGTTTAGACATCAGAAGATAACCTCCGGACTGGACCATGACAGTACCCCCCTCTCAATGGGGGGCCACTGGACCCCCAGGCTTCCCTGGATGACGAGCGTGAAAGGCCCGGACCAACCGATCCGCATGGACCGAACGCGCCGGCACCCATGACCGATCCTCAGGACCGTATCCTTTCCAATGGACCAAGTACTGAAGTGAACGACGGAGCATACGAGAATCCACCACCTGTTCCACCTCGTACTCGGTCTGCCCATCTACCATAACAGGCGGCGGGTGCGAGGGAGACTCGTCAGAGGAAGGCACCGAGGGCTTCAGAAGCGCTTTGTGGAACACATTAGGAATCCGTAATGACGGAGGCAACCGCAGGCGAAAGACCACAGGATTAATCACCTCTAAAATCTCATACGGACCAATAAACTTGGGACCCAACTTAGCAGAGGGAATTCTCAGCCTTATGTTTTTGGTGGATAACCATACCTTATCCCCCACCTGATAAGCCGGCCCCACCGAGCGTCGTTTATCTGCAAAAAACTTATATTTGCCCTGAGCCTCCCCAATGTTTCTCTGAACTTCCCTCCAAACCTCTTCCAACAGCAAAAAGGCTAAATCAGCCCCTGGACACTCCGAATCTAGTCTGGAGAATTCACCAAAATGAGGGTGAAACCCGTAGTTGCAGAAGAAAGGAGGAGTACCAGTAGACTGATTGACACGATTATTGAAGGCGAATTCCGCCATAGGTATCATAGAGCACCAATCATCCTGTCTGGATGTGACAAGACACCGCAGGATCTGCTCTAAAGACTGATTGGTCCTTTCAGTCTGACCATTGGTCTCGGGATGGTAGGCCGATGAAAAGGTCAGACTGATGCCCAGCCTTTTACAAAAAGCTCTCCAGAATTTTGACACGAATTGCACCCCTCTATCAGACACCACACTGACAGGCACACCATGCAACCGAATCACATGCTCAATGAACAGCCCAGATAGAGTCTCAGCATTAGGAAGGCCCTTAAAGGGTACAAAATGTGCTTGTTTGCTGAACCTATCCACAACTACCCAGATCACGGTTTTGCCATTAGAGGGTGGGAGATCGGTGATAAAATCCTTGGACAGGTGAGTCCACGGTCTATCCGGAAGTGGCAGTGGCACCAATTCCCCGGCCGGCCGGTTGTGGGAGGCTTTAGCGCGGGCACAAGTTTCACAGGAGGACACAAAACCAGTGACGTCAGAAGTCAACGAGGGCCACCAGAACAGCCTAGTGATGGCTTTACGAGTGGCCGAGATTCCTGGATGCCCACTCAGAGCTGAGTCGTGGAACTCCCGAAGCACTTTTAACCGATACTGGACAGGCACAAAGAGCTTATTTTCAGGTATGGACGGGGGAGCAAGAGATTGGGCCTCACGAATCTCCTGCTCCAATCTCTGGGACACCAAAGCCACCACCACCCCGCGCTGAAGAATGGAGGAAGGAGGCTCCGGAGGCGATACCGGATCTAGGCTGCGAGACAAGGCATCCGCCTTCACATTCTTGGAACCTGGTCTGAAAGTGATGGAAAACTGAAATCGGGAAAAAAAAAGTGACCACCTTGCCTGTCTCGGAGTAAGACGTTTGGCGGATTCGATGTAAGACAGATTCTTGTGATCTGTAATGACAGTGATACGATGGACAGCCCCTCCAAAAAATGCCTCCATTCTTCAAAAGCCAATTTAATGGCCAACAACTCTCGGTTACCCACATCATAATTCCTTTCAGCAGAGGAAAATTTTTTAGAAAAGAAGGCACAGGGTCTTAAGTTAGTTAATGTGATGGGCCCCTGGGACAACACAGCCCCCACTCCCACCTCAGAGGCATCCACTTCTACGATGAATGGTTTAGACAAGTCAGGTTGCACCAGTACCGGAGCAGTCATGAAACGTTCTTTTAACAAAGAAAACGCCACCACAGCTGGAGCTGACCAGTTTTTAAGATCCGCTCCCTTTTGGGTGAGATCAGTGAGGGGTTTGACCACTTGAGAGAACCCCTTGATGAATTTTCTATAATAATTGGCGAAACCCAGAAATCGCTGAAGACCCTTGAGATCTCTGGGTTGCACCCAATCCACAATGGCCTGTACCTTCCTAGGGTCCATACGAAACCCCTCAGCGGACAGGATGACCCCTAGAAAGGACACTTCTTGAGTAAAAAATGAACACTTCTCCAATTTGGCAAAGAGTGAGTTCTCCCTGAGCCTCTGGAGAACCGCATGAAGATGACCCATATGACTTTGTCTATCAGAAGAATATATAAGTATATCGTCAAGATAAACAACTACAAAACGTCCAGTAAAATCAGAAAAAACATGGTTAATGAAATTCTGGAATACCGCTGGTGCGGTAGTCAAACCGAAGGGCCTAACCAAATTTTCAAACAGACCCTCAGAGGTGAGAAACGCAGTTTTCCATTCATCCCCCTCCCGCATACGGATGAGATTGTATGCTCCCCTGAGGTCCAACTTAGAGAACCACCTGGCCCCCGTCAATTGATTGTACAAATCAGGTATCAGTGGGAGAGGGTAGGCGTTTCTTATGGTTATTTTATTCAGTTCTCGAAAATCGAGGCATGGGCGTAAACCACCATCCTTCTTTTTTACAAAAAAGAACCCTGCTGCCACGGGAGAGACAGATGGCCGTATATGCCCTTTACGGAGGCTTTCAGAGATATACTCCTTCATAGCAGCTCGCACAGGGCCGGAGAGATTGTACAGCCGGGCTTTGGGCAATTTGGCACCGGGAACAAGATCCACGGCACAATCGAATGGGCGGTGTGGTGGTAGAACCTCAGCCTCCTTTTCGGAGAACACATCCTTAAAACCCTTTAGGTACTCCGGAACACCTTCCAGGTTGACGGATGACATAGACACAGTAGCAAGACAATTTTCAGAACACCCAGGTCCCCATTTAACAATATCCCGGGACCCCCAGTCAATAACTGGGTTATGCCGTTGCAACCAGGGAAACCCTAACACCAGGCCAGCAGGGAGGTTATCCAAAACAAAGCATGACATGCGCTCCTGGTGTAGGGCCCCCACCCTGAGGGTAAATTCTTTAGAACTGAAATGGAGACCATCCTTAGTGAGTGGTGTAGAATCAATAGCCACAATTTTTAAGGGAGTCCCCAACCTAACTGTCCCCAATCTACAGCGAGCCACCAGCTTAGAGTCAATCAGGTTCAGGGATGACCCACAGTCTACAAAAGCCGAAGTATGGAAAAAGCCGTTCTCAACACCAAGTTCCACCTTTAGCAGTACTCTTGAAAAGGAAGAAAAAGGTACCTGAGAGTCTGGGTGACCTCCACGATTATCACCCAGATTCAGCCGCTTGTTAGTCGGAGGACAGGAGGGGCAGTCTTTTTTCCAATGTCCGGGATCTCCACAGTAAAAACACAATTTTCCATCACGTCGCCGTCTCCTCTCTTTCTCCTGGGGGTTGGTGGCTCCCACCTCCATAGGTTCAGATGGAAGCAAAACATCAGGGTTAGCAGGGAAAAACGGAACCCCTCGCTGAGTAACACCTCTCTCCCGCAGTCTCCGATCCATACGGATAGCCTGAGTCATAGCCTCCTCCAATGAACTGGGAGGTGGATGGAGAGCCAGAGCATCCTTCAAGCAATCCGACAGTCCCTTCCTGAACAGACATCTCAGTGCAGAGTCGTCCCAGGACACCTCAGTGGACCATCGATGAAATTCGGAGCTGTACCATTCGGCTGAGTGCTTCCCTTGCCCCAGACCCAAAATAGTGTCCTCTGCCACCCTAACACGGTCCGGTTCGTCATAGATAAGTCCTAGGGCCTCAAAGAACCTATCTACCGACATCCGTTCAGGCGCAGTAGGGGGCAACGAAAAAGCCCAGGATTGGGGACCCTCCCTAAGTAAGGAGATAACAATCCCCACCTGCTGAGTCTCATCCCCAGACGATCAGGGTCTAAGAGAAAACCATAATTTACAACTCTCCTTGAATATATGAAATGTATCTTTTTCGCCAGAAAATGTGTCAGGAAGTTTAACTGAGGGTTCAGGAGAGTGCAAAATAACATCTACAGAGTCACCTGGTGGACAAACAATATGAGAGGTGTTTCCCTGCATGGTCTTAATAGTCTCAGTCAGTTTTTTCTGTAAGAGGGTCTGAGACATGACTGATGATTCACAGAAAAGTCCTGCGCCATCTGCGTCAAACTGGACACTTGATCTGCCAAGTTATGCAGCAGATCCATAGCCAAAGAAAAAAAAATGCAAAATCCCGTTTAAATGTGGGGTTAGTGATAATGTAGTGAAACCTCCACCAGGGGGAGCTGGTGAGGGAAGAGAGGTTATACACTAAGAGCAGCAACCCTGAGCAACAGCACAGGTGCCACAGGTAACAAGAGAGAATAGTCAGACGAACCGAGTCAGAAACTAGCAGGAGCAGACGTACCAGAAGGAGCAGCAATACACGTAGTCAAAATACCAAAGCCGAGAGTCAGAAAGCCAGAACATGAGCACGGGGTCCAAAACGTGAGACGAAATACGTGGTCGGGGTACAAGCCAGGGAGTCAGATGCCAGAGAGGGAACGTAACAGCAGAGACGAATACCAAGAGACGGTGTTGTGAGTTCATTTTCCCCTTCACTACTGAGGCCCGAGGAACTCCCTCTTCTGGTAGAGAAAGGTAGTGAGCCTGATTGTCAAACACCTGGGTCTGATCATGATGGCTGGCTGAGTGGAGTTACTGACTGGATATAAGGCTGCCGACGCCCTTTTTCCCTGCGGGTGACTTCTCTGTGGGATCCTTGGAGACCAGTCTGAATTCCTGCTCCTCCAAAGCTAAGTTTGCTGCTCGGCCTTTTGCTTTTGTGCTTTGACTTTGTTTTTGCTTTGTTTTTCTGGATTTCTGCCATTCCCTGCTGGGGTGTGCTGAATTCATTTAGCTCTGTCTTCTGAAAATACCTGAGTGCTGATTCAGTTTTTGAAGCCTAGCTGCTTCAGGGCCTTTTTCATATCAGCTGGTTGGCTTATGTCTTTGATAGGGTTTTGGCAGATTGCAGACAGCAGCCTTCCTTTCCTTTCCTATCTAGGTAGTTTTGGGCCCCGTCTTTGCTCAGTCTATCTTTCTGTCTGTGTTAGTATTTTCATCTTGCTTCACCGTCATTATATGTTGGGGGCTGCCTATTGCTTTGGGGTCTGCTCTGGGGCAGTTTAGATTTCCCCTTTCTTTCTTTAGGCCTATGTATTTCTCCGGCTGTGATCGAGGGGTCTAGGGCATCGTAGGAACCCCCCACGGCTACTGCTAGTTGTGTTGATAGGTTCAGGGGTCTGCAATCTGATAGTTGCCAACTTCTCTGGTTTTCTGGACTTAGCTTGTATTTCTGCTTTTGCCTCCTACGGTGACTCATTCATAACAGAATCACCCGCCATACCGCAGATCCTAGGGTACTCAATAGCAGGAAAGAATTGTAAAAATAAAAATAAAAAAGTGTGTATATTTTTTCCTCTATATCTCTGCGGCCGTAGGGGGAATTTTTTTTTTCTTTTTTTTTCTCTCAATGGAGATAAAGCAATTGTCTGATCGTGTGGAGCAGCTCGCTGCGGAAGTGCGGGGAATTTCCGCCTACCTTGCTCATTCACATGATGCTGAACCAAAGATTCCTACACCTGATGTATTTTTTGGGGATCGGTCTAAAATTTTGAATTTAAAAAATAATTGTAAATTATTTTTTGCCTTGAAGCCTAACTCGTCAGGGAGCTCCGCGCAGCAGGTTAAAATTGTCATCTCTTTGCTGCGTGGCGATCCCCAGGATTGGGCGTTTTCTTTGAAACCAGATGATCCTATTCTGACTAATGTGAACGCATTCTTTCAAGCTTTGGGGTTGTTGTATGACGAACCTAATGCCATTGATCAGGCTGAAAAGACCCTGCTGGCATTGAGCCAGGGTCGTGATTCTGCAGAATTGTACTGTCAAAAATTCCGAAAGCGGGCAGTACTTACTACCTGGAATGATAATGCCTTGGCTACTCTCTTTCGGAAGGGGTTGTCAGAAGCCGTAAAAGATACTATGGTGGGATTTCCTGTTCCCTCTGGTCTTGACGATTCTATGTCATTAGCCATTCAGGTTGATTGGCGTTTGCGCGAATGCAAAGCTGCACGAGAGGTGTTACCACCAGTTGAACAGGTGTCTGAACCTATGCAATGTGATAGAGTTTTTTCCAGAGAGCAGCGTCAGGAGTTCAGAAGGCGTAATAAGTTGTGTTTTTTCTGTGGAGATGCCTCGCATATTATTTCTGTCTGTCCCAAACGAGAGAAACGCTTTGCACACACGTTTTCTGTTGGGGGTGTTCAACCTAAGTTTCTTCTGGCTATTACTCTGATCTGCTCCCTGTCCACATTTTCCGCCAAGGCGTTTGTGGATTCGGGAGCAGCCCTAAACCTAATGGACTTGGATTTTGCTAAACGTTGTGGATTTCCGATGACACCTCTGGAGACGTCTATCCCTTTGAGGGGAATTGATGCTACTCCTTTGGCTAAAAATAAACCCCAGTTTTGGACCCAGGTGGTAATGCGGGTCGCCCCAGACCATCAAGAAAATTGCAGATTTCTGGTGTTGCATAATCTGCATGATACTGTTGTTCTGGGGTTTCCCTGCTTACAGATTCATAATCCAGTTTTGGATTGGAAATCTGTGTCTGTGGTGAGTTGGGGTTGTCGGTGTGCCTTTAGTGAGGCTCCGGTGTTTTCCACCTCTCCTCAGTCGCATGATGTTCCTGATTATTTGGCGGACTTTTACAATGTATTTAGTGAGAATGAGTCTGCGTCTCTGCCTCCTCATAGGAGTTATGACTGTGCAATTGAACTGAGCCCGGGGTGTAAATTTCCCAAGGGTCGGCTCTTCAATTTATCTGTACCCGAGCATGAGGCTATGCGATCCTATATTAAGGAGGCGTTGGAGAAGGGTCATATTAGACCATCCTCGTCACCCTTGGGTGCCGGTTTTTTTTTGTAGCCAAAAAGGATGGATCATTAAGACCTTGTATTGATTATCGTGCCCTCAACAAAATTACTGTTAAATATCAGTATCCGTTACCCCTGATTTCTGATCTAATCTCCAGAGTTAAAGGTGCTTGCTGGTTTACCAAGCTTGACCTCAGGGGGGCGTATAATCTTATTCGCATTAAGCATGGGGATGAATGGAAGACGGCGTTTAATACTCCGGAGGGACATTTTGAGTACCTGGTGATGCCTTTTGGGCTCACTAATGCCCCTTCTGTCTTCCAGTGCTTCATGAACAATATTTTCCGAGATTTTGTCGATAAATTTTTGATTATCTATCTGGATGATATTTTGATCTTCTCCAAGGATTGGGATTCTCATGTAGAACATATTCGGACTGTGTTCTGGATCTTGAGGGAGAATTCCCTGTATGTCAAGGGATCTAAATGCCTTTTTGGAGTACAGAGGATTTCTTTTTTGGGATTTATTTTGTCCCCGTCAACTATTGAAATGGACCCGGCCAAGGTACAGGCCATTCACGATTGGGTTCAGCCCACTTCTTTGAAGGCCCTCCAGAAGTTTTTGGGTTTTGCTAATTTTTATCGGAAATTTATAGCAAAATTTTCTAGTATTGCCAAGCCATTGACTGATTTGACTAAAAAGGGTGCTGATGTTGTAAATTGGTCTCCGGAGGCTGTTTCTTCCTTTCAGGAGTTGAAGCGAAGATTCACCTCTGCCCCGGTTTTGCGGCAACCTGATGTCTCACTTCCATTCCAGGTAGAGGTGGACGCTTCTGAGATTGGTGCAGGAGCTGTTCTGTCCCAAAAGGATCCTGTAACATCTAAAATGAATCCCTGTGCTTTCTTTTCCCGAAAGTTCTCTCCATCTGAACGTAACTATGATGTGGGAATAGGGAACTGTTGGCCATGAAATGGGCATTTGAGGAGTGGAGACATTGGTTGGAGGGAGCTAAGCATCAAGTCGTGGTCCTCACTGACCACAAGAATTTGATTTACCTAGAGTCGGCTAAGCGCTTGAACCCTAGACAGGCTAGGTGGGCCTTGTTTTTTACACGTTTTGATTTTGTGGTTTCTTTTCTTCCTGGAACAAAGAATGTCAAGGCAGACGCCCTCTCTAGGAGCTTCCTTGCTGATTCTCCTGTGGTGACCAAGCCTGCTACCATCTTAGGCGAAGGGGTAGTTCTTTCTGCCATCTTGCCCGATTTTAGACGTGCTCTGGAAGAGTTCCAGGAGGACAAACCTGAGCGTTGTCCCAGTGGAAAGTTGTATGTTCCTGACCAGTGGAAGAAGAGAGTGATGTCTGAAAATCATTGCTCTGCTTTGGCTGGTCATCCAGGTATTATTGGTACTAGAGATCTGGTGAGTCGGTCTTTTTGGTGGCCCTCCTTGTCTCGTGATGTCAGGAATTTTGTGCAGTCCTGTGGGACGTGCTCCCGGTCTAAATCGTGTTCTCGCTCTAGTGGGTTGTTGATGCCTTTGCCTGTCCCCAAGAGGCCATGGACCCATATTTCAATGGATTTCATCTCTGATATGCCTGTCTCCCAAAGGATGACTGTTATTTGGGTGATTTGTGATAGGTTCTCTAAGATGGTTCATCTTGTACCACTCCCTAAGTTGCCGTCTTCCTCTCAATTGGTGCCCCTGTTTTTACAACAGGTGGTTCGCTTGCACGGGATTCCTGAGAACATTGTATCTGACAGAGGAGTCCAATTTGTGTCTAGATTTTGGAGAACTTTCTGTTACAAGCTGGGAATTCAGTTGTCCTTCTCCTCTGCTTTTCACCCTCAGACCAATAGGCAGACAGAGAGAACAAACCAGACCTTGGAGTCATATTTGAGATGTTTTATTTCTGCTGATCAGGATGATTTGGTTTCATTTTTGCCCTTGGCCGAATTTGCTTTAAATAATAGAGCTAGTTCTGCCACTTTGATGTCACCTTTTTTTTGTAACTTTGGGTTTCATCCTCGATTTTCTTCAGGGCAGGTGGAGCCCTCTGCCTGCCCAGGTGTTGACACTGTGGTGGAGAGAATGCACCAGATCTGGGACCAAGTGGTGGATAAGTTATCTCTCTCCCAGGAAAAGGCCCAGCGGTTTTCCAACCGACATAGGACCATTGGTCCCCAGTTTAAGGTTGGTGATATGGTGTGGTTATCATCAAAAAATATTGCTATGAAGGTGGCTTCTCCTAAGTTTAAGCCTAGATTTATTGGACCTTACAAGATTTTGGAGATTATTAATCCGGTCTCTTTTCGTTTGGCTCTTCCTGACACATTTAAAATCCATAATGTGTTCCATAAATCTTTGTTGAAGAGGTTTGTTGAACCTGTTGTTCCGGGGGTGGCACCTCCAGACCCTGTATTGGTTGAAGGTAACATGGAATATGAGGTAGAGAAAGTACTGGATTCCCGTCTGGCTAGACGGAGACTCCAGTATTTGGTTAAGTGGAAGGGTTATGGTCAGGAGGATAATTCCTGGGTCTCTGCCTCTGATATTCATGCCAAAAGATTGGTGCATGCCTTTCATCGGGCTCACCCTGATCGCCCTGGTGGCGTGGTTGAGGGTTCGGTGACCCCTCCTCAAGGGGGAGGTACTGTTGTGAGTTCATTTTCCCCTTCACTACTGAGGCCCGAGGAACTCCCTCTTCTGGTAGAGAAAGGTAGTGAGCCTGATTGTCAAACACCTGGGTCTGATCATGATGACTGGCTGAGTGGAGTTACTGACTGGATATAAGGCTGCCGACGCCCTTTTTCCCTGCGGGTGACTTCTCTGTGGGATCCTTGGAGACCAGTCTGAATTCCTGCTCCTCCAAAGCTAAGTTTGCTGCTCGGCCTTTTGCTTTTGTGCTTTGACTTTGTTTTTGCTTTGTTTTTCTGGATTTCTGCCATTCCCTGCTGGGGTGTGCTGAATTCATTTAGCTCTGTCTTCTGAAAATACCTGAGTGCTGATTCAGTTTTTGAAGCCTAGCTGCTTCAGGGCCTTTTTCATATCAGCTGGTTGGCTTATGTCTTTGATAGGGTTTTGGCAGATTGCAGACAGCAGCCTTCCTTTCCTTTCCTATCTAGGTAGTTTTGGGGCCCCGTCTTTGCTCAGTCTATCTTTCTGTCTGTTAGTATTTTCATCTTGCTTCACCGTCATTATATGTTGGGGGCTGCCTATTGCTTTGGGGTCTGCTCTGGGGCAGTTTAGATTTCCCCTTTCTTTCTTTAGGCCTATGTATTTCTCCGGCTGTGATCGAGGGGTCTAGGGCATCGTAGGATCCCCCCACGGCTACTGCTAGTTGTGTTGATAGGTTCAGGGGTCTGCAATCTGATAGTTGCCAACTTCTCTGGTTTTCTGGACTTAGCTTGTATTTCTGCTTTTGCCTCCTATGGTGACTCATTCATAACAAGACGGGGTCAGAAATCAGTCCGGGTCATACACGTGAATATCAGTCAAAGGCAGGAGGATCACCAGGGTACAAGGGTCAGCGGCTCTAAACTGCAAGCTAGAGCTATCACTAACACTGGTCAGCAGGTTGTGAGGGATTTAAATAGCCCAGCTAGCTCCAGAACGAGGCTGAGGAGATTAACCCCCACATGACCAGTCCAGAGTTTAGACAGCAGAAGATAAACTCCGGACTGGACCATGACAGTTGTCTTGCAGCCCGCGGACATGCTGTGTTTAACGGGGGGGTATGTGGCGCCCCTGAGGCTCAATCGCCACAGAGGTACTGCACCTTCTCCTAAGGTGTAGTGCCCCACCATCCGGGTAAGGTGGGAACTCCTTTCCACACTCCAACACTCACATCCCACACGACAGGGTAGTTCAGCACAACCACATTGATGTGTCTCTCTCCTCCTAGACATAAGGAGTGCCTTGGTGGTTCCCAGCTTGGAACACTGGATGTGCTGCGAGGTGGGTGGAGTTGAGATCCATATAAAAGAGTGGGAAGGTTTAGAATTACAGGTCAGTCTGACGGGAGGTCAGGTGAGTCTGAGGACGGGTCTGAGAAGGAGTGCTGCAGCTGCCTCAGTGATCTGAGCCAGCTGGCATGGGAAAAGAACAGAAGGAGAAAGACGTAGAACTGCAACCTAAGCATCCATAAGAGAGAGAAAGAACAGTGCGGAACGAAGGAGTAGGAGAACAGAGGGGAGACAAGGGTTGGAAGAGGAACCCTGCCTATAGGTTCTCAGCGCAAGGCCGGGGCCCGGTCCCCGAGGTTGTATGGACACTTATGGTTCTGCAGCAGACACCGGTGGAGTAGTTGGCAGTAAATGCACTACTCCCATCTAAGACTTGGGGCACAACAGCAACTGAGAGCCAGGACTCCAGAGAAGGCGTCCCCGAGAGAGGCTACAGCTGTCTGCCAAACGAGTAGAGTTGTTAGGAACATCTGACAGGAGGAACTCCAGAGTACCACGGTACTGGAGTTCTTCACACCTTAAGGCGCAATAGAGGAGTCGTTCAGGAAAGGTCATGTTGGCGGAGTGTTGGAGAGGAGAATCCTGACTTGCCCGGGAGGTTGATTGAGTCTCTGCCCCGAGGACACGGCACGGAGGCAGGCACGAGTGTGTACCACGGACTGTGAGTAAAGCTTTGGAACTGCAAGCCCTGGTGTCTTCCATTCATTTGTGCGCTAACACCGTCAGCACCACTACATCTGGGTACCAGCATTCCTCACACCGCCTGCACCTATCCTCATCTATTGCAATTACACTCCCCTGGGGGTTACAGCTTCACCTGTGGTGAGCTACACCATCTATGCTGCAACACACTATCAGCCCCAGAGGATCTGCACGCAGCGTTGGCTTAACATCTTGCTTGCCAAACACCACAGGTGGCGACATGAACTATTCCATTCCACTTAAACTACATCAAATTCCACCATTACTTGAGAGGCCAGGGCGACGTACCGGGTCACCGCTGCTGCCTCAGTGATCTGAGCCAGCTGGCACGGGAAAGGAACAGAAGGAGAAAGACGTAGAACTGCAACCTAAGCTTCCATAAGAGAAAGAAAGAACAGTGCGGAACGAAGGAGTAGGAGAGCAGAGAGGAGACGTGGGTTGGAAGAGGAACCCTGCCTATAGGTTCTCAGCGCATGGCCGGGGCCCGGTCCCCGAGGTTGTATGGACACTTATGGTTCTGCAGCAGACACCGGTGGAGTTGTTGGCTATAAATGCACAACTCCCATCTAAGACTTGGGGCACAACAGCAACTGAATAGAGAGCCAGGACTCCGGAGAAGGGAGCCCCCGAGAGAGGCTACAGCTGTCTGCCATACGAGTAGAGTTGTTAGGAACTTCTGACAGGAGGAACTCCAGAGTACCACGGTACTGGAGTTATTCTCACCAGTCAGTCAGGAGAGTCTGAGGACGGGTCTGAGAAGGAGTGCTGCAGCTGCCTCAGTGATCTGAGCCAGCTGGCACGGGAAAGGAACAGAAGGAGAAAGACGTAGAACTGCAACCTAAGCTTCCATAAGAGAAAGAAAGAACAGTGCGGAACGAAGGAGTAGGAGAACAGAGAGGAGACGTGGGTTGGAAGAAGAACCCTGCCTATAGGTTCTCAGCGCATGGCCGAGGCCCGGTCCCCGAGGTTGTATGGACACTTATGGTTCTGCAGCAGACACCGGTGGAGTTGTTGGCTGTAAATGCACAACTCCCATCTAAGACTTGGGGCACAACAGCAACTGAATAGAGAGCCAGGACTCCGGAGAAGGGAGTCCCCGAGAGAGGCTACAGCTGTCTGCCATACGAGTAGAGTTGTTAGGAACTTCTGACAGGAGGAATTCCAGAGTACCACGGTACTGGAGCTCTTCACACCTTAAGGCGCAATAGAGGAGACGTTCAGGAAAGGTACATGCTGGTGAGTGTTGGAGAGGAGAATCCTGACTTGCCCGGGAGGTTGATTGAGTCTCTGTCCCGGAGGACACGGCACGGAGGCAGGCACCAGTGTGTACCACGGACTGTGAGTAAAGCTTTGGAACTGCAAGCCCTGATGTCTTCCATTCATTTGTGCGCTAACACTGTCAGCACCGTTACATCTGGGTACCAGCATTCCTCACACCGCCTGTGCCTATCCTCATCTATTGCAATTACACTGCCCTGGGGTTACAGCTTCACCTGTGGTGAGCTACACCATCTATGCTGCAACACACCATCAGCCCCAGAGGATCTGCACACAGCGTTGGCTTAACATCTTGCTTGCCAAACACCACAGGTGGCGTCACAAACTATTCCATTCCACTTAAACTACATCACATTCCACCATTACTTGGGCGCCCAGGGCCACGGACCGGGTCACCGCTGCTGTGACACATCCCACTGACACCGGCCCGGTACCGAGTACCCCACAGCCCTGGGAGGGCGACCCATACACGCCAACCAGCGCTGTGGAGTCTATACGCCAAACCACCGACTCTGACTCCTCAATTTCCCTGACTCCCGACTCTGACTCCACAGCACTGTCTCACTACTGACCATGTACATAAAGTGCAGCACAGATTCTTCTCAACTAAAAGCCGAGATCACAAACACAACAGACTTTTATAGCACATTTCCTAACTTTCACAAATT
Source organism: Dendrobates tinctorius (assembly GCF_039654945.1). Lineage (NCBI taxonomy): Eukaryota > Metazoa > Chordata > Amphibia > Anura > Dendrobatidae > Dendrobates > Dendrobates tinctorius. The sequence goes on along the minus strand of NW_027361722.1, from coordinate 17,289,072 downwards.
ATTATGGAACCATTACAGCACGTCCTGCACTAAACGACTGAACCCAATTTATTAGATATTTTTGGAATCGATCCATTTTATACCAACTCCGACTCCACAGCCCAGACTGTCGCCAATGTCAGCTTCTGATTGGCCGGCAGTTTGTACAACAGTGCACGGACCCGGCGGGTCTCTGCGCCGCAATACACTTCAGCTGAATGTGCGATTGAGGACACACATTCAGATGAAGTTTGCGCTGCATCGACGGGCCTCTCACCCACATGGGCAGAGTTGCGGTCGTGACCTCTGAGGCTGTGAACATTACGTTCCTGCATGTGGACATGTATGAAGATTCTTTTAAGAATTTTCTGAGTAGTTTTTCAGGGTGGACCGGTTAAAAAAAAATGCCTGAAAAAAAAAAATCTGCAGTGCAGACATACCCTTAGGGAGTGTGCACACGTTGCAGATTCTGCTGCAGAATCCTCCTCACAGATTTGTCTAAATCTGCAGGTCGAAAGACCTGCGGTTTATCTGCAGATTTAGTGCGGACTAGCCTGCGGTTTATCTGCGGATTAGCCTGCGCTTTTCCCCTGCGGTTTGACACCTGTCATGGAACAAGTGCCAAACCGCTGCGGAATCCGCACAAAGAATTGACATGCTGCTGGCATAAATCCGCGCAGAAAATTCCGTAATGTGTGCACTGCGTTTTTCAATTTACATAGACTAAAATGGTACTGTACAATGCAGCAGAAACTGCAGCAGAATCCGCAATGTGTGCACACACCCTTATGTGCACATGACTTTTTTTCAGGCAGATTCTGCTGGAATCCGCATGAAAAAACATCACTAAAAATGGATATAATGTGCAGAAATGTCCAATACTGCGATGCACAAGATCAGTCTTTTGTTATTTCTTTTAACCGCAAAAAAAAAAAAAGACTTTGTGTAGAAGAACTCAGCTGGAAAAAAAAGAATTTGTGTGCAGATAACATTTTTCTGAAGTGGTTTTGAAGAGTTTTGGACGTTTTTTCCTGCGGCGATCTTTGAAGTTGTTTAAGTTGTTTTCTTGTTTTTAATGCTTTTTTAGGTGCAATACAGGCAGAATCTGCCAGAAAATATTTGTTGTGTGCACAAACCCTTTTGGAGCAGAAACTGAGTGGAAACTCTCCAAGTCCTTCTCAAAATCTCAAAACTACCCAAAACGACGGTTTTTCTGCACATGGACTGAGTGTCCTTGCAAAAAAGAGAACACAGCCTGCGCTAAATCAGATCCCATACGGATCGTCTGTGTAGCGTCAGATCTTCACGGACACATTACAGATATTAATATAGGAAACTGTATTGATGTTGAAGTATAAAAGCAGATCGCACACCGATGTGAAATACGGACACGCCTGCGTTTTCACATACTGTAATGCGTTATTTTGTCGCATTCCGTGCGCAAGCGTGCGCATGAGGTTTTTTTTACGCCGTTGGACGGACCCAAAAATGCAACAGGTTGCGTCTGGTGCGCCTGGGCGCACATGACGAAAAAACGCATGCGCACAAAATCGCATATGAACGTGTGCAAATGTTAGACCATGCCCCCGCATGTTAAACATAGGTGCACATGACGCATGCGCATGGAGGCGCACGTTGCGCAAAAAAACACTAATGTGAAACCAGCCTTAGAATGGCCAGGTCAAAACATTCCACCCCAAAATTCGAGTAAATGGCAGCTGACGTCTGACAATTAACCTGCCTGGCAATGAATGAGTTACTGGAGCTCAGAATCAGCTGCACTAAGATCAGAGCCGATTTCCATGGATCAAGTCCATAAAGTGCAGTTGTGGCGGCAATGAAGCTTCCATCAGAGGGTCAGGATCATGGTGGACATGGATGATCAGCTGCCGCTCCTGGAAAAATTGAAACAAAAGATTATGACAACTAATCTTTATGTGCGCTGCGGGCTGGCGGAGTTTTTAGGGACTTTTATATTAATTGTAAGTAAGGCGTTATTCCCTATAATCCACTTCTGCTGCTGTGGAACCTCTTTCCGTAAGGTGCAAGGAGTAGCGCCCTATACTATACAGTACTCATTTTATATAGGTGTACGGTGGCTGAGGGGCTCAGTATAGCTAAAATATAAGTGGTCCCTTCCAAAAAGACTACATATATATATTTTTTTTTTCTTCCCTTAGCTATTTGGCTGCGGTTCTGTGGCTCAGATGGAGCTGAGTGGTTTAGCCAAAGCTCAGTTTCTAAGCGTCAATATGGCGTTTGGTTTTGCTGTCAGTGCTGGTGCCTATGTCTGTGCTGGAGTCTCAGGTGAGCGGGTAACTAGAAAATGGTGTCTTCTCATAGGTATTTACCCAGTTTTACTTTATTTTTCTTGTGTAGAATATCCATATAAAAAGTTCAGCTGCACTCACTATTCTGCTGGTGCAGTCACTGTGTACATACATTACTGATCCCGAGTTACATCCTGTATTATACCCCAGAGCTGCACTCACTATTCTGCTGGTGCAGTCACTGTGTACATACATTACATTACTGATCCCGAGTTACATCCTGTATTATACCCCAGAGCTGCACTCACTATTCTGCTGGTGCAGTCACTGTGTACATACATTACATTACTGATCCTGAGTTACATCCTGTATTATACTCCAGATCTGCACTCACTATTCTGCTGGTGCAGTCACTGTGTCCATACATTACTGATCCTGAGTTACATCCTGTATTATACCCCAGAGCTGCGCTCACTATTCTGCTGGTGCAGTCACTGTGTACATACATTACATTACTGATCCTGAGTTACATCCTGTATTATACTCCAGAGCTGCACTCACTATTCTGCTGGTGCAGTCACTGTGTTCATGTACTAGGTTTCTGGTAAGTAATGTCCGTTGCTCTGCAGGTGCCCATCTCAATCCGGCTGTGTCGTTTTCAATGTTCCTCCTAAAGAAGACCACCTGGCAGCTGATGCTCGTCTACTTTCTGGCACAATTCCTCGGCTCTTTTATTGGCGCATGCCTAGTATTTGGTTTGTATTTTGGTAAGAAATCATTTTCCCTTTTGGATGAACCAGCACGACTGCATTGTATCAGCAGACCGTTGAAGTTAATGGGTGCTGTGTAATACTTGCCACATGCGGAGGGGTTTCAGGGGTAACTGTACACATGATGGTTGGCTTTTACCACTGTTTACCCCTGACATCTTGGCCTTTCAGAAGGCGCACACCCTGCTGCGCCATGAGACCCTTCTAAGTTAAGGGATTGCACAAAGTAAAAAACTGTCTTTCTAAACAGGAGAACACTCGTAACGATTCCACAAGGAAAACCAAGCACAGTCCCTGCAATACAGAGAAATGTCCCAGATTATCATTCCCTTCCTGATTCTTGTCTTACTGGTACATTCTAGATGCCCTTCACGCGTACAGTGGTGGCAACTGGACGGTGTACGGACCACAGGCGACTGCTGGGATATTTGCATCCTATCCGTCAGAACATCTGAGTCTAGTGAATGGACTCGTGGATCAGGTAAAGTCTAATTCCTGCCGTTATACTGGGAAAAAGTATATGACTATAAACTGTAAAAAAAAGTAATTATTTTACAAGCTAAAATACTGTAGCTCTTATGTCTGCATCAAGCTGGAAAGGACATGGGGAGGAGCATTGTGAGATCAGTCAGCTGCTCTTGGCCAATGGTATCACACTACCAGGAAGCTGATTGGCTAAGACCAGCTAACAGGCCCCTTCTTGCAATGCTCCTCCCTCCAGTTCTTTCTAGACAGATTCAGGCAGCGTACAGTGTCTTGCATGGCAGGGGCTCAACAAGGTGAATGAAGAGTAAAAAAAATATTGTGCAGCAAGCATAGCATTCCTGAAACTGAAGGTTTGAAATATATGGCTGGAATCTAGACCAGATGGAACAATCATTCTATTGATGGACTGTCTGTTCCTCCAGGACAAAGATCACCCCAACTTCATTTTTTTTTGGGTTTTTTTTCTGTTTAAAATAAAGTCCTTTTCTTCTGTTTTGCCCCAGGTGATCGCCACTGCTGCCTTAATGATTTGCCTTCTAGCCATTTTTGATGAAAATAATAATGCAGCCCCCCGGGGTCTTCAGCCGTTTGTGAGTGGTCTGATAGTCCTGCTCGTTGGCCTTTCTATGGGATTCAACTGTGGATACCCCATTAATCCAGCCCGGGACCTGGCCCCCCGAATCTTCACAGCGTGTGTTGGCTGGGGCCTAGAAGTCTTCAGGTAACTTGAGCACTCTTCTTATTTCACTTACCTCTGCTAAAAAGCACTTAAATATGGGAGAGTGGATGTGTCTTGCAGTTGAACCATTGTCAGTTCATAGCACTCTTAATATTTCTGCAAACTTCAGAGCTGAAATCTTCCAGCATCCCCAGCTGGCTCAAATTTACCATAATGTAACCTGGGATTGGTCTGTTCTGATGGTATATCTTTATCTTCTAGGGCTGGAGGTCACTGGTGGTGGGTACCTGTAGTGGGTCCCATGATCGGTGGGGTCATTGGGACATGTCTTTATGAACTGCTCATTGAAATTCATCACGCACCGAACCGGTGCAAGGCCGACCATGAAGAAAATGGAGAGTGCGATCCTCCTGAACTCCCGCTGATCGAATTAATGGGATAGGCTGCATGTGGGCAGCTGTAGACTAAAAATTTTAATGGCCGTCTTTGTGAAATTTTACATAACTGGTTACTCTTGATGCTCCTTACCACCCACTCACCCCAGCAAGGTCACATCTTGTGCTGTCAGTCTTGTGGCAAAGCCCTATAATGGCGGGGAGGACTACCGGATGCCACTATTCGGATCAGATCATCTTTCATTTTCAGGTGCCTCTGAAACATGAGTCTTGGAATCTGAGATCTTCCTTTCCACTTTTTATTTTTTTTTTTTTTGTTATAAATTGTCTTATATAGACTGAACCGTATATAAATCACAGCCGATGAGTGACTGGTGCTGTGGGCCATGCGAACCAGATGACCTCTCATTTTCAAGGGCCTCTGAAACATGAGACTTGGTTATTGTGAGCAGCTGTTGCATTTTTAATTTGGTTTTATAACTGATTTTGTTTTATTTGAATAAAAACTTTTTATTTCAGGATCAGCATTGGGACTTTTAGATGTAGATTTTGTAACCTTTTTAATGATGAGACCCACAAAATGTTAGGCTTTGTTCTGCTAAGGAGCAGCAGAATGTAGAGGCAGAGACCCTGATTTCAAAAAGATTGAATAATAGGCAGTGACTACTAGAATGGTATTTAACAGGGAGAAATACGAGACTCTACATCTGGGCAAGAAAAATTAAAAATTACATCTACAGAATGGGAGTAATAGAACTAAGCAACAGCAGGTGTGAAAGACTTGAGTATTCTAATACAGCGTGGGCCATTTACATGGATAAATCTAAATAAAATGGGAATGGTTGGTGATATCAACTTCCTGTTTGTGACACATTATTATATTGGGGGGACTTTCCAAGATGGGTGGTGGCCATTTTGAAATCAGCCACTTTGGATTCAACTTTATTTTTTCCAATAGGAAGAGGGTCATGTGACGCATAAAACTTATTGAGAATTTCACAAGAAAAACAAGGATGTGCTTGGTTTAAATGTAACTCTATTCTTTTGTGAGTTATTTACAAGTTTATGACCATTTATAAATATGTCCCAAGTGCTGCCCATTGTGTTGGATTTTCAATGCAACCCTCTTCTCCCACTCTTGACACACTGACAGCAACACCGCAGAAGAAATGCTAGTCTTAAGCCCCCGTTACACACTGCGATATCGCTAGCACTATCGCTGTAACGTCATCGATTTTGTGACATTGCAGCGATATTGCTAGCGATATCGCTGCATGTGATACTTACCTACGACCGGCTCCCCCGCTGGTAATCGCTGATCGCGTGAGAAGCTGCTGGACCATTCCTCGTCGGTCACTTCCTGCAGCGCTTCCTGCTGTGACGACGAGCAGCGTGTGGAGCCGGGCAGGAGGACGTCAGGATCGCCGCGTCTGACAGGTAAGTAGCGACCCCTATCCCCAGCGATGTCGCTGGTGATATCTGCCTGAGTGGCAGCTCACTAGCGACCACCTAGCGATGCACCAGCGATCCTGACCGCGTCATATCGCTGGTCGGGATCGCTGGTGCATCGCTAGGTGTAACGGTACCCTAAGGCTACTTTCAGACTTGCGTTATGAGGCGCAGGGCTGCAGCTAAGCTCTGCCCCCAGTCGCGCCTTCTCCGGTCAGCTCCTCCTATGGGCGCATGACTCTGCATGCGACCGGTGTACTCTATATTTAGCGTTGGGTACACTGGCCATGCGCTGGTCTGCTTTTGCCGGCCGAGGAGCTGACAGGAGGAGGCAATGCTCGGGGTGGAGCCTAGTGACGGCCTTGCGCTGCGCCTCATAACGCAAGTCTTAAAGTAGCCTTAAGGGGTCACATTCTTTGTAGGAATGCTTGGACCTGACCCCCATAATGAGGTGGGGCACCATCTTGGAAAAACTCAGGGAACGTGCCTTCTTCAGTGCGTAAAGAGGGCAACACGTCATGGAGCAATTTCAGATATCCAGTGGCATTGAGGTTTCCATTGATGAACAAAGTCCCCACTACCTTTGTACCCCATATACCATCAATTATGGGTGTCAGGTCTGAGCGTTCCTACATGAACAGTTTCCTGGAAAGTGGACTGGTCATCATGGGCCAGTTGAATGGCCACCAAGATCTCCCAATCTGACCCCCTTAGACTTATCTTTGGGGTCATCTGAAGGCAATTGTCTATGCTGTGAAGATGCGAGATGTGCAGCGTCTGAAACAACAGATACTGGAAGCCTTTGCTAGCATTTCTTCTGCGGTGTTGCTATCAGTGTGTCAAGAGTGACCATCTTACCTTGACTGAATTTACAAGTTTATGACCACTTTATATAATGTGTTCAAAATGCTGGCCATTGTGTTGGATTGTCTATGCCATAGACAATCCAACACAATGGCCAGCATTTTGAACACATTATATAAAGTGGTCATAAACTTGTAAATTCAGTCAAGGTAAGATGGTCACAGGGGAGCACCAGCCAAGTGCAGCTTTGGGTGATGTAATCCAGCTCCAGCCGGGTGCCTCAGACGAGGAAGGGAGGTGCAAAGTTGGATGAAAGCCGGTCAGCAGGAGCGCAAAAACAGGGGCTAAATTAGTAATCAATCTTTTAGTAAATCCACAACGTGTTTCAACAGGTTATTCTGTCTTCCTCAGGTGGCAAAGAGTGGTGTTTAGATCAACCACCCATGCTGTAAGGTGCAGGACCTTTTAAGGCTACAAAAAGTTAATGGCCCACTGAGAGGTGTGATGTGGCAGTAGCTTCCCAGTATGATCAAAATGTTAAAATAAAAACCTCGTGTTCAGGTTTGTAAATTTTTGCCTGGCAGTATTGGATAAACATATTTGGATATGTGGCCCAAGGCTTTTTTTCTACAGTTGCCAAGAATAGACCTGTTTTGTGTCCAGGCACAAGGACACATCATATCTAGTCTACGCCCTAAACTCAAGGATTGACCTGTAGGGATAGCTGCCCTTTGTCAAAATTAGAGTCTGTCTCTGAATTATGCCTTCCCTACTCTATGGTCTCCTTTCAAAGGTTCTAAGGAAAGTGAGAAGACCGGGACAGAATTAGTCCGATGACGCCCTTTTATCTCAAAATGGCTTGGTTCACACCAATTTACTTCCCTTCCGTTTACGCCTATGGGTGCTTCCAGACATTCCAGATCTCCTTAATTGGGGACCTGTGGTCCACCCTCCGGTTAGGGGCCTGCATCTGACTACTTGTGTCATGAACGGAGACTTCTTGAAAAGCAGAGGTTATCTTAGAGTGGTTTCCACCCCGTTAAGATGCAGGAAACTGGTCACATCCATGATCAATTTCAGATTTGGAAAGTTTTTTTTTGTGAAGGCCTCGTAACTCATTCTGGATGCCACGTGGCCTGCCAGAAAGGGCATTGTCAGAACGGTGTTGCTGCGGGAGAAGAGTATCCATTGTTTTATTTTGAATGGGAACCAAAAGTGATTTAAGCAGGGGTCGTCTAGCAGTGGACAAGCCCTTTAACCTCTTCCCACTGCCATCTTTCTTCACCTTCCTGACCAGGCCACTTTGGAACAATTCTAAACATCTCAGTGATTATAAGTGTATTATCATTGTATGGCATTTTTCTTTGTGTTAGTGGTAAATGTAAGTCAATATAATTTGTTTTAAGAAAATATAAAAAATAACATTAAAATAATGCATTTTTTTCCTTATTATAGACATTCTGCATAAAATGGTTAACATTAACAAATTCTGCTTTATATCCACATCATATTTTTTTTTGGTTAGAATGGTTAAAGTTTATTTTTTTTTTTTTTTTAATGTCAATAAAATATACAGAACCTATACTTGGGCACTTTGATTTGAGAGCACAAATTTTGCTGCGTTTCTTTTGGGAAAGGAGGAGCCATAGTGCTTTTCCAGAGTCTTTGTGCTACCAGTAATGTGGAAGCCCCCTATATTTCCATTAGCAGATGATAGACCTGAGTGGGGACATGCTTTTGTGTGTTTAGTTGAAGCTTGTATTACCATTTTCAGATACAATATTTTAGATCCGTTCACATTTATCCTGCGCTCTATGCTGAGCACTACCATTAGATTTCCGTGTAAATCTATGAGTGACGTGATTCAGCTGAAACCTCCGAGGGATCCATTCACTATAGTGAGGCAGCAGAGTTACTCTGGACTAAGTATGGCCTCTGTTCCGCGATTTCGTTCTTTTCAGAAGTCCACAAAACTGTGGCTGATGGCACTTTTGTGCAATCCTAAAAAGACAGACACCGCCGGATCACAGGTCAGATGACGTCCATACTGCCTCATTACAGAAAATCTTCCGTTAGAGGTTTTGTCTGAATCACATCTTGGAGCTTCATCACAAGCAAAGGTTTTTGTAAGAAATATTAAATAAATTTCAGTAAGCGTGTTCAATACTTTCCTGTATTATTTCCTGTATAAAAAAAAAAAGAATTTGTGTAGAAGAACTCAGCTGGAAAAAAAAGAATTTGTGTGCACATAACATTTTCTTGAAGTGGTTTTGAAGAGTTTTGGAAGTTTTTTCCTGCGGCGATCTTTGAAGCCTTTTTGATTTTTAAGTTGTTTTCTTGTTTTTAATGCTTTTTTAGGTGCAATACAGGCAGAATCTGCCAGAAAATGTGTTGTGTCCACAAACCCTTTTGGAGCAGAAACTGAGTGGAAACTCTCCAAGTCCTTCTCAAAACTACCCAAAACGACGGTTTTTCTGCACACGGACTGAGTGTCCTTGCAAAAAAGAGATCATAGCCTGCCCTAAATCAGATCCCATATGGATCGTCTGTGTAGCATCAGATCTTCACGGACACATTACAGATATTAATATAGGAAACTGTATTGATGTTGAAGTATAAAAGCAGATCGCACACCGATGTGAAATACGGACACAAGAAGGGTGAAACGCGGACGATTTTTCAGAATCTCGTCTGATCCCAAACTAAGCGTCAGTGCACACGACATCTTTTGTGAACCCGTTGAATATATAAAGTAGAAGAAGCTTCACTAACCGCAAGCTTTTCTTCATGAAGATTTTTTTTCCACCAATTTTTTGCTGTTGTTCTGAGCACAAAGTGTTCAATGTTTTTTGAGCATTTTTTTTTTCCATAATATTTTTGGGCATCTTTTTTTGTTTGTCACAAATTTACGCCTACTGGATTTCATTTTTAGACTTTAGGAGAGTCCAAAATATCACAAATTTATTAACAAAACTTGAACTAATTAATTTGCCAAGACTTACCCCGTCAATATTTTTTTTCTTAGGCTACTTTCACATTAGCGTTTTTTAGCGCTGCGCTTCGTGCGCAATAGAAACGCATGCAAAAAATGCATCATGCGCTTTGCATGCGTTTGTGTTTTTAGGCGCATGCGTTTTAAGCAGTTTCTAGCCATGTTAACTCTTAAAACGCATGCGTGCGCATGTCCATGCGCATGCCTGCGTTGCCACAGACTGTAATGCGTTATTTTGTCGCATTCCATGCGCATGAGTTTTTTTACGCCGTTGGACGGACCCAAAAATGCAACAGGTTGCGTCTGGCGCGCCTGGGCGCACATGACGAAAAACGCATGCGCGCTAAAAAGCATACGAACGCGTGCAGATGCTAGACCATGCGCCCCCCCATGTTAAACATAGGTGCACATGACGCATGCGGGCGCAAAAAACGCAAATGTGAAACAAGCCTTAGAATGGCCAGGCCGATATATCTTAAAAGACAAAACATTCCACCCCAAAATTGGAGTAAATGGCAGCTGACTTCTGACAATTAACCTGCCTGGCAATGAATGAGTTACTGGAGCTCAGAATCAGCTGCACTTACATCAGAGCCAATTTCCATGGATCAAGTCCATAAAGTGCAGCTGTGGCGGCAAAGAAGCTTCCATCAGAGGGTCAGGATCATGGCGGACATGGATGATCAGCTGCCGCTCCTGGAAAAGTTGAAACAAAAGATTAAGACAACTAATCTTTATGTGCGCTGCGGGCTGGCGGAGTTTTTAGGGACTTTTATATTAATTGTACGTAAGGCGTTATTCCCTATAATCCACTTTTGCTGCTGTGGAACCTCTTTCCGTAAGGTGCAAGGAGTAGCGCCCTATACTATACAGTACTCATTTTATATAGGTGTACGGTGGCTGAGGGGCTCAGTATAGCTAAAATATAAGTGGTCCCTTCCAAAAAGACTACATATATATATATTTTTTTTTCTTCCCTTAGCTATTTGGCTGCGGTTCTGTGGCTCAGATGGAGCTGAGTGGTTTAGCCAAAGCTCAGTTTCTAAGCGTCAATATGGCGTTTGGTTTTGCTGTCAGTGCTGGTGCCTATGTCTGTGCTGGAGTCTCAGGTGAGCGGGTAACTAGAAAATGGTGTCTTCTCATAGGTATTTACCCAGTTTTACTTTATTTTTCTTGTGTAGAATATCCATATAAAAAGTTCAGCTGCACTCACTATTCTGTTGGTGCAGTCACTGTGTACATACATTACATTACTGATCCTGAGTTACATCCTGTATTATACCCCAGAGCTGCACTCACTATTCTGCTGGTGCAGTCACTGTGTACATACATTACTGATCCTGAGTTACATCCTGTATTATACCCCAGAGCTGCACTCACTATTCTGCTGGTGCAGTCACTGTGTTCATGTACTAGGTTTCTGGTAAGTAATGTCCGTTGCTCTGCAGGTGCCCATCTCAATCCGGCTGTGTCGTTCTCAATGTTCCTCCTAAAGAAGACCACCTGGCAGCTGATGCTCGTCTACTTTCTGGCACAATTCCTCGGCTCTTTTATTGGCGCATGCCTAGTATTTGGTTTGTATTTTGGTAAGAAATCATTTTCCCTTTTGGATGAACCAGCACGACTGCATTGTATCAGCAGACCGTTGAAGTTAAAGGGGGCTGTGTAATACTTGCCACATGCGGAGGGGTTTCGGGGTAACTGTACACACGATGGTTGGCTTTTACCACTGTTTACCCCTGACATCTTGGCCTTTCAGAGGGCGCACACCCTGCTGAGCCATGAGACCCTTCTAAGTTAAGGGATTGCACAAAGTAAAAAACTGTCTTTCTAAACAGGAGAACACTCGTAACGATTCCACAAGGAAAACCAAGCACAGTCCCTGCAATACAGAGAAATGTCCCAGATTATCATTCCCTTCCTGATTCTTGTCTTACTGGTACATTCTAGATGCCCTTCACGCGTACAGTGGTGGCAACTGGACGGTGTACGGACCACAGGCGACTGCTGGGATATTTGCATCCTATCCGTCAGAACATCTGAGTCTAGTGAATGGACTCGTGGATCAGGTAAAGTCTAATTCCTGCTGTTATACTGGAAAAAAGTATATGACTATAAACTGCAAAAAAAGTAATTATTTTACAAGCTAAAATACTGTAGCTCTTATGTCTGCATCAAGCTGGAAAGGACATGGGGAGGAGCATTGTGAGATCAGTCAGCTGCTCTTGGCCAATGGTATCACACTACCAGGAAGCTGATTGGCTAAGACCAGCTAACAGGCCCCTTCTTGCAATGCTCCTCCCTCCAGTCCTTTCTAGACAGATTCAGGCAGCGTACAGTGTCTTGCATGGCAGGGGCTCAACAAGGCGAATGAAGAGTAAAAAAAAATATTGTGCAGCAGGCATAGCATTCCTGAAACTGAAGGTTTGAAATATATGGCTGGAATCTAGACCAGATGGAACAATCATTCTATTGATGGACTGTCTGTTCCTCCAGGACAAAGATCACCCCCAACTTCATTTTTTGTTTGTTTTTTTTCTGTTTAAAATAAAGTCCTTTTCCAGGACGTCCACCTGACAGCACCATGGAGGACGTCCTCCTCCTCCTTACAGGGACAGGAAAGCACACGAGAGGTTAAAAGGCCATGTCCCACCCCCTTTCCCTCAGTGTTTTTCCTGTCCCTGCACGGAGGGACACGCGAGAGCTTACCGGAGGGGCCCAGGGGATTGTGCGGCCGGTCCAATCCTTCCCCTGTCAAGAGGTCCCGGGGCCGAAACTTCCCGGTGGGGAGTCCCTCGGCTCCAAAGGCCAGGAGCAGGACGACGCTCCTGGAGGGAGCCGTTCCTCCCGGTGGGGGGGCTCTCTGCTCCAGGACGGGTCGGCTCCCCGCAGGCGGCTGGCCGTGCGGGCACCGACAGAAGTGGGCGCAATCGGCCGCGGCGGGTCGAGTACCCGCAGGACGACGCCGACGGCTGGGCATTGGAGGCCGGAGCGCCATAGCAGGCGGGGAGGCGGCTCCCTGCATGCGCCGAGCGCGGTCGCGCGCAGATGCCCGGCAGGAAGTGGAGGCGCGGCTTACCAGCGTCACATCCGGTGACGTCAGACGCCGGTTTCAAATCCAGGGCGCGCGCGCTCCTGGACCACAGCGTTCTCCAGAGTCGTCACAGGTCGTTCCAGGCTGTGTGACTGCATCGGACGCCAGGGGATGGAAGGCAACACTGCATCTGGTGGAGGGGTAAGTGCGCATAGCGCAGACCACCCTCCCCACCCGTCCCCACAGCCCAGATCTGATGAGGTGCCCCTTATGTTATCAGGAAAAGGGAACCCCGGCAGAGTCCCCCTCGGGGAAGGACCCGGCAAAAGCCACCTCCAAATCAGTCAGATGTCCGGTGTGCAGAGTAAAGCTGCCAGACACCTATAGCAAGACCCTATGCGGTCCCTGTACCTCCAGGGTCATAGGCGAGGAACAGCCATCTCTACTTTCCGAAATGAGGTCGCTGATAAGGGAAGAGATTCAGGCCTCTACAACTCGGCGTCGATCCCCCAGCCCTGGGCCAAGTCGCAAGCGTCCGAGGTGGGAACCAGTCCCAGTATCAGAGGCGAGCCCTAGCGAGGAATCCGATTTCCGGGACTCAGATCAGGAGGAAGAAGGCGAGATCCTGGGGGATAGTCAGGAGCAGAACAGAAAGTACCTATTCAGACTGGAGGATACGGACGAGGCACGGTCAGAAATACCATGCAGATGGAAGAAGTCCCTAAGCCACAGTCCAGACAGGACTTAATGTTTGGAGGACTGGTGTCCCGCAAACAGGTGGTGTTCCCTGTAAGCGAGCACATCAAAGCAATGATCCTGGAGGAGTGGAAAGAAGCAGAGCGTCGGTTGACACTCTCCCGAGACTTTAAAAATAGACTGCCCTTCGATCCCGAGGAAACTCGGGCGTGGGAAGAAGTCCCTAAGATCGACGTCCCAGTCGCCAAGGTTACTAAGAAGTCGGCTATCCCAGCCGAGGACTCATCCGGTCTTCGAGACCCGATGGATAGAAAGGCGGACGTCTTGTTAAAAAGAGCATGGGAGACGTCGGCGGCCCTGATTAGAGCCAACATAGCGGCCACCTCGGTGGCTAGGTCTATGTTCCTGTGGTTGGGGCAATTGGAGGAACACCTAACCAACAAAACCCCGAGGTCAGAGATACTAGCATCTCTTCCTCTCTTGAAATCAGCCACGGCGTTCCTGTCGGATACGTCGGCGGAATCAGTTAGGTTTGCGGCCAGAAACAGCTCCCTCTCTAATGCGGCCCGGAGAGCAGTCTGGCTTAGATCCTGGTCGGGGGATAACTTTGCTTTAGAAGGGTTATGTGCCATCCCTTTCTCGGGTCTGAGGGTGTTTGGTCCAGCCCTGGATAATATCCTTGAGCTGGTGTCCGATAAGAATAAGGGATTCCCGGAAGAAAAGCCCAGGCGGTCCCAGTCCTTTCGGAGAGGCTCCTTCTTCAGAGGACAGTCAGAGTTTAGGGGCCGGGCGAGGTCTAATAGAAGCTCCTACAAAGGCTCCTTCAGCCAAAGTGGGAGGAACAGAGGTCCCCCATTTGCATCGACTTCTAGATCGAGGAGACAATGACGCCATAGGCATTGGGGGGAGACTTCGCCACTTTGCAGCAAACTGGTCACGAGTCACCAACAATCAGTGGGTCCTCAGAACCATCAGGGAAGGTTACAGGATAGAGCTCTATTCTCCTCCCCCCGACAGATATATTGCCCCCACTGTCGTCCAGGAGGACTCCGCAATGTGGTCGGATCTTCAGGACATGTTAGACTCAGGGGTCATAATACCAGTTTCACTGTCAGAAAGAGGGAAAGGGCACTACTCTTCCCTGTTTGCAATCACAAAGAAATCCGGCGAGGCCCGCACCATCATAAACCTGAAGCCACTAAATGCTTGGGTCAGATACAGGAGGTTCCGGATGGAATCAATCCGATCCGCAATTCCTCTGATAGACAGGGACGCAGTTATGTGCACCCTAGACCTAAAAAAGGCATACTATCAGGTTCCTATTCATCCCTCATCCCAAGGCCTACTAAGGTTCGCGATCAGTTCACCAGCCCGGACCTGCCATTTCCAGTTCCAGGGTCTTCCATTCGGGCTGGCCTCAGCTCCCAGGATCTTTACAAAGCTGGTGGTAGAGGTGGTGGCCTACCTGAGAGATCAGGGTATTGTGATTGTGCCGTACCTGGACGACTTCTTACTGGTGGCAAGATCCAAAGAAGCGCTCATCCGAGACAGGATCCGAACAACTACTGTGATGGAGTTCCTGGGCTGGGTGATCAACTGGGAGAAGTCGGACCTCACACCAGACACCAGAAAGGTATTCCTGGGAGTCCTCCTAGACTCAGCCGACAGAATATCCTGGCTACCCGAGCAGAAGCAGAAGTCCATTCAGGCCAGAACCAGAGGCCTGTTGAAGCGTCAATGCTCCATAAGGGAAGCAATGGAGGTCCTGGGCCTCATGACGGCCTGCATCCAGTGCGTCCGTTGGGCCCAATTCCACTCGCGGTTGTTACAAAGAGAGATTCTCGCGAGGTGGGACAGGAGTCAGGCGTCGCTAGACAAACCCCTAAGGCTCTCAGGACGAGAAAAGGAGTCCCTTCGCTGGTGGTTACAGGCCAGGAACCTTCAGGTGGGCGTGCATTGGACAACCTCTCCATATGTGGTAGTCACCACAGACGCAAGTGCATGGGGATGGGGAGCCCACATAGAAGGGAAGATCTTCCAGGGGAAGTGGCCAGCAAGCATCAAGGCCAGATCCTCCAATTTCAAGGAACTCTTCGCGGTCTGGGAAGCGTTGCGGAGAAACCGGTCGGTACTAAAGAGTCGTCATGTTCGCATTTTATCCGACAATACAACGACAGTGGCATTCCTGAAACACCAAGGAGGAACCAGACATCAACCACTACAGGCACTGGCGGAAAAGATATTCACGTGGGCAGAACGGACAGTTCGATCCGTGACCGCGGTACATCTAGAGGGTTCCCAAAACGAAGTGGCAGACTACCTGAGCAGACAACAGATCCACCCGACAGAGTGGGAATTGAACGTAGAGATCTTCGACCAGCTTTGTCAGCGCTGGGGGAACCCCAGTATAGATCTCTTCGCAAGCCGGAAGAACTCGAAGGTTCCCAGATTCTACTCCCTAAATCCGATGGACCATCCAGAAGGCGTAGACGCCCTGAGTCAGACTTGGGGAGAATCCCTCTCTTATGCGTTCCCACCACTGGCCCTCATACCGGCAGTGCTCAGAAAGATACGCGAGGACCCCACGCAAGAGTGATATTGATAGTGCCATACTGGCCGAGGAGAAGCTGGTTTTCCCTTCTGGGAGCCATGGCAGTAGAAGATCCAGTCGAGCTGCCCTTGTGGGAGAACATCATCCACCAGGGCCCGATCCACCACCCGGACCCAGCAAGACTCCATTTATCAGCTTGGATCCTGAGAGGGACATCCTGAAGGCAAAAGGATTGTCGGAGCAAGTCATATCCACCCTACAGGCCAGCAGGAAGCCGGTGACGTCGGCAATTTATCGGAAGATATGGAAAAGATTCTGTCTGGAGGGTGGCAGGTCCGAGCTCGTGGCAGGCACCCCCTGATCTCCCTAACATACTAGGGTTCCTGCAGGCAGGTTTTAATAAAGGCCTCAAGCCCAGCACTCTAAAAGTCCAGGTTTCAGCTTTGAGCGCCTTCTTCGATTATCAGTTAGCTGCACATCCCTGGGTGATAAGGTTTATAAAAGCCACACAGCGCCTGCGCCCCACGATTAGGCAGCTCACCCCGCCATGGGACCTGGGCCTGGTACTTCGGTTCCTCTGCTCGGACACTTTCGCCCTTAGTGAGAAGATAGCCATCCCTGCTCTCACTCGTAAAACGGCCTTTCTAGTAGCCATTACCACGGCCAAAAGAATAGGGGAGATCCAGGCCCTATCCACTAAGGATCCATACCTCCAGATAAGCGAGGATAGTATAATCCTAAGGTTAGACCTGGCATTTACCCCGAAGGTAGTCTCTACAAGAAATCTGAACCAGGAGGTAGTGTTACCCTCTTTCTGCGATAATCCCCGAAATGAGAAGGAGCGGCGGCTCCACTCGCTAGACGTGAGGCGCGCAGTTATAGAATACCTAGAGGCCACCAATAGTTGGCGTGTCGACCCGAACCTGTTCGTTCTCTTTGGAGGTAGGAATAAAGGGAAGAAGGCCTCTAAGGCGTCCATCGCGCATTGGATTACCTCAGTAATCTCGGATGCCTACCAGGCTGAAGGCGCCAGCCCGCCTGATTCCTTAAAAGCCCACTCTACGAGGGCGGTATCGGCCTCATGGGCCGAGCGGGCGGGGGCGTCAGTTGATCAAATTTGTCGAGCGGCAACCTGGGCTAGTCTTAATACATTCTGCAAACATTACAAACTACATGTGTTAGCTGGCCAACAAACCGCATTTGGGAGAAAAGTTCTCCAGGCAGTAATCCCACCCTGAGGAGGTGCTTTGGTACTCTCCATGGTGCTGTCAGGTGGACGTCCTGGAAAATAGGTATTAGACCTACCGGTAATGATGTTTCCAGGAGTCCATCCTGACAGCACGGGTAGTTCCCTCCCTGTTATGTTATACTATGTTGTATTATGTTATGTCATATGCTGTAATATGATTGTTTCATTAAACCGTTACTAGCATCATCCACCTTGTGGTACTTGTCAAATCACTGAGGGAAAGGGGGTGGGACATGGCCTTTTAACCTCTCGTGTGCTTTCCTGTCCCTGTAAGGAGGAGGAGGACGTCCTCCATGGTGCTGTCAGGATGGACTCCTGGAAACATCATTACCGGTAGGTCTAATACCTATTTTCTTCTGTTTTGCCCCAGGTGATCGCCACTGCTGCCTTAATGATTTGCCTTCTAGCCATTATTGATGAAAATAATAATGCAGCCCCCCCGGGGTCTTCAGCCGTTTGTGATTGGTCTGATAGTCCTGCTCGTTGGCCTTTCTATGGGATTCAACTGTGGATACCCCATTAATCCAGCCCGGGACCTGGCCCCCCGAATCTTCACAGCGTGTGTTGGCTGGGGCCTAGAAGTCTTCAGGTAACTTGAGAACTCTTCTTATTTCACTTAGCTCTGCTAAAAAGCACTTAAATATGGGAAAGTGGATGTGTCTTGCAGTTGAACCATTGTCAGTTCATAGAACTCTTAATATTTCTGTAAACTTCAGAGCTGAAATCTTCCAGCATCCCCAGCTGGCTCAAATTTACCATAATGTAACCTGGGATTGGTCTGTTCTGATGGTATATCTTTATCTTCTAGGGCTGGAGGTCACTGGTGGTGGGTACCTGTAGTGGGTCCCATGATCGGTGGGGTCATTGGGACATGTCTTTATGAACTGCTCATTGAAATTCACCACACACCGAACCGGTGCAAGGCCGACCATGAAGAAAATGGAGAGTGCGATCCTCCTGAACTCCCGATTGAATTAATGGGATAGGCTGCATGTGGTCAGCTGTAGACTAAAAATTTTAATGGCCGTCTTTGTGAAATTTTACATAACTGGTTACTCTTGATGCTCCTTACCACCCACTCACCCCAGCAAGGTCACATCTTGTGCTGTCAGTCTTGTGGCAAAGCCCTATAATGGCGGGGAGGACTACCGGATGCCACTATTCGGATCAGATCATCTTTCATTTTCAGGTGCCTCTGAAACATGAGTCTTGGAATCTGAGATCTTCCTTTCCACTTTTTATTTTTTTTTTGTTATAAATTGTCTTATATAGACTGAACCGTATATAAATCACAGCCGATGAGTGACTGGTGCTGTGGGCCATGCGAACCAGATGACCTCTCATTTTCAAGGGCCTCTGAGACTTGGTTATTGTGAGCAGCTGTTGCATTTTTAATTTGGTTTTATAACTGATTTTGTTTTATTTGAATAAAAACTCTTTATTTCAGGATCAGCATTGGGACTTTTAGATGTAGATTCTGTAACCTTTTTAATGATGAGACCCACAAAATGTTAGGATTTGTTTTGCTAAGGAGCAGCAGAATGTAGAGGCAGAGACCCTGATTTCAAAAAGATTGAATAATGGGCAGCGATTACTAGAATGGTATTTAACAGGGAGAAATGCAAGACTCTACATCTGGGCAAGAAAAATTAAAAATTACATCTACAGAATGGGAGTAATAGAACTAAGCAACAGCAGGTGTGAAAGACTTGAGTATTCTAATACAGCGTGGGCCATTTACATGGATAAATCTAAATAAAATGGAAATGGTTGGTGATATCAACTTCCTGTTTGTGACACATTATTATATTGGGGGGACTTTTCAAGATGGGTGGTGACCTTGGTGGCCATTTTGAAATCAGCCACTTTGGATTCAACTTTATTTTTTCCAGTAGGAAGAGGGTCATGTGACGCATAAAACTTATTGAGAATTTCACAAGAAAAACAAGGACGTGCTTGGTTTTAATGCAACTTTATTCTTTCATGAGTTATTTACAAGTTTATGACCATTTATAAATCTGTCCAAAGTGCTGACCATTGTGCTGGATTTTCAATGCAACCCTCTTCTCCCACTCTTGACACACTGACAGCAACACCGCAGAAGAAATGCTAGTCTAAGGCTACTTTCAGACTTGCATTATGAGGCGCAGGGCCGCAGCTAAGCTCTGCGCCTCCTCCGGTCAGCTCCTCCTATGGGCGCATGACTCTGCCTGCAACCGGTGTACTCCTATATTTAGCGTTGGGTACGCTGGCCGTGCGCTGGTCTGCTTTTGCTGGAGGAGGAGCTGACTGGAGGAGGCAATGCTGGGGGCAGAGCCTAGTGGCGGCCCTGCGCTGTGCCTCATAACGTAAGTCTTAAGGCTAATTTAAGGGGTCACATTCTTTGTAGGAATGCTCGGACCTGACACCCATAATGAGGTGGGGCACCATCTTGCTGGAAAAACTCAGGGAGCGTGCCTTCTTCAGTGCATAAAGAGGGCAACAGGTCATCATGGAGCAATTTCAGATATCCAGTGGCATTGAGGTTTCCATTGATGAAGACTGGCCCCACTACCTTTGTACCCCAAATACCATACCATCAATTATGGGTGTCAGGTCCGAGCATTCCTACATGAACAGTTTCATGAAAAGTGGATTGGTCATCATGGGCCAGTTGAATGGGAGACCTTGGTGGCCAATCTGACCCCCTTAGACTTCTATCTTTGGGGTCATCTGAAGGCAATTGTCTATGCTGTGAAGATGTGAGATGTGCAGCATCTGAAACAACGGATACTGGAAGCCTGTGCTAGCATTTCTTCTGCGGTGTTGCTATCAGTGTGTCAAGAGTGGGAGAAGAGTGTTGCATAGACAATCCAACACAATGGCCAGCATTTTGAACACATTATATAAAGTGGTCATAAACCTTGTAAATTCAGTCAAGGTAAGACGGTCACAGGGGAGCGCCAGCTAAGCGCAGCTTTGGGTGATGTAATTCAGCTCCAGCCGGGTGCCTCAGACGAGGAAGGGAGGTGCAAAGTTGGATGAAAGCCGGTCAGCAGGAGCGCAAAAACAGGGCCTAAACTAGTAATCAATCTTTTAGTAAATCCACAACGGGTTTCAACAGGTTATTCTGTCTTCCTCAGGTGGCAAAGAGTGGTGTTTGGATCAATCACCCATGCTGTAAGGTGCAGGACCTTTTAAGGCTACAAAAAGTTAATGGCCCACTGAGAGGTGTGATGAGGCAGTGGCTTCACAGTATGATCAAAATGTTAAAATAAAAACCTCGTCTTCAGTTTTGTAAGTTTTTGCCTGGTGGCGTTGGATCAACATATTTGGATATGTGGCCCAAGGCTTTTTTTTCTACAGTTGCCAAGAATAGACCTGTTTTGTCTCCAGGCACAAGGACACATCATACCTAGTCTACTCCCTAAACTCAAGGATTGACCTGTAGGGATAGCTGCTCTTTGTCAAAATTAGAGTCTGTCTCTGAATTATGCCTTCCCTACTCTTTGAGAGAATATGGGAAGCAAGGTGTGCCACAGTCCGCGCTGCTGAGTCCACAAAATCACCTGGGATGCAAGATGTTGTAACAAAGTACTTTATTCCTTCCTACGCGTTTCGGCACCCTTCCTGGCACCTTCCTCAGGGATATTCTTTGGTCTCCTTTCAAAGGTTCTAAGGAAAGTGAGAAGACCGGGACAGAATTAGTCCGATGACGCCCTTTTATCTCAAAATGGCTTGGTTCACACCAATTTACTTCCCTTCCGTTTACGCCTATGGGTCCTTCCAGACATTCCAGATCTTCTTAATCGGGGACCTGTGGTCCACCCTCCGGTTAGGGGCCTGCATCTGACCACTTGTGTCATGAACGGAGACTTCTTGAAAAGCAGAGGCTATCTTAGAGTGGTTTCCACCCCATTAAGATGCAGGAAACTGGTCACATCCATGATCAATTTCACATTTGGAAAGCTTTTTTTTTGTGAAGGCCTCGTAACTCATTCAGGATGCCACGTGGCCTGCCAGAAAGGGCATAGTGGGAACGGTGTTGCTGCGTGAGACGAGTATCCATTGTTTTATTTTGAATGGGGACCAAAAGTGATTTAAGCAGGGGTCGTCTAGCAGTGAACAAGCCCTTTAACCTCTTCCCACCACCGTCTGTCTTCACCTTCCTGACCAGGCCACTTAGAATCATTGAGATGTTTAGAATTGTTCCAAAGTGTATTATCATTGTATGGCATTTTTCTTTGTGTTAGTGGTAAATGTAAGTCAATATAATTTGTTTTAAGAAAATATAAAAAATAACATTAAAATAATGCATTTTTCCCTTATTATAGACATTCTGCATAAAATGGTTAATATTTACAAATTCTGCTTTATATCCACATTTTTTTTTAATGGTTAAAGTTTAGTTTACCTTTTATTGACATAAAAAAAAATAAAAAAAAAAAAAAATATACAGAACCTATACTTGGGCACTTTGATTTGAGAGCACAAATTTTGCTGCGTTTCTTTTAGGAAAGGAGGAGCCATAGTGCTTTTCCAGAGTCTTTGTGCTACCAGTAATGTGGAAGCCCCCTATATTTCCATTAGAAGATGATGGACCTGAGTGGGGACATGCTTTTGTGGGTTTAGTTGAAGCTTGTATTACCATTTTCAGATACAATATTTTAGATCAGTTCACATTTATCCTGCGCTCTACGCTGAGCACTACCATTATATTTCCGTGTAAACCTACGAGTGATGTGATTCAGCTGAAACCTCCGAGGGATCCATTCACTATAGTGAGGCAGCAGAGTTACTCTGGACTAAGTATGGCCTCTGTTCCGCGATTTCGTTCTTTTCAGAAGTCCACAAAACTGTGGCTGATGGCACTTTTGTTCAATCCTAAAAAGACAGACACCGCCGGATCACAGGTCAGATGACGTCCATACTGCCTCATTACAGAAAATCTTCCGTTAGAGGTTTTGTCTGAATCACATCTTGGAGCTTCATCACAAGCAAAGGTTTTTGTAAGAAATATTAAATAAATTTCAGTAAGCGTGTTCAATACTTTCCTGTATTATTTCTCATTATTACACATACAATGGGGGAAAAAAGTATTTAGTCAGCCACCAATTGTGCAAGTTCTCCCACTTAAAAAGATGAGCGAGGCCTGTAATTGACATCATAGGTAGACCACAACTTTGAGAGTCAAAATGAGAAAACAAATCCAGAAAATCACCTTGTCTGATTTGGCAAGCTTTATTTTGCAAATTATGGTGCAAAATAAGTATCTAGTCATTAGCAAAAGTTCATCTCAATATTTTGTTATATATCCTTTGTTGGCAATGACAGAGGTCAAACGGTTTCTGTATGTCTTCACAAGGTTGGCACACACTGTTGGTGGTACATTGGCCCATTTCTCCATGCAGATCTCCTCTGATGTTTTGGGCCTGTAGCTGGGCAACACAGACTTTCAAATCCCCCTAAAGTTTTTCTATGGGGTTGAGATCTGGCCACTCCAGGAGCTTCATATGCTTCTTACAAAGCCACTCCTTTGTTGTCCTGGCGGTGTGCTTGGGATCATTATCATGTTGAAAAAGACTCATCCACATGTCATCTTCAATGCCCTTGCTTATGGAAGGAGGTTTGCTCTCAAAATCTCAAGATACATAGCCCCATTCATTCTTTCATGTACACGGATCAGTCGTCCTAGTCCCTTTGCAGAGAAACAGCCCCAAAGCATGATGTTGCAACCCCCATGCTTCACATTAGGTATGGTGTTCTTTGGATGCAACTTAGCATTCTGTCTCCTCCAAACATGACGAGTTTTGTTTCTACCAAACAGTTCTACTTTGGTTTCATCAGACCATATGACCTTCAAATATTGTTTAGCAAACTTCAGACGGGCGCGGACATGTACTGGCTTAAGCAAGTGGACACGTTTTGCACTGCAGGATCTGAGTCCCTGGCGGCGTAGTGTGTTACTGATGGTAGCTTTTGTTACAGTGGTCCCAGCTCTATGCAGGTCATTGACTAGGTCCCCCCATGTGGTTCTGGGACTTTTACTCACCGTTCTCGTGCTCATTTTGACCCCATGGGGTGAGATCTTGTGAGGAGCCCTAGATCAAGGGAGTTTATCAGTGGTCTTGTATGTCTTCCATTTTCTTATTATTGCTCCCACAGTTGATTTCATCACACCAAGCTGCTTGCCTATTGCAGATTCAGTCTTCCCAGCCAGGTGCAGGGCTACAATTTTGTTTCTGGTGTCCTTCGACAGCTCTTTGGTCTTCACCATAGTGGCGTTTGGAGTGTGACTGTTTGAGGTTGTGGACAGGCGTCTTTTATAGTGATAAGTTCAATCAGGCGCCATTACTACAGGTAATGAGTGGAGGACAGAGGAGCCTCTTAAAGAAGATACAGGTCGGTGAGAGCAAGAAATCTTGCAAGTTTTTAGGTGACCAAATACTTATTTTCCACCATAATTTGAAAAATAAATCTTGCCAAATCAGACAAGGTGATTTTCTGAATGTATCTTATTTTGTCTCTCATAGTTGTGATCTACCTGTGATGTCAATTACAGGCCGCTCTCATCTTTTTAAGTGGGGGAACTTGCACAGTTGTTAGCTGACTAAATATTTTTTTTCCCCACTGTAATTTATTGACATCTATTCACTCGGTACATCACCCAGCTTTCCACACAGACTTCTTACCTCTGCTCCTAGTATTCACTCGGTATGTCTCTCAACTAACCCCCTGCTTTACTCCAGTGTTATTTATGACCTTGTTTACTTTGGCTTGATCATATGCATCTGGTCCACTCTTAATTGTCTGACCAAGAATGCACTTTATAGCACATATATTGCATAGCACAAGGTACCAAGACTTAAGTCTGCAGTGTGTATCCTATAAGTGTGTATCTTAAAAGTGTGAGATATGAATTAATCCAGAACTGAACCAGAAGGTAACTGAAAAGTCACTGTAAACGATGTTTGCTTGTTTCCACCCCTATAATCCTTCACTTTCTGATAACCCCACTAATCCCTACACCAAGCAAGGAACTGTTCATCTCTTCTTCAATCCTTCCAATCCATCTCACCTCTTCCTCAGATCTGTTCCTCCCACAATCCTCTGTCTCCAAAAACAGACAGCCCCCTCATGCCCTCTCCTGCTCCCACCTGCTAACACTCTCTCTGCTCCTCACTGCGGGCAATATCTCTCCAAATCCTGGTCCTCCTCACCACATTTCCACAGTCATTTCTACCTCCCATCCACGCCCAATCACAACTGTCCGTAACCACTCCAACCTTATACACATTCGCCCGGCCCCAGCTTCCTTAGTCCCGCTAACAGGAGCTCTGTGGAACGCTCGCTCTGTCTGCAACCAACTTTCCTTCATCCATGATCTTTTTATTACTAACAAACTATCCTTTCTCGCCATCACCAAAACCTGGCTCACCCCCTCTGACACAGTCTCTCCTGCTGCACTCTCGTATGGTGGATTCCACCTTTCCCACACCCCCCGCCCCAGCAGCAAGTATGGTGGAGGAGTTGTTTTCTCCTGTCAGATATCTGCTCCTTCACCCCAATCCCACTGCCACCCTCCCTTCCTTTGAGGTGCATTCTGTGTGCATCTACTCCCCCTCCAACTAGCTGTCATATACTGCCCTCCAGGGCCAGCCACCACCTTCTTTGACCACTTCACCACCTGGTACTTCATTTGCTTTCCACTGATATCCCCACTATCATCTTGGGTGACTTCAACATCCCCATTGACACTTCCCTCTTAGCTGCCACTAAACTTCTATCTCTCACTTCCTCCTTCGGCCTCACTCAATGGTCTTCTGCAGCCACTCACAAAGATAGCCACAAACTATACCTCATCTTCACCTACCTCTGCTCCCTATCTAGCCTCTCTATGCTGATGATACAAAGCTAGGAAGAATAGCTAATACTAGAGAAGAGAGAGAGAGGATTCAAAAAGATATAAATAAACTGGAGCAGTGGGCAGCAACTAACAGAATGGTTTTTAACAGAGAAAAATGCAAAGTACTACATCTGGGCAATAAAAATGAAAAAAGCATATACAGAATGGGAGGAATAGGGCTAAGCAACAGCACATGTGAAAAAGACTTGGGTATACTAATAGATTACAGACTGAATATGAGTCAACAGTGTGATACAGCAATAAAAAAGGCAAATGCAATTCTAGGATGTATTAACAGAAGCATACAGTCTAGATCACATGAAGTCATTATTTCCCTCTACTCCTCTTTGGTCAGCAAATAAAGAAAAAAATAGAGTAGCCATAAACCACAATAGAAATATAAGAAAAAAATGAAAAATAAATCTTTATTAACACATCTTAAAACAATATCAGACATTTATAAACACATAATAGAGGTAGATATACAAGGAATAATCCCAGTGTAGCGCACGGTAAACGTCCCTATACATAAAGTGACAGCAGGCAAAAGCACCATATGCTACAAGTATGAAGCTTAGTCTAAGCACCAAAGCGTATTGTGCAACTTATCCCGAGACAATGTCTCTATATACCTAAAAAGAACCGGGTGCTGTATATAATGTAATGCTAAGATTATATAAGCAATTGCTGGCTCAAAGGAATATATCAATCAATTCTGGGATCATACCCAATATCTTTATTGTTCATGCCACTTACCCATAGGGGAATATAAATGCAGGGAGGATACTGCGCTCAACCCCGACGCGCGTTTTGCCTCGGCTTTCTCAAGGGGAAGTGCCTATCTATCCTCAAGCACCCATGTATAAATGCAGCATTCCAGGTGTTACTAATCAATAGCGGCGCATGCCCAGTGTAGCCGCATGGTAACCGCGCGATGACCCGCCGCCATCAGTGAGCAGCGGCCCACAATATGATGGCCGGAGCATCGCGACCAATGTCGGGCACACCGCGCATGCGCTCAGGATCAGCGCCACGTTCTCGGAGACACTGCAAGCGGCCATAATGGTGGGGTCTGAACAGATCGTTAGGCTGCTCACAAGCAAGATACAAGAGCGAGGGAGGGGGACATCATAATAAGAAAAAAATCCATGGTTGCTAGAAAAAAAGGTCCAAAAAGAGTCCCCATTATATAATTGCAATAATATACAACCAATCAAAGACATGAGCAGTACCTATAATATAACGCCATATAAAAAGGGAAACAATAATGCAAATATGCAAAAGAGGTTGTATTAAGTATAGATCACAGAGAAATCCCGCCATCGTAAAATACCGTCTACGGGAGGAAAGACGTTCTAAAATAGGAACAAGCTATGCCCCAGATCATACATATAAATGGCACTTATGATACATGCAATTAAATATTAGAATAAGAGTACAATGGATATCATAATGTATAATATTACAAAGCATCATACAATCATCATTAATTAAGCGATACAAAAATATAGAGAATTCTTCTTTGATGTCTGGACATAACAAGATCAACAATATATAGAAAGCAACCACACCAACCCCCCCCCCACAAGAACCCCCCTAATAATGGCAGTTCTTCAGTGAAGCGTGGGAAATTAAAGATATCAAAATACATTAAACTTTGTTTGTCCTCTGGATATCATATTCAGCCATGTTTCACGAAATTGCAGGCAGTATAGTTTCCCAAAGAAGACGACTGCTGATCCAAATAGTTATGAAAAATATTGTGGAACCAACTCTTCCGCATTCAGACATGGATGCCAGAAATAATACAACTGTGAAATAAACTAGAAAAAACAGACACAAAAAATTAAAACCAAGTTAAAAACACAACAAGGACACAGACAGATAGTCAGACCACAATGGAAAAAAGGATGGACTGAGTCATAGCCAAGATCACTATTATCCCAGTGAAACTTAAGGAAAAACCGTAATATTTCGAAACCCAAATTAAGGTCTATTAAGACCAATCCCTAATTAAGAAAGGGAGCAAAGGTATTGGTTTCATTCAGGCCAGCAGGAGCTAAGGTATCTAATGTCACGATCCACCTGCACTCATGTTGTGCAAGGATCTTCTTAACATTGCCCCCACGAATGCCACAATCAATCCTATCAATCCCACGGACTAATAAACCCTTAGGATTGGCACTATGGAACAGTTTAAAGTGCTTCGGAAGTGTTTTTAGACAGGAAATATCCTGAATATCTCTAGATGCCAGTATGTCCCTAACATGTTCGCGTACCCGAACTTTAAACTCTCGTGACGTAAGTCCAATATAGATTTTATTACAAGGACAAGAGGCATAATACACCACATTTGATGTGTTGCATGTAATATAACTCTTTATAGAGAAAGTCTTTTTTCCGTCAGATGTAGTGAAGGATGTAGTTTTACAAATATTCGGACATGCAACACATCTCCCACAAGGGAAACATCCTTGTATACGGGTTAAGCCACGGACTGTTGGTATTGTGGGTACATAATGGCTTTTGACTAGATGGTCTTTTAAGTTCCAGCTCCGTCTAGGAATGATTCTAGGTCGTGATGGCAAATGTGCTGCCAAAGTGGTATCAGTATGTAAAATGGGCCAACATTTATCAAAGATTTTCCGCATCCGATCCCACTGGCAGTTAGATGTGGACACAAAACAGATAGTGTCCTTAGTTTCATCTTGTCGAGTGCTGATGGATTTAGCCAACAGATCATTACATGAGGCCTGCTTAGCCCTCCTATACCCCTGTTTGATGCATCTATTACTATACCCTCTAGCCTTAAACCGATGCCCCAAATCCTTGGCCTGTTGTTCAAACATTATCTCTGTAGAACAGATACGCCTTGTTCTTAAAAATTGCCCAATGGGGATGGCAGGAATAATTGGTGGAATGTGTGCAGAAGACGCGTGTAGTAGGGAGTTCCCCGCTGTTCCTTTACGGAACAAATCCGTTTGAATCAGGCCTCCCGAATCGGCCCTAATTAAGACATCCAGGAATTCAATACTAGATCTATGCCATTTATAAGTAAATTTAAGATTAAAGGTATTTAGATTAAGACAATGCATGAAGTCCTGGAGGTCAGATGACGACCCTTGCCAAATGGCAAAGACGTCATCGATATAGCGGTGCCAGCACTACACATGGTTTACGGCAAGCGTCCCGCCCCCATAGAAAACCTGCCTCTCCCAAAAACCAAGAAACAGGTTAGCATAGGACGGGGCGCAAGCCGCACCTATGGCAGTGCCACGCCTCTGCAAGAAGAACCGATCCTTAAAGACAAAATAATTATGAAACAAAACGAATTCTAGAAGTTCCATGAGAAATTCACACCAATGGCCATCCTGGCTCGTCATCTCCAAATAAAAGCGCACAGCAGCCAATCCATCCACATGGTTAATGGACGTATACAGTGATTCAATATCAATAGCCACAAGGATCATGTCATCCTCCAGGGTAATCCCATTGATCTTATTCAACAAATCGGTGGTATCCCTGACATAGGAGGGCAGCGTCTCGACAATAGGTTTCAGATAATAATCAATAAATTTACATGTCATATCGCATAGCCCCCCTATGCCAACCACAATGGGACGACCCGGGGGGTTGACCGGATCCTTGTGGACCTTGGGTAACAAATAAAAAGTTGGCACCCTAGGATTCCTGGTCATGAGTCGATCAAAGATTTTTTTGGGAATCAAACCCGACTCAAGTGCATTAGACAATATTCTCTCCAAAGACTGAGCAAATGATGTGGTAGGATTATTCGTTAGCTGTTGATAAGTTTCCTTATTTTTTAGCTGCCGAAAAGCTTCCTTTTCATATTTATCGATGGGCCAGATCACAACATTTCTGCCCTTATCTGCAGCCTTAATAACCACATCATTAATCTGTTGTAACTCCTTTAAAGCTTGTCTTTGTTTAAATGACAGATTGTCCTTATAAATATTCGTAGGGATCTTTTTAAATTCCTCAATCACCATTTTGCAAAATATCTCAACCTGTGGGCATATCGATAAGGCAGGAAATGTCGTAGATCTAGGCATCACTATTTTTGGGAACATACCTGTAGATTCCATCTGTTCTCTCAACAGGTCCTCAAGGGCCAATAGTGCTTGGTGCTCGGTATCATCATCCACACCTGTATGCAGACGACGTGCATTGTGCAACTTGGTTAAAATTAATTTTCGACAAAAAAGGTGTACATCTTTCACGGCTGTGAAGAAATTAAAGCCGTTACTAGGTGCAAAAGACAAACCCAAACTCAGGAGGTCAAGTTGGTCATTAGAAATGACATGATTTGAAAGGTTAATTACCTCCATGTTTTTGGGCTTAGTCTTGGCTCCATGAGTAGGTGATGGATATGCCTTTCTTCTACCTGTATGGCGACTTCTAGTATTACGGGTATTCCTACTGTAGGAATCTTTCACTTTGGCTCCAGTTTTGGATGTCTGCCTTGACTCATCGGCAGAAGCAAATGAGGACATAGATTCGGACCTGGCAACAGACAGAGATCGGTCCCGTTTTGGTGTCGCCTTCCACCTGTATACTCTATTATCCTGAAAGTCAAGAACATCCCTCTGGAATTTTTGAGATTTATTCATGCAAATATCTTGCTCCTACTTGGCAAACTCTCCATCTAGCTCCTCCTGGAGTTTAGTTAAAGCTTCAGGGGATAGATTCTTTTTTAATTCTGATTGTAAAACTTCTATCTCAGTCTCCAATGTGTTCAATTTAGTGCCATCAAGTTGAACTAATAGCTCCATATATTCCTTAGAGGATCTTGTTGAGATCCTTTCCCAGTTGTCTCTAAAGGAGGTATCATCTATAGGGAAAGCTGGGAATAACTGAATTCGTAATCCCCTAGGAATCAATCCTTTGCTAAGATATTTTTCCAGGAACGCTTTCCCTTTTTATATGGCGTTATATTATAGGTACTGCTCATGTCTTTGATTGGTTGTATATTATTGCAATTATATAATGGGGACTCTTTTTGGACCTTTTTTTCTAGCAACCATGGATTTCTTTATTATGATGTCCCCCTCCCTCCCTCTTGTATCTTGCTTGTGAGCATCCTAACGATCTGTTCAGACCCCACCATTATGGCCGCTTGCAGTGTCTCCGAGAACATGGCGCTGATCCTGAGCGCATGCGCGGTGTGCCCGACATTGGTCGCGATGCTCCGGCCATCATATTGTGGGCCACGTGCGTGTTGATGACGTCTAGCGGTGCTTTTTCACCGCGCACGCGCGCTGCTCACTGATGGCGGCGGGTCATCGCGCGGTTACCATGCGGCTACACTGGGCATGCGCCGCTATTGATTAGTAACACCTGGAACGCTGCATTTATATATGGGTGCTTGAGGATAGATAGGCACTTCCCCTTGAGAAAGCCGAGGCGAAACGCGTGTTGGGGTTGAGCGCGGTATCCTCCCTGCATTTATATTCCCCTATGGGTAAGTGGCATGAACAATAAGGATATTGGGTATGATCCCAGAATTGATTGATATATTCCTTTGAGCCAGTAATTGCTTATATAATCTTAGCATTACATTATATACAGCACCCGGTTCTTTTTAGGTATATAGAGACATTGTCTCGGGATAAGTTGCACAATACGCTTTGGTGCTTAGACTAAGCTTCATACTTGTAGCATATGGTGCTTTTGCCTGCTGTCACTTTATGTATAGAGACGTTTACCGTGCGCTACACTGGGATTATTCCTTGTATATCTACCTCTATTATGTGTTTATAAATGTCTGATATTGTTTTAAGATGTGTTAATAAAGATTTATTTTTCATTTTTTCTTATATTTCTATTGTGGTTTATGGCTACTCTATTTTTTTCTTTATTTGTATGCTATTGGGAGTACTCCACTATTACTTTATTAGTCCTAATTTTTGGTGGGGGAACTATGATTGTTGTTTAACTGGTTCCTGACCACGTTTTATAGCTATGAAGGTTTTGAACTCGTTTTCAATCCTCTTTGGTCAGACCTCATCTGGAATATTGTGTCCAGTTTTGGGCACCACATTTTAAAAAAGACATCAACAAACTGGAGCAAGTTCAGAAAAGAACGACCAGAATGGTGACCGGTCTGCAATCCCTGTCTTATGAGGAAAGGTTGCAGGATTTGGGAATGTTTAGTTTGCAAAAGAGAAGACTGAGAGGAGACTTAATAGCTGTCTACAAATATCTAAAGGGCTGTCACATTGTAGAAGGATCAACTTTATTCTCATTTGCACAAGGAAAGACTAGAAGCAATGGGATGAAACTGAATGGGAGGAGACACAGATTAGATATTAGAAAAAACTTTTTGACAGAGTAATCAATGAGTGGAACAGGCTGCCACGAGAAGTGGTGAGTTCTCCTTCAATAGAAGTCTTCAGAGGCTGGACAGACATCTGTCTGGGAGGATTTAGCGAATGCTGCTTTGAGCAGGGGGTTGGACCAGATGACCCAGGAGGTCCCTTCCAACTCTACGATTCTAACACACCTCTTCCTCTCTCTGTCCACAACCTACTTACATTCTCTTCCCTTTCCTCCTCAGGTCCACAATCCCCACCTCAAAAACTTGCACACACTCACAGAAATCTTCAACACCTCGATCTACACTCACTATCTAAATCCCTCTTCCCTCTTACAGACATAAGTTCCCTACACAATGCGGATGCCACTGCCGCTCTATATAACACCACAATAGCTGTAGCTTTGGAATCAGTTGTTCCTCTCACACATACCAAAGCTCACAAAATCAACCACCAGCCCTGGCACACCAGTCAGACCAAAGAACTGAGGCGGGCTTCCAGGGCTGCTGAGCGGAGATGGAAAAGATCCCACTCCAATGAGGACTTCATCGCAATCAAACAGTCCCTCACTACTTTCAAGGCCACACTCGCTGCAGCAAAACAAACCTACTTCTCGTCTCTCATATCCTGCCTGTCTCACAACCCTAAACAGTTATTCAACACCTTCAATTCTCTTCTCCACCCCCCAGCACCTCCTCCCTCCCCATTCATCTCAGCTGAAGACTTTGCCTCATTTTTCAAGGAGAAATGTTAGGTGTCTGGTTTCTGCGTCTGATCTGCAGGAATCCAGAGCCTCACATTCTGCGGTCTCCTGTCTATCTACTGCAGAAATTACTTTGCAGCAGACCGCTCCAGAGACTAAGTTCCTCTGTGCTCCTACTGGGCATGCTCATGAGGCGATCTCCCATTGGAGATCGGGAGTCATGTGCCCAGGTTCTGCTCCAGATCTCATTGGTCCATCTCGGAGATCTGGAAGGTCCCGCACGACTATAAAAAGCGCGCATGACCGTTCCGCCATGCGCTAGTACAGGCTATACTTGCTATGTGTGAATGGTGACGGATGTATGACTCTGGTGACTGACTGATTTGAAACCCCTTCCCTCTGATAATACGCATGTGGATAGGGAATTAGTGCAGCAGTCAGCGCCAGTCAGTGGCAAGCCTTAGGCCACTGTGCACACCGCACCTCTACTATAGCTTCCGACATTGCGCCTGCCTCCTAGCTTTGTCGACTAGCAGCCGTGCCCTATGCCGCGCTACAGTTGCAGCCCTCCTTGGCATCCGCAGTAGCGACGCTGCACACACGGTAGGTCTAGATGGACGCAGCTCCTCTGCCTTGGGTCCTCCTCCTGTGACCAGATACCGTGTGTGCATTTCTCTGTGGCCTGTGACACTAACAGGCTCAGCGTTTTCGTATGTTTATGTTGCGGCGCCTCTGTGTGAACAGAGCCCGCTTTGCGCACTTCGGGCGAAGTCTAACCCGTGCGCATTATACCGCCATATTGCTCGTCTGTCATTACCTAGCAGCGGTGTAACACCTACTGCACGGTGGACCCCGAGCGGCACTCCCTGTCAATCCCTGCACTGGCTCCCCATTACCCAAAGACTCCAGTTCAAAACCCTAACCATGACATACAAAGCCATCCACAACCTGAGTCCTCCATACATATGTGACCTTGTCTCCCGGTACTTACCTGCACGAAACCGCCGATCCTCACAATATCTCCTTCTGTACTCCCCTCTTATCTCCTCGTCCCACAATCGCATACAAGATTTCTACTGCGCATCCCCCCTACTCTGGAACTCTCTACCACAACATATCAGACTCTCGCCTACCATGGAAACCTTCAAAAAGAACCTGAAGACCTACCTCTTCCAACAAGCCTACAACCTGCAGTAACCACCGATCCACCAAACCGCTGCACGACCAGCTCTGCCCTCACCTACTGTATCCTCACCCATCCCTTGTAGATTGTGAGCCCTTGCGGGCAGGGTCCTCTCTCATCCTGTACCAGGTGTGACTTGTATTGTTTAAGATTACTGTACTTGTATGTATTATGTATACCCCTCCTCACATGTAAAGCGCCATGGAATAAATAGCACTATAATAATAAATAATAATAATCTATGGAGGATTTATTTGCCGGTGTGGATTGGATGGGTTGTTACTGACAGCTGGTGAAAATTTCATGTCAATAGCAGCTTTAGAAATAGATTTACCTAGAAAATTGTTGACATGTTTAATTCTTGTTTCACCTGCTGTATTTTAGATATTTGCACAGAAACCCCAATGTAAGTGCTCAGCGTAGAGCGCAGGATTAATAAGAATTGAGCCTTATTCTGAGAGCTACAGCTTTATTTTTCAGCTGATGGACCTGATTGGGGGCTTGCTTTCTTTAGCAGGACAAGATGTTTTCAGGGACACCTTTTAGAATTACATAAGACATTTTGAACACATTTTATTCCACTTATTGTTAGGCGGTAAAATAAAAAAAAAAAAGTTTTTGCCGTTTTTATGGTGTTCACTGTAAGGGTTAAATAGCGTGACCGTTTTACAGATGGATAGTTATGGATGCAACAATACCAAATACGTGTACTCTTTTTTTTTTTTGTTCTTCTTAGATAAAAAATAAGCATTTATTGGCGGCAGTGCAATACAGATGTATGCATTAGAGCAATCAGCGTGACTCTGACAGAACGCCTGCGAACAGGCCACCGTACTTGTCAGACCCGAAGGTCATTGTTTGACCTCTGACAGCTCCGTGTACCATCGCCTCCCTTTGACCATGACGCAGGGGTGCAGATGGGTTGAGAGACAGAGCCACATCCATCCTACAAAAGTTTAAATTCCACAATCTCTATTGATTATGGCAGCCAGGGACGTTTGGTGGGGATTGTGCCCGTAAAATCACCATGACCTACTGGTATGTGTATTTGCGGGACCTCAATGCACAGCAGGGTCTACGGGTACGTCAAATGTTGGGAAGAGGTTATTCTTGGCAAAGGGCATAATCGATCACCGGCAGATCAGTGCAAAGTGGTCCTTCTTCACACTGGTTATAAAAGCTATCAGCTCAAAATGACGGTTTAAACCAAGCACAGGTGCTCACGGCACTCTCGGCACAGCCAAAAAGTTCAGCGCCTCTTTCCACCTACTTGTTTTCCATAAGTCTCCGCTGTACTCTTCCTTGATTGACAGCTCTGGCTTTATAGGTGCCAGATACAGATGTAGAAGTCCATCCATGCCAGATTTTTTGTGACTTGCTTTTAGAGATACACTTGGGGGTCCCTTTCACTTTTACTACGCTGCAATGTATCTATCTTAGGTGGTCCCAGCTCTTATCTATATAAACGCCTTATCCTGTCTGTCTGTAACCGAAATAGTGGGCCGCTGATTGGTCGCGGCCGCCAGGCCGCAACCAATTAGCGACAGGCGCAGCTGTTTGTTACGGTAAGCTGCGCCTGCCGCTGATTGGTTGCTGCCGCCAGGCCGCGACCAATCAGC
Source organism: Dendrobates tinctorius (assembly GCF_039654945.1). Classification (NCBI taxonomy): domain Eukaryota; kingdom Metazoa; phylum Chordata; class Amphibia; order Anura; family Dendrobatidae; genus Dendrobates; species Dendrobates tinctorius. Next base: position 17,253,993 of record NW_027361722.1, on the reverse strand, counting down.
GGCAGGCGCAGGGCTTAATCTGTAAAAAAGAGAAAATAAAAAAGTTATTCTCACCTTCCGACAGCCTCCTGTCTTCTTTCCACGCGCCCGGCCTCGCATTCCCAGTAATGCTTTGTGGCTTAGCCCCGCTGATGACGTTACTCTCGCGAGAGTGAGAAAGAAGACCAACGTCATCAGCGGTCTAAGCCGCAACGCATCACTGGGAACTCGAGGCCGGGCGCGTGGAAAGAAGACAGGAGGCCGTCGGAAGGTGAGAATAACTTTTTTTATTTTTTAATATTATTTTTGTACAGGGCCGCGGCAGTGATTGGTTGCAGCTACAGGGCCGCGTTGCTGATTGGTCGCGGACAGAGGGTCGCGGCTACACAGAAAGGGGGGGTGAGGGGACCATGCATACCAGGATAGGGGGGTGAGGGGACCATGCATACCACGAAAGGGGGGTGAGGGGACCATGCATACCAAAAAGGGGGGTGAGGGGACCATGCATACCAAAAAAGGGGGGTGGAGACCATTCATACCAGGAATGGGGGGTGAGGGGACCATGCATACCAGGATTGGGGGGTGAGAGGACCATGCATACCAGGACTGGGGGGTGAGAGGACCATGCATACCAGGACTGGGGGGTGAGAGGACTATGCATACCAGGATTGGGGGGTGAGAGGACTATGCATACCAGGATTGGGGGGTGAGAGGACCATGCATACCAGGACTGGGGGGTGAGGGGACCATGCATACCAGGACTGGGGGGTGAGGGGACCATGCATACCCCAAAAGGGGGGTAAGAGGACCATGCATACCAGGATTGGGGGGTGAGGGGACCATGCATATCAGGAAAGGGGGGTGAGGGGACCATGCATACCAGGAAAGGGGGGTGAGGATACCATGCATACCAGGATAGGGGGGTAAGAGGACCATGCATAACAGGATTGGGGGGTGAGAGAACCATGCATTCCAGGATTGGGGGGTGAGAGAACCATGCATTCCAGGATTGGGGGGGTGAGGGGACCATACATACCAGGAAAGGGGGGTGAGAGGACCATGCATACCAAGAAAGGGGGGTGAAGGGACCATGCATACCCCGAAAGGGGGGTAAGAGGACCATGTATACCAGGAAAGAGGGGTGAGAGGACCATGCATACCAGGATTGGGGGGTGAGAGGACAATGCATTCCAGGATTGAGGGGTGAGAGGACCATGCATTCCAGGATTGGGGGGGTCAGGGGACCATGCATACCAGGATAGGAGGTTGAGGGGTAGCATGCATATCAGGATTGGGGGTGAGAGAACCATACATATCAGGATTGGGGGTGAGAGAACCATACATATCAGGATTGGGGGGTGCATTATTGCATTATTATTAAATGTTCAAAAATAAACTGCATATATATTCTAGAATACCCGGTGCGTTAGAATCGGGCCACCATCTAGTGGGTCAATAAGCAGGGGAGGAGGGAGATGCGGCTGCAGCAGTTGCAGTAAACGAGGAAGGAAACATATTATGGGTTCAGAGCACAGTCGGGGTATCAGATCAGGACAAGGCAGTAAGGAAAATGACCTGATCGGCGGATTTGAGCTCTGCATCTTATACACGCCCATAGCGGTCCGGCACGGATCTGATGTTATGTTTTTTTATTTTAACAATAAAGGTGCATTGGGGTTTATATTCCACTCCCAATGATCATGGCTTTTGGTGGTCAGCACCCACGGTGTCCATGTTGGTGGCATCAGGTCACATTATGACTGCTTCTTAGAATCGTGTAGGGCCAGGACAGTGCTGCGGATATGTCACCGGTTCTCGATCTTACAGTGATCTCATGACGGTCTATCCTGTGGGATCAAGTTTTGGTTTCCAAAAGAACGTAAACCACAATCTCAGAACAGAATGTTCCGGATGCTCCTTCAATCAAGGCAATGACTTCCCCTGAAACAATCTCATCTCCGAGATTGCCAGGATGATAATCGCTACTTAAAGGAGCTGTCCCATAATTAAAATATATCTTGTACCTATAGAATAGATGATAAATGTTCGATCACTAGGGAGCCCAACCGGTGAGATCCCCCACCGATCCCAAAGTCCTTGGTGTAAATGAACATGAAGTTTGCATGTGTGAACACCACTTCTATAGACAAGGAATGGAGCAGTGGTCACTTCTCCTCCATTCACACAGAGGTGTTTAGGAAACCAGTTCTCAAGATTGATGGGTGTCAATGTACATTTATCACCAAAGATGAGCAAAAAGATTCATAGGACCCGGGGTCCAGTGTCCACATCAAGGTTTGGAGAACATCCTCAAATTCCGGCATCTTGGGTGTCTCTTGAGATGGACCCAGTCATCCCTTTAACTGACTTTCTGAAGATTTCCTGTTATATGAGCAATGAAACATCTGAGGAGGTGAATCCCAGAGAAATTTAGAGAGCTGAAAGAGAAAAGGTCACAGTTTACGACTAGAGATGGGCAGACACCTAGATGTTCGGGTTCGGCCGAAAAGTTACAAAAAGTTCGCTTGAATGGGTGACCCGAACATCCAGTGTTTACCGCGCTGTCATGTGCATGACAGCGAGGAAAACACTGCTTCTGATTGGCGGTAAAATCATCACCAACGGTCAAGACAGCCATGGTTCCCACTCTGTCAAATGACTGCTGTGATCGCAGGTATAAAGTTTACCTACGGTCACTAGTGTCAGCTGATGGGACTACTGCTTCCATGAGTCGACACCTGCTGCCGCTAATAACAGTGAGAGCAGGAGCAGCGGATGAGCGTATTCATCAGCAGCTGCTGCTGCATTGTAAATAATTAAAAAAAAAAAAAACAGCGTCGGTTCCACTGTATTTTTGATAACCAGCCAGGTAAAACTCACAGCTGTGGGCTGCAACCCTGGTTATCAAGAATAGAGCGATCCCCACGCCATATTTTTTAATTATTTAAGTAAATACCGTATAAGCCGAGATTTTCAGCCCATTTTTTTGGGCTGAAAGTCCCCCTCTCGGCTTATATGCAAATCACAAACCGGGGGTCGGCAGGGGAGGGGGTGTCAGAGACCATACTCACCCCCTCCTGGCACGGTCTCTTCAGCCCCTGCTTCCCCCATGGTCTCTGTGACCAGCTGTTCCTGCATTCAGCGGTCGCGTGGTACTGCTAATTAAATATACGCATATTCATCACTTTAATGAGCGGTACCACGTGACCGCTGAATGCAGGAACAGCTGGGGTGCCGAGACCATGGGGGAAGCAGGGGCTCAAGAGACCGTGCGCCAGGAAGGGGTGAGTATGACAGGGGAGGAAGGGGAGCAGTGCAATATTCACCTGTCCCCATTCCACCGCCGTGCACTGCTCTGTCTCCTGGGTCCTGTGGCAGTGAATCTTCAGCAGAGGGTGCGATGATGTAGTCAGTGCGCGCCCTCTGCTGAAGTCTCTGCAGAGGACCCGGGAGACAGTGGCGCGCAGCGATGGAGCGGGGACCGGTAAATATCGCCAGTGTCGACACTGTCACCTGGCCCCCAGCGACGGAGAGGTGAATATGTCATTTTTTTTTTTTAATTGCAGCAGCATTATATGGGGGGTGTGATGGTGTGATATCGCTATGTGTAAAGGTTCCTTTAATCTTGATGCCTTGTATGTCTGCAGCCTGACTTTTATATATGACTCTTGATGACCCCCTGTAGTTTCATAATCTCCCAGGCACCTTTTGTCAGGTCTGGGAGGCCTGAGAACCGCCCAAATCCGTCTGGCTACTCCTGGACATGGGGAGGGGGCTGGAAGGGACAGGAAGGGGGAAGTCAGTTCCTGTGTGCAGAGCATGGTGTGAAGACAGGACTTCGGAGAGAAAGAATAATATATGGAACATGTTATCCACTGTCAGCAGGATTTTGGACTCTCATCTCCCTGGACATTTTATCCTGATACTGAACTGCATTCAGATTCTGGACTATCTAATCCTTTGTGTGGTGGACTGAATATGGACCTCTCTAATTTTGCCTGTAAGAAATGTCTTGGAATTGTTCACTCTCCTCTTGCTCTGTTGATTGTGTGATACCAGAGAAGGACCCCGTGACAACTGGTGGCAGCGGTGGGATCAACAGAGCGTAACCTAATGGAGAACCACCCACAGAGTGAGTACAGAAATTGGACTCTATGCAGTTCACAGGAGAGAGCCAGAGACCTGGGCCTGAACTACCAGGGACTGACTAAAGAGGCCTTAATCGATCTACTGGTAGGCGCTAGCCCGGCCACCTCCTCGCAGATGTCTGAAGGACGAGCACTGGAGACAGGGATCCCCTTCCAGAAAAGCCAGTGGTTGGAGTGGTGTGAAGAAGAGATGGCGGTTCTGGGCCCCGGCGTCTCTCAGGAGTACAAGGACGAGGCTGCCCGCCGGGCACAGCGGAGACAGGAAGCAATGGAGCTTGAAAAAGGGAGTAACGCAATGTGGAGTGTAACCCCAACAATCCGGGAGCCTGTACGGATCACCCGGACAGAGTTTAAGCCATTTGATGAGGTTTCTGGAGATGTGGATGGGTTCTTCAAAGACTTTAAGCAGCAGTGTGCTGTGATGGAGGTGCCCCAATCTAGCTGGATGTGTTTGTTAGTGGGGCTCCTGAACGGAAGCATGGCGGAGGCTTACCGAACCATTGACGCACCGCGGAATCGGGATTATAACATTGTAAAGCGGACTATCCTGGATTACCATGCTATCACCCCAGACTCATATAGGGCCAAGTTCCGAGACCTCCCATGCACCACAGGGGGATCGTTTAAGATGTATGCACATAAGATGTCCGAGGCATGTCGGAGATGGCTGGAAGCAGAAAACGCCTTTACTGTGGAAGATGTTATACAAGCGTTCCTTATAGAACAATTTGTGCCCTGCAGAGGTACGGGAATGGGTCCGGGAGCGCACGCCGTGTACCGTGGATAGAGCTGCAGCCTTAGCCGATGAAGCCCTTACTATCCGACCGCAATGGAGGAGGCTTCTGGACAATGAACCACGGCCTGCTCCCGTGCCCCGTCCCCCTCAGATTATATCTGCCCTTCCACCTAGTCGCAAGCCGATGACAATCACGCCTCCGAATCCTAGGCCCCAACAGTTCCGACCAAAACCTTAGGGTATCACAGAGAGGAGATGTTATGTGTGTGGGCAACCTGGACATTTGCAGTTTGGATGTCCCTCAAGGATTCGGAGGGAGCCCCACCTCGTCCAGTGCATCTGGTGCACTCCGTCCCGCCTGAGGAAGAGCTACCACCATCCACACCAGAGTGGACCACCGACCACGGCACCATAGATACCCCTCCTGGAGTGTACGGACTCCGGCCTCTGTCCTTTGGCTACCCAGAGCAACGGCAACTCCACCTGCAGGATGTCTTAATTGATGGACACAAAGTGTCAGGATTTAGAGACACGGGGGCATTCTTGACTATCGCTGACACCCGTGTGGTTTGACCCGAGGCAATTCACCAGGGTGCAGGAATTCCCATTGTCTTGGCGGGGGGTGTCCGCAAATATATACAGCGAGCTTTGGTGCATTGGGATTATGGTTTTGGAGAAAAACTGTGCTGGATTGGAGTTATGGGTGGACTTCCTGCAGATATCCTCCTTCGGAAAGACATTGGGGAGTTACAGTGTCATTTTGTGGGAGCAGCCACTCAACTACAGGCCCTTCAAGCACCACGACACCCGGACCCCACTGGGGAGCAATCTGTTTGGCCAGAAGGTCCGAGGGCCTCTCACTCTTCTGAAAGAACAATTGGAGGGAGATATCGCAGACATTGGAATGCCCATCATTCTCTACGTTCTAGAGTTCAGAGACCGTCTCGCCCAGCTAGCTACCTTGGCTAATGATCAACAGCAAATGGCCTAGTCCAGTCAAGAAACCTGGTATGACCGCAACGCCAGGACCCGGGAATTTGTGGAAGGACAACAAGAGCTTATAATTATTGCAACCCCTGCCACTGTACAAGGAACTATAAACGATTGAGCAATGTGGACTAAAGTGAGCAGGCCAAAGGTCTGTGTAGACCTCATAGCGTGCTCACTTATTATGAGGGGGGAGAGGTTGTGATGGTGTGATATCGCTATGTGTAAAGGCCCCTTTAATCTTGATGCCTTGTATGTCTGCAGCCTGACTTTTATCTATGACTCTTGATGACCCCCCTGTAGTGTCATAATCTCCCAGGCACCTTTTGTCAGGTCTGGGAGGCCTGAGAACTGCCCCAACCCGTCTGGCTACTCCTGGACATGGGGAGGGGGCTGGAAGGGACAGGAGGGGTGAAGTCAGTTCCTGTGTGCAGAGCATGGTGTGAAGACAGGACTTCGGAGCGAAAGAATAATATATGGAACATGTTATCCACTGTCAGCGGTGTTATGATAAGTCACCGAAGGAGGAAAAAACAAAATACTAGCTAAGTCCAGAAAAACCAGAGAGGTTGGCAGCTATTTGCAGATCCCTGAACCTATCCACAACAACTAGCAGTAGCCGTGGGGGGTTCCTACGGTGCCCTAGACCCCTCGATCACAGCCGGAGAACTACATAGCCTAAAGACAGAAAGGGGAAAAACTAAACTGCCCCAGAGCAGATCCCAAAGCAATAAGCAGCCCCCAACATATAATGACTGTGAAGCAAGATGAAAACACTAACACAGATAGAAAGATAGGTTGAGCAAATGATGGGGCCCAAGCTAGCTAAATAGGACAGGATAGGAAAGCTGCTGTCTGCCATCCGCAAAAACCCTATCCAAAATGAGCCAACCGACTGATAGGAAAAACAGGCCCTGAAGTCGCTAGGCTTCAAAAGACTATATCAGCACTCAGGTATATTCTGAAGACAGAACAAAAGATCAACAGATCAGAGACAAAAATGGAATTCAGCTCACCCCCGGCCGGGGATGGCAGAACTCCCAAAAAACAAGGCAAAACAAAAACAAAACTGAAGAGTACAAAGCAGAGCAGAAAAACTTAGCTTTGAGACGCAGGAATCAGACTGGTCTCCAAGAATCCAGCAGGAACACCAGCAAGGCAGAAGGGCGTCGGCTGCCTTATATCCAGTCCTCAATTACAGCCACCCAGTCATCATCTAGCAGCCCAGGTGTTTGGTAATCAGCCTCACTACCTTCCTTCACCAGAGGAGGGAGTTCATCAGACCTCAATGGTGAAGGGAAAAATGAACTCACAACACAGCGGGATTTTAGACTCATCTCCCTGGTCATGTTATACTGTTACTGAACTGCATTCAGATTCTGTACTATCTATCCTTTGTATGGTGGACCGAATATGGACCTTTCTAATTTTGCCTGTAATAAATGTCTTGGAATTGTTCACTCTCCTCTTGCTCTGTTGATTGTGTTTTACCAGAGAAGGACCCCGTGACAGGGGGTATTTATCAATGGAACATCTTGTTGGGCCACCATTAACCCTTGTGCTGCATTTTATGGGGGGGTATTTCTCAATGGAGCATCTTGTTGGTTCACCATTAACCCTTGTGCAGCATTTTTTTTTTTTTTATCCATGGAGCATCTTCTTGGGCCACCATTAAACCTTGTGCAGCATTTTATGGGGGGTATTTATGTATGGAGCATCTTCTTAGGCCACCATTAACCCTTGTGCAGCACCACCCTAGGCTTATACATGAGTCAATACGTTTTCCCAGTTTTTTGTGGCAAAATTAGGGGGGGGTCGGTTTATACACGAGTATATACGGTAATTTTAAAAAAAAGCGTGGGGGGGCCCCCATTTTTGACAACCAGTCAAGCTAAAGAACACAGCTGGGGGTTGGTATTCTCAGGCTGTGTTTGTTATTTTTAAATAAAAATGGAAGACAGTGTTTTGTTTTATTTCAAATAAAGGACTTTATTCTGGCTGTGTCTTTATTTACCATACCACTATAGGATTAGTATGTGCCTCTACATTAGTAATCTGTAGGCTTGATGTCACCAGAAAATACAAAGTTGACATCAACCCCACAAATATGAACACCACTTGCCACCGCTACAGGGCAACTAGGAAGAGCCGGGCAAAGCACCAGAACTGGCACGCTTTTTCTGTGAAGCTGCAGGCTGCTATTTGTAGGCTGGAGGGGGCAATATCCATGGCCCCATACCAGTGTGAGAATACCAGCGACCAGCTGTCTGCGTTAGCTTGGCTGGTTGTCAAAAATTTGGAGGACCGCACGCTGTTTTTTAAAATGATTTAAATAATTAAATATGGCATGAGGACTCCTCTATTCTTGATAACCAGCCTTGCTGAAGCGGACAGCTGAGTTTTGCCTGGCTGGTTATCAAAAATACAGGGGACCCCATGCAGTTTTTTTATATATATTTTTAAATTATTTATTTGCAGCGCAGGCTGATGAATACTCCCATCAGCCACCGCCTGCTCTCGCTGTTATTAGTGGCAGCAGGCGTCGGCTGATGGGAGCAGTAGTCCCATCAGCTCACATCAGTGACGGGAGGTAAACTCTATACCTTCGATCACAGCTGAGCACTCATGCTGTCCTTTGACGGCGTGGGAACCGTGGCTGTCTGACCGACGATGATTTTAACGTCGATCAGAAGCGGTGTTTGCTGTGCTATTTTACATATGACAGCGTGACAAACACCCGGTGTTCGGGGGGCCGAACCTGAACAATAACACGGAACCTCATGGTAAAGCCATGTTCAGTGTCCATGCCTGAACAATAGGTGTTCGGTACAGATGCCAAACTTTACGGTTCAGTTTCTCCTATCTATATTTACGACTATGTTCATACTGAGGCTTCATGTCCTCGACGGCAGAAGGAATCACCTCCACCATGTTACCTGACTAAGAAGGGTTGGGGGAAACATCCGTGTGTCTGAGACGTGATGAAGTCCTGAAGCTGCATGAACTGTGTGACAAGGACAGCGGACCGGGATCTGTCAATCTTCGTCATCACCATCTGAAAAAACAAATGTCTTCTGTTAAAGCTACCACGAGCCAATAGAAGTGAATTGCCTGTTCCAGGTTCTGCAGGTCCTGTATCCGGCTTATCAACGTCACAGCTTTACTCAAGGAGATAAACAGTTAGCGCAGGGTCAGCCATGATGGAAAAGGAAGCTGACATGGCTAATGAACCGAGGCTGCCAACTAATTTGCTTTATCACATGAGCTCACTGCTACCTCATGCCACCTTATCCTTCGTGAGCCGCATGCTATACTGTAAATAATTCAGAATTTATAATTGGAAGGACCCAACTATTCCAGATTATTGGACTTTCACTCTCTTTCTAGTACCATTTTTGCAGGCAATGGAATTAAACTCACAGCGTAAGGAATTCCAAACTCTTCACACATCTCCACCGCGATTAAATCTGCTTTCTGAATACCGATTGACCCATCCACCAGCAAAAATGTCCTTTTCAGGCTGCAAGATGGTAAAAAAAAAGCATTATCAGAACATCGGTCTTAACATCGTTAAAGAGCAGTCATCTCCGACTGCGCTACATGTACGAGTAAACTACGGCCGTGCGCCACATACGAACGGTCGACTATGGCAGTGCTCCATGTAAGGGTGTGTGCACATGTTGCGGATTCTGCTGCGGATCCAAAGCGGATTTGGCCATGCGGATCCGCAGCAGGTTCTGCTGCGTTGTACAGAACCTTTAAAGTCAATGGAAAACGAAAAACGCAGTGCACATGCTGCAGACTGAAATCCGCAGCATGTGAATTCTTTGTGTGGAATCCGCAGCGGTTTGACACCTGCTCCATTATAAAAATCCGCAGGCGTCAAAATGCAGGGGTAATCCGCAGGCTAAGCCGCACTAAATCCGCAGGTAAAACACAGGTCATTTGACCTGTGGATTTACCTGCTGATTTAGCCAAATCCGTGCGGAAAAATCCGCAGCACAATCCACAATGTGTGCACACACCCTCAGAGTGGCCAATTACGGCAGTGCTTCACATAGGAGCCATCATCTACGACTGAGCTCCATGTACTAGTGGTCAACTGTTAAGGCGTTCCACATACAAGCAATCATCTATGGCGGCACTCCACGTATGACCAGTCTTCTGTGGCTGTGCTCCACATACGAGAGGTCGACTACAGTTTCGCTCCGTGTATGACTAGTCATCTGCACCTGTGCTCCAAGAGTGGTCAATTACGGCTGCGCTTCACGTATGAGAAGTCATCTACGACAGTGCTCCATGTGCTAGCAGTCAACAGCTACGGCACTCCACGTACAAGCAGTCATTTATGGCTGCGTTCCACACCACACATGAGTGATCATCTATGGCTGCGCTCTACGTTAGAGTGGTGATCTATGGTTGTGCTCCACATACAGGCTATCATCTACGTCTGCGCTCCATGTACTAGCAGTCACCTATGGCTGTGCTCCACATATGAGCGGTCGACTACAGCTCAGCGCCATGCACGACAAGTCATCTACAGTTGTGCTCCACGTACAAGCGATCGACTGCGACTGCGCTCCATAAAATAATGGTCAATTACAGCTGCACTCTACGTACAAGCTGTCATACTGCGCTTCACATACAAGCGGTTGACTACAGCTACACACCACGACGTACGACCAGTCATCTATGGCTGCGTTACACATACGAGTGGTTAACTTCGTTTGCGCTTCACTCCACATACGTGCGGTCGACTACGGCTGAGCTCCTTGTAATCGTGGATGGCTGCGGCTGAGCTCCATATACGACCAGATATCTACGGCTGCGCTCCATGAAGGAGTGTTCAATTATGGCTTTGCTCCACATAGGAGTGGTCGACTACGCCTGCGCTCCATGAAGGAGTGTTCAATTACAGCCGTGCTCCATATACGAGAGGTCGACTGCGGTTCCACTCCACATAACAGTGGTCAATTACGGCTTTGCTCCACATTCGACTACGGTTGCGCTCCGTGTAGGAGTGGTCAATTACAGCTAAGCGCCACGTATGAAAGGTCAACTACTGTGGAGCTCCATGTATTAGTGGTCAACTATGGCTGTGCTCCACGTTAGAACGGTCATCTACAGCTGCGCTCCACATACGAGCTGTCGTCTATATCTGTGATCCACGTACTTGTGCCTCTCCTGGATGTATCCTTCCACTATTTCCACAAAGTCCTTGGGGGCTCTAAACCCATAGCCTGGCATGTCCACCAAAGTGAAGGCTTTGCCTACTTTGAAGAAGTTCAATTTTTTAGTGTGGCCCTTAAAGAAAAAATAAAACAAAGATTATTTTTTTTTTAAATGAAACAATACTTGAATAGTCTTAGTGAAAGAAAGGATCTCAGCGATCAGCAGCGGAAGCCAGCAGCAAGTGTTCAATCCCCCTACAGTGCCCCTGCAGGTGAAACTAAGTATTACACAGGTCCCACTGAAATCAAAGCTTAGCCTGAGTAACGGATGGATGATTGCGCTTCTTGGACTTACTGGAGTTTTGGAGACTTTTACATCAATTCCTGGAACCAGAGCAAACAGGGCTTTGATCAGAGAGGATTTCCCCACATTACTTCTCCCTATGAAACAGACCTGTAGAGATACAGACATTAGGGGAAGGGCGGCCATTTTCATTGTAAAGGTTTGCCAAGAGCCAGTACACCAAACTAGAGATGAGCAAAAAGATTCAGACTAACCTGGACCATAGGAAAAACAAATGGGGCCTTCCATCTGTGTAAGTGCTGAAGATGCCAAAGTCATTAGTGACCACAACATCTAAGGGGATACACGGCTGCACAAGGAGTTAACTCTGACTGCAACACCTACAAGTTGGTGACAGCTGTATAACAGCCTGCACTTGTCATGTATTGACTGGCTGAGCTCCAGAACTTATATATATATATATATATATATATATATATATATATATATATATATATATATATATATATATATATATATATATATGTAGAGGACAACCCCTTTAATTTTTTGAATATTTTCATCCTGGGGATGGACAACAGAAATAACTCACCTCCGGTTGCTGTAGATCAGGAGTGTGCTCCATCCTGACAGCGGACGTGATATAATCGATCACGTGTTTTCCAGCCGGTCTAAACCATTTTTCGGCCTCTGCTATATCCCCCATTACAGGATCAAAAAGTCTGAAGTTGGTCCTATCAATGTCCGGGCTCAGGAGCTTCTCCAGGTCCGTTACAGGGAAGACGACGCTGTGACATTTCTTCTCCTGCAGCTTCATCACCTCCTGGATAGATGCTAAATTTGCGCCGTTCCTGCGCAGCCGCCATACTGGAAAAGATGTGCGGAGTAGACGACCAGTGCTGAATATAGTCCTCATTTTATCAGGACACTGCCTGAAACGAGAACTGCTGGTGTCTCAGGGTGGGCAATAAAACTGCTCTATCCGTTCGTCATAAATCTACAATTGTGTTTTTTTTTTTTTTTAAACTTTTTTATTACATCTGCAGGACCCTTGTACATTGGTCAAATTCTGGAGGGACGACATCCGCAGCTCTTCTTTTGATTAGCCGGCCTGGTGTGACATCGTATGTACGGTATGTCACGCCAAAATGGTGGCGGTGCTTCAGGCAGGTTAAAAGAGAAGCCATGAGTTAGAAGTCAGTTCCTAGTTCCAGATTAGCGGTGTGGCCAACGGACCGGGTCCCGTGAATCGATTCCCTACAAACTCATTAAAAAAAAAAAAGGGACTGCACATCCAGGATGTCTTGGATGGAAGTAATCTGGTTAACGAAAGTTCTGAGAAATGTCATGAAGTTTTTGGAAACAATACTGGCAAATTCGGGCTAAAAAGTGGAAAAGTTTAAAACTAGAGTTGAGCGACTTTGGTCGGATCGGGTTTCGTGAATCCTGACTGAAACTGGACTGAAACTGGTCCGACTAGGGCAAAAAAAAGTCGGGAGTTTCTTCCGAAACCCGACCCCAATGCAAGTCAATGGGGAATAAAAGTCGGCATTGAGTGGATGAATACACTTTTCAAAGCCTCTCCTACCCGTTAAACACTAAAAATAATACAGGGAAAACTCGACTAACACCCGAAAAGTTGTTAACTTTATTCACCTAAGTGGGTGAGTTTGATCCATGACTCAGATCATAAACGTATACATCTACATTTTTTTGGCTGTGTATGCTAGGTGCATGCTCACCCACGAAACATGCATGTCTGAATGAGGCCCAAAAGTGGGACCTGCTGCCAGAGATTGAGGCAGGATCTGACTGTCCCTCTGTTATATATTACCAGCAGAGATGTTAGTAAGTATACGTCCCGCTGTGAATCCCCAAGACGGACCAGACAAAAAAAACCCTCCCCAGATCGTCCATGATTTATGGCCCAATTTTCTGCATAATCCAATGGGACAAGAAAACGGGACAGTTGGGAGATCAGATCTGACGAAAGGAATAATAAAGCGTTTGGCGCTAGATTTGGTATTATGAGGGGCATGAGAGACCCCACTATAGGGCGGCAAAACATGGGATTGATTGGGGCAAGCTGTGAGATTTTACAAAGTCATCCACGCTGAATTTGACCAGCGAAGCAGACTGTCACCCTTTCCAATGTAGAAAAGTGATATCCGCGGACGTAAATCCGAGTCAAGGCTGCGGCTGAGCGGCAGCACAATGCCGACGATCGCTGTATGGCGGCGCTACGTGCTAGCGTCATGAAGTTGGATGGAAACACGCTGCGACCCACAAGATACCACGACAGGCAAGTCGGAAACGGATTTTTAACGAGGTGTTTGTGGCAGTACCGTGCTGGTCACAATGAGACCCCATTCTCCTGCATTACGCGGCGAGGGGGCAGCCATTTGTGGCCGTGTGATTTGTGTCGCAGTCAAAGTCGTCATGTGCAGAATTTGCTATGGATTCACCTCAAAATCCACAGTCGGATTTGAGGCAGATCTTTCCAGGGCGAAACCTAAGTGAATGGGTTACGTCAGGCATTGAGAGTCTCCACCGCGTCCCTGATGGGCGCAGGCGGCCATATTGTTTGTCACAAAACTGAGAAAAGGGACAGGAAAAAGACAATTTTTAACATCATATTGGAATACATAATGGAACATTCCTTTAATTTGGTGTCAGCGGGATAAATGTGAAATTATCAGATATTCTAGATAATCGCAAATTTACTCCAGATTCTGCCTGTTTCATAGTCTCTATGGTAACAAAGACATGAAAAACTATAACAACCAATCATATTGCTGCTTTCATTTTCCAACATGGCGGACCTGCGTAAAAGCTGAGCATTGATTGGTTGCGCAATATATAGCAACCAATCATATTGCTGCTTATTTCCAAATTGTCTGACATTCATAAAAGCTGAGCACTGATTGGTTGTTCGTCATGTGAGTCAGTGCAGCACCCAGAGAGTAACAACCCTATGACCTAGTCGCCCCTTTCCCCCATACGTCACTCACTCTTATTGCGGCTTTCCTCGGCTTCCGAGCAGCGTGTTCCAAGTTACCGCATTTCAGCTCACATTGCTATGTTTTTCAAGTGTTAATGTTAATAAAGTTATTCTAACCATCAAGGAGACTTTTGCCGCACACTGTTGCGTTCCAAGTCTCGATACGGAGCCAAATCCGCACCTTATTGGCTGGGGTGTACCCTATAGCTCCTCCCCAACTGCGAGTAAGGTGACGTATCTCTTCTCTTAGCCAATCATCTCATAGGAAGCAGGAACACTAGAGCGCCAAGTGACGTATCGCAGGTTATCTCGGTCTTAGGAGACATTTTTGATGACTTGATTGTAGATTACATAGAGCGTTAATAAGTCTCCGCAAACATGGCGCCGGCCACGGTAAGAGGGACAGGAGACTAGCCTGTGCTGTGACAGAGGAGCTGATGTGGACGACGATGATGTGCGACAGCTGAGTGTGTGGAGGGAAAGAAGTGACAGTGAGTGACGAGGAGAAGATACACCGGTGACTGACGCCTGCAACTACTGACATGAAGAGCTAGGGACCTTTACTGGGTGTCGGGGAATCCTGGGACTTGTACTTCCGACCAATAAGGAATGCTGACACTTGTAGTGCATAGTCATAGATAATGCTGGGACTTGTAGTGCATAGTCATAGATAATGCTGGGACTTGTAGTAGTGCCCCCTGAATCCGCTGCTCCTCTGTGGACCAGTCACTCTCACCATCGCTGCGCTGTCAGTAGTAGTTCCTGTGATCATGTCTCCCCGCCTTCATCGTTGCAGTTTTCCTCGAGCCGCGGAGCCGACGTGAGGAATCTCCCAGCGCTGATCTGATGTGAAGAGACCCCGGACCGCCGAGCCCAAATATCTGGAAATCACCGTGCTCAGCCGCCATGAGCTTCCTCATCGACTCCGTCCTCATGGTCATCTCTCAGGTGAGGGGCAGAACCGGGTACTGCCTAGAGAACCCGTCCGTCCCCCCAGAGGCCCTGCCCTAGAGAACCCGTCCCCCCCCCCGGAGGCCCTGCCCTAGAGAACCCGTCCCTCCCCCCCCCCCCCGGAGGCCCTGCCCTAGAGAACCCGTCCCTCCCCCCCCCCGGAGGCCCTGCCCTAGAGAACCCGTCCCTCCCCCCCCCCCCCCCCGTAGGCCCTGCCCTAGAGAACCCGTCCCTCCCCCCCCCCCGTAGGCCCTGCCCTAGAGAACCCGTCCCTCCCCCCCCCCCCCCGGAGGCCCTGCCCTAGAGAACCCGTCCCTCCCCCCCGGAGGCCCTGCCCTAGAGAACCCGTCCCTCCCCCCCGGAGGCCCTTCCCTAGAGAACCCGTCCCTCCCCCCGGAGGCCCTGCCCTAGAGAACCCGTCCCTCCCCCCCCCCGGAGGCCCTGCCCTAGAGAACCCGTCCCTCCCCCCCCCCGGAGGCCCTGCCCTAGAGAACCCGTCCCTCCCCCCCCGGAGGCCCTGCCCTAGAGAACCCGTCCCTCCCCCCCCCCCGGAGGCCCTGCCCTAGAGAACCCGTCCCTCCCCCCCCCCGGAGGCCCTGCCCTAGAGAACCCGTCCCTCCCCCCCCCCCGGAGGCCCTGCCCTAGAGAACCCGTCCCTCCCCCCCCCCCCCGGAGGCCCTGCCCTAGAGAACCCGTCCCTCCCCCCCCGGAGGCCCTGCCCTAGAGAACCCGTCCCTCCCCCCCCGGAGGCCCTGCCCTAGAGAACCCGTCCCTCCCCCCCCGGAGGCCCTGCCCTAGAGAACCCGTCCCTCCCCCCGGAGGCCCTGCCCTAGAGAGCCCGTCCCTCCCCCGGAAGACCAGTCCTTTTTCCTGGAGGGCCCATCCATTAATATGTATGGACAATGTGTAACTCATCTTTTCCCCTGGTGGGGCGCTGCATGGAGATTGAGACCTACACTCAGTTTCCTTACAGATTACATCTGATCGCTGAGGGACCCCTGTAACAGTAGAGATAATCCACAGAGCAGAGCCCCTTTAACCCTTGTTCTGCTGCATACCTGTTTCATGTTTTGTGAGGACCTCTCCGTCCTTTTGTGTCGCAGCTGCTGTTCTTCGGCTTCGGGTGGCTGTTTTTCATGCGTCAGCTCTTCAAAGATTATGAGGTAAGTGCGACACTGTCAGAGGGGGACAAGGACACCGCACACTCCTAATATTTACGAACTTCAAAATATTTTGCAGAAAAAATATAAATATGTAAATATATGTGTAAAATAAAAAGCGTCTCCGGTAAGTCCGAGCTCATACGAAAAATACGACTTGCATTTGTTTCGCATGTGCTGCTTCTCATTGACCCCCGTGACGCGATCCCAAGGGACCGATCGGTTACTATGATTATTGATCGGTGCACTGTGAGTCTGCGACTGCTGGTGACGAGGCCGCTGGGAACATGATCCCATTATCTAGTCCTGTTCCCAGTATGTCTGTAGAGGACGACGTGACGTCACTCCGGGATTTTCTTCCTCCCCCCCCCCCCCCCCCCTGCAGGTGCGGCAGTACGTCGTCCAAGTCGTCTTCTCCGTCACCTTCGCCTTCTCTTGCACCATGTTTGAACTCATCATTTTCGAGATCCTGGGCTTACTCAATAGCAGGTGGGTAATGAACGTCCGAAGTTATTTCAGCTTTGGTTTCCTGCCGCTTTACGTAGATTTATACCTCATTTGTCTCTTTCAAAAATTAGATAAAATTGCAGATAGGTTATAAAACACGCAAATTAGCATTTTCTCTTATTAATTCTCCTCCCCGTTCTCAAGATTGGGGGAATGTTTTAATTTTATAGTTTACTAGTGTCACGGGGTCCTTCTCCGGTATCACACAATCAACAGAGCAAGCGAAGAGTGAACAATTCCAAGACCTTTATTTAGGTAAAAAAACGAAAGGTCCATATTCAGTCCACCACACAAAGGATAAGATAGTCCAGAATCTGAATGCAGTTCAGTAACAGTATAACATGTCCAGGGAGATGAGAGTCCAAAATCCAGCTACATGTTCCATATACTCTTCTTTCTCTCTCAAGTCCTGTGTTCACAAGAGGCTCTCCACACTGGAACTGACTTGTCGAGCCCCTGTCCTCCCCAGCCCCCTCCTTATGTCCAGGGGGAGTCAAACAGGTTGGGGCGGTTTGCAGGCCTCCCAGAGGACAACAAAGGAGCCTTGGGGATTAAGGAACTACAGGGGGACATCAAGAGACAGAGACAGTCAGGCTGTAGACTTACAAGGCAACAAGAAAAACACTATGAAAATAAGTGAAATAGAAATATACACAAAATGATATCCACATAGCATATCACACCATCACAACCTCTCCCCCCTCATAATAAGTGAGCACGCCATAGGGTTTACACAGACCTCTGGCCTGCTCACTTTAGTCCACATTGCTCAATTGTTTATAGTTCCTTGTACAGTGGCAGGGGTTGCAGTAATTATAAGCACTTGTTGCCCTTCCATAAATTCCCAGGTTCTGGCGTTACGGTCATACCAGGTTTCTTGACTGGACTGGGCCATTTGCTGTTGATCATTAGCCAAGGTAGCTAGCTGGGCGAGACGATCTTGAACTCTAGAACGTAGAGAATGATGGGCATTCCAATGTCTGCGATATCTCCCTCCAATTGTTCTTTCAGAAGAGTGAGAGGCCCACGGACCTTCTGGCCAAACAGATTGCTCCCCAGTGGGGTCCGGGTGTCGTGGTGCTTGAAGGGCCTGTAGTTGAGTGGCTGCTCCCACAAAATGACACTGTAACTCCCCAATGTCGTTCCCAAGGAGGATATCTGCAGGAAGTCCTCCCATAACTCCAATCCAGGACAGTTTTTCTCCAAAACCATAATCCAAACGCACAGAAGCTCCCTGTATATATTTGCGGACATCCTTCGCCAAGACAAAAGGAATTCCTGCACCCTGGTGAATTGCCTCGGGTCGAACCACAAGGGGGTCAGCGATATTCTGAAATGCCCCCGTGTCTCTAAATCCTGACACTTTGTATCCATCAATTAAGACATCCTGCAGGTGGCGTTGACGTTGCTCTGGGTAACCAAAAGGACAGAGGCTGAAGTCCGTACACTCCAGGAAGGGTATCTATGGTGCCGTGGTCGGTGGTCCACTCTGGTGTGGATGGTGGTAGCTCTTCCTCAGGCGGGATGGAGTACACCAGATGCACTGGACGAGGTGGGGCTGCGTGGGGCTCCCTCCGGATCCTGCAGATATCCTCCTTGGTAACGACATTGGGGAGTTACAGTGCCAATTTGTGGGACAGTCACCCGACTACAGGCCCTTCAAGCACTACGTCATCCGGACCTCACCGGGGAGCAACCACCACGAACCGCATCAGAGTCGGTAAGCAATACATTCGCTGCTACTACATTGGGAGAGTCTTGGGACAGAAAGGAGTTTAGGAGAGAAATAGAGGGTGACACTACCTTAGCAGCCCTTAGGCGAAAGGCAGAAACTGGGCACATGGGAGATAATGGGGATGGCTTCACTCGAGAGAACGGACTGTATTACCATGTAACAAAGTCAGTGACCAGGGCAACCCTGACTCAACGACCAGGCAACTCATTGTCCCTCAGAAGTACAGGGCACAGCTACTCCAACTGGCCCATGACATCCCCTTGGCTGGACATCAAGGGAGAAAAAGGACTGAAAAGAGACTCACACAAAGATTTTACTGGCCGGGCGTCTCGCAGTCGGTAGCCCATTATTGCCGCACCTGCGATGTGTGCCAGCGAATGCGGCATCCAGGAGCTCGACATAAGGTACCCCTGCAATCCCTGCCCATAATTGAGGAACCATTTCAACGTGTAGCCGTCGACATCATAGGTCCTCTGGCCCACCCCAGCAGGTCAGGGAAAAAATATATCCTGACCGTGGTGGACTATGCCACTAGGTATCCTGAAGCTGTGGCCCTGTCCAGTATTACAGCAGTAAAGGTAGCCGAGGGCCTTGTTACCATCTTTACCCCGGTAGGGTTTCCTAGTGAAATATTATCGGATCAAGGCACTCAGTTCATGTCAGATCTGGTCCAGTCCCTTTGGCATACCTGTGGTGTTCGAGCCATTCGCACCACCCCATACCACCCGCAGACCAACGGACTATGTGAACGCTTTAATGGAACCCTAAAAATATGCTGAGGGCTTTTGTTGACGTTGAAAAAGACTGGGGAAAGTACCTGCCACATCACCTCTTCGCCTATCGGGAGGTTCCCCAAGAGTCCACAGGGTTCTCTCCCTTCGAACTACTGTTTAGCTGGAAGGTCCGTGGGCCTCTCACTCTTCTGAAAGAACATTTGGAAGGAGACATCTCAGATACCGGAATGCCCATCGTTCCCTATGTTCTAGAGCTCAGAGACCGTCTCGCCCAGCTAGCTACCTTCGCTAGAGAACATCAGCGAATGGCCCAGTCCAGACAAAAAACCTGGTATGACCATAATGCCAGGAACCGGGAATTTATGGAAGGACAGCAAGTGCTCATGATTACTGCTTCCCCTGCCAACAAGCTTCAAGCAGTGTGGGAAGGCCCTTATCAGGTTGTCAAGAAAATTAATGACACTAACTATGTTATTGCCCTGGACTTTAGTGGTCGACGACAGAAAACCGTCCATATTAACATGCTGAAAGACTACCACGACCGATCTCTGCCTGTTCTAGCTGTCTGCCACCCCCCTAGTGATACCGCCGACGACGAGTATCTCCCAGATCTCCTCCAGGTTGCCCAAGCGGGAGGATCACTGGAACAAGTGCCCCTGGGCTCCCATTTATCGGATATACAAAAGGACGATATTGTCGCCGTACTAAGGCCGAGGGCTGCTGCTTTCTCCTCAAAGCCGGGGAAGACTACTCTCACCAGTCACCATGTGGAAACCCCCGGACAACGCCCCATCCAGCAGGCTGCCTACCGGGTTCCAGAGGCTGTTCAAGGCATGATAAAGAACGAACTGGAGGAGATGAAACAGCTGGGAGTTATTCAGCCATCTCACAGTTCTTGGGCCTCTCCTGTCGTCCTGGTCCCCAAGAAGGATGGTACAACACGATCCTGCGTTGATTACAGACGACTAAATGATGCCACCAAGAGAGATGCTTATCCCATGCCCAGGATTGATGATCTATTGGATCGTCTGGCCAGTGCCCAATTTGTGACCACGTTAGACTTGAGCAAGGGGTACTGGCAGATACCCCTAATGGAGGATGCTCGGGAGCGCTCAGCCTTCATTACTCCATTTGGACTTTTTGATTTCCTGGGAATGCCCTTTGGGATGAAAACTGCCCCCACTACTTTCCAGAGACTGGTGGATCGACTGCTACAACAATGTCAGGACTTTGCCTGTGCTTACTTAGACGACATTGACATTTTTAGCACAACCTGGGAGGAACATCTTAAACACTTGGGAATAGTGCTGGACTGTATCCTTACTGCAGGACTGACCATTCGCCCTGATAAGTGCCAAATAGGGATGGCTGAGGTGCAGTACCTTGGGCATAGAGTAGGGGGTGGGACACTAAGGCCTGAGCCTGCCAAGGTGGAAGCCATTAGCAACTGGTGTAGACCCCAGACTAAAAAGCAGGTACTTGCATTTTTAGGAACTGCTGGATACTATCGCAAATTTGTTTCTAACTTCAGCACCTTGGCCAAGCCCCTAACCGACCTGACCCGCAAGAACATGCCTAGGAATGTGACGTGGACGCCTGCATGCGAGGATGCCTTTTCAGCGTTAAAGACTGCCCTCGTCACTGCTCCTGTCTTGGCTGCCCCGGATTATGAACGCAGGTAACTCGTGCAGACAGATGCATCCACCTTTGGGATTGGGGCAGTAATTAGCCAAGTGAACGCCGCCGGAGAAGAACATCCTGTTGCTTTTGCCAGTAGGAAACTACTGGATCGGGAAGTTGCCTATGCCACTATTGAAAAGGAGTGCCTTGCCATCGTGTGGGCGCTAAAAAAATTGCAGCCATACTTGTATGGCAGAGACTTTACAATTGTTACAGACCACAACCCCCTCACATGGCTGAACCGCGTATCAGGGGACAATGGAAGATTGCTGCGGTGGAGCTTGTCCTTACAACCCTACAGCTTCTCCATCCAATACAAGCGGGGAAGCCAACACCAGAACGCCGATGGTCTGTCTCGACAAGAAGAACCATAGGCTCCCCAGGCCGACCTACCTCTGCCACTGTACAAGGAACTAGAAATGACTGCGCTATGTGGACTAAAGTGAGCAGGCCAGAAGTCTGTGTAGACCTCATGGCGTGCTCACTTATTATGGGGGGGGGGGAGGTTGTGATGGTATGATATGCTATGTGGATGTCATTCTGTGTATATTTCTATTTCACTTGTTTTCATAGTGTTTTTCTTGATCCCCTGTGGGTCTACAGCCTGACTGTGTCTGTCTCTTGATGACCCCCTGTAGTGCATTAATCTCCAAGGCTACTTTGTTCTCCTCTCGGAGGCCTGGAAACCGCCCCAACCTGTTTAACTACCCCTGGACACAAGGTAGGGGGTGGGGAGAACAGGAGCTGGTCAAGTCAGTTCCTGTTTGGAGAGGATCATGTAAAGACTGCACTTCAGAGAGAAGGACCCATTTTTATCCTCTGGTGCTAGAGTTTTGAAATCTCATCTCCCTGGACTTTTTATCCTGTTACTGGACTACATTCTTGTTCTGGACTATTGTATCTTCAGTATGGTGGATTGTTTATGGACCTTCTAATTTTGCCTGTAATAAAGGTCTTGGGATTGTTCACCCTTCCCTCGCTCTGTTGATTGTGTGGTATTGGAGAAGTACCCCGTGACAGTCCATATTCAGTCCACCACACAAAGGATAAGATAGTCCAGAATCCGAATGCAGTTCAGTAACAGTATAACATGTCCAGGGAGACGAGATTCCAAAACTCTTGCACCAGAGGATAAAATGGGTCCTTCTCTCTGAAGTGCAGTCTTTACACCATCCACGCCACACAGGAACTGACTTGTCCAGCACCTGTCCTCTCCACCCCTTGTGTCCAGAGGTAGTCAAACAGGTTGGGGTGGTTTGCAGGCCTTCCAGAGGAGAACAAAGGAGCCTTGGGGATTTAGGAACTACAGGAGGACATCAAGAGACAGAGACAGTCAGGCTGTAGACTTACAAGGCAACAAGAAAAACACTATGAAAATAAGTGAAATAGAAATATTCACAAAATGATATCCACATAGCATATCACACCATCACAACTAGCCTCTTCTACAGATTATGAGCAATGGTTAAACAACTAGCAAAGATCACAGCGCTCACAAGCTCTTTGCCTTAGAGGCTTGCACAATATATGGGTTAAGGACGTACCGGGAGTCGTAGGTCCCTGTATATGGAGCTGCCCTGATAATATAATTGATGGCTGTACTAAGATTGCTGCTGTGTAGATGTACGGTGGCTCTGGCGCCGCCTTCATGTGCGTACGGTGGCTCTGGCGCTGCCTTCATGTGCTGACGGTGGCTCTGGCGCCGCCTTCATGTGCTGACGGTGGCTCTGGCGCCGCCTTCATGTGCTGACGGTGGCTCTGGCGCCGCCTTCATGTGCTGACGGTGGCTCTGGCGCCGCCTTCATGTGCTGACGGTGGCTCTGGCGCCGCCTTCATGTGCTGACGGTGGCTCTGGCGCCGCCTTCATGTGCTGACGGTGGCTCTGGCGCCGCCTTCATGTGCTGACGGTGGCTCTGGCGCCGCCTTCATGTGCTGACGTGGTTCTGAACTTGTACACATGTAGCAATCAATATCGTTCTTCATGGCTATGTTAAAAATAAATATCAAATCTTTAAGTTTTGAGAATTTTTTTTTATCAGGAGGATTTGTTTAACGGAATCTCTCCAAAGCCTTCTCAACTACTCAAAATTAGGTTCTGTACTAATGGTGGTTCTGGTGATGTATTTATGTAATTACGCCTTGAATTTTTTTACGGCCCTTGGGATTGGTTCAGTATGGCAATGTGGCCCTTGGACCAAAAAATGTTGTGCAGTCCTACTTTAGAGCCTGCACACGGCATTCTGAAGCCGACCGAATCGCCTGATCTGACCATTGTCGGTGCCCCTTTTCGTTCTCTACCCAATGTTATATCTTGTATCTGATGACAAAGATGGTGGTTGTTGTCCCACAGCTCTCGGTATTTCCACTGGAAGCTGAACCTGTGCGTTATCCTGCTGGTCCTCGTCTTCGTGGTCCCTTTCTATATTGGATACTTCGTGTTGAGCAACATCCGACTGTGTGAGTACAGACCAGCGACTGCCTGCTGTGACTCTAGGGCACTGTTAGCCATATTAGCACTTCTGTCCGTTTTAGCCTGTCACCCATTGTTTCCCCCTCTGGGTGACATCGTCTGCTGATTAAATTTTGACTTGAGAATCGGATTGACTTAATTCATCTTGATTCTAACAAGAAGGACTGACAGCTCACTGAGGAATAAAACTCTAGCTGACTCTATGGATAGAGGAAGAAAAAGAGGAGGAGCACAGTGAAAGAGAGACAGATTCACTCTTTTCAGTTTTCTAACAAGTCTTTCCTCTCACCCCAGAGCTTGACTCTCATCTACACAGCTCAGTATTGCTGTATATTGTCTCCTATTCTGCAGCTTTCTGCTATTTAGCTCACCCAGAGCTGGATTCATATCTACACTGCTCAGTATTGCTGTATATTGTGTCCTATTACTGCAGCTTTCTATGAAGTGTTTAGATCACCTAGCTCTAGGTTCACAGCTACACTTCTCAGTACTGAAGCTGAAGATTAGAGAGCGTTCTTTAAACACATCCAAAGCTATATTTTTGTAGGTGCACCCTTCTCAT
Organism: Dendrobates tinctorius; assembly: GCF_039654945.1. Taxonomy (NCBI): domain Eukaryota; kingdom Metazoa; phylum Chordata; class Amphibia; order Anura; family Dendrobatidae; genus Dendrobates; species Dendrobates tinctorius. The sequence continues at coordinate 17,229,868 of NW_027361722.1, read as the reverse complement.
CTTTAAAAATGAATCTTCTCTCTGCCCAGTGCATCGTCAGCGGCTGCTCTTCTCTTGCGTGGTTTGGCTCACCTTCATGTATTTCTTCTGGAAGCTGGGAGATCCCTTCCCTATACTAAGCCCAAGACACGGTAAGTTCAGTCTGTACATCACTGGGAATAAGGTCTAAAGGTGAGGATACACTATCAGGTATTGTATTTCTAATTTCGACTATCACTCCCATCATTCATTACTGGGTGTATCTGGTTGGAGTTATTTGCATTGTAATGTCTCTTCCTGCAGGAATACTTTCCATTGAGCAGCTGATCAGCAGAGTGGGTGTTATCGGGGTGACACTAATGGCCTTACTGTCTGGATTTGGTGCCGTGAATTGTCCCTACACCTATATGTCCTACTTCTTAAGGTGAGTGGATTCACTGTTATTGTACATTTTATTTTTTACATTAAAATGCATTTATAATATGAACGTTTATGGTTTCTTGGGTTTTCCAGGAATGTGACAGAAGCCGATATCCAGGCACTGGAGAGAAGACTGCTGCAAACCATGGATATGATTGTCAGTAAGAAAAAAAGGTAATGCTGGGAAATGTCCACTAGAGGGCAGCAACCTCCTGTGCTATACTGCTCCTATGTACAAGAATATAACTACTAAAATACTGCCCCCTATGTACAAGAATATAACTACTATAATACTGCCCCCTATGTACAAGAATATAACTACTATAATACTGCCCCCTATGTACAAGAATATAACTACTATAATACTGCCCCTATGTACAAGAATATAACTACTATAATACTGCCCCCTATGTACAAGAATATAACTACTATAATACTGCTCCTATGTACAAGAATATAACTACTATAATACTGCCCCTATATACAAGAATATAACTACTATAATACTGCCCCATGTACAAGAATATAACTACTATAATACTGCCCCTATATACAAGAATATAACTACTATAATACTGCTCCCTATATACAAGAATATAACTACTATAATACTGCCCCTATGTACAAGAATATAACTACTATAATACTGCTCCTATGTACAAGAATATAACTACTATAATACTGCCCCTATGTACAAGAATATAACTACTATAATACTGCCCCTATATACAAGAATATAACTACTATAATACTGCTCCCTATATACAAGAATATACTATAATACTGCCCCTATGTACAAGAATATAACTACTATAATACTGCCCCCTATGTACAAGAATATAACTACTATAATACTGCCCCTATGTACAAGAATATAACTACTATAATACTGCCCCTATGTACAAGAATATAACTACTATAATACTGCTCCTTTGTACAAGAATATAACTATTATTATACTGCTCCTATGTACAAGAATATAACTACTATAATACTGCCCCTATGTACAAGAATATAACTACTATAATACTGCCCCTATGTACAAGAATATAACTACTATAATACTGCCCCTATGTACAAGAATATAACTACTATAATACTGCCCCTATGTACAAGAATATAACTACTATAATACTGCCCCTACTGTATATACAAGAATATAACTACTATGATACTGCTACTATGTACAAGAATATAACTACTATAATACTGCCCCTATCTGTGAGGTTGTGTGTCAGTGGTTCTCCTGATGTCTGGAGCAAGCCCAGGGAGGGGCCACCCTGGGCGGGGAAGCTCCCCGGGCAAGGCCCAGGCTTCCCGGCCTACACTGGGACTAGCCTCCCAGGTTTATACTAATGGGAATGTTAATCCCAAAGCCGCTGTGAGACCAGTGAATGCAGCGAGTCAAAGCTGCAGCAGTTTGGTGAAAGAAGAAAAAGCTGTGAGTAAAGTTTTGGGAGGAAAACCTTCTCCAGTTCCAGCAAAGAAGCAAGAAGGCAATGTGTCAGTGAGTGATGGAAACCAGCAGAATGTGAAGTCTTGTAGCTCCCCAGTCAGTAAGCAGCTCCTGCCAGGTGCACAGGTGAGATCGGCCCCAGCTGTGCAGATCACCTCTCCTGCTTCCAGGCAGAGACGGACGTCTTTGGAAAGGCAGACAATGCAGGAGAACTTACAGCAACATGGCAGTATGGCGCGGTCAGGACGCACACGGTCACAGTCAGGTGGCAGCGATAAACCTGCTGCGGAGCCTGCATCCAGCCAAGGGGCCACAAAACCATCCGTGGTGGACCCGCACAAGACTGTCTTCAAAACCCCTGTACCCGTGCTCAAGACTAAACCTGTGGGGCCGGCGCGTGCACCCGAGCTGCAGCTAGCGGATGAGATACCGGGACTTGTCCGAAAACTGGGTGAGTTACAGCAGCAAAAAAAAGCGCTGCAAATGGAGGTAGACTTCATCTACAGTCTAAAGACCACTAATCCTGCCAGTAATGACGCCTATGACCTGAGACTGAACACACTGGGTGTACAGCTGGCGAGTGTTGTGCAGGACACTGAATCTGGGCTGGAGAGCATGGGGCCCCTGGCCGAGACCTACAGGAACCGCGAGCGGTTCGCCTCCTATAAGCAGGACTGTGCTGTAGAGGCCAGGACCCCTGATGTTCAGGACGGGACCCCCCAGCAGCGGACACGGCCAGTGTTACAGGCTGCCCGCTTCTGCTTCCAGGAGGGAAAACAAATGCGGCAGCAGGAAGCTCAGTGTGAACAGGAGCATGCACTTCAGACTGCAGCAGAGGCACCACAGGTCCCAGAATGCCCCACACAGGAGCAGGACAGTGTATGTGAGACTGTTTGTGTTGATGAGGCAGCCGAGTGTGAACAGGAGCACACACTGCAGACTCCAGCAGAGGCACCACAGGTCCCAGAATGCCCCACACAGGAGCAGGACAGTATATGTGAGACTGTTTGTGCTGATGAGGCTGAGGCTGAAGCACAGACTGTGGCTGGGGATGCTGTGCCCATGGGGTCGGGGGTTGGAGGGGTTTCACATTCTGTAATGGACGTCGCACTGTCTGATGATAATAATGCTGCTTATAATAATGTGCATGATATGTGTGACTATCCCCCTTTGCCATCTAGTCCACAAGGTGTGACAGCCCCCCCTGCTGCAGGCCCTCTACCTGTCAGTCAGCCCAGTGTGACCCGGCAGGTGCCCCCCAGGAATGCCTGGAGCCGCGGCGCCCCGTCCTTCACTTCCAGCACCAGGTATACCTGCCAGACATTCAAACGCATTAATGTGGTGCGGTTTAAATACATAGGTGCCAAGGAGGATCTGCCACAACGCAGGTATGTGGTGAGAGAGCTGCTCTGCGGCCAGATGGGGTTTGTGGCAAATGAGATACTGGCAGTGTCTAATCTTCAGGACAGGCAGGGCTACGAGGTCAGCTTCAAGCTCATGTCTGACCTGGACAGATTCTGGGCCAATTACCCCAAGTTCAGAGATGCTGAGGGCTGGAATAAGTTTGTGTTGGTTCCTATCTCCAGGCCGGACACTGTCACAGTAAACATCACCTTCTGGAATGAGGCCGTTCCTCCACAGGACATCGAGGTGTGGCTCCGGAGACACTGTGACCTCGTCTCTGGACTCACCAAGGTCAGAGATGAGGATGGTATCTGGACAGTGGGGTGGCGGGTCTTGGTAAAATTACGGCAATGTGATAACATCACTGCCCACTTACCCAACTCCTTCTTCATTGGGAGGGAGAAGGGAAGGTGTTATTATCCCGGACAACCCAGAAAGTGCTCCAAATGTGGTGGGAAAGGTCATCTGGCTAACGCCTGTACTGTGGTGAAGTGCAGTCTGTGTGAGGCAATCGGCCATGTCGCTGCAGACTGCCGGGACGTCAGGTGCAACCTCTGTGGTAGGATGGGCCACCCTCACAGGGACTGTCCAGACGCCTGGCACAACATCTGCAGAGTCTTCCCTGATGAGTTAGTGATGGCAGGGGCAGAGGCTCAGGAGGATGAGGATGTGGTGGCAGGGACACATGGGGAGGAGGATTTAATGTCAGGAGAGATGTTGACCAGCTCAGATGCCCACCAGGAGTCCACTCAGGCAGCACCAGAGAAGCAGGGTGCAGAGGGGAACATGGAGGTCGTCCATCAGGTCCAGCAGCCTCAGATACCCCCCCCTTCAGCATCGCTGTCTGTATCTGATGACTGGAACCTTAATAATAATAAAAGGAAGAAAAAGAACACATCCTCCCGTAAACCTGAGGAAGAATATGACACTGGTCAGATTGCTAGTAAGAAGGTTCAGAATTCTGCAGGAGTGATGGTCGTGTCCAACAAGTATGGAGTTTTATCTGACTCCAATGGTGACGATTATGAGGAAGAGTTGAGGAAAGTTGATGCTGAGTGTAACAGGGACATAGAGAACCATCCCCCGCCAAAGCGGAAGCCCTTATCTGTGGACCCTCAGGTAGAGTCTGACATGGACACCAGTGGTGGACAGAACATCTCTGACTCATGATGATGGCTGTTACTCTGCTCCTTCTATATTGTGCTGTGATGGCGGGGTTCTCATTGACAGTGACCTCGAGCAATGTGAATAGCATTAAGCTGAGGAGAACTAGACACACGGTGTATGAACATCTCAAATATCTGGACACAGATGTCATCTTCCTGCAGGAGACACGACTGACATCTCTGGGGCTTATGAGAGAGGCTGAGAGGGAATGGCGGTCCGGTCCTTCTTTCTGGTCACTGGCTGTGGAGCCTTACGCCGGGGTCGCTGTCCTGTTTAGCACCAATGATGTGACTGTGCATAGGATGACGGAGGTGGTCATGGGAAGATGTCTGGTCCTAGAAGTCACTGTCCATGGGAGGTGACTCCGGCTTATTAACATCTATGGGCCACAGACAGTGACTGACAGGATCCAGCTGTTTAATGACGTCAAGCCTTAGCTCTTCACTTCTCTTCCAGTGGTGATGGCGGGGGACTTTAATGCCATACTGACATCAGGTGACAGCTCCTCAGGCAGGATAGTGACCAGGGACGGTAAGGTCCTACATAGCGTCATAATGCAGGCAGGACTGACTGACGTTTTCACACAGGGTGGGCGACAGCCAAAATTCACGTATTCATGTTCCAACAGGAGCAGTAGGATAGATTTTGCTTTTGTCAGTCCTACTGAGGCTGTCGGCGCCCTGGGTGAGAAGGTCGTCCCTTACTTTGATCACCTCGCCTTGTGCTTCTTTTTGGGGACCTCTAACCGTCCGGACATTGGTAGAGGGTTGTGGAAGCTCAATTCCAGTCTCCTGGATGATGCCTATGTTCAGAGCCGTGTTCACTCCCTTATCCAGCTTCATCTAGACAGGGTTGACTTCTATGACAACATGACTGACTGGTGGGAGGACGTCAAGGAGGATATCAAATCCCTCTTAAAGAGACTGTCAGTTAATAAAGGGAGGAATAAGTACAGCCAGTATCTAAAGCTGTGCAAAGAATTGGAGTCACTGTATTCGGCGGGCGGGGATGACAAAGTGAAGATCGACCAGCTGAAATCTGAGATAAAGCAGTATCAGTATAGCAGGTATACCTCCCTGGTTCTTGGACGGGATTATGGGTCCTTAGGGGCCCCTGATCCCTTTGAGAATTGCAGGGAGAGGGTGGCCAAAAAAATGGTCACGGGTCTCATTGACTCCCAGGGTGTATTGCAGGATTCACGGGAGGGTATCCTGGAGGTGGTGAGATCTTACTATGCTGACTTGTTTCAGAGGAAAGTTTTGGATAAAGATGAGATGGCTCAATTCTTGGAGGCAACTCCAGTGCCTGATACTAATGATCTGGACTTATCTTGTTTGGCAGCAGAATTAACGGTGGAGGAAGTTAAGGAGGCTATTGATAAGTTATATCTGAAGAAGGCCCAGGTCCAGATGGTGTAACGGCAGAATTTTATAAGAAATTCAGAGACCTCCTGGCTCCAATCCTCGTGGATGTGTATAGAAATTGTCTAGAAAATCACCTGATGCCTCCATCCATGAGTGTCCTCGTTAATTCTGCTGTCTAAAGGTAAAGAGCCGAGCGACATCAAGATCAGGAGGCTGATTGCCCTCTTGAATGTGGACAGGAAGATTCTAGCAAAGATCCTATTTTCTAGATTAGTCTGTTTGTCCCCGGCACTGTTGGCAGGCTCTCAGTTTGGCACAGTAAAAGGGCGGAACATCTCTGGAGCAGTCATCTCGATACGAGAGATGTTTGAGAGATGTAAAGCTCTGCGGTGTGGGAGATATGTTGTTAGTCTGGACCAGGCTAAAGCCTTTGACAGGGTTGATCATGACTATCTGTGGGCCACTTTGTCATAGTCCTGCTACTACATGTGGGGACAAATGACACCGCAAGAAACGACCTGGAAACCATCTGCAGAGACTTTGAAGACTTAGGCAAGAAAGTGAAAGAACTGGGAGCGCAGGTGGTCTTCTCTTCCATCCTCCCAGTGGATGGCCATGGAACAAGGAGGTGGAATAAGATTCTGCAGGTGAACAACTGGCTACGTCGATGGTGCCGTCAGCAACGATTTGGATTTCTGGATCACGGAGTGAACTACTTATACGATGGACTACTTGCTAGAGATGGGGTGCACCTTACGAAGACTGGAAAGCATGTATTTGGAAGTCGCCTTGCTACACTTGTAAGGAGAGCTTTAAACTAGAACAACATGGGAAGGGAAGCAAAAGACCAGAAAAAGCCATACACCTGACAAATGCTATTGAGAACTCTGCTATTAGAAGTGGAAAGGAAGAACAAAGACGAAAGAATCTAATTAATAAAAATATTGGAGAAAGAGAAACCAATCACAAACTAAAATGTTTCTATACTAATGCACAAAGCATGGGCAACAAACAAGGAGAATTGGAACTACTAACACAGGAAAAGAAATATGATGTCATTGGAATCACTGAAACTTGGTGGGACAATACACATGATTGGAATACAAGACTAGAAGGATACAACTTATTTGCAAGAAACAGACTTGATAAACGAGGAGGGGGTGTCGCATTGTATGTTCGAAACGCGTATATCTGCACAGAGATTGAAGCTTCAGAGACTGGGAGTTCTGTGGAAACTGTTTGGGTAAGAATACAAGGACAGAACAATGGAAAGGACACCATTGTAGGCATTTACTACAGGCCGCCTGTGCAAGCCGAAGATATAGATGAACTCTTTATGCATCAGATGGCCAAGTTCTCCAAAAAATATGACATGGTTGTCATGGGAGATTTCAACTATCCAGACATTTGTTGGGAATCTCTCTCAGGCAAAACTAACAGGTCAAGGAAATTCTTATCCTCTCTTGCTGACAACTTTATCTTCCAAAAGGTAAGGGAGAAAACAAGGGGAACTGCTACCTTGGATCTAATCCTTATAAACAGGGAGGAAATGGTTGAGGAGGTAAAAGTGGCTGGGACCCTAGGAGGTAGCGACCATGCTATTTTAGAATTTTGGATAACTAGAGGTGGAAGACCTGTGAAGACTCAGACGTCAAGGTTAGATTTCAGAAAGGCAGATTTTAAGGGATTCAGAAAGAGAATTGGAGGGATCCAATGGCTGGATATCCTTAAAGACAAAAATGTCCAGGAAGGATGGGAAATCTTGAAAAATGAAATTCTCAATGCACAGTTGTTAACAATTCCGAAAAGAGGGAAGAATAGGAAGCATTTAAGGAAACCAGGATGGATGAACACAGAACTTAAGCACATGCTAAAAAGGAAGAAAAAAATGTTTATAAAATGGAAAGAGGGAGGCATATCTAAAGAAGAATATAATGCTGTCTGCAGAACCTGCAGGGCACAAATCAGATTTTCTAAAGCTGAAAATGAACTGAGGCTTGCAAGAGATGTCAAAAGCTATAATAAAGGATTTTGGGGATATGTCAAAAGTAAAAGAAAAGTCAAAGATGCTATAGTATTTTTACAGGATGAAAATGATGAAATGGTAAGACAGGATGTTGAGAAGGCTGAACTTTTAAATTCCTATTTTGCATCTGTTTTCTCTCAGAAAGGAAATGCAACATCAACTGTTATTCACTGTCCTATTAAGGGAATAGAAGAATCCAGGATATCTATAAACAGAAAGATAGTGAGGAAACACTTAGCTAACCTAAATGAATTCAAGTCTCCAGGTCCAGATGAATTACACCCCAGAGTACTGAAGGAGATAGCAGAAGAAATTTTTGAACCCCTCTCCATAATCTTTGAAAATTCTTGGAGAACAGGAGAAGTGCCAGAAGACTGGAGAAGAGCAAATGTTGTTCCTATCTTCAAAAAGGGGAAGAAGGTGGACCCAGGCAACTATAGGCCGGTGAGTCTGACTTCTATACCAGGAAAGATCTTTGAACAAATTATTAAACAACATGTATGTCAATACCTGGATAAGAATGAAGTGATTAAACAGAGTCAGCATGGGTTTGTAACTAATAAGTCATGTCAGACTAACTTAATTTCCTTCTATGACGGTATCACTGATTGGGTGGATCAAGGAAATGCTGTAGATATAGTATATCTTGACTTCAGCAAAGCATTTGACAAAGTCTCTCATACAATCCTTATTGAAAAAATGACTAAGTATGGAATGGACAAGGCAACTGTTAGGTGGATTCATAACTGGCTTAGTGATCGGACCCAAAGAGTGGTCGTAAATGGCTGCACATCCAGTTGGAAGAATGTCTCAAGTGGGGTACCACAGGGCTCTGTCCTGGGCCCTGTATTGTTCAACATCTTTATCAACGATTTAGATGAAGGAATTGAGGGTAAACTGATTAAATTTGCTGATGACACAAAGCTAGGAGGGATAGCTAATACTAGAGAAGAGAGAGAGAGGATTCAAAAAGATTTAAATAAACTGGAGAAGTGGGCAGCAACTAACAGAATGGTTTTTAACAGGGAGAAATGCAAAGTACTACATCTGGGCAATAAAAATGAAAAAGCATATATAGAATGGGAGGAATAGGGCTAAGTGACAGCACATGTGAAAAAGACTTGGGTATACTATTAGATCACAGACTGAATATGAGTCAACAGTGTGATGCAGCAGCAAAAAAGGCAAATGCAATTCTAGGATGTATTAACAGAAGCATACAGTCTAGATCACGTGAAGTCATTATTTCCCTCTACTCCTCTTTGGTCAAACCTCATCTGGAATATTGTGTCCAGTTTTGGGCACCACATTTTAAAAAAGACATCAACAAACTGGAGCAAGTTCAGAAAAGAGCGACCAGAATGGTGACCGGTCTGCAAACCCTGTCTTATGAGGAAAGGTTGCAGGATTTGGGAATGTTTAGTTTGCAAAAGAGAAGACTGAGAGGAGACTTAATAGCTGTCTACAAATATCTAAAGGGCTGTCACATTGTAGAAGGATCAACTTTATTCTCATTTGCACAAGGAAAGACTAGAAGCAATGGGATGAAACTGAATGGGAGGAGACACAGATTAGATATTAGAAAAAACTTTTTGACAGTTAGAGTGATCAATGAGTGGAACAGGGTGCCACGAGAAGTGGTGAGTTCTCCTTCAATGGAAGTCTTCAAACAGAGGCTGGACAGACATCTGACTGGGATGATTTAGCGAATCCTGCTTTGAGCAGGGGGTTGGACCAGATGGCCCAGGAGGTCCCTTCCAACTCTTAAAAAAGAAAAAAAAAAAAAAAAGTACGGTATTCCAGGACAATTTGTGGATTGGCTGAAGATGTTGTACAGAGAGGTGGTGAGCTTTCCTCTGATTAATGGTTGGCAGGGTGACACTTTTGGAGTTGGGGCGGGGGTGAGGCAGGGCTGCCCAATGAGTCCGCTCCTGTATGTTTTTGCCCTAGACCCGTTCCTGAGGTCACTGCAGGAGTGCGATTTTCAGGGGGTGCCGGTCCCCCACTGCCCGCCTCTGAATGTTGTTGCCTATGCGGACGATGTGACGCTGGTGATCTCCAATCCTCGTGAGGTGCAGATGTTATCTGCGTCCATCAGAAGCTACTCAGAGGCCTCCGGGTCTCTTGTCAACCTTGAAAAGAGTCAAGCTCTGTGGACATTAGATACTGAGCCCAGCTTTGATCTGCCGCAGTTTTCCAAAGCCTCCACCCATATTAAGATCCTAGGGGTTACATTTTGGAGAGATGATAATGCCACGCTAAATTGGGAGGAGAAATTGGAAACAGGAAATGCAAAGGTTCAGCGATGGAAGAACTGGAGGCTGACCTACAGAGAAAGGGTCACAATGTTGAAGACTTACCTGGTCCCCGTTTTCTTGTATGTCTCTGTCGCTTTCCCTTTGCCAGAATCTTTCTCAGCGAGGCTCTTCAGCCTGTTCTTCCAGCTCTTGTGGGGGAATAGGATGAACCTGATAAAGAGGGGAATAACGTACCTACGGCGGAGAGAGGGTGGGCTGGATATGTTGAATCCAAGGGTTTTCTTTGACTCCTTGTTTCTAAAGGTGAATTTTGGGAACATGGACTCACACAGTAGCTCCCTGTGGGTAAATAGTATCAGGTACTGGATATTGCCTTTTGCAGAATCTTGGGTGCGAGGCGGCAGTCTCAAGAGGAGGAGATGGACAGGTGACCACCTCCCCCAGTATCTGTACTATGGACTGAAGTGTGTTAGGAGGTGGGGACTGGAGAGGTCTTACATTGAGAGCAGTACGAGAAGAGACCTGTATGCTCGTGTATGTAGGACTTTCTTCTACTCTCCACTGGCCCTGAGAGATTGTGTCACCACCACCCTGCAGGAAAGCCTTAGGTTCCTAAACGGGAAACGACTTCCTCCTAAACTGTTTGATGTCACTTGGCTTTCACTGCATAGTCGGCTCTTTGTCAGAGGGAACCTGAAACATCTGTGTGTCTCTGATCGGAATTGTCCCCTTGGTTGTCAGCAGGAGGAGACTATGGAGCACTTTATATGTGATTGCTGGGGAGGGAGGAAGATCTGGGAGGAAGTGTCAGATAATCTAAAAATCCCCAGACTGCGGACCCTAAAGTATCCCGACATAATCTATGGTGTCCCCTCCACTGTTAGTAACATCAACAGAGAGACGATGTACATTATAATCAGTGTCATCAAATATTATCACTGGCACATGAGAACCCGGGTGTCACTACACAATGAGCTGTTCGATCACACCGCTGCCGCCAATCAGGTTATGTCAGAACTCCGGTGGATAAAATCACTGGAAGCTGGAAGGAGTCCAGGAAACATAACGTTATGGAGAAACGTAAAATTCAGTTAGGAAATGTGCTCCTATGTACAAGAATATAACTACTATAATACTGCCCCTATGTACAAGAATATAACTACTATAATACTGCCCCTATGTACAAGAATATAACTACTATAATACTGCCCCTATGTACAAGAATATAACTACCATAATACTGCTCCTATGTACAAGAATATAACTACTATAATACTGCCCCTATGTACAAGAATATATCTACTATAATACTGCTTCTATGTACAAGAATATAACTACTATAATACTGCTCCTATGTACAAGAATATAACTACTATAATACTGCTATGTACAAGAATATAACTACTATAATACTGCTCCTATGTACAAGAATATAACTACTATAATACTGCTCCTATGTACAAGAATATATCTACTATAATACTGCTTCTATGTACAAGAATATAACTACTATAATACTGCTCCTATGTACAAGAATATAACTACTATAATTCTGCTATGTACAAGAATATAACTACTATAATACTGCTCCTATGTACAAGAATATAACTACTATAATACTGCTCCTATGTACAAGAATATAACTAGTATAATACTGCTCCTATGTACAGGAATATAACTACTATAATACTGCCCCTATGTACAAGAATATAACTACTATAATACTGCTCCTATGTACAAGAATATAACTAGTATAATACTGCCCCTATGTACAAGAATATAACTAGAGAAAACAGAAAGCAAAAAACACAAATATCCTGAACTAAAAGTAAAAAATATACTGCAAATAATGCATAAAGGTAATAATAATAATAATAAGGGTATTTAGTAAACATAATTTTGATCAAAATAATGTACAAGCCATCCCGCCACGTCACGGCAACCCTTGTGGGACAGTCCCTACTCTAGTATTTAAAACCTTTTCACTTGCCAAGTGGCGTAAATGTGAACAAGGGTCGAGCGGCTGAACCACTAGTAACAGCTTGGGCCAGACTGGATGGCTTTCCCAGCTCAGAAAGAGGGCGGTCACACCCATATATGCAAGAATATAACTACTATAATACTGCTCCCTATATACAAGAATATAACTACTATAATACTGCCCCTATGTACAAGAATATAACTACTATAATACTGCCCCTATGTACAAGAATATAACTACTATAATACTGCCCCTATATACAAGAATATAACTACTATAATACTGCCCCTATATACAAGAATATAACTACTATAATACTGCCCCTATGTACAAGAATATAACTACTATAATACTGCCCCTATGTACAAGAATATAACTACTATAATACTGCCCCTATGTACAAGAATATAACTACTATAATACTGCTCCTATGTACAAGAATATAACTACTATAATACTGCCCCTATATACAAGAATATAACTACTATAATACTGCCCCCTATGTACAAGAATATAACTACTATAATATTGCCCCCTATGTACAAGAATATAACTTCTATAATACTGCCCCCTATATACAAGAATATGACTACTATAATGCTGCCCCTATGTACAAGAATATAACTACTATAATACTGCTCCTATGTACAAGAATATGACTACTATAATACTCCTATGTACAAGAATATGACTACTATAATACTGCTCCTATGTACAAGATTATAACTACTATAATACTGCCCCTATGTGCAAAAATAGGTGACAACACTCTGATGCAGAGAATTAAGAACAGGAACCCTCAGTTATCAGTGTCCCAAAAGGTAAAAATGCAAAATCAAAAAATTATAAAAACAAAAAATAAAAAACAGGAATGTAAAAATAAATACCATTGAATGAACTCATGGGCGCCAGTACTTTAGGACGGGCGTTTTCTGCTGCAGCCTTAATGAATCTTTTTTCTCCTGCGCTGCAGAACTTTCCGCAGTCGAGCGCCGCCTGAAATATACAGCAGTCGTGTAACTTTGTGGTGGAAATTATGACGAATGCTTTGGTCGTGTCCGACCACATCCCGACTCACATGAAACATTTTGCGTTGCGGAAAGACTTTTATAACCTGTAAGGAATTTTTCATCCCAATTCTGCCAAATAACAATCGATTAATCGGCCTCAAACTGTTTATCCTACTACTGGGGCAGAGGGGAGAGGCTCCTGCTGCAGCTGGATGTCTTACACTCACATAGGGCAGTGAGTTGGAGGAATAAATGGCTGATTTTTTTTTTTTGTACTTTTTAATTCTTAAGTCGGGCAAGATGGACGATGACTTTTACTATGCTGAAGATTCTGCCATGGTGTCCCCATCGGTGATAGGGGCGCGAAAAGAAGACGCTGAAGCGCTGTGATAGTTGTTTTTGTGAGGATTGTGGCCCTCAGTATTTGGCATTTACTGAGATCCAAGACGTCTCAACTTGGGCAAAACTTTAAAAGTTCCAAAAAATGTTTTGCAGGGGGATGAGGTGAACCAGAAGGAGGCGCGGGCGTCAGCTTTCACACCGTTTTATTAAGCCGCCATCATTAATTCTCATAACCGCCATCTACTTTCTCCTCGTGCGATAGGACGATATCTCCGGGGAGCTGTTATCACAGCCGCACTGCACAGTCCTACTTCCTGTTTCTCATGAGTGATACTATAAATAATTGTTACTTGTTCCTAAAAATAAATACTTTTTTCCATAGACTCCTATTCCCGGCAGCGATCGGCGCTGCTCCTAGTGCCGCTCTCTTTGTTCTTCTGACCTCCCAGTTTCCAGTCTTTCGCGGTTTCTTTGTTTCGCCCGCAGTAATTGTCTCATCGTCCACAGCGTTTAATCTGCTGGGTTCATTTACACCGACTTGTGGTCGAGGAGTAGAATTAATTTTTCTGTAACCGTTAATGATGTTTTTCTCCCTGCAGGATCGCCATGGTGCGGAGGAATATGTTCCAGAGAGGAGAAGTGCACAACCGGCCGACCGGCTTCTGGGGGATGATCAAGAGCGTGACGTCCTCCGCACCGGGCAGCGAAAGTATCTTTTATCATCACAGTGGAAACTAAAGGGAATGTCTGCTCCAGGGTATAATACCAGCCAATCTGCACATCTCCACCAGCAGAATAGTGAGTGCAGCTCTGGGGTATAATACAGGATGTAACTCAGGATCAGTAATGTAATGTATGTACACAGTGACTGTACCAGCAGAATAGTGAGTGCAGCTCTGGAGTATAATACAGGATGTAACTCAGGATCAGTAATGTAATGTATGTACACAGTGACTGTACCAGCAGAATAGTGAGTGCAGCTCTGGGGTATAATACAGGATGTAACTCAGGATCAGTAACGTAATGTATGTACACAGTGACTCCACCAGCAGAATAGTGAGTGCAGCTCTGGAGTATAATACAGGAGGTAACTCAGGATCAGTAAGGTAAGTACACAGTGACTGCACCAGCAGAATAGTGAGTGCAGCTCTGGAGTATAATACAGGATGTAACTCAGGATCAGTAATGTAATGTATGTACACAGTTACTACACCAGCAGAATAGTGAGTGCAGCTCTGGAGTATAATACAGGATGTAACTCAGGATCAGTAATGTAATGTATGTACACAGTGAGTGCACCAGAAGAATAGTGAGTGCAGCTCTGGAGTATAATACAGGATGTAACTCGGGATCAGTAATGTAATGTATGTGCACAGTGACTCCACCAGCAGAATAGTGAGTGCAGCTCTGGAGTATAATACAGGAGGTAACTCAGGATCAGTAATGTAATGTATGTACACAGTGAGTGCACCAGCAGAATAGTGAGTGCAGCTCTGGAGTATAATACAGGAGGTAAATCAGGATCTGTAATGTATGTACACAGTGACTCCACCAGCAGAATAGTGAGTGCAGCTCTGGGGTATAATACAGGATGTACAGTAACTCAGGATCAGTTATGTAATGTATGTACACAGTGACTGCACCAGCAGAATAGTGAGTGCAGCTCTGGAGTATAATACAGGAGGTAACTCAGGATCAGTAATGTAATGTATGCACACAGTGACTCCACCAGCAGAATAGTGAGTGCAGCTCTGGGGTATAATACAGGAGGTAACTCAGGATCAGTAATGTAATGTATGTACACAGTGACTGCACCAGCAGAATAGTGAGTGCAGCTCTGGAGTGTTACATACTTTTGTCACCTGCACTAGCTTTATAGTATGTCCCTTACAGGTCCTGGCGCTTGGAGATACCGCAGGTAACGCCTTTCCTTTAATAGCAGGTATTGGGTGACTAAATTATTATTATTTATTTATATAGCACCATTGATTCCATGGTGCTGTACAGGAGAAGGGGTTACATACAAATTACAGATATCACTTACAGTAAACAAACTAACAATGATAGACTGATACAGAGGGGAGAGAGGACCCTGCCCTTTCGGGCTTACATGCTACAGGATGGTGGGGAAGGAGACAGTAGGTTGGTGGGTTGCAGTAGTTCCGGTGTTGGTTGAGGTGATATCTCCGGTTGTGGTGAGAGAGAAGGAGGTAGCGGGGTCATTGCAGGCTGTAGACTTTCTTGAAGAGATGGGTTTTCAGGTTCTCTCTGAAGGATCCAAATGTGGTTGATAGTCGGACTTGTTGGGGCAAAGAATTCCAGAGGATGGGGGCTATTCAGGAGAAGTCTTGGAGGCGGTTGGATGAGGAGCGAATGTGTGGAGGAGAGAAGGAGGTCTTGGGAGGATCGGAGATTACGTGAGGGAAGGTATCGGGAGATTAGTTCAGAGACATATGGGGGAGACAGGTTATAGATGGCCTTGTTGGTCAGTATTAGTAATTTGAACTGGATACGCTGAGGGAATGGGAGCCAGTGAAGAGATTTGCAGAGGGGAGAAGCGGAGGAGTAGCGAGGAGAGAAATTAATTAGTCGAGCAGCAGAGTTAAGGATGGACTGGAGAGGTGCGAGAGTGTTAGCAAGGAGGCCACAGAAAAGGATGTTGCAGTAGTCGAGGCAGGAGATGATGAGGGCATGTACTAGCATTTTAGTAGATTGAGGGTTGAGGAAGGAACGGATTCTGGAAATATTTTTGAACTGGAGGCGACAGGAGGTAGAAAGAGCTTGGATGTGCGGTTTGAAGGACAGGGCAGAGTCAAGGGTTACTCTGAGGCAGCGGACTTCCTGTACTGGGGAAAGCGTGATGTCATTAATTGTTATAGCTAGGTCAGGTAAGGAAGATCTGTGAGATGGGGGAAAGATGATGAGCTCAGATTTGTCCACATTGAGCTTGGGGAAGCGAGAGAAGAAGGAGGATATGGCTGATAGACACTCCGGGATTCTGGAGAGCAGAGAGGTGACGTCTGGGCCAGAGAGGTGGATCTGAGTGTCGTCTGCATACAGGTGGTACTGGAATCCGTGGGACTTTGAGTTGACCCAGACCAAGTGTGTAGATTGAGAAGAGTAGGGGACCTAGAACAGAGCCTTGGGGGACTCCAACAGAGAGAGGGTGGGATGAGGGGGTAGTGTGGGAGTGGGAGACGCTGAATGTGCAGTTGGAGAGGTATGAGGAGATCCAGGATAGGGCGAGGTCTTTGATGCCGAAGGAGGAGAGGATCTGTAGTAGGAGGCAGTGGTCAACTGTGTGGAATGCAGAGGACAGGTCTAGAAGGAGGAGTATAGAGTATTGTCTGTTAGCTTTGGCTGTAAGTAGGTCGTTAGTAATTTTGGTCAGGCCTGTCTCAGTGGAGTGATGGGGGCGGAAAACAGATTGTAGATTGTCAAAGAGCAAGTTAGATGAGAGGTGAGAGGAAAGGTCAGCGTGGATGTGCAGCTCCTGGAGTTTGGAAGTGAATGGGAGCAGCGATATTGGGCGATAGCTGGACATAGCGGTTGGGTCGAGGGTTGGCTTTTTAAGGATAGGTGTGATTGTGGCATGTTTGAAAGCAGAAGGGAAGGTACCGGACGTTAGTGATAGGTTGAAGAGGTGGGTTAGGGATGGGATAAGAGTGGTGGGGAGGAGATGGGATGGGGTCAAGTGCACAGGTTGTGAGGTGCGATTTGGAGAAGAGGCGATTAATGTCCCCTTCAGTGATGTTGGAGAGGGAGGTTATGGGGTTTGGGCATTGGTCTGGTATACAAAGGGGTTGTGGTGGTTGAACGATGAAGACTTGCCTTGCTTGGTCGATCTTATTTCTGAAGTGTGCGGCAAAGTCCTCGGCAGAGATGAGGGAGGTTGGAGGGGACAGTGGTGGGCGGAGGAGGGAGTTGAAAGTTTTGAATAAGTGTTTGGGATTGTAGGATAGGGAAGATACGAGGGTTGTGAAGTAGGCCTGTTTAGCAGAGGTGAGGGCAGATTTGGCATTATGGATCTGTTCTCGGTGATTCCCCGATATTCACCTGTAGTAATAATTGGTTATATTGCAGTTCCCCGGTATAATAAGCGCAGTGACCCCGTAGCTGTCAGTGTTGTATGAGGGGCTGAGTGTGACTGTATTAGCAGGTGCATTACCATGCGGACCACTTTTGCGGCAGGGTGAGGGGTTTCTGTCCCTTTTCCTTCCTTCACTCGCATCAGACCTGTCTCAGATCCAGCAGGAGGTGGACGCTCTGGAAGAACTGAGCCGTCAGCTGTTTCTGGAGACGGCCGACCTTCACGCCACTAAGGTGAGATCCCGGCGTTGTCTGCTGTGTATAACCCCCCATCAGGCCCTGTGATACTACCATGCTCCCATTGACGTTTTCCTGCCTAATATCCAGCTTGGAGAGGGACGACTGTTCAGAGACTCCTCACAAGTCTTTCGCTTTCGTTATAGTGACTTTATAGTGTAATTCTCCAATCAGAGCTGCATCAGAATTCTGTCGCCTTCCACATAAGGTTTCCTTTTGCAGAAGTTGCCATCTTGTTTTATGCACCTGCAGGTTCAGTGTCTGTAAAGAGACAATCCTCACGTCTTACGGATTTATCTGGCACTAGGACTGCAGCTTTGGGTGTGATCGGAGAAGAAGTCGTAAATTTGATCTAATATTGGGTAAACGTGTTAGTGCTGAGTATTAATATGTCCGTCCACTTTTTACCCCGCAGGAGCGCATCGAGTACTCCAAAACCTTCCAGGGAAAGTACTTTAATTTCCTGGGCTACTTCTTCTCCATTTACTGCGTGTGGAAAATCTTCATGGTAAGAGAAATGGTATTTTAGTGTTTGCTAAAATTGTCTGGGATCTGTGGACCCTCATAGAAATTAAAGGGGCACTCCAGAGCAAACTACGGCATGTGTCGGGGACTCAGTGTTTAGCTTTCATTGAGCCCCTGTGTTACGCTGCGCCCCCTACAGCCCCGCGTCCGGCATTACATAATGCACCGGAGTGTTATAATTGTCAGATCTGTGCTGTCGGTGACTGTACTGATCCCAAACTCTCCACAGCTTCCTATACACCCGCCTATAAGACCCCCAGCCACTACACCCCCAGCACTGACCCCATTCCTGACTTCTCTTCATCTCTTTCCAGGCCACAATCAACATAGTCTTTGATCGAGTCGGAAAGACTGACCCTGTGACTCGAGGGATTGAGATCACCGTCAATTACCTGGGCATACAGTTTGATGTAAGCGTCTACTTCAAAATGTACAGAAATGCTTGAGAAATGCACCTACCCCCACCCCGTATTATAGGGTTAAAGGGCACGTCCAGAACGAAGGTGATGAAGGGTCATTAATATCAGACCAGCCCAACTCAGACCGAACCCTGTTTGGTCAAACCAGCCCCATTCAGATTAGATTGACCCTATTTGATCACCGACCCTCGGACCGGCCACTCTCTGATCAGATCCACCCGACCGATCAGCTTTTACCGCAATCAGATGTACGTATTGTATAACGCTAGGTCGGATCGGCCCCTCGCGCTTCGGATCAGCTCCACTCACGTCGTATTGGCCGCCACTAGGGAGAGCTAAGGAGCAATGAGGATATTCTTTGTCCCTGTTTTCACCACTAGGGGGAGCTAAGGAGCAGCGAGGATATTGTGTCCATGCTGCCACCACTAGGGGGAGCTAAGGAGCAGCGAGGGTATTCTGTGTCCCTGCTTTCACCACTAGGGGGAGCTATGGAGCAGCGAGGATATTTTGTGTCCCTGCTGCCACCACTAGGGGGCGCTAAGGAGCAGCGAGGATATTCTTTGTCCCTGCTGCAACCATTAGGGGGGAGCTAAGGAGCAGCAAGGATATTTTGTGTCCCTGCTGCCACCACTAGGGGGAGCAAAGGAGCAGCGAGGATATTCTGTATCCCTTTGGCCACCACTAGGGGGGACCTAAGGAGCAGTTAGGATATTCTGTGTCCCTGCTGCCACCACTAGGGGGAGCTAAGGAGCAGCGAGGATAGTCTGTGTCCTTGCTGCCACCATTAGGGGGAGCTAAGGAGCAGCGAGGATATTCTGTGTCCCTGCTGCCACTACTAGGCGGAGCTAAGGAACAGCGAGGATATTTTGTGTCCCTGCTGCCACCACTAGGGGGAGCAAAGGAGCAGCGAGGATATTCTGTGTCCCTGCTGCCACCACTAGGTGGGGCCTAAGGAGCAGTTAGGATATTCTGTGTCCCTGCTGCCACCACTAGGTGGGGCCTAAGGAGCAGTTAGGATATTCTGTGTCCCTGCTGCCACCACTAGGTGGGGCCTAAGGAGCAGTTAGGATATTCTGTGTCCCTGCTGCCACCACTAGGGGAGCTAAGGAGCAGCGAGGGAATTCTGTGTCCCTGCTGCCACCACTAGGGGGAGCTAAGGAACAGTGAGGATATTCTGTGTCCCTGCTGCCACCACTTGGGGGAGCTAAGGAGCAACGAGGATATTCTGTGTCCCTGCTGCCACCACTAGGGGGAGCTAAGTAAGGAGCAGCGAGGGTATTCTGTGTCCCTGCTGCCACCACTAGGGGGAGCTAAGGAGCAGCGAGGGTATTCTGTGTCCCTGCTGCCACCACTAGGGGGAGCTAAGGACCAGTGAGGATATTCTGTGTCCCTGCTGCCACCACTTGGGGGAGCTAAGGACTAGCGAGGATATTCTGTGTCCCTGCTGCCACCACTTGGGGGAGCTAAGGACTAGCGAGGATATTCTGTGTCCCTGCTGCCACCACTAGGGGGAGCTAAGGACTAGCGAGGATATTCTGTGTCCCTGCTGCCACCACTAGGGGGAGCTAAGGAGCAGCGAGTATATTCTTTGTCCCTGCTGCCACCACTAGGGGGGAGCTAAGGAGCAGCCAGGATATTCTGTGTCCCTGCTGCCACCACTGGGGGGAGCTAAGGAGCAGCGAGGATATTCTGTGTCCCTGCTGCCACCACTAGGGGGAGCTAAGGAGCAGTGAAGATATTCTGTGTCCCTGCTGCCACCACTAGGGGGGGCGAGCTGGATGACTGTAGTTACATTGGGTTCCATGGGTACAGTGATTACGTCTCTGCATTCATTTCCCCGGTGGACGCTCGGTCCTCCCTAATTAGACAGGTTATGAGATTAACCATCACAGATTTTTGGACATATTTAGATTTTAAAGAAAAAATATATTTATCATATATATATAGAAAAAAATGCAGACCTTAAAAAAGAGGGTTTCAGTACACTGCCACTACACATGTTTTTTTCCCTCTGTTCAGGTGAAGTTCTGGTCGCAACACATTTCCTTCATTCTGGTGGGGATCATCATCGTCACTTCCATCCGGGGACTCCTCATCACTCTGACAAAGGTAAGCCGCCTCTGCGGGCGAGACGTCAGAAGGACGTAGAAAATTTCACTAAGTCCTAAGCCTATTGACCTATGCCTTAAAAGGCGTATTTTGCACCAAATCTGAGGTGTACTCAATTATATTTTGCATTTTAAGCGCAAATTACACCTGCCCTTTGTTCCCTATACATACGTACCACCACCAGAGGGCAACTGGGATTAGCTGCGATGCAACTCAGCTGACGCTGTAGACAAATTGCTCCCCCTTGTGGTGACAGCAGGCAGTAAGTGTGAATATAGGGAAGGAGAAAAGAATCACTAGAGCCCTATGTATAAAAATGCTGTAAATTCGGTAACTGTGAGCCCTACTAAAAAGCCATGTACTCGTATTAATTCCATAGCGGCTCTCAGTGATGCCGCCTATCCCAAGAAATCGCGATCATCCACCTCGTGCGATCTGTTTCTCTTCTATCATTAGACACTAAAAAATGTGATGTTTGTTTTCTTTTTAGTTCTTTTATGCCATCTCCAGCAGCAAATCCTCCAATGTGATTGTTCTTCTCATAGCCCAGATCATGGTGAGTAGATTGTTTTACCCCACTCAGGGTTAAGGGTATTACAGCTTCCAAAATAAGAAACGAGCTGCGTGATAATCAGTAAATTTACCGATAGTTGAGGGTTTTTTTTCCGCAAACCAGGTATAAAATTACTTAATTTACCTATAAGAATTGCATGTCAATTCTTTCTGCGGATTCCGCAGCGGTTTACCATCTCCTCCATTGTGGAGATGATAAACCGCAGGTCTTTTGACCTGCGGATTTATCTGCGGATTTTGCAAAATTCGCGTGGATGAATCCGCAGCAGAATCCGCAGCGTCTGCACACAGCCTTACAGTTTCCACACATTATCATCGCTGTCCCCGATAGGGCTCACAATCTAAATTCCCTATCAGTATGTCTTTGGAATGTGGGAGGAAACCCACGCAAACACGGGGAGAACATACAAACTCCTGGCAGATGTCCTTGGTGGGATTCAAACCCAGGACTCCAGCGCTGCACTGAGCCACCGTGCTGCCGTGATAAGATCCTTTTAAAAATGGATTAAAAACACATGTGACATGCACAAATGTGAACAAGTCGGTCGGACAGTGTTCACACCACCCACTGACTGAAACACAAAAAGAAAGCACAGAATAACAAATGTGCAAAAATGCATCGACTAAATACCCTGTATTTGTTGTCATCTTTTTACCAGCACTTTCTGATTGTCATATTTTTTACTGCAGGGCATTTTTGCACATTTGTTATTCTGTGCTTTCTTTTTGTGTTTCATGATAAGATCCTGTCTGCCGCCACCACTAGGGGGAGCTGACTGTATACAGAGATACATGATAAGATTCTGTCTGCAGCCACCACTAGGGGGAGCTCCCTGTATACAGAGATTCATAAGATTCTGTCTTCAGCCACCACTAGGGGGAGCTCCCTGCATACAGAGATTCATAAGATTCTGTCTGCAGCCACCACTAGGTGGAGCTCCCTGTATACAGAGATGCATGATAAGATCCTGTCTGCAGCCAACACTAGGGGGAGCTGCATGTATACAGAGATAAATGATAAGATCCTGTCTGCAGCCTCCACTAGGGGGAGCTGCATGTATACAGAGATACATGATAAGATCCTGTCTGCAGCCAACACTAGGGGGAGCTCCCTGTATACAGAGATACATGATAAGATTCTCTCTGTAGCCACCACTAGGGGGAGCTCCCTATATATTGAGATACATGATAATATTCTGTCTCCAGCCACCACTAGGGGGAGCTCCCTGTATACAGAGATACATGATAAAATCCTGTCTGCAGTCGCCACTAGGGGGAGCTCCCTGTATACAGAGATATATAAGATCCTGTCTGCAGCCACCACTAGGGGGGAGCTCCCTATATACAGAGATACATGATAACATCCTGTCTGCAGCCTCCACTAGGGGGAGCTCCCTGTATACAGAGATACATGATAAGATCCTGTCTGCAGCCACCACTAGGGGGAGCTCCCTGTATACAGAGATACATGATAAGATCCTGTCTGTAGCCACCACTAGGGGGAGCTCCCTGTATACATAGATACATGATAAGATCCTGACTGCAGCCACCACTAGAGGGAGCTCCCTGTATACAGAGATACATGATACGATCCTGTCTGCAGCCACCACTAGGGGGAGCTCCCTGTATACAGAGATATATGATAGCACAGCTCCATTGTTAATGGATAAGTAAAGTTACAGCTTTTAGAATAAGAAATAATGAAAGCTCCCCCCAAAATTTACCAGTGATGAATTGATGCAGCATAAAAAAGTAAAGAACTATAAAAAAGTGATTATTAGTAGGAATCGGTCGTGGGGTTTTTCCTTTGAGATTGTCCCCACCTTGTGATTCCCTTTCTGCAGACCATTACTATCAGCTATTAATATTGTGCCAGGTCGTAGGATGACGAGCATCGGATAGTCGGATGGGCGACTCAGGCCTGCGCCCTTCTGAGGTCTCGTGAATCTGCTCCAGTTTTTCAGATTCGCTCATCTCTGCCCGCATAGTAACAGACCGCGGCTGTGCGATCAGTGAGGGTCGGGCATCATTTCTTAGCTCAGGGATGTATATAATGATTGCGTCCATCCACTGACAGGACGCCAAGGTCTCGATAGTGGAGGGAAATGGGGACCAAATGCATCAGAATTTTTTTCAGTCCGGCTATGAACTTTTTTTTTATGTCCTTCCAGGGAATGTACTTCGTGTCCTCTGTGCTCCTGATCCGGATGAGCATGCCCCTGGAGTACCGCACCATCATCACCGAGGTTCTAGGAGAGCTGCAGTTCAACTTCTACCACCGCTGGTTTGACGTCATCTTTTTGGTTAGCGCCCTGTCCAGCATCCTCTTCCTTTACCTGGCACATAAGCAAGCGCCAGAGAAACACATGGCTATGTAACCATGACATGGACCACTAGGAGAGACAGATGCACGTATCTGGGTGGTGCCTCATTGTGGTGGCTCTTAGTGGTGCCTTCTGGTGATGCCTCTTATTGGTGCCACCATCTCCTGGTGGTGTCTCTTGGTGGTGCCTCCTGGTGATATCTCTTGGTGGTGCCTCCTGGTGGTATCTCTTGGAGGTTCTTCCTAGTGGTATCTCTTGGTGGTATCTGTTGGTGGTACCTCCTGGTGATATCTCTTGGTGGTGCCTCCTGGTGGTATCTCTTGGTGGTGCCTCCTGGTGGTATCTGTTGGTGGTGCCTCCTGGTGGTATCTGTTGGTGGTGCCTCCTGGTGGTATCTCATGGTGGTGCCTCCTGGTGGTATCTGTTGGTGGTACCTCCTGGTGATATCTCTTGGTTGTGCCTCCTGGTGGTATCTGTTGGTGGTGCCTCCTATTGGTGCTTCTCGGTAGTGCCTCCTGGTGGTATCTTTTGGTAGTACTTCCGAGTAGTGCCTCTTAATGGTATCTCTTCTTGGTGCCTCCTGGTGGTATCTCCTGGGGTGCCTCTTGATCGTGTCTCTCCTGAAAGTATTTCCTGTGGTATCTCAGCCTGGCCTGGAGGAGAAATCCATTACACATAACTTGGGAGGGTTGAGTCATCGGACTGCAGAGAAAGACCCTGACAAAATTTTGTTTTGAGACATAGTGCTTCTACACAATGCTTCAAATTATTGGTATTGTACAAAGGGTTAATCCCATCTGGGACATTTGTGGTAGATCCACAGAATGATAGATGCGGGGCCACAGTTTTGTGCGCTGTTAGGAGTTTATTGGCGCATGCACGACTCACTCCGTTACACCGACCACAGGTGAGCATGCGCACTTGGCAATTTTCAGACCTCCCACACAGATGAATGAAGAGAGCTGCGCATGCACAACGGAGCCCCGTTCACAGGATAGATGTGAGACCCGCAGATATCAGCCAGTCATGTAATCCTGAAGAATCCTTTAAGTCCTCGACCATAATATCATGGTAAAAATTGCTATAATCTCCAAAGAAAAAATAAATTATTTAAATCTAAATGTTAAAAAATTGAGAAAAAGCAGCCGTAATGGCGGCCTTATCCGTCAGCATCCAGCCTTTCCAGTTGCGGCTGATGAGGAAGATGCTGATTTTACGGGATCGCGTCCTATGGATCCATAGGTCCGACTATAAGATTTTATGAATGATCAAATGCTGGTTTACTTGAAGATTTTTTTTTTTCTTAATAAATTTTTTTTTGTTTTTACGAAATGTCTGTTCTCCGTCTTTTTACTTTTCGTTCTTGTGTACGGTCATTTTAGCACCATGCATTTGCAATATGGACATCTACATAAAATAAAATTCCAGTAATGTAGCTTACACCTCTCTAAATGTCACTAATCCAGCAGGCAAAGAAACTGGGCAAGGATTTGTCTCTTTAGAGGAAGCGAGGGCGGGGCTTTGTCTCTACAGGAAGCGAGGGCGGGGCTTTGTCTCTACAGGAAGGAAGGGCGGGGCTTTTTCTCTACAGGAAGGGAGGGCGGGGCTTTGTCTCTACAGGAAGGGAGGGCGGGGCTTTGTCTCTACAGGAAGGGAGGGCGGAGCTTTGTCTCTACAGGAAGGGAGGGCGGGGCTTTGTCTCTACAGGAAGGGAGGGCGGGGCTTTGTCTCTACAGGAAGGGAGGGCGTGGCTTTGTCTACAGGAAGTGTGGATGGGGCTTGGTCTCTACAGGAAGTGAGGACGGGGCTTTGTCTCTACAGGAGGTGAGGACGGGGCTTTGTCTCTACAGGAGGTGAGGACGGGGCTTTGTCTCTACAGGAAGTGAGGACGGGGATTTGTCTCTACAGGAAGTGAGGGCGTGGCTTTGTCTCTACAGGAAGTGAGGACGGGGCTTTGTCTCTACAGGAGGTGAGGACGGGGCTTTGTCTACAGAAAGTGAGGGTGGCGCTTTGTCTCCAGAAAGTGAGGATGGGGCTTTGTCTACAAGAAATGAAGGTGGGGCTTTGTCTCTACAGGAAGGTGAAGGTGGGGCTTTGTCTCTACAGGAAGTGAGGGCGTGGCTTTGTCACTACAGGAAGTGAGGGCGTGGCTTTGTCTACAGGAAGTGTGGATGGGGCTTTGTCTCTACAGGAAGTGAGGGCGTGGCTTTGTCTCTACAGGAGATGAGGACGGGGCTTTGTCTCTACAGGAGGTGAGGACGGGGCTTTGTCTCTACAGGAAGTGAGGACGGGGCTTTGTCTCTACAGGAAGTGAGGACGGGGCTTTGTCTCTACAGGAAGTGAGGACGGGGCTTTGTCTCTACAGGAAGTGAGGACGGGGCTTTGTCTCTACAGGAAGTGAGGGCGTGGCTTTGTCTCTACAGGAAGTGAGGACGGGGCTTTGTCTCTACAGGAGGTGAGGACGGGGCTTTGTCTACAGAAAGTGAGGGTGGGGCTTTGTCTACAAGAAATGAAGGTGGGGCTTTGTCTCTACAGGAAGGAGAAGGTGGGGCTTTGTCTCTACAGGAAGTGAGGGCGTTGGTTTGTCACTACAGGAAGTGAGGGCGTGGCTTTGCTCTACAGGAAGTGAGGGTGGGGCTGTGTCTCTACAGGAAGTGAGGGTGGGGCTTTGTCTCCCTACAGGAAGGTGAAGGTGGGAGTTTTGTAATGCTACTGGAATTGGAGGTGTGGCTTTGTCTTACCAATAACTGAGGGTGGAGCTTAGTCTCTACAGCAATGTTTCCCCAACTCCAGTCCTCAAGAGCCAACAACAGCGCAGGTTTTCAGGATTTCCTTAGTATTGCCCAGCTGATAATTCCATCACCTGTGCAATACTAGGGAAATTCTGAAAATCTGCGCTGTTGGTGGCTCGTAAGGACTGGAGCTGGAGAACTTTGCTCTATGGGAAGGTGAAGTTGGTGCTTTGTTTCTACAGGAAGTGAGGCTGGGACTTTGTCTCTACAGTACAGGAAGTGAGGCTGGGACTTTGTCTCTACAGTACAGGAAGTGAGGCTGGGACTTTGTCTCTACAGTACAGGAAGTGAGGCTGGGACTTTGTCTCTACAGTACAGGAAGTGAGGCTGGGACTTTGTCTCTACAGTACAAGAAGTGAGGCTGGGACTTTGTCTCTACAGTACAGGAAGTGAGGCTGGGACTTTGTCTCTACAGTACAGGAAGTGAGGCTGGGACTTTGTCTCTACAGTACAGGAAGTGAGGCTGGGACTTTGTCTCTACAGTACAGGAAGTGAGGCTGGGACTTTGTCTCTACAGTACAGGAAGTGAGGCTGGGACTTTGTCTATACAGTACAGGAAGTGAGGCTGGGACTTTGTCTCTACAGTACAGGAAGTGAGGCTGGGACTTTGTCTCTACAGTACAGGAAGTGAGGCTGGGACTTTGTCTATACAGTACAGGAAGTGAGGCTGGGACTTTGTCTCTACAGTACGGGAAGTGAGGCTGGGACTTTGTCTCTACAGTACGGGCAGGGCTTTCTATCTCTACAGGAAGTGGAGGTGTGGCTTTCTTTGTACAGGAAATGAAGGCGGGACTTTGTATTTCTAAGGTATGTGTAGATGCGACTTTGTCTTCCAGCTTATATTCTTTTTATCTGCATTCCGGCATTACACAGAGGCAGGCCATTGGACAGTTGAAAGAGCAACACATGGTGGAAGACTAGCTAAAGGAAGTTCCAGCACCAGTAGAACTGATAGAATGCTCTTAAAGAGGAACTGCAAAGATATAGGTAAATGAAAGTGGGACAGCCCCTGGATATGTTAGACTGGTATGTGCAACAAGAGCTGGGGGATGAGGGAAGCGATGACGTGCACAAACTTCTATATGGAGTCACCAATTAACTTTTATTAACCACTTTTACTCTGGACAGATATCGCCCTTTAGCTGCGGCCTCATTGGACGTGTGACTTCCATCTCGTTTCTCGCCGTCTCTCGTGATGTCGATCTCCCGAGCCTCAGAGATGCAAAACAAGTCATAAAAGTGAAATATTTTACTGCCACAATTCTCCAGAGGTTAATTATTACCAAACGGCCATAAATAACCCGGGGCCAAGGCATAATAATACGAGCTTCTCTCCCGGCCCACCCGGCACGGAACCTTGGGTCTTGTATTAGTGCTACAATCGCTTTGGTGTCGGAGTATCATTGACGGAGGCGGAATCCTCCAGAGTTCCTCATAGGTTGGCCATAGGTGGGACCTCTTCTGGTTTTGGTGTCTACAGAGCGGTGTCATCATCATTTTTCGGAGACTCCTCTGGAGGTTTAGTTTCCTGCATAAATGAAACAGTACAGTAAAAAGATATTGATTTATCCCACTATGTAAAACATGCCATAAATCGGAGGTATTAAATGTCGCTATTACTCCCACCAAAGTGTACGTGCACCTTTGGAGTCTACCTCCAGGTACCATCTACATAGCTCACCCTGTGATGATTCTACTATTTCAGCAGGTTGTATCATTTAATGTTTTAAGAATATTTTTCTTTTGTTATATGCGCGCATTTTCGGATGAAAATAATTTTTGCAATTGTGTTTTTCGTAAAAATATTTGCACTGTTTAGATTTTACAAGATCTGTATTTCGTTGCACATACGGTATTGCTGGCTGCAGAAAGAGTTGACCGAGAATCCATAAGTGAGCTTATTTTGACTTTGATTTATTTATCTGTCTCTTTCTAAACTCAGCTGTCCTGGGTTTATGCCCAAAGACCACACAAACGTGAAGCTGAATTTTGATGTGGTTATAGATCAGCCGAGATGAGTTTAGAAAGAGAAAGACGAGAGTCACATACTCTCCAGTCAGAATCAGCTCACTGACTGATTCTCAGTTAACTCATTCTGCAGCCAACATTGTGCAGAGAAGCAAGCAATCTAAAAAAATATTTTTAATGAATCGCAATGGCAAAAAATTATCTTTGGCCCCAAAATACATGGGTATAAAGGTATATTATTTTTTAACTGGACAACCCGTTTTTCAATAAAAAAATAAGAGCTTTTCTTACCCTCCCCTGGTCTAGTGCTGTGTTTCTGCTGCCGCCCTGGTCTCTGTTGTTTGGTGCTGTAGGGAAGTCTCATCGACAGCGATGCAGCCACTCACTGAGCATGTCATCTACATCAGCACCGCCCCTGAGCTCAGTAATTGGCTGCAACGCTGTTGAAATCGGCGCTACAGCCAAACAACAGGGATGGGGCAGCGGCGGAGACTTAGTGCTGGACTTTCTGTTGTAAAAGTGGTCACACTATAATATTCTCTACTGTAAGAGCAGTTATCACAAATTCTTTACGGTAAAAGCTGTTACATTACATGACTATCTGCAGGAAGAGGTTGCCAAGATTAATTCTATAAAAGATGTGTCTGTCTTTCTAAACCCTATGTTCCCGGAATGAAATTTTCTTTCCTTATGGTTAGGAAAATTTGCTTGCCTATTGCAGGAGAGTACATTGAGCTTATATATGTGTTTTTCAATCCTTACAAACCATGTTAATATTTCATCTCACCGTTTCGACGGGTTCTGGAGCTGATCTTGCTTTGCTAGGTGGAGTTTTTTGGTTGGTGCTTGTTTCCGCTACAGGGTCAGCTTTGCTGGGTGGATTACTTTGGGTGGAACTTGTAGGAGGAGGATTTTTTGTTTCCGGTGCAGGTTCAGTTTTGCCTGGTAGATTATTTTGGGTGGAACTTGTAGGAGGAGGATTTTTGGTTTCCGCTGCAGGTTCAGTTTTGCTGGATGGATTATTTTGGGTGGAACTTGTAGGAGGAGGATTTTTGGTTTCTGGTGCAGGTTCAGTTTTGCTGGGTGGATTATTTTGAGAGGAAGTTGTTGGAGGAGGATTTTGGGTTTCCGGTGCAGGTTCAGCTTTGCTAGGTGGATTATTTTGGGAGGAACTTGTAGGAGGAGGATTTTTGGTTTCCGTTGCAGGTTCAGCTTTGCCTGGTAGATTATTTTGGGTGGAACTTGTAGGAGGAGGATTTTTGATTTCTGGTGCAGGTTCAGTTTTGCTAGGTGGATTATTTTGGGTGGAACTTGTAGGAGGGTTTTTGATTTCCAGTAGGGGGTCAGCCATTGATGAAGTGATTGGGATGTTTTGTGCCTTAAAGTGCTCATAACCCTCTTTTGAAACCACCAGTAATGTAACGTTCCCTCCTGCTTCTTTGATTTTTACCACAACGTCATCATAAGCCTCCTTCTCCACGTTCACACCATTGACTTCAACCAAGAAATCATCTTCTTTGATTCCAGCCACATCTGCAGGACCACCCTTGATAACCTTTAAATAAAACCAAGATATGTTTTTAAAATTTGGAATATAAAGAGCATCCAGGTAGAATTTAACCAAATCCTAAGTATAAGCAGTTCCTTATCCAAAATTGGATGTGACCATACTGTCTACTCATCGTTGACCAAGTAAATGGGACTGGTCAAGAGAAGACCTGCTTCCTGAATAAAGAAGCCATGTTTAAGTAATGAAAGGGTTTTCGATCCAAAGGTGAACCACGTAGGAGTGCAGAAAGTATATTAACCCATCTGGTTAATAAAAAAAATTGACAAATGCACTGGAAATCTTCTTGATAGCTCAAAAGAATCAAGACAGGTTGAAAGACATACCCAAGGTTATAAAACACCAAAGTAGCAAACTGCTGTAGTGAGAGGAGCACTGTCCAAAACCAGGTGACCACTAAAACCGTTAACATAGCCCACCCTTCGAGAAGTTCTCTTGACCCAGTATTCTCTCCCATTGTGTTAACGCTGAAGCCCAGCACAATCCCCAACCTTTGCTTTATGTTGCCACCGTCGGCAATGGTCTTTGATACTATCATCCCCACCACCATCTGCAATGATTTACCTGCTTAAGGAACTGTCCTGGGACATCTTTGATAGCATTGAGGTTAAAGCCAAAACCTGAGCTGCCCTTCGTCAGTCGGCATAGTCTGGGCTTGTGTTTTGGATCAGGAGAAGATGCGATGGCTGCAGGTTTAACCGGTGCTGGGGTTGGCTTGGCAAGCGTTTCTGTTGGTTTTGGAGTTTCTGTTTTTATTGGTGTCGAGGTCTTTGATGTTTTCAAATATAGGAATGTGGAAATGCCAGCCTGAAAACCAAACGTTCAGAACATTATACTCTTCTTCTGGGCTCCTGGTATGGCATGGTGGTTTTATTTTGGGTTGTAATACATTTTTTTTGGTCCCTAGAAAAACCAAAATTCTAGACACTCGGTAGTAAATCCACCTTCTTCACACCGGACACCTACCTTGGTGTATATTTCATCTGTCGCTTTGTTTGAGATCAGCAGGGTGGTCTTGTTTCCTCCCTTCTGGATGGCCTCCACCACCTGTTCGTGCTCGAAGGCCTCCACGGATTCTCCATTCACAGCGACAATGCGGTCATATTCCTTGAGGCCAGCTTTGTGTGCTGCGCTTTTCTGGTCAATTTCTACAATGAAGTGACCTGCGAAGAACATAGTAGTCACAATATTTATGGATATTGTTTTGTTATAGGTTATTTTTTTACTGTGGTAACCAACAATTTTTTGACGTGTGCCTAAACCACCATCACCAATTGCTAAGCTGAAGGGGCAGAAGGGCTAAGCCGAGTGCTGGTCGCCTTAAAAAGTTGGGATTAGCAGAAGACAGCCCCATCTTCAGCTAGTCCCTCTGTCTCGTGACGTTGTATTTCCTTTTTTTATAAAGGTTCTCCTAAATACAAAGTTAGCAAAATCTGATTAATATTGCCGGCAAAATGAGGTGGCTGCTGCCAATCTGACAACGCATTATTAGCAACTGGTCTGCTTCCTATTATTCATATTTTGACAGGCTGTGACCTGTATGATAAGGAGACTCTGCAGAGCTCAGACCAGGATTGTCTGTTTCTTACTGCTTTATTAATCAGATAATGATGTTCAGTGGTTGGTGAATCGGAGACTGTTTTTTAATCAACAGTGCAATTGTTCTGGGATAGTCCCTGGGAATGGAGCCTGTGGGATTAACCCAAATGTACTGTCTATCCCTTCATTGTCTTAAAGAGACCTGCCACTTGCTCAAAAAACTGAGCTAAATGCTTTTTAAAATTCCCTGAGTTCCCCTGTTTCTGTCGTTTTTTTCCTTTTCGCCCTGCGTTGCTCCATTGCAGAGATATTGACATTTGTTGTTTTCGGAGTGCAATATGTGAAATTTCTTCTTGTAGCTCAGATGGGTGTTTCTTCAGAGTCTCCTCTTAGGGTGTGCGCTTTCACCGTTCCCTCCCAAAGACTGCTAATAACAGCTCAGCATCTGATCTAGCGGTCCTAAACACTGCTAAGCTGTCTGGGTGGGGAAGGGTGAAAGCACACGCCCTCAGAGATGACTGAAGAAATGTCTAGAGATTTCTCATAACGCTCCAAAAAAACCAAACAAATGTGAATATTTCTGCAATGGAGCATTGCAGCACAAAATGGAAAAAAACACCAGGGTCAGGGGGAGCTCAGGGATTTTTACAAGGTTTTTAACTTAATTTTTTTTGAGTGACAGGGTTCTCTTTAAGCTGGCCATTAACATCAGATAACTGTTGGTCGAGTATTTTTTCGGCATACCACGCTCACTGCCGACTACCCCAATATACACAAACAACCCGCATGGCCATACATTTATGCATATTTAACAGGGGATACCTGTTTCTCATAAAATTAGAGCTATGGTATGTTCCTCAGTTA
Source organism: Dendrobates tinctorius (assembly GCF_039654945.1). Taxonomy (NCBI): domain Eukaryota; kingdom Metazoa; phylum Chordata; class Amphibia; order Anura; family Dendrobatidae; genus Dendrobates; species Dendrobates tinctorius. Next base: position 17,197,455 of record NW_027361722.1, on the reverse strand, counting down.
CACCTCCTGGAAATATCTGAAAAATTACCACTGTTAAAATGGTTACTGTTCCCCTTGTGAAGGGAATGGTCCCTGCATTTTACAATCATCGCTGCCAGTGGTAGATTGTGTGAGGACACACCCAGCGGAATACAATTGCCCAGTTGACCATTTATATATTTCCAGGAAGAATAACAGAGGGAACAGCACAATACATAGTTCCAGGAACACAATAGTTTTCAATGGGAAAAGTACAGACCTTTCAGGAGAGGTCCTCTTTAGAGACCCCTTTTTTTTTTAACCTAAGCACACCACCCCACCCACAGTAAAGTGATTCCTATATTGGTCAGTGGATCCACCGGTCACATTTCTTCGTTACCTCTATGATTTTTCTCCTGTCTCAAATAAAATCCGTAGCCATCTGCTTCCTTCTCCAGCCCCACGATCCTTGGAGGGTTTGGTAGTAGCTGCAGGCTCGCCTGGTCTGCTGTGATTTTTTTCTTGTTTTGATCGAAGTAATCAGAGGTTTCTTTATCGACCACCAGGAACATGACGGAATCTCCGGAATCCTTCACCTGCAGGAAACACAGAGATGCCGTATATCACCGATCAAGGCCGCAAGATCAGATCAGCCGTCACTTTGTCGGGACGGCCGGTTCCGCTGTAACTAAAGCTCCGTCAGACGTTCTGCAAATTTCTAATATATTTTTGTGTTTCACTTCAATGTTGTAATCAAGACCTCTGCTTGCTACGAGAATGGAAACCTGCATCGTTATCGAAGACACTGAAACTTCTTCTAATGTCCCGTATGAGAACGCGTGACAGCGGAGCATAATCCGGTCATGGTGATGACAGTGCTCCCCTTCACTGACCGCAAGCCGAGATATTGAAAATTCTGTCAAATTAAAACAATTAGAATTTTTTTTATAACATTTAACAACTTTTTCAAACACTACTGTAAGGAAAAGTTTGGTGACTTGTACCAAGTCAGAAAATGAAAAGAGAAAAGTATAATTGTGCCACACAGCAGACACTTTCCCAGTAAACTGCGGCCCATTTCTTAACACTTTTTATAACTGGGAATTGTTGGAAAAAAGTTGCAATTCTTGGCTCAAAAAATGGCACTTTTGTTTTTTTTTTTTTTTATTTTTATTTTTAAAAGTTCAGTCTTCTGCCAAAAACTGGAGGAGACTACCTACAGGAGCTTCTCACAAAATTAGAATAGCATCAAAAAATTAATTTATTTCAGTTCTTCAATGCAAAAAGTGACTCTCCTCTATTCTATAGAGTCATTACACACAGAGTGATCTATTCCACATGTTTATTACTGTTAATGTTGATGATTATGGCTTACAGCCAATGACAACCCAAAAGTCATTATCTCAGTAAATTAGAATATTTTATAACACCACCATGAAAAATTGATTGTAAAATCTGAAATGTTGTCCTCCTGAAATGTATGATCAGTAAATTCACTCAATACTTGGTCGGGGCTCCATTGGCATCAATTACTGCATCAATGCGGCGTGGCATGGAGGGGATCAGCCTGTGGCACTGCTGAGGGGTTATGGAAGCCAAGGTTGCTTTGATAGCAGCCTTCAGCTCGTCTGCATTGTTGGGTCTGGTGTCTCTCATCTTCCTCTTGACAATACTCCATAGATTCTCTATGGGGTTAAGGTCAGGCGAGTTTGCTGCCAATCAAGCCCAGTGATACTGTTGTGTGTACACCAGGTATTGGTCCTTTTGGCCGTGTGGACAGGGGCCACGTCCTGCTGGAGAACGACATTTCCATCTCCAAAAAGCTTGTCGGCAGAGGGAAGCATGAAGAGCTCTAACATGTCCTGGTAGACGGCTGCGCTGACTTTGGTCTTGATAAAACACAGTGGATCTACACCAGTAGATGACAGTGGATAGCACTGCAGCCTTGCAGTGCTGGGGTTCTAGGTTCAAATCCCACCAAGAACAACAACATCTGCAAGAAGTTTATATGTTCTCCCCGTGTTTGCGTGGATTTCCTCCCACTTTATAAAGGCATACTGATGGGGCTCACAATCTAAATTCCCTATCAGGAACCTTGCAAATAATGTCTGTAAAGCACTGTGGAATTAAAGGGAACCTGTCACCTCATTTTTCTCATGTAAACTGCAGCCACCGCCATTCTATGTCCTCTTCCTTGCTTGATTCAGTTGCGGCTCCTGCGCAGGCATACTGATTTGCCCACTTGAGGGCAGAGCCGAGTATTGCAGTGCGCAGGTGCTTCTGGCGTTGTCTATTGGTCATGAGTGGCTGACACAAGGAATGTGACACTTGTAGCCCATGTCCTGGATACGTCTGTGTGTGGTGTGAAGCAATGACTCCAGCAGCAGTCCACTCCTTGTGCATCTCCCCCAAATTTTTGAATGGCCTTTTCCTAACAATCCTTTCCAGGCTGCGGTTATCCCGGTTGCTTGTGCACCTTTTTCTACCACACTTTTTTCTTCCACTCCACTTTCTTATAATCTGCTTGGATTCAGCACTCTGTGAACAGCCGGCTTCTTTAGCAATGACCTTTTTTTGCTTCCCCTCCTTGTGGAGTGTTTCAGTGACTGCCTTCTGGACATCTGTCAGGCCACCAGTCTTCCCCATGATTGTGGAGCTACTGAAACAGACTAAGGGACCTTTATAAACGCTTAGGAGCCTTTACAGTTGTTTTTTGTGAATTCTAATTTACTGAGCTAATGACTTGGGTTTTCATTGGCTGTAAGTAGTGATGGGCGAGTAGCATTGTTGCTCGGGTCTCCCCGTGCATGCTCGTGTGATCCCGAGCATTTTGGCATGCTCGGAGATCTATTTTTTGTCATCTCAGCTGCATGATTTGCGGCTGCAAGACAGGCTGAATACATGTCGGTATTCCCTAACAAACAGGCATTCCTCACATGTATTGAAGCTGTCTAGCAGTCGCAAATCAAACAGCTAAGACGACGAAAAGTAAATCTCCGAGCACGCCAAAATACTCTGAGGACACTCAAGCAACGAGTACACTCGCTCATCACTAGCTGTAAGCCATAGTCTTCAACATTAACAGAAATAAACCTGTGAAATAGATCACTCTGTGTGTAATGACTAGAGTTGAGCGACTTTGGTCGGATCGGGTTTCATGAAACAAAATTTGTTTCAGATGAAACTGGTCCGACTAGGGCAAAAAAAAGTCAAATTTTCGTCCGAAACCCGACCCCAATGTAAGTCAATGGGAAATAAAAGTCGGCATTGAGTGGATGACATTCATCCACTCAATGCCGACTTTTAATCCCCATTGACTTGCATTGGGGTTGGGTTTCGGACGAAAATTTGACTTTTTTTTGCCCTAGTCGGACCAGTTTCATCTGAAACAAATTTTGTTTCATGAAACCCGATCCGACCAAAGTCGCTCAACTCTAGTAATGACTCTATAGAATATAGAAGAGTCACTTTTTGTATTGAAGAACTGAAATGATGATTTTCTAATTTTGTGAAAAGCATCTGTAGTGAAAGGGTTAACAATAAAATTCTGACTGCCTGAAGCCACCACTGGGGGGACCTCATTGAATATAGATGTTATACATGTCACGGATCCTTGCTTTGCTTCCCTTACCCCGGTCCACTAGACTTTTCTTGTGCTCCACATTAGACTTTGCAAGTAGCCCCGTGTGCTCCCATGTGTTCAACTTCCAAGACCAATATAAGGCATCCCAAGACACACACCTGTGTCTTGGAATTGAGACTTTCTAGTATGACTTTTAGTTTGTGTGTCTGCGGCTTCCGTTAACCCTTCTACATGTCTGCCTGCGGCTTCCAAGACTTTAAGACTTTTAGTTTGCCGTTGCTACGTGTCCACCTGCGGCTTCCAGGATGTCTCATGTCCGCTTACGGCTTCCAAGACTTTATTAAGACTTTTAGCTCAACCTCGCTATGTGTCTGCCTGTGCTCTCCACGACGTCTCCATCTTGCCTGCGGTTTCCTGCATAACGCTTGCTCCCCTGTGGTCTCCTGAGTATCTCCCGCCTCCTACAAGTCTCCCACCTGCCAGCAACCTCCAGCGTCCCACCTGCTTGTCTGTGTTCTCCTGGACATTGCCCGCCTACCATCAGTTTTCACCATCTCACTTGCCTGTGGTCGCCTAAATGTCTCCTACCTACAGTCTCTTGGACATCTCCTGTCCTCCTGCCTGTGATATGGACATTTCCCACCCACCTGCGGTTTCTAGCATCCTGCCTGCGGTCTCCTGGAAGTTTCCTGCCGCATTGCCTGCGGTTTCCAGCATTCCTTCTATCTACCCGTGGTCTCCAGTCGCTCAACTCTCCGAATTCTGCATGCTCAGCAGTTTAACCTTGAACCTGCTTGCAACAGGATTGGGGGGGTTGCAAATGGTGATGTCATGGCAGATGGGGGTCTACTGGAGGCCCCTGTGTCAGCCATGCTTTAAAAAATAGTAGAAATAAAGAGACTATAATGTTGCATGGACCCCAAAATATTAATGATAAAAACTACAGCTTGTACTACAAAAAAAACCAACAAGCCCTTATACAGCTCTATCGACGTAAAAAATTGTAAGGGGAAAAAGTTCCTGTTGGGACTCTGTCTCCCAAAGACCCATATAAACCTGAATCCGATCCTGTTGCTTAGGCACCAGGGCCCTTGTGTGACTGCTGCCTCTGCCTAAAAGCCGTACCCCCAGATATAAACTTACCTTCTTGACCAGTTGATCGTAGGTGTCAGATTCAATGTTCTTGCCATTTATTTCGATTAAGCGGTCACCTTCCTTGACGCCGGCTGTAGCGGCCACGCCACCTGCTGCCAGGGTGTCCAGGAAAAAGCCTTTGATGCCTAAAGGGCAGGAAATCCCATGAGAAGCATATCTGAATAAATGTATAATATCAATATTGTCAGAGGATTATGACAGTGGCCAGAGGTTCTTTTTAGACTAAGCAACCCAACTTTGAGGATTTTGGTGCAACATCCAACTGATTGAGTAGACTAATCTGCATCCTGAAAGTGGGGCATGCCATAGTATTATCCATATAAAGACTAGGTTGTTCTATTATAATGGTTCGTCGTGGATAAAAAGGCTGCTCTCGTAAAAAAATGAAGCACCACCACTGTCCACAGGTTGTATGTGGTTTTGTAGCCCAACGCCATTCACTTTAATGTAGTCGAGTTGCAATATCGGACACAACTCACAGACGGATGTGGTGCTGTCTTAGGAAGAAAGCCAACATTTTTCTTTATCCCTGGACACTTTCTGACGTCTTACCTTTTGGCGCCTTTAAGGAGAATCCGAAAGAACTTTTGCCTTTCACCAAGTAGCAGAGCCTTGGTTTTGGCGTCTCTGCTTTATTCTCAGTTGTTGCTTTATTCTCAGATGGTGCTTTATTCTCAGACGGTGCTTTATTCTCAGACGGTGCTTTATTCTCAGACGGTACTTTATTTCCAGATTGATCCGCTGAACTCTTCTTGGAATTTAAGTAAGAAACTTCGTCCTGAACTGTCACAGTCACAGACGAACCACTGGCTTGAATCATCTCCACCACCTGTGGATGGTCAAACCCAAAATCACCATCATGACACTGCTGCAGGACATGAAAAAGCAACCTCTGCCCTGAGAAAAAATAGCTCCCAAGCAAACCGTGAGAGCCGCAATCATGGGAGTTGTAGTTTGACACAATCTAGCCTGCCGAAACGTGCTCATCCTTCAATGAGACAACTTATTCTTTAGTCACAGCCAACACTGTGGCAGCACGATGTCCCTTTGGCTGCATCCTATCGGTGGCTACAGTTCCTGTACGGATCCATGTGTCCCCTGGGTTACAGACGACAAAAAAAAAACTGCGTAGTCTGACATGCGTGCAGTCATGGTGCTTCTACTTCACCACGTATGTGGTGTCTCCATGTAAATTAGATGCTTCCAAGACAGCACGTCCCTTAGACTTTTAAAAGAGAGTCCCTATGTATGTTGTGACCGCCGCTCCTCCTCGTCTCTGCTGAATCAGATTAACATATTTTTCAACAGTGTCTCGGAAATCCAGAAGGGGTCGGTTTAATGTAAACAGTATCCAAAACTGGACATTTCCCACCGCAGCTCCATTCATTCCCTATACGGTTGCCGGAATGCAATGCTCAGCAGCCCCATTGGTAATGAATGAAGTGGCAGTGAAGCATCCACTCTGCTAACAGGGACGTTTCCAACAATTGAACCCCCACCCATCAACAAGTTGTCGGTAATCCGCTGGATAGGTGATCACTTCTTTATACCGCTATAAAAGTCCTGATTTTTGAAAAGCAAATATTCATAGACATATAAACTGCCATTCGGAAAGAATGGGCAGTGGACGCCTCCACATCCCCAAGTTGGTGTGGTCTCCATGGCATGGCCTCCTCCATATAATTTGTCCCCATACTCTACCACTTACTAAGCTACTGAAATAAGTTAGACTGATATAACCTGGTTACAGGATCTGACTACAAAGGGTTTGTTTGTAGTCTGTAACCATGGAGACACAGTCTTAGATAGGAGCCCTTGGCAAAAGAAAAAAAAAGGTAGCTTTTTTTTAAGAATATTGGTCATTTTATATGATTAGCTTTGGATATTAAAGAGTAATAAGACTCACCCAAACCTAATACAGTCAATTTACCTCTTTCCTGCCCTGTCAAATGCTTGCGATCTGAGTTTTCAGGGAAGAACTGGTTGCCAGGGAAATTCTGCTGGATAACCCCATTGAAGAGACTGGCATCTAAGTTCATCCATTTATCAAGTCTAGAAAAGTGTCTGTTACCTTAGCGTGTTCCATGTCATCCACAAACTTCCCATTGACCTTCAGGACTCGGTCTCCATCTTTTAACCCAGCTTTATCTGCGATGCTTCCACTCTCCACCGACCGGACAAGGTGACCGGGTACATCCTGCTCGACGCGCAAGAAAAATCCATAGCCTTTTCCATCCTTTTTGGTTAAAGAGCACTCACGGAGTTTGGCGTCCAGGGCCATGTCTGTGGTAGAGGAATATACATATGTGTTATAGACCGGGGAGAGGGAAAATGAAGGCAACTATCGGAGTAGGAGTCATCATCCAGTAATGCTACACTTCGGCTGGGTTATAATCAGTATGGCCGCCATTATCATATCTAACCCATCAATAAAAATAGTTTCCAAGTTCCCTTTTTCCGCGAAGAACTTTCTTCATTGTCCAGAGGTCACAAGATAGAAAGAAAGAAAAAATATCTCAACAATAAGTCAAAGGACGATTCTACCCCAACCTGAAAATTCCAATATGCCTTTAGTTGGGAGTCTGGAAAGTTCTACTTTGGGTGCTTTTCGGCTAATTCTACTCGTCGGGTGCTCTGGCTGCCTCTTTGACTATGAGGCTGATTTCAAGAGTAACAGGTCATCACCAAGTGATCTCCTACCACCTGAAGCTTTTTTTGCTCCTGTCTTTGCATAATCGGTGCAAAACTCCAGGGTTTTGCCACAGTTTTGAGTAAATTTTAGCTGCACGGTGAAGATGAATCCCCGGTGACTGTCACGGGCAGATGGAGCAGCTACAGCATGATCTCATATAACAGGACCCTATAAGTTAGCGTCTTGTGAATTTGACATGGGGTCGAGATGTTTTAATGGGTATTCCAACCATAGACATTTAAGGCATATATGCAGGAAACGTTTGACAGAGGCAAATCCCACCTTTGGGATTCACATTTATCTGTTGGTACTGGGCCTCCCAAACCCCGGTCCATGTTGAGCGATTGACCTTGGTGAGAAGGCCATCGCCTCCAGGCAGTGAAGGAATGGAGAGGCAGCCGGGGATACAAAGTTTAATGGGGAGATGGGAACATCCGCGCCCACCTATCCATTCATTTTCAACCTTGACTTGGTGGCCACCTCCCCAAGTTTGATAGGGGTGTGAGAACTCTCGTTCTAGAGGTGGAACTTTTAAAAGAGGGCCCCGTTTTTTGAGATAGAGGTGGAACTCGCAATTATCAGAGATAGATGACAGCTCTTAAGGATGCGCAGTTAATGTCTGAGATGTAAAATGTTACTTACATGTTTTTGGAATTAGGTTTTGCTCAAATTCTCTCTTTTAGAAAAGTCATAAAGACCACAAAATACCAAATATAGTGCTGCCCACAATCTAGAAAAGTCTCCAAACCAAAAGGACTGACGTTCTACTGCACGCATTTAGGGGAAAACATTTCCAAAGCCTGCAATAAGTTCCACACGGAGTGGATGGAGCTTTTCCCGTCAGGCTTCTTGCTGCTTGCAGATTGTGTTCCAATATAAAATCCCTTATAAATAATCTGCAGCTCTGGGCACTAAATAATAAACCCCTCTATATAGTCTACACACACAGCCACCCAAGCCTTACCTGTCAGATGTGGTGGGGAGGTCGGCTGCCTGTCCTCTCGCTGAGGATTAAGTCTTACCTTGAGTTGGCACGGATCAGCTGGACTTTGGTTGGGCAAAGGTTGAATTAAAAGATGATCTATTTAACTCTGCATTAGTGGATAACCAGGGAATTTTATCTCCTGTCAGGACTATTACTGTTAGCACTGCATAGTACAATACAATATATATATTATATGATAATAAAAAACATATATAAAGTATACAAAGATTGAAAAAACCTATAATATAAAAATATAAAAAAATAGAGTAAGAAAAAAGTATAAAAAAATGAATTGAATAGAAATATATACGGTATATATACATTTATTTCAATGTGTGTGTGTGTGTATATATATACTTTTCAACCTTTTCCCACATATCATGCTTCAAGCATAAAGATACCAAATGTAAATTTCTGGTGAAGAATCAACAACAAGTGGGACACAATTGTGAAGTGGAACGAAATTTATTGGTTATTTTACATTTTTTGGGAAATTCAAAAACTGAAAAGTTGGGCGTGCAATATTAATCGGCCCCTTTACTTTCAGCGCATCAAACTCACTCCAGAAGTTCATTGTGGATCTCTGAATGATCCAATGTTGTCCTAAATGACAAGTGATGATAAATATAATCCACCTGTGTGTAATCAAGTCTCCGTATAAATGCACCTTCTCTGTGATAGTCTCAGAGTTCTGTTTGTAGCACAGAGAGCATCATGAAGACCAAGGAACACAACAGGCAGGTCCGTGATACTCTTGTGGAGAAGTTTAAAGCCAGATTTGGATACAAAATGATTTCGTAAACTTTAAAATCCCAAGGAGCACTGTGCAAGCGATCATAATGAAATGGAAGGAGTATCATACCACTGCAAATCTACCAAGACCCGGCCGTCCCTCTAAACTTTCATCTCAAACAAGGAGAAGACTGATCAGAGATGCAGCCAAGAGGCCCATGATCACTCTGGATGAACTGCAGAGATCTACAGCTGAGGTGGGACAGCCTGTCCATAGGACAACAATCAGTCATACACTGCACAAATCTGGCCTTTATGGAAGAGTGGCAAGAAGAAAGACATTTCTCAAAGATATCCATAAAAAGTGTCGTTTAAAGTTTGCAACAAGTCACCTGGGAGACACACCAAACATATGGAAGAAGATGCTCTGGTCAGATGAAACCAGAATCGAACTTTTTGGCAACAATGCCAAACGATATGTTTGGCGTAAAGGCAACACAGCTCATCACCCTGAACACACCATCCCCACTGTCAAGAATGCTGGTGGCAGCATCATGGTTTGGGCCTGCTTTTCTTCAGCAGGGACAGGGAAGATGGTTAAAATTGATGGGAAGATGGATGGAGCCAAATACAGGACCATTCTTGAAGAAAACCTGCTGGAGTCTGCAAAATACCTGAGACTCGGATGGAGATTTGTCTTCCAACAAGACAATGATCGCAAACATAAAGCAAAATCTACAATGGAATGGTTCAAAAATAATGGCCTGACCTTCTGCCGTGTCAGCCTTGTCTCAGCCCCGGTTGGGCTCTCTCATCCCCACTTGAGCCGTCCCTCTTGGTATCAGCAGTCACCGTATTCGAATCCCTCGAGCCTGCCCCTAACAATCCCTGTATACGGGTCGGCACCACCTGGTCTGCTCGCTCCTGGGAGCTTCGGTGACGCGACCCAGAGGGTCCACTTTTGCCACACGTCACACCCGCCCATCTCTCAGGCTGCCCAAAAAACCTGGCTCAGATGCACCAAACAATCCTCTTAGTGCTATATGCACTAGCGCAATACTCCATGATTACATCACAGACGACAACCATATCTGTGATGCATACCTCTCATCAACTATGTGTCTAGTAGCTTCCTTACAATGTAGATAACGATAATTATTAGCTTTTCTTCAAGTTTGGCAATTCTCAGCAGGGACAGGGAAGATGGTTAAAATTGATGGGGAGATGGATGGAGCCAAATACAGGACCATTCTTGAAGAAAACCTGTTGGAGTCTGCAAAGACCTGAGACTGAGACGGAGATTTGTCTTACAACAAGACAATGATCCCAAGCATAAAGCAAAATCTACAATGGAATGGTTCACAAATAAACGTATCCAGGTGTTAGAATGGCCAAGTCAAAGTCCAGATTTGAATCCAATCGAGAATCTGTGGAAAGAGCTGAAAACTACTGTTCACAAACGATCTCCATCCAACCTCACTGAGCTCGAGCTGTTTGCCAAAGAAGAATGGGCAAGAATTTCAGTCTCTCGATGTACAAAACTGATAGAGACATACCCCAAGCGACTTGCAGCTGTAATCACAGGAAAAGGTGGCGCAACAAAGTATTAACCCCTTCATGACCCAGCCTATTTTGACCTTAATGATCTGGCCATTTTTTGCAATTCTGACCAATGTCCCTTTATGAGGTAATAACTCAGGAACGCTTCAACGCATCCTAGCGATTCCGAGATTGTTTTTTCGTAACATATTGGGCTTCATGTTTGTGGTAAATTTAGGTCGATAATTTTTGTGTTTATTTGTGAAAAAAAGGAAATTTGGCGAAAATTTTGAACATTTTGTAATTTTCAAATTTTGAATTTTTATTCTGTTAAACCAGAGAGTTATGTGACACAAAATAGTTAATAAATAACATTTCCCACATGTCTACTTTACATTAGCACAATTTTGGAAACAACATTTTTTTTCGTTAGGAAGTTATAAGGGTTAAAAGTTGACCAGCGATTTCTCATTTTTACAACAAAATTTACAAAACCATTTTTTTTAGGGACCACCTCACATTTGAAGTCACTTTGAGGGGTCTATATGGCAGAAAATACCCAAAAGTGACACCATTCTAAAAACTGCACCCCTCAAACTACTCAAAACTATATTCAAGAAGACTATTAACCCTTCAGGTGCTTCACAGGAACTAAAGCAACATGGAATGAAAAAATGGACATTTTAATTTTTCCAACCAAAATTTTCTTTTAGCATCAGTTTTTTCATTTTCACATGGGTAACAGAATAAAATGTATCCTAATATTTGTTGGGCAATTTCTCCTGAGTACACCGATACCTCATATGTGGTCATAAACCACTGTTTGGGCGCACGGCAGGGCTCAGAAGGCAAGGAGCGCCATTTGACTTTTTGAATGGAAAATATGCTTGAATATTTAGCGGTTGCCATGTCGCGTTTGGAGAGCCACTGTGCGCCTAAACATTGGAGCTCCCCCACAAGTGACCCCATTTTGGAAACTTGACCCTCCAAGGAACTTATCTAGATGCATAGTGAGCACTTTGAACCCCCAGGTGCTTCACGAATTGATCCGTAAAAAAAAAAAGTACTTTTTTTTTCACAAAAATTTTATTTAGTCTCAAGTTTTTTCATTTTCACATGGGCAACAGGATAAAATGGATCCTAAAATTTGTTGGGCAATTTCTCCTGAGTACATTGAAATCTCATATGTGGTCATAAACCACTGTTTGGGTGCACGGCAGGGCCCGGAAGGGAAGGAGCGCCATTTGACTTTTTGATTGGAAAATTAGCTCCAATCGTTAGCGGACACCATGTCGCATTTGGAGAGCCCCTGTGTGCCTAAACATTGGAGCTCCCCCACAAGTGACCCTATTTTGGAAACTAGACCCCCGAAGGAACTTATCTAGATGTGTGGTGAGCACTTTGAACCCCCAAGTGCTTCACAGAAGTTTATAACGCAGAGCAGTGAAAATAAAAAATCTTTTTTTTTGCTCAAAAATGATTTTTTAGCCCGCTATTTTTTATTTTCACAAGGCTAACAGGAGAAATTGAACCACAAAAGTTGTTGTGCAATTTGTCCTGAGTATACCGATACCCCATATGTGGGGGGAACCACTGTTTGGGAGCACGGGAGAGCTCAGAAGGGAAGGAGTGCCATTTTGGAATGAAGACTTTGATGGAATGTTCTGCGTGCGTCATGTGGCGTTTGCAGAGTCCCTGTGTGCCTAAACAGTAGAAACCCCCACAAGTGACCCCATTTTGGAAACTAGAACCCCCAAGGAACTTATCTAGATGTGTAGTGAGCACTTTGAACCCCCAAGTTCTTCACAGAAGTTTATAAACGCAGAGCCATGAAAATAAAAATATATTTTTTTTTCCCTCAAAAATGATTTTTTAGCCCGCTATTTTTTATTTTCCCAAGGGTAACAGGATAAATTGGACCCCAAAAGTTGTTGTCCAGTTTGTCCTGAGTACGCTGGTACCCCATATGTGGGGGGGAACCACTGTTTGAGCGCACGGCATTGCTCAGAAGGGAAGGAACGTCATTTGACTTTTTGAATGGAAGATTAGCTCCAATCGTTAGCGGACACCATGTCGTGTTTGCAGAGCCCCTGTGTGCGTAAACTTTGGAGCTCCCCCACAAATGACCCCATTTTGGAAACTAGACCCCCTTATCTAGATGCATAGTGAGCACTTTGAACCCCCAGGTGCTTCACAGAAGTTTTTAACGCAGAGCCGTTAAAATAAAAATATTTTTTTCCTCAAAAAATGATTTTTAGTCCACTATTTTTTATTTTCACAAGGGTAACAGGATAAATTGGACCCCAAAAGTTGTTGTCCAGTTTGTCTTGAGTACACTGGTACCCCATAAGTGGGGGGGACCACTGTTCGGGGACACGTTGGGGCTCGGAATGGAAGTAGTGACGTTTTGAAATGTCGACTTGATGGAATGGTCTGTGGGCGTCATGTTACGTTTGCAGAGCCCCTGATGTACCTAAACAGTGGAAACCCCCCACAAATGACCCCATTTTGGAAACTAGACCCCCAAGGAACTTATCTAGATGTGTGGTGAGCACATTGAACCCCGAAGTGCTTCACAGAAGTTTATAACGCAGAACCGTGAAAATAAAAAATCATTTTTTTTCCACAAAAATAATTATTTTAGCCCCCATTTTTTTATTTTCCCATGGGTAACAGGAGAAATTAGACCCCCAAAGTTGTTGTGCAATTTTTCCTGAGTACGCTGATACCCCATAAGTGGGGGTACACCACTGTTTGGGCACACGTCGGGGCTCGAAATGGAGGGAGCACTGTTTGACATTTTGAACCCAAAATTGGCTGGAATAAATGGTGGCTCCATGTCGCGTTTGGAGACCCCGTGATGTGCCTAAACAGTGGAAACCCCTCAATTCTATCTCCAACCCTAACCCCAACACACCCCTAACCCTAATCCCAACCCTAATCATAACCCTAACCACAACCCTAATCCCAACACACCCCTAACGAAATCCCAACTCTAACCCTAACCACAAGCCTAACTGTAATCACAACCCCAACCCAACCCAAATCCCAATTACAACCCTAACCCTAATCCCATCCCTAATTCCAACCCTAACCCTAATTCCAACCCTAACCCTAAGTCCAACCCTAACCCTTAGTCCAACCCTAACCCTATTTCTAACCCTAACCCTAATTCCAACCCTAACCCTAACCCTAGCCCTAATGGAAAAATAAAAAAATATGTATTTTTTTATTTTATTATTTGTCCCTACCTATGGGGGTGATAAGGGGGGCGGTGATTTACTTTTTTTTTTATTTTGATCACTATGAAAGTTTATCATAGTGATCAAAATAAATGAATGAATCTGCAGCATTGCAGATTCGATTCGGCGCACTGCGCATGCGCCCGCCATCTTCCAAGATGGCAGCGCCCATGACGCTGGACGGCGGGACACCGAGACGGATAGTGGGAGGTCGGAGGCACAAAGGAGGGTGAGAGGGGGTGATCGGAGGGTGAGAGGGGTGATCAGAGGGCGGGGGGCGGAGGGAAGGCGGGGGGGCAGATTATGATGGCGGCTGCTGATCGGTGCCATCAGACGGTGGCGGCAGCCGATCGGTGCCATCAGTCGGTGTGGGGGGGGTCGGGTCTCGGTCTCCAGCCATGTCCGATGCTATTTCAGCATCGGCCATGGCTGGATTGTAATATTTCACCAATTTTCATTGGTGAAATATTACAATCGCTCTGATTGGCAGTTTCACTTTTAACAGCCAATCAGAGCGATCGTAGGCACGTGGGGGCTAAGCCGCGCCCCCAGGTGTTAACTCTGAAGGGTCCTTTGTGTGCGGGTCTGGTGACCTTTCAGTGACCCCAGTCACCCGACCCGCAGGGGGGCAATCAATTCATGATGCCACAAAGGCGTCATGGGTCGTATTGTCATGACTTTTCATGACGCCTACGTGGCGTCAAAGGTCGTGAAGGGGTTAAGTTAAAGGGGCCGAATTATATTGCACGCCCCACTTTTCAGTTCTTGAATTTCCACAAAAATTTAAAAAAACCAATAAATTTCGTTCAACTTCACAATTGTGTCCCACTTGTTGATTCTTCACCAAAAATTTACATTTGGTATCTTTATGTTTGAAGCATGATATGTGGGAAAAGGTTGAAAAGTTCCAGGGGGCCGAATACTTTCGCAAGGCACTGTAGTCTAATCTGACTCTACCGTGCTGTGGAGGATGGTACTACTGATTAGTACATTTCTGTGATATCTAACACTCAAAAAAAGCATTAAAAAATTAGCTGGATTACATTTCTCACTTATACACTACTACATGGTTTGGGGTAAATTTCTGTGATAATATCTAACAATTAAAAAAAAAGTTAAAAAATATTGGATGGATTACAGTTCTCATCCATACACTACTCCTTGCTCTGGGAGACATTTCCTGTGATCTATAAAACTGAAGAGAAAAACATCAAAAATTTAGCAGTCTTCAATTTCTCAGCCTTAAAATTTCATGTGTTCTGTGGTATATTTCTGTGATATCTAACACTCCAAAAAAGCAAAAAATGTGTTGGATTATATTTCTCACCCATACACAGTTCCGTGGTCAGGGGTAAATTTCTGTGATGCTACCTAACACTCAAATTAAGCATTTCAAAATTTTGCTTGGATAATTTCTCACCCATACAGTAAGACGTGCTTTGTAGTACATTTCTGTGGCATATAACACTGTAAAAAAGTGCAGCAAACTCACTCCAGAAGTTCATTGTGGATCTCTGAATGATCCAATGTTGTCCTAAATGACTAATGATGATAAATATAATCCACCTGTGTGTAATCAAGTCTCCGTATAAATGCACCTGCTCTGTGATAGTCTCAGGGTTCTGTTAGAAGCACAGAGAGCGTCGTGAAGACCAAGGAACACAACAGGCAGGTCCGTGATACTGTTGTGGAGAAGTTTAAAGTTGGATTTGGATACAAAATTATTTCGAAAACTTTAAACATCCCAAGGAGCACTGTGCAAGCAATCATATTGAAATGGAAGGAGTATCATACCACTGCAAATCTACCAAGACCCGGCCGTCCCTCGAAACTTTCATCTCAAACAAGGAGAAGACTGATCAGAGAGGCAGCAAAGAGGCCCATGATCACTCTGGATGAACTGCAGAGATCTACAGCTGAGGTGGGACAGTCTGTCCATAGGACAACAATCAGTCGTACAATGCACAAATCTGGCCTTTATGGAAGAGTGGCAAGAAGAAAGTCATTTCTCAAAGATATCCATAAAAAGTGTTGCTTAAAGTTTGCAACAAGCCACCTGGGAGACACACCAAACATGTGGAAGAAGGTGCTCTGGTCAGATGAAACCAAAATCGAACTTTTTGGCAACAATGCCAAACGATATGTTTGGCGTAAAGGCAACACAGCTCATCACCCTGAACACACCATCCCCACTGTCAAACATGGTGGTGGCAGCATCATGGTTTGGGCCTGCTTTTCTTCAGCAGGGACAGGGAAGATGGTTAAAATTGATGGGAAGATGGATGGAGCCAAATACAGGACCATTCTTGAAGAAAACCTGCTGGAGTCTGCAAAATACCTGAGACTCGGATGGAGATTTGTCTTCCAACAAGACAATGATCGCAAACATAAAGCAAAATCTACAATGGAATGGTTCAAAAATAATGGCCTGACCTTCTGCCGTGTCAGCCTTGTCTCAGCCCCGGTTGGGCTCTCTCATCCCCACTTGAGCCGTCCCTCTTGGTATCAGCAGTCACCGTATTCGAATCCCTCGAGCCTGCCCCTAACAATCCCTGTATACGGGTCGGCACCACCTGGTCTGCTCGCTCCTGGGAGCTTCGGTGACGCGACCCAGAGGGTCCACTTTTGCCACACGTCACACCCGCCCATCTCTCAGGCTGCCCAAAAAACCTGGCTCAGATGCACCAAACAATCCTCTTAGTGCTATATGCACTAGCGCAATACTCCATGATTACATCACAGACGACAACCATATCTGTGATGCATACCTCTCATCAACTATGTGTCTAGTAGCTTCCTTACAATGTAGATAACGATAATTATTAGCTTTTCTTCAAGTTTGGCAATTCTCAGGATTCAAACATACAACCTGTAGAATGGCAAGCAGAAATAATAATAGTGAGCTGATAAGAATAGTAAGATTTTTTCTTCCTAAAAATCTAACTATTCTTCTTTACAGGGATACTAGTACACAGAGATGCATATCTGTAAACCAATGCATCTTTATATACCTGAATATTAGGAGCAAAATGAAAGTAAGGGATTAAAAAAAAAAAAAAAAAAAAATCACATTTTTAATACGCTTTTTAAAAATAAACATCACAAATTAATAAACAACATGGACATATTTGATATCCTGTAACTGTAACAAGTTCAACCCATACAATACAGAGAGCGGATAATTTACGTAAATAATATAAGTAAATGTTGTAAATGATTGTTTTACTTTTCTCCTTTAAAACTGTAGCATGGCAGACCGAATGTTTAGTGGTGATACCAGACTGCACTTCTAAGTATAGGAAAATTTTCTTTGTCTAAACATCTAAATAGTATTTTTCTTCTTTACGGGCACAT
Organism: Dendrobates tinctorius; assembly: GCF_039654945.1. Taxonomy (NCBI): domain Eukaryota; kingdom Metazoa; phylum Chordata; class Amphibia; order Anura; family Dendrobatidae; genus Dendrobates; species Dendrobates tinctorius. The sequence goes on along the minus strand of NW_027361722.1, from coordinate 17,180,215 downwards.
TGTACTGGTACATAGAGATACATATCTGTATATCAGTTTATACCTATATAACTGTATATTATGGGTAAAATAAAATACATTTTCTTTCCTATAAGATTATTAAGAAATCTGAAAAACAATTACTATAATTACATTTTTAAATACGCTTTTGAAATTCGAAATATTGCAAACCATTAAATAGCACGGACATATTTGGTATCTTTGTAAGCATAACAAACTGTACGATACAGGACGTAGATTATTTAGGATGTGTAAAAAATGAAATACAGGTTGATTGTTGTTTTTTTTAATCTATTAATCCCATAAAAAAGATTATACAAGTCTACCATATTTGTATGACAACATGGCCACTACAAAACCTACAGTTCGTCTTGGAAAAAAAAACAAGGTTTTGGTATGATGAAGCGCACTGTTACATATGACTTATGGGTGTTTTAGTCCCAATATTTGATATTTTGTCACATGGTCTCTGAGTCCTTTCTTTGTGAGATCCATTGTCCTCGGTTTCTGCAGTACTCCAGAATGACCGTCTATATCAGTTATGTGCATTCAGTAGAGTACGTGATACACATATACACTGTAGATCTGTCCATGCATAATAATAAAAGAATAAACCTTGAGCTTTATGGTTCCTTTTATCACATCCTAAGGTATTATTTCCTAATTATTCAGTCACACTGGGGTCACATGGGTTAATATATTATGTGCTTGTTTATGGCCGATGCTTCTTGGAGGTAATAATGAGTTTGAACTCAAGAAACCAGGGGTTACATAGTCAGCGATAAAGCTAAACTGGCATTGACCATACACCGTAACACTCGGAGCCCCTCCAAATCTAATGACACATGTTATACTTTCTGGGGTTCCAGGAAGCTGAGATATGGGGAGCCGCTTTGTCAGGGCCTCACAATGTTGAGCTGAGGTAGCTGTCTCTGTTCCTGTTTATGAAGGAGGGACATTGGCAGAGGCGTACATAGAGTGGGGGTCTCATAGCAAAGGCCAAATTGACTCCCTCATTACAGTGCTGGGCTTGGTTACCCAATAACATCACCTCCCAACAGTTGGATTTCCATTCACATTCCACCCAGGAACGTACACGTTATGTCCCAGAAATGGTCTACTACCGGACACCCTTGGAAAAGGAGCCCAAATGGAGTCAGCAGTTTCAGATTTTGGACTACGTTTGCCTCATCAGGGCTTGATTCAGAGACAGGAGTTATGAAAGAAGAGCCGAAACTCGATGGAAAAGTTGAAAAAACTGGAAACTTGACGCCAATAAATGATGACTCCCGCTCTGGAGATTAGAAGCTAATCTTGACCTTTAAAATTGCCCTTTTACCCCCTTATATCTAAACAGTTGCCTAATATGAAATCTGTGTTAGTGTGAGGTGGCCAGGGAGGCAGTCAGCACTTAACTTAAAGGGATTTCCCATTGTAATGATTTATAAATATTATCGGTGTGAATCTGAGCACTCCAATGCCACCGATCACTATGTAAGTGATCACCAGGTAAGTAAACTCTTGTAGAAGAAGGTAATTCCTGGAGGTCCTTTGGCATACTTATGTAATGTCTGGTGGTAGAATTATTATTTTTTAACCCTGTAAAACAGATGACCTTATCTCTAATCCCTGGTGGTCTGTCTGCTGGCTTACTAGTGTTATCTTTTTTAACCAGCAGTATAATCACTGGTGGTAGAGTAACTAACTTATGTTATCACCCAGCAGTATAATCACTGGTGGTGGAGTAACTAACTTATGTTATCACCCAGCAGTATAATCACTGGTGGTGGAGTAACTAACTTATGTTATCACCCAGCAGTATAATCACTGGTGGTGGAGTAACTAACTTATGTTATCACCCAGCAGTATAATCACTGGTGGTAGAGTAACTAACTTATGTTATCACCCAGCAGTATAATCACTGGTGGTAGAGTAACTAACTTATGTTATCACCCAGCAGTATAATCACTGGTGGTAGAGTAACTAACTTATGTTATCACCCAGCAGTATAATCACTGGTGGTAGAGTAACTAACTTATGTTATCACTCAGCAGTATAATCACTGGTGGTAGAGTAACTAACTTATGTTATCACCCAGCAGTATAATCACTGGTGGTAGAGTAACTAACTTATCTTATCACCCAGCAGTATAGTCACTGGTGGTAGAGTAACTAACTTATGTTATCACCCAGCAGTATAATCACTGGTGGTAGAGTAACTAAAGGCACTGTCACACTTAGCGATGTACCAGCGATCCCGACCAGCGATATAATGCGGTCAGGATCACTGGTACATCGCTAAGTGGTCGCTAGTGAGCTGCCACACAGGCAGATCTCACCAGCGACATCGCTGGGGACGGGGGTCTCTACTTACCTGTCACAACAGGCGATCTTGCATCCTCCCGCCCGGCTCCACGCGTCGCTCGTCGTCACAGCAGGAAGCCCAGCAGGAAGCTGATGACGAGAAACAGTCTAGGACGTTCTCGCGCGATCAGCGATAACCAGCGGGGGAGCGGGTTGTAGGTAAGTATCACACACAGCAATATCGCTAGCAATATCGCTATAACGTCAAAAGTTATAGTGATATTGCTAGCAATATCGCTTAGTGTGACAGAATCTTAACTAATGTTATCACCCAGCAGTATAATCACTGGTGGTAGAGTAACTAACTTATGTTATCACCCAGCAGTATAATCACTGTTGGTAGAGTAACTAACTTATGTTATCACCCAGCAGTATAATCACTGGTGGTAGAGTAACTAACTTATGTTATCACCCAGCAGTATAATCACTGGTGGTAGAGTAACTAACTTATGTTATCACCCAGCAGTATAATCACTGGTGGTGGAGTAACAAACTTATGTTATCACCCAGCAGTATAATCATTGGTGGTAGAGTAACTAACTTATGTTATCACCCAGCAGTATAAACACTGGTGTTAGAGTAACTAACTTATGTTATCACCCAGCAGTATAATCACTGGTGGTAGAGTAACTAACTTATGTTATTACTCAGCAGTATAATCACTGGTGGTAGAGTAACTAACTTATGTTATCACCCAGCAGTATAATCATTGGTGGTAGAGTAACTTATGTTATCACCCAGCAGTATAATCACTGGTGGTGGAGTAACTAACTTATGTTATCACCCAGCAGTATAATCATTGGTGGTAGAGTAACTAACTTATGTTATCACACAGCAGTATAATCACTGGTGGTGGAGTAACTAACTTATGTTATCACCCAGCAGTATAATCATTGGTGGTAGAGTAACTAACTTATGTTATCACCCAACAGTATAATCACTGGTGGTGGAGTAACTAACTTATGTTATCACGAAGCAGTATAATTACTGGTGGCAGAGTAACTAACTTATGTTATCACCCAGCAGTATAATCACTGGTGGTGGAGTAACTAACTTATGTTATCACCCAGCAGTATAATCACTGGTGGTGGAGTAACTAACTTATGTTATCACCCAGCAGTATAATCACTGGTGGTGGAGTAACTAACTTATGTTATCACCCAGCAGTATAATCACTGGTGGTGGAGGAACTAACTTATGTTATCACCCAGCAGTATAATCACTGGTGGTAGAGTAACTAACTTATGTTATCACCCAGCAGTATAATCACTGGTGGTAGAGTAACTAACTTATGTTATCACACAGCAGTATAATCACTGGTGGTGGAGTAACTAACTTATGTTATCACCCAGCAGTATAATCATTGGTGGTAGAGTAACTAACTTATGTTATCACCCAACAGTATAATCGCTGGTGGTAGAGTAACTAACTTATGTGATCACCCAGCAGTATAATCACTGGTGGTAGAATGACTAACTTATGTTATCACCCAGCAGTATAATCACTGGTGGTAGAATAACTAACCTATGTTATCACCCAGCAGTATAAACACTGGTGGTAGAGTAACTAACTTATGTTATCACCCAGCAGTATAATCATTGGTGGTAGAGTAACTAATTTATGTTATCACCCAGCAGTATAATCATTGGTGGTAGAGTAACTAACTTATGTTATCACCCAGCAGTATAATCACTGGTGGTAGAGTAACTAACTTGTGTTATCACCCAGCAGTATAATCACTGGTGGTAGAGTAACTAACTTATGTTATCACCCAGCAGTATAATCACTGGTGGTAGAGTAACTTTCTTATGTTATCACCCAGCAGTATAATCACTGGTGGTAGAGTAACTAATGTTATCACCCAGCAGTATAATCACTGGTGGTAGAGTAACTAACTTATGCTATCACCCAGCAGTATAATCACTGGTGGTAGAGTAACTAACTTATGTTATCACCCAGCAGTATAATCACTGGTGGTAGAGCAACTAACTTATGTTATCACCCAGCAGTATAATCATTGGTGGTAGAGTAACTAACTTATGTTATCACCCAGCAGTATAATCACTGGTGGTGGAGTAACTAACTTATGTTATCACCCAGCAGTATAATCATTGGTGGTAGAGTAACTAACTTATGTTATCACACAGCAGTATAATCACTGGTGGTGGAGTAACTAACTTATGTTATCACCCAGCAGTATAATCATTGGTGGTAGAGTAACTAACTTATGTTATCACCCAACAGTATAATCACTGGTGGTAGAGTAACTAACTTATGTTATCACCCAGCAGTATAATCACTGGTGGTAGAATGACTAACTTATGTTATCACCCAGCAGTATAATCACTGGTGGTAGAGTAACTAACTTATGTTATCACCCAGCAGTATAAACACTGGTGGTAGAGTAACTAACTTATGTTATCACCCAGCAGTATAATCATTGGTGGTAGAGTAACTAACTTATGTTATCACACAGCAGTATAATCACTGGTGGTGGAGTAACTAACTTATGTTATCACCCAGCAGTATAATCATTGGTGGTAGAGTAACTAACTTATGTTATCACCCAACAGTATAATCACTGGTGGTGGAGTAACTAACTTATGTTATCACGAAGCAGTATAATTACTGGTGGCAGAGTAACTAACTTATGTTATCACCCAGCAGTATAATCACTGGTGGTGGAGTAACTAACTTATGTTATCACCCAGCAGTATAATCACTGGTGGTGGAGTAACTAACTTATGTTATCACCCAGCAGTATAATCACTGGTGGTGGAGTAACTAACTTATGTTATCACCCATCAGTATAATCACTGGTGGTGGAGTAACTAACTTATGTTATCACCCAGCAGTATAATCACTGGTGGTAGAGTAACTAACTTATGTTATCACCCAGCAGTATAATCACTGGTGGTAGAGTAACTAACTTATGTTATCACACAGCAGTATAATCACTGGTGGTGGAGCAACTAACTTATGTTATCACCCAGCAGTATAATCATTGGTGGTAGAGTAACTAACTTATGTTATCACCCAACAGTATAATCGCTGGTGGTAGAGTAACTAACTTATGTGATCACCCAGCAGTATAATCACTGGTGGTAGAATGACTAACTTATGTTATCACCCAGCAGTATAATCACTGGTGGTAGAATAACTAACCTATGTTATCACCCAGCAGTATAAACACTGGTGGTAGAGTAACTAACTTATGTTATCACCCAGCAGTATAATCACTGGTGGTAGAGTAACTAATTTATGTTATCACCCAGCAGTATAATCATTGGTGGTAGAGTAACTAACTTATGTTATCACCCAGCAGTATAATCACTGGTGGTAGAGTAACTAACTTGTGTTATCACCCAGCAGTATAATCACTGGTGGTAGAGTAACTAACTTATGTTATCACCCAGCAGTATAATCACTGGTGGTAGAGTAACTTTCTTATGTTATCACCCAGCAGTATAATCACTGGTGGTAGAGTAACTAATGTTATCACCCAGCAGTATAATCACTGGTGGTAGAGTAACTAATTTATGCTATCACCCAGCAGTATAATCACTGGTGGTAGAGTAACTAACTTATGTTATCACCCAGCAGTATAATCACTGGTGGTAGAGCAACTAACTTATGTTATCACCCAGCAGTATAATCATTGGTGGTAGAGTAACTAACTTATGTTATCACCCAGCAGTATAATCACTGGTGGTGGAGTAACTAACTTATGTTATCACCCAGCAGTATAATCATTGGTGGTAGAGTAACTAACTTATGTTATCACACAGCAGTATAATCACTGGTGGTGGAGTAACTAACTTATGTTATCACCCAGCAGTATAATCATTGGTGGTAGAGTAACTAACTTATGTTATCACCCAACAGTATAATCACTGGTGGTAGAGTAACTAACTTATGTTATCACCCAGCAGTATAATCACTGGTGGTAGAATGACTAACTTATGTTATCACCCAGCAGTATAATCACTGGTGGTAGAGTAACTAACTTATGTTATCACCCAGCAGTATAAACACTGGTGGTAGAGTAACTAACTTATGTTATCACCCAGCAGTATAATCATTGGTGGTAGAGTAACTAACTTATGTTATCACACAGCAGTATAATCACTGGTGGTGGAGTAACTAACTTATGTTATCACCCAGCAGTATAATCATTGGTGGTAGAGTAACTAACTTATGTTATCACCCAACAGTATAATCACTGGTGGTGGAGTAACTAACTTATGTTATCACGAAGCAGTATAATTACTGGTGGCAGAGTAACTAACTTATGTTATCACCCAGCAGTATAATCACTGGTGGTGGAGTAACTAACTTATGTTATCACCCAGCAGTATAATCACTGGTGGTGGAGTAACTAACTTATGTTATCACCCAGCAGTATAATCACTGGTGGTGGAGTAACTAACTTATGTTATCACCCATCAGTATAATCACTGGTGGTGGAGTAACTAACTTATGTTATCACCCAGCAGTATAATCACTGGTGGTAGAGTAACTAACTTATGTTATTACCCAGCAGTATAATCACTGGTGGTAGAGTAACTAACTTATGTTATCACACAGCAGTATAATCACTGGTGGTGGAGTAACTAACTTATGTTATCACCCAGCAGTATAATCTATGGTGGTAGAGTAACTAACTTATGTTATCACCCAACAGTATAATCGCTGGTGGTAGAGTAACTAACTTATGTGATCACCCAGCAGTATAATCACTGGTGGTAGAATGACTAACTTATGTTATCACCCAGCAGTATAATCACTGGTGGTAGAATAACTAACCTATGTTATCACCCAGCAGTGTAAACACTGGTGGTAGAGTAACTAACTTATGTTATCACCCAGCAGTATAATCACTGGTGGTAGAGTAACTAATTTATGTTATCACCCAGCAGTATAATCATTGGTGGTAGAGTAACTAACTTATGTTATCACCCAGCAGTATAATCACTGGTGGTAGAGTAACTAACTTGTGTTATCACCCAGCAGTATAATCACTGGTGGTAGAGTAACTAACTTATGTTATCACCCAGCAGTATAATCACTGGTGGTAGAGTAACTTTCTTATGTTATCACCCAGCAGTATAATCACTGGTGGTAGAGTAACTAATGTTATCACCCAGCAGTATAATCACTGGTGGTAGAGTAACTAACTTATGCTATCACCCAGCAGTATAATCACTGGTGGTAGAGTAACTAACTTATGTTATCACCCAGCAGTATAATCACTGGTGGTAGAGCAACTAACTTATGTTATCACCCAGCAGTATAATCATTGGTGGTAGAGTAACTAACTTATGTTATCACCCAGCAGTATAATCACTGGTGGTGGAGTAACTAACTTATGTTATCACCCAGCAGTATAATCATTGGTGGTAGAGTAACTAACTTATGTTATCACACAGCAGTATAATCACTGGTGGTAGAGTAACTAACTTATGTTATCACCCAGCAGTATAATCATTGGTGGTAGAGTAACTAACTTATGTTATCACCCAACAGTATAATCACTGGTGGTAGAGTAACTAACTTATGTTATCACCCAGCAGTATAATCACTGGTGGTAGAATGACTAACTTATGTTATCACCCAGCAGTATAATCACTGGTGGTAGAGTAACTAACTTATGTTATCACCCAGCAGTATAAACACTGGTGGTAGAGTAACTAACTTATGTTATCACCCAGCAGTATAATCACTGGTGGTAGAGTAACTAATTTATGTTATCACCCAGCAGTATAATCATTGGTGGTAGAGTAACTAACTTATGTTATCACCCAGCAGTATAATCACTGGTGGTAGAGTAACTAACTTGTGTTATCACCCAGCAGTATAATCACTGGTGGTAGAGTAACTAACTTATGTTATCACCCAGCAGTATAATCACTGGTGGTAGAGTAACTTTCTTATGTTATCACCCAGCAGTATAATCACTGGTGGTAGAGTAACTAATGTTATCACCCAGCAGTATAATCACTGGTGGTAGAGTAACTAATGTTATCACCCAGCAGTATAATCATTGGTGGTAGAGTAACTAACTTATGTTATCACCCAACAGTATAATCACTGGTGGTGGAGTAACTAACTTATGTTATCACGAAGCAGTATAATTACTGGTGGCAGAGTAACTAACTTATGTTATCACCCAGCAGTATAATCACTGGTGGTGGAGTAACTAACTTATGTTATCACCCAGCAGTATAATCACTGGTGGTGGAGTAACTAACTTATGTTATCACCCAGCAGTATAATCACTGGTGGTGGAGTAACTAACTTATGTTATCACCCATCAGTATAATCACTGGTGGTGGAGTAACTAACTTATGTTATCACCCAGCAGTATAATCACTGGTGGTAGAGTAACTAACTTATGTTATTACCCAGCAGTATAATCACTGGTGGTAGAGTAACTAACTTATGTTATCACACAGCAGTATAATCACTGGTGGTGGAGTAACTAACTTATGTTATCACCCAGCAGTATAATCTATGGTGGTAGAGTAACTAACTTATGTTATCACCCAACAGTATAATCGCTGGTGGTAGAGTAACTAACTTATGTGATCACCCAGCAGTATAATCACTGGTGGTAGAATGACTAACTTATGTTATCACCCAGCAGTATAATCACTGGTGGTAGAATAACTAACCTATGTTATCACCCAGCAGTGTAAACACTGGTGGTAGAGTAACTAACTTATGTTATCACCCAGCAGTATAATCACTGGTGGTAGAGTAACTAATTTATGTTATCACCCAGCAGTATAATCATTGGTGGTAGAGTAACTAACTTATGTTATCACCCAGCAGTATAATCACTGGTGGTAGAGTAACTAACTTGTGTTATCACCCAGCAGTATAATCACTGGTGGTAGAGTAACTAACTTATGTTATCACCCAGCAGTATAATCACTGGTGGTAGAGTAACTTTCTTATGTTATCACCCAGCAGTATAATCACTGGTGGTAGAGTAACTAATGTTATCACCCAGCAGTATAATCACTGGTGGTAGAGTAACTAACTTATGCTATCACCCAGCAGTATAATCACTGGTGGTAGAGTAACTAACTTATGTTATCACCCAGCAGTATAATCACTGGTGGTAGAGCAACTAACTTATGTTATCACCCAGCAGTATAATCATTGGTGGTAGAGTAACTAACTTATGTTATCACCCAGCAGTATAATCACTGGTGGTGGAGTAACTAACTTATGTTATCACCCAGCAGTATAATCATTGGTGGTAGAGTAACTAACTTATGTTATCACACAGCAGTATAATCACTGGTGGTAGAGTAACTAACTTATGTTATCACCCAGCAGTATAATCATTGGTGGTAGAGTAACTAACTTATGTTATCACCCAACAGTATAATCACTGGTGGTAGAGTAACTAACTTATGTTATCACCCAGCAGTATAATCACTGGTGGTAGAATGACTAACTTATGTTATCACCCAGCAGTATAATCACTGGTGGTAGAGTAACTAACTTATGTTATCACCCAGCAGTATAAACACTGGTGGTAGAGTAACTAACTTATGTTATCACCCAGCAGTATAATCACTGGTGGTAGAGTAACTAATTTATGTTATCACCCAGCAGTATAATCATTGGTGGTAGAGTAACTAACTTATGTTATCACCCAGCAGTATAATCACTGGTGGTAGAGTAACTAACTTGTGTTATCACCCAGCAGTATAATCACTGGTGGTAGAGTAACTAACTTATGTTATCACCCAGCAGTATAATCACTGGTGGTAGAGTAACTTTCTTATGTTATCACCCAGCAGTATAATCACTGGTGGTAGAGTAACTAATGTTATCACCCAGCAGTATAATCACTGGTGGTAGAGTAACTAACTTATGCTATCACCCAGCAGTATAATCACTGGTGGTAGAGTAACTAACTTATGTTATCACCCAGCAGTATAATCACTGGTGGTAGAGTAACTAACTTATGTTATCACCCAGCAGTATAATCACTGGTGGTGGAGTAACTAACTTATGTTATCACCCAGCAGTATAATCATTGGTGGTAGAGTAACTAACTTATGTTATCACCCAGCAGTATAATCACTGGTGCTAGAGTAACTTACTTATGTTATCACTCAGCAGTATAATCACTGGTGGTAGAGTAACTTACTTATGTTATCCCCCAGCAGTATAATCACTGGTGGTAGAGTAACTTGCTTATGTTATCACCCAGCAGTATAATCACTGGTGGTAGAGTAACTTTCTTATGTTATCACCCAGCAGTATAATCACTGGTGGTAGAGTAACTAATGTTATCACCCAGCAGTATAATCACTGGTGGTAGAGTAACTAACTTATGTTATCACCCAGCAGTATAATCACTGGTGGTAGAGTAACTAACTTATGTTATCACCCAGCAGTATAATCACTAGTGGTAGAGTAACTAACTTATGTTATCACCCAGCAGTATAATCACTGGTGGTGGAGTAACTAGCTTATGTTATCACCCAGCAGTATAATCATTGGTGGTAGAGTAACTAACTTATGTTATCACCCAGCAGTATAGTCACTGGTGGTAGAGTAACTAACTTATGTTATCACCCAGCAGTATAATCACTGGTGGTAGAGTAACTTACTTATGTTATCACCCAGCAGTATAATCACTGGTGGTAGAGTAACTTACTTATGCTATCACCCAGCAGTATAATCACTGTTGGTAGAGTAACTAACTTATGTTATCACCCAGCAGTATAATCACTGGTGGTGGAGTAACTAACTTATGTTATCACCCAGCAGTATAATCACTGGTGGTGGAGTAACTAACTTATGTTATCACCCAGCAGTATAATCACTGGTGGTAGAGTAACTTATGCTATCACCCAGCAGTATAATCATGGGTGGTAGAGTAACTAGCTTATGTTATCACCCAGCAGTATAATCATGGGTGGTAGAGTAACTTACTTATGTAATCACCCAGCAGTATAATCACTGGTGGTAGAGTAACTAGTTTATGTTATCACCCAGCAGTATAATCACTGGTGGTGGAGTAACTAACTTATGTTATCACCCAGCAGTATAATCACTGGTGGTAGAGTAACTAACTTATGTTATCACCCAGCAGTATAATCACTGGTGGTAGAGTAACTAACTTATGTTATCACCCAGCAGTATAATCACTAGTGGTAGAGTAACTAACTTATGTTATCACCCAGCAGTATAATCACTGGTGGTAGAGTAACTAACTTATGTTATCACCCAGCAGTATAATCACTAGTGGTAGAGTAACTAACTTATGTTGTCACCCAGCAGTATAATCACTGGTGGTGGAGTAACTAACTTATGTTATCACCCAGCAGTATAATCATTGGTGGTAGAGTAACTAACTTATGTTATCACCCAGCAGTATAGTCACTGGTGGTAGAGTAACTAACTTATGTTATCACCCAGCAGTATAATCACTGGTGGTAGAGTAACTTACTTATGTTATCACCCAGCAGTATAATCACTGGTGGTAGAGTAACTTACTTATGCTATCACCCAGCAGTATAATCACTGTTGGTAGAGTAACTAACTTATGTTATCACCCAGCAGTATAATCACTGGTGGTGGAGTAACTAACTTATGTTATCACCCAGCAGTATAATCACTGGTGGTGGAGTAACTAACTTATGTTATCACCCAGCAGTATAATCACTGGTGGTAGAGTAACTTATGCTATCACCCAGCAGTATAATCATGGGTGGTAGAGTAACTAGCTTATGTTATCACCCAGCAGTATAATCACTGGTGGTGGAGTAACTTACTTATGTAATCACCCAGCAGTATAGTCACTGGTGGTAGAGTAACTAACTTATTTTATCACCCAGCAGTATAATCACTGGTGGTAGAGTAACTTGCTTATGTTATCACCCAGCAGTATAATCACTGGTGGTAGAGTAACTAACTTATGTTATCACCCAGTAGTATAGTCACTGGTGGTAGAGTAACTAACTTATGTTATCACCCAGCAGTATAATCACTGGTGGTAGAGTAACTTACTTATGTTATCACCCAGCAGTATAATCACTGGTGGTAGAGTAACTTACTTATGCTATCACCCAGCAGTATAATCACTGTTGGTAGAGTAACTAACTTATGTTATCACCCAGCAGTATAATCACTGGTGGTGGAGTAACTAACTTATGTTATCACCCAGCAGTATAATCATTGGTGGTAGAGTAACTAACTTATGTTATCACCCAGCAGTATAATCACTGGTGGTAGAGTAACTTATGCTATCACCCAGCAGTATAATCATGGGTGGTAGAGTAACTAGCTTATGTTATCACCCAGCAGTATAATCATGGGTGGTAGAGTAACTTACTTATGTAATCACCCAGCAGTATAATCACTGGTGGTAGAGTAACTAGTTTATGTTATCACCCAGCAGTATAATCACTGGTGGTGGAGTAACTAACTTATGTTATCACCCAGCAGTATAATCACTGGTGGTAGAGTAACTAACTTATGTTATCACCCAGCAGTATAATCACTGGTGGTAGAGTAACTAACTTATGTTATCACCCAGCAGTATAATCACTAGTGGTAGAGTAACTAACTTATGTTATCACCCAGCAGTATAATCACTGGTGGTAGAGTAACTAACTTATGTTATCACCCAGCAGTATAATCACTGGTGGTAGAGTAACTAACTTATGTTATCACCCAGCAGTATAATCACTAGTGGTAGAGTAACTAACTTATGTTGTCACCCAGCAGTATAATCACTGGTGGTGGAGTAACTAACTTATGTTATCACCCAGCAGTATAATCATTGGTGGTAGAGTAACTAACTTATGTTATCACCCAGCAGTATAGTCACTGGTGGTAGAGTAACTAACTTATGTTATCACCCAGCAGTATAATCACTGGTGGTAGAGTAACTTACTTATGTTATCACCCAGCAGTATAATCACTGGTGGTAGAGTAACTTACTTATGCTATCACCCAGCAGTATAATCACTGTTGGTAGAGTAACTAACTTATGTTATCACCCAGCAGTATAATCACTGGTGGTGGAGTAACTAACTTATGTTATCACCCAGCAGTATAATCACTGGTGGTGGAGTAACTAACTTATGTTATCACCCAGCAGTATAATCACTGGTGGTAGAGTAACTTATGCTATCACCCAGCAGTATAATCATGGGTGGTAGAGTAACTAGCTTATGTTATCACCCAGCAGTATAATCACTGGTGGTGGAGTAACTTACTTATGTAATCACCCAGCAGTATAGTCACTGGTGGTAGAGTAACTAACTTATTTTATCACCCAGCAGTATAATCACTGGTGGTAGAGTAACTTGCTTATGTTATCACCCAGCAGTATAATCACTGGTGGTAGAGTAACTAACTTATGTTATCACCCAGTAGTATAGTCACTGGTGGTAGAGTAACTAACTTATGTTATCACCCAGCAGTATAATCACTGGTGGTAGAGTAACTTACTTATGTTATCACCCAGCAGTATAATCACTGGTGGTAGAGTAACTTACTTATGCTATCACCCAGCAGTATAATCACTGTTGGTAGAGTAACTAACTTATGTTATCACCCAGCAGTATAATCACTGGTGGTGGAGTAACTAACTTATGTTATCACCCAGCAGTATAATCATTGGTGGTAGAGTAACTAACTTATGTTATCACCCAGCAGTATAATCACTGGTGCTAGAGTAACTTACTTATGTTATCACCCAGCAGTATAATCACTGGTGGTAGAGTAACTTACTTATGTTATCACCCAGCAGTATAATCACTGGTGGTAGAGTAACTTACTTATGTTATCACCCAGCAGTATAATCACTGGTGGTAGAGTAACTTGCTTATGTTATCACCCAGCAGTATAATCACTGGTGGTAGAGTAACTAACTTATGTTATCACCCAGCAGTATAATCACTGGTGGTAGAGTAACTAACTTATGTTATCACCCAGCAGTATAATCACTGGTGGTAGAGTAACTAACTTATGTTATCACCCAGCAGTATATTCACTGGTGGTAGAGTAACTAACTTATGTTATCACCCAGCAATATAATCACTGGTGGTAGAGTAACTAACTTATGTTATCACCCAGCAGTATAATCACTGGTGGTAGAGTAACTAACTTATGTTATCACCTAGCAGTATAATCACTGGTAGTAGAGTAACTTATGTTATCACCCAGCAGTATAATCACTGGTGGTAGAGTAACTAATTTTGTTATCACCCAGCAGTATAATCACTGGTGGTAGAGTAACTAACTTATGTTATCACCCAGCAGTATAGTCACTGGTGGTAGAGTAACTAACTTATGTTATCACCCAGCAGTATAATCACTGGTGGTAGAGTAACTTACTTATGTTATCACCCAGCAGTATAATCACTGGTGGTAGAGTAACTTACTTATGCTATCACCCAGCAGTATAATCACTGTTGGTAGAGTAACTAACTTATGTTATCACCCAGCAGTATAATCACTGGTGGTGGAGTAACTAACTTATGTTATCACCCAGCAGTATAATCACTGGTGGTGGAGTAACTAACTTATGTTATCACCCAGCAGTATAATCACTGGTGGTAGAGTAACTAATGTTATCACCCAGCAGTATAATCACTGGTGGTAGAGTAACTAACTTATGTTATCACCCAGCAGTATAATCACTGGTGGTAGAGTAACTAACTTATGTTATCACCCAGCAGTATAATCACTAGTGGTAGAGTAACTAACTTATGTTATCACCCAGCAGTATAATCACTGGTGGTGGAGTAACTAACTTATGTTATCACCCAGCAGTATAATCATTGGTGGTAGAGTAACTAACTTATGTTATCACCCAGCAGTATAGTCACTGGTGGTAGAGTAACTAACTTATGTTATCACCCAGCAGTATAATCACTGGTGGTAGAGTAACTTACTTATGTTATCACCCAGCAGTATAATCACTGGTGGTAGAGTAACTTACTTATGCTATCACCCAGCAGTATAATCACTGTTGGTAGAGTAACTAACTTATGTTATCACCCAGCAGTATAATCACTGGTGGTGGAGTAACTAACTTATGTTATCACCCAGCAGTATAATCACTGGTGGTGGAGTAACTAACTTATGTTATCACCCAGCAGTATAATCACTGGTGGTAGAGTAACTTATGCTATCACCCAGCAGTATAATCATGGGTGGTAGAGTAACTAGCTTATGTTATCACCCAGCAGTATAATCATGGGTGGTAGAGTAACTTACTTATGTAATCACCCAGCAGTATAATCACTGGTGGTAGAGTAACTAGTTTATGTTATCACCCAGCAGTATAATCACTGGTGGTGGAGTAACTAACTTATGTTATCACCCAGCAGTATAATCACTGGTGGTAGAGTAACTAACTTATGTTATCACCCAGCAGTATAATCACTGGTGGTAGAGTAACTAACTTATGTTATCACCCAGCAGTATAATCACTAGTGGTAGAGTAACTAACTTATGTTATCACCCAGCAGTATAATCACTGGTGGTAGAGTAACTAACTTATGTTATCACCCAGCAGTATAATCACTGGTGGTAGAGTAACTAACTTATGTTATCACCCAGCAGTATAATCACTAGTGGTAGAGTAACTAACTTATGTTGTCACCCAGCAGTATAATCACTGGTGGTGGAGTAACTAACTTATGTTATCACCCAGCAGTATAATCATTGGTGGTAGAGTAACTAACTTATGTTATCACCCAGCAGTATAGTCACTGGTGGTAGAGTAACTAACTTATGTTATCACCCAGCAGTATAATCACTGGTGGTAGAGTAACTTACTTATGTTATCACCCAGCAGTATAATCACTGGTGGTAGAGTAACTTACTTATGCTATCACCCAGCAGTATAATCACTGTTGGTAGAGTAACTAACTTATGTTATCACCCAGCAGTATAATCACTGGTGGTGGAGTAACTAACTTATGTTATCACCCAGCAGTATAATCACTGGTGGTGGAGTAACTAACTTATGTTATCACCCAGCAGTATAATCACTGGTGGTAGAGTAACTTATGCTATCACCCAGCAGTATAATCATGGGTGGTAGAGTAACTAGCTTATGTTATCACCCAGCAGTATAATCACTGGTGGTGGAGTAACTTACTTATGTAATCACCCAGCAGTATAGTCACTGGTGGTAGAGTAACTAACTTATTTTATCACCCAGCAGTATAATCACTGGTGGTAGAGTAACTTGCTTATGTTATCACCCAGCAGTATAATCACTGGTGGTAGAGTAACTAACTTATGTTATCACCCAGTAGTATAGTCACTGGTGGTAGAGTAACTAACTTATGTTATCACCCAGCAGTATAATCACTGGTGGTAGAGTAACTTACTTATGTTATCACCCAGCAGTATAATCACTGGTGGTAGAGTAACTTACTTATGCTATCACCCAGCAGTATAATCACTGTTGGTAGAGTAACTAACTTATGTTATCACCCAGCAGTATAATCACTGGTGGTGGAGTAACTAACTTATGTTATCACCCAGCAGTATAATCATTGGTGGTAGAGTAACTAACTTATGTTATCACCCAGCAGTATAATCACTGGTGCTAGAGTAACTTACTTATGTTATCACCCAGCAGTATAATCACTGGTGGTAGAGTAACTTACTTATGTTATCACCCAGCAGTATAATCACTGGTGGTAGAGTAACTTACTTATGTTATCACCCAGCAGTATAATCACTGGTGGTAGAGTAACTTGCTTATGTTATCACCCAGCAGTATAATCACTGGTGGTAGAGTAACTAACTTATGTTATCACCCAGCAGTATAATCACTGGTGGTAGAGTAACTAACTTATGTTATCACCCAGCAGTATAATCACTGGTGGTAGAGTAACTAACTTATGTTATCACCCAGCAGTATATTCACTGGTGGTAGAGTAACTAACTTATGTTATCACCCAGCAATATAATCACTGGTGGTAGAGTAACTAACTTATGTTATCACCCAGCAGTATAATCACTGGTGGTAGAGTAACTAACTTATGTTATCACCTAGCAGTATAATCACTGGTAGTAGAGTAACTTATGTTATCACCCAGCAGTATAATCACTGGTGGTAGAGTAACTAATTTTGTTATCACCCAGCAGTATAATCACTGGTGGTAGAGTAACTAACTTATGTTATCACCCAGCAGTATAGTCACTGGTGGTAGAGTAACTAACTTATGTTATCACCCAGCAGTATAATCACTGGTGGTAGAGTAACTTACTTATGTTATCACCCAGCAGTATAATCACTGGTGGTAGAGTAACTTACTTATGCTATCACCCAGCAGTATAATCACTGTTGGTAGAGTAACTAACTTATGTTATCACCCAGCAGTATAATCACTGGTGGTGGAGTAACTAACTTATGTTATCACCCAGCAGTATAATCACTGGTGGTGGAGTAACTAACTTATGTTATCACCCAGCAGTATAATCACTGGTGGTAGAGTAACTTATGCTATCACCCAGCAGTATAATCATGGGTGGTAGAGTAACTAGCTTATGTTATCACCCAGCAGTATAATCACTGGTGGTGGAGTAACTTACTTATGTAATCACCCAGCAGTATAATCACTGGTGGTAGAGTAACTAGCTTATGTTATCACCCAGCAGTATAATCACTGGTGGTGGAGTAACTAACTTATTTTATCACCCAGCAGTATAATCACTGGTGGTAGAGTAACTAGCTTATGTTATCACCCAGCAGTATAATCACTGGTGGTGGAGTAACTTACTTATGTTATCACCCAGCAGTATAATCACTGGTAGTAGAGTAACTTTCTTATGCTATCACCCAGCAGTATAATCACTGGTGGTAGAGTAACTAGCTTATGCTATCACCCAGCAGTATAATCACTGGTGGTATAGTAACTTACTTATGCTATCACCCAGCAGTATAATCACTGGTGGTGGAGTAACTATCTTATGTTATCTCCCAGCAGTATAATCACTGGTGGTAGAGTAACTAACTTATGTTTTCACCCAGCAGTATAGTCACTGGTGGTAGAGTAACTAACTTATGTTATCACCCAGCAGTATAATCACTGGTGGTAGAGTAACTAACTTATGTTATCACCCAGCAGTATATTCACTGGTGGTAGAGTAACTAACTTATGTTATCACCCAGCAATATAATCACTGGTGGTAGAGTAACTAATTTATGTTATCACCCAGCAGTATAATCACTGGTGGTAGAGTAACTAACTTATGTTATCACCTAGCAGTATAATCACTGGTAGTAGAGTAACTTATGTTATCACCCAGCAGTATAATCACTGGTGGTAGAGTAACTAATTTTGTTATCACCCAGCAGTATAATCACTGGTGGTAGAGTAACTAACTTATGTTATCACCCAGCAGTATAGTCACTGGTGGTAGAGTAACTAACTTATGTTATCACCCAGCAGTATAATCACTGGTGGTAGAGTAACTTACTTATGTTATCACCCAGCAGTATAATCACTGGTGGTAGAGTAACTTACTTATGCTATCACCCAGCAGTATAATCACTGTTGGTAGAGTAACTAACTTATGTTATCACCCAGCAGTATAATCACTGGTGGTGGAGTAACTAACTTATGTTATCACCCAGCAGTATAATCACTGGTGGTGGAGTAACTAACTTATGTTATCACCCAGCAGTATAATCACTGGTGGTAGAGTAACTTATGCTATCACCCAGCAGTATAATCATGGGTGGTAGAGTAACTAGCTTATGTTATCACCCAGCAGTATAATCACTGGTGGTGGAGTAACTTACTTATGCAATCACCCAGCAGTATAATCACTGGTGGTAGAGTAACTAGCTTATGTTATCACCCAGCAGTATAATCACTGGTGGTGGAGTAACTAACTTATGTTATCACCCAGCAGTATAATCACTGGTGGTGGAGTAACTAACTTATGTTATCACCCAGCAGTATAATCACTGGTGGTAGAGTAACTTACTTATGTTATCACCCAGCAGTATAATCACTGGTGGTAGAGTAACTAGCTTATGTTATCACCCAGCAGTATAATCACTGGTGGTGGAGTAACTTACTTATGTTATCACCCAGCAGTATAATCACTGGTGGTAGAGTAACTTTCTTATGCTATCACCCAGCAGTATAATCACTGGTGGTAGAGTAACTAGCTTATGCTGTCACCCAGCAGTATAATCACTGGTGGTATAGTAACTTACTTATGCTATCACCCAGCAGTATAATCACTGGTGGTGGAGTAACTATCTTATGTTATCTCCCAGCAGTATAATCACTGGTGGTAGAGTAACTAACTTATGTTTTCACCCAGCAGTATAGTCACTGGTGGTAGAGTAACTTACTTATGCCAGCTCTTCTAACCCAGCAGTATAATCACTGGTGGTAGAGTGATTTTCTTTTGTTAACTCTTCTGGCCCAACTTTACAGTCACTAGTTATAGAGTAATGTTCTTGGACTCTTCTGGTCCAACAGTATAATCACTGGTGGTAGAGTGTCTTACTTATTATTATTACCCAGCAGTATAATCTCTGGTTGTAGACTACATCTCCTCCCTCATTTCAATTTATCCGCCTACATGTCCTCTGTGCTCCTCAAGCGAATTTCGACTAACATCCGCACTAATCCGTATTTCCCACTCCCGACTCCAAGACTTCTAACAAGTTACACCATTCCTCTGGAATGCTCTACCACAAGAATTTAAGTCTAACCACAACTTACACAGTTTTAGGCGATCCATCAAAACACATCTGTTTAGTGCAGTCTATCACGTTCCCTAATCAAAGTCCTTTTACATATAGCCTATTCACTATCTCTCTGAACATAATTCTCCGTCAAACTCAACCGTACCCGCAGTTTTCTGGCCCAGCTTTATAATCACTGGTGGTGGAGTAACTTACTTATGCTAACTCTTCTGACTCCGAAGTATAATCACTGGTGATGAAATAACTTACTTATATTATTTTTTGGGCCCAGTACTACTCTATAATCACTGGTATTAGAGTAACTTATGTTAACTTTTCTGGCCCAGCTTTATAATCACTGGTGGTGGAGTAACTTACTTTTGATAACTCTTCTGACTCAACAGTTTAATCACTAGTGGGAGAGTGATTTACTTATGTTATCACCAAGCTGTATAATCACTGGTGGTGGAGTAAATTACTTATGTTAACTCTTCTGACTCCGCAGGATAATCACTGGTGGTGGAATAACTTACTCATGTTAACTCCTCTGACTCAGCAGTATAATCACTGGTGGTGGAGTAACTTACTTATGTTAACTCCTCTGACTCCGCAGGATAATCACTGGTGGTGGAATAACTTACTTATGTTAACTCCTCTGACTCAGTAGTATAATCATTCGTGGTGGAATAACTTACTTATGTTAGCTTTTCTGGCCCAGCTTTATAATCACTGGTGGTGGAGTAACTTACTTTTGATAACTCTTCTGACTGAACAATTTAATCACTAGTGGAAGAGCGATTTACTTATGTTATCACCTAGCTTTATAATCACTGGTGGTGGAGTAACTTACTCATGTTAACTCCTCTGACTCCGCAGTATAATCACTGGTGGTGGAATAACTTACTCATGTTATTTTTTTGGCCCAGTAGTACTCTATAATCACTGGTATTAGAGTGATTTACTTATGTTATTTTTTCTGGCCCAGCTTTATACTCACTGATTGTAGAGTGGCTGCTTGCGTAATTCTTAGTGGGCCAATCCTAAACCTGACCCCAGCTGTTGAGTGGTCTTCTACGGATTAAATTTGAGGTGACTATACTATCTGTACCACAAAAGTTTATAAAGTTCATTGGACTAGCCGCTACTGAACAAAGCATGTTCCACTGACCATCAGGTGTGATCTTTATAACCATTGGTAGTCCAATTGATTTTTGGTCAGTGACTAAATTATGTAATCCTAGGTGGTCAAATCTTTTTTAACCCAATCTGTAATATCTGATGGTTTAATGATGAAATTATGTAATCTGTTATTAGAATGGTTTCTGTAAAATCAAAAGACGTGATGTTTAATACCTGATGGTCTAGTGGCTTGATAACGAAATCTCTTTTAGTCCATGGAACCTTTGGTAGAATGTCTAGATTATACAATCGTTCATGATGCAATGCTGAATCTTGATCCTGGTGATCACTTATGCATCACCTGTTTAGTACCAGGTAGTCCCATAAAATATTTATAATCCCTGATCTGTAATCCCTGGTGGTCTGGTGGTTAGGTTATGTAATCTCTTCTGGTCAATTGAGTGTTGCAATCACTCTTGGTAGACTGGCTTGATAAATTAATCTGTAATGGTCCAATGATGAACCTTGGTCCTGGTGGGGTGGTGTGTCACCTGTTTTGTTCTCATAGTTCAGTTGTTTTTGTAATCTTAGTTGATCAGATGAACTGATTTGTGTTCCAAGGAGGTGCAGTGGCCTTGTGTAAGATGTTGGATCATCCCTGTTAACCCCTGACCTACCTGGACATATAGCAGTCACTGCATTTCCAATTCACGCCTTACTTGATGGCGACTTGCCATATTGAACAATTTGATATTTTATTGTGATGTTTATGGGTTGTATCGTATCCGATCACTGGCTCGCTCTTGTTATCTGCACCTCAAAAACATTTCTAGAATTCGACCTTTTCTTTCTTTTGATTCTGCAAAAACTCTTACTGTTTCTCTTATTCATTCTCGTCTCGACTATTGTAACTCTCTTCTAATTGGTCTCCCTCTTACCAAACTCTCCCCTCTCCAATCTGTCTTGAATGCTGCTGCCAGGAACATATTCCTCCCCTTTTTTCCTCATAGACAGTA
Organism: Dendrobates tinctorius; assembly: GCF_039654945.1. Taxonomy (NCBI): domain Eukaryota; kingdom Metazoa; phylum Chordata; class Amphibia; order Anura; family Dendrobatidae; genus Dendrobates; species Dendrobates tinctorius. The sequence goes on along the minus strand of NW_027361722.1, from coordinate 17,158,004 downwards.
AGCTTGCGAGCAGGGCCCTCATTCCTCTTGGTATCTGTTATGATCTATGTGATTATTGTTATGCTGTAATGTCTATCGTCTGTACAAATCCCCTCTGAAATGTAAAGTGCTGCGGAATATGTCAGCGCTATAGAAATAACATTTATTATTATATGTGATATATGGGAATGTTACATAAGTTGATATTGTGGAAGAGAATATCTGTCAGACCTTGATCCACAGGATAATCCACAGATTATGTTTCCAATTAAGATAATACAGAACAATTTAGTCTCAGACTTTGTACTTGGCTTTAAGCAACTATCAACATTATAAACTAGAAGGCAGCGCTAATAGCATCCACTGGAGAGCGCCATATCATATAATGTGAAAAAGGTGCTAAGTGTCTGCCATAGAACAGCTCTTATGAGGGATGTGCACACAGTGTCTAGCTCAGGAAGATTCCATCTGGAAACTGCCTGAAAAAAAAATAAAAATAAAACAAAAACAAATATAATGAACATATGCACTGCAATATCAAAATGACTTTGACTCAAGATGGCTGGACCATCACTGTAAATACACAGCTGTCCGCTGTATCTCCCCCACCTCATTGTAGATTGTAAGCTCTCACCAGCAGGGGCGGCTTATTTTGTCTTATTTTGCTTTAATTAATGCATTGTTAACGTTATTACTTATGACTTGTGTTTGGAACTGTTAAACTGTAAAGCGCTGCAGAATATGTCGGCGCTATATAAATAAAGATTATTATTATTATTATTATTATTATTATTACTTGCGGTGCACATACTCTGTCTTTTGTAACTTTAACATTTTCAGGTTTTGGGAAACATGGCCATAGGGCACTGTTGTCTGGTTGGCACTGCTATGGGGCACTGTCATGTGGTTGGCACTGTGGTGAGATGGGCACTGTTATGGGGCACTGTGGTGAAGTTGATACTGTTATGGGGCACTGTGGTGTGGTTGACACTGTTATTGAGCACTGTGGTGTGGTTGGCCCTGTTATGGGGCACTGTGGTGTGGTTGGTACTGTTATTGAGCACTGTGGTGTGGTGGGCACTAGTATGGGGCACTGTGATGTGGTTGGTACTGTTATGGGGCACTGTGGTGTGGTTGGCACTGTTATGGGGCACTGTGGTGTGGTTGGCACTGTTATTGAGCACTGTGGTGTGGTGGGCACTGGTATTGAGCACTGTGGTGTGGTTGGCACTGTTATGGGGCACTGTGGTGTGGTTGGCACTTATGGGGCACTGTGGTGTGGTTGGCACTGTTATGGGGCACTGTCATGTGGTCGATACTGTTATGGGACATTGTCGTGTGGTTGATACTGTTATGGGGCACTGTCGTGTGGATGGCACTGTTATGGGGCACTGTCATGTGGTTGATACTGTTATGGGGCATGATTGTTGAATTTTTACATTAATACTGTGGTGTTTTAGATGCCGTCTTAGAAAATTATAGCAGTATAACGGCTTTTACTTTCTTAGAGCTCTGTGTCTTGCATTTATGCAGCAATTCGATTAGGTTGGTGATGGTGCACTCCGATACTGTTATGGGGACTCTGTGACTGGACTTTGTAAGGAGTACTGGGATCCACATTTTACTGTGCACTGTGATTGTCATTGTTATTGGGTATTAGGGTTGCCTTCTCATTGATGAGACGTGGATGGCACTGTTATGTGGCACGGTGGTGTGGTTGATACTGTTATGGGGCACTGTGGTGTGGCTGGCACTGTTATGGGGCACTGTGGTTGACATTGTTGTACGATATTATGGTTGGCACTGTTGCGGGGTATTGTTGTTGCATTGTTATTGGGGAGCCATGGATGGCATTGGTATGGGATACATGGCACTGTTGGCACTGGTATGGAGTTTCATGGCTGCATTGTTGTGGCAGGAGCTGTGGATGGCACTGTTATCGGGTATTATGGTGGGTACTCTAATAAGGTCTTATGGCTTGCACTGTGGAGTATTGTGGCTGTACTGTTTTTGGGAAGCCATTGATGGCACTGTTATGGGGCACTGTTGTTGCAGAGCTGTTGATGCTGTCGTGTCCTACCCCGGGGTTGGTACTGTTACGGTGCACCGTGGTAGCCTTTTAGAGAACCCTATGGCTCCCACTAGAATAAGGCACTGTAGATTTGTTATTACGGGGCACTGTTATAGTTGCACTATTGTATTATATTATAAATGATATATAATAAGAACACTTCGTTGTGAATGTGTCGTGCTCTACTTATACCTGTCCCATTTGCAAAAATGATCAGGCGTGACACCGTGCTAGTGAGTCTGTCGCTGTTCTTACCAACAGGAATTAGACCTTGGGGCTTCTCTATAGATAGAACATGGATGTCTACACGAGAGAAAGCAGAAGCTCAGCTATAATTATAGACCCACAACAGTTAAACCAAAATTTGGAGTCGGTGAGAGGCACAAAACTGCAAGGACCGGCACCCGAAGAAATACACAGGACCGTGGACACTCAGCTTTCCGTCATGTGGAAGGAATTTCTTGGGATTCTTGCTCTATTGCCTCTGACCTTTACTACCATGAACCGTAAGTCCAAGGGTTAATGATCGCCTAGTGTGACTTATTTTAAAGGGATATTCCAGGGAATTGCTTATTTGTCCCTTGCATATATAGTACTCCTTAGCCATCAGCTTTGGAAAATCTCTCTTTGCATGGCATAATGCGCACCATATTTTGGGACTAAAAGGCGCTGAATAACAACCCAAAAAACACCATACCGACAGTGAAGTTTGGAGGTGGAAACATCATGGTGTGGGGCAGAGGGGTTAGCTAAGGTTTCAGCTCGGGGGCGGCGAAATATCTGAGTGTGCCCCCAACCCCTGATTACAAATAAGGTGGTGCACCCTAATAGGGGGTATTGAGGAACCTCAGCAGAGGACCCTGCTATAACTGAAAAAAAAACTCCACAAAAACCAATACTGATATTACCGCCATACGGTGACCATATAGTGGTAGATACCAGTCCTGCAGAACATGTAATAGATCACAGCAGAGTTACAGATAATGACTTACCGCTGACGTTCTTTATGATGGAATCATTCACTTTTCACTTCATTTCCATCTGGCCCAGACCGACATGACGACTTCTCCTGCCAGGACTCGGCTACAGAGAATACAACAAAGACACATTTCACTTCTCACATTTCCTGCACCGGTCTCCATCTATCCCCAACCTGCACAAACCCCTCATCCTGCTGATACCCCAATACTGAGCTGCTGCTGCCGTATGTGTCCCTATTACTGCCCCACATAGTAATGCCATCACTGTGCCCATTACATAGTAAAATGCCTCCTTTTTGAAATCACATTAGCCCACACGTGCTTTAATGGTAGCTCCTACACTGTATAATGGCCCCCACAGTAGCCTCCATACTGTGTAATGGCTGACACGTTAGCTCCAACACTGTATAACCCCAGTATTTGCTCCAATGCTATATAATTACCCCCACATGAGCTCCCTCACTGTACAATGACCCCCGCATGAGCTCCCTCACTGTACAATGACCCCCGCATGAGCTCCCTCACTGTATAATGACCCCCGCATGAGCTCCCTCACTGTATAATGACCCCCGCATGAGCTCCCTCACTGTACAATGACCCCCGCATGAGCTCCCTCACTGTACAATGACCCCCGCATGAGCTCCCTCACTATACAATGACCCCCGCATTAGCTCCCTCACTGTACAGTGACCCACGCATGAGCTCCCTCACTGTACAATGACCCCCGCATGAGCTCCCTCACTGTACAGTGACCCACGCATGAGCTCCCTCACTGTACAATGACCCCCGCATGAGCTCCCTCACTGTACAATGACCCCCGCATGAGCTCCCTCACTGTACAATGACCCCCCGCATGAGCTCCCTCACTGTACAATGACCCCCGCATTAGCTCCCTCACTGTACAATGACCCCCGCATGAGCTCCCTCACTATACAATGACCCCCGCATGAGCTCCCTCACTGTACAATGACCCCCGCATGAGCTCCCTCACTGTATAATGACCCCCGCATGAGCTCCCTCACTGTACAATGACCCCCGCATGAGCTCCCTCACTGTACAATGACCCCCGCATGAGCTCCCTCACTGTACAATGACCCCCGCATGAGCTCCCTCACTGTACAATGACCCCCGCATGAGCTCCCTCACTATACAATGACCCCCGCATTAGCTCCCTCACTGTACAGTGACCCACGCATGAGCTCCCTCACTGTACAATGACCCCCGCATGAGCTCCCTCACTGTACAATGACCCCCTCATTAGCTCCCTCACTGTACAATGACCCCCTCATTAGCTCCCTCACTGTACAATGACCCCCACATGAGCTCCCTCACTGTACAATGACCCCCGCATGAGCTCCCTCACTGTACAATGACTCCCGCATGAGCTCCCTCACTGTATAATGACCCCCGCATTAGCTCCCTCACTGTACAAAGACCCCCGCATGAGCTCCCTCACTGTACAATGACCCCCGCATTAGCTCCCTCACTGTAAAATGACCTCCGCATGAGCTCCCTCACTGTACAATGACCCCCGCATTAGCTCCCTCACTGTAAAATGACCTCCACATGAGTTCCCTCACTGTACAATGACCCCCGCATGAGCTCCCTCACTGTACAATGACCCCCGCATTAGCTCCCTCACTGTAAAATGACCCCCGCATGAGCTCCCTCACTGTAAAATGACCTCCGCATGAGCTCCCTCACTGTACAATGACCCCCGCATGAGCTCCCTCACTGTAAAATGACCTCCACATGAGTTCCCTCACTGTACAATGACCCCCGCATTAGCTCCCTCACTATACAATGACCCCCGCATTAGCTACCTCACTATACAATGACCCCCGCATTAGCTCCCTCACTATACAATGACCCCCGCATTAGCTCCCTCACTGTACAATGATCCCCGCATTAGCTCCCTCACTGTATAATGACCCCCGCATGAGCTCCCTCACTGTACAATGACCCCCGCATTAGCTCCCTCACTGTATAATGACCCCCGCATGAGTTCCCTCACTGTACAATGACCCCCGCATGAGCTCCCATACTGTACAATGACCCCCGCATGAGCTCCCATACTGTACAATGACCCCCGCATTAGCTCCCTCACTGTAAAATGACCTCCACATGAGTTCCCTCACTGTACAATGACCCCCGCATTAGCTCCCTCACTGTAAAATGACCTCCACATGAGTTCCCTCACTGTACAATGACCCCCGCATTAGCTCCCTCACTGTACAATGATCCCCGCATTAGCTCCCTCACTGTATAATGACCCCCGCATGAGCTCCCATACTGTACAATGACACCCGCATGAGCTCCCTCACTGTACAATGACCCCCGCATTAGCTCCCTCACTGTATAATGACCCCCGCATGAGCTCCCATACTGTACAATGACACCCGCATGAGCTCCCTCACTGTACAATGACCCCCGCATTAGCTCCCTCACTGTATAATGACCCCCCGCATGAGCTCCCTCACTGTACAATGACCCCCGCATGAGCTCCCTCACTGTACAATGACCCCCGCATTAGCTCCCTCACTGTACAATGACCCCCGCATTAGCTCCCTCACTGTACAATGACCCCCGCATGAGCTCCCTCACTGTACAATGACCCCCGCATGAGCTCCCTCACTGTACAATGACCCCCGCATGAGCTCCCTCACTGTACAATGACCCCCGCATGAGCTCCCTCACTGTACAATGACCCCCGCATGAGCTCCCTCACTGTACAATGTCTCCCGCATGAGCTCCCTCACTGTACAATGACCCCCGCATTAGCTCCCTCACTGTAAAATGACCTCCGCATGAGCTCCATCACTGTATAATGACCCCCGCATGAGCTCCCTCACTGTACAATGACTCCCGCATGAGCTCCATCACTGTACAATGACCCCCGCATGAGCTCCATCACTGTACAATGACCCCCGCATGAGCTCCATCACTGTACAATGACCCCCGCATTAGCTCCCTCACTGTAAAATGACCTCCGCATGAGCTCCATCACTGTATAATGACCCCCGCATTGGCTTCCACGCTGTATAATGACCCCCGCATGAGCTCCCTCACTGTTCAATGACCCCCAAATTAGCTCCCACGCTGTACAATGACCCTCGCATTAGCTCTCCCGCTGTATAATTACTTCCACATTAGCTCCAGGTGCTACTACAGGGCAGATCCCAGTAGATCAGCAGCTGACCTCATAGATCTGGACAGTAGACACAAACCCGGTGTCCAAGGTGGGACCAAATACTGGTGGAACAGATAGTAGTCATAATACAGATGGGATAGGGTAGTGGTACCAGTTTATGTACCACCTGAGTGGTTCCTGGCTTAGAAACTGCATGTGCAGTTTCAGGTTTATGTTCTGCCAGAGCGGTTTGAGGTTCAGTTTCCACAGGTGCGTTTTCAGGTTCACGTACTGCTGAAGCCGGTTCAGGTTTAGGTACTGCCAATTCGGGTTCAGGGACTGCCGGAGCAGTTTCAGGTTCAGGTACCACAAATGCATTTTCAGGTTCAAGTACTGCTGACGCGGTTTCAGGTTTAGGTACCACCAGTGCAATTTCAGGTTCCGGTACCGCCAGATACTGTCGGATGTCAGAGCAGTTTTGGGTTCAGGTACTGCAGGAGTGGTTTCAGGTTTAGGATCAGTTTCAAGATTGTCTCAGACAATATGGATACTGGAAATCAAATCTGGTACAGGGCCCTGATAACAGGGCTAGCAGCTTGCAGACTAACTCATTACAATTGTTCCTCAGGCACCCCCCTACAGGTGGAAGTGCCTTAAGTACTAAGTGCCTCCCAGCTATTGGCTGGGGACACATAGGATAGTGTGCGTCTTTTCAAGAGACTGAAGTGCAGCTGCTCGCACGTGCCGTCAGGGGAGCCGTGTGGTGTGTGCCAAAGCTGAGACGCAGGAGCTGGAGCAGGAGACATGACAGGGTGGCCTGGTCAGTAAGTAAGTTGGCATCCCTGCCTGGAGGGAGTATCAGATGCATGCAAGGATACCGGCATGAGCCAATCACCAGACCTGAATCCAATAGAAAATGTGTGGAAGGAACTAAAACTCAGAGTTCCTATAAGGAGCCCAAGGGACAATCAGGATGTGATATGCATTTGTATGGACGAATGGACCAAAGTCACACTTGAGCAATGCCTGCGACTAGTTTCTCCAAAACAGGAGAAGTCTTGCAGTGTGTCCAATACTTTTTCCCTGTGTCATTTCTCATTAATACACATAATTTATGGACATCTATGGTTTGATTTCTTTGCCTGTGTAGATTTGATCAGTTGTTACTGATATCTGGAGAGAATTTCATGTCCATAGCACCTTTAAAAATAGATTTACGGTACTTGAAAATTTGTGATGTGTTCAATACTTATTTCACCTGCTGTGTGTATATATTATTGTTATAGAAAAAGGATCTTCCTGCGTACCATCACTAATTATCCCACCAAACGCGCCGTCCAGTATCACAGAAGGACAGGCTTTAATACTAAGATGTATGGTCCGGGTCTGCGCCAAGGAATTGCCCAATGTGATTTGGTGTAGGACGCAAGGAGAAGACGGCTGCAAGGCTGTGACATCTGGATGGGGAGTATTCTATGAATGGGAAGACAACATGTATGTGCTGAAATTGGTGCCAGCACATAGGAATGACACCGGGCACTACCGATGTTCAACAGAATATGGAAGACGGCGGATAACCGGGAATGTCATCACTGTCAATGTCATAGGAGCAAACGGTAAGACGCATAAAGGGGAGTCTGGTTTATCTGGACGGGCATTGTCTGGTCTCTACAGGAGCTTATCTGTACTACGGACCTAAAGTAATACAGTGCATATTACAAGTGATCAGATGATCGAAGGTCAAGGTCTCCTTGAAAGATTAAAAAATAAACTGAAATATGCTAAAAAAAATTTAAAAAAATTAGAAAAATTTTTTTTTCCCCATCCAAAAAGTTTTAAAATGAAAAAAAATAAAAAAGCATATTACTAGTAATCACTATATCTGTAACACTGACTGATAACACCTCTATATACAGTAGATAACACAGTATTCACCATTCACAAGAGGTGATTTCACAGCTCACCTCCTCCTCCTGTACAATGACTGATAACACCTCTATATACAGTAGATAGCTCAGGATCCACCATTCACAATAGGTGATATTGTAGGGAAGGTGACCTGACGGACGGACGGACTAGTCAGAGTGAAGAAAGATAGGTTTGCACAGTGTAGGTAGGAGACAGTGATTACAGTGGGGAAACAACTAGAAAAGTGTAGTGGATGTGCAGTACCTTGGGATGACCATTAGATGGCAGGGTGGAGTGTGAGCAAAGGACTTTACAGCAGCTTAGGGCTTTAGAAACCGTTGGTCATGGGGGGCGTGGTGACAGTTAGTGACAGTTTCAAGGAACCGGGGAAGTTATAAATACTGAGGGAGGGTTCCAGAAAGTTCCAGTCCCCAGGGGGAGCCCAGGTGACAGGAGGACTTCGCCAGTCTGTGTGCCCTGAGGAGAATCCGACCAAGGGGACTGAAGAGAGGAAACGTCAGGGGGTGGTCCTGACAGAAAGATACCGCAGAAGAGACGAGGCAGTGAGTGCCATATACCGTATTTGACACGACGACTGACCAGTGAAAGCGCTGTTGGTTATTGGGCCTAGGGCGGCCACAGTGGCGGACCTGTCAGGAGCGTCGAACAAGTGAAGGAGGGACAGTACGCATATGTACGTCCCTATTGTAAAAGTACGGTGTGTAAACGGCTCTGGAAACGGAGGGCCGATAAGTGAAGAAACGTGCGGTGTGCTGCGGAGGCCGTCAGGCGGACGGCAAGTAATGAAATAAACTTGGACCTGTTGCACCCAGAATCTGCCTCATCGAGTCTCTGTTATCATCTCTGCGCGGTACAAAAGTAGGACCACCCCCCCCAGCTCGGCACCCCACCACCGACCCTACATTTGGCGTAGTCGGCAGGATCGCCGCCGCTAATACGCTATCTTCTGCGGCAGGCCTGCAACTGAAGGACTGAGGAAAACTTGGACTGCTCTATTTCGGATTATAAATACCTGTGGACTAAAAATTACTGACCTGTGGATTACAAATTGGGACGCTGTGTCGGATCTGTGTTGCTTGCAGAGGATCCAAGGCAGTAGCTGATTCTGCCCAAGATGGCGGTATTACTTCAGCGCAGAGGAGAGGTCCGGGTGTTTGCAGTTGTTCAGAGTGGACTGGGACCCCCTCCAACGTACCCCAAAAGGAAGCAATATATGCCCGGAGACCGACGTTTCCATATATTGGACCCTGGCAGATGGATGGAAAGGTCTGCCAACGCCCCACCCAGCAGGAGGAGTGGCACAGAAGAAAAACTTGGCTGTGGCTGTCTGACGCCATTCGAGTGCTGCCCAACGGACGGTATGAGATGCTGCGGGTGTCGGGGCATCGGCCGCCTAGAGTGGCAATGGCGGCGAGAGATGGAGCTGCACCAGAAGTCATCTTCAGATTTACGGGCAGGCAGCGGGATGCTGAGCCGGGGAGCGGAGCCTGAGGGGAGTCAGCGAGAACGGCTGCCACCAATACCAGCAGAGGACTTCTCAGCGGAGCCCCCGAGTCCGGAGGGAAGGCCCGCAGGACAGTGGAGCAAGGAACGGAGGCTGCGGGGGAAACTGCGTGATGATGAAACGGAGGCCGCAGCGCCGGGGAAGGTGAGAGTACCCCCGGCCCTACCAGTGCCTCCGCAAGCGGCCCCCACCATTCTGCTGCAGCACGCGGCCCCCTGCGCACCGGAAGGCCTAGTTACCACGGGCCCCGTGGTGTATGCAGAGCTGAGCGAGGCCCCCGCTCATGTCCCCGAACTACCCCGCCCGGAGTCACCAGTGCAGAGCTCACCCAAAGAAGACGCTGCTGCGCTTTCCCTGCTAATAGCAGCTGCATCGTTGAAATCGGCCGTTACTCCGACTCCGTTGGAAGTAGTGGATGCGGCCTGTCCTGAGGCCGCGGTTATGCCGCTGCTGGAGTCGGCTGCGACCGATTTAGCGGGCCCTGTGATTCCAGCCCCCGAGGACCCGGTTCTCCCCATTTGCCACCTGACCCCAGCGGCTGCTGGGCCGCAGAAATCTTCGGCCGTTTCTGTCTTGCGGTCTTTTTCAGCGGAGTCCCGCCCACCGGACTCCAGGGCCCGTGCTGTTCTCTCCGTGTGGGAAGCGGAGGTGATCAGGAAGAAAAAGGCCCGGGAGCAGGAAGTGTGGAACCTGCTCCACACTCAAGGAGAGGCCGTCATGGAAAAGAAGAGGACTTGAATGGACACCCTCAGTATCCCCGTGGAGCCCTCACCTCTGTCCATTGAGAGTGGTATAGACTGTCAGGAGTTCGATGCACCGTTGTGCAGATTATAAGGACAGTTGCATTTAGAAAAAAGTTTTGTTGTTGTTTAACTGATGCAACTATTTTCTCTCTCTTTCTTCTTTCTATGTTCTTTATATACGAAAATATGTTTACCTGACAGAACGGGGATACGGAAAAGTGGAGGAGTGTCCAGGTCCAAGGAAGGGGGGGAGGAAGAAAGAGGAAATGCAATGTTATGTTATATTTTGGTTTTAAAAGTAAGAGAAAATGGAAAAAAAAAAAATTATAAAAAAATGGGTACTTGTGCTATTATAAAGTTGTATGATGTATAATATGCAAAGTAAAATGCAACAGGTCCGGGTAAGGGAAGGTCTGCGGGACCAAAGGAAAGTGTGAGATCTGGTAGGGATCTAAGAGTTGAGGAGGTCTGGGAGACCGGGACGCCGACCATGACATGTAATTGAAAGAAGGAAAATGAGTTGGAAGACGTGAGAAAGACAGCCGTCCTAGGTCAGGTCCCCGACACCACGGACACCCCTGAAGAAGGAAAGGCGGGCGCCGGCAATGATCTGGTAGGTGAGTGGCCTCGATCATGGCGTACCGGATAGTGAAAGGTAACAGTAGGGGAGAGTAGGGGAAAGATACACGCCGTAGAGAGAATACGGGTGTACCTTGCCCAATTTGAAAGACGTTGTCATGTGGCGTGCGCGCTGGTGAGTAGCAGTAGGCTGCTCAGAGCATAGTGCTCCCAGTATGGTTCGGCCCCCGCAGATAGTGGGTTTGGCTCAACTTCTGGTCCGACAACAGAATGTAGGTGTAGATTCAGAACGACGAAGGCAGGGATGACGATTGTCGAGGACGACAATGGACAAAGGAAGGGGGAGTGTAGGGAAGGTGACCTGACGGACGGACGGACTAGTCAGAGTGAAGAAAGATAGGTTTGCACAGTGTAGGTAGGAGACAGTGATTACAGTGGGGAAACAACTAGAAAAGTGTAGTGGATGTGCAGTACCTTGGGATGACCATTAGATGGCAGGGTGGAGTGTGAGCAAAGGACTTTACAGCAGCTTAGGGCTTTAGAAACCGTTGGTCATGGGGGGCGTGGTGACAGTTAGTGACAGTTTCAAGGAACCGGGGAAGTTATAAATACTGAGGGAGGGTTCCAGAAAGTTCCAGTCCCCAGGGGGAGCCCAGGTGACAGGAGGACTTCGCCAGTCTGTGTGCCCTGAGGAGAATCCGACCAAGGGGACTGAAGAGAGGAAACGTCAGGGGGTGGTCCTGACAGAAAGATACCGCAGAAGAGACGAGGCAGTGAGTGCCATATACCGTATTTGACACGACGACTGACCAGTGAAAGCGCTGTTGGTTATTGGGCCTAGGGCGGCCACAGTGGCGGACCTGTCAGGAGCGTCGAACAAGTGAAGGAGGGACAGTACGCATATGTACGTCCCTATTGTAAAAGTACGGTGTGTAAACGGCTCTGGAAACGGAGGGCCGATAAGTGAAGAAACGTGCGGTGTGCTGCGGAGGCCGTCAGGCGGACGGCAAGTAATGAAATAAACTTGGATCTGTTGCACCCAGAATCTGCCTCATCGAGTCTCTGTTATCATCTCTGCGCGGTACAAAAGTAGGACCACCCCCCCCCAGCTCGGCACCCCACCACCGACCCTACAATATCACAGCTCACCTTCTCCTGTACACTGACTGATAACACCTCTATGTACAGTAGATAACACAGGATCCACCATTCACAATGATATCACAGCTCACCTCCTCCTCCTGTACACTGACTGATACCACCTCTATATACAGTAGATAACACAGTATTCACCATTCACAATAGGTGATATCACAGCTCACCTCCTCCACCTGTACAATGACTGACACCACCTCTATATACAGTAGATAACACAGGATCCACCATTCACAATAGGTGATATCACAGCTCACCTCCTCCTCCTGTACTATGACTGGTAACACCTCTATATACAGTAGATAACACGGGATCCAACATTCACAATAGGTGATATCACAGCTCACTTCCTCCTCCTGTACAATGACTGATAACACCTCTATATACAGTATATAACACAGGATCCAACATTCACAATAAGTGATATCACAGCTCACCTCCTCCTCCTGTACAATGACTGATAACACCTCTATATACAGTAGATAACACAGGATCCACCATTCACAATAGGTGATATCACAGCTCACCTCCTCCTCCTGTGCAATGACTAATAACACCTCTATTTACAGTAGATAACACAGGATCCACGATTCACAATAGATGATGTCACAGCGCACCTCCTCCTCCTGTGCAATGACTGATAACACCTCTATATACAGTAGATAACACAGGATCCACCATTCACAATAGATGATGTCACAGCTCACCTCCTCCTCCTGTACATTGATCATTTCACACAAAACTCCAAAAATGGGCCAGACAAAAGTATTGGCACCCTCAGCCTAATACTTGGTTGCACAACCTTTAGCCAAAATAACTGCGACCAACCGCTTCCGGTAACCATCAATGAGTTTCTTACAATGCTCTGCTGGAATTTTAGACCATTCTTCTTTGGCAAACTGCTCCAGGTCCCTGATATTTGAAGGGTGCCTTCTCCAAACTGCCATTTTTAGATCTCTCCACAGGTGTTCTATGGGATTCAGGTCTGGACTCATTGCTGGCCACCTTAGAAATCTCCAGTGCTTTCTCTCAAACCATTTTCTAGTGCTTTTTGAAGTGTTTTGGGTCATTGTCCTGTTGGAAGACCCATGACCTCTGAGGGAGACCCAGCTTTCTCACACTGGGCCCTACATTATGCTGCAAAATTTGTTGGTAGTCTTCTGACTTCATAATGCCATGCACATGGTCAAGCAGTCCAGTGCCAGAGGCAGCAAAGCAACCCCAAAACATCATGGAACCTCCGCCATGTTTGACTGTAGGGACCATGTTTTTTTCTTTGAATGTATCTGTGGCGCCCCTGAGGCTCAGTCACCACAGAGGTACTGCACCTTCTCCTGAGGTGTAGTGCCCCACCATCCAGGTAAGGAGGGAACTCCTTTCCACACTCCAACACTCGCACCCCACACAACAGGGTAGTTCTGCAAAACCACATTGCGGCTCATTGCTTAGAGAGTAGCAGAGCACCTCTGGTGGTTCCCTGTATGGAACACTGGATGTGCTGGGAGGTGGGTGGAGTTAAGATACATAAAAGAGTGGGAAAGTGTAGGATGTGAGGTTCAGTCTGACAGAAGGTCAGTGAGGAAGGAAGCCACTCAGACAGGAGTGAGGATCCCTGGAAGAAGGGATGGAGGAAGGAGTGCTGCAGCTGCCTCAGTGATCTGAGCCAGCTCGCACGGGAAAGGAAAAGAAGGCAAAAGACGTAGAACTGCAACCGAAGCTTCCATAAGAAAGAAAAACAAGTACGGAACAAAGGAGTAGAGAGAACAGAGTGGACGTGGGTTAGAAGAGGAACCCTGCCTATAGGTTCTCAGCGCAAGGCCGGGGCCCGGTCCCCGAGGTTGTATGGACACTTATGGTTCTGCAGCAGACACCGGTGGAGTAGTTGGCTGTAAATGCACTACTCCCATCTAAGACTTGGGGCACAACAGCAATTGTATAGGGAGCTGGGACTCAGGAGAAGGGAGTCCCAGAGAGAGTCTACAGCTGTCTGCCATACAAGTAGATTTCTTGGGAACATCTGTCAGGAGGAACTCCAGTGTAACTCAGTACTAGGAGATCTTCACACCTAAAGGCGCTATAAGAGGAGACGTTCAGAAAAGGTACATAAGTTGGCAGAGTGTTGGAAGGGAGCTTTCCATCTTGCCTGGAGGTTGACTGAGTCCCTGACCCGGAGGACACGGCACAGAAGCGGGCACTACCGACTGTGAGTAAAGCTTTGGAACTACATGCCCTGGTGTCCTCCATTCCTTCCTGCGTCCGTGTGCCTGACACTGCTACATAGCCTGCGCCGGACACTACACCATCTAAGTGTCTCCACATCTACACTGCCCTGGGACAACAGCCCTGCCTGTGGAGGGCTATAACATCATTGCTGCACCACACCATCTGTCCCAGAGGATCTGTCTGCAGCGTCGGCTTAACACCTTCATTGCCGAACACCACAGGTGGCGTCACAAACTATTCCATTCCATTAACTACATTACATTCCCCCATTGATATTGGGCGCCCAGAGCCACGGTCCGGGTCACTGCTGCTGTGACACATCCCGCTGACACCGGCCCGGTACTGAGTACCCCACAGCCCTGGGAGGGCGACTCACCTCTTTTTTTCTCCTGTAAACTCTATGTTGATGCCTTTGCCCTAAAAGCTCTACTTTTGTCTCATCTGACCAGAGAACATTCTTCCAAAACGTTTTAGGCTTTTTAGTTTTGGCAAACTCCAGCCTGGCTTTTTTATGTCTCGGGGTAAGAAGTGGGGTCTTCCTGGGTCTCCTACCATACAGTCCCTTTTCATTCAGACGCCGACGGATAGTACGGGTTGACACTGTTGTACCCTCGGACTGCAAGGCAGCTTGAACTTGTTTGGATGTTAGTCGAGGTTCTTTATCCAACATCCGCACAATCTTGCGTTGAAATCTCTTGTCAATTTTTCTTTTCCGTCCACATCTAGGGAGGTTAGCCACAGTGCCATGGGCTTTACACTTCTTGATAACACTGCGCACGGTAGACACAGGAACATTCAGGTCTTTGGAGATGGACTTGTAGCCTTGAGATTGCTCATGCTTCCTCACAATTTGGTTTCTCAAGTCCTCAGACAGTTCTTTGGTCTTCTTTCTTTTCTCCATGCTCAATGTGGTACACACAAGGACACAGGACAGAGGTTGAGTCAACTTTAATCCATGTCAACTGGCTGCAAGTGTGATTTAGTTATTGCCAACACCTGTTAGGTGCCACAGGTAAGTTACAGGTGCTGTTACACAAATTAGAGAAGCATCACATGATTTTTCGAACAGTGCCAATACTTTTGTCCACCCTCTTTTTTATGTTTGGTGTGGAATTATATCCAATTTGGCTTTAGGACAATTCTCTTTGTGTTTTTTCATTTAAGACAAATTAAATGAAAATAATAATACCAAAGAATTTGTGTTTGCAATCATTTTCAGGAAGAAACTGAGTATTATCTGACAGAATTGCAGGGGTGTCAATACTTTTGGCCACAACTGTATATACAGTAGATAACACAGTATCCACCATCCGCAATAGGTGATGTCACAGCTCACCTCCTCCTCCTGTACAATGACTGATAACACCTCTATATAACACAGGATCCACCATTCACAATAGGTGATGGCACAGCTCACCTCCTTCCCCTCTCTTTACAATGACCTTTGCACATGCTCAGATGCTGCAATACAAAACATAGGGTCGGGCGGATCTGACCATTGTTATTAATGTAAATGTGTCATCTCCTGAAATAACAAAAAGTTAACAGTGTAAATAAAACCCAGTGATCGCTGTGTGAAAATTACAAATTGCATTTTTTAATACCGATTGTGATAAGTAAAAGAAAATAAAGTGTCCAACCTTATTTTAATGAATAGTTCATTTTCTCCTTAAGGGGTTAAGGTTATTATTGGCTCAGATCAATGTAAGCGGAATGGAGTGGGTGGGTTTTGTCCTATGGGAACCAATATGTGAGGATGGGACTGTACAGCAGGCTATTAATGTGAGCCTTTATCAGGAAAGAAAGAAGAAGAAGGGATCTGCAGAAATAGATGCAATCTACTCAGTGCAGGAGCGGGAATTTTTCACTTTCACCACTAGAGGGCACTGTATTACAACAATGATGTCGCTATCGCTTTAAGAGGTGATTCATCCGGAGTATGTTATTTTTCATATTATTTATAGTAATATTATCATTCTCTTAAAATCTGCAAAGATAAAGGAAAAATTAATTAATTCAAAATATAAAAATAGAATTATATATATACACACATCTGCTGGACGACCAGTTTTATCAAAAGATTAGAACAGAGATGGGTTCTGGAAGCCCAAATTTTGGCCGCTTTTCCATCATCCTCCACTAGGGCCCCGCTATGATCAGTGACTCCAGCTTAGCTGCATTGTCTATTGGTAGTCTACGGCAGTCACAAATCCATGCCCCGTCTCGTCACAGGCTCGGGTTTGTTTGTCTTCCTCCATGCTTTACACTGAAGCGCTGCATGTTTAGATTAATCAGATAACAAAGACATTTGATCCTAATCACTTCTCTTATTTTTTTTTTACCATCAGGACGCGTAATTCGGGACAGAAGTAAAACATGGATCACGTACTTCTCTATAGCGCTTCGGCTGTGGGTGACCGTTGTGTTCTACGTGTGGATTTATTGCTTTCTTCACCAAGGGAAAGGTAAATCCCTGTGATCACTGATAACTGAGCGCTCCGGCGACAGGTCGCATCATTACCAGATTCATTTGTTGCCAAAACAAAGAGCGCCAACTTCCGGAAGCAGCTGCAGCGGCGTTTTTGCCGCCATTCTTGCTGCAGCTCCTCCGCTCGCGTCTTTCACTCTTAAGTATGGAGAACGGCAGCTTCTGAGCAGAAGCGTCCAGAGAATAAACCGGTCACTTCACAGATTCCCTACTTTACACTTGATTTGTCAAACCTAATAGATAGATAGCACAATGGCTCAGTGGTTAGCACTGTATGGTGGCTCAGTGAATAGCACTGTACGGTGGCTCAGTGGTTAGCACTGTACGGTGGCTCAGTGGTTAGCACTGTACGGTGGCTCAGTGGTTAGCACTGTATGGTGGATCAGTGGTTAGCACTGTATGGTGGATCAGTGGTTAGCACTGTATGGTGGATCAGTGGTTAGCACTGTACGGTGGCTCAGTGGTTAGCACTGTATGGTGGATCAGTGGTTAGCACTGTATGGTGGATCAGTGGTTAGCACTGTATGGTGGCTCAGTGGTTAGCACTGTACGGTGGCTCAGTGGTTAGCACTGTATGGTGGATCAGTGGTTAGCACTGTATGGTGGATCAGTGGTTAGCACTGTATGGTGGCTCAGTGGATAGCACTGTACGGTGGCTCAGTGGTTAGCACTGTACGGTGGCTCAGTGGTTAGCACTGTATGGTGGATCAGTGGTTAGCACTGTATGGTGGATCAGTGGTTAGCACTGTATGGTGGCTCAGTGGTTAGCACTGCAGCCTTGCAGCGCTGTGGTCCTGGGTTCAAATCCCACCAAGGACAACATCTGCAAGGAGTTTGTATGTTCTCCCCGTGTTTGCGTGGGTTTCCTCCGGGTTCTCCGGTTTCCTTCCCACATTCCAAAGACATACTGATAGGGATTCTAGATTTTGAGCCCCATCAGGGACAGTGATGATGATATCTGTAAAGAGCTGTGGAATTAATGGTGCTATATAAATGAGTAAAATAAATAATAGAAAGATACAGTGGCATGTAAAAGTTTGGGCCCCCCTGGTCAAAATTTCTGTTACAGTATTGTGAACAGTTAAGGAAGATGAAATGATCTCTAGGAGGCCTACAGTTACTGATGACACATTTCCTTTGTATTTATGGCAAAAAAAAAAATATTGTCATCTTTTACATTTTAAAAATTACAAAAGCGAAAATTTGCTGATGCAAAAGTTTGGGCACCCTGCATGGTTAGGACCTAGTAGCACCCTCTTTTGCATGATCACAGCTTGTAAATGCTTTTTGTAGCCAGACAAGAGACTTTCCATTTTTGATTGAAGGATTTTCCTCCATTCTTCCTTGGAGAATTCCTCCAGATCTGTGAGATTCCTCGGCCGTCTTGCTTCCTCTGCTATTTTGAGGTCTAGACACAGATTTTCAATGATGCTCAGATCAGGTGACTGTGAGGGCCATTCTAAAACCTTCAGCTTGCACCTTTTGAGGTCATCTATTGTGGATTGTGACGTGTGTTTAGGATCATTCTCCATGTGTAGCAGCCATCCTCTTCGTCTTCCTCTTTTCACCTTCAGCTTTTTTACATATGGTGTTATGTTTGCATCAAGAATTTGTTGAAATGTCATTGAATCCATTCTTCCCTCTACCCATGGAATACTCCCTGTGCCATTGGCTGCAACACAACCCCAAAGTATGATTGATCCTCCCCCATGCTTTATGGTTGGTGAGATGTTCTTTTCCTGAAATTCTGTGCCCTTTTCTCTCCACACATACCTTTGATCATTGTGGCCACAGATCTCTATTTTAATCTTGCTGTCCAGAGGACTTGTTTCCAAAATGCATAGGCTTGTTTAGATGTTCTTTTCATAATTCTGAAGCTAAATTTTATAGGGAGGACTCAGGAGAGATTATATTCTGATGACTCTTTAATGAAGGCCATATTTGTGCAGGTGTCTCTGAATAGTAGAGCAATGTACCACAATTCCAGAGTCTGCTAAATCTTTCTGAAGGTCTTTTGCAGTCAAGTGGGGGTTCTGATTTGCCTCTCCAGAAATCATATGTGCAGCTCTCACTGAAATCTTGCTTGGTCTTCAAGGCCTTATCTTGATTTCCACCTGGTAACTGCCATTTCTTATTTACTTTTCGAACTGAGGAAAGGGCAATTGAAAACGCTTTGCTATCTTCTTATAGCCTCCTCCTGCTTTGTAGACTTCCCCCACCTTCATTTTCAGAGTGCCAGACAGCTGCTTAGAAGAACCCATGGCTGCTGTTTTTTGGCACAGGGTTAGAGGAGGCTGGGTGTTAATAAAGTTGGAAAATTTGCATCGCCTGGCCTTTCCTAACGATGATAGTGAACAATCCAGAACACTAACAGGTTAATTAAGGTCTGAAACCATGGTCAAAGTTATTTGAGCACACAAATCTCCAAGGATGCCCAAACTTTTGCATTGGCCCATTTTCCTTTTTTTTTATTTTAAAATGTAAACAATGACAATATATATTTTTTTCCTAAAATACAAACAACATGCGTCATCTTCAAGTTACTTAACAGTTCACAATAACAGCAATTTTGACCAGGGGTGCCCAAACTTTTACATGCCTCTGTAGATGTATCAGTGGTCCGGGAAATTCCATATTCTCAATGTGCTGTACTGTTTGACCTTTGTTATGTTTTTATTGTTTTTTCCATTGAACATCTAAACATTTCTTGCTGCTTTTCTTGGTAATTTCCTCCCCGTTTTCGACATTCAGAATCTAAATTCTTTTTGCACTAGATTTCTTTATTCCGTTGCATAATTTGTAGATCGCAGATTCAGACTCAGTATTACTTAGATGCCAACATGCTCTGTGTAACCTGCAGACCTTGTGCCTCCTTCCCTCTGAGAGGTGAGCGCACCTCTCTCCATCACTGGTGTTGTCCGGTGTGATGTAAGAGCACTGAGACAATCGTATCTCCCCCTGAATCTCCTCCTCTCCTATCACAGTATGCCATCTCACACACTGCAGCTGCATCCCCCTCCTCTCCCTACTCCTTGATGTGATCGTTTACCACATTTGTTTTTTCTACAACCTTCTACCACTGTAGAAGAGCGGTTCTCCGAGCTTCTACACTTGACCACGAGCACGAGACAAAAATGGCTGAATCCTTGACCAACGCTCGCACAGTGAACGCTCCTTGCGCTGGCCCAGTTGCACACCTTTTGATCCCCATTGACCATTTGATGATCAACCTGGCCATAAATATTCAATGACACCGGGTGAAGAATGATCGATCTTTCTGGGACTATTCTCTCAACATCGGATGATTCTTGGATCTGTTTCTTGACCAACCATTCGGCCAAATACATTTCAGACATTGACATTGTGTGATCATTCGGCTAATGGAGTCCACCGAATCTCCCAAAATTTGAATTGGAAGGACAGATTTTATTGGCACCGGAAAAAAAATTTGGGCCAAATTTTATCAGCTGGGTAAGAAAAATTTCTTAACTTCACCACTTTTTTGGCCCACCGCTTACTTGGCACGCCGCTGTCCCTCTCACACCTTGATTTGCAGTCAGCACCTCCTCGGCTTCCTTCTCCTTCCTGACCACCGGGCAGGCGCTGACTTTGACTTCACTTCTTTCTGTTACGTGGGGCGCGTTGGTCGTCAATTCTGGCCAGACATGACCGTATGGGGTCTAATCAGTGAAGACACATGATCAAAGACTTAGAAGGAGAAGAAGGCCATAGAGGAGTCAATCAGTAGGTTGGAGGGCCAATGAGAGGAGAGTATAAAAATTTGTTGTGGTTTTTTTTTTAACCTGTTCTCAGCCCTCATAAACAAACAAAATGACATCCAGCTATAATTCACATAAATTGAATCCCCCCCCAAAAAAAATTGTTTCATCAGAATCCAAATTATGGGGGAAATTTATAGCAAAATCCAATTTTTTTTTTTTACAATCCTTTTACTAATTTCTTCTAGTGGTCACTAATATTAGTGAAAATTTTTTGAATTTTTAGAGAATTTCTGAACCATTAAATTTTCTAACATGTTCTCATGAGATTTGTAAACTACTGAAAGCTCAAACTTGAACGTTTTAAGAGAAAAATGTAAAGACATTGTGGGAGATTTAACATGACAAATGCACCAGATTTCTGGCTTAGTTTGCGCCATAAACATATTTATTTAGCATTAGACACTTTTTAAAGACTTTTGTGACAAGGGGGCGTGCCCTTGCAGAAAATGGGAGGGGCTTAGCCGGAAAAAGGCAGAAACTGACGTGCAAAAAATTAGCAAAAATTGTTAATTTTTGGTACAAAGTAAGCCAACTAATAAGTGGTGCAAACTCAGACTAGACGCTCTTACAAGAGCCTGGACCGCCGAGATAAGTCTGCAGCATTTTTAGACAGTCTGGTCTAAATTTTCGCTGTCTAAAATAAGACAGTGTTGATAAATGTGCCTTGATGTCGTCTTTTGAAGAATCTAATTGTTCTAATTTTTATTCTGCAGGAAAAATGGAACTGAGCAACAAATTAATTTCTTGCAAGGTAAAGGCGGGGGAATATTTCCCAATCTATCAATTATAAGGATTTTCTATAGAATTATAGAATGGTAGAGTTGGAAGGGACCTCCTGGGCCATCTGGTCCAACCCCCTGCTCAAAGCAGGATTCGCTAAATCATCCCAGTCAGATGTCTGTCCAGCCTCTGTTTGAAGACTTCCATTGAAGGAGAACTCACCACCTCTCGTGGCAGCTTGTTCCACTCATTGATCACTCTAACTGTCAAAAAGTTTTTTCTAATATCTAATCTGTGTCTCCTCCCATTCTAGATTTCCTTAAGAAGCGAACTATAAATGTGTGCATCTTTTTAGAACACCTGACCTGTAAGAGTTCCCACTGACCTGTCATTAGTTACCGTCTCTTGGTTCAATACCTTACGAAATGGTCCGAAATGACGATCTTCACCCCTTAAGGACCAGGCTGTTTTTCCATTTTTTTTTATCTCCGTTTATTCCTTATTTCAAGAGCCATAAGGTTTTTTTTTTTTAGTTTTTCCGTCCACATACCCGTGTATGTTTTTTCACAAGACATGTTGCACTTTTGAAAGACACCAATGACACCATTCATTTATCATGTGATGTACTGGAAAGAGGGTAAAAAATTCCAAGTGTGGCAAAATTGCAAAAAAAAAAAAAAAGCAGAATTCTGCAACTTTTTTTAAATTTATTTACAGCATTCATTTTATGGTTAAAATCACCGGGAAATATGATTTTCTACACCAGTACGAGAACGCTGATACTAAACGTGTATTTTTTATTTTATTTAAGTGGTGAAAAAAATTTCTGAAATTTCTATAAAAATTTTTTTTTGCTTGTCTCGCCATTTTCCAAGAGCTGTAACATTTTTAATTTTTGGGATATGGACCCGTGTGATGGATTTTTTTTTAACCCCTAGCCAATGTTTTAATTTATATTATGAGTTAGGCAGTGGCGTAGCGTGGGGGGGGCGGGGGGGGCGGTCCGCCCCAGGCGGCACGTGTGTGGGGGCGGCGCGGCGGCAGCAGCAATTCAATTCCTCTCCTCTGACTGGGAGAACAGCGCGGACTCCGCGGAGGCACAGTGCAGGCGCTTTCTACCTTCTACGCCACTGCCTTGCTGGACTCGGACTCGGAGCCCCGGCTGCTTTCCGCTCCTGAGCCGGTGCTGGGCGGAGGTGTTGGCCGCTCGGGGCTGGTTGTTCGGTCGGAGCTGCCAGAAGAACACGTGGCGTGTGGCTGAGGTGACGCAGGAGGAGCGGATCCCGGGACACAGGAGCCGGTGAGTGAGGGGGACGGCGGGAAGCGCTGCCCAGCCTGCCCATGATGTCTGTGAGGGGAGGGAGACACCGCGGTATGTGATTGCCCCTTGAATTTCATTCCATCATGTAATGTTATGCTACAGGGGGCGGCATCTAGGTAATTACTCCCTCTCCCCCATTTACTAATTCTAAAGTTGAGGCTCCCTAATCCTTGGAGTTGGATTGCCTACATCTTCATATAGCTGATATTATGCAAAACAGTTGGGCTCTGTAGGGAGAGGACATGGGGGGCTGTGCAGAGGAGGACATGGGGGGCTCTGTAGGGAGAGGACATGGGGGGCTGTGCAGAGGAGGACATGGAGGGCTCTGTAGGGAGAGGACATGGGGGGCTGTGCAGAGGAGGACATGGGGGGGCTCTGTAGGGAGAGGACATGGGGGGCTGTGCAGAGGAGGACATGGGGGGGCTCTGTAGGGAGAGGACATGGGGGGCTGTGCAGAGGAGGACATGGGGGGGCTCTGTAGGGAGAGGACATGGGGGGCTGTGCAGAGGAGGACATGGGGGGGCTCTGTAGGGAGAGGACATGGGGGGCTGTGCAGAGGAGGACATGGAGGGGCTCTGTAGGGAGAGGACATGGGGGGCTGTGCAGAGGAGGACATGGGGGGCTCTGTAGGGAGAGGACATGAGGGGGCTCTGTAGGGGGAGGACATGGGGGGGCTCTGTAGGGAGAGGACATGAGGGGGCTCTGTAGGGGGAGGACATGGGGGGGCTCTGTAGGGAGAGGACATGAGGGGGCTCTGTAGGGGGAGGACATGGGGGGCTGTGCAGGGGAGGACATGGGGGGGCTCTGTAGGAGGGACATGGGGGACTGTGCAGGGGGGTACATGGGGAAGCTGTGTAGGGGAGGACATGGGGGGCTGTGCAGGGGAGGACATGGGGGGCTGTGCTGGGGGGTACATGGGGAGGCTGTGTAGGGGAGGACATGGAGGGGCTGTGCAGGGGGGTACACGGGGGAGGGGGGCTGTGCAAGGGGAGAACATGAGGGCTCTGTAGGGGGTGTACTGTGGGTCTGTGCAGGGGGAAGACACGTGGGTCTCCTTACACTGTTTTATGGTGCAGCTCTCGGCAGGGCAGTGGTGGAGGTTCAGTAGTGTCATCACGCTAATACTTACACATATATATATAGAGAGAGAGAACTGCAAGAAGATGAAAGTCTAGAAATTTAGAAATAATAACAGCAGAGTTAGTAGTAGACTAAAAATTAGATCTTCGAGTGTAGTGTGGGCTCTTCGGATTCTTCCGGATTATCAGCGACCAAAGGGGCGGCAAATTTTTCGACCGCCCCGGGCGCCACAAACAGTTGCTACGCCACTGGAGTTAGGTTAGGTTGGTACAATGTTTTGATCGCTTCTTACTACATTTTTTTTGTATTGCTATGGCGGCCCAAAAAACGCAATTCTAACATTTTGATTTTTTTTGTCCTGCTACGTCGGATTAATTAAATTAAATTAATTAAAAAATTTGATTAAATTAATTTTATATTTTGATATATCAGACTCTTACGAACGCAACAATACCAAATATGTGTCTTTTTAATTTTTGTTTTATTTCTTATTTTTTTAGTGTGGGGAAAAAGGGGGATGATTTAAATTTTTTATATAATTTTTATTTTTTCATACTTTTTTCAAAACACTTTTTCACTTTTTACTGTAGCTGTTAGTTCCTGTGATCATCTGAATGCTTGTGCTATATACAGGAATACCACAGTATGAACGCCAGCTATTATTCTTGCTAAGCCACTCCCATTTTGTACAAGGACACACCCCTTGTCAGACAAGCCGTAAAAAGGATTACCGTCATGAGAGGCACAAATGTCTTCATCAGACCCCTGGCCGTCATGGCATGTCATCGGTGCCCTGCGTTCATTGGGTTCCAATAGACTGGCGTGCCCCCCTGCTGCGCACATTAAGTGCCTCTGTCACAGATTGACAGCAGCATTTAACAGGTTAACATCCGCCCTACCAGCGGCTGTTAGAGGCACATGATGGTTGTGTATCACTGCCATCATTTGCCAAAAAAGATGTGGGCTCGGCTTGGGTTAAAACATGCAACAAGACATTTGTGGAGAGTTAAGGGTGGTCACATCTGTCCAGTTACAGTCTTCTGCCGGTGGCAGGATCTCAGGTTGCCTAGAACTGTGCGTCAGCTATACAATACTACCATATACTTAACT
This sequence comes from Dendrobates tinctorius, assembly GCF_039654945.1. Classification (NCBI taxonomy): domain Eukaryota; kingdom Metazoa; phylum Chordata; class Amphibia; order Anura; family Dendrobatidae; genus Dendrobates; species Dendrobates tinctorius. The sequence goes on along the minus strand of NW_027361722.1, from coordinate 17,133,210 downwards.
GGAAGCAACCAACCGATTAAATGTTATCAACTATTTTGCAGGTAAAATATGTGCCCCCTTCTAAAAACTGCAATAAAAATAATCTCACTGAGACATCACAACGACCTATGGACGGAGATCCACCGACAGAATCCTTCGATATAATTTGTGAAGATTGGGGCACTCGTGACTGATGCCGGACTCACCACAAGAATTAGACTCCTCTAATGAAGAATCGATGAGATAAAAGTGATAATCTGTGATACTGAATCAAGGGGAAATATTTAGTCTATCTAGAAACAAAAAAAACTGACCAGCCCCTCTGAACAGAATAAAACAAGTGTGAACAGGTGAAAGCTGCTTTGACAGCGTAATATACAAAGAAAAAGCATACAGCAGCACTCTGTAAGCGATAAGATGCATGCAGATTCTGGATATATGAAATGTAAACCGCATTACTGCTATACAGAATATACTTATATATTAAGGTACTGAATTGGACAATTCATGAGAGCCCATCAGCCACAACATCTATCTACACACTCCTTAACACTGAAATTGCAAAATCAAGAAGGAAAAGTTGTGGAGTTCTGGAAATCGCAGGATGGACGGATAAATGTAAGAAATGATCAGCAAATGATGAAAAAATGGAAACAAGATTTTTAAAACGTCTGAATTTCTTCAGTCTGGAGTATGAGAGACGTGTAGAAATCCTGCACTTACAGCTTTGGCTGCTATCAGTGAGGTTATTATTAGTCGTCTGAGGAAGGTCCTGCTCCTGAATGCACTCGGGGCGAATCATCAGTATCCTCTGCTGGCAGCTCCTATGTAATCATCGACCAGTGACGTCCCAGATGTGCTTGATGGGAGACATGTATGGAGACACTTCAGGCCATGGGAGCACGTTTAGGCCACACAAGCTGTTCTTAGACGCATCAACATGTGACCTGGTGTTTGGTAATGGCTCCTGAGATACTTTCATGTTCCCTCGTGAAGGCCTCTTCATGGCTCCGGAAAAAGGAAAAATCTAACTAGACACCTCTACCTGGCCACAACACCACGTCGGACCAATATATTGACTCATTTAGACACTTGGTGCAGTCCACAAAATTGGATAAACAGAGAAAGGAAGCATCTAATATCAGTGTGCCAGGGATGAGGGCAATTCATAACGTGAAAAACAACAAGATCGCGATTATGCCTGTGGATAAAAGGTGGTGCCACAGACCCTGCAGCCAAGTTTTGTTCATGTCACTCCTTATTGTGCATCTTGAAACAGCCACACCGCTAGTTTTCAGAGAGTCCAGTATCTCAGCTGATGTTATTTGTGTGTTTTTCTTTGCATCCCGGACAATTTTCCTGGCAGTTGTGGACAAAATGTTTGTTGGTCTGCCTGACCTTGGTTTTGTTTCTACAGAACCCCTGATATTCCATTTGTTAATCACAGTTTGAACGTTGCTGACTGGTATTATCAATTCCTTGGATATCTTTTTGTATCCCTTTCCTGTTTTATACAGTTCAACTACCTTTTCCAGTAGATCCGTTGACAATTCTGTTGCTTTCCCCATGACTCATAATCCAGAAATGTCAGTGGCTGGATGAAAGATGCAAGAGTCTGTCTGGATCCCAGAAACTCACTCAGCTTCTATGCATACAAACTGATTACAAGCAAACAGGTGACAGGTGAGGATGTTAACGTTAGTAGCCATTCAAACCCATTTGTGTCAACTTCTGTGCATGTTATCAGGCCAAAATCACCAGGGTATGTGAACTTTTGATCAGGGTCATTTGGATGTTTTGGGTTGTCATTATTTAAAAAGAGAAAACACAGTAGTCTGACAATAAATGGCTTCACCCGACCACTAACCATGAGTGGAGAAAAAGTTTTGGTGTTATCATTCATATTCTCTGAAAAAAAGGCCAAGAAAGCAAAAACTTTTGAGCACAACTGTACATGATTATTATTTTATTTGTGTTTTTCTTTTAAATTTGTAATAAATCACCAAGAGTGTCACCCTCAACACGCCCCCTCACCACCTCCCACATGATCACACCTCCGCCTCAATGCTTTGCAGTTACACCACATGACAATGGGTATTCGCGATACCTATAGAATCCCCCCATCTACTTTAGGATTGCCGAACCCATTAAATGATGACTTGCACACCTTTATTGGATAAATTGGCCACAGCAGCCTTTTATTAACATTTTAACAAAACATTTACAAAACAATGTTCCCAAAGGAGGGGCGGTCCTCGAGGCCCTAAAATTGTAACTGCCACAGGTCAATGACCCCATAAACCTTGTCCCCAGTACGAGTCCTGCCTCTTGCCGTGAAACACCAGCTCAGAGACCCTAATAGACTCAACCGGACAATATCCGCCCGAAATACCCACGTATTTCCGCTTCCATTCCTCAGTGTAACCATTATGTTCTGTTCCACATTAATCCGCCCAAGGGGGAGTCCAGGACCTTACAGATCCCCCCCCCCTCCAAACCGCCATTTCCTGGCACCACCAACCTCGAGGACCACTCCCGCCACGCCACCAACGCAAATGTTCTGACCCCTCAAACATTTGTGTCCCGCCACACTTTTAAGCCTTTCTCTATGCCCTCTTGGATTGCCAAACACCATACGTCCAATCTGATCGCATTCAGATGAATCCCATCCTTCCTCCAATAATCCCCTTCCCCCAATTCCAAATCCATGTGGCGCACCACCATTGCCCCATTCCTTGCCATAAAACGGGACACTGTGCGATTAACCTTTATCCTAGCCTTATTCACCTCTCGGACCGATCTCGCCCCGCGCCACATCATCTGCTGTCCCCTTTTTCTCACAAACATATTGTGGTTGGGACCAAAAATCTCAAATTTTGACTCATTGAAGCACAACACAGATGTCCACTGATATAATATCAAGTCCTTGCAATACTTTCACCAAAAAAATCTCTTCTTCTTGTCTTGTAGCGGCTTCTTTGCAGCAATTCAACCATAAAGACCACTTTTCAGTCTTCTCTGGCCAGTGGAGGTTGAGATATCTCTGCTACTCTATGTCTGTGCATCATTTATCAGAGCTTATCTGAGCTGCTGTCAATTTGCTGGTTACTCTGGTGAACTTATCCTCTGCAGCAGGTCATTCTTGATTGTCCTTTCCTGGGGTGGACCTCATGAGAAGCAATTTTATTACAGCAATTTATAGTGTATTTGACTTCACTTGAGGATATCTTCAAGGTTCTAGCAATTTTCTGTATTGACTGACCTTCATGTCTTGAAGTTATGATGGACTTTTGTTTCTCTTTGCTTAGTTGAGTGGTTCTTGCCATGTTTTGGTTTATAACAGTTGTGAAATTAGTATATAATATATGAATGTGTAATGTATAAGCGTTTCATCTGCAAAACACACCAGATGGTTTGAAAACACTTTCTGAAGGCCAGTGATTCCACAAATAGGCTCTTGATGACGTGACCTGTTCATTGAAAGCCATTCCAGGTGATGACCTGACGTATCTGCTAGAAAAAATGGCAGGGGTGGTGTAATAAAGTTGTTATCAGAGTAAATAGGGGTTATTCTCAGGATTCTAAAGTGTAAGGGCTCATACTCACATGCGAGAAACTCGGACGAGTCTCGCACGTCAATACCCGGCACTGCCGCCTACACTCGGGACCTGAGTGCTCAGCTGCATAGAAATACATGCAGCTGAACGCTCTGATCTGAGTGCTGGCGGCAGTGTCGGGTATTGACGTGCGAGACTCGTCCGAGTTTCTCGCGTGTGAGTATGAGCCCTGACATTATATTCTGCCTTACTTAATACCATTTCTTTACTCCTCGTTCCCGTATCTGCTCCTTTGTTGTCTTACTGCCTTCAGTCTGAATCTACAATGTGCACAGTCCAACAAGAATAAAGAAAATGATTGAATGAATAGGGGTGTCCAAACGTTTGACTGGTATTGGATTTTTTATTTTTCTATTAGCTCTTCGTTGGTGTAGTATAGGGTTGTATAATGCAAATGCAATGTGGTTTAGCGGTCGTGCAACCTTACCTTCTTGACACCAGATGTCTCTATTTGTCAAAATTTTTGAACAATTTTTAGTGGTCCAAAAATGTGGAACATTTTGGTGTTTTATGCCAGAATTGGGCAAAAACACCTTGATAAATCGTAGGCCTATGTCTCTTTTCCTTTTTTTTTTAGGCAAATCTATCTATCTATCTAATGAATCTATTTATTCTAAGGATCACTTGCTTTCCGGCAGTGCCTTCAGGTTTACAGCAGCATAAAGTTTCCTGGTGCAAACAGGTAGATTTATGAAAGGAGAGCATAAAGGAAAACAAACAACCTTTGCTCCAGTGTAAAAGGTACGCACAAATAAACAAACAGTCCATACGGCTCACCAGTTCAAAATTAAATCCAGTGTTAAGCTTTAGCAGAGACTGACCAGCATACAATAGGTCTTTCCATCTCCTCACACAGACAACTCTGAGGCAGCACAGCTACCTTAAATAAGCCCTTCAATTTCCAGAGTGGAGGCATGGGAGCAACCAGTCCCACCCAGCTCTTCTGGCCGCTCCTAAAACCTGGACCAAATAATCGGGCCCATTATTTTGCCAGCTATTTTCTTACACTAGGTATCTGACTATCTGTCTAGCTAAAATTAGAAGATAAGGTTTAAGGAACTATAACATGTAGACTTAAAAATATGTGGTTGTCCATGGTTCTATACAAACAGTTCACAATTCTTCTGTAATCCCCCCATTCACATGGGCCATTTCCTAGTGTGCAATTTTTGTACTTTGGCTTGTTTCAGGTTATTTTTGTGAAAGATGGCCCCATTTCTCCAGCATTTTTTTTTTAACTCTGGTCATGCACTTTGCCTCCCACAAACCGTAAGTGTCATTTTCTTGTCGTCGTTTCCTCTTGATAAAAAGTTTTCTATTTTTGGTAGCGCAGCGATATTACAGCCACCACATGAAGCTCTTGTGTGAATATGTGCGTGGAACACTGAAAGGTGACTGAATGTCATAAAGTCTGAGCTGAGAGAGTATTTCCACCAAGTCTAAAAATAAAATTAGACCTTTTAGTGAAAATATCCGCGTACTAAAAAGTCTGGGTTCTCAACGCAATATCTGTAACAAAGGCCACTCCATCGGCAATGTGTCACTTACCGCATCCTCATGTTAGCAGAGATTTTTTAGGCAAACGATAGACACCAGGACCCAAGTGTGACCACTTCTTCACCCTATTTCATTATACATCTTCATTTTGGCAAAGGTACTTTTGGTCAACCTATGGACCCCAGGACCAAAATGTGACCACTTCTGCAGCCTATTTCACACCATCACTGAGTTTGAAAATGGAGTCCTTTTGGGCAATACCACAAGAACTTGTCCCCAAGTCCACTTTTAGGCAGGGTTTGGGATTATCCCTGAATTTGTGGGATACTTTCTAAAAAATTGGGACAGTATCAGAAAATTCAGGTTTGAAGGCAACCATGAAGTTGGGGCAATGACCCAGGACATAGGTCATTTGCGGAAAGAGTCTACCTGCATATCTCCCCATATCAACACTTCCTGCTCTGTTCATTGTCATTTTAGTGACATAGGCCCTTAGAAGTTGGGTTCAAGCATAATTCCCCCCCCCAAAAAAATCAAGATTTGAGTGGTTGCATTGAGGCACCGTTTACTTACGATAACGCTCAACCACCAGGACATAAAGGAAGAAGAGTTGCTAATAATTGCAAATTGTTAATCTCATCACTCCCCATGTAAGGCCTCCATCGACAAGCTCCATTCCTCTGTAAAGCTGCATAACTGTCAAGCTTCATGCCTCAATATTTTGGCATAACGACAAAATTAAAAGCCTAGTATTCTGTAAGGCCTGTTTCACACTTCCGTTTTTGACCATCAGTCAAAATCCGCCGTTTTTGCAAAAAAACAGATCTGCCATTTTTTTTGGCGGATCCGTTTTTTTCCCCATTGACTTGCATTACCGGCGGATCTTGACGGATGGCCATCCGTTGGACCTGTTTTTTTGCGGATCCGTCAATTTTTTGGCGTCCGCCTGGACGGACCATGTAACGTTTTTTTTACTGCAGGATCCACATTTTTATACAGCGCATGCCCGGAGGAATGAAGTCAGGAGGAAATTTAACCCTGAAATCATTTCTGGCGGACAGAGAAAAAATTCTCTCTCTCTCATCAGATGACCGCGTGTTCAATACCATGCCCGCAAAAGCCTCATCTATCAATAATTGAGCGGTAAATGCCAAAACAAGAAAAAAATGTAAAAATCAGTATTGTAGATTTTTTTCGATATTGCAATGCCACAAAAAAAGGAAGTACGGTAATCAAAATATCGAAACTACTGTATCCTAAAATAACACCACAAAAAACAAGCCCTAAAACAGCTGCACAGACAGAAAATGTTACGGGTCTTGTAAAACGGGTTGACACAAGCAAATGTAGTTTAACCACTGAAGTATAAAAGTGACTATATAAGTTTGGTTTCACCGTTGATTGTAATTACCTGGAGAATCAGGTTGTCAGGTAATTTTTACCATAACATGAACATCGTAAAAAAAAGCAATTTGCAGAATTTTTTTTTTCAGCAATTTCACCACACATGGGACTTTTCCCCTTTTTTCATTTTATTAAATGTTAAAATTACTGATGAGCTAATACATTCGGTTGATATTGAATTGTGCTCGAATATTACAAAAATCCGCAATTGCCAGATTGCAAATTGTTTTGTAATTAGCTTCCATGTGGATTCAGCCAAATTATGGACGCTGGCTGCCATTTTGCTTGAGGACCAGCAAAAGGTTATAAATTCAAAAAGATATTTCTACAAAGGGGTTAATAATGTAGGGATGGACCCATGGATGTTTGGGTCTGTTGAGTTCGGCTAAACTTTTTTTTTTTTTAAAAGTTCGGCTTTGGTTCCAAAACAGTTCCCGAACTCAATCCTGAACCCAGATCCTATTCAAATGAATGGGTGGCCCAAACTGCGGTTCCCACACTGCCACTGGCTCTGATTGGCGGTAACCTTACTGACGTTACTTCCGGTCACAGCGCTGTGGTTCCCACGCTTTCACACAGATGACAGCGTGTGAGCCAGCAGCTGTGGCCAGTGGTGAAAAGGTTACTGACTGTCAGGCGTCGGCAGATGAGTACTGCTCTCATCAGCATACGCCTGGTCTTGCTGATAGCAGCAAGCGCACGCTGATGAGAGTATTCACCAACTGGCGTCTATGCATAGTAGAAACATGTCACTGATAAAATTACTGCAGTGTGTGTGTAGCTTACTGTACATGTATTTACCTAATAAATAATGAAAAAAATGGCTTGGGATCCCTCTTATTTTTAATAGCCAGCTGAGGGAAAGCAGACAGCTGTGGGCTGGTATTATTATTTTGGGCAAGGGCCAATATCCATGAAGCTTCCCAGGCTATTAATATCAGGTCACACCTGTCTGCGTAGCCTTACCTGGTTATTAAAATGGGAAGATCCTACCAATAAATGATGTGGGGTCCCCCTTATACTCAATAACCAGCAAAAGCTAAACAGACAGCTGCGGGCTAATATTAATAGGCGGGAAAGTGGCCATGGATATTGGCCTCCTCCGAAACTAAAAACACCAGCCCTCAGCTGCCCCAGAAATGATGCAACCTTAACGACATCACCGCCGTTCACATGAAACTGTGTTCTTACTCTCAGCTCAGTCTGATCTGGTTGCTGGGCTGAGCGGTAACATCACTGTCACCGTTCAGCAATGCAATAAGATGTAGCAGAGTTGGGGATTGTCGTGGGACATCATCATTATGGATTAATGGCACACAGGTGAGGATTACTTTGTTTTTTTATTTTTATGTTAATAAATGGGAAAAAGAGGGTAATTGTCGTGAAGTGTTTTGTTCAATTAAAGGACTTTTTTCTGTGTTTGTCTTTATTAATTTTCACTACAGGATTAGTAATCGGGGTGTCTGATAGACACTTCTCCATTACTAACCCCTGGGCTTGATGTCAGCTGACATATTACCCGCTTGCCAACGCACCAGGCTAAGTGGGGAGAGCCAAGGCAAAACACCAGAATTGGCGCATCTTATGGATGTGTGGGGAGGAGGACCCCCATATAGTGATTGAGCCGGAACCAAGGGGACCGCCATCAGAGTTATTGAAGGAATCACATCAGGAGGATTACAAAGGGAGACATGCGACTGAGGTTGTCAGGGCAACAGGGGGCGGGGCTAGGGTAAAAGGAGAAGGGGACGCGCTGAAGTGGCAGTTGGGGAAGAGAGAGAGTGAAGGCAGGATGCAGGGTGACTTGCAGGGGCACAGAGAGGAGCCTGCGAGGAAAAAGCTGGACATTTACCGACAAGAGAGACGTGAGAGACTGTTCCCAGAGACTGCTCCCCGCTCCCGTTCTGAGAGAAGCATCCCCGCTACCCCCCGCCTTGGCGAGAGAGGAACTTTACCTCAGGTTGTGGCCGTGAGTACCCGTAACCAGGCCACAGAGGCCTGGGCACTTCCCCCCAGCCTTCCCCCATCACGCCAACCCATCCGTCACCGGCCTGAAGATACGCCAACTCATCACAGGCGAGATAAAAGGCTCGCTACCCTGGCTTTGGGAGAGACTCCTTGATAAAGGACGGCTACAGGTCATCTGGGGAACTGCGTCATCACCGCGCGCCACCTCCATCATTTCCTTCAGGGCCTGTTGCGCCCCAATGGCATCGCTTTCTTCAGGGCCTGTTGCGCCCCAGCGGCAGCGGCAGCGTTTCCTTCAGGGCATGTTGCGCCCCAGCGGCATCGCTTTCTTCAGGGCCTGTTGTGCTCCAGCAGCAGCGTTTCCTTCAGGGCCTGTTGCGCCCCAGCGGCAGCGCTATCTTCAGGGCCTGTTGCGCCCCAACGGTATTGCTTTCTTCAGGGCCTGTTGCGCCCCACCATCATCACTTTTCTCAGGGCCTGTTGAGCCCCATTCCTTCCTGGGGAAGCGAGACTTCAGGACAGCTGCCTCAGCGACCTCAACGCAGCCACGCTCACGAAACCAGCAGTCCCTGGAAGGCTAAGTGGCTTTAGAATTTGAATAAGATTGTTGAGTCACTGCGTGGACTGCTTGTTTGGTTCGCAATTGTATGTTTGTTCAAACAAGTCCAGTGGCTAAAGCTAGATAAAAAGTTATTTTGCAAACCATCAGTCGTCTAGTGTCTAATCACTGCATCCTGCGAACCTGCTCAACCCTACACTTGGCGTAGTCGGCAGGATGCAGTCTCCGAGCATAGACGGTGGTGGCGCAGGTCAGGGGGAAGCTGTAAATGATGAGGGCCCCCGTACTAGCATTTCATTGGGGGCCATGCTGAACAACCTGCCTAGATTCTCCGGCTCCAATACTATGCTATGGAGCTGGACAGAGCGAATGCGGGGGCTCTTTCGGATGCACCCAATGACCCCTGACCTGGAAGCTGAAGTGGCACTCATGGCCCTAGACGGGGAGGTGCGGAGGTCAGTGATGTTGAAACCTCCGGGGCACCGCAACACTTTTGAAAAGGTGTTGCAGATAGTGGAACAGACCCACGGGGATCCCACTAATGTGGGAGAGTTAAGGACCCGTCTGTTTAGCCGGATGCAGGCAGAGGGGGAGATGATTACTCAGTATATGAATGTACTCCAAGAATTGCATACGGCTATTGAAAGAAAAGACGGGGTAGGGGTAGGACCTGTTGACATTACCCTACGTGACCTACTGGTGACTGGACTGCGAGATCCACTGATAAAGCAGGCATTACGGGAACAGATCAGAATGAAAATCCCCAAATAGACTTTTCAGAAGTGGGAAGTCAGGCACGGGTTCGGGAGCAAGAGCAGGGGATGGCGGTCCCCGTGGGGAAGGTCCGAGGTGTGGAGGCCTCCTCGAACACAGTTGAGGAACCTCAGTGGGTGGAGGAGATGAAGCGAGAATTGAAAAATATTAAGAATGAGTTGGCTGAAGTAAAGAGAAGAACCGAACCGGAGACTGGACGACCCAGTGTTAATCCCGGTCCCTGGGGGTCACGTTCTCCGCGGGGTGGTCAATCTATACCGGCCCGGTGTTATGAGTGTGGAGAACCAGGCCACTTCACGTGTCCGCGGCGTGGGAGATACCCACCCCGGTGGCCATTAAACTAAAGGGCTCCGGGCTGGGGGGACGCCGCTCGGAGCCGAAAACCACAACTAGGGGTGGTGGAAGTCCCGAAGATTTGGTAGCAAAGCGTCCGGTAGTTTGGGCAGAAGTAGAGGGCCGGGCCGTCCGGTGTCTGGTGGACACGGGGTCACAAGTAACCACTATGCCCGCAGCGTACTTTCAATGAAATTTTCCGGAGGCAGCAAGGCCTCAGTGGGGGCCCATGATTAGACTAGTAGCCGCCAACCAACTGCCGGTCCCGGTTGCCGGGGTAGTGTGGGTGCAGGTGACGTTGTGCGGTAAACCCCTCGGCCGCAGAGGGGAGGTGCTGACTCAAGGAGAAGCTGATCAATGACACCCCGTCACCCTAGGCATGAATATTTTAAAAGAGTTTGGTAACCTGTTGCTTAATGATCCCACACAAAGGACACTGAAGCAGTGGGGTTCTCGCACAGCTCAGGGACAGGTATTCCAGCAGCTGGTGCGAGGTGCGCGGGTGCATCGGGACTGCCAGGAGGGTGAGGCTCTGGGCAAGGTCATCTCGTCAGCGGCACCCCTGCTTGTGCTGCCTCCTGGACAGACAGTGGTGGCCCTGCCAATTAGGGCCACGATACCTTTGGAGGGCGTAGAGGTGCAGGTGGAGCCGTGTCACTCAGAGCACTTACCTCCTGGCATACTGGTGGCCCGTTCCCTCGCTACGGTGCGAAAAGGAACCGTCCTGGTCCGCTGCGTTAACCTTGAAGACCGAGATATTCTGAAAGCACGGACTGTACTGGCCAAACTAGTAAAGCCTTTAGAAGAAGTGCTGCCCGCTCCTGCGGTTCAATTACGAGTACACCCCGAGGATCCTTGGGAGGTAACAATACGAACCTTACAGGCCCACGAAGTCTCGACACAAGAGAAGGGCCGAAATATTTTGGAGCAGATGCGGGCCGAGCTTTCTGGACTAACTGCGGCCCAACTTTCACAAGTAAAAGCATTGCTGGGACAGTACCATGAAGTATTTGCTAGCCATGAGGACGACTTTGGGTGTACCACCGCCATCACTCATGAGATCCCCACAGCAGGAGCGGCCCCTATCCGAGAACGATATCGACAGATCCCGCCACAACTCTATCAAGAGGTGAAAACTTTGCTGGCTCAGATGCTGCAAAAAGGGGTGATACGGGAAAGTCAAAGCCCTTGGGCGGCCCCCATCGTGTTGGTCCGGAAGAAAGATGGTACACTACGATTCTGTGTGGATTATTGTAAATTGAATGCTTGCACTATTAAAGACTCATACCCACTGCCTCGCATAGAAGAATCTCTGTCTGCATTGGGCAAAGCAACATATTTTTCGACCCTGGACTTGGCCAGTGGGTACTGGCAGGTGCCCATGTCAGAAGAGCACAGAGCTAAGACGGCGTTCATAATGCCCATGGGACTGTTTGAGTTTAATCGTATGCCATTCGGGCTGGCCAACGACCCCGGGACCTTTCAGCGATTGATGGAGCGATGTCTAGGGGATCTCAATTTTGAGGCCACGTTGATCTACCTGGATGACATCATTGTCTATGCCGCCTCCTTCGAGGACCACCTGAAGCGGTTGGGACAGGTACTCAGCCGGCTGCAAAAGTACGGGTTGAAGGTGAAGCCTCAGAAATGCCACCTATTTCGCTCTCAGATTGAGTATCTGGGTCATGTCGTTTCGGCAGAGGGTGTGAGGCCATCCCGGGAGAAGGTTGCTGCTATCCAGGAATGGCCTACCCCCGAGACGGTGAAAGATGTGCGGGCTTTTCTGGGGTTAGCTGGATATTACCGTCGTTTATTAAAGAATTTTGCATGTCGAGCTCGAGCCCTGCATGACCTGCTGAAGGGGGCTCCCACTGGGGCCAATGGGCGAAAAATCCAGTGGCAACACCCTCAGGAAGAGGCCTTCCGAGATCTCAAGGCTGCACTTTCGGATGCCCCAGTGTTGGCTTATGCGGATTTCTCTCAGCCGTTCATCCTGCACACTGAGGGGAGTCTTCACGGGCTAGGGGCTGTGTTGTCACAGGTTCAGGATGGCCGGGAGAGGGTGATCGCATATGGAAGCTGTTCACTCCATGACTCCGAGCGTAACCCTGACAATTACAGCTCTTTTAAGCTCGAGCTCCTCGCAGTGGTGTGGGCTATGACGGAGAGATTCGCAGAGTACCTAGCGGGCTCCGACGTGGTAGTGCGAAGTGACAACAACCCACTGGCTCATTTGGAAAATGCTAAGTTGGGGGCTTTGGAGCAGCGATGGGTGGCCCGAATGGTGAAGTACAATTACAAGACTATTTACAAAAGAGGGGCCGAGAATGTTCATGCAGATGCTCTCTCCAGGATTTGACATACAACTCCCGGACAGAATCGAGACGAAGAATTAGAAGGAGAGGAAATACCGTTCGCTCTTACCGCTGCCGTGCTCACCAATGTTGATGCAAAAGTATCTTCCCCAGAGGCCCACAGGGGCATCCTGGAACAATCTCGGGATAAGTGGATACAACAGCAACAAGAAGATGAAGAAGTTGGACTTCTCCGGACATGGGTCGCCACTGGTCAATTACCCACTGATACTCAACGACAAACTTTGACCCAAGACCTGTCGCTGATGCTGCGACAATGGGAGAGACTGATTATCCGAAAGGGACTACTGTACCGTAAAATCACTTCGCAAACAACCTCAACGACTGTTTGGCAGGTGGTTACGCCCGGAGCTCAACTACACGAACTGGCTCAAGAGGCTCACGAAAAAGGGGCCCACTTTGGAGTCAAAAAGACTTTGCAATGGTTACAACAGAAAGTTTATCACCCACGCTTGTCGGCTGTTGTGGACGAAGTTTGCCGTACCTGCCGCTTATGTGAATTGGCCAAACCGTCTGCTCAGAGGGCCGCAACACAGACGATTGTGACTTCAGCACCCTTTGAGCTCCTGACGGTGGATTATCTGCACATTGGTCCCGCATTCCAGGGATATGAACACTGCCTCGTCATGGTGGATCATTTCACCAAGTTCGCTGTGGTCACCCCTACTCAAGACCAGACCGCGGAGTCAGCCGCCTCCGCAATCTGCAGAAACTTTATACAAGTGTACGGCTGTCCTCAACGTATACATTCCGACCAGGGAGCATGTTTTTTGGGGAAAGTTATGGAGGAACTACATCATCTTTATGGGATTGATAAATCCCGGACCACACCATATCACCCGCAAGGGAATGGGGCTTGTGAGCGATTTAATCGGACATTGATTCAAATGCTACGCACTCTGGAGTGTGACAAGAAAGCTCGTTGGCCTGAATATGTTTCTGAATTAGTATGGGTTTATAATAATCAGGTACATCGAGTTACGGGCTATACTCCTTATTTCCTGCTGTTCGGACGAGAGGGTAAGGGATCACGGAGGTAGAGTTGGACCCCGAAGAGCCTCGGCCCTGGACCGGAGTGTCATCTTTTGTCCGAAATCATCGCCACAGGCTGCAAACTCTTCACCGAATTGTACATACCAAACTTCAAGACTGGGAACACCCAGGGAAGAATACAACCTCCCCTCCCCATCTCCAAAGCGGGGACCATGTGCTTGTACTAGATCAACGCCCCCAGAATAAACTGGAGTCACGTTGGGAAGAGAGTCCTTATCGGGTACTACGCCGTATCCATCCAGAAGGACCTGTGTACGAAATACGGCCCGAGCAGGATGAAACACTGCCCACCCGCATTGTGCATCGTAATATGTTACGCCCGTGTATTTCCACCGACCCGAAGCAACTGGAACCTGTCCCGAAGACATCCGAACCGGAGTCCATATGCTGGGACTCGGACGACGAGTGTTTCCCTCCAGTTCCCAAGGGCCCTTCACCCAATAATGAGCCAGTTGACACAGTTAACCCACCGGCATCATGCAGCCCACCGACGTCCACCACCCCAGAAGATTCCACCCCAGTCGAACTTAGACGCTCCGATCGGTCAACAGCCGGCAAACCCCCCGAACGGTATGAACAAGACCAGTTCGTATGGCAACGAATATTGACACCTTTACAGGCCAATCTCAATAGACTAACTCCCTCGCCCGAGGACTGGCGAGCTTACAGGGTGGGAGAATGTGGGGAGAAGGACCCCCATATAGTGATTGGGCCGGAACCAAGGGGACCGCCATCAGAGTTATTGAAGGAATCACATCAGGAGGATTACAAAGGGAGACATGCGACTGAGGTTGTCAGGGCAACAGGGGGCGGGGCTAGGGTAAAAGGAGCAGGGGACACGCTGAAGTGGCAGTTGGGGAAGAGAGAGAGTGAAGGCAGGACGCAGGGTGACTTGCAGGGGCACAGAGAGGAGACTGCGAGGAAAAAGCTGGACATTTACCGACAAGAGACGTGAGAGACTGTTCCCAGAGACTGCTCCCCGCTTCCGTTCAGAGAGAAGCATCCCCACTACCCCCCGCCTTGGCAAGAGAGGAACTTTACCTCAGGTTGTGGCCGTGAGTACCCATAACCAGGACACAGAGGCCTGGGCACTTCCCCCCAGCCTTCCCCCATCACGCCGACCCGGCCGTCACCGGCCTGAAGATACGCCACCTCGTCACAGGCAAGATAAAAGGCTCGCTACCCTGGCTTTGGGAGAGACTCCTTGATAAAGGACGGCTACAGGTCATCTGGGGAACTGTGTCATCACCGCGTGCCACCTCCATCATTTCCTTCAGGGCCTGTTGCGCCCCAACGGCATCGCTTTCTTCAGGGCCTGTTGCGCCCCAGCGGCAGCGTTTCCTTCAGGGCCTGTTGCGCCCCAGCGGCATCGCTTTCTTCAGGGCCTGTTGCGCCCCAGCGGCAGCGTTTCCTTTAGGGACTGTTGCGCCCCAGTGGCAGCACTTTCTTCAGGGCCTGTTGCGCCCCAGCGGCAGCGTTTCCTTCAGGGCCTGTTGCGCCCCAGCGGCAGCGCTTTCTTCAGGGCCTGTTGCGCCCCAACGGTATTGCTTTCTTCAGGGCCTGTTGCGCCCCACCATCATCACTTTCTTCAGGGCCTGTTGAGCCCCATTCTTTCCTGGGGAAGCGAGACTTCAGGACAGCTGCCTCAGCGACCTCAACGCAGCCACGCTCACGAAACCAGCAGTCCCTGGAAGGCTAAGTGGCTTTAGAATTTGAATAAGATTGTTGAGTCACTGCGTTGACTGTTTGTTTGGTTCGCAATTGTATGTTTGTTCAAACAAGCCCAGTGGCTAAAGCTAGATAAAAAGTTATTTTGCAAACCATCAGTCGTCTAGTGTCTCGTCACTGCATCCTGTGAACCTGCTCAACCCTACAGATGCGCCTATTCTGGGGTGGAAGCGGGATCCTATTTTAAGGCTTCAGAGGGTCAAAGATCCTTGGCACTTCCCAGCCTGAGAATGCCAGCTGTCTGCTTTAGCTTGGCTACTTATCAAAAATGGGGGGGATCCCACGCCGTTTATTTAGCTGTCTGATTTACTTGTGCTTGTTATAAAAAATAGAGGCAACCCCACATCTTTTTTTTATTTTTATTTTTAAACAGTGCTTCGGCCCATCACAGCCATGCCAATACTTGACATGGCTGTGATTGGGTTGAAATGCCAATCACAGAAAAACTCAGAAAAAGCTTGTTGATTGGCTGTGCTGCAAACTTTCAACAAGCTTTGTTCAGGCTGACGAACCTGACCACTGACACGGACATCCAGGAGAAGTCTGTGTTCAGGGTCCATGCATGGACACTAGGTGTCAGGTAGTGAC
The DNA here is from genome assembly GCF_039654945.1 of Dendrobates tinctorius. Classification (NCBI taxonomy): domain Eukaryota; kingdom Metazoa; phylum Chordata; class Amphibia; order Anura; family Dendrobatidae; genus Dendrobates; species Dendrobates tinctorius. The sequence continues at coordinate 17,117,335 of NW_027361722.1, read as the reverse complement.
TCTGAGCTGTACCGTTCAGGTTCACCCATGTCCATCAATAAGAAATTCTGAGACTAGTTAACTTTATACGAACATAAACTTCATTATTTTCTTCTATTTATATTCTTTTCTCTCATTTATTTTTTTACTTTTGACTGTCATTCGCAAAGTATTTTGGTGGGAATTTCTTGTTACTTTGAAACTTCAATAAATATCTATTTTCCTGGCTCTGAAAACCAAATTATTCTTCCAAAACAATCAACAAATGCTGAGAAAATTACAAACTCAGGATCAGTGAGTATAATATGTAATAAACTATTCATATTATTGGCTGCACTCGGACTCCACCTCTGGCCTCTATCTCTCCAGCGCCTTGGGGCTATATACTACATGCATATATAAACCATGGCTTATGGACCCAGTGTTGAAAAGTCCGTCACCCACTGGGTCCTGTCATGATGGCTCCCCTGTGAACACGAACTTCTGTCTGGAGTTCAAGGAGACCATGATTTTTTCTGTACACAGCAGTACTGCAGTATTACTGTGTAAAGTGCATGCGATCGGATAACCGCAGGTTTAAGTCCTTGGCTGGGAATAACAAATACAGTGAATAGTGAAAAAAATAGTTTTTAGAAAGAGGAAAAAAATATATAAAAGTTGAAATCGCCCTCTATTTCTTTTTTCAAAGTAATGAAATAAAAAAAAAATTAAAAAACAATTAATTAGTATCTCTAGTTCCATAAAAGTCTGGTCTATTAAAATATAAAACTAATTAACCTGATCTGATAACTCTGTAATAACAGAAAAAAAAAATCTAAACGTCATGTTTGTGTTTTTCAACCTCTCACAACACCACAAAAAATGATATAAGAGGCGATCAAAACATTGTTTCTGTCGCAAAATGGCATCAGTAAAAACGCTGGCTCAGGCTAGTTTCACACTAGCGTTTATTCCACGCAGCGCACGGCGCCGCTAAGCCCCGCCCCCTGCCGGCTCCCTGCCCGCCCCATCCGGTCATCGCCGCCTACTATTGCACATGGACGCTTGCGATCTGCGCACCCTATCTTTAGCATAGGGTGCGCAGATCGTGCGCTGGCCATGCGCTAGTAGGATTTTGGCGTGCGCTGCGCACTTTTGAAGGTGCGCCGAGCGTGCCGAAATGCAACATGCTGCGTTCGGCGCACACAGGCACACCTTCAAAAGTGCGCAGCACACGCCAAAATCCTACTTGCGCATGGCCAGCGCACAATCTGCGCACCCTATGCTAAAGATTGTCGTGTTTTCCTCCAAACACGACAAGTTGTGTTTCTACCAAACAGTTCCAGTTTGGTTTCATCAGACCATAGGACATTCTCCCAAAACTCCTCTGGATCATCCAAATGCTCTCTAGCAAACTTCAGACGGGCCCGGACATGTACAGGCTTAAGCAATGGGACACGTCTGGCACTGCAGGATCTGAGTCCATGGTGGCGTAGTGTGTTACTTATGGTAGGCCTTGTTACATTGGTCCCAGCTCTCTGCAGTTCATTCACTAGGTCCCCCCGCGTGGTTCTGGGATTTTTGCTCACCGTTCTTGTGATCATTCTGACCCTACGGGGTGGGATTTTGCGTGGAGCACCAGATCGAGGGAGATTATCAGTGGTCTTGTATGTCTTCCATTTTCTAATTATTGCTCCCACAGTTGATTTCTTCACTCCAAGCTGGTTGGCTATTGCAGATTCAGTCTTCCCAGCCTGGTGCAGGGCTACAATTTTGTTTCTGGTGTCCTTTGACAGCTCTTTGGTCTTCACCATAGTGGAGTTTGGAGTCAGACTGTTTGAGGGTGTGCACAGGTGTCTTTTTATACTGATAACAAGTTTAAACAGGTGCCATTACTACAGGTAATGAGTGGAGGAAAGAGGAGACTCTTAAAGAAGAAGTTACAGGTCTGTGAGAGCCAGAAATCTTGATTGCTTGTTTCTGACCAAATACTTATTTTCCACCATAATATGCAAATAAAATGAAAAAAAAACAGACAATGTGATTTTCTGGATTTTTTTTTCTCAGTTTGTCTCCCATAGTTGAGGTCTACCTATGATGTAAATTACAGACGCCTCTCATCTTTTTAAGTGGTGGAACTTGCACTATTGCTGACTGACTAAATACTTTTTTGCCCCACTGTATATATTTTTTTTAACAAATTTCGGAATTTTTTTTCACCAAAAAAAAGCCATATCACCAGTAGTAAAATTGTCCTAATACAATCTCTTAAGTTTAGATCCCCAGTCATAAAATTTTAAACATATATTTGTTATTGGCATAACCATAACAGCCTATACATTAGTAAAGTGTACTTCAAAAGTAATTCTCCTAACTCAGGGGGAATGGCCACATGGATTATCCAACAAATACCATATAAAAACCTTCTATTTTATTGTCTTTTTCTGTTGGTTTGTTTTTTTGCCAAGAGAAAATTAATTTAAACACTACTGTACAGTGCTTTGAAAAGGTTTTCATACCCCGTAAAGTTTTCCACATTTTTTTCACATTATACCCACAAGCTTAAATCTATTTCATTGGGATTTTATGTGATACCAAAACAAAGTAGTGGGTATGTGTGCAGTGAAAAGAAAATGATATCAGGTTTTCTAATTATTTTAAAAATATAAATCTGAAAATTGTGCATTTGTGCATTTGTATTAAGACCCCCTGAGTCAATACTTTGTGGGGCCACCTCGCTCAGTGAGATTAGATGGAGACGTCTTTGATCAGCAATTTTCAAGTCTTGCCACAGATTCTAACTTCCCTGTCCCTGCTGAAGAAAAGCATGCCCACAGTATGATGCTTCCACTACCATGTGTGACTGTGTGGATGGTGTTTTCAGGATGATGTGCAGCTCTAGATTCCCCACCACACATAGCGTTTTGTATTTAGCTCATAAAGTTCTACTTTAGTCTCATCTGACCAGAGAACGAACTTCAACATATCATGCAAGGCACACAACTAGCACACAACTAGCATTGTTACAAACTAACATTTCTCCAAGACAGTTTTCCTTCTGAAGGAGAGTGAATATACACCTTTGTCCCAATGAGCTTTGCTGTAAAAACACCCACACCTCGATCTCCACAAGTGGAAACAACACTTTCTGAGGCGTGAGAAAGTTACTAAAAAGGGATGTTTCTTACAAGGGATTTACCTAGATTTTTTTATGAAGTGAAAATCTTTTAGGAGCCGGCACTTCAGATCACGCATGTAGAACTTCCTCTTAAGCCGCATTCAGACATCAATGATTTTTCTCATGTGCAAAAAAAAGGCCTTTTTTTCCAGAGTTTTGGATGGGATTTGTTCAGCAATAAAATAGGGACATGAGAACAGCCTCATACACTATACTTGGCACGTGTTTGATCCGTGAAAGCCATGGGATAGAACATGAATGTAAAAAAGGAACATCTGAATGAGACTTTAGTAAAGCTGAATGCAAAGCAGTTTTTATTACTTCATTGCATCTGTAAGGATGGTGGACTGTGCCTCTGTGGGGAAGGTGAGTTGACGGACAGACGTGACTGGTAGTAGGAGTAGTAGGAGGGGACGGTTTGTGCACTAGAGACGGAGATTGACAGGATAGAAGGGTGACAGCTGGGAAAGGTGGATAGGAGAGTGCAGTACCTAGAAATGACCACAAGATGGCAGGGGGGAGTAGCTTAGGACTCAAAATCAGCTTATGGCTTGAGAAATGCTTAGTCATGGGGGGCGGGGAGATAGGAACCCAGGAGGGGAATTCCCGGTGAGAGAGGGGATAAATAGAACAGGATAGGGTTCCAGGCAGGCTAGTCCTGGGAGGAGCTCAGCAAAGGAAGACTCAGGACAGAAGACGAAGAATGGTGAAGAGCTCGACCAGAGGACTGACAGGAGAAGACAGAAGACAGTCAGGGGGGTGGCCCTGACACGACGTACCGCAGGACAGACGAGGCCCCAGGGGTACTGGTTGGACGACGACCTCGGGCAGGTGAAGCGCTGGCGGTAGATTGGTCTAGGACAGCCCCAGCAAAAGATCCGTGAGGGGCATCATCACGACTAAAGGAAAGGTGAAAGGTACTCGGGCCTGGAAATGGAGAGCTGTAAAGGAACTGCGGTGCATGGCTAAGGTTGTCAGGAGAACGGCCAATAAACCCGGATCTGTTACAACTGAATTCTGCCTCCGTCTCGTCTTTGCATCGTCCAGTCGTGGTAAGCAGTGGACCACCCCCCAATCCGGCCCCCTATGACTCCTCAGCGTTCCTATCCCCGAAGATACCAATTACCTCATGTGTATTGTGTAATGTGAATTATGTCATACGTCTTTGGTATATAGGTATTGTGATGTGGTCATGCATAGTGTCACAGGTAGCGTTAGTAATTTATAGCAATGTAGTGTATAATATAGGGATAGATGTTGACTATAGTTTAGGTAGTGACATTAGGGTAAGATAGGATATAGTTAATGTTTGCAACTAGCCCATAGTGGGTGGCATTTAGTGATAGCTAAAGAGACGGCTTTCTGTATTTAGGTAGGTTTTGCAGAGTGAATCGAGCAGTGCTGCCATGGGTGGCTTACAGTAAAAAAGAGACCTAAGGACAGGGATAGTGAGATCTTTATGAGAAGTGACTGACTACTAGTCATTGTGACCTTCCGGAGAAGAGTTCATGGATAGGATGCCTAGATACAAAAATCCTGAGCTTGCAAATGCCGAAGGTAACGGACCTTAACAGGACTTAGTTTGTGGGACTAGTGGGGGTCCCGAGAGGTTGATCCAGGGCCCGGTAGTGGAAGAAACAATATGTGGAACCACTGAGTGAGGAAAGAAACTTGCTGATCAGGACTGTAACATGGAAGCTGGGTTGTGACGAAGTAGGACGAAACAGTGTGCCTCACTAGCGATGGAAAACCTACAAAAGGCAAAATGAAAGAAAGTTTCCTTGTCTGCCCTTATTCACAATGACGTCAACTTTGACACATGATAAGGTTATTAATACTAGACAGTGTAGGACCGCCCTGACCACAGAGTCACCTTGTCGATGGTGGGACGGCTTTTATGCTATGTTTGATCAAATACAGTATTACTAAGAACTCTGTATTATTTAAATGCACTTTTGCTTTTTACTTATTTAATTATAGCAGGGTTTTTTTCATTTTGTCTTCTGTAGGTTTTGTATGCTTTATGGCCATGTGAACATGCAGTTACATGCTGCATGTGTACCAACTCAAACCAAGCTCAAGTTTTGTGTTTTTTCTCACTAGCGATGGAGTAGACTAAAGAGGAAGGATACTATGTAAATGAAAATGCTTCATACTTTAAAGGAAATGTCCATAAGCTTTTGTACCCGCTACTCTTTCTCTACGTAACTCTTACCGTTTTCTTTTAGTAAACACTGTGTTTAAGCACGAAAATCTCCTTTATTGAACTCCAAAACCTATGGTCCTTGCTGGCCAACACCACCGGCTAAAGGCAGCCTGCATGTGTGTAAGGCCTTCACTCTACGAGTACAAACACCCAGCCAGGACCCACACTGTCATGTAGTGCACTGGTAAATAAAAGAAGAAGGCAAGTGCCTCACCCATGGCTACCATCCCGCTCCATACTACACATCATCCAAAGCATCACAGAATGAGTAATTGCTTGAAATATCTCCTTCTGCAGCCAAGGTTGGTGGAAATTCTGAATTTGTCAAAACATGTTTTGAAGCCATGAATCTAGCCTGAAGAACAGTTGCATACTACTTTCCTTTAGTTTGAAGCGCTTAGTACTATGTGTGATGACATAGCGTCAATCTGGCCACTGGTGTGAATTATTCTTAATTTTGCCAGTCATCCTGTTCCTTTCAAGGGGTCATGGGACTTGAGCCACTGTTTCATGTGAGACTGTTCCTTGATCCTTGTTGTATGTCAATTTGTAGAATGCCTGCTAATTTAGTATAGCATCATCCTCCTGGGGTGTACTAGTCTGCACAACTTGGAGGACAAATATGAAGTCAAATTGAACAATGTGGGATTACATTCCCCGACCTTCCCCCAATCCTGTGGGATGAAAAGGGCCTGTCTCTGTAACCAGTGTGGTTCTACAAGACATCAGCTAATGAACCATGGCTCCAGCTGATAGAATACAGATTTGCTCCACTGCTCATCACTGAAACAACAAAGACATTTGGAGAACCCAGATTGGGACAATCAGGTCACCTGGCCACATACCTTACTGTGCTCGATCAGCTTCCTAAACTTGCTACTACCTCATCTCTATGCGTGCCCGCCAAAAGCTGGGTGCTACTGATTGGGGTAGTTGGCCTTTGATGCCCTGTGTTGTGGAGGTTCTAATCCCCAGCGAGCCAGCGGAAGAGAGAGATTATGTCATTTGCACCATCTTGACTACTTGCTTGGAATGTGGTATACAGTGGGGCAAAAAAGTATTTAGTCAGTCAGCAATAGTGCAAGTTCCACCACTTAAAAAGATGAGAGGCGTCTGTAATTTACATCATAGGTAGACCTCAACTATGGGAGACAAACTGAGAAAAAAAAATCCAGAAAATCACATTGTCTGTTTTTTTTTCATTTTATTTGCATATTATGGTGGAAAATAAGTATTTGGTCAGAAACAAGCAATCAAGATTTCTGGCTCTCACAGACCTGTAACTTCTTCTTTAAGAGTCTCCTCTTTCCTCCACTCATTACCTGTAGTAATGGCACCTGTTTAAACTTGTTATCAGTATAAAAAGACACCTGTGCACACCCTCAAACAGTCTGACTCCAAACTCCACTATGGTGAAGACCAAAGAGCTGTCAAAGGACACCAGAAACAAAATTGCAGCCCTGCACCAGGCTGGGAAGACTGAATCTGCAATAGCCAACCAGCTTGGAGTGAAGAAATCAACTGTGGGAGCAATAATTAGAAAATGGAAGACATACAAGACCACTGATAATCTCCCTCGATCTGGTGCTCCACGCAAAATCCCACCCCGTAGGGTCAGAATGATCACAAGAACGGTGAGCAAAAATCCCAGAACCACGCGGGGGGACCTAGTGAATGAACTGCAGAGAGCTGGGACCAATGTAACAAGGCCTACCATAAGTAACACACTACGCCACCATGGACTCAGATCCTGCAGTGCCAGACGTGTCCCACTGCTTAAGCCTGTACATGTCCGGGCCCGTCTGAAGTTTGCTAGAGAGCATTTGGATGATCCAGAGGAGTTTTGGGAGAATGTCCTATGGTCTGATGAAACCAAACTGGAACTGTTTGGTAGAAACACAACTTGTCGTGTTTGGAGGAAAAAGAATACTGAGTTGCATCCATCAAACACCATACCTACTGTAAAGCATGGTGGTGGAAACATCATGCTTTGGGGCTGTTTCTCTGCAAAGGGGCCAGGACGACTGATCCGGGTACATGAAAGAATGAATGGGGCCATGTATCGTGAGATTTTGAGTGCAAACCTCCTTCCATCAGCAAGGGCATTGATGATGAAACGTGGCTGGGTCTTTCAACATGACAATGATCCAAAGCACACCGCCAGGGCAACGAAGGAGTGGCTTCGTAAGAAGCATTTCAAGGTCCTGGAGTGGCCTAGCCAGTCTCCAGATCTCCACCCTATAGAAAACCTTTGGAGGGAGTTGAAAGTCCGTGTTGCCAAGCGAAAAGCCAAAAACATCACTGCTCTAGAGGAGATCTGCATGGAGGAATGGGCCAACATACCAACAACAGTGTGTGGCAACCTTGTGAAGACTTACAGAAAACGTTTGACCTCTGTCATTGCCAACAAAGGATATATCACAAAGTATTGAGATGAAATTTTGTTTCTGACCAAATACTTATTTTCCACCATAATATGCAAATAAAATGAAAAAAAAAACAGACAATGTGATTTTCTGGATTTTTTTTTCTCAGTTTGTCTCCCATAGTTGAGGTCTACCTATGATGTAAATTACAGACGCCTCTCATCTTTTTAAGTGGTGGAACTTGCACTATTGCTGACTGACTAAATACTTTTTTGCCCCACTGTATGTTGTTGATTGTGGGTGATCCACTCTCACCCTGTGTTGTCTGAGTAGTGTTCTGCTCATGGGAAAGGTGTTCAGTAGAATTAGCCCTGGTCCGGGCGGTCTTTCTAAAGACAGCCAGACCAGTGCATGAGAGCACTCACTGGCCAATTGTCCCCCAGTGTGCCCTGGGTATTTTGCCAAGTGATTAATCTTCAATGCTATCTGCATCCTCTGCTGCAAGTATCTTCAGTGTCCACCAACACCTCTAACTAGAAGGAGGGACATTTCGGACATCAGCCACAACAAACGAAGAAGCCATAAAGAAGTTGACCATGCAAGTAAGTTCTCACCTATTCACAGGAAAGATGGCAATGTGTTTATTGCTGGAGTACCACCACTGACACTTCAATTGATTCAGAAAATGGCGCTCTGTAGTTCACTGTTAAAGGGAAACCGTCAGCAGGTTTTTTCTATGTAATCTGAAGACAGCAGGAGATAGAGGCTGAAACATAGAATTCAGGGATGTGTCACTTGTCAGAGTACATGCTGTTGTTTACTAACTGTGAAGTATTTATCAGTAAGACATTAACATTGCTGGACTGTTCTGGCAACAAGCACCTCACTGTCTATGGACTTTGTATGTGAAGAGCCTGGTGTGGGCGGGGTTAGCTTCATCAACTCTGCTTCATTCTAAATCTAAAATCTCTGACTGTGTAAGAACGGCTGCACTAGGAAAACTAAGTGATACATCTTTGGAGTCAACATCATGTTGCTCTGAGATGAGGTAGCAAAATCCTGCTGGCAGAGTCCCATTAAAATGGACCAGTGGCCCTGTATACACACTATTGCTCTAGTCATTGCCTAAAGCACTGCAGGAAATAGCTATGCGATGTACTCAGCTATCTCTTGCAGGTCCCTACACATTGAATGATGGTGTCTGTTCACGACCATATGGACCACAGCCCCGTTCTTGGAATCGGTGGAACCCCTAGTAATTAATTATCCTGTTGTCCTGTGGAAAGGTGATAACTTGCTTTTATGGCTCAGCCTTTTTAATTTAAGAGACTCTATTCCAATTAGCTCTTACTTTTTAATCATGTGTTATTTTACATAGTTTAACTAATAAAAGGGTTATTCCATCACTTTGATATAAATGACCATTTCTTTGGATAGGTCATCAATATCAAACAGGTGAGTGTCTGACGCCCCCAAATGAATAAAAGCTGAGCTGAAGAACCCAGAAGCAGCCACTAAACAGCTGATGGATCTGTGGTGTTCAGCTCCAAAACTGCTGCTATTTGGCTACCGCCGGCACTGAACATAGCTGGTTGGCATACCACGATCTGATATTGTTGACCCAAAGTCATCAAAGTATCAACAATATCAACATCACAGTAGTAAAACAAACAATAAGCAATGTACTACAAAATGAGATTAAAAGGAAAAAAAATACATATAAATATAAAAGTAGGTAAAATAAAAACGTAACAACATATGCATACAGTATGTAAAATACAGAACATTTAAAAAATAACGATCATTCTCTTCGCATTTCAGAAATCTCTGTTTCCTTCATCGGGGTTGACTGTGTTCTATTCCATCCTTCCATTCTTCCCTGATGAAGGAATCAAAGATTTCCGAAATGCGTAGGAAGTAAAAGAGCAATGATGCTTTTGTTCTTGAAGGTTTTTTGACGTCACACGCTGGCTTATGAACTCGCTCTCCATCAACAACCAGGGTCGCCATTGGCCGAGGCACCCTATTTTTTTTTTTTTTTGGGCCACATGCATTTTAGGAATCATCCTGGAGCTGCATTTTGGGACATGTGCAACCTAATGTATCCCAGACACCCTTATCAATTCTTGTACTTTTTATTCTGTTTTTCATTTGCTGTTATCTACCTCTATTGGTATTTTTCCCAATTTCCTATGTTAGGCTACATTGTGGCCTATAAAATCACATCTGAAACACGGTACTTTCTTTATCTTTATTGTCAAAATAGCAAAAAAAAAGGCACAAAAATGAATAAAACATTCCTCTAAACAATGAAAATGTAAATGAAAAAAGCATATAGAAAATAAAGTACTGTAATATAAAACAAAAATAAAAAAGTACTAATAAAAAATATGAAAAAACACACATAAAATAATACATATATAATATGAAAATAAATAAAGCATGCATATAAATATCAATGAACATAGACCTAAAAATACATACTACAAGATAGCATAAAATACATAATACAAGATATAAAAGTATAAATGTAGAAAATAACATTTATAAAAACTACCTGCATAAAATCAATAATACTTATGTAACAAAATAAAATAAAGCACATATAATTAAATGCAAAAATAAAATAAAAAATACAATGCAAATAAGTAAAACACATAAAACATAAAGCATTGATAAAATAAACATGTAAAATCATACTTATAAAAATACATTTACAGTATCAAATAAAATACATGAAAAAGTGAAACAAGTAAAAATAAAAAAACATATAGAATAAAATACATACAAAAGTCTAAAAAAATAGAAACCAATGACAAATGAAATATTACATAAATATCAGAAAAGAAAAAAATATCTAAAAACATATATATATATATATACATTTGCAAAGAAATTGCATAAAAAAAAAATCAGCACCAATACTTTCTGTAATGACCTCTTCTGTATGACATCAGTGATGAGATACTTTATCTCGACCATTGCTGGTTAATGAGGCCAGATTTGCTTCTTCTGTAGAAGAACAGGAAGTTGAGTAGAGATGAGGAGTGCGATACGTCGTTGTGTTCCTCATACCGTGGGCTGCGGTGAAAATTTTCATTCTATATAGCAGCTGTCTATCTGCATGAAATATAGCTCACCCGAAAGTGAGAAGTTGACTCTTGAAGACCGTGCTGAGATCTGCTACGACAACTTATGAAAACAATTCCGGTACTCGCAGGACTGGGTCTCACCCTTACCATTTATTAGCAAAATGATGACAAATCTAATCACTGCCACATAGAAACCTGAGAACCATGGACACATTGGCGCCAGCTTCTTGGAGGGGCCATGTTGTGCTCTACATGATTGTCATGTTATCACCCTCAAGGAGCTTGGTGAATGGTGAGTACTTATATCAAACCTTCAGGAAACATCATTTTGACAGTCGTATAGATGTTGTGAAGCTCAGTTTGTCGTGGATATGAATAGGGGCTGAGTTTGTGATGTAACACGATGACTTACTAGTAAACCTTGATGATGTATTGGGTCATCGATTGTATTTAATGGGACGATGGCTGCAAGAGCGTAATCACGATACACAAGTCAAACAGTTCGAAAACTTTGGTGGAATCTATTCTTCCAATAGATGGAGCATCTAGGGGTTGGTCCACTATTGATCACCTATCCTAAGGTTTATGGGCGAAATATTCCTTTGAGCATTTTTGAGTTTTGGGCGTTTTTCATTTTTCTAAGTTTCTTAATGCATCTCAAAGGTGTTGTCCCATCTTGGACATTCATAGCATATGGTTAGGATATAGATGGGACCTACATTTATCTTGAGAACAGGGCTCGCAAGACATGGTCTAACAGAATGAAAAGGTGGCAAACACGTCTCTGTCCAATCATTTTTATGGCAGCTTCGAAAATTGATGAGCACCCCATCCCATGAGAGTGAGCACCAGGTTTTTTATCCTAAGTCATGTAGTAAGGTTCATTAAAGGGTCGATATTGACTATTAGGATTGCTACTTCCAATATGTGGCACTAGAATTCAAGTCCTCTTCCTCTCTGAAGAGGAAATTTGCATATTTAATTTCCCAGAGGAGCATACATGGCATTTAAGTCTCTTCACTCTGATATGCCAGGCCTGGGTTGTCACTCTTCACAAGTCTGATTTCACACATTTGTGTTTTGCGGTTTGTACTCGGACCACAATTTATGAACTGTCCACAGGTCTTCTGACCACAATTTCACAGCCTCATATATGCCTCTAGGAGCCCCGAGGTCTGGTCATACATCACGGTCCAAGTATGGACTGGTAAACACAGATGTGTTAATTCAGCCCAACCATAATTTTTTTTACAACACGTATACAACTATAGTCTATGTTGGTATTTACTCGTACGTGTTTTTTGCAAAAAAATCATGGAGACATGTCTGTTTTTTATACAAGTCTATGGGTCTGTCAAAATCCCAGACTCCATACACACATGATATCCATGTGCCATTTGTGTACTGTCTGTTTTAACACTGTGATGGGTAGAAGGTTTTTAATTATTTTTTTGTGCCTATAAAAATAATCACTGATGGTAAGAACAGACAAAAGTACCAAGATTGCTGAAAGCCTGATCTAAGCACTGGTGGAAACTGACCCTAAAAAGAAAAAAAAAACCTATGGGTGACTTCGATCTGTGGATTGGATCAAAAATGGACAGCTCTGATTTTTTTGGTGGACACGCGGTCTGCGAAAAAATACAGACATGTGAGCAGCACCGTAGACTATAATGGACATGTGTTCTGTCCGTGAAAAACGGAGGTCTAATAGTTTTCTTTACAGGACTTTAAAATGGTCGTAAAAAGAGTTAGTGGGTCAAAAACATCATAAAAAATTTGTTTGTAAGAACAAATAGGCACTCATTTATCAAGGCTGTGGTTTTGCGCACCAGTCTTGATGACCTGTGTGCTGGAAGAAAAAAAAATGTACCAAATTTATTAATTTGGCCCATAATTTAGCTGCCATGCACCAGCACAAGAAATGTTACTCCAGTCTGATAGAGGAGCACAATTCTGTTATAACTTTACACCACATTTAGGGCATAAATTATATTGCAGTTGTCCGACCCTCTCGGCAAGGCCTCCTCCAGGCTGAACTCTTCTCACTTTTCAAAAAGACAAAACTTGGTGATCAAAACTGTGTGCGAAAATGCCAAAAGGTTGCAAAGTTTCCACGAGTTGCCCAAAGATGTTGAAAAATTTCAAGCACGTTTAAGCCAGAAAAGTGTCGAAGATCGACCCCATAGAATAAAAACTAAAATTTAGGATAATCAGCAAGAGGTGCCAAAACTGGATTTTGTATGAGGACATAAGCAGATCTGCAGGAATGACCACGAGGATGACAAGCTTTGTAGTAGGCGTCTTCTATCATTTCATGGGATTGCCTCCTTTGGCAGAAACCTTCTTGAGCACACATTTCATAAACCTACCTGCCTTTGATGTTAGTTAAGAGATTTTATTTTTCCTTTTCCATAAAGTATTTTCTTTGTTTTTGAATATTTGCGGGATTTTCCTATGCACCGCGTTTCACATCTCTGGGACTTTGACGTGACCATTCAAGAGCCTTCCATTTCTTCCATGTTTACTTGGTGGTATGAAGTATTGTCATGTTGTAAGATCCCTCATCACAGATGGTGTCACGTTGACCCACCTGGGACACTGAGGGCATGTAAATAGGATATCCATAAAATCCCAATAGCCCCATATTTACCTCCAAAATGGTGGGCTAGTGGCCACTGTTAGGAATAGATGTGGCAATGCATGTATAAGTGGATGCACTGAAAATTGCTGAGCACATGGTGGACCTTGACATGTATAGCATATCCAATTAATATGCAAGAAATGTTTCATATGCGGCAACCCCTATCAGTAACCTGTGGAACATTAAAACATTCACGAGGTTGCTTAAAGGGAATCTGTCACCTATTTTTTCGACTATCACCTGCCGGCACCGTCATCAGGGGCTTATCTACAGCATTCTGTAATGCATTCTGTAATGCTGTAGATAAGCCCCCGATGTAACCTGAAAGGGAAGAAAAACGAGTTACAGTATATTATGCTGGGGAGCGTGGCCTGGGCTCTGAGCATGTAGGAGGCAAGAGCGCTAAGCTCCCACAGTCCCACACTAAAGCAACAAAAAAGCGTGCAAAGGGTTAACGAAAAAAACCCCCATACTGGACCCTATTCTATTCCTGAAACTCTGGTGCACATTCTGAGCCTAAAACTAGGACCCTGGTCCAAAGGAGACCGAAGATATGAACTTTAATATAACAGAGTCTGCAGTTCATGGCTGGTGGTCCCGGTGCCTGGTATCCATCTGACCAGTGAATTATAACAGAAGATTACCTTTATTTCAACTGAGGATCAGAGATACAGTGGGCTGCTGATATTGATACTGCAGAATTGTGTGACTTTACTCGCTCTCACTAAGGGTCTCTCAGTTAACTCCTTTGGGAAACTTGCCTTTTGACCATTTTTCTTAACTTTTTTTCAGCAGGCATATCCACTTCTCAACATTGAAATTGCAATAGCAAGAAGGAAAAGTTATGGAGTTATTGAAATCACAGGATGAAGGCATTTGTAAATCATGAAAAAATGAAAAAAAAAAAGTTTTAACCCCTTTTGATATATTCTGCATCAACTATAATCACCAAGTACAGAAATCCCAGCTCTTCCACTATCAGTGAGGTTAATAATGGTTGTTTGAGGAAGGCTGTTCCTCAGAATGCACTTTGGCAAAACATCAAGATCCTCTGCTGGCAGCTTCATTGTAATCACCGACCAATGACGTCCCAGATGTGCTCAATGGGAGACTAGTCTGGAGATGCTGCAGCCATGGGAGCAGGTTTAGGCCACACAAGCTGCTCGAAGAGCACGAAGAAACGCAGCTTGTGGTAGTCGTGTTGAAAACTGCTTCTGAGAAATGGCTGCACCACTGGTTTCTTCATCAAACCAATGTAACAACGAATTGTTAGTGACATGGAAATAAAACTAGATGAGTCCGGCCCCCATACATTATGCCACTCCAAACCCTAATCCCGGGAGTAGGATCGGTGTGACTTTGCCTTTGAAAGGCCTCTTCTATCTGTTACCCATGTAGTTTCAGATTCAAAGAATTGCTCAAACTGATTAATTATGTACTGCAAGTGAGATTAGACCTCACATACCAAAATCTAAGGCACACATTGTCTACACAAACCATGAGAAGGTGTTTACATGACATTGGCTAGGAGCCAGACATCCAGCTTCAGTTGTCCATTGACCTCACACAACAGTTCTCAAAAGGCTATTATGGTGCAGGGCAAGACAACAATGGAGTCAGGAATGGAGGTCTAGCCTCATCCATGATGAGTTCTCTCTTTTATTATTTTCCCAGTGATAATACGTTGTTGATCTGTAGACAATGTGGTCAAAGCCATAAACAGACCTTCAGGAGGGTACGGTGTCAGCTCCTGCCCCATATGTGATGTGGATCTCTGCATGTGGATTAGAGGTGGGAGAATAACTTTTTTTCAGTGTCCCGCCTGTTGAAGTCTATGGGTGTGCAAAAATAAAAAAAATTGGATGCCATATGAATCATCCGTATAGTATCCGATTTTTGTGAATACTTTTCCATTACTAACACAGGACACTGTATTTCTTCTTTTAATTTTTATTCATTTCTGATGTCTAAAAATGGATGCCATATGGATGACAATACAGATGGAAAGTCGTCTATTTCTGGATGAAAATCATGATTTTTTTTTTATATGCTCATGTAAACTTCATCACATAAGCAACTGCTTTTTATAAAGTGATAAAAATAACATTATGCAGAATTAAAGGGTGTTCCAAAACCAAAAGGTGACTTTCATACTAAATTTAATTTATAATCTAATCACTTTTCTAATATATTTCAGTTAAAAAATTTCTACCTTTCCTTCTCTACTCTAACTTCCTGTCTGCTTGTGTTGTTTTTTTTTTTTAAACTTCCAATGACATTTTGTTTGAGAATCCCAGTGCATTTTGGGGTACTCACACAGGACATCAATAGGGGGCAGAGGATGCGGTCATTGCCACAGCTGCTTTCCCCACCATGAAAAGAAGCATCATCTGTTTCAGAGACTGGACTGGTCCCTGCCGGGTCATCTCTTCTCCTTAGAGTCAGCAAGGGAGCGCACTGTCACTGTGCATTAAAAGGAATATAGCACAGGGAGCGCACTGTCACTGTGTATTCAAAGAAATATAGCACAGGGAGCTCATACTGAGTATACGTCTGAATTTATGTACAAGGCATTATCAGGTGAGCAAGACTAGCCAAAACTCCAAAACAGACATCACTGATGGCGCCTCATCCCAGAGAGGGGCAGTGGCTGCAGCAGTGACCACAGCTTCTGCCCCCTGATGACGGCTCATTCGAGTATCCCAGCATGCCTGGACAATCTCAAGCAAAATGTCATGGGACGTTAAAAAAAAAGACAGGAAGTCAGAGTGTAGAGGATACGTTAGGGAATTTTTCATTGAAGTATATTAGATTATTACACTGAATAGATATACATTTAATATGAAATTCACCTTTGGTTTCGGACAGCCCCTTTAGGTTCAGCCGATTGGTTCGGCCTTCCACAGCAGTGCCAGTTTCTCGTGTGGCCCCTTGGGAAAATTAATTGCCCACCCCTGCTATAGCTAAAAAAAAGTACAACTCTCAGCATGGTTTTTTCAATGCATCATCCTCAGGCTACAATTAGATTTGCAGTTTTGCAGAACAGGCAGCACAACTCTTGTGACACCACAACATCCTGCATGACCTCACAAATGGTAAGAATTTGTTGGGGCAAAGGTGCTGCGCACAACATCAACCACATAGATGAAGAATCTAAGATAATGGTAAAGGCGGCATCAAACTCAAGACCAAAGTTTTAGCTGATATCTGACCCAAGATCAGAACCCAATATAAATCAATTCAGACCATAAATCACACCCAAAATTAATTCATTAAAACTCAAGAGCAGATCCAAAATTATATTCAGATCAAGTCCAAAATTAATCCATAACACAGATCAGCTCTCCTAAAATAAATGCAGACCCCCAACCAGACCTGTAAATGAATTCAGATTCCAGAACAAATCTCAAAATGATCTAAGACCCCAGATAAAAACCCTAAATCAGTCAAAGTGATGAAACTAAGCAAATATTCTCCAATGGCTATGCTAAAACATAGAGTTGAGCGAAACGGGTCGAAAAATTTCAAAAGTTGGCGACTTTTGGCAAAGTCGGGTTTCATGAAACGAAACCCGACCCTAGGATGAGGTCGGCCACGAGGTCGGCGACTTACGCGCCAAAGTCGCGTTTCAAAAGTTTGTTTTGCGCTCTTTTTCAGCCAATCAGGATCCACGGACACTGTGGGCAACGTGATGACATAGGCAGGGGTCACCACCATCTTTCAGAAGGGCATGCAAGTGATTGGCTTGCTTTGGTGGGCGTCACAGGGGGTATAAAAGGGCGTGCACGCCGACCGTCATCTTACTTCTGCCGATCTCAGTTTAGGGAGAGGTTGCTGCTGATTCTGTAGGGAGAGCGTTAGGCAGGGAAGAAGACAAAAAAACTGCTTCTGCTGCTAGCGATTTGGCCTGCACAACACACCAGTCACTGTGTGTGCAGTGCAAGGGGAGGCTATATAGTGGTGTATCAGTGGTGTTGGTTGTTGGGCTGCCTTCTAAGGCTTCCTGACATTCCTGCATTGCTGTTTACCCACTGCTCCGCAAACTGCTTTTTTAAAAGCAATCCCAATTTTTTTTTTTTGTCCTGCTGAGAAGAAAAAAAAACTGCTTCTGCTGCTAGCGATTTGGCCTGTACAACACACCAGTCACTGTGTGTGCAGTGCAAGGGGAGGCTGTATAGTGGTGTATCAGTGGTGTTGGTTGTTGGGCTGCCTTCTAAGGCTTCCTGACATTCCTGCATTGCTGTTTACCCACTGCTCCGCAAACTGCTTTTATAAAAGCAATCCCAATTTTTTTTTTTTGTCCTGCTGAGAACACAAAAAAACTGCTTCTGCTGCTAGCGATTTGGCCTGCACAACACACCAGTCACTGTGTGTGCAGTGCAAGGGGAGGCTATATTGTGGTGTATCAGTGGTGTTGGTTATTGGGCTGCCTTTTAAGGCTTCCTAACAGGCTGGCATTGCTGTTTACCCACTGCTCTGCAAACTGCTTTTTTAAAAGCAATCCAATCTCCCTTATCCTCTAGTCACTTTTGTCACAGCTGTGCCATCGAGCCTGTGACATAGCGCTCAGATATCAGTGGGCCTCACACAATCCAAAAGTGTCCAGTGTCCACAAGTGTCTGCAGAAATTCAAAATCTCCCTTATCCTCTCGTCACTTTTGTCACAGCTGTGCCATCGAGCCTGTGACATAGCGCTCAGATATCAGTGGCCCTCACACAATCCAAAAGTGTCCAGTGTCCACAAGTGTCTGCAGAAATTCAAAATCTCCCTTATCCTCTAGTCACTTTGGTCACAGCTGTGCCATCGAGCCTGTCACATAGCGCTCAGATATTCATTGGGCCTCACACAATCCAAAAGTGTCCAGTGTCCACAAGTGTCTGCAGAAATTCAAAATCTCCCTTATCCTCTCGTCAATTTTGTCACAGCTGTGCCATCGAGCCTGTCACATAGCGCTCAGATATTCATTGGGCCTCACACAATCCAAAAGTGTCCAGTGTCCACAAGTGTGTGCAGAAATTCAAAATCTCCCTTATCCTCTCGTCACTTTTGTCACAGCTGTGCCATCGAGCCTGTGACATAGCGCTCAGATATCAGTGGGCCTCACACAATCCAAAAGTGTCCAGTGTCCACAAGTGTCTGCAGAAATTCAAAATCTCCCTTATCCTCTCGTCACTTTTGTCACAGCTGTGCCATCGAGCCTGTCACATAGCGCTCAGATATTCATTGGGCCTCACACAATCCAAAAGTGTCCAGTGTCCACAAGTGTGTGCAGAAATTCAAAATCTCCTTTATCCTCTAGTCACTTTGGTCACAGCTGTGCCATCGAGCCTGTCACATAGCGCTCAGATATTCATTGGGCCTCACACAATCCAAAAGTGTCCAGTGTCCACAAGTGTCTGCAGAAATTCAAAATCTCCCTTATCCTCTAGTCACTTTGGTTACAGCTGTGCCATCGAGCCTGTCACATAGCCCTCAGATATTCATTGGGCCTCACACAATCCAAAAGTGTCCAGTGTCCACAAGTGTCTGCAGAAATTCAAAATCTCCCTTATCCTCTAGTCACTTTGGTCACAGCTGTGCCATCGAGCCTGTCACATAGCACTCAGATATTCATTGGGCCTCACACAATCCAAAAGTGTCCAGTGTCCACAAGTGTGTGCAGAAATTCAAAATCTCCCTTATCCTCTCGTCACTTTTGTCACAGCTGTGCCATCGAGCCTGTCACATAGCGCTCAGATATTCATTGGGCCTCACACAATCCAAAAGTGTTCAGTGTCCACAAGTGTGTGCAGAAATTCAAAATCTCCCTTATCCTCTCGTCACTTTTGTCACAGCTGTGCCATCGAGCCTGTGACATAGCGCTCAGATATCAGTGGGCCTCACACAATCCAAAAGTGTCCAGTGTCCACAAGTGTCTGCAGAAATTCAAAATCTCCCTTATCCTCTCGTCACTTTTGTCACAGCTGTGCCATCGAGCCTGTCACATAGCGCTCAGATATTCATTGGGCCTCACACAATCCAAAAGTGTCCAGTGTCCACAAGTGTGTGCAGAAATTCAAAATCTCCTTTATCCTCTAGTCACTTTGGTCACAGCTGTGCCATCGAGCCTGTCACATAGCGCTCAGATATTCATTGGGCCTCACACAATCCAAAAGTGTCCAGTGTCCACAAGTGTGTGCAGAAATTCAAAATCTCCTTTATCCTCTAGTCACTTTGGTCACAGCTGTGCCATCGAGCCTGTCACATAGCGCTCAGATATTCATTGGGCCTCACACAATCCAAAAGTGTCCAGTGTCCACAAGTGTCTGCAGAAATTCAAAATCTCCCTTATCCTCTAGTCACTTTGGTCACAGCTGTGCCATCGAGCCTGTCACATAGCCCTCAGATATTCATTGGGCCTCACACAATCCAAAAGTGTCCAGTGTCCACAAGTGTCTGCAGAAATTCAAAATCTCCCTTATCCTCTAGTCACTTTGGTCACAGCTGTGCCATCGAGCCTGTCACATAGCACTCAGATATTCATTTGGCCTCACACAATCCAAAAGTGTCCAGTGTCCACAAGTGTGTGCAGAAATTCAAAATCTCCCTTATCCTCTCGTCACTTTTGTCACAGCTGTGCCATCGAGCCTGTGACATAGCGCTCAGATATCAGTGGGCCTCACACAATCCAAAAGTGTCCAGTGTCCACAAGTGTCTGCAGAAATTCAAAATCTCCCTTATCCTCTCGTCACTTTTGTCACAGCTGTGCCATCGAGCCTGTGACATAGCGCTCAGATATCAGTGGCCCTCACACAATCCAAAAGTGTCCAGTGTCCACAAGTGTCTGCAGAAATTCAAAATCTCCCTTATCCTCTAGTCACTGTGGTCACAGCTGTGCCATCGAGCCTGTCACATAGCGCTCAGATATTCATTGGGCCTCACACAATCCAAAAGTGTCTAGTGTCCACAAGTGTCTGCAGAAATTCAAAATCTCCCTTATCCTCTCGTCACTTTTGTCACAGCTGTGCCATCGAGCCTGTCACATAGCGCTCAGATATTCATTGGGCCTCACACAATCCAAAAGTGTCCAGTGTCCACAAGTGTGTGCAGAAATTCAAAATCTCCCTTATCCTCTCGTCACTTTTGTCACAGCTGTGCCATCGAGCCTGTGACATAGCGCTCAGATATCAGTGGCCCTCACACAATCCAAAAGTGTCCAGTGTCCACAAGTGTCTGCAGAAATTCAAAATCTCCCTTATCCTCTCGTCACTTTTGTCACAGCTGTGCCATCGAGCCTGTCACATAGCGCTCAGATATTCATTGGGCCTCACACAATCCAAAAGTGTCCAGTGTCCACAAGTGTGTGCAGAAATTCAAAATCTCCTTTATCCTCTAGTCACTTTGGTCACAGCTGTGCCATCGAGCCTGTCACATAGCGCTCAGATATTCATTGGGCCTCACACAATCCAAAAGTGTCCAGTGTCCACAAGTGTCTGCAGAAATTCAAAATCTCCCTTATCCTCTAGTCACTTTGGTCACAGCTGTGCCATCGAGCCTGTCACATAGCGCTCAGATAATCATTGGGCCTCACACAGTCCAAAAGTGTCCAGTGTCCACAAGTGTCTGCAGAAATTCAAAATCTCCCTTATCGTCTAGTCACTTTGGTCACAGCTGTGCCATCGAGCCTGTCACATAGCGCTCAGATATTCATTGGGCCTCACAATCCAAAAGTGTCCAGTGTCCACAAGTGTGTGCAGAAATTCAAAATCTCCCTTATCCTCTCGTCACTTTTGTCACAGCTGTGCCATCGAGCCTGTGACATAGCGCTCAGATATCAGTGGGCCTCACACAATCCAAAAGTGTCCAGTGTCCACAAGTGTCTGCAGAAATTCAAAATCTCCCTTATACTCTAGTCACTTTGGTCACAGCTGTGCCATCGAACCTGTCACATAGCGCTCAGATATTCATTGGGCCTCACACAATCCAAAAGTGTCCAGTGTCCACAAGTGTGTGCAGAAATTCAAAATCTCCCTTATCCTCTCATCACTTTTGTCACAGCTGTGCCATCGAGCCTGTGACATAGCGCTCAGATATCAGTGGGCCTCACACAATCCAAAAGTGTCCAGTGTCCACAAGTGTGTGCAGAAATTCAAAATCTCCCTTATCCTCTCGTCACTTTTGTCACAGCTGTGCCATCGAGCCTGTGACATAGCGCTCAGATATCAGTGGGCCTCACACAATCCAAAAGTGTCCAGTGTCCACAAGTGTCTGCAGAAATTCAAAATCTCCCTTATCCTCTCGTCACTTTTGTCACAGCTGTGCCATCGAGCCTGTCACATAGCGCTCAGATATTCATTGGGCCTCACACAATCCAAAAGTGTCCAGTGTCCACAAGTGTGTGCAGAAATTCAAAATCTCCTTTATCCTCTAGTCACTTTGGTCACAGCTGTGCCATCAAGCCTGTCACATAGCGCTCAGATATTCATTGGGCCTCACACAATCCAAAAGTGTCCAGTGTCCACAAGTGTCTGCAGAAATTCAAAATCTCCCTTATCCTCTAGTCACTTTGGTCACAGCTGTGCCATCGAGCCTGTCACATAGCGCTCAGATATTCATTGGGCCTCACACAATCCAAAAGTGTCCAGTGTCCACAAGTGTGTGCAGAAATTAAAAATCTCCCTTATCCTCTCGTCACTTTTGTCACAGCTGTGCCATCGAGCCTGTGACATAGCGCTCAGATATTCATTGGGCCTCACACAATCCAAAAGTGTCCAGTGTCCACAAGTGTGTGCAGAAATTCAAAATCTCCCTTATCCTCTAGTCACTTTGGTCACAGCTGTGCCATCGAGCCTGTCACATAGCGCTCAGATGTTCATTGGGCCTCACACAATCCAAAAGTGTCTAGTGTCCACAAGTGTGTGCAGAAATTCAAAATCTCCCTTATCCTCTCGTCACTTTTGTCACAGCTGTGCCATCGAGCCTGTGACATAGCGCTCAGATATCAGTGGGCCTCACACAATCCAAAAGTGTCCAGTGTCCACAAGTGTCTGCAGAAATTCAAAATCTCCCTTATTCTCTAGTCACTTTGGTCACAGCTGTGCCATCGAGCCTGTCACATAGCGCTCAGATATTCATTGGGCCTCACACAATCCAAAAGTGTCCAGTGTCCACAAGTGTGTGCAGAAATTCAAAATCTCCCTTATCCTCTCATCACTTTTGTCACAGCTGTGCCATCGAGCCTGTGACATAGCGCTCAGATATCAGTGGCCCTCACACAGCCCAAAAGTGTCCAGTGTCCACAAGCAGCGTCGGACTGGCCCACCGGAGAACCGGTGGATTCTCCGGTGGGCCCTGGCATCTGGTGGGCCCTGGCACCTGCTGGCATACAGGGCCAGCAGTTGCCTAGGGCCCCCGCTGCTCCAGGGGCCCCCAGCCAGTGGTGTGTCGCACACCATGCAGCTGCTATGGGGGCCCCTGCCAGCGGAGCAGCAGCGGGTGTCAGGAGGCAGGAGCCCCTGTCCCCGCTGCTAAAGAGAAATGAATATTCACTGCGAAGCAGTGAATATCATTTCAGGTCTCCACCCCCAGAGGCCCCGCCCCCAGCCCAGTAAGCTGCTCTGCATCAGGGCCGGCGCCGCCCTCAGTCCTCTCTGCTCCTGGCTCACAGCCAGTGCGCGATGACGTCACTACATCGCGCACCCGCTGTGTGTCTGGCAGAGGGGGCAGCTCCTGACACTGAAGCCGGCTGCCGGAATCAGCGTGGGAGCGAGGAGGAGAGGTGAGTATTGTGTTTTGTTTGTTTTTTTTATATCTCTCTCGCTCTCTCTATCTGTCTCTATCTATCTATCTCTCTATATCTCTCTCTCTCTATCTCTCTTCTATCTATCTATCTTTCTATCTCTATCTATTATCTATATCTATCTATCTCTATATCTATCTCTATCTATTATCTATATCTATCTATTTCTATATCTATCTCTATCTTTATATCTATCTTATATATATCATCTCTATATCTATATCTATTTCTCTCTATATCTCTCTCTATATATCTATCTATCTTTCTATCTCTATATCTATCTATCTTTCTCTATCTATCTATTTATCTCTATCTATTATCTATATCTATCTCTATATCTATCTTTCTATTTCTACATCTATCTCTATCTCTATCTATATCTATCTATTATGTCTATCTATCTAGCTATCTCTATTATCTATATCTACCTATCTCTATATCTTTCTATCTTACTCTATCTCTATATTTATTTATTTATCTATCTCTATCTATTATCTATATCTATATCTATCTCTCTATCTATTTATCGATCTCTGTATCTATCTCTCTCTATATCTATCTCTCTATCTCTATCTATCTCTATATCTATCTATTAACTCTATATCTATCTACCTATCTATCTCTATATCTGTTTCTCTCTATATCTATCTCTATATCTATCTATCTATCTATCTATCTATCTCTATATCTATCTGTTATCTCTATATCCATATCTATCTCTATATCTATCTATCTATCTCTATATCTATCTTTCTATCTAACACTATATCTCTATATCTATCTCTATATCTCATTATCTATCTATCTATCTCTTTATCTATCTGTCTATTGATCTATCCATCTATCTATTATATCTATCTATTATCTCTATTATCTATATCTATCTATCCATCTATCTATCTAGCTATCTCTATATCTCTCTATATCTATCTATCTTTCTAACTCTATATCTATCTCTATACATATCTCTATATCTAGCTATTATATCTATCTTTCTATATCTATCTGTCTCTATATCTATCTCTATATCTATCTACCTATCTATCTATCTCTATATCTATTATCTCTATATCTATCTATCTATCTATCTATCTCTATATATATCTCTATATCTATTTTTATTTATAGCCATCTATCTATATATATTTATCTCTATATCTATCTATATATGTCTATATTATTATTATTATTATTATTATTATTATTATTTCTGTATATCTCTTATCTATCTCTATTATCTATATCTATCTCTATATCTTTCTATCTATAGCTATCTATCTCTATATCTATCTATCCATTATCTATTTTCTATCTATCTCTATATCTATCTACCTATCGATCTATCTATCTATCTATCTATCTATCTATCTTTCTTTCTATATCTCTTTATATCTATCTCTATCTATCTCTATCTATCTCTTTGAATCTTTCTATCTATATCTATCCATTATCTACTTTCTATCCATTATCTACTATCTATCTCTATATCTATCTATTTCTACATCTATCTTTCTATCTATATCTATCTAACTCTATATCTATATAGCATTATACCCTATGAGGGGGTGCATTATTCCCTATGAGGGGGGCAGCATTATACCCTATGAGGAGGCAGCATTATTCCCTATGAGGGGGTGCATTATTCCCTATGAGGGGGCAGCATTATACCCTATGAGGAGGCAGCATTATTCCCTATGAGGGGGTGCATTATTCCCTATGAGGGGGGCACAGTATTATACCCTATGAGGGGGGCACAGTATTATACCCTATGAGGGGGGCACAGTATTATACCCTATGAGGGGGGCACAGTATTATACCCTATGAGGGGGGCACAGTATTATACCCTATGAGGGGGGCAGTATTATACCCTATGAGGGGGTGCATTATACCCTATGAGGGGGTGCATTATTCCCTATGAGGTGGGCAGTATTATACCCTATGAGGGGGGCAGTATTATATTCTATGAGATGGCTGCATTATACTATGTGAGGGGGCTGCTTTATATTCTATGAGTGGGCTACCCCAACTCCTGCTACATAATTAAGACATGTACAACCTTATATTATACCCGGATATTAGCGTGTTTTACCGCATAATTGGTGGTCTGGTATTTAACTCTATGCAGCTACATAGTGGGCCCCAAGAATGATTTTCTCTGGTGGGCCCAAGGTGTTCCAGTCCGACGCTGCCCACAAGTGTGTGCAGAAATTCAAAATCTCCCTTATCCTCTCGTCACTTTTGTCACAGCTGTGCCATCGAGCCTGTCACATAGCGCTCAGATATCAGTGGGCCTCACACAATCCAAAAGTGTCCAGTGTCCACAAGTGTCTGCAGAAATTCAAAATCTCCCTTATCCTCTCGTCACTTTTGTCACAGCTGTGCCATCGAGCCTGTGATATAGCGCTCAGATATCAGTGGCCCTCACACAATCCAAAAGTGTCCAGTGTCCACAAGTGTCTGCAGAAATTCAAAATCTCCCTTATCCTCTCGTCACTTTTGTCACAGCTGTGCCATCGAGCCTGTGACATAGCGCTCAGATATCAGTGGGCCTCACACAATCCAAAAGTGTCCAGTGTCCACAAGTGTCTGCAGAAATTCAAAATCTCCCCTGTCCTATAGACACCTTGTACCTTGTTTTACATTACTATATAGTTTGTTGGATTTTGTCTACATTTCTACCAAAAATGAGGAAGGCTGGTGGAAGAGGCCGTGGAATTGGGCGGGGGTTGGCAGCTGGTAATGATGGTGTTGGTGGTGGATCTGATGGTAGTGGCAAGAGCAAAATAGGACCGAATGCAGGAGGTGTTGAGCCTGCGTCATCGTCTGGCTACATAAGGCCTCGAACGCTTAGTTTTCTAGGAGTTGGCAAACCGCTTTTAAAGCCAGAGCATCAGGAAAAAGTTTTGTCTTACATTGCTGACTCAGCCTCCAGCTCTATCGCCTCCTCTTCTTCAGTTGTAAAAAGTAAAAGCACTGAGTCGTCATTGGAGGCTCATGTTCATGAACCACACCTTTCCTTGTGTCCTTCACCTCAACCAAGATTGAAGGATGACGCAGGCCATACTACTGATTACTCCATGGAGCTGTTTTCACATACCATGCCTGGATTATCAAGTCAAATGGTGAATTACCCAGGCCAAGATGAATCTGACATGGAGTGCACTGATGCACAGCCGCTGATGGATGATTCTGCTGGTACATTCACTCAGAGCACTACATTGTCCTCGCAGTGTACAGAGCCAGATTCTGACCCTGATGAGACTCAGGTGCCCCTTCCCGCACACTATACCACCATACACGGTGACACAGAGGAAGGTGCACATGACATAGAAGAGGAGGTGATGGATGACCCAGTTGTTGACCCAGATTGGCATCCATTGGGGGAAGAGGGTGCTGCTTCCAATAGCTCAGATGAGGAGCATCCACAGCAGACATCGACATCGCAACAGCTGTTATCTGGCAGGCCCGGAGCACTCCAAAGACAGGTTCCAAACATCAAAAGAGTTGCTGGACAGCTTGTCCAGAGGGTCAAAAGATCACAGCGTGCTAGGCCGCAAAATGTCTGCCAAAGTAGGAAGAGTGCAGTGTGGCACTTTTTTGACCAAAATCCTCATGATCAGGCCAAGGTTATCTGTAAGAAGTACGCAAAGACCTTTAGCCGAGGGAAAAATCTGAAAAATTTGAATACCAGTTGCATGCTTAGACATTTAACCAGCATGCACTTGCAAGCGTGGACACAACACCAAACCTCAAGTGCCACATGTGCAACTGATTACAACGAAGGTAGTCAGCAACGCTACATTGTTTCCCCCACTGTAAGCCCACCGGTTAGCACAGCAGCAAATGTTGAGGTGTCGTTGCAAGGCCACAGCAGTCAGGGAATCCCACTGTTATATCAACGAAAGACTGATTCTAGGCCATCAGAAAGAACACCAACTCCATCACCATCATCAACCCTCTCTCAGTCCGCCCTGTCCACCGCTACTTCCACCATATGCAGCTCTCAAGTCCAGCTCACCCTCCCAGACACTATGAGTAGGTCAAGAAAGTACTCAGTCTCTCATCCGCGTACACTGGGTTTGAACGCCCACATTGCCAAACTAATCTCGTTTGAGATGATGCCCTTTCGGTTGGTGGAAAGCACAGCTTTCCGCGAACTCATGGCCTATGCAGTACCACGCTATGACCTACCCAGTCGCCACTTCTTCTCTCGCAAAGCCATCCCAGCCCTCCACCATCATGTGAAAGACCACATTGTCCATGCACTCAAGCAGTCAGTGAGCGGAAAGGTGCACCTCACAACTGATGCATGGTCCAGTCGGCATGGCCAGGGCCGTTACGTGTCCATCACTGCGCACTGGGTTAATGTGGTGGATGCAGGGTCCACAGGGGACAGCGGTGGTGGGACAGTGCTGCCTAGCCCATGGTATAGGAAACAGTTGGCTGTAGGCGTTCGACCCTCGTCCTCCTCCTCCTCCAGAAGCGAAAGCTCGTCCACAGAGCGCAGTCGTACGAGCACTCCATCTGCAGCTGCCACTGTTGCACACGATGTGTCCCCCTATCGAGCAGCTAGTGGAAAGGGTCAGCAGGCTGTGTTGAAGATGATGTGTTTGGGCAACAGACACACCGCCGAGGTGCTGGCCGAGTACTTGAAGCGACAAACTGAGTCATGGCTGGGCAGTGTACATCTTGAGGCAGGCAAGGTAGTTAGTGATAACGGCCGTAATTTTGTGGCAGTCATAGCCCTTTCAAAACTCAGCCATATACCTTGCTTGGCTCACACCTTGAACCTGGTGGTGCAGTGCTTCCTCAAAAATTATCCGGAGTTAACAGCCCTGCTCCAGAAGGTGCGAAGACTGTGCGCGCACATCCGCCGGTCGCCTGTACACTCCGTTCGTATGCAGAAGCTGCAGCGATTGCTCCAACTTCCCAACCACCGCCTCATTATCGACATTGCAACAAGGTGGAACTCCACCCTGCACATGGTGGAGCGGCTGTGCGAGCAGAGGCAGGCCATAATGCATTTGTGGGAGGATACACGGCCAGGCACTTTGAGAGCAGACATGGCGTTGACAGGTGTGCAGTGGTTGAAGCTGAAAGACCTCTGTAAAGTCCTTCAGTGTTTTGAGGAATGCACACGGCTGGTAAGCGCAGACGACGCCATCCTAAGCATGAGCATCCCACTTATGCGTCTGCTCATGCAAACTTTGACGCACCTTAAGGAGCAGGCGTCTGCAGCCAATGTTGATGAGGAGGAAGAGGAGGAGGGAATCCTTGATGACATTCAGCCATTGTCTGCTCAGGGACCTCTCCTGGACGAGGTGGAGGAAGAAGAGGAGGAGGAGGAGGATGATGGGGATGATTACTTAGGGGAGGAGGATGCATCTCGTGGGGCAAGTGAAAATGTTGGCGTGGCAAGGTCTGGTACAGGGTTTGTGCGTGACTGGAGGGATGTGGATTTGCCAGAAAGTGCTCCTCCAACCAGCACTCGCAGTGCATCATTGACACCGGGAACATTGGCCCACATGTCAGATTATGCCTTGCAGATCCTAAAAAGGGACCCACGCATTGCCAAAATGATGAACGATGACGACTACTGGTTGGCCAGCATCCTGGATCCACGCTATAAAGGCAAATTACAAAACATCATGCCACAGGAGAACCTTGACCTAATATTGGCTAATAAACAAGCAACTCTGGTAAATCGGTTGCTTGAGGCATTCCCAGCACACAGCAGCGGTGATGGTTCTCACACGAGCCGTACGGGCCGGGGGCAGCTTGGCAGAGGTGTTCGTGGTGCACACAGCAGAAGTGGCGTTGGAGACAGGGGT
The DNA here is from genome assembly GCF_039654945.1 of Dendrobates tinctorius. Classification (NCBI taxonomy): domain Eukaryota; kingdom Metazoa; phylum Chordata; class Amphibia; order Anura; family Dendrobatidae; genus Dendrobates; species Dendrobates tinctorius. The sequence continues at coordinate 17,088,281 of NW_027361722.1, read as the reverse complement.
TTCATGACAATGTTGTGGACTGATTTTTCAAATACCGCTCACACAACTGGTAATACTGCATCGATGGAAAGTGACAGGAGACAGCAGTTGTCAACTATGGTTACAAACTACTTTTCCTCCCATATCGATGTTCTCCCACACAGGTCATTCCCCTTTGACTATTGGGCCGCTAAACTGGACACCTGGCCTGAATTGGCCCAATATGCCTTACAGGAGCTCGCTTGCCCAGCTGCAAGTGTGCTATCGGAAAGAGTCTTCAGTGCAGCTGGATCAATCCTGACAGAAAAAAGGACCCGTCTGTCAACCCAAAATGTGGATGATCTAACCTTCATTAAAATGAACCATGCATGGGTTTCCAAGGATTTTGTCCCACCTTCCCCTGATGACACATAGGGTGACAGAAAAATGGCTTGCTTTGGTCCACCTCTTCCTGGGACTTCACCTATTTCGCCTTTTGCATCAGCTGAATGTCCAACATCAACATATGCCACTTTCTAAAACTCCCTAACTGTGCTGCCTCCCCCCCCATGGCCGGGGTCACCACCTAGCTCACGACACCGTGCGAGTGCCGTTGCCCTGGACAGGTGGGTAGGCCAACTCTTGGGTGCGGGCACTGGCACAGGGTCCCTCATAGTGCAATCAAGTGTCTCTGACGGTGGTGGTGCACACCCGCCATCAGACACACCGCCGTACTATGAGGGGCCCAGTGCCAGTACCGACGCCCACGAGTGGGCCCCCCTTGCTTGGGCAGGGCCCCAGCATTTGCAATCTTTACCTCTCCCTGCTCCTCCGCTGTGTAATCTGAGCCGTCAAATCCATACTGTGCCTGACACCGTCTGAGCCTGCCTCCTGATGTACAGACATATATTTTGAATGTGTACGCTATCCATACATGTTATCAGGGGATACGGTACCCTTTCTAACCTTTGTGCAATCACGTGCAATCCATACTGTGCCTGACACCATCTGAGCCTGCCTCCTGATGTACAGACATATATTTTGAATGTGTACGCTATCCATACATGTTATCCGGGGATACGGTACCCTTTCTAACCTTTGTGCAATCACGTGCAATCCATACTGGGCCTAACACCGTCTGAGCCTGCCTCCTGATGTATAGACATATATTTTGAATGTGTACGCTATCCATACATGTTATCCGGGGATACGGTACCCTTTCTCACCTTTGTGCAATCACGTGTAATCCATACTGGGCCTAACACCGTCTGAGCCTGCCTCCTGATGTATAGTCATATATTTTGAATGTGTACGTTATCCATACATGTTATCTGGGGATACGGTACCCTTTCTAACCTTTGTGCAATCACGTGCAATCCATACTGGGCCTAACACCGTCTGAGCCTGCCTCCTGATGTATAGACATATATTTTGAATGTGTACGCTATCCATACATGTTATCTGGGGATACGGTACCCTTTCTAACCTTTGTGCAATCACGTGCAATCCATACTGGGCCTAACACCGTCTGAGCCTGCCTCCTGATGTATAGACATATATTTTGAATGTGTACGCTATCCATACATGTTATCCGGGGATACGGTACCCTTTCTAACCTTTGTGCAATCACGTGCAATCCATACTGGGCCTAACACCGTCTGAGCCTGCCTCCTGAAGTACAGACATATATTTTGAATGTGTACGCTATCCATACATGTTATCCGGGGATACGGTACCCTTTCTAACCTTTGTGCAATCACGTGCAATCCATACTGGGCCTAACACCGTCTGAGCCTGCCTCCTGATGTATAGACATATATTTTGAATGTGTACGCTATCCATACATGTTATCCGGGGATACGGTACCCTTTCTAACCTTTGTGCAATCACGTGCAATCCATACTGGGCATGAGAACGGCTGGCGAGCTGTTAAGCAAGCTACAGCACCTGTGGTTTGCACACGTAAGTTTTTAATTTTTTCAGGAATGACGGTTAGGCCTAATTCCGGAACTGCGGTTGACCTGCTCTTACTGGGAAATCATTGTTCGCGGGTAATAATTGTCATCAGTGATCCCCATCACTAACGTTGTTCAGCGGGTTATCTGCACCTGTAAGCGACAAACGCTGGCCTTTTCAGTGTAGCGCACATGCAGCCACGGACATGTAATGGCATGACACACCAGTTATTGGCCAATCTCATGTGCCAGAGCCTCACGTGTCCCTCTAGTAAGCCGGACTCGGACCGCGGGGCATGACGGAGTCTCGTTCGTTAACGGAATTAAGCTTGCAATGTGTGCATCTGTTCTGTAGCTGGCATGGTTGAGGTTTCCCAGGTGGAGTCGAATTTAACCGTAGGCTCCACTCCTGGTGGTGCCCTTCTGGACATTCCTTTAAGGTTCAGCTTTGCAACCATACTGCCCACGTAAAACAAACACTTTGCCTTCATGAACACAGTTTGGAGGGTCATGACTCGTGGGAATAACGCCACCCAATCAGTTAACCTGCTAGAGAGATCCTTCGTTGCTCCCAAGCATGACATCACACTCCCTAGGAGGAAGGTAATGCCACTGTGGCGCCCGTACTCCTGGGGGCGACACAAGTGCACTGATGCCCAGCCACTGCTCGATGAATCTGCTGGTACATTGACCCAGACCACTACATTCCCCTCGCACGTTACACGGCCTGAATCTGACCCTGATGAAACTCAGGTTACCCTTCCCATATACAGTTCCATCTTACACGGTGACAAAGAGGAAGCTGCAGATGAAAGTGCAGGTTCGGCCCACCCGCCATCAGACACACCACCGTACTATCAGGGGCCCTGTGCCAGTGCCGTCGCCAACGAGTGGGCCCCCCCTGCTTGCTCAGGATCACAGCACTTGCAAGGTTGAAATACTGTGCAGTGAGATGGAAGATGGGGACGACGAGGAGTCCAGACAAGTACAGGGATTCCCTAGTGAGGAGACTTATTTGATTGTTTTCAATGTTGGGACAGCAATTTTTGGGGAGCACTATACTCTGGAGAATGATAGATGGGGCCCACCATACACTGGAACATTCCAAAGGTGGACATCAGACACTGGAGCAGCATTTACAGGGCCCATTATACACTAGAGCATTAGAAATGGGGCCCATTATGTTTGGAGCATTATTTGGGCCCATAAGACAGTGGAGCTTCATCCATGGGGACCAACATATACTGTAGCATTATGTGGAGCTCATCATATACTGTTTCAAACATTATATGGGACCAATGATTCTGTATGGAGAAATAGATGGGCCTCGTCATGAGATGTAAAAAGTGAAGTATTTTTCATTGTACTATACCGCTATTTCTCTGCCGTATCGGAGCATGATGAGTTGTGGTATGTGTTAAAGGGGCGCTCTTTCGCCCAGGGCACATGAAAACCTGGAGCCAGCCCTACCCCCCCACAACTTTAGCCAAATAACCCCCATTTTTCAGTGCGTAACTTGTATTATGAAGTTAATTAAGGTTGACAAGCTTAAGTAAGAAGAATTGATGCTTTTGGCATTCAAATGGGCACTGTAGGTATGTTTCCTGTCCTCCTCTCACTGCCGACTTTTATTCCCCATTGACTTACATTGGGTTTCGTGTTTCGGGACGACCCCGACTTTTCCCTATAATCGGACGATCTTGCTCGACCCGACTTTTGGAAAAGTCGGGTTTCACGAAACGAAACGCGACCCTAAAAAACCAAAAGTCGCTCAACTCTACTAAAACATAATTTTTAAAATGCATTTTAGTGTCGCATAATAAGAATGAGTACAAGTATAATGTTTATGTTAAATATACGGATTCAAATGTTGAGAATGCTGGGTCTGGGGGAAAATGTGTGTAAATGGGTAAGTAACTGGCTTAGTGATAGAAAGCAGAGGGTGGTTATAAATGGTATATTCTCTAACTGGGTCGCTGTGACCAGTGGGGACCGCAGGGGTCGGTGTTGGGACCAATTATCTTCAACATATTTATTAACGATCTGGTAGAAGGTTTGCACAGTAAAATATCGATATTTGCAGATGATACAAAACTATGTAAAGCAGTCAGTACAAGAGAAGATAGTATTCTGCTACAGATGGATCTGGATAAGTTGGGAACTTGGGCCGAAAGGTGGCAGATGCAGTTTAACAATAATAAATGTAAGGTTATACACATGGGAAGAAGGAATCAATATCACCATTACACACTGAACGGGAAACCACTGGGTAAATCTGACATGGAGAAGGACTTGGGGATCCTAGTTAATGAATAACTTACCTGGAGCAGCCAGTGCCAGGCAGCGGCTGCCGAGGCAAAGAGGATCATGGGGTGCATTAAAAGAGGTCTGGATACACATGATGAGAGCATTATACTGCCTCTGTACAAATCTCTGGTTAGACCGCACATGGATGCCTGTGTACAGTTTTGGGCACCGGTGCTCAGGAAGGATATAATGGAACTAGAGCGGGTACAAAGGAGGGCAGCAAAATTAATAAAGTGGATGGGGGAACTACAATACCCTGAGAGATTATCAAAATTAGGATTATTTAGTCTAGAAAAAAGACGACTGAGGGGCGATCTAATAACCATGTATAAGTATATAAGGGGACAATACAAATATCTCTCCAAGGATCAGTTTATACCAAGGAATGTGACGGTCACAAGGGGGCATTCTCTGCGTCAGGAGGAGAAAAGGTTTTTCCACCAACATAGAAGAGGATTCTTTACTGTTAGGGAGTTATTGTTATGTTCTTTAGAAGGACGTAGATCTGGGGATTAACTCTGACAGAATTTTATAGGCTGAACTGGATGGACTAATGTCTTTTTTTGGCCTTACTAACTATGTTACTATGTTACTATGTTTCTACATAAATCTGGAGATGCATTGTAAAGTTTATGTTATAATTTGTGCTATGCCCGTGTAGGGTCAGACAGGTTCGCAGGATGCAGTGACGAGACACTAGACGAATGGTGGTTTTCGAAATTACTTTTATATAACTCTAGCCGATGGGCTAGGCTGAACAAAACAAGGAAAAAGAACAACACCAACAGTCCACGCAGGGACTCAACAATCTTAGCCAAATATAGTTTCACTTAGCCTTCCAGGGACTGCTGGGTTCGGTAGCGTGGCCGCGTTGAGGTCGCTGAGGCGGCTGTCCTGGGGAAAGTGATGTCGATGGGGGTAACAGGCCCTGAAGAAAATAATAACGTTGGGGCGCAACAAGCCCTGAAGAAAACGAGGACGTTGGGGAGCAACAGGCCCTGAAGGAAACGTGCACGTTGGGGCGCAACAGGCCCTGAAGGTAACGCTGCCGCTGGGGCGCAACAGGCCCTGAAGGAAACGCTGCCGCTGGGGCGCAACAGGCCCTGAAGGAAACGCTGCCGCTGGGGTGCAACAGGCCCTGGAGGAAACGGGGACGTTGGGGCGCAACAGGCCCTGAAGGTAACGCTGCCGTTGGGGTGCAACAGGCCCTGAAGAAAGCAATGCCGTTGGGGCTCAACAGGCCCTGAAGTAAATGATGGAGGTGGCGCGCGGTGATGACGCAGTTCCCCAGAAAGGCCTGTAGCCGTCATTTACCAAGGAGTCTCTTCCTAAGCCAGGGTAGTGAGCCTTTAATCCCGCCTGTGACAAGGTGGCGTATCTTGAGGCCGATGATGGCCGGGTCGGCGTGATGGGGGAAGGCTGGGGGGAAGGGCCCAGGTCTCTGAGGCCTGGTTACCGGTACTCACGGCCACAACCGGAGGTATAGTTCCTCTCTCTCCAAGGCGGGGGTTAGCGGGGATAATTCTCTCAGAACGGGAGCGGGGAGCAGTCTCTGGGCACAGTCTCTCACGTCTCTCTTGTCGGTAAATCGGCTGCTTTCTCCTCGCAGGCTCCTCTCGGTGCCCCTGCAAGTCACCCTGCGTCCTGCCTTCACTCCCTCTCTTCCCCAACTGCCACTTCAGCGCGTCCCCTGCTCCTTTTACACTAGCCCCTCCCCCTGTTACCCTGACAACTTTAGTCGCATGTCTCCCTTTGTAATTCCCCTGTTGTGATTCCTTCAATAACTCTGATGGCGGTCCCCTTGGTTCCGGCCCAAACACTATATGGGGGTCCTCCTCCCCACACTCCTCCACCCTGTAAGCTCGCCAGTCCTCGGGCGAGGGAGTTAGTCTATTAAGATTGGCCTGTAAAGGTGTTAATATTCGTTGCCATACGAACTGATCTTGTTCATACCGTTCGGGGGGTTTGCCGGCTGTTGACCGCTCGGAGCGTCTAAGTTCGACTGGGGTGGAATCTTCTGGGGTGGTGGACGTCGGTGGGCTGCATGGTGCTGGTGGGTTAATTGTGTCAACTGGCTCATTATTGGGTGGAGGGCCCTTGGGAACTGGAGGGAAATCCTCGTCTTCCGAGTCCCAGCATATGGACTCCGGTTCGGATGTCTTCGGGACAGGTTTCAGTTGCTTTGGGTCGGTGGAAATACACGGGCGTAACATATTGCGATGCACAATGCGGGTGGGCAGTGTTTCATCCTGCTCGGGCCGTATTTCGTACACAGGTCCTTCTGGATGGATACGGCGTAGTACCCGATAAGGACTCTCTTCCCAACGTGACTTCAGTTTATTCTGGGGGCGTTGATCTAGTACAAGCACACGGTCCCCGCTTTGGAGATGGGGAGGGGAGGTTGTATTCTTCCCTGGGTGTTCCCAGTCTTGAAGTTTGGTATGTACAATTCGGTGAAGAGTTTGCAGCCTGTGGCGATGATTTCGGACCCAAGATGACACTCCGGTCCAGGGCCGAGGCTCTTCGGGGTCCAACTCTACCTCCGTGATCCCTTTACCCTCTTGTCCGAACAGCAGGAAATAAGGAGTATAGCCCGTAACTCGATGTACCCGATTATTATAAACCCATACTAATTCAGAAACATATTCAGGCCAACGAGCTTTCTTGTCACTCTCCAAAGTGCGTAGCATTTGAATCAATGTCCGATTAAATCGCTCACAAGCCCCATTCCCTTGCGGGTGATATGGTGTGGTCCGGGATTTATCAATCCCATAAAGATGATGTAGTTCCTCCTTAACTTTCCCCAAAAAACATGCTCCCTGGTCGGAATGTATACGTTGAGGACAGCCGTACACTTGTATAAAGTTTCTGCAAATTGCGGAGGCGGCTGACTCCGCTGTCTGGTCTCGAGTAGGGGTGACCACAGCGAACTTGGTGAAATGATCCACCATGACGAGGCAGTGTTCGTATCCCTGGAATGCGGGACCAATGTGCAGATAATCCACCGTCAGGAGCTCAAAGGGTGCTGAAGTCACAATCGTCTGTGTTGTGGCCCTCTGAGCAGGCGGTTAGGCCAATTCACATAAGCGGCAGGTACGGCAAACTTCTTCCACAACAGCTGACAAGCGTGGGTGATAAACTTTCTGTTGTAACCATTGCAAAGTCTTTTTGACTCCAAAGTGGGCCCCTTTTTCGTGAGCCTCTTGAGCCAGCTCGTGTAGTTGAGCTCCGGGTGTAACCACCTGCCAAACAGTCGTTGAGGTTGTTTGCGAAGTGATTTTACGGTACAGTAGTCCCTTTCGGATAATCAGTCTCTCCCATTGTCGCAGCATCAGCGACAGGTCTTGGGTCAAAGTTTGTCGTTGAGTATCAGTGGGTAATTGACCAGCGGCGACCCATGTCCGGAGTGTCATGATCCAGTGTTGGATCTGGCGGTATTAAATGCATTAAGTGAACTTTTTTCCTTTGGTTCCAAAGTGTGTCGTGATTGCCCCCGGTGGCCATTAGAATTATCACACGTGGTGTCGTTCATTCTAAGTTGCCCGGTGGTGGGGAATGGTATCGCACCTTAGGTTTAGGTTAATGTTCACTTAATTATGGATCAGGTGTGACACCCTATAAAGGTGTGCTCAGGGTGTTCACTCACTGCCTGTGATATTGTGAGTTTGTGTTCACTTTTGGTTGGAGAGCCTGGAGGAAGGATGGAGCTGGTGAGGAGTCCGGCGCAGCTTAGCCAGGGGGGACGTGTTTCAGCTATGGTGTCTGGACGAAGGGCTGGCATGGCGTGGTGGAGTCGCAGTGATGGTGTCAGCGGGAAGTGTCTGCATGGGCTGGTGGAGTGGCGACTATGGAGAGTGGCACTCACCATGTGGGACTTGGTTGCTGAGCTGGACTCAAGCATGCTTGACTTCGTGGCAGAAGCTGAACACTTCCTTGGGACTCTGGTACTAAGCAGCTGCAACTGGTGTTGGACTCTGCTCCAAGGCTGCACTAAGGTGAAGGATCCTGTTATGGTGATGGATCCAGGTGGAGGAGAAGATGCACTCAGGTGGAGGGCTCTGTTGCTAGGAGCGCACACAACAGAGCAAAGCTAAGTGGTGTTTCCCCTGTATTGTCTCTTTCCTCATGTGTGTTATTAGTGCAGTGGTGGGATTAGTCTCCGCACCGACCATTCCCTAGTGAGGGTTTAGGGTCAGGGTGAGCAAGGGCGTTAAGGTACGCGTGCGGCGACAGGTGCGGAGCCTGTCTAGGGAATGGTAGGAGTGCAGGGACACTGGCTCAGGGGAGCTTAGGAGGTCTCCATGTCCCCATTCCCTATCGCAGGGCCCACCATTGTTAAAGTTTCCCAGGTTCCCCCTTTATTATCTGATTATTGTATGCATAACGTGTAATACCTAAATTCGCCGGGTGGAGGCGGCGTATCCACCTGCACGTTTTATTATTTAAATGCGCCCCACTGGAGGCGGTGTATCCAGGGTCACGTGTGTTATGGGTCCACCTTGCGGTAACATCTGCGTCCTGACACACGTGATCATGACATGGAGAAGTCCAACTTCTTCATCTTCTTGTTGCTGTTGTATCCACTTATCCCGAGATTGTTCCAGGATGCCCCTGTGGGCCTCTGGGGAAGATACTTTTGCATCAACATTGGTGAGCACGGCAGCGGTAAGAGCGAACGGTATTTCCTCTCCTTCTAATTCTTCATCTCGATTCTGTCCGGGAGTTGTATGTCGAATCCTGGAGAGAGCATCTGCATGAACATTCTCGGCCCATCTTTTGTAAATAATCTTGTAATTGTACTTCGCCATTCGGGCCACCCATCGCTGCTCCAAAGCCCCCAACTTGGCGTTTTCCAAATGAGCCAGTGGGTTGTTGTCAGTTCGCACTACCACCTCGGAGCCCGCTAGGTACTCTGCGAATCTCTCCGTCATAGCCCACACCACTGCGAGGAGCTCGAGTTTAAAAGAGCTGTAATTGTCAGGGTTACGCTCGGAGTCATGGAGTGAACGGCTTCCATAAGCGATCACCCTCTCCCGGCCATCCTGAACCTGTGACAACACAGCCCCTAGCCCGTGAAGACTCCCGTCAGTGTGCAGGATGAACGGCTGAGAGAAATCCGCATAAGCCAACACTGGGGCATCCGAGAGTGCAGCCTTAAGATCTCGGAAGGCCTCTTCCTGAGGGTGTTGCCACTGGATTTTTCGTCCATTGGCCCCAGCGGGAGCCCCCTTCAGCAGGTCATGCAGGGCTCGAGCTCGACATGCAAAATTCTTTACGAAACGACGGTAATATCCAGCTAACCCCAGAAAAGCCCGCACGTCTTTCACCGTCTCGGGGGTAGGCCATTCCTGGATAGCAGCAACCTTCTCTCGGGACGGCCTCACACCCTCTGCCGAAACGACATGACCCAGATACTCAATCTGAGAGCGAAATAGGTTGCATTTCTGAGGCTTCACCTTCAACCCGTACTTTTGCAGCCGGCTGAGTACCTGTCCCAACCGCTTCAGGTGGTCCTCGAAGGAGGCGGCATAGACAATGATGTCGTCCAGGTAGATCAACGTGGCCTCAAAATTGAGATCTCCTAAAAATTGCTCCATCAATCGCTGAAAGGTCCCGGGGGCGTTGGCCAGCCCGAATGGCATACGATTAAACTCAAACAGTCCCATGGGCATTATGAACGCCGTCTTAGCTCTGTCCTTTTCTGACATGGGCACCTGCCAGTACCCACTGGCCAAGTCCAGGGTCGAAAAATATGTTGCTTTGCCCAATGCAGACAGAGATTCTTCTATGCGGGGCAGTGGGTATGAGTCTTTAATAGTGCAAGCATTCAATTTACGATAATCCACACAGAATCGTAGTGTACCATCTTTCTTCCGGACCAACACGATGGGGGCCGCCCAAGGGCTTTGACTTTCCCGTATCACCCCTTTTTGCAGCATCTGAGCCAGCAAAGTTTTCACCTCTTGATAGAGTTGTGGCGGGATCTGTCGATATCGTTCTCGGATAGGGGCCGCTCCTGCTGTGGGGATCTCATGAGTGATGGCGGTGGTACACCCAAAGTCGTCCTCATGACTAGCAAATACTTCGTGGTACTGTCCCAGCAATGCTTTTACTTGTGAAAGTTGGGCCGCAGTTAGTCCAGAAAGCTCGGCCCGCATCTGCTCCAAAATATTTTGGCCCTTCTCTTGTGTCGAGACTTCGTGGGCCTGTAAGGTTCGTATTGTTACCTCCCAAGGATCCTCGGGGTGTACTCGGAATTGAACCGCAGGAGCGGGCAGCACTTCTTCTAAAGGCTTTACTAGTTTGGCCAGTACAGTCCGTGCTTTCAGAATGGTATCTCTGTCTTCAAGGTTAACGCAGCGGACCAGGACGGTTCCTTTTCGCACCGTAGCGAGGGAACGAGCCACCAGTATGCCAGGAGGTAAGTGCTCTGAGTGACACGGCTCCACCTGCACCTCTACGCCCTCCAAAGGTATCGGGGTCCGAATTGGCAGGGCCACCACTGTCTGTCCAGGAGGCAGCACAAGCAGGGGTGCCGCTGACGCGATGACCTTACCCAGAGCCTCACCCTCCTGGCAGTCCCGATGCACCCGCGCACCTCGCACCAGCTGCTGGAATACCTGTCCCTGAGCTGTGCGAGAACCCCACTGCTTCAGTGTCCTTTGTGTGGGATCATTAAGCAACAGGTTACCAAACTCTTTTAAAATATTCATGCCTAGGGTGACGGGGTGTCGTTGATCAGCTTCTCCTTGAGTCAGCACCACCCCTCTGCGGCCGAGGGGTTTACCGCACAACGTCATCTGCACCCACACTATCCCGGCAACCGGGACCGGCAGTTGGTTAGCGGCTACTAGTCTAATCATGGGTCCCCACTGGGGCCTTGCTGCCTCTGGAAAGATTTGTTGAAAGTACGCTGCGGGCATAGTGGTTACTTGGGACCCCGTGTCCACCAGACACCGGACGGCCCGGCCCTCTACTTCTGCCCAAACTACCGGACACTTTGCTATCAAATCTTCGGGACTTCCACCACCCCTAGTTGTGGTTTTCGGCTCCGAGCGGCGTCCCCCCAGCCCAGAGCCCTTTAGTTTAATGGCCGCCGGGGTGGGTATCTCCCACGCCGCAGACACTCTCGGGCGAAGTGGCCTGGTTCTCCACACTCATAACACCGGGCCGGTATAGGTTGACCACCCCGCGGAGAACGTGACCCCCAGGGACCGGGATTAACACTGGGTCGTCCAGTCTCTGGTTCGGTTCTTCTCTTTACTTCAGCCAACTCGCTCTTAATATTTTTCAATTCTCGCTTCATCTCCTCCACCCACTGGGGTTCCTCAACTGTGTTCGAGGAGGCCTCCACACCTCGGACCTTCCCCACGGGGACCGCCATCCCCTGCTCTTGCTCCCGAACCCGTGCCTGACTTCCCACTTCTGAAAAGTCTATTTGGGAATTCATTCTGATCTGTTCCCGTAATGCCTGTTTTATCAGTGGATCTCGCAGTCCAGTCACCAGTAGGTCACGTAGGGTAATGTCAACAGGTCCTACCCCTACCCCGTCTTTTCTTTCAATAGCCGTATGCAATTCTTGGAGCACATTCATATACTGAGTAATCGTCTCCCCCTCTGCCTGCATCCGACTAAACACACGGGTCCTTAACTCTCCCACATCAGTGAGATCTCCGTGGGTCTGTTCCACTATCTGCAACACCTTTTCAAAAGTGTTGCGGAGCCCCGGAGGTTTCAACCTCACTGACCTCCGCACCTCCCCGTCTACGGCCATGAGTGCCACTTCAGCTTCCAGGTCAGGGGTCATTGGGTGCATCCGAAAGAGCCCCCGCATTCGCTCTGTCCAGCTCCATAGCATAGTATTGGAGCCGGAAAATCTAGGCAGGTTGTTCAGCATGGCCCCCAATGAAATGCTAGTACGGGGACCGTCATTATTTACAGATTCTACAGCTTTCCCCTGACCTGCACCACCACCGTCTATGCTCGGAGACTGCATCCTGCTGACTACGCCAAATGTAGGGTCGGACAGGTTCGCAGGATGCAGTGACGAGACACTAGACGAATGATGGTTTTCGAAATTACTTTTATATAACTCTAGCCGATGGGCTAGGCTGAACAAAACAAAGAAAAAGAACAACACCAACAGTCCACGCAGGGACTCAACAATCTTAGCCAAATATAGTTTCACTTAGCCTTCCAGGGACTGCTGGGTTCGGTAGCGTGGCCGCGTTGAGGTCGCTGAGGCGGTTGTCCTGGGGAAAGTGATGTCGATGGGGGCAACAGGCCCTGAAGAAAATAATAACGTTGGGGCGCAACAAGCCCTGAAGAAAACGAGGACGTTGGGGCGCAACAGGCCCTGAAGGAAGCGGGGACGTTGGGGCGCAACAGGCCCTGAAGGTAACGCTGCCGCTGGGGCGCAACAGGCCCTGAAGGAAACGCTGCCGCTGGGGCGCAACAGGCCCTGAAGGAAACGCTGCCGCTGGGGCGCAACAGGCCCTGGAGGAAACGGGGACGTTGGGGCGCAACAGGCCCTGAAGGTAACGCTGCCGTTGGGGCGCAACAGGCCCTGAAGAAAACAATGCCGTTGTGGCGCAACAGGCCCTGAAGAAAGCAATGCCGTTGGGGCTCAACAGGCCCTGAAGTAAATGATGGAGGTGGCGCGCGGTGATGACGCAGTTCCCCAGAAAGGCCTGTAGCCGTCCTTTACCAAGGAGTCTTTTCCTAAGCCAGGGTAGTGAGCCTTTAATCCCGCCTGTGACAAGGTGGCGTATCTTGAGGCCGATGATGGCCGGGTCGGCGTGATGGGGGAAGGCTGGGGGGAAGGGCCCAGGTCTCTGAGGCCTGGTTACCGGTACTCATGGCCACAACCGGAGGTATAGTTCCTCTCTCTCCAAAGCGGGGGTTAGCGGGGATAATTCTCTCAGAACGGGAGCGGGGAGCAGTCTCTGGGCACAGTCTCTCACGTCTCTCTTGTCGGTAAATCGGCTGCTTTCTCCTCGCAGGCTCCTCTCGGTGCCCCTGCAAGTCACCCTGCGTCCTGCCTTCACTCCCTCTCTTCCCCAACTGCCACTTCAGCGCGTCCCCTGCTCCTTTTACCCTAGCCCCTCCCCCTGTTGCCCTGACAACTTCAGTCGCATGTCTCCCTTTGTAATTCCCCTGTTGTGCTTCCTTCAATAACTCTGATGGCGGTCCCCTTGGTTCCGGCCCAAACACTATATGGGGGTCCTCCTCCCCACACCCGCAAGGGCATTAGTAGAGATTAGAGTTGAGTGAAACAGGTCGGTCAGATTGAAAAGTCGCCGACTTTCGCCAAAGTCGGGTTTCATGAGATGAAACCCGACCACAGCGTGAAGTTGGCCATGCGGTCGGCGACCCAAGCGTCAAAGTCGGGTTTCCCCGAATGCTTGCACGTGACTTTTTTCAGCCAATGAGAGAAGCGTAGCATAGCTGGAGTGGGAGAGAGTGAGAGGGAGAGAGAGAAGAGAGAGAGAGAGAGATTTCGCTGCCTCTGGGGTTAAAATTCATGCCAGGTGTGTTTACAGTCCTCCACTCACTGCTGACTTTTCTCCCCATTGACTTGCATTGGGTTTCGTGTTTCACGACTTTTTCCGACTTTTCCCTATAGTCGGCCGATTTCGTTCGACTCGACTTTTGAGAAAGTCGGGTTTCATGAAACCTGACTCGACCCTAAAAAAGACAGTCGCTCATCTCTAGTAGAGATGTGTCTCTGGAGGAGTGTACTTTTTCCCCTGCATGACATTGACTAATCGTAAGCAAGAGGTGTTAAGCACCTAAAAAAAACCGAACATGCCTTCTCCTGACTGACAGCCCCACTGGCAGCTTTGGGCAGAGGTGAGTTTCATGCACTTTCAGATTTTATCAGGATTATCAGTGTGGGGAGGGGAAGAGAGAATACAGAAGAGCTGAGTGTAATTGCAAGTACTTCTAGATCTTCTTTCATCACAAACACATCCAGCTTTCAACTCACAACATCCAGTGTGGGGGAGTGAGAATAAAGCAGAGGTGAGTGTGATTGCAAACACTTCCAGATCTCTCATCACAATCACCTTCAGTTTTCATCTCAGGACAATCAGTATAGGGGCAAGGGATACTGCATAGCTGAGTATAATTATTCCTTCAGTTTTCATTTTGCAGCAGTCAATGTGGTTAGAAAGGGAGTAATGCAGAGCTGAATGTCAAACACCTCTGCAGCTGCAGCTCTACCCTCAGAGCACTGTCAACTCAGCTGTATCCCCCTGCTCCACACTGACTGCTGTGAAGTGAAAGCTGGAGGTGTTTCTAATTACACTCCATTCTGCTTTATACTGCACAGTAGCTTCAGAGATCATAGCTAAGTGGAGGCATGTCTGTAGTCACACGTTTCCCAGGATAAGACATTTTCTTCTGACTTTCTGAGGGCATGTTCTCTTTTCTCCAAAGTGATGCCTCCAGCTGTTTGATTGCTCAACGTCATGCAGGCAAAAAAAGTACACACCCTCAGAAAAGAATCTCTGGTAATGCTTCCTTGGACATACACTGCTCAAAAAAATAAAGGGAACACTAAAACAATAGAATATAACTCCAAGTAAATCAAACTTCTGTGAAATCAAACTGTCCACTTAGGAAGCAACACTGATTGACAATCAATTTCACATGCTCTGATGCAAATAGACAACAGATGGAAATTATTGGCAATTATCAAGACACCTTCAATAAAGGAGTGGTTCTGCAGGTGGGGACCACAGACCACATCTCAGTACCAATGCTTTCTGGCTGATGTTTTGGTCACTTTTGAATGTTGGTTGTGCTTTCACACTCGTGGTAGCTTGAGATGGACTCTACAACCCACACAAGTGGCTCAGGGAGTGCAGCTCATCCAGGATGGCACATCAATGCAAGCTGTGGCAAGAAGGTTTACTGTGTCTCTCCTCATAGTGTCCAGAGGCTGGATGCGGTACGAGGGAGCACAACCCCCATCTGTGGATGTCAGGCCCTCAAACCATCCTCATGGAGTCGAATTCTAACCGTTTGTGCAGACACATGCACATTTGTGGCTTGCTAAAGGTCATTCTGCAGGGCTCTGGCAGTGCTCCTCCTGTTCCTCCTTGCACAAAGGTGGAGGTAGCGGTCCTTCTGCTGGGTTGTTGACCTCCTATGGCCCCCTCCACGTCTCCTGGTGTACTGGCCTGTCTCCTGGTAGCACCTCCAACCTCTGGACACTATGCTGACAGACAGAGCAAACCTTCTTGCCACAGTTCGCATTGATGTGCCAACTGTTGGCAGCTCAGTACCCTCCTGTAGTTACTGACACCAGGAATGCAATAACATTACTAAAACTTGGTACTATGATTAAAACTAGCATTAGAACCACAGCATGTGGTCATACACTATATTGAAAGTAGTGGTGGACCCATTTCATCTTTATTAGAGATTGGCGGACCCCTGGAGATTCGGATCCAGTGGGTTTGGTTGAACAGTTAAAAAAAAGTTCGGGTTTGGGTAACAGAATTATACCTGGACCCGAATTCACTTGAATGGGGTCTCGAACATCCAGTGTTTGCCATGCTGTCATGTGTATGACAGCGCGGCAAACACTGCTTCTGATCTGCGGTAAAATTATTACCGCCAGTCAGACAGCCACGGTTCCTAAGTTATCGAATGACAGAGGGAGACCGCAGCTGTGATCGGAGGTATAAAGTTTACCTCTGGTCACTAGAATCAGCTGATGGGACTACTGCTTCCATCAGCCTACGCCTGCTGCCGCTAATAACAGTGAGAGCAGACGGCGGCAGATGGAAGTATTCATTGGCGCCTGTGCTCTAAATAAATAATTTAAAAAACTGTTGTGGGTTCCTCTGTATTTTTAATAACCAGCCAAGCAAAACTCACAGCTGGGAGCTGCAACTCTCAGCTGTCAGCATTAGCAAGGCTGGTTATCAAGAATAGAGGGGTCCGCCATGCTGTTTTTTTAATTATTTAAAAAAAATAATTTTAAAAAATTTTGTGGGGTTCTCCCCATTGTTGACAATCAACCTTGCAAAAGCAGACAGCCGGGGGCTAGTATTCTCAGGCAGGTAAGGGGCCATGTATATTCCCCCCAGCCTAAAAATAGCAGCCTGCAGCTGCCCAGAAAAGGCGTATCTATTAGCTCTTCCCACTTTCACTGTAGCGGTGGCAAGTGGGGTTCATATTTGTGAGATTGATGTCGCCTTTGAATTTTATGGTGACATCAAGCCCACGGCTTAATAATGGAGAGGGGTGTATAAGACACATATCCAATGCTAGTCCTAAGGTTGTATTGTAAATAAAGACACAGCCAGAATAAAGTCTTTTATTTGAAATAAAAACAAAACACACTCTTCCTTTCTATATTTAAAAATAACAATCAGTTATACTCACCTAACGCCCATTCCATTGAAGCCCTCGTCTCCTGTAATAAAACAAAAATAAAAAAGAACCAGATCCCTCACCTGTCCGATGTTCTGTCCCACGCCGTAATCCTTGTCTGGGTTGCAAGGCTGTAGTTCAACGCATCAGACACGTGTTTCTTCGGGCCCATTTCATATCTGTTCAATCCAGCCTACTAAAATGTCATGAATATTATTAATGTACACAATATGCAGAATGTACTGATTGAATACATATAAGAGTAATTTTCAGCCTTGATGAGCAGAGAACGGCAGGAGGATGCTGTGGTTGGAAAATTTACCACCTGAAACAAAAGCAAGCAGCAAATGTGGGTCAAATATGCTCTGCTTTGTGCAAAAATAAGCAAAGTTGGGCAATGCTAGCGAGATACTGTTCAGAAAATACTACAGAAAAGTCAGGTTTGACTGTGTCAAGTTCAAGGGAAATGTTAAAGTCACCAATAATGAGAACCAGTACCTGACAATGCAGGTCAGTGTAGGGCCCACGATGCCTGTGAGGCACACTATGCCCAGGTGTCAACGCTTGGTGGATGTGTGCACTTCATGTACTGAGAAGTTTGTGGGGCTGTGCTATGTATCAGGACCGAGGCACTCAAGAGTTTGACCCCTATTTCCAACCCCCACTGACCCAGCAACAATATGATTGCATTTATGGCAGCTTACCAAAGGCCCCTATGTCTACCATGTTTGCGGATGGGCTTCATAGGAGACTAGCAATTTTACAACACAATGCAATATTACAATATTGCAGTGTATTGTACAAAAAAATTGAGTGATCCCTTGTTTAAGCCCCTTGGGGGAGGGACAATGAAAAATGTTAAAAATAAAAAATATAAGTTCATATCACCGTCTTTCCTAGAACATAAATTAAATCTAAAAAATAAGACAATATTTCATATCGCCACGTACGTAATTGTCCAAATTAATAAAATGTCCTACCCTCAGAACAACAATCATCAAGCAAAAAATTAAATTATGTCCGAGAGTGAATCAGTATTACTCTCCCAGAATCAACACCCAAGATAACTGGGTTAATAGAATAACTCCAAAAGACATAAGAAACAAAAAAGTGGAGTAGAAAAATCCCACAAAGCATGATCAATAAATGAATAAATATTTATTTGGTCAAAATCACATATAAATATATAATTCAGTAAAAATGAATGTAACCCATACAGGTATGAAACAATGGAGGAGACATGAAGGTAAGCTGAGACAAAAAGGAAAAGCAAAATACATCCTAGGAAAGCTGAATAAGGATAACACTCATTAATCCATAATATCCAAGTGGCTGAGGAGAGCGAGCTAACAACATACAAAGGTGTCAAAAGAGCAGTGCCCCATGATAGCTCCCACTCTTTCAATCATTCATTCAAGCTTACCCATATACACTCACTGGCCACTTTATTAGGTACACCTGTCCAACTGTGTGTTAAGACTTAATTTCTAATCAGCCAATCACATGGCGGCAACTCAGTGCATTTAGGCATGTAGACATGGTCAAGACAATCTCCTGCAGTTCAAACCGAGCATCAGTATGGGGAAGAAAGGTGATTTGAGTGCCTTTGAACGTGGCATGATTGTTGGTGCCAGAAGGGCTGGTCTGAGAATTTCAGAAACTGCTGATCTACTGGGATTTTCACGCACAACCATCTCTAGGGTTTACAGAGAATGGTCCGAAAAAGAAAAAAAATCCAGTGAGCGGCAGTTCTGTGGCCGGAAATGCCATGTTGATGCCAGAGGTCAGAGGAGAATGGGCAGACTGGTTCGAGCTGATAGAAAGGCAACAGTGGCTCAAATTGCCACCCGTTACAACCAAGGTAGGCAGAAGAGCATCTCTGAACGCACAGTGCGTCGAACTTTGAGGCAGATGGGCTACAGCAGCAGAAGACCACACTGGGTACCACTCCTCTCAGCTAAGAACAGGAAACTGAGGCTACAATTTGCACAAGCTCATCGAAATTGGACAGTAGAAGATTGGAAAAACGTTGCCTGGTCTGATGAGTCTCGATTTCTGCTGCGACATTCGGATGGTAGGGTCAGAATTTGGCGTAAACAACATGAAAGCATGGATCCATCCTGCCTTGCATCAACGGTTCAGGCTGGTGGTGGTGGTGTCATGGTGTGGGGAATTTTTTCTGGGCACTCTTTGGGCCCCTTGGTACCAATTGAGCATCGTTGCAACGCCACAGCCTACCTGAGTATTGTTGCTGACCATGTCCATCCCTTTATGACCACAATGTACCCAACATCTGATGGCTACTTTCAGCAGGATAATGCGCCATGTCATAAAGCTCGAATCATCTCAGATTGGTTTCTTGAACATGACAATGAGTTTACTGTACTCAAATGGCCTCCTCAGTCACCAGATCTCAATCCAATAGAGCATCTTTGGGATGTGGTGGAACGGGAGATTCGCATCAGGGATGTGCAGCCGACAAATCTGCGCCAACTGTGTGATGCCATCATGTCAATATGGTCCAAAATCTCTGAGGAATGCTTCCAGCACCTTGTTGAATCTCTGCCACGAAGAATTGAGGCAGTTCTGAAGGCAAAAGGGGGTCCAACCCCTTACTAGCATGGTGTACCTAATAAAGTGGCCAGTGAGTGTATAAAGAGATGGCTCCCCCAGCTCGCCTAGAAGCCCCTTGATGAGCGTTTCACGGTCCAGCTTTCTCAAATGGGTTAAGAATTGCCCAGTCTCACAGGTTTAAATTATTATTATTACTATACATTTTTATAGCGCCATTTATTCCATGGCGCTTTATATGTGAAAAGGGGCAAATATGGACAAGTACAATAAATAAATACAAGACACATAAGTACAGGAGGAGAAAGGTCCCTGCCCACAAGGGCTCACAGTCTACAGGGGATGGATGAGGATACAGTAGGCGAGAGTAGAGCTGGTCGTGCGGCGGTGCAGTAGACTGAGGATCACTGCAGGTTGTAGGCTTGTCGGAAGAGGTGGGTCTTCAGATTCTTTTTGAAGGTTTCCATGGTAGGCGAGAGTCTGATGTGTTGAGGTAGAGAATTCCAGAGTATGGGGGAAGCACGGGAGAAGTCTTGTATGCGGTGGTGGGAGAAAGAGATAAGAGGATAGTAGAGAAGGAGATCTTGGGAGGATCGAAGGTTGCGTGTGGGTATGTAGCGGGAGACCATGTCACAGATGTAAGGAGGAGACAGGTTGTGGATGACTTTGTATGTCATAGTTAGGGTTTTGAACTGGAACCTCTGTTCGATAGGAAGCCAATGAAGTGCTTGGCATAGGGGAGAGGCTGGGGAATAATGGGGAGACAGGTGGATTAGTCAGGCAGCAGAATGTAGGATGGATTGGAGTGGTGTTAGAGTGATTGGATTGGTGCTAGAGGGGAGGCCACAGAGTAGGTAGTTGCAGTAGTCTAGGCGGGAGATGATAAGGGCATGCACTAGTGTTTTAGTGGTTCATGGTCAATGAATGCTTGGATCCGGGATAGAACTAATACCGGAAATGCAGCAGACTCACGGCATGTGGATTAATCTATACCGGTGATGAAGTTTTTTTTAACTATCTACAATGAATAGAAGTAGTCCGCTATTTGGTGAAATGACTCTCTTCTTCCTGATTCTTCCTTTTGTTTGAAAAGTAAAGAACTTATAGCTCTTGGAGGGCAAATAAGAAAAATTACAAGCAAAAAGAGGCTCAATGAGACTTGACCAAGGGCCTCAATAAGCCTGGAACCAGCCCTAGTTTTATAAGATATGAAATGAGGAAGACAAGAAGCAAAGTCCTCAAGAAAATGGTGGGATGAATCCTTGGGGGGTCATACGCAACCTGGAAGAAGACTCCAAGAGTGTACACATTAATGGAGAGGGATGAAAGTGAGAGTAACAAAGACTGACCTGGTGCTTTGTCTGTACTCAGGTCTGGGGATATGACAAAAGTGTTAATCTCTGTGAAGTTGAGCATCAGGGAAGTGATGGCAGACAAAGATGGGCAAAGATACTGTGCAGAATTTTCTACGTAAAAATGAGCAACCATGAGAAAGAAATAAAAATAATGTATGCAGGATATAGGAAAGCTAAATTTGTCATTTACTTCTCCATAGTATGTGCAGTGTAATCAATAAGTATAATAAATATTCCGGCAGCCCTATTCAAAACGCCAAACAGTGATGTCACCATGAGACGTGTTATAGCTGCGCTATATGGGATAATCTCAGCCCTAATATTTCTTCTCATCTTTTTTTTTTGGCTTATTCATCTCTAGTTTTCCTTCCTTTCTTTTTATTGTATCATACTTGACATCTTTGTTGTGTAGACAGAAGCAGAATGATCAGATAGTGATGAGCGAACGTGGGCGGATAAGGTGTTATCCGGCATGCTCGACTGCTAACTGAGTGTCTTCTGCGTGCTCGAAAAATATGTTCGAGTCCCTGTGGCTGCATGTCTCGCGACTGTTACCAGACTGTTGCTTGTTGCCTAACAAACAGGTAATCCCCGCATGTGTGGGGGCTGTCTAACATCTGTGAGACTTGCAGCCGGGGGACTTGATCATACAGTAGTATTCGAGCACGCCGAAGACACTCAGATAACACCTGCACGTTCGCTTTTCACTATTAGTAGAGTCATCTCAGTATAATTAGTGGCTGCACCAATTAATGACATGTCTATTTTACTACTGGAGGCCTAGGTAATGCAGGATAGTAACACATAATATTCTAAAAGGCCTCCATACACAATAGATAGCTATCGGACAATCATTCGGCTGTTGCCTATCTCTCGGCACCACCATACACAAGAACGCCCTCCATTGTTTGCTATGAGGAGTCTAGTAGAACATTGCCTTTGTGTAGACTAAAAGGAACTTTACATTTCAATGGCCGGATACTTCTCTTCCCTGAAATCATGGGTCAGGGAAGAGTCAGAGGTCCAAATATACATGGTTGGCCAATCTTACCGAAATCGGTGGATTTGGCCAACTTTCATCTAATGTGTACAAAGGGTCTGTATGCAGCTGACCTGTCACAATTTGGTCTATAGTGGAGGGGTCTGGATTCCAACACTTCCAGGAACAACTAAGATAAAGCTGAGACATCCTGCTGTACGGTTCATGCTAAAAGTATAGGAAGGGAGTGTGCCTCCACCAATATGGCCTTCCATGGGACAAGTTTTCTAAATACAAAATACCAGAAGTTTCCATCCACTATATATAAAGACACATCTGCAGGTTTTTCTCAATATCTGACATGAAATCAGAATAAACCTTTCCTGTTTTAGGTCAATTAGGATTACCATAATTATTAATATTTGCCAAATGCCAGAATGAGAGAGAGAGAGAATGTTTTAAGGAATTTTTATTACTTACTTCCAAGTCAAAAGTTTCAATCCATTTCATTAGTATTTGGTACCATTGCCCATAAGCTGAATGACTTGGATGAAACGTTTGGGTTCTCCTTCCACAAGCTTCTCACAATAGTTGGATGGAATTTTGGCCCATTCCTACTGACACAACTGGTGCAGCAGGGCTATGTGCACACGTCCCGTGGAAATTTCGGCGGGAATTCCGCAACTCCCTGCCGCGGGAAATACGTGAGAAATCCGCATGCGTAATTCCCACGAAAAACTGGCGTTTTGCAAGCGTATTTAGCTTGCAGAATGCTAGCGTTTTCCAAGCGATCTGTAGCATTGCTTGGAAAACTGATTGACAGGTTGGTCACACTCGTCAAACATAGCGTTTGACTAGTGTGACCAACTATTTACTATTGAGGCTGTCTATGCGGCATCAGTAGTGAAAAGATATAAAGTTTAAAATAATTTAAAAAATAAAAAATCGTGTTATTCTCACCTTCCGGTGTCCCACGCATCGTCCCCAGGCCTCAGTGATGCTTCCGGCAAGTCCCGGTCCCAGCGATGCCTTGCGGCAATGACCTTTGATGACTAGCGGTCTCGCGATAACGTAGATTCTGCGATTACGCAAAAAGAATGAGCATGCTGCGTCTTTTTCCACAATGCAATTCCGCCGGGGAAAAATATGCAGCATTAGCACAGCTTGTGCGGAATACCATTGAATTCAATGGGTTGCTTATTTTATGCGTTTTTGCAGCGTTTTCGAGGCGAAAAAACGTGGCAGAAACGCAATTCCGGACGTGTGCACATAGCCTAAAGGATCCAGGTTTGTAGGTCACCTTGCTTTACATACAAACCTGTATGTAAACTTCTGGTTTCAACTGTAACTACACTAGGTCATTGTCAGGAATCAAATGGAAAACATGACACTAGAATGAAAAGAAGCCCAGGCAGGGTACGGTACAGAAGGTCTATCGTAGAAGACCAAACAATTTATTTCACTTCCCTTTTCTTCTTTAGTACACGTGATAGAAAAAAAACAAAAAATCCCTAGCGTGCTTGTGTGTCTGAGGTGAGGTGAATGTGGGCTACCATAACCTGAAACTAGGAACTGACAACGAAATGTAGAACGTGTCCAGTTGTGGATGTGGATGAAGTCGTAGAGGATTATAGAACCAAGAGATTTTGTTGCATAACAAGGGTATGTGTTCACTATGTCTTTTTTAGGTGGAATCTATCTGGAATCCACCTGAAAAAACACCGTAGACTCACAGAAAAAAAAAATAACATAATGCACAGTACATAAAAACAACATTGCTGTGCACTTATCCACTCCTTTGTTGCTTCTTTTAACCGCTTTAGGTTTCGGAAACTGAGAAGCGGATGGTTATTCTTGGGGCGGTTTCTGCTACTTGCTAGTTATAAAACTCAAGATAGAAACAAAATGAACACATACCTTGCAGTATATAAGTAAATGTAATAGTGCATCTAAATAACATAGGGGACTTAGAAAACACTGTTTTTGATTAAAAAAAGAAGCGTAAAAGCCATCCCACCATGACAATAGTACCTAGTCGGGATGGTCCCATATGGTCACTAATATTAAAACCTTACCATGTGTCAAAAATGACCTCAATGTGAATAGGGCAGAGCAGGATCGGGGCCCAACTATGGACACCCAGCCATGGAGAACTATGTAAACATAATGCCCAGCTCAAAATCCACTCCAGGGACTGGACTCCCTTTCTTTAAGCTGGGCATTCTCCCTTTGAAACTGAAAGGGAGAAGATACAGATTAGATATTAGAAAAACTTTTGGCAGTGAGGGTGACCAATTAGTGGAGCAGGCTGTGACGATAGGTGGTGAGTTCACCTTCAATGGAAGTCTTCAAACAGAGACTGGACAGAATTCTGTCTGAGATGGTTTAATGAATCCTGCATTGTGTAGGGGGTTGGACAAGAAGACCCTTGAGGCCCCTTCCAACTCTAACATTATATGATTCTGCTGTCGTTGGGAAACATTCAGTTTCAACTCAGGTTTGGAGATGGGCTAGGCCACTCCAGGACCTTGAAATGATTCTTACGGAACCCAATGCTTTTACTGAGGTAAGGAGGTTGTTGGCCAAAATCTTTCTATATATGACCCCATCCATCCTTCCTTCAATACGGTGCATTCGTCATGTCTCCTTTACAGAAAAGCACCCCCAAAGTATGATGCTTCCCCAACATGTTTCATGGTTGTGACAGAGTTCTTGGGGTTGTACCCATCCTTCTTCGTCCTCCTAACACGGCGAGTGGAGTTGAAACCAAAAAGTTCTATTTTGGCCTAATCTGACCACATGACCTTCTCCTGTGTCTCCTCTGGATCATTCAGATGGTCATTGGTGAACATAAAATGGTCCTGGACATGTTCTGGCATGTGCAGGGGGACCTTGTGTGCCCTGCAAAATTTTCATCCATGATGGCGTAGTGTGTTACTATCAGTAATGTTTGAGACTTTGGTCCCATCTCTCTTCAGATCATTGACCAGGTCCTCCTGTGTAGTTCTGGGCTGATTCCTGACCTTTCTCAGAATCATCCTTACCCCACGAGGTGATAGGTACTGCTGTTGTGGTTGTCAAAATATTATTGGTAGGGGTTTGTGCCGAGCATAAAAGTATGATAGCTTCCACATGGATGTTATTACTGGGACAGTGCCACTTTGGTCAGTCCTTCCATATGGGCCCTACATTGTTGAATTTCTTAATGGTGGTATCACTACCATTGTGTAGTCTAGTGGTTGCATTCAAAATATGGAGATTGCATTGTTGTTTCAATACAAATTATGACCTACGTAAAATGGAGTGTGTGGCTAATGAAATGCTGACATCTGAAGTTTTTGCTAGGGCATTTGTATTTTTGCTTTCCTAGGTGAATAAAGCCATTGTGGTGTCTTTCGAATGGCGTTTAGCTGCCATTACTGGGAATGATCGACACAATAAAATGAATAGGGGCGCTCAGGATTTGGGTGGAATTGGGTTTTACATGTCTACATTGGTAACAGTCTTTTTGGTCTTTTCTGTAGGAGACAGATCATCGTGTACACCTGGAATAACCATGGCAGGAAACCAAAACTCTGGCACATTATCGGGGCAGTCTCTTGTCCTGCATTGCCTGGTGCGGCTCTGTGACCTGGAATTACCGAATGTTACTTGGTGTAAAATAGCGGGACAACAGTGTGATCCCTTGACAACCAGAGATGTGATCTACTTTAAGCTGGAGGACAAGAGAGAAGACAGCACTGTTTATGTTCTGAAATTTGACTCTGTACAAATTAACGACACTGGATATTATCAATGTAAAGCCAAGTTTAATGATCAGCAGATAATGGGTCGCCCGGTAGAACTTAATATTGCTGGTGAGTCCCATAGGTTTTCATTGTGATCATGTAAACTGCAAATTATATAAGCTCATAGGCCAATGCAAAGGGGGGTTTGGTTTCTTCTTGTGGAGACAGCAGCTGCCGAGGGAAACTGATAGACCATGATCCTTGGAGAAAGGTATGCACGTTAGAAAAAATGAGAGCTTTCTGTCTCATGCCACATATTGAAGTATAACACTCTCTACACCAACTGGTGGTCTCTTATATTAACAATATATCCTTTGACCCAACGTCAAGTCCTCCTAGCCAACTGACACCATGTTGTGCACTGTCAGGGTGGCAAGACACCTAAAGTATCTGCTCTTATCAGTGAATATGGCAGCAGCTTCTCCCTTGGCCCCAAAAACTGAAGCCATGGGAATAGTAGTTTGAGAGCAAAAGGTTTAGGGGTTGACCGTGGGGCACCAGAATTCACAGTATGGGGCCCCATATCAGTCACGTCACAATTCTGTACACCCCTATTCTAGGTCTTTTGGCTAAGATGTAAAATTTTACATTTCCCAGCTGAAGATCTGATTGATCAGTTTTAAACTGTAAATCTTCCACGATTTTTATTTTTGACTTCTCGGGACTCAATTCCCATATGGGTTACCATTTCCAGAGAGGGGATTGTGTGGCCATCAAATTCCACTCCACCCTGTAACCCCTGGCTTCTTATTTTGGATGAGAACTGAAGCAGACTGTGACGAACGGGGGTCCCGCTGCCACCAAAACGCGACGGACAGTGGACCCTGTGTCACCAATATGTAGTGTTGAGCATTCCGATACCGCAAGTATCGGGTATCGGCCGATACTTGCTGTATCGGAATTCCGATACCGACTTCCGATATTTTTTCAATATCGGAATCGGAAGTTCAAAGTTGATTGACAGCCTGACGTCATCATGATGCGCGGTGTGTGCGCATCATGATGCGCCGTCATTTCGGGCCTTCCGGGGGTCTCTACCGGCCTGCCGGGGGGCTGTGCCGGCCTGCCGGGGGGCTGTGTGGACTGCCCGGGGTCTGTACCGGCCTGCCGGGGGGCTGTGCCGGCCTGCCGGTGGTCTGTGCACCCTGTGGGGGTCTGTACCGGCCTGCCGGGGGGCTGTGCTGATGTCCGGGGGTCTGTGCACCCTGTGGGGGTCTGTACCGGCCTGCCGGGGGGCTGTGCTGATGTCCGGGGGTCTGTGCAAGCATCGTCCGATGGGACTACAAGTCCCATCTGGCGATGCCTGCTACCATGACAGTGATTGACACATTAGCCAATGATGGGACAGTAGTAGTCCCATCATCCGGCTAATGTGTTAAATGTTAAAAAAAAAAATAAAAAAAAATACTACATACATACTACATGCATGCTACATACATACTACATGCTACATACATACTACATACATACCACATACATACTACATACATGCTACATATATACTACATACATACTACATACATAACACATATATACTACATACATACTACATACATACTACATACATACTACATACATACTACATACATACTACATGCATGCTACATACATACTACATGCTACATACATACTACATACATACTACATGCATGCTACATACATACTACATGCTACATACATACTACATATATACTACATGCATGCTACATACATACTACATGCTACATACATACTACATATATACTACATACATACTACATACATGCTACATATATACTACATGCATGCTACATACATACTACATGCTACATACATACTACATATATACTACATGCATGCTACATACATACTACATGCTACATACATACTACATACATACTACATACATACTACATGCATGCTACATACATACTACATGCTACATACATACTACATATATACTACATGCATGCTACATACATACTACATGCTACATACATACTACATATATACTACATGCATGCTACATACATACTGCATGCTACATGCATGCTACATACATACTACATACATACTACATGCTACATACATACCACATATATACTACATACATACTACATACAATACATTCATACAATACATACATAGACATACAGTACATATAACATAGAGTAACATACTTACCAATACTTGTCACATTGTTCCCCGAAGCCATTGTCTTTTACGGAATAAATATTAACATAACAAACCACAAAAATACTCACCCACGATCCGAAGCAGTCCACGAGTGTGTCCCACGACGATCTTGGGTAGAGAACTGCAGCATCAGCTGTTGCTGCCGTTCTCTACGGGCTGCAGGAATCCAATGACGGAAGGTAGGTATCCTTCCGCACTGTATTCCTCCGCCACTTAAAAAAAAAAAAGTCCCTAGTCTCACTTTATGCCATTGCTGCGTGGGAATTCCCACGCAGCAATGGCATAAAGTGAGACTAGGGACTTTTTTTTTTTAAGTGGCGGAGGAATACAGTGCGGAAGGATACCTACCTTCCGTCATTGGATTCCTGCAGCCCGTAGAGAACGGCAGCAACAGCTGATGCTGCAGTTCTCTACCCAAGATCGTCGTGGGACACACTCGTGGACTGCTTCGGATCGTGGGTGAGTATTTTTGTGGTTTGTTATGTTAATATTTATTCCGTAAAAGACAATGGCTTCGGGGAACAATGTGACAAGTATTGGTAAGTATGTTACTCTATGTTATATGTACTGTATGTCTATGTATGTATTGTATGAATGTATTGTATGTAGTATGTATGTAGTATATATGTGGTATGTATGTAGCATGTAGTATGTATGTAGTATGTATGTAGCATGCATGTAGCATGCAGTATGTATGTAGCATGCATGTAGTATATATGTAGTATGTATGTAGCATGTAGTATGTATGTAGCATGCATGTAGTATATATGTAGTATGTATGTAGCATGTAGTATGTATGTAGCATGCATGTAGTATGTATGTAGTATGTATGTAGTATGTATGTAGCATGTAGTATGTATGAAGCATGCATGTAGTATATATGTAGTATGTATGTAGCATGTAGTATGTATGTAGCATGCATGTAGTATGTATGTAGCATGTAGTATGTATGTAGCATGCATGTAGTATATATGTAGTATGTATGTAGCATGTAGTATGTATGTAGCATGCATGTAGTATATATGTAGTATGTATGTAGCATGTAGTATGTATGTAGTATGTATGTAGTATGTATGTGGTATGTATGTGGTATGTATGTAGTATGTATGTAGCATGTAGTATGTATGTAGCATGCATGTAGTATATATGTAGTATGTATGTAGCATGTAGTATGTATGTAGCATATATGTAGTATGTATGTAGTATGTATGTAGCATGCATGTAGTATATATGTAGTATGTATGTAGCATATATGTAGTATGTATGTAGCATGTAGTATATATGTAGTATGCATGTTGCATGCATGTAGTATATATGTAGTATGTATGTTGCATGCATGTAGTATATATGTAGTATGTATGTTGCATGTAGTATATATGTAGTATGAATGTAGCATGTATGTAGTATGTAGTATGAATGTAGCATGTATGTAGTATGCATGTTGTATGTATGTAGCATGTAATTTTTTTTTTTTTTTTTTACATTCAACACATTAGCCGGATGATGGGACTACTACTGTCCCATCATTGGCTAATGTGTCAATCACTGTCATGGTAGCAGGCATCGCCCGATGGGACTTGTAGTCCCATCGGACGATGCCTGCACAGACCCCCGAAGCCTGCACAGCCCCCCGGCAGGCCGGCACAGCCCCCCGGAGCCTGCACAGCCCCCCGGCAGGCCGGCACAGCCCCCCGGCAGGCCGGCACAGCCCACCGGAGCCTGCACAGCCCCCCTGGCAGGCCGGCACAGCCCCCCGGCAGGCTGGCACAGACCACCGGAGCCTGCACAGACCCCCTGGCAGGCCAGCACAGCCCCCCGAAAGGCCCGTACAGACCCCAGAGAGGCTGTACAAGGGAAAAACAGGATTTTTCTTATTCCGATACCGGAAGTCCCATAGACTTGAATGGGACTTCCGGTATCGGAATCGGCGATACCGATACTTTTTTTTAAGATCGGCCGATCCATTCCGATCCGATACTTTGAAGTATCGGACGGTATCGCTCAACTCTACCAATATGTCACAATCCCACCACTGACACGGGTGTATCAGCGGACGGAGAGACGCGACACACTGCCGGCACACGGCTATCACAGGCACAGTGGGGGCTTATCTTAGTTATCCCACCACTGGCACCATGTGACAGAAATGCAGCAAGCTAACCTTGCTCTAACAATTTACCGCAGGGGGGGTATTTTGGATGCCCCACCACTGCTAACAACCTTCCAAGATGCTGCGGGGATTTATGTATATCCCACTTTCTCAGTCCCACTTTGGAACTCGCAGCTCTCCGGTGCCCCCCTTACCCTCAGGTCAGTCAGGGAACTGCACCTAGGATAATTAGTCGACGGACGGGCTGCTTGTTGTGCATGGGAAATTAGACTACTGCAGTAAGGGAATTATCAATGCTGTGGCCGCAGCCCCTCATACAGCAATATAAGACCCTTCTGTCCTGCCAACTCGCCTAATCAATCGCACACACCACGCTGCCACCATCCACGCTTTTCTTAATTCACAGACTTAAATTAAGAGGGTCCGTGGCAAACCCCTGAAATCAGTAGCGATTATCTAAAAGAGGCGTATAGTTCGTTTCTTAGAGCATGAAGACAGACTGAATTATTATATCATTTATTCCCCAAAATGAGGGCAGTGATTATATAGATAAAAGTTGCTATAAAATTGAGACATTACATATGTACAGAGACAAGTATAAAACAAAATGGATGAAAACAGAAGGTAACACTCACAGTTGCTTATGACTCTATAGGCATCCCATTTGGCTTGGAGGGGCGCTTAACCAAACGTCCCCACTCATCGGCATGTCTCTCTGGCACGAGGACTTGAGCTGCTCTGCCTGAGTTTGGGGAGGGAATCCTTTATCCTTTTGGGTCTGTGACCTCACGAAATGGGCGGTCTGGGAAGGTCCCACCTTCCTCTCTTCAAGCTATGATTTGGCTACAAAACTTAGAATAACTATATCTTAGCGAGGGGAGCCCGCACAAACACATATAGGGCATCATTGTTTGTGATTTACCGAATAGAATCCGAAAACACCAAGCATGCCACAATTAAGACCCTCTATTTGGGAGCAATCCATATTTCAGTTTCTGGTGAGGTTATAACCGTGAAAATTAGGACTCAGAAAGCTGGCCTCGTGTCCTTTGCAGAAATGTGAGTTTTACATCTCTGAGGTGTATGGTTCCCGTGATATGAATTGTTTTAATACTTCCCATATTGATCCCAGCACATTTCCAGAGAACAAAGGACTTCCTGTCCTGGCCGGGCAAGGAGGGGGGAGTGCTTCAAGAGGAAATGCTCCATATCAGGTTTCAGGTGCTGGCAGAGAACACACACACAGACAGCTGCTAATGGGGAGGGGGCAGAAGGAGAGGAGAGGCTGCAAAAAGCTGACAGGCTACTTTCTCATAGAATGGAGGATTTTCTAGAAGGTTCCAACAGAAAACATCATATTTTGCAGACACTACATTACACAGACTGAGCTCTCAGTTCCTCTGAGGTGGCAGCCTGGGAGGATACTGGGAGAATACCGGGCACTCACAAAGCATTGTTGAGGGGATTCCACCGATCCCTGATTCTCTCTTCGGCTTTCTGTCCAGAGAGATAGGGAAAAGTATATTGGAGTGGGCTGCCATGCACCACATCCTTGTGCACTTTATTGTGTGGCACCACTCATATTTTTTGCTCACTTGGATTGAGATCTCACGCTCTTGAAAAAAAAAATAAAACACATCTGCTCTTTGAGGTATCTTCCTTATGATATCCCTCTGGTTTGGCTAATTTCCTTGAATCATCTGTCACACAAAAAGCCATAAACATAATTAGCACCTGGAAGATGGAGCCCAATTACATGTTTTTCAAGTTATTCTAATATGTATTATATTAGCTGTTATGTTATGTAATAGTTTTATTATTATTTATATTATATTGTTAATATAGAATATAATAATATAATTTATATGTAATAATATAATATAACAATGTAATTCAAAATAATAGAATAATCTATTATATTATATAAATATTATATTAGCTATTATATTAAATATTAGTTATATTATTTTTTAATAGTATTATATAATTAATATATCATATGTTCATTATCAATATAACAATATATTAATATTATTATTATTCGAATATTATTTTCGGTGTCACATTTGTTATTTATATTCTTTTTAATATTATTATATTGTCAATACATAATTAATTATATAAGAATAATATAATAGTGAATTACCGTATATTATTTATATTATTAGTATTATATTAGCTATTACTGTATATTGCTTGTACAGTACTTTGATAAAAAATGTCAGCTTTTTTTGTCTTATTTTTTTGTCTGCTCTTCTGCTTTTTTTACTTGCCGGGAAAGCAAATATATAAAAATTGAGTCAATTTTTTTTATTCTGGGCTCAGCTATTGCTTCTGTGCAGGAGGCTCACAGCATAGAGGCAAAAAGTTTAAAAAGTTTTCTGACTTTCAAATATCTTTTTCAATCAGTCAGCCTGGTTTTAGAATAATAAAATGGCGAACTTTATTTTTTCCAAGATAAATTTTGGAATAAAGTAAAAGAGTAAAGTTAGTGCTAAAAAAAAAATTATTTTTGCATAATAGATTTATTTAAAAATATTATATTTGGGTTTTTTTTAAGTGTTGTTTTAATTTATTTTCTTTTGTTTAATACAAATAAAATCTAATGAAAAAATTATTAAAAAATTAACTGTAAAGGAAATATTCGGTTTTAAATAACTTTTATATGAAACAATATCTTGTAAAATAGTTTTTCCATGTAATTAACAGATTGAATTTTCCATAGAGTTAAAGCCACATTCTTTTACACCCTTTCCAACTGGGCGATGTTTCTTTCTGTGCTTACATTCTTTTCGTCCCTACTGTCAAGAGATAAAACTTTTTAATATTTTTTTTCCACATAGCCGTATGAGGGCTTTTTTTTTTTTTTTTTTCTGGGACAAGTTGTAGTTCAACAATATTCATTTTACTTTACAAAGTGCTGAAAAATGCAGTGAAATGATGAAAAAAATGTGATTCTGACATTTTTTGGGGTTTCATTTGTTTTCTTGTATACATTTTTCAATAAAAATTACCCGGTAGTATGATTTTCCAGGTCAGTAATATTACAGTAATACAAAGTGTGTATATTTTTTTCAAAAGATTTTTTTTAAATTTAAGTGATGAAACAAAAAATGTAAAATTTGTTAACGAAAATTTGGTTTGAGTCGACTTTTACTGAGACTCTCCTAACTTATTATTTTTTTGCGAAGATTAAAGAAAAACTCCCAAATATGTGATTATGGTTTTATTAATTATCCACTGTAGACGTTGACGTTTCGGCCAATTCTTAGGCCTTCATCAGAACTATTGCCTTCAGTGATTGTAGATTAATGAAGTTGCATACCGGTTCGCTAAGGCCTGTTTCACATTTCCGTTTGTTGCCATCAGTCAAAATCCACCGTTTTGCAAAAAAAAAAAAAAAAACAAATCCGCCTTTTTTTTGGCGGATCCGTTTGTTTCCCCATTGACTTGCATTAGCGGCGGATTTTGACGGATGGTCATCCGTTGGATCCGTTTTTTGAGGGATCGGCCATAATTTTGGCGTCCGCTGACTTGAGTTGACGGACAAGGAAACGTTTTTTGGCTGCGTCAAAATAGCGGATATCCTTGCCAGAAATTTAACCCCAAACTCCATTCTGGCGCCGGAAAATATCTCTTTCTCTCTCCCCCACTCTCTCTCTCTCCCCCTCTCTCTCTCTCCCTCTCTCCTCCCAGAGTCATTTCACTCTAAATTTCAAAATTTCAGCACCTTGGCCCCAAAAACAGATCCGCCAAAAAACGGATCCTGTGACAGCCGTTTGTGCAAAACCGAAACGGATCCGTTTTTTTACACTCTGGCGGATTTTGACTGACGTAAAAAAACTGCAGTGTGAAACAGGCCTTAGGAGAAAGGCAGAAAAAGTGCTGGAGAAAGTATTTTTTTTGCGTCGATAGAGCCGTGCGCGGGCTTGTTTTTCATTTCTCAAGCTGATTTTTTTTATTCTTGCAATGTTGGGGTGCGTGTGACATTATGATTACATTTTACTGGATTTTTTTAGGGAGCAAAAAGCCCCCACAGTTTTCTCAATCTGATTTATTTTTACTCTATACATCTTTTACTGTTTAGATTAATCCGTTTTAGATTTTGATAGGTCAGACTTTTGTATGCGCTGTGATATCAGCTTTACTTTTTTTTTCTCCCCTTTCTTTATTTTTACTGTTGGAAAGAAAACATGATTCCAATTTTTATATTTTCTATTTTTTTTTTCAATTTTTCAATTTTCTTTTCAACTTTTTCTTTTAGTCTTTTAGCCCCTGGCTGCCACAAAAAACAATTGGCTCCCTGCGATTGCGTCGTGGGAAGTCAATGGGAGCCGATGCACATGTTTAGACAGCTGCACGAAAAGAGCAGCAATCGGAGCTAGTTCTGATCTCTGCTATTACACAACCGGTATCTGGCAGGTTTGGTGTGAGCTCAGCTTCTATATGGGAATATAGCATATCAACAGTTTAAAACAAAAGATACAAATAAAAAAAAGCAAAGCAAAATAAATAACAGACTTTTTGTTTAGGATATAAAGTTAGTTTGAGTCATACGCTCACAACAACTGGGTCAAGCATGTAAATGAGGATGTAACACATATTTTCCCTTTTTGTCGGACCAGATAGATTATTGTCTTGTTTCATTTTCAGGAGAAAGTGTGACCGAAAATGTCACCACAATAAATACCACAGAGACAGGTAAATGCTTCCTATTCTAAGAGAAATATCTGCATAAAGTTGTTGGTAATTTTCGTGCATTTTATGGAAATTCCTTCAAGAACAAAATGAAAAGAAAGTTTTCACCTAAATTTATTCTGTAATTTCCCCTTTTACCAACTGTTTATAAGAGGACACATAACAGGTTGTGATTGGACAGTGATAGAATTTCCCAGGCCAATGGACAGAGAGAAAGACAAGCATGGGTGGGACTTGTCAACTACCTGAGTTTCTGGGTCCTAAACTCTCACCTCTATGAGCCTGCCAATCATCTCCTATCAGGTGTAAGAGATCTGTGTGGCTCATATTATTTATTATCTCATTATAAGCATTGATAACTAGGAGATCAATCAAAGTTACTAATAAGTAAAAAGTAAAGAAAATAGTTTGATTTAGTCCAAAGTATTTATACCCTAAACTCAGATGTCAAAAAGTTCAATGGCGTGAATGCAATGTGGAACCTGACGATACTGACATCTTATTGATAATTTTCAACATCTGTTATGTTCTTCCTCTGTTTCTCCCCCAGGCAATACCCCAAAGGGAACAGATACTATTCAGAATTTTACATTATTGCTATACATTGCATCAAGCCTGGGAGGGCTCTGTGTATTTATTATCACCATCTCCATGCTGATTTACTGTCTAAGACATTTTAAAGGTAACTTATTGGCACTTTGTATCAAGTGTCAGTGTCATTATCCTGTACCCCGAGTGTCAGTGTCATTATCCTGTACACATAGTGTCAGTGTCATTATCCTGCACCCCGAGTGTCAGTGTCATCCTGTACACATAGTGTCAGTGTCATTATCCTGTACCCCGAGTGTCAGTGTCATTATCCTGTACCCCGAGTGTCAGTGTCATTATCCTGCACCCCGAGTGTCAGTGTCATTATCCTGTACCCCGAGTGTCAGTGTCATTATCCTGTACACATAGTGTCAGTGTCATTATCCTGCACCCCGAGTGTCAGTGTCATCCTGTACACATAGTGTCAGTGTCATTATCCTGTACCCCGAGTGTCAGTGTCATTATCCCGTACCCCGAGTGTCAGTGTCATCCTGTACACATAGTGTCAGTGTCATTATCCTGTACCCCGAGTGTCAGTGTCATTATCCTGCACCCCGAGTGTCAGCGACATTATCCTGTACCCCGAGTGTCAGCGTCATTATCCTGTACCCCGAGTGTCAGTGTCATCCTGTACACATAGTGTCAGTGTCATTATCCTGTACCCCGAGTGTCAGTGTCATCCTGTACACATAGTGTCAGTGTCATTATCCTGTACCCCGAGTGTCAGTGTCATCCTGTACACATAGTGTCAGTGTCATTATCCTGTACCCCGAGTGTCAGTGTCATTATCCTGCACCCCGAGTGTCAGCGACATTATCCTGTACCCCGAGTGTCAGCGTCATTATCCTGTACCCCGAGTGTCAGTGTCATCCTGTACACATAGTGTCAGTGTCATTATCCTGTACCCCGAGTGTCAGTGTCATTATCCTGTACCCCGAGTGTCAGTGTCATTATCCTGTACCCCGAGTGTCAGTGTCATCCTGTACACATAGTGTCAGTGTCATTATCCTGTACCCCGAGTGTCAGCGTCATTATCCTGCACCCCGAGTGTCAGTGTCATCCTGTACACATAGTGTCAGTGTCATTATCCTGTACCCTGAGTGTCAGTGTCATTATCCTGCACCCCGAGTGTCAGCGTCATTATCCTGTACCCCGAGTGTCAGCGACATTATCCTGTACCCCGAGTGTCAGTGTCATTATCCTGTACCCCGAGTGTCAGCGTCATTATCCTGCACCCCGATTGTCAGTGTCATCCTGTACACATAGTGTCAGTGTCATTATCCTGTACCCCGAGTGTCAGTGTCATTATCCTGCACCCCGAGTGTCAGCGACATTATCCTGTACCCCGAGTGTCAGCGTCATTATCCTGTACCCCGAGTGTCAGTGTCATTATCCTGTACCCCGAGTGTCAGCGACATTATCCTGTACCCCGAGTGTCAGTGTCATTATCCTGTACCCCGAGTGTCAGCGTCATTATCCTGCACCCCGAGTGTCCGTGTCATCCTGTACACATAGTGTCAGTGTCATTATCCTGTACCCCGAGTGTCAATGTCATTATCCTGCACCCCGAGTGTCAGTGTCATTATCCTGTACCCCGAGTGTCAGTGTCATTATCCTGTACCCCGAGTGTCAGCGTCATTATCCTGCACCCCGAGTGTCCGTGTCATCCTCTACACATTGTGTCAGTGTCATTATCCTGTACCCCGAGTGTCAGTGTCATTATCCTGCACCCCGAGTGTCAGTGTCATTATGCTGTACCCCAAGTGTCAGTGTCATTATCCTGTACCCCGAGTGTCAATGTCATTATCCTGTACCTCGAGTGTCAGTGTCATTATCCTGTACCCCGAGGGTCAGTGTCATTGTCCTGTACCCCGAGTGTCAGTGTCATTATCCTGTACCCCAAGTGTCAGTGTCATTATCCTGTACCCCGAGTGTCAGTGTCATTATCCTGTACCTCGAGTGTCAGTGTCATTATCCTGTACCCCAAGTGTCAGTGTCATTATCCTGTACCTCGAGTGTCAGTGTCATTATCCTGTACCCCAAGTGTCAGTGTCATTATCCTGTACCCCAAGTGTCAGTGTCATTATCCTGTACTCCAAGTGTCAGTGTCATTATCCTGTACCCCGAGTGTCAGTGTCATTGTCCTGTACCTCGAGTGTCAGTGTCATTGTCCTGTACCCCGAGTGTCAGTGTCATTGTCCTGTACCCCGAGTGTCAGTGTCATTATCCTGTACCCCGAGTGTCAGTGTCATTATCCTGTACCCCCAGTGTCAGTGTCATTGTCCTGTAACCCGAGTGTCAGTGTTATTATCCTGCACCCCAAGTGTCAGTGTCATTATCCTGTACCCCGAGTGTCAGTGTCATTATCCTGTACCCCGAGTTTCAGTGTCGTTATCCTGTACCCCCAGTGTCAGTGTCATTATCCTGTACCCCCAGTGTCAGTGTCATTATCCTGTACCCCGAGTGTCAGTGTCATTATCCTGTACCTCGAGTGTCAGTGTCATTGTCCTGTACCCCGAGTGTCAGTGTCATTGTCCTGTACCCCGAGTGTCAGTGTCATTGTCCTGTACCCCGAGTGTCAGTGTCATTATCCTGTACCCCGAGTGTCAGTGTCATTATCCTGTACCCCAAGTGTCAGTGTCATTATCCTATACCTCGAGTGTCTGTGTCATTGTCCTGTAACCCCGATTGTCAGTGTTATTATCCTGCACCCCAAGTGTCAGTGTCATTATCCTGTACCTCGAGTGTCTGTGTCATTGTCCTGTACCCCGAGTGTCAGTGTTATTATCCTGCACCCCAAGTGTCAGTGTCATTATCTTGTACCCCGTGTGTCAGTGTCATTATCCTGTACCCCGAGTGTCCGTGTCATTATCCTGTACCCCGAGTGTCCGTGTCATTATCCTGTACCCCGTGTGTCAGTGTCATTATCCTATACCCCCAGTGTCAGTGTCATTATCCTGTACCCCGAGTGTCAGTGTCATTATCCTGTACCTCGAGTGTCAGTGTCATTATCCTGTACCCCAAGTGTCAGTGTCATTATCCTGTACCTCGAGTGTCAGTGTCATTATCCTGTACCCCAAGTGTCAGTGTCATTATCCTGTACCCCAAGTGTCAGTGTCATTATCCTGTACTCCAAGTGTCAGTGTCATTATCCTGTACCCCGAGTGTCAGTGTCATTGTCCTGTACCTCGAGTGTCAGTGTCATTGTCCTGTACCCCGAGTGTCAGTGTCATTGTCCTGTACCCCGAGTGTCAGTGTCATTATCCTGTACCCCGAGTGTCAGTGTCATTATCCTGTACCCCCAGTGTCAGTGTCATTGTCCTGTAACCCGAGTGTCAGTGTTATTATCCTGCACCCCAAGTGTCAGTGTCATTATCCTGTACCCCGAGTGTCAGTGTCATTATCC
The DNA here is from genome assembly GCF_039654945.1 of Dendrobates tinctorius. Classification (NCBI taxonomy): domain Eukaryota; kingdom Metazoa; phylum Chordata; class Amphibia; order Anura; family Dendrobatidae; genus Dendrobates; species Dendrobates tinctorius. The sequence continues at coordinate 17,050,004 of NW_027361722.1, read as the reverse complement.
TGTACCCCGAGTTTCAGTGTCGTTATCCTGTACCCCCAGTGTCAGTGTCATTATCCTGTACCCCCAGTGTCAGTGTCATTATCCTGTACCCCGAGTGTCAGTGTCATTATCCTGTACCTCGAGTGTCAGTGTCATTGTCCTGTACCCCGAGTGTCAGTGTCATTGTCCTGTACCCCGAGTGTCAGTGTCATTGTCCTGTACCCCGAGTGTCAGTGTCATTATCCTGTACCCCGAGTGTCAGTGTCATTATCCTGTACCCCAAGTGTCAGTGTCATTATCCTATACCTCGAGTGTCTGTGTCATTGTCCTGTAACCCCGATTGTCAGTGTTATTATCCTGCACCCCAAGTGTCAGTGTCATTATCCTGTACCTCGAGTGTCTGTGTCATTGTCCTGTACCCCGAGTGTCAGTGTTATTATCCTGCACCCCAAGTGTCAGTGTCATTATCTTGTACCCCGTGTGTCAGTGTCATTATCCTGTACCCCGAGTGTCCGTGTCATTATCCTGTACCCCGAGTGTCCGTGTCATTATCCTGTACCCCGTGTGTCAGTGTCATTATCCTATACCCCCAGTGTCAGTGTCATTATCCTGTACCCCGAGTGTCAGTGTCATTATCCTGTACCCCGAGTGTCAGTGTCATTATCCTGTACCCCGTGTGTCAGTGTCATTATCCTATACCCCCAGTGTCAGTGTCATTATCCTGTACCCCGAGTGTCAGTGTCATTATCCTGTACCCCGTGTGTCAGTGTCATTATCCTATACCCCCAGTGTCAGTGTCATTATCCTGTACCCCAAGTATCAGTGTCATTATCCTGTACCTCGAGTGTCTGTGTCATTGTCCTGTACCCCGAGTGTCAGTGTTATTATCCTGCACCCCAAGTGTCAGTGTCATTATCTTGTACCCCGTGTGTCAGTGTCATTATCCTGTACCCCGAGTGTCAGTATCATTATCCTGTACCCCGAGTGTCAGTGTCATTATCCTGTACCCCGTGTGTCAGTGTCATTATCCTATACCCCCAGTGTCAGTGTCATTATCCTGTACCCCGAGTGTCAGTGTCATTATCCTGTACCCCGTGTGTCAGTGTCATTATCCTATACCCCCAGTGTCAGTGTCATTATCCTGTACCCCGTGTGTCAGTGTCATTATCCTATACCCCCAGTGTCAGTGTCATTATCCTGTACCCCGAGTGTCAGTGTCATTATCCTATACCCCGAGTGTCAGTGTCATTATCCTGTACCCCATGTGTCAGTGTCATTATCCTGTACCCCGTGTGTCAGTGTCATTATCCTATACCCCGAGTGTCAGTGTCATTATCCTGTACCCCGAGTGTCAGTGTCATTATCCTGTACCCCGTGTGTCAGTGTCATTATCCTATACCCCCAGTGTCAGTGTCATTATCCTGTACCCCGAGTGTCAGTGTCATTATCCTGTACCCCGTGTGTCAGTGTCATTATCCTGTACCCCGAGTGTCAGTGTCATTATCCTATACCCCGAGTGTCAGTGTCATTATCCTGTACCCCGAGTGTCAGTGTCATTATCCTGTACCCCGAGTGTCAGTGTCATTATCCTATACCCCGAGTGTCAGTGTCATTATCCTGTACCCTGAGTGTCAGTGTCATTATCCTGTACCCCGTGTGTCAGTGTCATTATCCTATACCCCCAGTGTCAGTGTCATTATCCTGTACCCCGAGTGTCAGTGTCATTATCCTGCACCCCAAGTGTCAGTGTCATTATCCTGACAATGTTTTTCCTGTGATCTGTGTTGTTAATAAAACCCATAAATGGTAGGTAATAATTATATTTTATTATTTTCTCCAAAGTAAAGCACAGATCATCTTCTCAGGACGCTGCGACTACTGAAGAGGTGAGGACTTGTTTCCCTTTTTCCTTTACAGTCAATACTTGATTTGACTTTTTACCTTTTCTTAGCTCCTCTCATGATGGGACTTGACCATGCAATCATTTGATCGTTCAGTAATGACCTGCAATACTTCGGTATTTCTGTGTATTATGCCTGAGTGTTACACTACTTAGCTCATTAGTTGCCGAAAAGACACTTTAGGCAAAATGAAAGCATTGTGTAAAGCCAACTGCAGGTCTTGAGCCAGCAGAAAGAGGAGTACCAGCTTCCCAAACTCCACCCATATCACACCAATCATGACATGTAGTGATTTTATAATATTTTACTGTTCATCGAGTATTAATACATCCTTATTTTTTCTAGCTCCAATTTGTAGCCATGTCAGGAAGTCTAAAAAACTGTTCGAAACAGACAAAAGGAGGAACTTTGAAGGACACGGACCAGACTGCCGTCACTGTTGAGGTCACATATGACAATGCCCACTTGGATTACAAGTCTACTCCAAAAGAAGAAGAGGACTCCATTGTCTATGCTGATCTAAACTACAACGGCCAGAAGACAATTTTTCAGTTTGAAGACGACCATGAGGTTGAATACGCCACAGTACAGCCCCGACAAAAATGATCATTAAGATATGAGATGACCAAATTTGTCATATCCAAATGGCAAGGCCAGATATTCTTTGGAGAACTTAGGTTATGGTAGTCCAGCATGAATGATCATTTATAGCTTTACTCTGTGGGCAACCAAAGAAATGAAAACAATTCTTCAAGATATCAACTCTGAGATAGGATTGCCTCACATTGGTCAAGCCTACCATGGACCTACAGTTTTGAAATTTTGGACTGGTTAAACGTCTAGAGTAATATATACATTAAAGAAGGTTATAACATATTTATAATCTTACAATTTATAGAATAATCATGTATCTAAAAAAAACAAACCAAGAGCTATTCAATGATTTTATATTGAGACGTAAAAGTGATATGTTGTCTCTTGAACTTTCTAGAATTTTTCTGGGGCAAAAATATCCCAATTTGGCTTTGACTAATCAACTTTTAAATTATAGATAAGGTATAGGTTTATTAAAAAGAGATAAAGGTGCTACTTAAAGAAAGTTTATTGAGATTTCCATGTTGGTAACCTCCCCAAATTCCCAAAAATTGGCAACATTTTGAGGTTAGTTGGCGCTCCCTACAACTCCGAGGATCTGAAATCTAAGAAGACCATTGAGATCCGTGTTGACTTATTGTACCTTACAATTAAAATGAATAGCTCTTCTAAAGACACAGTGTAGAAAACTCCACAAATTATAGATGTGGTTCAAGCACATTAGTCTGAAAATTGGTCTCTTTATCTTTGGAATAGGTGAAAGTTTAAGCTGATAGACCCTAATAATAATATCATCTCAGATTGGGGTTTCAGCTTATGGATCCCATTAAAGTTGGAGTGTCAGCTCACAGACCTTCATTATGTTTTCTTTAGTTGGGGTTCAAAGTCATAGAATCCCATTGATTTTTTTTTTTTGTCAAGATTTGAAGTTTGTAAACTTTTAATTTTGTTACCGAAATATAGGCAAAAGAATGTATGTGTAACGGGAATAAATGTCACATTCTACGTTCAATACAATAGTTGAACTTCCCTACGCTGCCCGAAAACTGATTTAAAAACTCGATAAAATTAATAAATAAAAGGCGGAGGCGCCACCTCCAACTCAACTTGGTATGATGACGTTCAATGTCTACTTGACGTCCAGTGGACCCATCAAGGTTTATGGAGGCTCCTTGGCATAAATGAATGCTGAAGGAGACGAGCAAAGTTTACTCCATGTTCTTACTACGACGAATGAGATTTAGAAAATGTGAGATCGAGGCTTGCTATAAAGGAGTTTTAGAAACCTATGAAGGCTTTCACTTTGTGTAGACAGGTGGAGGAAATGATAAAGATGTCTAAAGGCTTGGCTCAAAGTTTGATTCTAGAGGACATCACAATCTACTGGGTTGTTTTCTCGTAATTAGCAGAGACTCATGATGGGGTGGAGGTTGGCACCTATGGTCTTTTTACTCATGCACCACCGTGGGGTTTGTGCTATGGATGGGTTAGTGGAGGCCATTTACACATTTTATGATATAGACTTGTACTGCTGGATAAATCTTGTACTGTTTTGTGATTTTTTTCTTGCTATCATGTCTTGTGCTGCTCTATATAATCTTTACAGTATATCGATTAGGTGAAAGATCACAAACGGACTGCGACCTCAACGACTTTCAATCCTGAGACTTGACCTAACACGTTCCTGTGTATATATATAGAGGTATTATTTTGTCTAAAATTCTATGAGATATTGAATGATTGTAATTTAAAATAGAAAATAATGATAATGATTGTAAATTATATGCCAAACGATTAAAACATATTCATGCTTTTCTGGATATTTTTGAAACTTTCTAAAACAACATCATTACAGTTTTTCATGTAGTATTTTGAAACAGAAGTTGATTAAAGACATTAAGGCTGTGTGCCCACGATGCGATTTTTAAGCTTTTTGCTGCGATTTTTGGCGCGAAAACGCTGCGAAAACATTTAAAAATCATGTACAGAACGCCCCCCATGCATTCCTATGGCATTCCGCACATGCTGTGCTAATGCTGCGCTTTTTTCCGCGGCGGAATCGCATCGCGGAAAAAATCGCAGCATGATCATTCTTTTGTGCGGAATCGCAAAGAATTGCCGCGATTCCGCACCCATAGGAATGCATGAGAATCGCTTACTTCCCGCATGTGGCTATGCCCACCATGCGGGAAGTTAAGCGTCTCATGTGCGGTTGGTACCCACAGTGTGGAGGAGAGGAGACTGTCCTCCAGGCCCTGGGTACCATACCCCTGTAAAAAAAAGAATAAAAAATAAAAAATTGGGGTATATTTACCTTCCGACGTCACAGGAGTGACGAAACGCGTCGGGTGCACAGGGACAAGTAGGGCTATTTATTTTTAAGGGTCAGATGTGGACTGCCCTTGTAAAGGTGGGAGTTTTGAGGCTTAGGGCTATGTTAGCCTTTACAGGGCTTGATAGGAACAGTATGCTCCACTCCCTTCTATGGATCCTCGCTGTGTTGGACTGAAAAAACTGACAGCTGATTCCATCTCTATCTATGGGTGAGATTGTTCCTTTCTTATAGAATTGTACAGGTTCTTTTTTTCCCTCACCTATTGCTTTACATATGTCCACACATGAACTGTGATCTTTTTGTTCCTAAAAGAGTAGAGGAATATTGCTGACCTACGTTTAATTCCCTATTTTTGTTTTTTTCTGATCATAGTTTGTCATTTATACGAATCTAGTCTTAACGGTATTTGGAACTGGGATCAGTTGTATGTACGACTGAGCAAAGGGATCTAGGAAATAATATATACAGATGTCCTTGTGGTTAGTTCATAGCACTGTTAGTCAAGGGGTGTGATTTTAAATATGTCACTTTTTGCTTAGAAGAGTAGCTTTTTAAATACTTTTTCATTAAAAGTTATGTTTTATTATTTTCTCTATTGCTGACATCTGTTTGAAATGAGAGATTTTGTGGGTTGTTTTACTTTGCTGGCTATCCATGTTTAATGTAAAAGGTAAATGTTCGTCAATCACTCAAAAAAAAATTTCAATTTTTTATGTAGGTGTCGTTAAAAAAAGCAATTCACATATCTTTGACTAACATAGTAACATAGTTTTGGAGGCTGAAGGAAGACCTTATGTCCATCTAGTTCAGCCTATTTTTAGTGCAGCTGTTCTGCATTGTTGATCCTGGGGAAGGCAAAAAACCCACAGAGTAGAAGCCAATTTTCTCCATAGGGAAAAAAATTCCTTCCCCTAAGCTGGGTCAGCCATCTACCTATAATATTCTGTTATTCGTAACCTTCTATACTGTTACTCACAAGAAAAGCATCCATTCCTTTCTTACATTCATTCAGTGAGTTGGCCATCAACACTTCCTCAGGAAGAGAATTCCAGAGCCTCACTGCTCTTACCGTGAAGAACCCTCTTCTATGCTGGTGCAGAAACTGTCTTTCCTCCAAACGAAGAGAATGCCCCCTTGTTCTTGTCACAGTCCTTGGTACAAACAGTTCATTGGAGAGATCTCTGTATTGCCCTCTGATATACTGTACTTGTACATACATATTAGGTCTCCCCTAAGTCTTCTCGTTTCTAGAGTAAATAGACCTAATTTTGATAACCTTTCTGGGTATTGTAGTGAACCAACTCCATTTATCATTTTGAACCCTTTCAAGTTCAGTAATGTCTTTCTTGAGCACCGGCGTCCAAAATTACACACAATCCTCCAAGTGTGGTCTGACGAGTGACTTGTACAGAGGGAGAATTATGTTTTCATCTCGTGTCCCCAGACCTCTTCTAATGCATCCCATGACCCTATTTGCTTTGCTGGCAGCTGCCTGACACTGGGCACTGCAATTTAGCTTCTTATTGACTAAGATGCCTAAGTCTTTTTCCATGTCTGATTTCCCCAGCAGTTTCCCATTTAGTAAGTAATTCTAGCATCTGTTTCTCCTTCCCATGTGCATAACCTTACACTTATCTGTGTTAAACCTCATTTGCCATTTTTCAGCCCAATTCTCCAATTTACTCAAATCTGTCTGTAGCTGCAAACTGTCCTCCTTTGTGTTAACTACCTTACATAGTTTTGTATCATCTGCAAATACTGATATTTTACTGTGTAAGCCATCCACTAGATCATTAATAAATATTTTAAATAGTAGGGGGCCCAATACAGACCCCTGTGGTCCCCCACTAGTAACCCTGGCCCAATCTGAGTATGCCCCATTAATAACCACTCTTTGTTTTCTATCACTAAGCCAGCTACCTACCCATCTGCACACATTTTCCCCTAGCCCGAGCTTTCTCATCTTACTTACAAATCTTTTATGTGGGACAGTGTCAAATGCTTTAGAGAAGTCGAGATAAATGACATCCAGTGATTCTCCATGGTCCATTTGAGAGCTTACATCCTCATAGAAGCTGATCAGGTTAGTTTGACAGGAGCGATCCTTCATAAATCCATGTTGATATGGAGCTAAACATTTATTAACATTGAGATATTCCATAAGGCTAAGTGCACATGTACCGGAACTCTCGCGGAAATTACCGCGAGAATTCCGGAATTCCAGTCCGCGGGAAAATCGCATTTTAAATTCCCGCGATTTTCCCGTGGAAAAACTAGCATTTTGCAAGCGTAATTAGCTTGCAAAATGCTAGCGTTTTCCAAGCGATCTGTAGCATCGCTTGGAGAACTGATTGACAGGTTGGTCACACTCATCCAACATAATGTTTGACGAGTGTGACCAACTTTTTACTACTGAGGCCGCCTATGCAGCATCAGTAGTAAAAGATAGAATGTAAAAAAAAAAATAAAAAACGGTGTTTTTCTTACCCTCCGACGTCCCGCGCATCCGTTCCCAGTAATCCTTTGCGAAAATGCCCGCGATGACGTCAGTTCTCGCGGGATCGCGACGTCTCGCGGTAATTCGCGATGACGTCGCGCGAATGACCGCGAGACTTTGCGATCCCGCGAGAATGGACGTCATCGCGAGCATTTTCGCAAAGGACTACTGGGAACGAGAGCGTGGAGAGAAGCGGGAAGGCTGCACGGGACGCCGGAGGGTGAGAATAACAATATTTTTTATTTTAAATTTTATTTTTTACAGGGATATGGCACCCAAAGCCCGGAGGACAGTCTCCTCTCCTCCGGACCGTGGGTACCATCCGCAATTGTTCTGCTTACTTTCCGCATGGTGTGCACAGCCACATGCGGGAAATAAGCGGAACAATGCATTCCTATGGGTGCGGGATCGCCGTGATTCCGCATTAGCACAGCATTGCGGAATCCCATAGGAATGCATGGGATGCTTATTTTTCGCGTTTTCGTGGCAAAATCGCGCGGTTAAAACCGCCGCGGAAACGCGAAAAAAGCGCCACGTGTGAACTCAGCCTAATGGTATCCCTTAGAAACCCTTCAAAAATTTTACCCACAACAGATGTTAAGCTTACCGGCCTATAGTTTCCAGGTTCCCTTTTACACCCCTTTTGGAATATTGGTACCACATTTGCTTGCCGCCAATCAAAAGGAACAGACCCTGTTTCTATAGAGTCTTTAAATATAAGCAATAGAGGCCTGTCTATCACATTACTTAACTCCCTTAATACCCGAGGGTGAATGCCATCAGGGCCTGGTGATTTGACAATTTTAATCTTACCAAGGCGGTTCTGCACTTCTTCCTGGGTTAGGCAGGTAATACTTAATGGGGAGTTTACATTATCACTCTGCATTTCCCCTGGCAAATCCTTTTCCTGTGTGAACACTGTTGAGAAAAAAGTATTTAAAACATTTGCTTTTCTCACATCGCTCTCTATGATTTCACCCTCATTGTTCTTTAAAGGGCCAACACCATCAATTTTAATCTTTTTACTGTTTATATAATTAAAGAATAGTTTGGGGTTTGTTTTACTTTCCTTAGCAATGAGTCTCTCAGTTTCCACTTTTGCTAAATGTATTTGTTTTTTACACATTTTATTTTTTTCTCTATAAATTTTTAATGCTTCTTCATTGCCTTCTTGTTTTAGCTTCTTAAATGCCTTGTTCTTGTTATTTATTGCCCTTTTTACATCCTTATTTAGCCACATTGGTGTTCTCCTGCTCCTAGCCCTTTTATTTCTGTACGGTATGGCTAGCTCGCAGTGGGTGTGTAAAACTGATTTAAATATTTCCCATTTATTTTCTGTGCTCCTATTTTTGAGGACATTGTCCCAATCAATTCGGCAAAGGTCCTCTCTAAGCTGATCAAACTTTGCTTTCCTGAAATTCAGCGTTTTCGTAACCCCCTTCCAGGGCACCTTACTGAAGGACAAGTGGAATTGTATTATATTGTGGTCACTGTTCCCTAGGTGCCCATCGACTCGGACTTCTGTTATTCTATCTGGCCTGTTGCTTAACATTAAGTCCAGAAGGGCTGTCCGTCTAGTTGGGCCCTGTACAAGTTGTGACAGATAATTATCCTTGGTCACTGACAGACATTGGTTTCCTTTCTGAGATCCGCAGGTTTCAGTTTCCCAGTCTATGTTGGGGTAGTTGAAGTTCTCCATAATAATCACCTCATTGTGATTTGCTGCTTTGTCTATTTCAATAATACATTTTCAGTGGTTTCTGTTATATTTGGTGGCTTATAACAAACCCCTATGAGGATTTTATTACTTTTCCCTCCTTGTATCTCCACCCATAGAGACTCCACCTCTTCGTTTCCCTCTTGTATATCTTCTCTTAGTGTGGGCTTGAAAGTGGACTTTATATATAGACAGACTCCACCCCCTTTCCATTTTTTACGATCCCTCCTAAACAAATCATATCCTTGCAAGTTAGCCGCCCAGTCATAGCTGTCGTCTAACCATGTCTCAGTTAGTCCTACTATGTCGTATTTTTCCTCATACATTACCAACTCCAGATCTTCACTCTTATTGGTCAGGCTTCTTGCGTTGGTCAGCATGCAGGAAAGAAGTTTTGCTTCCTTTTTCTTAGCTTCCTTCTGAGTACCCTGTATTGGGTCCTCTTCACCACATCCAGTATCCTTGATTAGTTTGTCCTTCTGCTGCATGTTCTTGTCTGCTGTTTTTCCTCCCATCCCCTCTTCTTCTAGTTTAAAGCCCTCCTGATGAGTGTGGCAAGTCTTCTGGCAAATGTGTGTTTCCCAGGTTTTGTGAGGTGTATCCCATCACTTGCGAGAAGTCCATCGTAGAGGTAATTCACGCCATGGTCCAAGAATCCAAATCCTTGCTGCCTGCACCACCGTCGTAGCCAGTTGTTCACCTCTAGTATCCTATTCCATCTTCTGATGCCATGGCCATCGACTGGGAGGATTGATGAGAAAACAACTTGTACATTCCGTTCCTTTATTTTCTTCCCCAGAATTTCAAAGTCTAGGCAGATAGTTGGTAGGTCATTTCTTGCCGTGTCGTTTGTGCCTACATGTATCAGTAGGAAAGGGTAGTCGTCCTTGGATTTGAGGATAGTTGGTATCCTGTTGGCCACATCCTTGATTTTTGCTCCTGGGAGGCAGCATACTTCTCGTGTGGTTATGTCCGGCCTGCAGATAGTTGCCTCCGTGCCTTTTAGTAGTGAGTCACCCACAACTACCACTCTTCTTTTCTTTCCGGATGCACTGCTTGTTGCTCGTGAGTGTTTTTGAGAGTCATTTGTTTCCGCTTTTGTTGACAGAGTAACTTTTGTTGATAGTGTGTCTTCTCTTGTAGATACGTATCATCCTGAGCTGTGCCATTTTCTTTCTCCAGCATGAGGGCTTCATATTGGTTGCTAAGCTGTGTGGGTGGTGATGACCACTTGATCCGTTTGCTTCTTTTCGTCATATGGCTCCACTTTTCAGCCTCTGTATGTGCTCTGAAGCTTTTCTCACTTTCCAAATCCTGAATGGTTGCTTCTGCTTCATCCAAGAAGTCCTCATGTTCTTTAATTACCTTCAATGTTGCTATTCTTTCTTCCAGTCCCTGCACCTTTTCCTCTAAGAGGGCAACAAGTTTGCACTTCTGACAGGTAAAGTTGAGTTTTTGGGCCGGAAGATCCGTAAACATGTAGCATGTGTTGCAGGTGACCATGTGGATTTTCTTCTCTTCCATATTGCTGATGCAGGCTATGATGGGTGGAACGGCGCGCGGTTTTGCGATGTCCTCAAACAGCGAGACCCGGCAAGTCCCAGCGATCGATCAGCTTAAGGCGACTCTTCTCCTCTTCCCAGAATGCACCGGAAATATGCAGATGAGCTTCCTGCTTCTCCAATCCCTGGTTTTGCGATGTCCTCAAACAGCGAGACCCGGCAAGTCCCAGCGATCGATCAGCTTAAGGCGACTCTTCTCCTCTTCTCAGAATGCACCGGAAATATGCACCGGAAATATGCAGATGAGCTTCCTGCTTCTCCAATCCCTAATTAATATTAATAGTGCTGACTAAAAATATGGCGGCAGAAATCACTCTTGTCCACATCTCAGCATTTTAACCGTAATGGGGCTGAACATCAATGTCCAAACACAGGCGTGGTGCAGTTTGTGAATAAAGCATCCATCCGTGTCTAATATTGGACATCCCCTTTAAGTACAAAGATGTGTACAGGAATATGCAAAAAAAAATGTAATAATATAAAAGTCTCACAAATCACTAGCTTTGTCAGGGTAGAAATATGGCGTTATTTTACGAGAAGGCATTTGAGCTTTTTTCAAGTTTGGGGAGATTTCAGTGATAATTTTAGAAATGATTATCGCATAGACAATAATAGCGAAACTCGAATACCACACGCTCACATAACTATTGCAATTACATCATGCACGAGTCTGGCAGTCTTCCGGTACTCATACCTAGAGTTACCCTTTGTAAAATGAGTCCTCCGGACAGTTCCTGCACTGACACGTTGAAACAAACTATCAGAGGGAAGATAATTCGGCTCTTTGTGTACAATATTGCTTATCGAGCCGCATTTATCAGAACTGTCTTACAGAAAAATTGTTTTTATTGCCCGTAGCCACCAATCAGTGCTCAGCTTTCACCAGAGCAACCAATCAGAGCTCAGGTTCACTTTACCAGAGCAACCAATCGCAGCTGAGCTTTCACTTTACCTCAGCAGCGTTAGTAATGTGTGTGGCTGTCGTCTCCTTCCTGACAGAGTGTTTCTCTGCAGAGGACAAGTCATGTGTGTAACAATATGGCATACTGTGATAATGGAGGTGATGTACGCACAGGATCAGTCACGGAAACACACGAGACTGTTCTGCTGGGCGATGTCGAGACCTTCTCGATCCAGTAATAAGCAGTATATACGGTTTGAAGTGGAAATGGTATAACCTAGGATCCATGGCCAATGCGTAAAGAAATAAAAACTTGTGTTCAGACACCCAGGAGAGAGGATGTGAAAAAAAATTAAATTGGCAGATTCACTGAAATTTGTCCAAAAATTTGTATTTGTTTGCAATTTATTCAAAGTGAGTCAAATGTACCTTATTACAATCTGGGGTCTCTCCAGACCCCAAACTATAGCAAATGGGGTAAGAAAAATATTTTAATAATACTCACCTGGCCCTCACCTACTCCAGGCAGCTTCCTGACAGTTCCTCACAGTATGAGCCCTGACTTCAATCACAGCAGGTCTTCTTCATAGGTTTCGTTCTGTCGTTGGCGCTTCATGTTATTGTGAAGTGTCTTGCCCCGCACCAGAATTTCATCACAAGACTTTAGGGGGCCATAAACATTAGATAAACGTTGTCAAAATTTGCCAATGTCAATGGCTTCGGTCAACAGTCTAATGTGTATGGAGTCTCCAAACTCTTCCCCAACAGATGATGTTAATGAGTATACAGTATCCAGCAAATCTGATTTCGGACTGCCAACCTTTTTGTTCTCAAAGAGATAAGCCTCCACCAGACATGTCTGACAATCAGTTTAATATAACCGATACAATGGGTGAAAAACACTTTCCAAAGTCCCCAAAGGAGATGGGCAACTCCACCCATAATCAGAATTCACACATTAGAGGAGCATCCAGCCCTACATAGACCATGACAAAAATAGCATATAAAAATATTCCTTTTATTAGTCATCACATAAAACCACAATAAACATAGTAATGAAAGATGAAGTGGTCGGTGTTGAGAGACAAACAAAAATCCTGGAGATACTCACAACCAGGGTACTACAATATGCACCATACAGAAAAAATTTCCAGAAGGGAGAGTAGAATGATAAGTAAAACACAAGATCTGACTATACTACAATTTCAGACTCAAAACATCACCCTGCCAATAGTAATATGTCTCCAAAATCCCATATAACCAGGGAAGGAAAGTCCAATGCAGGATGACAGGACTATAAGGGAATGGTACATGTGATTGTCCTAAAGTAATTCTCCCATAAAGTGACGGTGCAGATTAAAGTGCCCTTTAGTGCTTACCCATGTGGGTGAGTATCTGTCTCCAGGAACGTGCCCCGACGCATGTTTCGCCGTGTTGGCTGCCCCCCGAGGAAGCCAACATGGCGAAACGTGCATCGGGGTACGTTCCTGGAGACAGATACTCACCCACATGGGTAAGCACTAAAGGGCACTTTAAGGCCTCTTTCACACCAGTCTTTTTGCCATCAGTCACAATCCGTCAAACTGTGAAAAAATGGATCCAGTGCAGATCTGAAAAAACTGATGCACTGGATCCATTTTTTTTTATGGATCCGTCGCAGCAGCCACAGCAGGAAATTTAAAGGAACACGAGAGAGATTTTCTGTGCCAGAAAGGCTTTTGGGGTTAAATTAAAAGAAGGGAAAGGAAATTCTTCCGGGCATGCTCAGTTGAAAAAAAACGGAATCTGTCGTTGGATTCCGTTATATGATAGACGGCGACGGATCCGTTGCCCATAGGCGTCCATTCTAGTCTTTTCGACGGAGACAAAAAACGTTCCTATGGACGTTTTTCCAGCCGATGGACACTGATTTTACGACGGATCCGTCGCACAACGGACGAAACGTGTGACCATCCGTCACAATCCGTCGCTAAAACAAGTCAATGAGAAAAAAAACGGATCCAGCAAAATAATTTGCTGGATGCGTTTTTTTTCTAAAAACTACGGATTGTGACTGACGCCAAAAGACTGAAGTGTGAAAGTAGAATAAGGTGTATTGGGGACTTTAGTTAGCATTAAAGGTGTTGAAGACCAGATGGGTTTAGCAAAATAGACTGAAGACCTGCTGTGACTGAAGACCGCCTGGGAAACTGTGTGGACAGGAAAAGCTGAGGGCTAGGAGGGAAGAAGCGAGTACAATTTTTATCCCTGTTCCCAAGCCTTTTAAAACCAGCAAAGTATGAAGTGAATCTTAAAAAAATTTAATTCGTGTGAATCCAATTTTTAGGGCTCATACTCACATGCGAGAAACTCAGACGAGTCTCGCACGTCAATACCCGACACTGCCGCCGGCACTCAGATCGGAGCGTTATGCTGCATAGAAATACATGCAGCTGAGCGCTCCAACCTGAGTGCCGGTGGCAGTGCCGGGTATTGACATGTGAGACTCGTCCGAGTTTTTCGCATGTGAATATGAGGCCTTAGGTGAAATTTAAGTTGTATTAGATTCACCTAAAAGTGATTAATTCATCTCTACGAGAAGTCCAAAGAAATCGATGCAAAAAATGATGAAATCATGTGCACCCGTCAGGGGAACAATTTGTCGATATGTACGGAAATCGCTTAGGGAACTCTACCGAAAACACTGAATATTTTAAGCTGAGATTCTTTCAGATACTATTAATGAGAGGTACCCTGATGGCACTACAATGGGGATACTATAGAATTTGGTGCTATCACTTGAGGATATCCTGCTAACACTTTTATGTATGGGTCCACTCTGCTGCTAATCCTAAGGGGGGATACTTTGCTGGTGTGGCACCCCTGAGAGTTCAGTCACCACAGAGGTACTGCACCTCCTCCTGAGGTGTGGTACCCCACCATCCAGGTAAGGTAGAGACCCCTGACCACACTCCAACACCTGCATCCCACACAACACAGTAGTGTAGCAAAACACCCTTTGGTGGCTCCCTGCTTGGAACACGAAGCGCGTTGGGAGGTGGCTAGAGTTTTGTTTGCCAGGTCTGTAGTGGATGGTGAAGTCCAGAGGTTGTAGGGCTAAACTCCACCGCAGCAATCTGGCGTTGTCTCCGGAGACCCGATTAAGCCAGACTAGGGGATTATGGTCCATTAGGAGGGAAAACTGTTGTCCACACAAATATGGTTGCAACTCCTTGAGTGCCCATACTACCGCCAGGCACTCCTTCTCGATGGCCGCATAGCTTACTTCACGGGGCAGTAGTTTCCAACTCAGGTAAGCTACCGGGTGTTCTTGGCCATCCGGACCGACTTGGCTCAGTACTGCCCCCAATCCAAACATAGAAGCATCTGTGTGAACAAGGAAACGTTTAGTTGGATCGGGTGCGGCCAATACAGGGGTATTGGTGAGGGCGTCCTTTAGTTGGCGGAAGGCTTCCTCACACTCTGAGGTCCAGGTTACCTGGCGGGGTTGGTTCTTACGGGTCAGATCAGTGAGGGGCTTGGCTACGCTGCTGTAATTGGGAACGAATTTCCTGTAATACCCCGATGTCCCTAGAAACGCCATGACCTGGGTTTTAGTGCGTGGGATGGGCCATTTGGCTATGGCCTCAATCTTGGCTGGTTCTGGTCGCTGTTTCCCACTTCCCACCCAATGCCCTAAATACTGAACCTCTGCTTTGCCCACGTGACACTTGTTTGGGTTCAGGGTGATTCCGGCCTGGTGGAATCTGTCCAATACTGTCTCTAGGTGATTTAGATGCTCTTCCCATGTCGCACTGTAGATGGCGATGTCGTCCAGGTAGGCACAAGCATAGTCCTGGAGACCATCCAGAAGCCGGTCAGCCAGCCTTTGGAAGGTCGCAGGGGCATTCTTCATCCCGAATGGCATAACTCGAAACTGGAATAAGCCGAACGGGGTGACAAATGCCGACTTGGGAATAGCGTCAGGACTAATGGGAATCTGCCAGTAGCCTTTGCATAGATCGATGGTGTTCAAAAACTCATCCACACGCGGCATGGGATATGCATCCGTCACTGTTTTCTCATTGAGCTTACGATAGTCTACACAAAACCGTGTAGTCCCATCCTTCTTGGGCACTAACACTACGGGGGATGCCCAGGGACTATCTGACTCTTCAATGACCCCTAAACGCAGCATCTCTTGAATCTCTTGTTGCATCCCCTCTCGTACAGACTTAGGGACGCGGAAGGGGTTTTGTCGCAGGGGGGTCTGATCCTGGGTCTCAACCTTGTGTTGTGCCAGGTGAGTGTACCCCGGTCTCTCTGAAAACATTCTCTGTCGCAGCCTCAACAACGCCTCCACCTGCTGTCTCTCCCGGGGGCCTAGGTCTTCGCCCAAGTGTACCTGGTCCCATGTTTTAGATTGAGTCCTTTCCCCTAAGATATCCGTCAAGGGAAGTCCAGCTAAATCCTCTGCTTCAGGTGCACAGATGGCCACTACCTCTTCAGGGCGCTCCCGGTAGGGCTTCAGCATATTCACGTGGAACATGCGGATAACCCTGGGGTCGTTACAATCGGCGACATTATAGGTTGTGTTGGCTATTTCCCCACTATCTGGTAGGGCCCCTGCCATGCAGCTTGAAACTTATTCTGCTTAGTAGGCTCTAACACCAGGACCTTCTGTCCTATTTCCAAAGTGCGCTCTCTGGCCCTCCGATCGTACCATAAGCGCTGGCGCCGCTGTGTCACCTGCAGGTACTCACGTACAACCTTGGTCAGCTCTTGTAGACGGTCCCGGAATTCCAGCACATAGGGTACAATAGGTACCCCTTCTATGAGGTCCTCCCCTTCCCAGTGTTCCAGCACTAAGTCTAGGGGTCCCCTTACCTGTCTCCCTTATACCAGCTCGAACGGGGAGAACCCCGTGGATTCTTGGGGCACCTCCCGATAGGCAAACAGGAGGTGTGGCAAGAATTTCTCCCAGTCCCTGTAGGTCCTGGTAAAAGTCCCAATGAGCTGTTTTAATGTCCCGTTAAAGCGTTCACACAACCCATTGGTTTGCGGGTGGTACGGGGCGCTTCTAATGGACTTTACGCCGCACAGCTTCCACAGTTGGTTGGTCACCTCTGCTGTAAACTGGGTACCCTGGTCCGCGATAATCTCCCGGGGAAATCCAACCCGTGAGAAAACCTGGAGCAGGGCGGCCGCCACCGTCTCTGCCAGTATGTTAGGTAACGCAACCGCCTCTGGATACCGTGTGGCATAATCTACCACTGTCAATATATTCTTTTTCCCGGACGGACTGGGTTTGGCTAACGGCCCTATCAGATCGACCGCTACTCGGCTAAATGGTTCCTCCAGAATGGGGAGGGGGCATAATCTGGCCTTGCATCGATCCCAATTGCCAATGCGCTGACAACTGTCACAGGTCTGGCAGTACTGACGAACATCATAGGTTACCCCCGGCCAAAAGAAGTTTTGTGTCAGACGATGCCTGGTGCGACTGACGCCGAAGTGCCCAGCCAAGGGTATATCATGAGAGATTCACAGTAACTCCTGCCTATACTTCTTGGGAACTACGAGCTGTTGTTTTATAGTGGGGCTCGTCCCTGTGTGGTGCTGCTCCGTGATCCGGTAGAGGAGTCCCTGCTTCCATACAAACTGTTCCCCTTCCAGTACCCCTCTCCCCTCCTGTGCCTTCCCACGATATCCCTCTAATGAAGGATCCTCAAGTAACTCCCTCTTAAATTCATCTGGGGTGGCCCAAGAAATGTGTCTGGCTATGGGAATACGTGTAGGGCTGGAATGTCTTACCTGGGCCTCTGAGTGTGATTCCGCCTCCACAGCTCGAGCTTGTCTCCGGGTGGTCACAGGATATGTCTCAGCCAGAGGGGCCACCGAGAATGCAGACAACATGGGCCCCAAGTCATTTCCCAGCAAGACGTCTGCAGGCAAATCCTCCATCAAGCCGATCTCAACAAGGCCATCCCCGACTCCCCAGTTCAGGTGAATCCTGGCAGTGGGTAGTCGATGTATGGCTCCCCCTGCTACACGGACTGCCACTGTCCGGTCCGTCTTCTCTTGGTCCCGGACGAGATGAGGCTTCACAAGGGTCAAAGTTGCCCCGGAATCTCTTAGTCCCTGCATACGTTTCCCATTAACCCACACGACTTGTCGATGCTGTTGTCGATTATCTGCCCGGGCTGCCTGCACGGGGTCTACTTCATGCAGCACTTCCTCCATCTCTTCCACCCCTTGATTAATCGTAGCCCCCAATGCCGGGTCAGCTTCGCCTTGGTAGCAGTGTACAGCAGCCCGGCTGAAGGTAGCTGTTCCCGCCTTTGGCCACTGGGTATACTAAGTCCGGTTGGGACATTGTCTTTGCAGGTGGCCCAGCTGACGACAGGTGTGGCATCGCGCCCCAGGGGGATTGTTGTAGGCCGAGTTTCTAGCTGGTCCCCCTACAATCTTCGGTGGTTTGGGGCCCTCCAGGTTCATGGGCGGGCCCCTAGTGACCACCTTTGATCCGGACAACTGCGGCCTCCTGGCATCATGATGTTCATCGGCCAGACGAGCGGCTTCCTCAAGAGTCGTTGGCCACCTGTCCCGAAGCCATTCCTGTGTCTCGGGGTTTAGTCCATTAAAGAATCGTTCTAACAGGAAGAGCTGGAGGACGTCCTCCTTAGTGGTTGCTTGGCTCCCTTGTACCCAGTGTAGCAGTGACCGCCATAATTTACAGGCCCATTCAGCGTGGGTATCGGTTATGCGTTTTATAAGTCAGCGGAACTTTTGGCGGTAGGCCTCTGGTGTCAGCGCATACCGGGCCAAGATCACTTATTTGATCCGCTCATAGTCCATACAGTCCTCATCAGGTACCGTGCGATAGGCGTCCGCTGCCCGGCCTGTCAGCTTGCTGGCCAGAATCTGAACCCGTTCCTCTGGCTTTACTTGATGAAGAGCACACTGCCGCTCAAAGTCCTGCAGAAAGCCATTAATGTCTTCCTCTGCCTCCCCCAACATTCGGAAGGCATTGTACTGGATCTTTTTGTGGCTTACTGTTGAAGGTACCTGGTCGAAGGCCAGAGCTCCCCCTGCTCACTGACTCTCCTCTCTCCGCTCTGCCATCTCCATCTTGGCCAGCTCCACTTTGGTCCGCTCTGCCATCTCCATCTTGGCTAGCTCTATCCTGGTCCACTCGGCCATCTTTTCCTTCAGATCAGTATGCACATCAGCCATCACCTCTCGTATGATCTCTACTGCAGGGTTTGGGCCATAGAACACCAGTCTGTTCTTTACCTCCCTCTGGATTTCGGTCTCCTCCACATTCACATTGGGGGGCGCTGCACTGTCGTGTTTCATGATGGCTGCTATCAAATCCCACTGCTGCCACCAGTGTAACGGGGTCTTCCAAGCTGGGGTACCTCTTTCAGTACCACCCCGTGTTTTCGGAGGTCCGCTCTGCGTTGGCTGGAGTCTGAATGAAGGACGCTGGCTGGAATTCCTCTGAGTGCATGGGCGCATATAAAAAATCACTGCTTCTCCATGTATTTCCAGTCTGACAACACTTTACTCACAGGACACAGAATATATCACACAGATACAGAGGGCCGGACAATAGACAAGCGTCAGGCCAGACATGCATTACAAAAGCAGCTGGTGGCCGGAGCCTGCGTATGTTTACTGTGGGAATTACAAAGGTAGGGGGAGGGTGAACACTGCTGATACATTAGGGACATGCATCTCACATGGAACCTATTATATATACATATAACTGCACAATATATTCTGGGTGCTGAGTGGTTCTGTAACAAGGACGATCCAACTTGGCGTCACGAACAGGATGACGAAGCCCGGTGCCACCGGGTTCTGTGTGCCTGAGTTTTATTGGACTTAAACATTGCTGAGAATGTGCAGAATAACCAAATTAATAGACTGTAAAATGGACACTCAAAATGGCCGCCGGCGTGGTGAAGAGGGGCGTGACAACATGGGTGGTCCTAAGAAAAGACCGCGAACTGTCCTGGGCCTCCCCTGCCTGAACTTCTATGCAACTGCAACATGGCCCACCCCCCGAGGGGTTCGGATACTGGCTTGGTATGGAGGAGTAGGAAGAAGACGCAGCCCCCAGAAGGGGGAGCAAGAGCCGGTGGCGGGAAAAGAGGCCAGGAAGGAGGAAGAACGCCAGAACGCCATGATAGAAGAAGGAAGGAGGCCCGAACAGCGCAAAGAGGTTGAGCTGAACCTCCCCGGCGCATTGGCTGAAGGCTCCGATCCGACTTCCAAAATGGACCGCCAGCAGCTGGAGAACGAGATTGTTCAGCTGACCCACCGTTTGCGGTTGAGACAGGAGGCGCTCTGGATCATGAACTGACAGCACGCCCGGGATGGGCCTACACCATCGGTACCTCCATCACCGGTACCCTCGCCATTGGTACCCACCGCCGCTGCTATATCACCGGTACCTTCACCCGCGGTGCCCGACGCTGCTGCACAAGATCTCCCCCAGGCAGCACCTGTGGAACCTACAGCCGCTGCCCTGTCACCGGTGGCACCTGTCTCCACCTCCACGCTGCAATAACCGCTGAGCACGGCCTGTCATGAGGAGTTCTCTGGGGGTCTGAAGGCTGAAGCGGAGGAAGTTGAACTCCTGCCTGGACCTGACGTGGCTGCGCAGGTCCCACTGGAGACCCCTCCGGACCAGGAGCCGCCATCTGCTCCACCGCCGCCTCCGACAGCTGACTGGACTATTCCGGTGGACGTTCCAGCTATTGACTGCCGTCCCAAACCTGCACCGGAGCCGGAGCATCGCCAGGAGGCCCCAGGTACGTCTGCTGCCCCTGCACCTGGGAAGGCCTTGGGGTGTACAGCTGCTGCAGCGTCCGGACAGGTCGTGCTAGACCTGGTCTGGGACCGGGATTCTAAACCCTGGGGGAAACATCTGAGCCCCTAGCGGTAGTGCCCCTGTCCACGGTGGGCAGAGGTCGGCCCCAAGAGGTGGAGGAGGAAGAGGAGTCCTATTGCCAGCAGACCCTCTCAGCTGGCAGCGGAGCAGAGAGAACGGGAGCAGCGGAGACTGGCAGTGCTAGGCCCTGATCTGGACTGGAAGGAGAAGGTCCGTGCTGGTCGCTACGGTCCCCGGGACTCAGCGGGATGGGGTCAGGTCCTGAATGTTAACCATGAAAGGGGGTTTGGCTTCATCTCCGACCCCCAGAGGATCTCTGACCTCTTCTTTAGCAGGAGGGATGTTGAATCTCACCTCCGGAGGGGACACCCTGCTCGAGACCTGCAACCGGGAGAATATGTTACTTTCACTCGGCATGAGGGGCTACGTGGCTGGTACGCCATGAATGTGCGCCGCATACCAGAAGATTTTATTGCGGCCTACAAAAAGGAACATGCCTACGTTCCCCCAGCAGGAATACCTCCCACAGTAGTGATTACATCTGCCAAGGCCAGGCAGACAACATCTACTCCAGTCCCACACCCTATGGTACAAGTTGCTAAACCTGCTGTACCTCAGGCCGCAATTCCACCAACTGCCACCACCTCTTATGTCAATCCGCAAGCAAGAAGAGGATGTCCTTCAGTTCTCCCCTGGAAGCAGCCCAAGCAACCCGCTTCCACCACCCAAGGAGGGGACCATCACTAGGAATTAATAACTAACTGTTACCCAGGAGGGTATAGGCATAGTTATGCCTTTTTCATTTTTGTTCATCATGTTGCTTTTCTTTTGATTCCAGTTTGCCCAGTTTCTTTGACAGCCCTTTATATTTGAACTGTGGCGATCATGGACAATGAGTGATCCAGAACTGTCCTGTAAATAGTTGCACCTCTTAAGGTGCTTTCTCTTGGTTTTACATAGACTTGCTTTAATAGGGACATTTCAAGACATCTTGGCTGGATCAGTGTCTACTTTACATAATTGCACTTAATAATAATGTTTAGCATTTTGATAGAAAAAGTAAATAGTGATAGTGTTTAATAGAGACATTAATGGTAATAGAACAGATTTTATATAGGATATAGCTGGTCATGAGATCTAGGAATCGGACTAATAGTGAATGTTTTACAGAGTTTAGACTCATGTTAATGTTTGAATAAAGATGAAAAATTTGAATAAAGATTTGAAAATGCAGTTGACGAACCAGGCATCAGCGGTTGTCACCTAAGGTCTAGAAGTAATAGTAAAAAGGTGAAAGAAATGTATTAATGATAATACTTGAGCTGGTAGTGAGTTTACTGCCAAAAGCACTTTAAATTAGGTACTATATTTCAACATAGATAGTTAAATTGTTTGCAACGTTCAAGGATCAGCGCCTCCCATATTGGCAAGTTTAGATAAGTATTGTTTATTTAGCATTCAAAAATTTTTGTATGTTCCTGATTTTTGCCTGTCTTTGTTTCACTTGCAGCCCGCGGATGTGCTGTGTTTAACGGGTTGGCACCAAAAGAGCGGGAAGAGTTTAGGATTTAGTCAGTCTGACAGAGTCAGTGGAAGAGAGAAGATCCCCTGAGTGGGATGGATGAAGGAAGTGCTGCAGCCGACCTCAGTGAACTGGGTCCGCTGGCACAGGAAAGGGACATTCATGGAAAGCCTGACTCTCTCCATAAGAAAGAAGGATTAGTACGGAACTTAAGGAGAGGAGGACTAAGGATTAGGGTTAGAGCAGAACCCTTCCCAAGTTCACAGCGCAAGGCCGGGGTCCGGTCCCCGAGGTTGTATGGATACTAATGGTCCTGCAGCAGACACCGGAGGAATAGAAGTAGTGACCGCTTTATTCCCACTCAAGACTTGGGGGCACAACAGCAACGTGAGTGAGCCGGGACTCAGGAGTAAGGAGTCCCCGAAGCAGGCTACAGCTGTCTGCCGTACAAGTAGAGTTCATAGGAACATCTGACAGGAGGAACTCCAGTGTAACTCAGTACTGTGAGTACTTCACTATAGGCGCAAAAGGGAGACGTTCAGAAAAGGCACATATGTTGGCGGAGTGTTGGAAAGGAGTGCTTCATCTTGCCTAGAAGTTGGCTGAGCCCCTGACCTGGAGGACACGGCACGGATGCGGTAACCTGTACGCGCAATAGACTGTGAGTAAAGCTTTGGAACTACATGCCCTGGTGTCCTCCACTTATTCCCACGTCAACCTCCTCAGCACTGCTACATCTTTGTGCCTAACACTGCACCATCCACGTCTCCCCTCACCGTCACTTCACCTACTCTGCCCTGGGACTACAGCCCTACCTGTGGAGGGCTACACCATCATTGCTGCACTATACCATCTGTCCCAGAGGATCTGCTTGCAGCGTCGGCTTAACATCTCCCTTGCCGAACACCACAGGTGGCGTCTCGACTCATTTATTCACAGACTTTAACCCCTTTCTGCCATCCGATGTACTATCCCGTCCATGGGACCTGGACCCCTATGCCCATGGACGGGATAGTACGTCGGCGCGATCAGCGGCGCCCACGTGGTGAGCGCCGCTGATCGCGGCCGGGTGTCAGCTGATTATCACAGCTGACACCCGGCACAATGTGTCAGGGGCGGTCACGGACCGCCCCCGACACGTTAACCCCTTGCACACCGCGATCAAACATGATCGCGGTGTACCGGGGGTTAAAGGGAAGCATCGGCAGGGAGGGGGCTCCCTCCGTGCTTCCCTGAGCCCCCCACGGCAGCGCAATGTGCAGCGCTGCTGCGGGGGGCTCCTTTCCTCCAGGCCCCCGAATCCAAGATGGCGACGGGGGCCTTCGGGGGCCTGAGGAAGCTGGCTTCCTCAGTGCCTGCAAAGCGCAGGCATGAGGAAGCCTTCTGCAGTACCTGTGTCAGATCGCTGATCTGTCACAGTGATCTGTGACGTGACAGATCAGCGATCTGTCACAGGACAGTGATGTCCCACCTGGGACTATTTAATAAAGTAAAAAAAAAAAAAAAAGTGTTAAAATAATTTAAAAAAAATCGCCAAATAAATTAGAAAAAAAAAAAAAATATTCCCCCAATAAATCCATTTTTTGGAAATAATAAAAAAAAAACCAATAAAATTACACATATTAGGTATCGCCGCGTCTGTAATGACCCGCCCTATAAAACTGTCCCATTAGTTAACCCCTTTAGCGAACCCCTTAAAAAATAAAAATAAAAAACGAAGCAAAAAATAATGATTTATTATCATACCACCAAACAAAAATTGTAATAACGCGCAATCAAAAAGACGCATATAAATATCCATGGTACCGCTGAAAACGTCATCTTGTCCCGCAAAAAACAAGCCGCCATACAGCATCATCAGCGAAAAAATAAAAAAGTTATAGCTCGCAGAATAAAGCGATGCAAAAATAATTATTTTTTTATATAAAATAGTTTTCATTGCATAAAACCGACAAAAACATAAAAAAACGACCTAAATGAGGTATCGCTGTAACCGTACTGACCCGAAGAATAAAACCGCTTTATCAATTTTACCGCATGCGGAACGGTGTAAACGCACCCCCCAAAAGAAATTCATGAAACCCTGGTTTTTGTTCATTCTGCGTCCCAAAAATAGGAATAAAAAGCGATCAAAAAATGTCACGTGCCCGAAAATGGTACCAATAAAAATGTCAACTCGTCCCGCAAAAAATAAGACCTCACATGACTCAGTGGGTCAAAATACGGAAAAATTATAGCTCTCAATATGTGGTGATGCAAAAACTATTTTTACAATAAAAAGCGTCTTTTAGCGTGCGACAGCTGCCAAATATAAAAACCGCCATAAATAGTAAATCAAACCCCCCGATATCACCCCCTTAGTTAGGGAAAAATAATAAAATTAAAAAAAAAGTATTTATCTCCATTTTCCCATTAGGGTTAGGGCTAGGGTTAGGGCTAGGGTTAGGGCTAGGGTTAGGGCTAGGGTTAGGGTTAGGGCTAGGGTTAGGGCTAGGGTTAGGGCTGAGATTAGGGTTAGGTGTGTGTTGGGGTTAGGGTTGGAGTTAGAATTGGGGGTTTCCACTGTTTGTTCACATCAGGGGCTCTCCAAATGCAACATGGCGTCTGATCTCAATTCCAGCCAATTCTGAGTGGAAAAAGTCAAATGGTGCTCCTTCCCTTCCAAGCTCTGCCATGCGCCCAAACAGTGTTTTACCCCCACATGTAGGGTATCATCCTACTCAGGACAAATTGCAAAACAATTTTTGGGGTCCAATTTCTCCTGTTACCCTTAGGAAAATAAAAAATTGGGGGCAAAAATATCATTTTTGTGGAAAAAAATGATTTTTTTATTTTCACGTCCGAGTGTTATAAACTTCTGTGAAGCACTTGGGGGTTCAAAGTGCTCACCACACATCTAGATAAGTTCTGTGGGGGGTCTAGTGTCCAAAATGGGGTCACTTGTGGGGAGTTTCAATAGTTTAGGTACATCAGGGGCTCTCCAAACGCACATGACACCCGCAGACAATTCCATCAAAGTCTGCATTCCAAAACGTCACTGCTTCCCTTCCGAGCCCCGACGTGTGTCCATACAGTAGTTTTCTCCCACATATGGGGTGTCAGCGTACTCAGGCCAAATTGGACAACAAATTTTGGGGGTCCAATTTCTCCTGTTACCCTTGGGAAAATGAAAAAATTGGGGACTAATTGATCATGTTTCTGGAAAAAATACGATTTTTTTATTTTCATGCCCTGGCATTATAAACTTCTGTGAAGCCCTTGGGGGTTCAAAGTGCTCACCTCACATCTAGATAAGTTCCTTAGTGGGTCTAGTTTTCAAAATGGGGTCATTTGTGGGGGGTTTCCACTGTTTAGGTACATTAGGGGCTCTCCAAAGGCAACATGACACCCGCAGACCATTCCATCAAAGTCTGCATTCCAAAACGTCACTACTTCCCTTCCGAGCCCCGACGTGTGCCCATACAGTAGTTTTCTCCCACATATGGGGTATCAGCATACTCAGGACAAATTGGACAACAACTTTTGGGGTCCAATTTCTCCTGGTACCCTTGGGAAAATAAAAAAATGGTGACTAAAAGATCATGTTTGTGGAAAAAATACAAATTTTTTATTTTCACGCCCGGGCGTTATAAACTTCTGTGAAGCACTGGGGGGGTTCAAAGTGCTCACCACACATCTAGATAAGTTCCTTGGGGGGTCTAGTTTACAAAATGGTGTCATTTGTGGGGGGTTTCCACTGTTTAGGTACATTAGGGGCTCTCCAAAGGCAACATGACACCCGCAGACCATTCCATCAAAGTCTGCATTCCAAAACGTCACTACTTCCCTTCCAAGTCCCGACGTGTGCCCATACAGTAGTTTTCTCCCACATATGGGGTATCAGCATACTCAGGACAAATTGGACAACAACTTTTGGGGTCCAATTTCTCCTGGTACCCTTGTGAAAATAAAAAAATGGTGACTAAAAGATCATGTTTGTGGAAAAAATACAAATTTTTTATTTTCACGTCCGGGCATTATAAACTTCTGTGAAGCACTGGGGGGGTCAAAGTGCTCACCACACATCTAGATAAGTTCCTTAGGGGGTCTAGTTTCCAAAATGGTGTCATTTGTGGGGGGTTTCCACTGTTTTGGTACATCAGGAGTTTTCCAAACGCGACATGGTGTCCGATCTCAATTCCAGCCAAAAACGTCAAATGGCGCTGCTTCCCTTCCGAGCTCTGCCATGCGCCCAAATAGTGGCTTACCCCCACATGTGGGGTATCAGCGTACTCAGGACAAATTGCACAATAACTTTTAGGGTCCTGTTACCCTTGGAAAAATAAGAATTAAGGGTGAAAAGATCATCTTTGTGGAAAAAATATGATTTTTTAATTGTATGGCTTTATGTTATAAACTTCTGTGAAGCCCATGGGGGTTCAAAGTTCTCACCACACATCTAGATAAGTTCCTTAGGGGGTCTAGTTTCCAAAATGGTGTCATTTGTGGGGGGTTTCCACTGTTTTGGTACATCAGGGGTTTTCCAAACGCGACATGGTGTCCGATCTCAATTGCAGCCAAAAACGTCAAATGGCGCTGCTTCCCTTACGAGCTCTGCCATGCGCCCAAATAGTGGTTTACCCCCACATGTGGGGTATCAGCGTACTCAGGACAAATTGCACAATAACTTTTAGGGTCCTGTTACCCTTGGAAAAATAAGAATTGAGGGTGAAAAGATCATTTTTGTGGGAAAAATATGATTTTTTAATTGTATGGCTTTATGTTATAAACTTCTGTGAAGCCCATGGGGGTTCAAAGTTCTCACCACACATCTAGATAAGTTCCTTAGGGGGTCTAGTTTCCAAAATGGTGTCATTTGTGGGGGGTTTCCACTGTTTTGGTACATCAGGGGTTTTCCAAATGCGACATGGTGTCCGATCTCAATTCCAGCCAAAAACGTCAAATGGCGCTGCTTCCCTTACGAGCTCTGCCATGCACCCAAATAGTGGTTTACCCCCACATGTGGGGTATCAGCGTACTCAGGACAAATTGCACAATAACTTTTAGGGTCCTGTTACTCTTGGAAAAATAAGAATTGAGGGTGAAAAGATCATTTTTGTGGGAAAAATATGATTTTTTAATTGTATGGCTTTATGTTATAAACTTCTGTGAAGCCCATGGGGGTTCAAAGTTCTCACCACACATCTAGATAAGTTCCTTAGGGGGTCTAGTTTCCAAAATGGTGTCATTTGTGGGGGGTTTCCACTGTTTTGGTACATCAGGGGTTTTCCAAATGCGACATGGTGTGCGATCTCAATTCCAGCCAAAAACGTCAAATGGCGCTGCTTCCCTTCCGAGCTCTGCCATGCGCCCAAATAGTGGTTTACCCCCACATGTGGGGTATCAGCGTACTGAGGACAAATTGCACAATAACTTTTAGGGTCCTGTTACCCTTGGGAAAATAAAAATTGGGGTGAAAAGATCATTTTTGTGGAAAAAATATGATTTTTTAATTGTACCGCTGTAAGTTATAAACTTCTGTAAAGCCCTTGTGGGTTCAAAGTTCTCACCACATATCTAGATAAGTTCCTTGGGGGGTCTAGTTTCCAAAATGGGGTCACTTGTAGGGGGTCTACACTGTTTAGGTACATCAGGGACTCTCCAAACGTGACATGGCGTCCAATCTGAATTCCAGCCAATTTTGCATTGAAAAAGTCAAACGGCGCTCCTTCCATTCTGAGCTCTGCCATGCACCGAAACAGTGGTTCCCCCCCACATATCAGGTATCTGCGTACTCAGGACAAATTGCACAATAACTTTTGCAGTCCAATTTCTCCTGTTACCCTTGGTAAAATAAAAAAAAATTGAACCTGAAGTATTTTTTTTATGAAAAAAGTTAGATGTTCATTTTTTTTTTTAAATATTCAAAAAAATTCCTGTGACGCACCTAAAGGGTTAATAAACTTCTTGAATGTGGTTTTGAGCACCTTAAGGGGTGCAGTTTTTAGAATGGTGTCACTTTTGGGTATTTTCTATCATATAGACCCCTCAAAGTGGCTTCAAATGTGATGTGGTCCTAAAAATAAAATGGTGTTGTAAAAATGAGAAATCGCTGGTCAACTTTTAACCCTTATAACTTCCTAACAAAAAAAAATTTTGGTTCCAAAATTGTGCTGATGTAAAGTAAACATGTGGGAAATGTTAGTTATCAAGTTTTTTGTGTGCCGTATCTCTGTGATTTAAGGGCATAAAAATTCAAAGTTGGAAAATTGCGAAATTTTCAAAATTTTCGCCAAATTTCCATTTTTCTCACAAATAAATGCAAGTTATTTGAATGAAATTTTACCACTAACATGAAGTACAATATGTCACGAGAACACAATGTCAGAATCACCAGGATCCATGGAAGCGTTCCAGAGTTATGACCTCATAAAGGTACAGTGGTCAGAATTGTAAAAATTGGCCCGGTCATGAACGTGCAAACCACCCTTGGGGGTGAAGGGGTTAATCATCACCCATAAGCTCGACATCCCGCTTTTACAATGGACGCCCAGGGCCACGGATCGGGTCACTGCCACTGTGACAACTCCCATTGAAACCAACGGGCCCGGCTACGAGTACCCCACCAGCCCTGGGGAGGGCGATCCACTGGCAATACATTAGGATACTACATACAGTAGAAAGGCACTGCTGGCTTATTTATGTATGGGGGCAGTATGCTATTAAACATACTGTAATCACACTATTAATGGGGTCACCCTGCTGACATAAATAATAATGGACTCTGTTGGCTTCAGTAAAAAAGTACTTTGCTAAAACAATGAAAGTGTTATTGTCAATACATTAAGTATTCACCTTTCCATGGGAGACAACTGAGACCCCAAGCGATCCCATGAATGGGGATCTAGAAGTTAAGAACCTGTCTCTGCATAGCCCCATTATTTAAGGAGTGGAGGTGCGCATATTTTGACTCCGCTCCATTCATTGTCTATGGGACTGCAGGAGAAAGTCAATTACAGTGATTCCCATAGAAAATGTAATGGAACTATAGTTGAGCATGTGCACCTTCGCTCCTTTCCAGACTGGACCCTTCCGAGCCCAAGTGCCTTATTCCGGAGCCCTGTTTTTGGGATCACTGGTGGTCACAACAGGAGGACCCCTAGTAATCAGTAAGTTATCTCCTATACAATGTTTGGGGGCATAACTTACCATCTTGACAATAATTCAAGGGTACTGGGTGCTCTGATTACATCAGTAATAGCCATTTGCTAATGTGGCGCCCGCAGGAGTATGGCCGCCACAGTGACTTTGCGTTCCTCCAGGGAGGGTGATGTCATGCTTGGAAGCAGTGAAGGGTCTCTCTCGCAGTTAACCTATACATGCAACACAGTTCCACTCCAGGCCAGCAGGGGGGACTCTGAACTGGAATTGAAGGGAGGAGTGCTCTCTGAGGGCCAAGAGAAAGGAGTGGTCAGTTAGTGTGAGGAGGTCCACGTGTGCAGAAGTGAGGAGAGAAGCTGGAGGCTGAGCTGAGAAAGGAGAGCTCCCTCACAGTGAGAGCGCATGAACTGGGGCCTGGTCTCCATGGTTGTACGGATACTAACGGTCCTGCAACAGAAACCAGACGAGTAGGAGGCCGTAAATGCCCTACTCTCATCTAAGACTCGGAGGCACAACAGCACGGAGGGAGCCAAGAGAGGAATACGGCTACAGCTGTCTGCCATATGAGGAGTGCTAGTAGAAGAGAATTAGGAGGAACTTCAGTGTAACTCAGTACTAGGAGTACTTCATTCAAATAAGTGCTAGGAAGGAGACTGCACAGCCCATCTGCTGAGAGAGAATCCCTGAGCTGCTTCCAGTACCATCTGTAATCAGGACCCTGGACTGCCGTTATCAAGTAAAGATACAGAAACTGCACCCCGCTGTGTCTTTATCTGCTTCCTACCCTTCCGGCACTGCTACATCCCCGTGCCAACCACATCTACACTGCCCTGGGATTACAGCTTCACCTGTGTGGAGCTTTTACATCTTTGCTGCACCATAGCAGTGGATCTGCACGCAGCGTCGGCTTAACATCTCACTTGCCGAACACCACAGGTGGCATCACGAACTATTCCATTAACTATAATCCACCATTTCCATTCCCCCATTACTTGGGCGCCCAGGGCCACGGACTGGGTCACTGCTGCTGTGACACATCCCGTTGACACTGGCCCGGTACCGAGTACCCCACAGCCCTGGGAGGGCGTCCCACTGGCACTATAAATTGGGCCCTATACTGACACTCCCACGGGCAATTTGTTGGCTTTTCAAACGTTGGCATTCTGAGGACAATAATTTGCATCGGCCAATTTTCCAACAACACTATTCGGAGTTCTGCTCTGACACTATCACTAGAAAAAAGTTTGATGGCACTGAAAATGGCAAGAGAACTGCAATAACAGTGGAATAGAAGCTTCATATTTTATTCATTGCCCTTATCTCTAGCGATAATTATGAGATGACTCTGCTAATATTGTCCCAGTCTATACAGCAAAGCTGTCAATTGTGTGAAAACTAAAATAGTTCAGATTTTATTTTTATATATGGATAGTAATAGAAAAAAAAAAACGCTATCAGCTGCCAAAGTGTTTAACGAAGTCGGGAAGTCTGTGCACAAAGTCTACTGCCAGCTTAAGAGGCAGTGGAGAGGAGCAATTTAACAGAAATATAACAAATTGCAGTTAGTTATGCAATCCTCGGCTTTGCATGTCTAGCTTTACCAACTAATACAGTATACATCATAATTCTCAGTAAGAGCTGATGATGACACTTCCATGTGGGCGTCTTGTTGTGTTGAAGTGCCGGAGAACTATCAGCTTTATCTTTCAAAACTTTCACTTGCCGCCCACTGCTCATATTAAATTTACTTTGATGTGTGAGGGCAAGGAAAGTGCAAGAATTTAGGTTACGTCTTCATGGGTAAACCAATGTAAGATGTGTTATTCCAGTAGAACTTAAACTTGCCAGACTCTGTAGATAACTCTTGGTCAAGTGCTCATTCGGGTGGCATTGCTTGGCACTTTTGTACGTGGGTGAGATGGAAGGTATCTAAGAAAAAAATTGGTTTATTTCTCAATGGAAACATGTACCCTTTCATCTATAAAATAAAATTCAATAAAAATTATTGAAACACAAAGGATTACACCTGACTGGATCCCCCTATTCTCAGATATCTGGTCGGTCTGGCCAAAATCATTGGGTTCAGCCGATTTACAACTAAATTGTACCTTTAGAAGAAAAGATGCTCCACAGCAAAAATCATACTTGCCAAAACTCACAGAATGTTACGAAAGCTCCCTGGAAATAGGGGAATCCTCCCAGACTGTGGGCAGTAGAGGTGTTGGCAAATCTTTTGGGCAAGACTAGAACCTCCGAAACCTCCTGGAGAGCAACACTTCCAGAAGATTTCTTGAGTGTGATGTCGAACACTTCATTGTTTGGTGTTTGACATCCAAGAAAGACGTCCCTAAAAGTTAGCAGGTATGACAAAAATCCTGAAAAGGCATCCAGAATGACCCAGGGGGCAGTTAGGGAGATATTACCTCCCTTATCAAAGAGTTTGATGACTTATCTGATTTATCCTCTTCAAGACTAAGGCCCCCGTCACACACAGCGAGGTCGCTAGCGAGATCGCTGCTGAGTCACAAGTTTTGTGACGAAACAGCGATCTCACCAGCGAGATCGCTGTGGGTGACAGGTATCAGCGACCGCCCCCACCGCTGGGTTTCGCTGATCGTTTAGTAATGACCAGGACATTTTTTTGATCGTTGGTCTCTCACTGGCCAGCACGCATCGCTGTGTGTGGCAGCGGGAGAGCAACAATCAGCGAGCTCACAGCGCACTGGGAGCTGGAATGCAATGTAAACAGCGGGTTTCTAAGCGCCGCGCAGCTCCCACAGCCAGCACGCTGGTAACCAAGGTACACAGCGGGTAACTAAGTGACACCCGCGCTTGTTACCCGCGTCGTCGCTGGTCCTGATCGCTGGTGAGAACTGCCTGTTTGACAGCTCACCAGCAATCATGTAGTGACACACCAGCGATCGTGACCAGGTTATATCGTTGTCGGGATCGCTGGTGCATCGCTATGTGTGACGGGGCCTTTACTTACAGCACAAGTCTTGCAGAGATTGGACGGTGAAACAAAGTCCAGCTCACCGTAGTAGACCTCTTGAGAAGTTCGGAGCACGGAAACTCTGTGTCAAGGCGTGAAGTAACCAAAAGGAGGATCCAGCTCAATGAAATATTAAAAAAAAGCTTGTCTTTATTCACTGAAAATCGTGCTGAGTAGAGGATAAAAACATCAGCGTGAACAGTGAATAAAATTCGATATTGACGCGTTTTTGGTGACTAGGCACCCTTAATCATAATATCCTCCTCCTGCCGCCACCTTCACTCCATGTGGCCCACTCCTCTACAGTGCCGGGTGCATGAGTTCTCCATCGATGCCGGTACCGGATCACAGAATGGCACTGCGCAGCTGTACTTAGAGTTTTCTTCTGGACCCCACCCGTTCCAAGGTGGGGTCACCTCCGGCCGCTCCACCCATTTCCTTACATTAGGTAGACAGGGGCGAGGTCTTTTTCTCTTCATCTGCACCCACCAGGGGCAGACCGGAGGATGTAACCCAGCCTGTTTTGGCACCAATTCAGCATCAGCACGGCGAGTTGAGTTAATGCCAGAGAGCTCAATTTTTGTCTCATCTGACCACAGCACCTTCTCCCAATCACTCACAGAATCATCTAGGTGTTCATTGGCAAACTTCAGACGGGTCTGCACATGTGCCTTCTTGAGCAGGTGGACCTTGCGGGCACTGCAGGATTGTAAACCTTTACGGCGTAATGTGTTACCAATGGTTTTCTTGGTGACTGTGGTCCCAGCTGTCTTGAGATCATTAACAAGTTCCCCCCGTGTATTTTTAGGCTGATCTCTCACCTTCCTCATGATCAAGGATACCCCACGAGGTGAGATTTTGCATGGTGCCACAGATCGATGTCGATTGGCAGTCATTTTGTATTTCTTCCATTTTCTTACTATTGCACCAGCAGTTGTCTCCTTCTCACCCAGCGTCTTACTTATGGTTTTGTAGCCCATTCCAGCTTTGTGCAGGTCTAATAACCATGTATAAGTATATAAGGGGACAATACAAATATCTCTCCGAGGATCTGTTTATACCAAGGAAGGTGACGCTCACAAGGGGGCATTCTCTGCGTCTGGAGGAGAGAAGGTTTTTCCACCAACATAGAAGAGGATTCTTTACTGTTAGGGCAGTGAGAATCTGGAATTCCCTGCCTGAGGAGGTGGTGACGGTGAACTCAGTCGGGGGGTTCAAGAGAGGCCTGGATGTCTTCCTGGAGTGTAACAATATTGTATCTTACAGTTATTAGGTTCTTTAGAAGGACATAGATCTGGGGATTTATTTTGACAGAATATAGACTGAACTGGATTGGCACATGGCTTTTTTTGGCCTTGCTAACTATGTTACTATGTTACTATGATCTCATCCCTGAAATCCTTATAAAGCTCTTTGGTCTTGCCCATGTTGTAGAGGTTAGAGTCTGACTGATTGATTGAGTCTGTGGACAGGAGTCTTTTATAAAGCTGTCTTTAATGCAGGTAACGAGTTGATTAGGAGCGTCTAACTGGTCTGTAGGATCCAGAACTCTTAATGGATGCTAGGGGACCATATCCTTATTTCTCACTGCAAAATGCAAATAAATTTATATAATTTAAACAATGTGATTTTCTGGATTTTATTTTTTGATATTCTATCTCTCAATGTTAAAATTAACCTACCTTTAAAATTATAGACTGTTCATGTCTTTGTCAGTGGACAAACTTACAAAATCAGCAAGGGATCAAATACTTATTTCCCCCACTGTATATATTCCAAAGGATGAGACCCTTGGGTTTAGCACAATCAAGTCATGATGGTACTTACTAGATGTATGCATTCCTAGTGTCATTTCTTCTGTGCTGTATCAGTGTCTGAGATTCTTTTTTTGGAAGATGTGATGTCTGAAGCTATATAAGACACCGCAGCGCTACATTAATTCTGCTGATACCGGTGGAGTAGAGATTAGTGAATCCATTCATATCAAATCAAACTGGCAACAGATTTTCCAAAAATTATGGCAAATGATAGGAATCCCTCAAAATGTATGGTGTAGAAAATGAATACAAAATTATGCTCACTTGTCTGCCACCGCAGCTTCCCAGCAGGTTCTCCGCTTGCTACTTCCGATCTTCATATCTTCCGGTGATAGCTAGGTTCCATGGTGGCCGTCATTGACATCAATGACATATGTCGTAGCCTACATGACTGTGGCGGTCTAGTCAGTGCCGGAAAATACAAAGGCCGGAGGGAGCGAGCAAGTAGCTTAGGAGCTGAGGAGGCAGCACAGAGGAGGTTGTCGGTCTAGGACCTAGAACAGTTGAGTATAATCTTTTATTATTTTTTTTTACCCCTTCCGCCTCCTCTATTTATTACAGTTTGCGGTTTTAAAGAGACCTGACAGCATCTTTTTGAGAACAGTACACTTTGGATTCGGATCCAATTTATTTAGACCAAATCAAATCTGATGGCCGAATTGAGAAAATATGGCCAGGAAAAAGAGTTTAATAAATGACTCCAAATAAGAAGAACATTTAGGGAAAAAAAAAAAGAAGTTTGCACTTAGATGGAACTTTAAGAACCGCGCAGACTTCCTGTAACCTGAGCTCAACGCAAATATCAAAGACTCGCTGCAGCCCCGCCCAGGATGGTACCAGACCACATCAAGGTGCGTTAAGAATTCATATTCTTCACCCACAATGACACCATGCTATATTTCTCTGAATACATCCCACTCCCCACTCTCGTGTCATCTGGTCCTAAACAACATGCAGTCAAAATTATTCACCCCCCCGCCATTATAAATTTGATTTCTTAGCAAAATGTACAAAATTTTCAACTGTTTTCAATAAACTAATGAACAAAAAGAACAACATAAGCAACTCAAACACAACTAATATAACAAGTGGTTTCTCCAAATGTCACTTTTACTGACTCCCGCAGTCTCAGAATTATTCAACCCCCTAAATAGAGTCCTTCATAGGAGAGCACATTTGGAAATCAGATTTCATGTCTTGTTGCATCAGAAGCTTGAAAACAACCGGGCTGGCTAGGTGCTTTGTGGAATTTGTCATTTGAAAATAGGTATGTTTTTAGTTTTTTTGGGGAATTTCATTAATTTTAATGGGGCAAAAGAGGGGTGAGTTGAACTTTTTTACTTTTTTATTTTTTTTATATTTATGAAAACTGTCATGATACCAGTGCTGGGTGACCGGCACTTCTGGGGTTAATGTTCTGACCTCAGTGCAGACTCTCACTTGCACACCTGGGACCTATTATGGTGGCCTCTCATTGGTTCTGGGGAGGCTTCTTATAGCCTCAGGACGCTCCCATCCCTGTCAGTTATACTTTCGCCCTTGGCATTGTGTGGTGACCCCTGAGTGTGTTAGTGCTGTGTTCTGGTTACTTGATTCTCTGTGTATGACTCGGTCGGTTCTCTGGATATCGCTTTGGATTCTGCCTGGTACCTTATACGTCTGTTTGGTTTTGATCTCTGCTTGGCCCTGACTATCCGTTCTGTCTCATCCCTGGTACTGTACTGATATCTTGTGTATGACCTTTGGCTTTGTCTGACCTTCCGTCTGTTTATTCCTCCTGTACCTCACTTGCCTGTATTGTGCTTGACCTCTGCTTCGCCTGACTCTGAGTTTTTTTACCTTCTCTGAAAGCAGGACGCTAAGCCACGCCCCCTTGCAGTCACATGACCGTTCACATGACCGTAGGTCCTGTGCCAGCTTGCTAAACTTCTACATTCAGGTCCAGTGCATCTTTATTTTCCGGCTGTTCTTGTCCCCAGGGGTCCCTAAGGTGCAGGTGAGTCCCTGCTTAGCGGAGGCTGTACGCCGGCACTGTCAGGACCCTGACAAAAACTTTTCACTGTATTTGTTAGTCCTCTTAGGGGACTTGAACCTGGGGTCATCACCTGGGAATGCCATTGTAATGATGTATATAGCAAAAATCACAGTCTCCTATAAATGCCACCTACTAGATGGCTTTCACAGGATTACCATCATGACAGGCTTGGAGATCTTCAGCATACTCCTGGCCATCATGTCAACTAATCATCGCACCGCAATCACATCACTGGAGCACTTTTTGACGCATAGAATGATGCACCCCCCTCACAGCTTGCTGTAAATGCTGATGTTAGAGATTGTCGGCGGCATTTAACAAGTTAACAGCCGCGGGTGGATCTCCATTCAATGCACAGCTGTTAGAGGAAGAAGATGGCTGAATATCACAGCCATCATCTACCAGGAAAGATGCAA
Organism: Dendrobates tinctorius; assembly: GCF_039654945.1. Lineage (NCBI taxonomy): Eukaryota > Metazoa > Chordata > Amphibia > Anura > Dendrobatidae > Dendrobates > Dendrobates tinctorius. The sequence goes on along the minus strand of NW_027361722.1, from coordinate 17,013,715 downwards.
GCTCAGTTTCTGAGCCCGCATCTAAGTCAGGGAGCCAGGATATGACATAACTGTACATCATATGTCAATAAGGGATTAAGGAAACTAAGATAAAAATGTAAGAAACATTTTCAAGAAATCTAAAAAAATTCAATTACCTCCTAAAGTATAAAAGTTAAAATCATCTACCTTTTCCCCACCCATAAATAAAAAAAAATTAAACATGTCCAAATGAATAAGATATAAAATTATTTATCCCATAAGGTGAAAGGTAAAATGAATGAAAATTTAAAAATAACATATGTACCCCAATTCAATAAAGCTCGGAGCACAACAATCAAATCCTCACACAACCTCATTGATAGAAAGATGAACAAGTTATGGATCTTAGAAAATTACGGTACGTTTTACATTAAATCTAAAAAGTTTGATATTGTTATTATACTATCCTGGAAAACCCTTTTTGCAATGTCATTTTTACCATATAGCAAAAGCCGTAAAAACAAAATTTAAAAAACAATGGCAAAACTGCATTTCATTCACCGTTTCATTGTACTTTTTTTCCCTCTTTTTCTATACATTATGTGATAAAGTGAAAGTTATAATTCAAAACTACAACCCTCGCTTGATAGCACAATACCCTCAGAAAGATTTAGCAGACTCTGGAGTTGTGATACACTGTTCTATTATTCAGAGACAACTGCACAAATTTGGCCTTCATGGAAGAGTCATCAGAAGAAAACCTCTCCTGCGTCCTCACCATACAATTCAGCTTCAGAAGTATGCAAAAGAACATCTAAAGAAGCCTGATGCATTTTGGAATCAAGTCCTGTGGACCAATGAAGCTAAAATAGAAATTTTTGACCCCAATGATCAAAGGTGTGTGTGGGGAAAAAAGCAGACCCCCAGCTGTCATGACAACCCATCGGTGCCCTGTGATCACATGATTTTCTGGTGTAAGTGCTGCTGTTCTCCTGAATCCTGTGCATTTTTTTTTTGTTACTGCTCTCTCTTTTCCTGATATATGACCATCTCTTCCTTATATGCAAATCTGGATTTGTTAGGCAAGTGGGTGTGGTTCTCAAGAAGACGCCCAAGAAGAAGAGTTGGGTATCACGCCCACTTGGCTAAAAAAGATTAGAGGAAGGAGGCTGCCATATCTCAGTAGCAGAGGGGCGCAGGAACAAAAGAAAAAAAAGGAGAACAGCGACATTTATACTTCTTTCAAAAAATGACATATTTATGGCACGTTGTATGTCTTTTATTTGGAATCAGGCATTAATATGTTCCTTTGCGTTCCTCCAAACATACAGTAATTACCCCCGGACACCATTTTTTGCCTTTTCTGGGTGATTATCACTTACGTCCTTAGGCTGAAAAGCAAAACAAGGGAGATATTTAGAAATTTTGCTCTGAGGATTAAAGTCGAAAACGACCCGCGGCCATGAGCCTGTTAATAATGTATGTGCATGTGTTCTGCATGGATGTGAGGTGGACTCTCCGCGTCATGTGCCAAATGGACCCTACTCCAATATCAAAAATTGGTCCTTGTTAGATTTATGGCTGAGTAATTCTTGATCTGTTTAGATAAAACTTTGAGCGTCGGGATGACATTGTTATAATGACTCGTTTATATGTATTCCGCACGTAACGGTGGAAGTGCGCCATCGTGTGGCCAATCTAAGGACTGCTGATATTTTTAATATTTCACTTTGAGATGAATTCTCTGTACTCAGTGAGGTGCAGCGGTGCTCGTGCCTCCACTCAGCAGCCAATCTGAAGAAGCAGAGGTGTAATGTCAGGGATGGGGAAAGTGGGAGATTTAGAAATACTTTCTACTAGACATTGTCTTTCAGCGAGGTCAATAACTATATCTGTGGCCCAGGACTTGTGTGACTGTGCCCACCTGCAGAACACGCCGACGTAACATCATTACACAGCCATCTCCTCAGGCACGGGCGCTTGCGGACCCCTTCCTCTGAGACCGTAATCGATACACCCCTGATGGTAGTGTAAGGGGGAAGACCGGGCTGCAGGTTCCTGCTTGTCGGGTCCGGAACTGTTGAGGCTGCATCCCCTGTGCCTGGGGGAAGAAATGAAAGGCCGGACCAACCTCGTGACCTGGGTAGGCGGGGTGAGATGAAAAGCAGCAGGGAGTTTAGCGCCTACCCGCAGCAGCGCGCAGTCAGGTGAGCGGCACGCTTCATCCCCCCGAGTCCCGGCGCCGCGACAGGCCACATTGGTTTGGCCCCACCGTCTGCAGAGGGACCGCTGCGCTGAGAGGTGCCGTGCATTCTGCAGTAGCCAGGGAGAGGAGTGCTCTGTCCCGCGAGCACCGGCATTGCGCAGACCAGCGTCCGTTGACTCCCGCCGCCAACAGCGAGGACTTGAGTGAGAAAGGTGAAATGTACCTGGTGACTACCAGAGAGCAAGGCGCCGTACACTCCGTATCCGTGAGTACACCGCACGTGCCACATAGGAGAGACCGGGTGCGGGACAGACACTTGCGCCCTGATTTGCCAGTTTTTACTTGCCGGCCTATGTTGGACCCGGACAGCGCTGCTGCCTTAATTGTCTCGGCAGCATCAATTTATGGACTAGGGGCTCAGCGGAAGGTACCGGAGACCAACCGCTGCCACCAGAAGACGGATCCTCATTGTTTACAGGACCTTCCTGGATAAGCACCGCACCAGCCGTTGTTGGCGCTATTGACTTCCCTGCAGAATTCACACTCTGAGGAACTTCTGACACGTTAAGTGATTCACAAGAACTGCTGTTACCTGATTCATTGTTCCTTTACTCTGCAGATCCTTTGCAAATTGACCTGTTTATCTCCCCCCCCCCATCCTTTGCCGTCCAACCCTTGTACTTCCTGCAGAATGTCAGTCTGTCTTTGATATTTTTCTTGGAGAAAAGTGGCTTTGCTGCCCTTCTTGACCCCAGGCCAGTCACCAGCTGTGAAGCTCACAACTAAGCCTCTGTCTGAGGAAAATCTCATCATACTCAATTTGGATCGCACTCGGCCATGCAATTCAATGAGTCCGTGGAAATCATTGGACTACACTCGGATGACATCCGAGTGCAGTCCGATTTTCATGCACTGACAAAATGGAGAAGATAGGGAGAAATTTTTTTCCATTTTCTACTCAACCAAGAAAAAAAGATCACACTATGATAAGAGCGTCCGTTTAATAATCGCCCCAATACTCTCAGATGAGTGAATACACGGTTGTCTGCACCTGCCCTTTTAAGAGGCTCCGATTTTCACTATACAGTATACTGAAATACTGTTATATTGTAATACACCGTATTAGAAATCAGACTTCAAAAGAGCTGAGAGAGAAAAAAGTTTTAAAAATTTTTTAAAAAATATATAAAAATTAAAATCTCTCCTCTTTTTCCCCCCAAGAAATGCTAAAAAGTATATATATATATTTGCTTTTGCCATGTCTCTAAAAGTCAAGTCTAGAAAATTATAAAATTAAATAAACCATACAGTAAACACCCTAAGGAGAAAAAAAAATAATAATGCCAGAATAGCATTTTTTTTGTCACTACACTTCCAGAAAAATACAATAAAAATGATCCCAATGTTGTACTTACGGCAAATTAGTATTAATAAAAACGTCAGAAAAATAAAAATGTTACAAATTTCCGAATATGGTGCGACAAAAGAAAAATTTTTTACAGACTTTTATATTACAATTTCACATCATTCTGAAATATCAAGTTAAAAATGCCCTAAAAAAACATAATGAAAAATCCCAAGTAACTTAATTAGCTAATTGATGCTGAAATGCTGAACAAAATCTGCAACATCAAAAACTCAGCAGATTTTTACCGTGGTAATGAAGTGCAACGTTTTCATCTCAAAAATTTACCCAGGGACTTTTATTTTTGGTAGAAGTTGCTAATAGCTATAAATAATAATATGATTTCCTGTAAGAAAAAAAAAAATCTCCCAAAGAAAAGCCTTATTATGAAGATTTAGTCATGGTGACATTTGATATTTGATTTTTATCTTGTGAGTCATGAAAGAAAAAAAAACCTCATTCGTTTTGCCATATAAATGACTGCACTGCATATCACTACCACTAGGTGGCAGTTGGGTAGAGTCACATTAACTCTACCCAACTGCCACCTAGTGGTAGTGATATGCAGTGCATTTCGCAATTGGAACCAAAGTCATCAGTGAGTGGTTCCGAAACATTAAAAACAGGATGTCTGTCAGTACAGCCGACCGCGAGAGGAGGGGACCTGCTCTATCTGTATCCTCTCCTGTTGTGGTTGAAGATCTGCAGCCATTAGCCCTTTTGATTCTGCATGGCATGTGTGTGACCAAAACAAAAGGGAGGAGACTCGGTCATCAGCTCAATATTAGAGATGAGCAAATTGATTCCTAACAAATAGAATCTATTAAGCATGACCGGAATTTTTGTTTGTGATTTGATTCATTCAAGTCCGAGCAAAATTGCAGCCAGCCGGATGTCACTTTGCTTTATTCTGAGGGTAGCGAAGGGATTAAAGAAAAAAACACAAACAAAATACTGTTATACTCACCTTGGCTTGCCCCATACATTTCCCACCACTTTCAGGGCATTTGGAGCAGCCATTCTTCAATAAACCCCCAGAGGACACATAGGGCGAAACACGTCATTGAACAGGAGCAGCAGAAGCCCCTGAAGAAGGAGCAGACAGAAGATAGAAGATAGAGGAGCCGATTGGAGCACAGGCAGAGTCAGAGAGGTGGAGCTTAGTATAGTACTTCTTTTTAACCCTTTGCTGACTTTCATAATCCCCAAAAAATAATGCACGGCACGTCGCCATTTTGCTGAAAATTACGCAAATTGCTCATGGGCTAAACATATCTCTCATTATCCTCTTTAGTAAATCAAACCCATTCTATATCTCACTAATTCCTACGCCGAGAGCCCTGTTTCATCCGTCCAGAGATATCTATTTTTTAATACCGTCCATATTTTTGCAAATATATTTTTGCATTTTTATACTGCATATTTTTGTATAATTTACGTTCATTTTTCGTGGTTTTTTTTTTAGCTTTAGTTTGTAGTTTTATTTTTTCACCTAACACATTTACAAGCAACGTATCACAACAAATGTAGAGATCGAGCACCACGGACTGAGCCATGTTCACGTAAAATTACAAGTTAGTTTTAGTATATTTTTAGAGATATTTTTTATGTTCCTAGGAGAAATATGAATCTTTCATTTTTTTTCCAGTTTATAATTTTTTTTTATGTTATAAAATCTTGGATTTCTGCTGTTAAGTGCACCCATAGGAGCGGAAATCTAGGACACTGCTGTCTGTTGTGGCGGTAACATGATTTCTTCCTCGTGTTCTCACGCTCTCAACATTTCCCGTGTCAATTATTAGAAGAGGCTGACAGTTCCCGCGTCACCGCTGGGTTACTGAGGAGCAACGGACACGAGGTCTCAGACTCAATTAGGAAAGTATTTTAAAAGTTTTGTCTTGAGACACAATGGTGCTGGAAAGTCTAAAGTGTAAAGTTTTATTTTTTTTGTTTAATGTTTTGCTCAGATTGGAAAGTTATGAAACTTTCCAAATCACTTTATGATGGGATTTGTCTTCATTCCTGTAAAGAAAATTGCATGTAAGTGGCTCCCAAACCTCGGCTTTTCCGAAGTCTATTTGCTGTATCAGTGAATTTCATCAGATATTCATTAGTTTTATCGGAGTTTGGTGCAAGATTCATCAATATTTCTCCATCTCCTCCTATATGTCGCTCTGTGAAAAATGGACAGCACTCAATCGATGGCATTTTTCCAATTTTTTTCCCGGACCCATAGACTTGCATTTCCGATTTTGATTACTCACATGTCTCTGAAATTTTGCTAAGAAAATTATGGACTGAACAGAAAAAGGAGTGGGTTCAAGATGGAGTGGATTCAAGAAGGAGTGGGATCAAGAAGGAGTGGATTCAAGAAGCAGTGGGATCAAGAAGGAGTGGATTCAAGAAGGACTGGATTCAAGAAGGAGTGGGTTCAAGAAAGAGTAGGATCAAGAAGGAGTGGGTTCAAGAAGGAGTGGGATTAAGAAGGAGTGGGGTCAAGAAGGAGTGGATTCAAGAAGGAGTAGGTTCAAGAAGGAGTGGATTCAAGAAGGAGTGGATTCAAGAAGGAGTGGGTTCAAGAAGGAGTGGATTCGAGAAGGAGTGGGTTCAAGAAGGAGTGGGTTCAAGAAAGAGTGGGTTCAAGAAGGAGTGGATTCAAGAAGGAGTGGGATCAAGAAGGAGTGGATTCAAGAAGGAGTGGGTTCAAGAAAGAGTGGGATCAAGAAGGAGTGGATTCAAGAAGGAGTGGATTCAAGAAGGAGTGGGATCAAGAAGGAGTGGATTCTGTCAGGAACACCGCACTGAACTTGCTCACTGAGCCAGTGCGTGTGTCCTGAGTAAAGCGAACTGTGCTCAAAGATACCTGTGGAACGGGCAGCAGCCGAGTAGATGCGTACTTCAGAGCAGCAGGACCTGAACCACGTGACTGCTAGGGGCATGGCCTAAACTCCAGAGAGCTAGGAGCTGCAAGAGAACTCCTAACAGGGTAACTGCGAGACAAAGTTACCAAGGGGCATAGACAGGGAGGATAGTCAGGACGTAGCCAATGAGTCATACACAGAGATAGCTGCAGGGTACAAGAGGGGCGAGCAGAGAGTAGTCAGCTCACAAGCAATGAGTCATACACGGAGAGGGAGGCGCAGTACAGAATCAACAGGCAAACTCACCACGGGGAACAGAACCGGGTCAGAACCATATAATCAAGCTATAACAACAAACAGGCACAGGCACACAGAGGTCACCACACTCGGCCAAAGGCAAAAGTATAACTGACAGAGACTGGAGCTTCCCAGGGGTTTAAGAAGCTCTCACAGAACCAGAAAGAGGCCACAATCATTAACCCCAGGTGTGCAGGTCAAAACCTGCACTTAGCTCCAGACATTAACCCCTGACGTGCAGCTCAAAACCCTGCACTGGGATCATGACAGATTCAAGAAGGAGTGGGATCAAGAAGGAGTGGATTCAAGAAGTAGTTGGTTCAAGAAGGAGTGGGTTCGTGCAAACACTGCCTAGCCATGGACTAGGGTAATAAAACAGTTACAGAAAAAAAACACAAAAATGTAATTAAAAAATAAGAAAAGCAAAAATATCCGTAACCATAACATATTGGTGGCAACTTGTGAGATATCACAGAGTGATCTGAGGTGAGCAGTCATCCCTGTCACTAAAAAACTTGCACAATCCCTGCAAGGTTTCTGTGCAGAGTTTTGAGGATCGGACTCAGTGTTTATTTATACCTGGGACAATATTGTGCATATAGCAATTACATCCCTCCCCCTCTTTTGTTTTTCTGTCCTGTCTTTTATTTGGCAGTCATGGCTACAGCTGGGAAGGCCTGGTACAACCAGCTGAAGAAGGATGCACTTGCTGCCATCTGTATAGTCAGACAGATATACTCCACTTCCAAAAAACAGTCAGCAAATGATCTCTGGGCTGGTGCGACAGGACGCGGAGCGAGGTTGTCACTCGAGCCAGCAGGTCATTTGGGGTCTTACCTTATGTTCCAGCAGCCAGCCTGCATCTGACTTCCAACGGTGCTATACCTGTGACTGAATTGGTCCCATCAGCCTCACCTTCCCAGAGAGGCAGAAGAAAAATTCCAAATCTGAGGCCCAGGACTGTAATGAAGCAATTCTTTTTGTGGGTAGGGTAGTTGTGAAAACTTGCAACCGGTTTCTATGGGCAACATTGTCACTATGGGGTTAAAGAACACTGCTGCAGAATGAATATTTGAATTTGTGTTACCTGAAGAACTTATCCATGGGAAGCCCATGACTGTCACCAGAATAGGGGGTGTTCACCGACCTTTATGTATGCCCCGGGTTTTCCTAGACTGGGGTGCTCGGAGGGCGTTGAGGGAAGTGAGGGTGTCCGAGAACATAAACACAAATCTTTTATTGGGGTCCGATCTGGGATAGTTGGTCACACAGTACGTCCCTGACAACCCTCCCAGATCTGGTACTTCATGTGTTTTAAATGTTGATAACATGAATGTCAATGATGATAATGACAATGTGTTTCGTGGTACAGGAGAACTAAGACATGTCATGCTGCAGGGTGATATTGCTGAGGATCCCCTGAAAGGAGCAAAATAAAATAGTGCTAAGGGCAATGGGGACAGGGACAGGGATCATGAAGCAGATGGTCCCGTGCAGCTGACCAGTGTCACAACGGACTGTAACATGGCTGGCGATAGTTGCTCCATGATTAACACTGCTCCTGAGGTATCAGGGGTAGTGGGGAAGGTTTTATTCCCAACCCGTTAGGATTGTGACAAAGTGTGTCCCACAGCCTGTTAGGGTGATGGGAAAGTGTTACCCACAACCTGTCAGGGTGATGGGAAAGTGTTACCCACAGCCTGTCAGGGTGATGGGAAAGTGTTACCCACAGCCTGTCAGGGTGATGGGAAAGAGGAACCCATAGCCTGTCAGGTTTGTGGGAAAGTGTGTCCCATAGCCTGTTAGGGTGATGGGAAAGTGTTACCCACAACCTGTCAGGGTGATAGGAAAGTGTTACCCACAGACTATCAGAGTGGTTAGAAAAAGGTACCATAGCCTCTACGGGTATTGAGAATGTGTTACCCATAGCCTGTCAGGGTGATGGAAAAGTGTGTCCCACAGCCTGTCACTATGGTGGGAAAGTATCATGCCCAGTCTGTCATGGTGAGGGGAAAGTGTTATTATTCCCTGGGGAGACAGCCTACATAGCCGCTGTCACTCGCAGTCAGAGCACCCAGAACACAGGTAGCATGTTGCCTTCTGGACCCTCTGGACCCTTCTGGATCCAGTGAGATAACAGAGCCATTTACTGACCCAGGGCAGGTCTCAGAGGGTCCCTGTGAGGTTGGGTCCATAACCTCACCTCTGGCTAACCAGGAGTTTCAGACTGCAATACCCATAGATGCCAGTCTTGAGGTGTTGAGTGACCTCACGGAGTAGTGCATCTCTGAGTCCAAGAAGTAGAGGGTATTGTGGGATCCTGGGTGATGGGCTTGGGAGATGATCTGTAAATAATCTCCAGAGATGGGACATGTTACCCTCACATGGAACATATGGGATTAATTATAACTGGGGAAGTGAAAAAGAACTAACTCCTGCACTGAAGTAGGGACCGCCTGCAGTGATCAGGTAATTACAACAGGAAGATTTGCTCTGGGAACCAGATACCAAAATTGGGATTCATTTATTCCGAGGCAGAGAAGTACAGGGGCTTCCTCTGATCAAAGTACTGTCTGAGAATTTTTGGGGCCAGTGGTCAGTGATGAATATTGAAGTCTACATGAATCTGATATTTATGGTAGATATCTTTTCGATATTGTAATGAAGACAGAACGCATTCACATCACATCACCGTTAGTCTAACTGAACCCATCCATCTTAATTTTGGTCCGATGGATGATGCTATTCAGTCAATCTTTCATCTCTATATAATGGAAAAATCACAACAAGAAACATAACGCCAATGTTAGTGTCTGTGTTTGATCATTCTGGAAGACATATATTGCTGTCAGAGTGTTCCACTTTCCTAATCAGAGCACTTCCCTGCCTAAATTTAATAGTCATTGCTACAACATCAAGTTTAGTAATTTTCTTTCATTATTCCTTTTTACTTTATGTAATTAATTATATATACAGTATTGTCTGTTCCCATTCTGTCTCATCTTGTATGTTTTTATAAACACTGCCTATCTTTCCAGATAAAATATATAAAATGTAATAGATTTGTTCCTCTTGCTCTGTAAACCGCACCCCTGCAGCCAAACGTTACCTGTAATTGGTGTCCAATCAGCCTGTAGAAATGATTGGTGGTGGCAGCTAGTAGTGGTTCTGCTTTTTTGTTATTATGTAGCTAGCAGTGACCGTACCAGGGTATATACAGTGGGGCAAAAAAGTATTTAGTCAGTCAGCAATAGTGCAAGTTCCACCACTTAAAAAGATGAGAGGCGTCTGTAATTTACATCATAGGTAGACCTCAACTATGGGAGACAAACTGAGAAAAAAAAATCCAGAAAATCACATTGTCTGTTTTTTTTTCATTTTATTTGCATATTATGGTGGAAAATAAGTATTTGGTCAGAAACAAAATTTCATCTCAATACTTTGTGATATATCCTTTGTTGGCAATGACAGAGGTCAAACGTTTTCTGTAAGTCTTCACAAGGTTGCCACACACTGTTGTTGGTATGTTGGCACATTCCTCCATGCAGATCTCCTCTAGAGCAGTGATGTTTTTGGCTTTTCGCTTGGCAACACGGACTTTCAACTCCCTCCAAAGGTTTTCTATAGGGTTGAGATCTGGAGACTGGCTAGGCCACTCCAGGACCTTGAAATGCTTCTTACGAAGCCACTCCTTCGTTGCCCTGGCGGTGTGCTTTGGATCATTGTCATGTTGAAAGACCCAGCCACGTTTCATCTTCAATGCCCTTGCTGATGGAAGGAGGTTTGCACTCAAAATCTCACGATACATGGCCCCATTCATTCTTTCATGTACCCGGATCAGTCGTCCTGGCCCCATTGCAGAGAAACAGCCCCAAAGCATGATGTTTCCACCACCATGCTTTACAGTAGGTATGGTGTTTGATGGATGCAACTCAGTATTCTTTTTCCTCCAAACACAACAAGTTGTGTTTCTACCAAACAGTTCCAGTTTGGTTTCATCAGACCATAGGACATTCTCCCAAAACTCCTCTGGATCATCCAAATGCTCTCTAGCAAACTTCAGACGGGCCCGGACATGTACAGGCTTAAGCAGTGGGACACGTCTGGCACTGCAGGATCTGAGTCCATGGTGGCGTAGTGTGTTACTTATGGTAGGCCTTGTTACATTGGTCCCAGCTCTCTGCAGGTCATTCACTAGGTCCCCCTGCGTGGTTCTGGGATTTTTGCTCACCGTTCTTGTGATCATTCTGACCCCACGGGGTGGGATTTTGCGTGGAGCACCAGATCGAGGGAGATTATCAGTGGTCTTGTATGTCTTCCATTTTCTAATTATTGCTCCCACAGTTGATTTCTTCACTCCAAGCTGGTTGGCTATTGCAGATTCAGTCTTCCCAGCCTGGCTGGGGCTACAATTTTGTTTCTGGTGTCCTTTGACAGCTCTTTGGTCTTCACCATAGTGGAGTTTGGAGTCAGACTGTTTGAGGGTGTGCACAGGTGTCTTTTTATACTGATAACAAGTTTAAACAGGTGCCATTACTACAGGTAATGAGTGGAGGAAAGAGGAGACTCTTAAAGAAGAAGTTACAGGTCGGTGAGAGCCAGAAATCTTGATTGCTTGTTTCTGACCAAATACTTATTACCATAATATGCAAATAAAATGAAAAAAAAACAGACAATGTGATTGTCTGGATTTTTTTCTCTCAGTTTGTCTCCCATAGTTGAGGTCTACCTATGATGTAAATTACAGACGCCTCTCATCTTTTTAAGTGGTGGAACTTGCACTATTGCTGACTGACTAAATACTTTTTTGCCCCACTGTATGTACATTCCATCTGTTGTAATTGGAGGTGTATATACCATACGCTCACTGTGAGTTCCCCAATAACTGTCCTAGTGGTGGAAGCAGCAGCGATCTCATCCATCACCCGTCAGTCATTTGCCTGATTGTGCTGATGATCGGAGACAGCGGAGTTGCGACCCCTGGAAAACTGGTGACAGTGGTGGGATCTGGGTGATCTCTCCAGTGTTATCCATAAAATACCCCCACAAAGGAATTTTATGATTTTATGTCAGCACAAAATTTGCAAAATATGAAAAGCACAAAACTATAATTGCATGGAAACCACAATTGAAAAGTAACACTTACTGTAGTGCTCTCAATAAAAAAGCAACGTAAAAAACAAGTATTTTATATACAGGGTGGGCCATTTATATGGATACCGGATACACCTAAATAAAACGGGAATGGTTGGTGACCCAGATCGGCGCGCTGAATATGCAGAATGGGCAAAACAAAAATTGGAACAGGACCCTCAGTTTACACAGAACATTATGTTCAGTGATGAATCAAAATCACATTTATTAAAAAAGGGAAATGTGTCTTGCCACGAATGGGGTAAAATAAACTGGTCGTAAACTGGTTAAACAATTTTCGCGGAACATTGTATTTTTCTATTTATTTTTGTGCAGGTTTTCTATATAGTCATAACTTTGATTGCTCTTTTGTTCATTTTTACGATCTTGAAATGTGACATAATATTATTCTTTCCTCTACATTTTAGAAACTTGCCTGTGTTTTTTTTCTCCACCCGAATTCTCTGATATCAGACTTTGACAAATGCCAGGTCCTTTGTTAGGTGACATCCGGGCAGAGTGTTTGGACGCATGTGTCTGTAATCTGAAGGATAATACATGAAAATTCTCATTTATTATGACACAGAAAAGAGAAGATAAGATCCCCTTTTTGACTTGTTTCGCATGGTCAACAAGGTCACACTTTAGAGGCCAAATGCTGGGTATTCTTCAGGTCATAGGGTTCCATGTTTCATTTGGTTCACTAGACCCCATAGTTGTGAGGACATTGAGGTGCCATTACAGAGGCGGAATTTGTACCACCAGATGAAGAAACATCCAGGAATCTGAGATTATAGGTCTCCACACACTTTGGGCTGAAGTCGACAGCCTAATGTGTATGTATGTAGGACTCCGATTTCTCCTCTGAAAGATATTGTCGTGGTAGAGAAGGATCCATCCTTTTAGATTGAAAGGACAAACTTTTTAGTTTTGGTTGGAGATTGACCACCGTGGAGTCTGGCGGAACCACTCATTAGAACATTAGACTAAGGTCAGCCAACCCTCCCAATATCGATGGGTTTGGCCAACAGTGTAATGTGTATGGTGGGACCAACCGACCGATGGCAGGGGGAGATGCTGATTGGGCATGTCCGATTTCAGATTGCCGATCCCAGATATAACGCCAGCCTACGAATTATTGCAGCAGCCATAAATCAAGACACTAACACAGCATGTTGCTGTCAGAGGTTGCAGGCGGACAGCACACAAGCAGCGTGTCAGCCGCTCCGGAACAGTGGTGTTTCATCCCACAGCTCAATGCTTTATCACGGGTCCCTTGTCAGCCTGATGTGAGTTTCCTGGCAAGTTCTTATTAACGACATGTCGATTCCCTGGGTTTCTACTTCACTCACCTCTACGATCTGATCATATTTTTCTCTACACTAACGACAATGGCCCCGATTAAAAAAATGTTTTGATTTTTTCTGTTTTGCACTTTTTTTTTGGTTTGCACCAAACTAATCTTTCAGTTTTCTTATTTTAAGTTTCTTTTATGTGTTCATCATTTGAACATTTTCAAAAAGTTGCTAAATTTGTAGCAAATCAACTCCAGCCCCCTCTAAAACCTGGGAGTGATTTTTTTTTTTTGTCCAACAGAAATTTACAAACATCTTTTGCAACATTTTTCAAAATGTGCAAATTTTTGTGCTAAAAAAGTTGTAAAAATGGTTAACGACAGAAAAAAAAGGTAAGTTTTGACAGTGCAAAATTCATGAACAGTGTGTGCCAGTTTGATGAATTTTGCACACAAAAAAAAATCAGCAGATTTCAAAAGTCAAAAACATAAAAGTGACAAGAAAAAGCACAAATTATGAATGGGTCTCAATGCCGCCTGCTGCCAGTTCTTGGGACTGACACCAACTACCTATTAGCAACCCAGATCTGATTGACCACATCTTAGAAACTAAATACCTACAAAATGAAAAAAAAACATATTAGATGTACAAATGCAGCACACTAAAGCCCCTTTACACTTAGCGATGCACCAGCGATCCCGACCACGATACGACCCGGTCAGGATCGCTGGTTGATCGCTAAATGGTCGCTAGTGAGCTGTCACACAGGCAGATCTCACAGCGACGCAGCAGCGGTCGTTACTTACCCTTCAGACGCGGCGATGATGACGACCTCCCGCCCGCGTCCACACGTCACATGTCGGCGCCAGCAGGAAGCCCAGCAGGAAGCAGCTGACGAGAAATGGACGTGGACGATCTCGCGCGATCAGCGATAGCCAGCCGGGGAGCCGGTCGGAGGTAAGTGTCACATGTAGCGATATCGCTAGTGATATCGCTGCTGCATCACAAAATTGGTGATGCAATATCGCTATGTGTAAAACCCCCTTAACTTTACAAACATAAGGCATCCCCTTCAGGCTTCGCTTTGTTCTGTATCTTTGTCTTTTAAGCATGTATTTAATCTCATTTCCTAAGTCATCTGGAACAATAGAAGTGATGAAGAAAGGAAGCTACTGAAGTGTCTGCATCTTTTACAAGTAAATGTTATTTCTGGAACAGGGCAGTAAGTTGATATCGCTACTAATGTTTTTCCAGACTCCAGGAGCAAATCATGATCATATCTCCAAACAGTAGAGAAATAATCTAAATGTCCTCCAGGTTTATTAATGTTCTACATCTATAAACACTTACTAGAAAGCATCAGCACTGTCCGTGAGTTTTTCTGTTTCTTTCTCACTCTGCTCCTTCCTTTCCTTTCATAGACTAGATAAATGTTTACCTTTCCACAGAGCTGGATTCACAGCTACACTGTTTAGTTCTGCTGTGTAATGTCCTCCATGCTGCTGTTGCGGCCTTTGATCATGTGTTACATAAAGAGTTGAGAGCAGGGTGAACAAACCAATTCACCTGTTTTGTCATTTTGTCAAGTTCTGAATCCTGATATGTAAAATATAATGGAAATATCCATTCACTTATCTTTCTCATGTTTTCAACAAAAGTAGAGATGTGATAAAATATTTCTGCAGTGCATGGAGAATATTATTAATTATCTGCCATCCAATAAGATGTCCCTGTGTATTATGCAGTCCAGATAAAGGAGGAGGATACAGCCATTTGTAAATAGTTATCTGCAAGAGGAGGACATGGCTGCTTCTAAATGGTTAACCTACTAGAAAAGGAAATAACTGTTCCTAAATAGGGGGACAGAACTGCTGCTTTTCAAAAAGTTTTGTTACTCGCTCCTCCTGGATCTAGAGCCAGGCAATGGTTTGCTCCATTCTCCCTGGTTCACTCAACTCTGTTGTGCTCTGCGTCAGGCTTTGCAAGTGTCCCGCTGTGCTCCCATGTGATCATCTACCTATGCCTAATCTTGGTAATAATACTCTTAATTTCATCTGTATTCTGTCTGCCTGGGACCTCCAGTGCTTCAAGTACCTGCTGCATATCTGCTTTCCGGTGTCTGAGTTCCCCATTGATTCCAGTCCTTGTATCCCATGTATCTTACCTGCGGCACTGATGCCCATGGCCTCTATGCCCACGAGAATCAGGGGCTTGGAGGTTCCACTGTCATGATCCCAGTGCAGGTTTTGAACTGCACGCCAGGGGTTAATGTCTTGATCCCAGTGCAGGCTCTGACCTGTGTGGGGAAGGTGACCTGACCGACGGACTTGTCAGCAAGAAGAAAGGATAGTTTGTGCACTGTAGGTGTATGTTTGTAATTACACTAGGGAAACAGCTGGGAAAAGTGAAGATTGAGTGCAGTATCTTGGGTTGACAGGTGAGAGTGTGAGTTCAGGACTTGACAGCAGCTTATGGCTTGAGAAACCGTTGGTCATGGGGGGTGGAGTTATAGGGAACCGGGAAAGTTATAAATAGGACAAGAGGGTTCCAGAAAGTTCCAGTCCCGGGAGGAGCTCAAGAGGAGAGGAGTCTGTGACGAAGTGTGTGATGTGTGGAGAGCTCAACTAGGGGACTGAGGAGAATGGAAGTCAGGGGGGTGGCCACGACACGAAGAACCGCAGAACAGACGAGGCCCCGGGGGAAACATACCAATTTGACGACGACCTCGGACCAGTAAATTACTGTTGGTGAACAGGCCTAAGGCGGCCACAGTGACCGAGCTGGGAGGAACGTCTCTACGCTAAAAGTACGGTGTATGTACCTGGGCCTGGAAACGGAGGGCTGTGGAAGAACTGCGGTGTGCTGCGGAGGTCGTCAGGCGGACGACTAAATAAACTTGGACCTGTTATACCCGAAATCTGCCTCCATCTTGTGTTTGTGACGTCCGTGCGCGGTAAACAAGGGACCACCCCCTAGTCCGGCCCTCCCCTACTACACCTGCACACCTGGGGTTAATATTTGTGGCCTCTCTTTGGTTCGAGGAGAGCTTCTTATAGCCCTGGGAAGCTCCAATCTCTGTCAGTTATACTTTTGCCCTTGGTTGAGTGTCGACCCCTGTGTGCCTGTGCCTTGTGCCTGTGTTCTAGCTTGCTTGTATGGTTCTGACCCAGTTCTGTCCCCCCATTGTGAGTATGTTTTTTGATTCTGTACTGTGTATTTGCTTCTCTGGTTTTCTGACGCCTGCTACGTCCCTGACTATTCCTGATTAGCCCGCTCCTTGTGTACCGCGTTGCCTCTCTCATTTAATGACCGCGGCTTGTCTTGGATTTCGTCTTCCTCTGGTGCCCCATCCTTCCCCTGGTGTCCGGTGGCCCCCTTTCCCCTCTCCTCTGCTCCAGGGTCCCTGTAGGATCCTGCACTCATCTCCAGCAGCAGGACGCTAAGGCCCGCCCCCTGTGGTCACGTGCTGCAGGTCCTATCAGTACACTCACCACCCGATGTTCTGCTCACTCCAGCCCTGCAGTATTGCTGTCATCTTGCCCAGTACAGCTATCACAGGCCATCAGAGGCTGTCACTGTCAGGGCTGCTGAAACCGCTGGTAAGTGCCCACCTGGCAGTTTCTCCTGACATCCACCTAACAGCATGAGCTGAAACACATGCTGCATAAGAAATGGTGATCTGGACAAAGAACATCGAAGATTCACCTTATCAAGTGAAATATAACAGGTTTATTGTCTCTCATGCACAGAGTCCAAAGGCTATTTCTTCAAATCTCCTCTTCCTGCTTCTCGATATTACACAGGAATACATCTTTTATTGTTCTATGTATTATACATCCAGCATGAAGACAGCAGCACAGATCCCTCCTGTGATTAAGTGCTGCTCACAGTGGCATCTATCAGTCCAGGGGCGGGAAGTCTCACATAGCTGCTGAGATAATGAGACAGTGGGGGGCCAAGTTCAACCCCCCATCTCTTCAGGACATACAGCTTATATTCTACATTAGTAAGGAAATGTTTACTTTTCCTAATTATATATTATATATATTTATGAAAAACTTATATTTTGGTCCCATTTCAGCTCATTAATTTTTCTTTATTTTACCAACCAATATCTGGGTGGGTTGGTCGGTAGATTTCCTTGTAGAAGAGTTTGTTTCCTGGGGGAGATGCCATGTCAATCCTATTGATTATATCACCCAGCATTCTCAGAAATGTAGATATCTAACGTTTATCTTAAGGGGAACACATCTCTGTTCTGCGAATCAAAAAGGTTAAAACTTGTTCCCCTGTGTCCAGAATACAATGGATAATTGTGACTGTTTCTATTGCAGCTGCCACGGGAAACGGGGTTAAATCTCAATAAGCAAGATGAGAGATGGAAGGTCCAGAAGACTGATTTATGGGCGGTCGGTAGCAATAGACATGTTATTTCTATAGCGAAGATTAATGGTCAGTGACATTGTTAAAAAAAAGGAAATGGAGAGAGGTCTGGCACTGATTCTGGACGTACATGGGAAGTGTGGTTCCTGCGAAGGAAATCCTGTGTGGGGGCAGCAGCTATGTACAAGGGCCATACTCCGAAGCGAAGCCAGAGAATACATAGTGACAAAGTCATCATCAGATTTCCAACACAGACATTACAACTATGATCCATAAGCAGCTCCGCGTCTATGGAACGCCCGATAACAAGTCACATTGACAATTGCTGTAAATTCCATCATAAAGGGTGTGTATCAGAGAGGTAACTAAGGATTTTGGTCCACGGAGGGGTGTGGGGGGCCCCTAACCAGGTAACCTTGACCACAATTGGGTGATGCACCCTAATAGTGGATGTAGGAGAACCTCAGCAGATGACAGAGCTGTTAGCAATAGAAATCTCTATACAAAGACCAACACTGATAATACCGCCATGTAGTGACCATATAGTGGTTGATACAAGTCCGGCAGTACATACAAGCGATTACAGTACAGTTATAGATGGTGACTTACCGCTGACGTTCTTTCTGATGGAATCGTTCACTTTTCCCGTCTTTTCCATCTGGCCCAGACCGACAAGATGACTTCTCCAGCCAGGACTCAACAGCAGAGATTACAAAAAAGACATCTCACATTTCCTGCACCGTCTCCATCTATCCCCAACCTGCACAAACTCCTCATCCGGCTTATACCACAATACTGAGAGGCTGCTGCCGCCTGTGTCCCTATTACTGCACCTGATGGGTGGTCCTCTGTGCCCTCTAGATGGTAAAGCAACCCTCTACAATATAGTAATGCCGGGTGCAAGTGCCCTAGAAAACAGTGCCCACATTTTGTCCCCTAGAAAGTAATATTGCCCTGTGTGTGCATCTTTGACAGTCACAGTTACTTGAGTTCTCCTATAACAATAACTGCCCACTTTACATTTAATAATGTCCTGAATCTCCCCCCTGTACACAGTATAATGCCCCCTCACAGTATAGTACCACCCACACAGTATACTGACCCCTTCGTAGCCCCTAAACTGTTTGATGGCTCCAAAACTGTATGATGGCCCCCTAAATAGACTACATATAGTATAATGCACAAGATAGTCCTCAATATAGTATAATGCACTCCCCATAAGACTCTATAGTATAATGCACTCTCCATAGGACTGTATAGTATAATGCACTACCATATTCATCTCTAGTATAATGCACTCCCCATAGGCAGACTCTATATAGTAAAACGCCCCCCCATAGGCAGACTCCATATAGCGTAATGCACTCCCCGTAGGCCTCTATAATATAAAGCACCCCCATAAGCAGACTCTAATTAGTAAAATACACTCCCCATATGACTCTATGGTATAATGCACTCCCACATTCCTCTCTAGTGTAATGCACTCCCCATTGGCAGACTCTATATAGTATAATGCACCCCCCATAGGAAAACTCTATACTATAATGCATTCCCCATAGGCAAACTCTATATATTATAATGCTCCCCCATAGGCCTGTATATTATAATGCACTCCCCATAGGTCTCCATACAGTATAATGCACCACCATATGCAGACTCTGTATTGTATAAGGCACTCCTCATAGGCCTCCATACAGTATAAACCAGCACTTAGGCTTCCATACAGTCTAATGCACTCTCCATAGTCAAACTCTATATAGTATAAAGCACCTCCATAGTCAAACTCTATATATTATAATGCACCCTCATAGGCAGACTGTATATAGTATAATGTACTGCCCATAGGCCACTATAGTATAATGCACTCCCCATTGGCAGACAGCATATATTATATTGCACTCCTTGTAGGCAGACTCTATATAGTATAATGCATCCCCCACAGGCAGATTCTATATAGAAGTATGCCTGTTTCCATCTTGCAGATTGTCGTATCCAAAGCTGATGACCTGCAGAGAAATCCACCAAAATCTTTTAACTTTATTTCATATATAGAAAAGGAAGTGTAAAATTTCCACATGTTGATAATAAAACACTTTAGAGTGGATGCTGCAATCCCTGACTCAGCTTCTATACAGGCTGATAGACCCTTCTGATTGGATGTGGGTATTTGGGTATTGTGGGAAAGCTCACCTAGCCACACCTGAGGTCATATAAGCCTTCTCAGGCTGATTCAGTCTTTAACAACGTGTAAATTTGCAATGGCGATTCATAACAATCAAATCGCAAATCATCCGAATTCATCAGAATCAGCAAATTCCTAAAAATCTACAGTAACTTCTATTATCTTTGTATGAATTCCCTCATCTCTAATGTGTGCAATAAATATTTTTTTTCTCTTTTTCAGAATCAGTTTAGTTTATTTGTTATGGCTCCCCCTGGTGTTACATACTTGTTATGGCGCCCCCTGGTGTTATATACTTGTTATGATGCCCCCTGGTGTTACATACTTGTTATGGCGCCCCCTGGTGTTACATACTTTTTATGATGCCCCCTGGTGTTACATAATTGTTATGGCGCTCCCTGGTGTTACATACTTGTTATGGCACCCCCTGGTGTTACATAATTGTTATGGCGCTCCCTGGTGTTACATACTTGTTATGGTGCCCCCTGGTGTTACATACTTGTTATGACGCCCCCTGGTGTTACATAATTGTTATGGCACCCCCTGGTGTCACATTCTTGTTATGGCACCCCCTGGTGTTACTTTCTTGTTATGGCGCCCCCTGGTGTCACATACTTGTTATGGCGCCCCCTGGTGTTACATACTTGTTTTGGCGCCCCCTGGTGTTACATACTTGTTATGGTGCCCCCTGGTGTCACATTCTTGTTATGGCACCCCCTGGTGTTACTTTCTTGTTATGGTGCCCCCTGGTGTCACATACTTGTTATGGCGCCCCCTGATGTTACTTTCTTGTTATGGCGCCCCCTGGTGTTACATACTTGTTATGGCGCCCCCTGATGTTACATACTTGTTATGGCGCCCCCTGGTGTTACATACTTGTTATGGCACCCCCTGGTGTTACATACTTGTTATGGCTCCCTCTGGTGTTACATACTTTTTATGATGCCCCCTGGTGTTACATAATTGTTATGGCACTCCCTGGTGTTACATACTTGTTATGGTGCCCCCTGGTGTGACATACTTCTTATGGAGCCCTCTTATATTACATACTTGTTATGGCCCCCCCCCGGTGTCACATACTTGTTATGGCACCCCCTGGTGTTACTTTCTTGTTATGATGCCGCCTTGGTGTTACACACTTGTTATGGCGCCCCCCAGTGTTACATACTTGTTATGGTGCCCCCTGGTGTTACATACTTGTTATGGCGCCCCCTGATGTTACATACTTGTTATGGCGCCCCCTGGTGTTACATACTTGTTATGGCGCCCCCTGGTGTTACATACTTGTTATGGCTCCCTCTGGTGTTACATACTTTTTATGATGCCCCCTGGTGTTACATAATTGTTATGGCACTCCCTGGTGTTACATACTAGTTATGGTGCCCCCTGGTGTGACATACTTCTTATGGAGCCCTCTTATATTACATACTTGTTATGGCCCCCCCCCGGTG
Organism: Dendrobates tinctorius; assembly: GCF_039654945.1. Classification (NCBI taxonomy): domain Eukaryota; kingdom Metazoa; phylum Chordata; class Amphibia; order Anura; family Dendrobatidae; genus Dendrobates; species Dendrobates tinctorius. The sequence goes on along the minus strand of NW_027361722.1, from coordinate 16,992,541 downwards.
TCACATACTTGTTATGGCACCCCCTGGTGTTACTTTCTTGTTATGATGCCGCCTTGGTGTTACACACTTGTTATGGCGCCCCCCAGTGTTACATACTTGTTATGGTGCCCCCTGGTGTTACACACTTGTTATGGAGCCCCCTGGTTTGACACACTTGTTATGGCGTCCCCTGGTGTCACATACTTGTTATGGCGCCCCCTGGTGTTACTTTCTTGTTATGGCGCCGCCTTGGTGTTACACACTTGTTATGGTGCCCCCCAGTGTCACAAATATATATTTGTTGTGGCGCCCCCTGGTGTTACACACTTGTTATGGTGCCCCCTGGTGTTACACACTTGTTATGGCGCCCCCCGGTGTCACATACTTGTTATGGCGCCCCCTGGTGTCACATACTTGTTATGGCACCCCCTGGTGTTACTTTCTTGTTATGGCGCCGCCTTGGTGTTACACACTTGTTATGGCGCCCCCCGGTGTCACATATTTGTTATGGTGCCCCCTGGTGTTACACACTTGTTATGGCGCCCCCCGGTGTCACATACTTGTTATGGTGCCCCCTGGTGTTACTTTCTTGTTATGGCGCCGCCTTGGTGTTACACACTTGTTATGGCGCCCCCCGGTGTCACATACTTGTTATAAAAAGAGTGTTTGCTGGTCAGGCAGTGTGTGGAGGTCAAACCTGAGATGTCTGTGTTCAGACCTGGTTGGCCTTCATCTGCACCTGCTCCATCTGGCTGCACGGGAGTGATGCAGATATGCTTCAGGTATGGATTGCATTTGATATGGTCTTGCTTTTAAAACATTTAGGAGGCCGCAATGGCACAGTGAATAAATAAAAATGTAGAGTAGGACCCCCCATATGAGATTGCCTTGGCGTGGCGGGGTGGCTCAATATATTGATCAATATTTTGCTAAATGTCTCATTTTGAATGCAGTAAGATATGTGCATATGCACCTCATGTTATGCGTTCTGACCACTGGCAGTGCTGGCTCTTTTCTCTTTTTATTACATACTTGTTATGGTGCCCCCTGGTGTTACACACTTGTTATGGCGCCCCCCGGTGTCACATACATGTTATGGCGCCCCCTGGTGTTACACACTTGTTATGGTGCCCCTGGGGCCCCAGTACCGGACACTTCTTTCCTGCAGTCAGGCAGTTGCATCAGAAACCTGTGATAACTCGACAATGTCACCGGCTCTTGCAGTCAGAATGGGGAGAGGAACATTCTGGAGTAACGTGGTTTCTATAATCCCAGCGGTCCTCTGAGAACTGCTAGTGATCCAATGGTCAGCAGGCAGAGAGTGCTGGGAACACACATTGTGTCATCACTGCCTCCTCCCGACACTGAAGAAAAAGGTGCAAAAAAATGATTACAAATAAAAAACATAAGCAAAAATAAAAACACTAGTAAAAAAATAAATATCAGCTCCCCAGCCTTACTACACTTACTTGGAAATCTATGGAAATCCGCAGGAATAAAATCGTCACCTTTATAGCATGTTGTGTCGAGGACCCCAAAAATATAGCAAATCCAAAAGTATGAAGCATTATTTCTAACGCATTTAATGGGAACATGTCAGAAAGATTCTGCAACCCCAACTGAGAGCAGAATAATGTGAAGACAGAGACCCTGATTCCAGCGATGTGTCACTTGCTGGGATGCTTGCTGTCATTTTGATAAAATCCCTGTTTTCTCTGCTGGAGATCTAGCAGTGCTTCAAATACTGAGCTGTCTATAATCCCACCCACATCATTGATTGGCAGCTTTCTGTCTATGCACAGTGTACACAGACAGCATCCAATCAGTGGTGAGGGCGTGGTTATACAGAACTCATGGATATGGAGGACTACCTGGCTGAGGTTTAACGTTCCTGTTACGATACACCACGTAGTGGCTGTTTACCAGTACTGCAGCTCAGATCATATGCATTTGAACAGGAGATGATCATGGGGGGGTGGCAGGTGTCTGATCCCCACGATCTGTGATTAATGACCTTTTCTATGGATAGGTCAGATCATCGATATCATAAACTTGGAAGACTCCTTTGAAATTGAGAATCATTAGAAGATCGAAGGGATGCAGACCCTATTAAAATCCCACTTGTCGTGCAGTGTTAATGATTTTTTTTAAAAATCTCCAGTCTTGTAATTTTCTCCTTATCCAGCTCAACGGTCTTGTGATCTACTCCTTGTCCAGCTCAAGGGTCTTGTGATCTACTCCTTGTCCAGCTCAACGGTCTTGTGATCTACTCCTTGTCCAGCTCAACATTCTTGCAATCTTCTACTTATCCAGTTCAATAGTCTTGTGATCTACTCCTTGACCAGTTTAACGGTCTTGTGATCTACACCTTGTCCAGCTCAATGGTCTTGTGATCTTCTACTTATCCAGCTCAACATTCTTGCAATCTTCTACTTATCCAGCTCAATGGTCTTGTGATCTACTCATTGTCCAGTTTAACGGTCTTGTGATCAACTCCTTGTCCAGCTCAATGGTCTTGTGATCAACTCTACTGTAATCTACTCCTTGTCCACATGCACAGTCACATCAGAATGTGTGTAGTGAACATAAAAGGGGACATCCACGACTCCATGAATGGACCTGAAAAACTTGAAACATTATTTTAGGAACATAAAGATGAGCATCAAGAAGGCAGGACCTGTTCAGCAACAACCAACGCGTTTCAACCGCAAGGTCTTAGTCACGGTTATGGTAACCAGGGCTTGCAGTCGCACCTGGGACCTGGAGTCTAGGGAAGACCAAATGGATATTTTGGTCCATATTGACAAGACCAATACTGTTACAGACCCATGCCAGTGAGCGTCTCTGTTGGGGATTTTGCTTCATTTTTCGCCACTGGTAACTACTCAATCTGAGGAGCTTCCTCAAGATGATGTATGTGAATTACAGTGGGAATTCAAGAAATGCAGTGGATATGGTGACATTTTCCTGGGACGGGACTTTCTTTTCACTCCAGTGGAAAGTTCCAAATGATCTTATCTATAGAGGAAACCAATCCCTACCTACCAGAAGGAAATGCCAGAAGCTGGCGGGGAAAGTACCAGTGTGTCCCTTTTTCGGAGAGAGAATGTCCTTTACAGGGCCATTCAAAAAGGAAACATTAGTCCCCTGTTCTGGCGATCGATTGGAACTGATTTAGAAGTTACCCCCTCTCCTTTAGACAGGTGATAATGTCTTATTATCGCAATACCCCTTTATGTTTGTATTTTCTGAACTATCTTTAAAAGAAATTTACATATTAAAGGGGGCAAAATGGTGAAAAACTAATTTTATACACAATCCAAAAGCTGAAAAGGATCTGTCATGGGATCAGACGGTTTTTATTCCATGTGTTTCCAATCCCAAAAGTGCTAGCGTGAAAGAGCTTCCTACAGTTTTTCAAGATGTGTTTAATTGCGAGGAAACCACTACGATCTGTTAACGAGGCGTGTGAGACTCCAGAGTTCTTACACATGGTTTAGCCACATCTTAGCAATGTTTGTTCTTATATGTCCTGGAACACAAATTAGAAGGCAAATCAGACTCGTATCTGATATTGTGCTGAAAAGTCCTTCAAATTATTGGCCCTCTCTAACAACTCTTCTTTCTATAACCCTTCAAAATTCCATTAGCTTCATGGCTCATCTCGGCAGTTAAATGTCTGATTCCTCCGTTTTGGTAGCAATATTCCACTTCTGCAGTTTCTCAATGGAAAGTCTTCAGTTTCTGATTTGATCCCATGATAAGCTTCTATAGATGTGGAAGCCGTGGACCCAGTTCATGTCTCAGGTGTTGCTTGCAATGTTTTTGTTCTTTTCAAAGTTTTCAAAGTTCTCTTTGAAGTTCTCACTTTTGTTTGTAAAGTTTCTTCACTGGTCTCATTTCTTCTCCTATACGTCGAGTTGCCTATGCAACATGATGGCAGGACATCGCCAGAGTATTCAGGTAGTTGCTATTGTGGCACCCCTGAGGCTCAGTCGCCACAGAGGTACTGCACCTTCTCCTATGGTGTAGTGCCCCACCATCCAGGTAAGGTGTGAACTCCTTTCCGCACTCCAACACTCGCATCCCACACAGCAGGGTAGTTCTGCACATCCACATTGAGGTGTCTCTCTCCTCCTAGACATTAGGAGTGCCTTGGTGGTTCCCTGCATGGAACACTGATGTTCTGGGAGGTGGGTGGAGTGGAGATCCATATAAAAGGTTTGGAAGGTTTGGAATTGGAGATCAGTCTGACGGAAGGTCAGTGAGGAGTGAAGCCACTCTGGAGAAGTGGGGATCCCTGGAGGAAGGGATGGAGGGAGTGCTGCAGCTGCCTCAGTGATCTGAGCCAGCTGACACGGGGAAGGAACAGAAGGAGAAGGACGTAGAACTGCAACCTAAGCTTCCATAGGAAAGAGGAGTAGAGAGAACAGAGAGGAGTTGTGGGTTGGAAGAGGAACCCTGCCTATAGGTTCTCAGCGCAAGGCCGGGGCCCGGTCCCCGAGGTTGTATGGACACTTATGGTTCTGCAGCAGACACCGGTGGAGTAGTTGGCTGTAAATGCACTACTCCCATCTAAGACTTGGGGCACAACAGCAACTGAATAGAGAACCTGGACTCCGGAGAAGGGAGTCCCCGAGAGAGGCTACAGCTGTCTGCCATACAAGTAGAATTGATAGGAACATCTGACAGGAGGAACTCCAGAGTATGACGGTACTGGAGCTCTTCACACTAAAAGGCGCAATAGAGGAGTTGTTCAGGAGAGGTACATGTTGGCGGAGTGTTGGAGAGGAGAATCCTGACTTGCCCGGGAGGTTGATTGAGTCTCTGCCCCGGAGGACACGGCACGGAGGCAGGCACCAGTGTGTACCACGGACTGTGAGTAAAGCTTTGGAACTGCAAGCCCTGGTGTCTTCTATTCATTTGTGCGCTAACCCCATCAGCACCGCTTCCTCTGGGTACCAACATTCCTCACACCACCTGAGCCTATTCTCATCTATTGCAATTACACTGCCCTGGGGTTACAGCTTCACCTGTGGGGAGCTACACCATCTATGCTGCAACACACCATCAGGCCCAGAGGATCTGCACGCAGCGTTGGCTTAACATCTTGCTTGCTAAACACCACAGGTGGCGTCACGAACTATTCCATTCCATTAACCACAAACCACCATTACTTGGGTGCCCAGGGCCACAGACCGGGTCACCGCTGCTGTGACACATCCCACTGACACCGTCCCGGTACCGAGTACCCCGCAGCCCTGGGAGGGCGATCCACTATTCCTGCCACTATACAAATCTGCTACATCCAAGTGTTCATCAATACAGTTTCTCTGCTATACTTGGCTACATACAAGTCTCCAACACTTCGTTTATACTGCAAAGCTCTGCTGCTAAATTCAAGGCTCCACTACTCCAGCCCTGCTTCATCCGAGTCTCTATTGCTCCAGAATTACTGCTAGTCTCTGCTACATCCAAGTCTTCACTAATCCGGTTTTGCTACACAGATCTGCTAAATCCAAGTCTCTACTCCTCTAGATCTGCTTCTTGACTCTTCTTCAAGTCTCCACTAATCCAGATCACAGTTCAACTTTACTACATCTAATTCTCTACTACTCCGGTTTCGCTACACAGTTCTGCTACATCCTGGTCTTCACGGGCTGACCACTTGGTTCTCAGGTCTGATGCATCCAAAGTTCTACCACTCCAAGACGATGTTCGTAACTTTAACATTGCTGGCAAATCCTTAGGGTAGGTCATCAAAGGCTGATCGATGAGGATGCACCACTGTTCCCGGTGTCGCCGGCGGTCTAACACTTTCTTAGGGAGGGCACATTCAGACGTCCGTTTTTCACGTATGTGGTTTTTATGGATAGAACACATACCTGTTCCACTCTATGGGGCTGTTCACATGTCCGTTTTTTATTTGGAGGAGGCGACCTGTTAATTGGAAGCCATGGCAGGTGATGACCTGATGAGGGGGGTGTAAAAGAAGGGTAACCTAAAATGTAATATACATTCTTCCTTGTTGTGGTCTCCATATTTGCTCCTTCCTTTGTGGTTTTGCTGCCTTCAGTCTGAACCTACAATGTGCACAGTCCAATAAGAACAAGCAAAACCATTGCAGGAACAGGGGCGCCAAAACTTATGACCGGTAATGTAAGTATCAACATGGATGCACAGCTTTGGGGTCCTTCCAATGAGAAGAGTTTTACAACTCCTCATATCTCTGCTTGTTGTCAGTGAATGTATACAGTCTTGTTTCCATTCAGAGACAGTAACAAGGACCGTACCGTCCATAGTAGCAGCCCACGTGACCGCTATGGGGTCCGTGAGTCAGGAGCCTGTGTTGCCCCTTCTCCTCCTCCGTCATCACAATTTCAGCGGTACCTGCCTCCTTAGGACGTGTATACCGCTGAATAGAAGGTGGATCAGGGAGCCAATGGCGTCCTCATCTACCATTCAGCCTACACCCGTGAGTCTGAGACACTGTGTACTTCAGGCGGAATGGCGTCATTACATTGCGTCTGTAGTGTGGAGCCTCACTACTCACACTGCACAGAGCGGAGCAGCGCGCTGGGGGAACAGGACGAGGTGAATGTCTAATTGTGGGGGCATCATACTGAGTGCGGGGGCTGAGAGGGCAATTATTCTGAGTGGGAGGGTGATGGTGGCCATTATACTGATTGTGGCACTGGTGTGGGCCATTATACAGAATGGGGGCTGGTGGAGGTCTTTGAGGACTGTGGGATAATCCAAACTGAGTGGAGGACTGTGGTGTGCTGTGTAGGACCTCATTCTGCGTGGGGGCTGTGGGGATCCTCATTCTATGTGAGAGGTGGTGGTGGCCCTAATACTGTGTGAGTGGTTGTGCAGGTCCTCATGTTTCGTGGTGAGCTGTTTGGGCCATTATACTGAGTGAGGGGCTGCTGGAACCCTCATACTGAGTGGGTTAGGGCTATTATACGGTGTGAGGGGCTGTGGGGTACTCTGAAGTTCCTCCTATAGGAATGAGAACTGTGAGGGGATGTGGGGATGTGGTGGTGGCCCCTAGTACTGTGTGAGGGACTTTGCTCATACCATGCTGGGAGTTGAGGATGCCATTATACTGAGAGGAGGGCTGTGGGGGGTCCTCATTCTCTGTGAGGGTCTGTGGGGGCTATTATACTGAATAGGTGGCTGTTGGGAATCCATAGGTGTGGGGTGGTTGTTTTTATCAGTAGTTTGCACCTGTGCTGCCCCTTGCCTTTATTAGTGGAGGCCCCGCTGCATCCTGCTATGTGTGCATTTGTCATCAGACAGGGTTTTGGGAAGGCCATATCTTGTGGTATGGGTTTTTTGAATTTTTCTATGTTAGCTGTTTTGATATTAGTGTTAGGGACCTGCAAATTATGAGGAGCCTTGACGTGGCTTGCAGGTTCTATCTATTTTGGCCAAAATATTAACCAATACCTCATTTAATGTACTCATTGTATGCATTAATTTTTTGCACTTATATCATTTTTTGCAGGATGCAGCCGGGCCTCTATTTGTTGGCTTGGTCTATTGGGGCGTCTGTCACTGTGTGTTTCATATTATAGTGCTGGAGCAGCCCGCCGGATAATACTATGGGCGTCATTAATAGGTTGCAAGCCAGACACTTTGCATCACACTTACAGTCATATGTTAAAGTTTGGGCACCCCTATTAATGTTAACCTTTTTTCTTTATAACAATTTTGGTTTTTGCAACAGCTATTTCAGTTTCATATATCTAATAACTGATGGACTCAGTTATATTTCTGGATTCAAATGAGGTTTATTGTACTAACAGAAAATGTGCAATCTGCATTTTAACAAAATTTGACCGGTGCAAAACTATGGGCACCCTTATCATTTTCTTGATTTGAACACTCCTAACTACTTTTTACTGACTTCCTGAAGCACTAAATTGGTTTTGTAACCTCATTGAGCTTTGAACTTCATAGCCAGGTGTAACAAATAATGAGAAAAGGTATTTAAGGTGGCCACTTGCAAGTAGTTCTCCTATTTGATTCTCCTATGAAGAGTGGCATCATGGGCTCCTCAAAACAACTCTCAAATGATCTGAAAACAAAGTTTATTCAGCATAGCTTTTCAGGGGAAGGATACAAAAAGTTGTCTCAGAGATTTAACCTGTCAGTTTCCACTGTGAGGAACATAGTAAGGAAATGGAAGAACACAGGTACAGTTCTTGTTAAGCCCAGAAGTGGCAGACCAAGAAAAATATCAGAAAGGCAGAGAAGAAGAATGGTGAGAACAGTCAAGGACAATCCACAGACCACCTCCAAAGACCGGCAGCATCATCTTGCTGCAGATGGTGTCACTGTGCATCGGTCAACAATACAGCGCACTTTGCACAAGGAGAAGCTGTATCGGAGAGTGATGCGAAAGAAGCCGTTTCTGCAAGCACGCCACAAACAGAGTCGCCTGAGGTCTGCAAAAGCACATTTGGACAAGCCAGTTACATTTTGGAAGAAGGTCCTGTGGACTGATGAAACAAAGATTGAGTTGTTTGGTCATACAAAAAGGCGTTATGCATGTAGGCTAAAAAACACAGCATTCCAAGAAAAACACTTGTTACCACAGTAAAATTTGGTGGCTTTGGGGCTGTGTGGCCAATGCCGCCAATGCCGGCACCGGGAATCTTGTTAAAGTTGAGGGTCGCATGGATTCAACTCAGTATCAGCAGATTCTTGACAATAATGTGCAAGAATCAGTGACGAAGTTGAAGTTAAGCAGGGGATGGATATTTCAGCAAGACAATGATCCAAAACACCGCTCCAAATCTACTCAGGCATTCATGCAGAGGAACAATTACAATGTTCTGGAATGGCCATCCCAGTCCCCAGACCTAAATATCATTGAACATCTGTGGGATGATTTGAAGCGGGCTGTCCATGCTGGGCGACCATCAAACTTAACTGAACTGGAATTGTTTTGTAAACAGGAATGGTCACAAATACCTTCATCCAGGATCCAGGAACTCATTAATAGCTACAGGAAGCGACTAGAGGCTGTTATTTTTGCAAAAGGAGGATCTACAAAATATTAATGTCACTTTTATGTTGAGGTGCCCATACTTTTGCACCGGTCAAATTTTGTTAAAATGCAGATTGCACATTTTCTGTTAGTACAATAAACCTCATTTGAATCCAGAAATATAACTGAGTCCATCAGTTATTAGATATATGAAACTGAAATAGCTGTTGCAAAAACCAAAATTGTTATAAAGAAAAAAGGTTAACATTAATAAGAAGGGGGCTGGGGGCCCTCATACAGAGTAGTGAGCTGTGGGGGTCCTCATATTGAGTGGGGGGCTGGGGGCCCTCATACAGAGTAGTGAGCTGTTGGGGCCCTCATATTGAGAAGGGGGCTGGGGGCCCCTCATGCACAGTAGTGAGCTGTGGGGGGCCCTCATATTGAGTGGGGGGCTGGGGGGCCGTCATACAGAGTAGTGAGCTGTGGGGGCCCTCATATTGAGTGGGGGGCCCTCATACAGAGTAGTGAGCTGTGGGGGGCCCTCATATTGAGAGGGGGGCCCTCATACAGAGTAGTAAGCTGTGGGGGCCCTTATACAGAGTAGTGAGCTGTGGGGGCCCTCATATTGTGTGGGGGGCTGGGGGGCCCTCATACAGAGTAGTGAGCTTTGGGGGTCCTCATATTGAGAAGGGGGCTGGGGGCCCTCATACAGAGTAGTGAGCTGTGGGGGTCCTCATATTGAGCTCCCTCTAGTGGTGGCTGTATAAATCTGTATGTAGTGAGCTCCCTCTAGTGGTGGCTGTATAAATCGGTATGTAGTGAGCTCCCTCTAGTGATGGCTGTATAGATCTGTATATAGTGAGCTCCCTCTAGTGGTGGCTGTATAGATCTGTATATAGTGAGCTCCCTCTAGTGGTGGCTGTATAGATCTGTATGCAGTAAGCTTCCTCTAGTGACTGTATAGATCTGTATGTAGTGAGCTCTGTCTAGTGGTGGCTGCATAGATCTGTATATAGTGAGCTCCCTCTAGTGGTGGCTGTATAGATCTGTATATAGTGAGCTCCCCCTTGTGGTGGCTGTATAGATCTGTATGTAGTGTGCTCCCTCTGGTGGTGGCTGTATAGATCTGTATGTAGTGAGCTCCCTCTACTGGTGACTGTATAGATCTGTATATAGTGAGCGCCCTCTAGTGGTGGCTGTATAGATCTGTATATAGTGAGCTTCCTCTAGTGGTGGCTGTATAGATCTGTATGCAGTGAGCTTCCACTAGTGACTGTATAGATCTGTATGTAGTGAGCTCCCTCTAGTGATGGCTGTATAGATTTGTATATATTGAGCTCCCCCTTGTGGTGGCTGTATAGATCTGTATGTAGTGAGCTCCTCCTTGTGGTGGCTGTATAGATCTGTATGTAGTGATCTCCCTCTAGTGGTGACTGTATAGATCTGTATATAGTGAGCTCCCCCTTGTTGTGGCTGTATAGATCTGTATGTAGTGTGCTCCCTCTAGTGGTGGCTGTATAGATCTGTATGTAGTGTGCTCCCTCTAGTGGTGGCTGTATAGATCTGTATGTAGTGAGCTCCCTCTAGTGGTCGCTGTATATATCTGCATGTAGTGAGCTCCCTCTAGTGGTGGCTGTATAGATCTGTTTGTAGTGTGTTCCCTCTAGTGGTGGCTGTATAGATCTGTATGTAGTGAGCTCCCTCTAGTGGTGGCTCTATAAATCTGTATGTAGTGTGTTCACCGTAGTTGTGGCTACTGTATATTACAGATGATATATTAGTTCATCAGCACATCTTTTTGTCTTTTTGAACATTAATACAGAAAGAACAGAAACTTTATTAAGGCATAGCACATTTTTCACAGGGAGTAATAGGTAAAAAAAAAAGTTGAATAAAATATGCAGGCTGAATAAATACACATAAGACGATCCAGTGTTTCTTGACCTTTCATTGCTCAGTCAGTAACTATTGTAGCAGCATCGTGTGGGACACTTGATAATGGAATTGTACAAACATCGGGGCCCAGAGATCAGGGATCATTGGGGCGCACATATTTTCTCAAAATGCCGACACATATCACTGTCAGCGCACTTTTGGCCTCTAGTGTTTTGAAACAACGTGTTCACAATTAGCTCTTGCATTGATCCACATGTCCATCATTCATTCCTCCTAGTATTCATTCATTCATTCATTCATTCATGCATTTCTTTTGTTTATTCATTGATTTGTTCTTTTTTCACTTGCATCCATGTAGTTATCATTCATGTATTAATTCATTACTTCAATCATTTATCTATCTATCCATTTGTTTGCTCATCCTCCTCTTCCCATACATTCTATTATTCATTATTTCATTCATTCATTCATTTATCCATGTATGTATTTAATAATCCATCTATTTATTTGTTCATTCATTCATCTCCCTATCCATCCTCTCTATCTATCCATGGATTTATTCATTTCAACATCAGTCATTCATTCATCTATATATTAATTCATCTATCCCATTATTCACCCATTCATTCCTGCTTGTACTTATTCCATCATACATGTTTTTATTCATTGATCTGTTTTGCCGATACAAACATTTATTAATCATTCATTCAATTGTTTCTACATTAATTTATCTATCAGTTTGTTTTCTCATTTGTTCATTCATCTACGAATGAATAAATGAATGAATAAATGAATGAATGAACAATTGGCTTTATGCATTCATTTACCTACCCATGTAATCATTCATCCAACTATTCTTATGTTCATTAATTCACGTATATACTTGGCCCTCCATTCTCACTATCAATTTATCTATCGGTTCATTCATAGATTCATTCATTCATTCATTCATCCAATTATTAATACATCTGTCCATACCCTTATTTGTCTATACATCCATTGATTCATTCATTCATCATTCATCATTCATTCTTCAATCATCCCTTTGTCTGTAATGAAGTAAATACGTTCTATGACTAAGCACACATCATCGTGTCCTTTTTAGAAGCTCATAAAAATCATTTTTGACACCAGTAGACCTATTATGAGAGGATGGAATTGGCACCGAGTACCTAAAAGGCAAAAAAAAAGAAAAAAAGAGAATTAACTACATTCTCTTAGGATATACATAAAAAATACTGTATCTATGCCTGTTATTCACACGTGGAAACTAGAATCAGTGCATCCCTTTACTTTCTCCTTGCTTACCTTAGGACAGGTAGAGTGTAAGGATGAGCGAATCTGCAGAAAATTCTAATTTAGAAAATTCGCTCAGATTAGACAATGAAATTTTTGATTTGCATCAAATTTATTCGATGCAAATCGAATGTGAACTTTTATTCTCCGAGGTCTCTCCAGACACCACAGTGTGATAAAGGGGAAACAAAAACAAAAAAAATTTACCTATCCAACCTTCACCCACCGGTCTGGTCTTCTTTTCTTGTTCCATCCCCTATGCTGTCTCTTTGGTGTCTTGATCTTGAAATAATTTGCTCATCAATAATGGCTAAATAATTACATTAAAATAAATAATCTATCTGTCTTTGAAAAAAAACAAACAAACAGCAATAAAAATGTTAAAGTGAGGAAATAAGGTTTCACCTGTATGTGTGACTTGTTAAGCGTGAGAATTGCCCTACTTAACTATATATATATATATATATATATATATATATATATATATATATATATTACACACAGGTTTACAAAGGCTCCACTTTTCATCACTTTAACTTGTTAATCTCCACTGTTCCTTTTCTTAGTTTCTCTCTATGTGTTTCTCATATCTACATGTCTCATATCTGTCTCTCAGCAGGGAGAAAGTAAAGGACTTCAATTCTTATCTCTCTCTCAGCAGGGAGAAAGTAAAGGACTTCAATTCTTATCTCTCTCTCAGCAGGGAGAAAGTAAAGGACTTCAATTCCTTTACTTTGCTTTTCAAATTGGTTACTTTGTTGTGTAAACAGATGGAGCTGAAAGAGTTTGATTGTCTTATATCTAAGGATGATTTCCAGTCTATTTGTGTGACTTTAGAGCTGTGATTACAGCAGCATCAGCACCGATTCCTGCAGCCAATCTCACACTGTCTAACTCTGACATGTGGAAAAAGGTTAGAGTAAAGCATAAGTGTAATGTGAGACAGTGACCATGACTGGTTTTCATGACATGGCAGACAATAGTAACTTCCTGTGAATGAATAAGAAAAAGAGTCCAAAAAGGAAATACAGGTACAGGCGCAGGTAAAATAAGCAGGTAAAATAATGTTCACACTCACAGCAGATTTAAAATCTCTTGGACACATTACCAGCAGATCCTGTATCAGCTACTGTATACAGAGGTGTTATCGGTCATTGTACAGGAGGAGGTGAGCTGTGACATCACCTATTGTGTATGATGGATCCTGTGTTATCTACTGTATATAGAGGTGTTATCAGTCATTGTACAGGAGGATTAAAAACACATGCGACATGCACAAAAGTGGACAAGTCGGTAGGACAATGTTCACACCACCCAAAGACTGAAACACAGAAAAAACACAGTATAACAAACGTGCAAAAATACTCTGTTGTCAAAAATATACATAACAGTAAACAGCAAGTGCTAGTAAAAAGATAACAAAAACAGGGTATTTAGTGTTGCAAAAAATGTATACTAAGCCACTTCACCAACGTCACGGTATACCCTTCTCGGAGCAGGCCTATCTAATGTATTTAAAACCTGATCATGCGAACAATACCTATATGAGCAGGATTCAGGATTTTTTCTGTGTTTCAGTCTTTGAGTGGTGTGAACACTGTCCTACCGAATTGTTCACTTTTGTGCATGTCTCATGTCTTTTTAATCTATTAGTTTCTTGCTTATGCAAGTTTTGGGAGTTTTCCGCCCCTCTCTTGTGAGACATGCACATAAAAAGCCGTCTTGAACGGTGTGTCCACATCGGGCAGCGCCTTTCTGAATCCTGCTCATATAGGTGCTGTTCACATGGTCAGGTTTTAAATACATTAGATAGGACTGCTCCGACATGGGTATACCGTGACGTTGGTGGAGTGGCTTAGTATACATTTTTTGAAAAAAACGTATGAAAGAAATACCCTGTTTTTGTTGTCGTGTTTTTACTAGCACTGGCTGTCTACTGTTCTATATATTTTTTATAACAAAGTATTTTTGCACGTTTGTTATACTGTGTTTTTTGTGTTATTGTACAGGAGGAGGAGGTGAGCTGTGACATCACCTATTGTGAATGGTGGGTCCTGTGTTATCTGCTGTATATGGAAGTGATTGGAATCATGTTTCTGATTTGGATCTAGCTTTAGTCCTATTGAACAGTGTGAAAATTGCAAGAGTTCAAGTTTTTTTAGATACTGAAATAGTGATATGGAAAATTAAAAAATATGTTAAAAAATTACATTGCAATTTATAAACACATTAAACTTGACTTGAACAACAAGTTATTTTCCAATGACACATTCCTTATAGGTGAGGACAATAATCTGCATAATGCTCCTATGACAACACTGAATAAGCAGGATGCAAGAGCTGAAGTTCTGTTATGGGGAAGAGAACACACCACCAGCAGTATTGGAACATTAGTCCAAATAAAGATAGGTTTACCTGTGTAACTATCAATTAATTGAAGTAATTGTGACACCTTTATAAGTTAGAATGTTAGTAAGGCGTGGTCAGAAGCTCAGACTTCTGGCTTTAATATCACCTAGGGGACTTTGGGGACTTTGCTGGTGGGTCACTCGGAAGTCCATCGGTTGCTACCTTTCTTTGGAAGAATATGATATGACCTGTATGGGATTTTTTTGGTCTTCCATTCTTTACCTGCAGACACCCTGAATATAAATTCTTCTCCTAAGTAGATGACTTTGCATTTTGGCGTTTTCATCTGCTGGGGGTCCGGACTTCTTATCAGTATCCAGCTTGTAGCAGTCAGGAATCCATCGTAATTGACGCCATTAAGGGATCCCTCATCTACATCCGCCCAAGAAATCACAGAACGGGGCCAACTACGGGCCACGCATGTTATTCTAAGACACCCGGTGTCATGATCCTTCAACACTGTTACGTTCAAGGGCTCTGGAAGAGAGAAAACAGAGAATCCATTTTTTTTAGCCGTGTGACCACAGACCAGACAGGGGCAAACTGCGGCTGGAGGACAGAGACAGCAGAAGAGCTGAAAACAGTGACCCACGGTCTGCATCGTGCCCTCTGCTGCCTCCATCCACATATTACCGCTATACGCGGATACAGTCGGCGGTGAATACATTGGCAGAGGAGTGAGCCACCAGCTCCTTCTTCCACCAATCGTGTGCGACTGAGCCCGCAGACTCCATGATGTCATTTCATCGTGTCTGTTGTACGGTGAGTCGGTGCACAGGTGACTGGAGCAGAGTGTCGGGGGGATGGGAGCGAGGTGAGTATATGTGGGCCTGGTGTCTGTATATAGGGGGCTACGGGAGGGCTCATATATATACTGTATATGAGCCTCTCTATATACAATATGAGCCATGACATAGCCCTATATATATACACAGCTCTGATAAAAATTAAGAGACCACTTTCAAATTTTCAGTTTGTCTGATTTTTCTCTTTATATTTTTTAGTAAAATTTAAATTGCTCTTTTATTCTATAAACTACTGACAACATGTCTCCGAATTTCCAAGCGCTAAATTTTGTATTTTTTTTCTGAAAAATAGAAATGGTCAAAATAAAAAAAAACAAAAAAAAACAAAACAGTGCTTTCAGACCTCAAATAATGCAAAGAAAACAAGGTCATAATAATTTAGAAACAACAATACTAATGTTTTAACTCAGGAAGAGTTCAGAAATCAATATTTTGTGGAACACCCATGATTGTTAATCCCAGCTTTCTTGTGTCTTGGCTGCTTTCCACCAGTCTGTCACACGGCTTTTGGGTGACCTTATTCCACTCCTGGTACAATAATGTAAGCAGTTCTTCTTTGTGTGATGGCTTGTGGCTGTCCATCATCCTCTTGATTACATTCCAGAGGGTTTTCAATGGGGTTCAGGTCTGGAGATTGGGCTGGCCATGACAGGGATTTGATGTGGTGGTCTCTTATTTTTTGCCAGAGCTGTAAGTTTGTGCCCCAAGTACTATACGTACCAGCTGCCATCTTCTTCTGTTCTTGGTGCCGCTTTGGTCTTCTTCTGCAGTGTGTGACCTGCTGGAGCGCTCCACTGTTTGCTGGTAGAGCAGAAGGTCACTCTAATCGCTCTCATAGACTTACATTGAGAGCTTATGACCATTACCTCAAACTTTTGGACAGTCAGACTCTGCGGTCACAAGGTGGAGAAGAGACTGGAGCGGCGGCGGGAAGAGCGGAAGAAGGATAATTTTAGGGGTGGGGAACATGCACTAGTGACAACAATCTAGCGGTGACAAAAAAGCCACCGACTGGTGCTTTAACTCAGTTTTTTGGAGCAAGAGAAAGGTCTTCTTTAAATTTACCTACCAACTAAATGTATGTGCATAAAAACTTGAGCTGGGACTGATGTTTTAGGCACAACAACTATTTTTTGTAATAGAAAACCCACGTATTGATTTGCTGCAAATTAAAAGTACTCCAAAACATCCAAATGCCCTGATAAATGTGTATAATGCTATTCTCTATTTTTCAATTACTAATCTTTCCGGATGTGCTGTCACAAACACTATCTGTACTGTTTAGTTAGTTTTTAACAGATTTTTCACCCTATCTGTATGCCTCAGCTGTGAACTGTGATGTACTTTCACTATCCCGTTTCACTCTAAAATGGCTAAATGGCTGCTGCATTCCTTGCCTCAGCTTTTATACAGGCTATGATAATTTCTCCTGACCAGCTCTGACAGACCATGTGATGTAATAGCAGGGAGTGATTTGTGAGAAAGCTAGGTCTAGCTGCACATCTTGTAAGCCTTCTCTGGATGATGCAATTTTCTATAATGTGTTAAATATCCATGTCCAGTTTACACAAAGTAAATCACAAATCAGTGATTTCCGAAAAATGTTAACACAAATTTGTTTGGCTTTGAATCAACTTGCTCATCTCTAACTACACCAGGACATTTTAAATTCAGGTAAAGTTTGCAATGTTTTTTTTTACATTTTGTAGAAAAATTTGTTGTGAGGTGGACATAGTTGTGAAGAGCAACCTTTGTTTTATTTTATTTAATTTTTTCATAAATCGATAGTGCACATGAAAAGAAAAAAACTTTGTAATATAATCAGAGAAATCTGGTTCTTTCTCCTCCTGGACTGATCTTTCATTTTCAAAATTCTAAATGTGTGGGTAAAATCTGTCCTTGGTGAATACAGAATTTCCCATTCCTGAGATAAGGGATGACTGTTGGTGTTCATAGAGTTCCATGGAACTTACAGTAGAATGTCTGTGTTGTTCTCTAGTTCCTCCCCCTCTCCATAGAATGTCTGTGTCAGCCTCTAGCTCCTCCCCTCTACATAGAATGTCTGTGTCAGCCTCTGGCTCTTCCCCTCTCCATAGAATGTCTGTGCCTACTTCTAGTTCCTCCCTCTCCAAAGAATGTCTGTGTCTACTTCTAGCTCCTCCTTCTCCATAGAATGTCTGTGTCTGTCTCTAGCTCCTCCCATCTCCACAGAATGTCTGTGTCTGCTTCTAGCTCCTCCCTCTCCATAGAATGTCTGCATTGGCCTCTAGCTCCTCCCCTCTCCATTGAATGTTTGTGTCTGTCTCTAACTCCTCCCATCTCCATAGAATGTCTGTGTCTGCTTCTAGCTTCTCCCTCTCCATAGAATGTCTGTCTGTCTCTAGCTCCTCCTCTCTCCATAGAATATCTGTCTCTAGCTCTTCCCTCTCCATAGATTGTCTGTGTCTGTCTCTAGCTCCTCCCCTTGCCATAGAATGTCTGTCTCTAGCTCCTCCCCCTCCATAGAATGTCAGTGTCTGTCTCTAGCTCATCCCCTCTCCATAGAATGTCTGTCTCTAGCTCCTCCCTCTCCATAGAATGTCTGTGTCTGTCTCTAACTCCTCCCCTCTCCATAGAATTTCTGTCTCTAGCTCCTCCCTCTCCATAGAATGTCTGTCTCTAGCTCCTCCCCTCTCCATAAAATGTCTGTGTCTGTCTCTAGCTCCTCCCCTCTCCATAGAATGTCTGTCTCTAGCTTCTCCCTCTCCATAGAATGTCTGTGTTTGTCTCTAACTCCTCCCCTCTCCATAGAATGTCTGTGTCAGCCTCTAGCTCCTCCCTCTCCACAGAATGTCTGTGCTTGCCATTAGCTCCTCCCCTCTCCATAGAATGTCTGTGTTTGTCTCTAACTCCTCCCCTCTCCATGGAATGTCTGTGTCTGCCTCTAGCTCCTCCCTCTCCACAGAATGTCTGTACTGGCCACTAGCTCCTCCCCTCTCCATAGAATGTCTGTGTCTGTCTCTAGCTCCTCCTCTCTCCATAGAATGTCTGTCTCTAGCTCCTCCCCTCTCCATAGAATGTTTGTGTCTGTCTCTAGCATCTCCCCTCTCCATAGAATTTAAAAAGCACCAACTGTCATCTCCTATAGCAGTAATGGAAATGTCTGTGGTCACTGAATGCAAATTTTACAGATTTTACCCCTGATTTGAGAGTAAAATATCAGTCCAGGAGGAGAAAGAAGCAGATTTGTTTGAGATATATTACAAAGTTTCTTATTTTCATGTGAGCTCTTCATTTATGAAATAAAAATTAAAACATTTACTCTATAAATTGAACCTTTAATGTTAAAAGCCAAAATAATATTTGAAAAAAGCACCTTATACCGATTTCTCATACCGTAGACTTGTAAGGACGTCTCCCCTGCAGCCGATCCTCCAGGAAAGATATTGAACAGACATTTGTACTTTCCTTCATCGCTCACATTTACCCTTGACAGTGTGAGCAATGCTACGTTCGAACCTTCCATCGTCACACTGATGACTCCTCGATATTCCGGCTCAATTTTCTCTTCATCTTTGTAAGTAGCAATATTTTTGTCATTTTTCTGCCATGATATCTGTATGACTTTTTCGTTATCACCAGATTGCTTTCTGTTGATGCACCTCAGTGTCACAGGTTGAAGGAGTCTCCCCATGTGATGTTTCTCGATGAGCACCTCGCCTGTGGAGGCAATGAATTTAAAACTTATTGTAAAAACTGGAACAAGGCATCGTTAAACGGGTTTTCTACCATTCCTCATTTGGCCTGACATCAGCCATGTCCCCCTCTGGCTTGCTGGCATCAGCATCGAGTGGAAGGTATCTCATGATGGCTGCAGCCAATCAGTGACTGCTAGCAGATATAAACTACTGCTAGCAGCTATAAAGTCAATAATGTCATTAGCTGCAGCCATCACGTAAAGCCCTCCTCCAGATTTTGATGTTGGCAGACCGATGGGCGACACATCTTCAATAGTGGAGTCCCCCAAGGTTCTGATTTAGGACCCCTACTCTTCTCAATCTATACACTTGGTCTAGGGCAACTCATAAAGTCCCACGGATTCCAGTACCACCTTTATGCTGATGACACTCAGATCTACCTCTCTGGCCTAGACGTCACCTCTCTGCTGTCCAGAAACCCTGAGTGTCTATCAGCCATATCCTCCTTCTTCTCCTCTCGCTGCCTCAAGCTCAATGTGGACAAATCTGAACTCATCATCTTTCCTCCATCTCACAGATCTTCCTTACCCGACCTAGCTATAACAATTAATGACATCACGCTTTCCCCAGTACCGGAAGTCCGCTGCCTCGGAGTAACCTTTGACTCTGCCCTGTCCTTCAAACCGCACATCCAAGCTCTTTCTACCTCCTGTAGCCTCCAGCTCAAAAATATTTCCAGAATCCGTCCTTTCCTCAACCCTCAATCTACTAAAATGCTTGTGCATGTCCTCATCATCTCCCGCCTTGACTACTGTAATATCCTCTTCTGTGGTCTACCAGCTAACACCCTCGCACTTCTCCAGTCCATCCTTAACTCTGCTGCCCGACTAATTCATCTCTCTCCTCACTACTCCTCCACTTCTCCCCTCTGCCAATCTCTTCACTGGCTCCCATTCCCTCAGCGGATCCAGTTCAAATTACTAATACTGACCTACAAGGCCATCTATAACCTGTCTCCCCCATATGTCCCTGAACTAATCTCCCGATACCTTCCCTCACGTAATCTCCGGTTTTCCCAAGACCTCCTTCTCTCCTCCACACTTATTCGCTCCTCTCCCAACCGCCTCCAAGACTTCTCCCAAACTTCCCCTATCCTCTGGAATTCTTTGCCCCAACAAGTCCGACTATCAACCACATTTGGATCCTTCAGAAGGAACCTGAAAACCCACCTCTTCAAGAAAGACTACAGCCTGCAATGACCCCGCTACCTCCTTCTCTCTCACCACTACCGGAGATATCACCTCAACCAACACCGGAACTGCTGCAACCCACCAACCTACTGTCGCCTTCCCCACCATCCTGTAACATGTCAGCCCGAAAGGGCAGGGTCCTCTCCCCTCTGTATCAGTCTGTCATTGTTAATTTTTTTTACTGTAAGTGATATCTGTAATTTGTATGTAACCCCTTCTCCTGTACAGCACCATGGAATCAATGGTGCTATATAAATAAAAATAATAATAATAGCGGAGAAAGGTAGGTACAGTGGCTGTTTTTTTAGATTTTGGAGTTTACTTAAAATGGATTTTACTTAAAACTTAGTGGTAATAATTTTTAATTTTTCCAAAAAATATTCATCTATAGGTCAAATCAGGGATTGATCTCATCTAGGCTCAGTACCAGTCAAAAGTTTGAACTCCCCTGTTCATACAGTGGTAGATTCAGACTGATGGCAGCAAAGCACTTATTTCACTGTTTTGCCTCTACTCTGCATCCAACTCATCCCGAACCATCTCCATTGGGTTGAGGTCAGGTGATTGTAGGGGGTCATGTCTTGGGACGCAGCCTCCATCCCTCTCCTTCATGGTCACCTTGCCTTTTCAATGCCTTTTTTAGGTCATTGTCCTTGCAATACAAATGATGTAACCAGAAATGTACCATCACATCGCTGCCCCCATGCTTCATGGTAGGCACCACACATGTATCAATCGTCCGCTCACCTTCTCTTTAGCAAACAAAAACATGGTAGTTGGTCCCAAAATCTTTCATTTTGACTCATCTGACCTCAGTAAAGATTTTCACTGATCTCAAGACCAGTTCTTGTGTTGCTTGGCCCAAACAATTCTCTTCCACTTATTTGTGATCCTCAATAGCGGCATCTTTGCAGTCATTTAGCCCTAAATCAACTTCTTGCAGTCTCCTCTGGATATGTTCAGATGTTTCTGCTTCTTGATGTATGTACATACTTTATCAGGGCTGATATTTAAAGTGTTATCAATTTGCAGTTCATGAGCCTGGAAACTTTGTTGAGCTTATCCTCTGCAGCAGAGGTCAGTCTAGGTCTTCCTTTCCTCATGACCGCCAGTTTCATAATAGTGATTGTTGGTTGGCATAATTGCACTTCAAGGGTCTACCAATTTTCTGGATTGATTGACCTTCATGCCTTAAAATAATGGTAGTCTGACATGTGTTTTTACATAGTTAATGGTCCTTGCCATATTCTGGCTAAGAACAGTTGTGGAATAGGACTCAACACTGTTTGGAGCTGTGGACCAACTCTGACTCTACAAAACAAATCTGATGATCACAAAAACTTTCTAAAGGTCAGTGATTCTAGAAATGAAATTTGTACAAGGCCACCTGTTCAATGGAAGCCATTCTAGGTGATGACCTGATGACCTGATGAAGCTGCTGGAAAGAATACCAAGGTGGTGTAAAGCAGCTGGTCATCAGAAGAAAAGGGGGTATACTAGTTTGTTTCACGTGCCTCTTTACTCCTTGTCTCCATATGTGTCTCTTCTTGGTTTTCAGTCTGAATCCACAATGTGCACATTCCATTAAGAACAAGAAAAACCATTGTATGAACAGGTGCATCCAAACTTTTTGGCCGTTCCTTTTAGAAAGAAAGCTGACATCTTCTCGAAACAGCCCCCTTTTCTGTTCTTGGCCCATCTTTGGTTTTGCACTTTATCTCCATTCGTGTGAAGAAGATTGAGCGCAATACTTCAAATATCTCCAATACATTTGTGTGGTTTTATTCAAAACAAACAAAAATAGCCTAAAAAGAAAAATTGCTGGCAAAACTCTTGGAAACCTTACCAGGAATAGTAAGACAGGCTTCTCCCATTATTGACCCTTTGGGGAGGTAATTAAAAGTACATCTGTAGCAACCTTCATCCTGAATACTGGCTTTATTAATCGTGATCGCCGTTTCATTAAGGCCTGAAGTGCTCATCCAGAGACGATCCTTGTAACCTTCACTGATTTCAGCTCCGGAGTCTGACGTGTACGTGGCTACAGTGGTTGTTCGGCCACTTACTTCCCTTGTCCATGTCACTTGCACGGGAACAAAGTGCGGATATAAAATACACTTTATTGTTACACTTTTCCCGTATTCTACTGGACCATATTCAATTTTCACATCTGCAAAATGAACAAAAACTTCTCTATGAATTGTCAGAACTTCTCTTTTTGCATTTGGCAGATACAAAAAGAACTACAAACGTTTATACATTCCTACAATGAGTTACAAATAGAAGGTAGAGGATTTGTTTTTCAGGAACATTTTCGTATACATAGCGCCATTAAAATTAATCATTCATCAGAACATAACGTACCGGTTAAAACTTATTTTAAAGATATTTTGTGTAGACAATTTAAATAGGATCACACCGCTGACAATAGCACAGCTCTCCCTCCATCTTCCAGCTTTATAACTATTGCACAGAGAATGCTCGCTACCCTCTCCGAAGAAGTTAGTCATTTTACCAAAGTACCCGGCAGTCCAGCCCGTGAAAGTCACAGTCACAAAGGCATTTTTTCCTGTGATGAAATCTATTATCACTTGGCGGTAGAGAAGAGGGGATGTGACAAAAATTCAAACTTGCCTGTTCGTATGGATTTTCCCTGGAAATTTGACTCACAGAGAAGTTATTGAATGTTCCCTATTCTGCTCTCAGTTCTCTCCAGACCTCAGATCATAATAAATGTAAGATGAAAAAAAACTTATACTTATGTAATAAACTGCAGGAACGCGGGATGCAGTCACACACGTGGAGGCAGAGCAAGGGTTAAACAGGTTTATTTACAGGGGGATGTGATCCACGCAGGGAGTGAGGGATTGCAGGGTGACGGCGAGGAATGGGGCAGAACTGGAAAGTTGGCAGGGTAGGTGAGGGACGAACGAGGGTTCAGTAATAAAGAGGTTAAACTTATCGGACTGTAGTCTTTTGTTGTGAGGGAGTACAGGGTTCCAACGGTGGCACCGGCAACAGTGGTGCAGACCATGCATGCAGGTACCCATGGTCCTGTCCACCTCCTTACACTTATCTCAACTCACATCTTTCCAGCCACTCCTGTTTTTCCCTGAGTAATGAGCTCTGTCTGGTCCTTGTTAGATTGTTAGAAAAATACGCATTCTGGGGAACTTGGATTTTTTTTTTTGTAATTTGCTCAGCGCAAATTCAGCAAACTGGTGGCCAGACGTCATCTTTATGAACAGTGGAAGGCAAGAAAAAGATTAAAAACATGTTGCATCTACAGCCCTTTATTTACTCTAGACTGGAACTTCTGGACTTGAGTAGGCCCTGGAACATGCTCAGAGAACTCCAAGGCCTACTCACGGGTGAAAGCCTCAGCCAAGAGCGAAGACTAGGCCACAACTTCTGTCCGCAGGCCCCGGAGGTCATTTGTAGTTAGCTCCAGGGTCTACTCACAGCTCGAAGCCCTGGCCTCCAGTGAACACCACACCTAAGATATGGTGCAATGGAGGACCAGATAGGTCCTGCTTCAGGCAAGGAGCAGTGGAGGGCAGTCAAAGAAGTAAGTGGCTGGAAAAAGATTAAAAACATAAACATACTCAGCTCACTGCTCACTTTTTCAGCCATCCCCTCTGCTCCCTACTTGTCCGATTGTCAAAGCCTTGGTTGCATCACATCTTCAGCCCGGTATTCATTCTAGGCGGGGTCTTCCACAGTTAACTCTGGGGCCTTCGTGCGGCCATAACCTCCCGCCTAGAGTGAATACCAGGCTGTAGGTGCAACATGTTTTTAATCTTCTTCTTGCCTTCCACTGTTCAGAAAGATGGCGTCTGGCCACCAGTTTGCTGAATTTGCGCTGATCAAATTACAAAAAAAATCCAAATTCTCCAGAATGCGTATTTTTCTAACATTCTATTAAAATTCGGTTCCACTTGACTGAATATGCCCATCTCTACTTGGCGACCATTTAGATGATTTTATAGAACAGCCTTCCCAAGAACCCCCTCTATGATGACTATGCTCCTTTAAAAGGCATATGGAGAGAGGTTGGGATTCTGAGACCATCCCCCTTAATGAGGGTATTTTTTGTGTCATTGCGTTAAAGCAAATCAGGCAAGATAATCATGGATAAAAAGAGTATAAAAAAACAGAAGAGAAAATAAAAATAAAATAGGAAAAAAGTTTTCAGCATAACTTTTTAGATAATAAAAAAAAATGATCTACAGTAATATTCCCAAAAATAATCTTACTGCTGAGGGTCTTAAAATGTGGGATGGGTGGCTACAGAAAATTTCTTGGATATAATCGCCTTTGGAATATAAGTGGTAAATAAGTAATAAGAACAATCACTTGTTTACAGTTATTTTGGACATTTTTGCTGTTGAGGCCTTTTTCCCAATAATTCACAACAGTAACAATAATAGTAATAGGATAATATGTGTAATAGCATCTTACAAGAAGAGAAACGGATCACTCGTGACTGCAGGATCAGACTACACACATGGATTCTTTGTAGTCTGTAACCATGGAGACACATAGGTTTGCATAGACCCAAAAATGTAGGAGATGTAAAACCATAAGTTGTTTTAGCTTTTGTATTAGATGAACAGGGGCGATAAAAACGTGACTTATACAGTAAATAAGGATGCAAATAGAAAAGTCTTCTACTTACCAGAACCACAGGCAAAGCAAAGTAAAATCAGGAGCCAGACAAACAAAAAATATGACCCCTAAGGAAAAAAAAAATAAGATAAATAATTGAATGTCCATAAAACAGACTTTTATCTATAATCCATAAAGTGAAATGAATCCATAACCTGACAGTGTCAGATTAGATTACCTTGAGCCCACCAGAGAACATGAGACGTGGAGCCCATCATCTGGATATATAGGACTGATTCTTGCCCCTTTAATTGCTGGATCCCATTTGCACCATTGTTGCTATGACCCTATACATTTTCGGAGTATGAACACTCTTTAGGAGCCTGTTTTTAATTAAACCAATCCAACACTGAAACTTGATTGATTGCGGATTTTATGCTAGCCCTTTGTTTCTAAGCTATTGTCCTTTGGGTCCTTGAATATTACAGGTAACCTTAACTTATGTTTTTGACTTTTTGATAATCCAGGATTCCTGATAATTTAGTAACTTTCATATCACATTCTTTAAATTTTACTATACAAGGTAGCAAAAGCTATGGGGGAACCTAGCATCTAGTGCTGTTTCCCTGCAGCGCACCCATAGGTGAAATTAAAAATCACACAATTATCAATTTTTAAATCACTGGATACTATCTATTTATTCCTGTTGTATTTTGACAAGTTTTAATAAATTAGCTCGCACAAAGAATTTATGAAGCTCAGATTCCACATGAGATATCTTGCGATGTATTCAGTACTGAAGCTTGATTGATTACAGATTTTATGTTAGTCCTTTATTTCTGAGCTTTTGTCCTTGGGGTCCTTAAATCTTACATGTGACTTTTTTTTTTTACTTTTTTGACTCTTTTATAATTGAGGATTAAGAATTACACCTTAACTCATGTGAAGAATTTCTGAAGCTCACTTTCCATATGAAATATCCTGTAAATGAATTCAACACTGAAACTTGATTGATTGCTGAGCTTATGTTAGTTCTTTTATGGCCGGGATCACACATGCGATAAACACGGCCGAGTCTCACATATTAATACCCGGCACTCAGATCGGAGTGTGTCGCCACATAGCAATGCAAGTCTGAGCTACAAAAGGGAAATGTGAAAGGAAGTGTTCTACAAATAGTCCTATATTTACACTGCGTTATCATTACTGGGTCAAAATACAATGATAAAACTGCTCCACACAGGGCACAGATTTACAGAATCACTAACAAAATATAACTGCATCGTTTTTCTTTTATCTTACAAAAATATATTTTTTTCTTGCAATTATTATTATTACGTTCCTTAGTAGCATTTGTAGTAATTATATCACCCCATCGCTGCTGAGTCTTAGCTGACACTGATCTGCAGGCAGGCAACTAAATCTGCCCTATCCATTATTTGTAAATTTTACAAAAAGTTCTCATCTGCTCAAATCCGAAATTTCTTGAAAATCTGCTTAACCTCATAAGAACCGGCGATGTTTTGTTTTTGCACTTTAGTTTTTTCCTCTACTTATTCCAAGAGTCAAAACTTTTTTTTTTTTAAATTTTTTTGGTCAATGTAGCCGTATGTAGATTTGATTTTTACTTTTGAATGAACCCATTCAATTTATCATACGATGTACTGGAAAGTGAGAAAAAAAATCAAAGTATGGCAAAATAGTAAAAAAAAAAAGTGCAATTCCACAATTTTTTTTTAAAATTTATTTTTACAGCTTTGATTTTATGGTGAAACTGTCCTGGCAATATGATTCTGCAGGTCAGTTTGATTGCATAGATACCAAAAATGTATAGCTTTTCTTTTATTAACGGTAAGTGTTGAAAAAAAAATCATGAATTTTAAAAAAACTAAAAAAAACAAAACAATTTTGTTTGTGTTCCAAAAGCCATAAAGTTTTCAATTTTCTGGATATAGGGATGTGGAAGGCCTTGTTTTTTGGTGCCCCGATCTGATGTTTTTGTTGACATCATTTTGGGGTAGATACAATGTTTTGATCGCCGGGTATTACATTTTTTTCTGTTGTTGCAGTAGCCGAAAAACAGCAATTCTGGCATTTTAATTTTTCTTTTTGTTACGTCAATTTACATATCCAATTAATTTAATTTCTATTTTGAGAGTTCGTATTTTTCTGAATGCAATGATACCATTTATGCATTTTTTTTATTTCTTACATTTCAACTCTGGAGGGTGATTTGAACTTTTATATTTTTTATTTTTTAGAACTTTTTTTTTGCTTTTCACTGTACTTGTTATTCCCCTTAGGAGACTTAAACCTGCAGTCATCTGATTGCTTGGACTATATACAGCAATACTGTGGCATTTCTATACATAGCAGAGCCTCCGACGAATGTCAGCCATAGACATGCAGTAATGACAGACACAGGGGGTCTTTAGCAGATCCCTGGCTGTCATGTCAACACATCGACATCACACGATCACGTCTTGGGAGCACCGATGACGGGATAGAACGGCACGCCTCCCTGTCAACATGCATTAAATGCGGCTGTCACAAATTTTCAGCGGCATGTAACTGGATAACAGCAATGGGAGGAGCTTTGCTCTAGCTGTGGCTGTTAGAGACATATGATGGCTGAATATCAGATCCATCATCTGCCGGAAAAGATGCGAGCTTGGCGTGCGAGCCTGCATTAAAGGCAGTGAGCTGTCATATGATGGACCTATTCAGTCATAAGTCATTAAGGGGTTAATCCAAGAAAATGGAAACAGGATGACAGCAATATTGCTGGATTCTAAAAGGATGGTAAGTTGTTAAAAAAGATAATACCTCTTTCCATGCCCTCATCTATCCCTCCACATAGCTCTCCACCAATTCCTTCAGTCCTTTTTTAGGTACCTTCTGGTCCTCTTCCAGGTGCCACTGGTCTACTTCCATCTTCACAGTGAATTTCAGCTCCTAAAGAACTGACTTGGTCTCTTGTCTATGTGTTGTACGCCATCATACATCATGACCTTGTTTGAGGCCTAGTTTCTCACTAGTCCTCATATGCTAACATGATATGTGCAGAAGGCATCAAAGACCACATGAAAGAGGACTGGCAGTACGTGGAAGAACACTGAAGGACCAGACAGGAGATGAGTTTAGTGAAAGGTGAGGACATGGGAGACATGAGTATATATATATTTTTTTACGTCTGTGTTTGATATACTCTAAGGTCTGAAGAATAATGCATATTCGATTCACACTGAGTAGATTCAGCGCAAATCAAATTTCCTGGCCAAAATCAAGCAGAATAACTCATCTCTATTTCCCCTGTAACTGGGGCCAATATGCCATCCCCAGGTACAGGGGAAACAGGGGAAATCAGCCATAAGAATGCATTTAAAAAAAAAGCCATCGTCAGTCCAAAATGCTATTTCTAACCCCACATTTGATGAAAAAACAAAACATATCTGATGTATAAAAATAATTCTAATAGAACAGAAGTTTAAAGCATATTTTACTGCCACTTTTGTGCTCTTAAAGGGCACCTACACTAATTATTATTTATATTATGTGTCACAGCATGAAATGCCCTGAAGATCGACGGGACCCTGCCGATTGCTCAAAACACTTGTTATATGTGCAATGCTTGGGAAGCAGAGTTCTCTGTGAGATGGAACACTGACACTGACACATATATGTGTGCGTGTTTTTGCAGCAGCAAAGTCTCAAACAAATGTTTTCAGCAATTCATAGGTGATTCAAAACCTGATCCTCCACTGATCTACAGGACATTTCATACGGTGCCATATAATAAAAATAATAAATCAGTGTAGAATAAATATAGGGAAAAAGACTAATTTCCTATTTTTACTTTATATCTTCCCTCCGACATCGGGATAAAAAATAAAGAGTAAAAATATAAAAAAGGAACGAAAAGTTTGAACTCACATATAAAAAATAAGAGACAAAAACGTGTTCAATGGCAAATGAGAAAAAAATTAGAGCTCTTAAAATCGCATGTACGGAAAAAAAGAAAATGGCAAGGACTTGAACTGGTTAACAATATCCGTAAAAACAATAGTAATAACAATAAAGCAAACTCATTGAGCAGCTAAAAAGATAATATCTAATATTAAAGGCTCCTAAATACATTTTCAGAAGAATTTTCTTCAATTGTTATACGGTATGGGCTAAATATATTCACACAGGAAACTCAGGGACCCAACAATTATTACGAATTTTGCAAGCTGAACTTTTTAACCCCTGGTGGTGACGATTTTCCAAAAATGATTTTGATTCTTTTTTCATATTAGGAATATTATAAATTAAAATTAAAATGAAACATTTGTTCAAAATTTTTTTTATCAGTTTTTGGGCACCAAAAAGTTACATATGTTGTTAAACTTTGTGCAAAAATGTTTGATTTCCGATTTTTGGGGCACTTTTGAAATGTGAAAATGAAGGGAAGATCTTTGCAAATAAGTCAGATTTATAAATTGCAATTTGGTAAAACTTTGCAATTCTCCCTTCTGTAGGGGGTGGTGTAATAAATGGTGAAACATTTTTAGAATGTTATATCTAAATAGGCCCAAAAATTTGTCAAACATCGACTAATACTTTAATAAATTTGACACAAATAACAGGCAACACGCCCCAAGCAAAAGTTGCTTTGTAAGTTCCCTACGTGATAAATTCCCTTCCTAGTCTTTACTAGGCTGATGTTCTTTTTCTTACAGACACGGCTGCAATCGTTCAGCTTCATTATCTCACAAAACTAACGACAACAGAAAGCAAAATTAAAAGAAAAACAGAAAAGTCGTAGCCATCTCACATCTTACCGTCTTATCCATTGTAAGCCTCACATACTTCTGACAGCTACTTCCTCCGGAGTTCGGAATTCAGTAGTAAGACCTCGTACTGCCATCTGCAGGCCAGTGATTCCTAGAGACTCTTGGTGGGTTGAAATCAGGGAAGCTGTACTACATGAAAAAAGTGTTGTGACCATGGATGAGTGGATCATTTGAAAATCGAATTAGCAGGTTTTGATGAATTTTCCCTAAAAATGTTAATCACTTCACTGAAAAACCTCTAATTGCCATGAAAATAGGTGTATTAGTACTCCGCTTGGAGATCAAGGTGCGTATTGAACCCATTTTTGAGCTTTTTAGAGTTGTTAACCAAGCCAAACAGCATCCTATTGTCATTACCGAAAGTGTTGGCACCCTTGCAATAGTTTAAAAAAATGAAGTATTTCTCCAAGAAAATCACTCCAATTACACATGTTTTGTTATACACATGTTTATTTCCTTTGTGCGTATTGAAACAACACAAAAACAACAGACAAATAAAGGCAAATTGGACATAATTTCACACAAAATTTGAAAAATGAGTTGAACAAAATTGTTGGAACCTTTCCCAAAAATTGTGGGTGAATAACTTTATTTTAAGCATGTGATGCTCATTCAAACTCACCTGTGGCAAGTAACAGATGTGGTCAATATGAAAATCACACCTGAAACCAGATAAAAAGGGAGAAGTTGACTCAATCTTTGGATTGTTTCTCTATGTGTGTCACACTAAGTATGGAGAACAGAAGGAGAAGAGAATTGTCTAAGGACTTGAAAAGCAAAATTGTTGAAAAATAGTAATAATCTCAAGGTTACAAGTCCATCTCCAGAGATCTTGATGTTCCTTTGTTCACATTATGCAGCATAATCAAGAAGTGTACAACCAATGGCACTATAGCTGATCCCCCTGGACTTGGACGGCAGAGAAAAATTGATGAAAGGTTGCAATGCAGGATCATTCTAATGGTGGATAAGCAGCCCCAATCAAGTTCCAAAAAAATTCAAGCTATATTTGAATGAAATGTATAGCTGTGGTAGGAGACCCCTGAGAACCTCACTGCTGACAAAGAGACAAAAAGCTAGACTGCAGTTTGCCAAAAATCTACATGAGTAAGCCAAAATCTTTCTGGGAAAGAGTCTTGTGGATAGATGAGATGAAGACAGAGCTTTTTGGTAAATCACATCATTCTACTGTTTACCGAAAATGTAATGAGGCCTACAAAGAAAAGAACACAGTACCTACAGTCGAATATGGTGGAGGTTCAAAGATGTTTGGGGTTGTTTTGCTCCCTGTGGCACTGGGTGCTGTGTGGAAGACATCATGAAATCTGAAGATTACAAACAGATTTTGGGTCACAATATAGTGCCCAGTGTCATAAAGCTGGGTTTGCATCCTAGGTCATAGGTCTTTCAGCAGGACAATGACCCCAAACATTCTTCAAGAGGCATCCAGAAATGGATGGAAATGCTGGAGAGTTCTGAGGTGACCAGCAATGAGTCAGGTTCTAAATTCCATTGAACACCTGTGGAGGCATCTTATAATTGCTATTGGGAGAAGGCGCCCCCCCTTCAAATATGAGAGATCATGAGCAGATTGAAAAAGAAGAATGGTCCAAAATTCCTAGTTGAGAGGTGTAAGAAGCTTTTTGATGGTGTGACAGTATGAAGCAATTGATTGCAATTATTTTATTCCAAAGGGTGTGCAACCAAATATTAAGGTGAGGGTGGCAACAATTTTGTCTGGCCCATTTTTAGGGTTTTGCGTGAAATAATGTCCAATTTGCTTTTTTTCTTTTTTTTGTGTTGCTTCAATACACACATAGGAAATAAACATGTGTATAACAAAAATGTGTAATTGTAAACATTTTCTGGAAATAATACTTAATTTTCTAGAACAATTTTAAGGGTACCAACACTTTTGACCATGACTGTATTTAACGAAACAGTGAGGTTTTAAACTTTGCAGGCTACTCGTAAATAGTATCAACAGTATAAAGAGTCCAAAAATTATCCCTTTTTGGGAGAAGGCGCTTTTTTTGCTAGTGTTTATACACATGCAGTGGAAATGGAAGTAACTGCAACATTTTAAGATGGGAAGTGCAGTAATTAGTCCTGTTGGGGAATATCAAGAGCTATATTCTTTACAAAATGTAGTAGTGAAGGTTTTTTTTATACGATGTCCCTTTATGAAGGGAGACAAAACGTGTTCGCTTGAATGTGAAGAAATAATGGCTTCTCAACTGTGGAGGGAGATGATCCCTGTTTTGGTATCCAATGGTTAGCTATTCGAAAAACGATTGAGCAGTTGCAAAATTTGTATTAACTCGACAAAAAATTATCCTTTTTTTAAGGGAGCATGAACAGCCAAGTTGTTTTCAAAGTGAAGAAGAAATGACTTCTCCCAGGAATTGTGCCACAGTGTACAGCAACTTTGCAGCTGCTAATGATCTAGCACAGCGGGTAGCCAGTTGGTGTATGGCTGGTGTGGCTCTACAATGCAAAGTCAGTGGCAGAAGCTGCATCATAGAAAATTAGGATGTGAAAGATAAGGAGATGCCTGGCAGTGTATGGCCAGCAAAAGCATTTTTTTTTATTTTTATGCATTTTTTTTATTTTAACTAACCATCTTTCAACAAAAATGCAACATAAGATATCTAACCCTTAAAATGCTATGTTACAAAGCAGCTACATATCGGTTCACGACCGGAAATGGAAACGAGGTAACAGGATGCAGTATGGTGATGGGGTATATATTGTACAGTTGATAAATTGGACAATTAAAACAGGCATTCAAAAACTAAAATTTGACTTTTCATTAAAAGATTTTAAAAACAAAACAAAAAAAAAACACATCCACATCCCTTTACAATACAAGACTTAGGGCATATAAAATCTAGGAAAATTAATGTCCCAAAAGCAAGCTCCTGCTACAGGCTGCTGTATTAAGGTGGAATTTATGTGTGTGATATTAGACTAATAGAACAATTGTTGAGGAGAGCCTTAAGATCAAATACTTAATTAACCTCAAGACATAAGAGATTGAGAGGAACTACCCACTAAGTGTATTATTTCACCTTACATGAGCTTTTTCAGATCAAAATGTGACACTAAAGATGGCTGCCATCTCCTGCTTCACCACACACCATGTGCTCCATGGATCCACCAACGATGACGCTCACCCTGATGACCTCATGGATCTACCCACGACGATGCCCACTCTGATGACCTCATGGACCAACCCAGCCTGATGACCTCATGGATCCGCCCACAGACTAGCTTACTGCCCAACCCACTAACGAATGGAATACATACGAACACTCCCATTTTAGAGTTAACAAAGCCCCCTTACAGGGGATATATAAGCCTATGTTTGGATTAATAAAGCTCTCTCTCTTCCTCTTGGAGCTGTGCCAAAGATTGGTTAAAGAGAGGTTACATCCGACTGTCTCTGGTATGATTTCCTTAGTGCGCACTGATCAATATCCATTGGGCCAGGAGCAGGCAACTAGTGAACATTTCTTATTGTTCAACCTAACACAACGAAGTGTGCCAAAAAAAAAGTTATTTTTACAATATGCACACTTTGTGAGTGGACAGTTTTGTTTAAATTTCTGGATTACTTTTCTTTTGTATGTAAGGAAAAAAAAGGGTTGCCCCTCCTACAATGCAGGAACCACACTTTCTGTGACACACAAGTCTTGGATAAAGGATTTTGTTTTAGCTGCAAAAATAACACTAAGAGGTTTAATACTGCCCCTCCTTGTTTGCAGTTTGTGAAAAATACAAAAAAAATGCTATTATTAAGGTGCTGTTGTTTCTGCAGTATATCTCAAGTGAATCAATTCACAGTGGCTACAGCTACAGCGCTTCCCTATACAGATATATCACTTGAATCTTTAAATAAATGGAAAGTTTGTGCACTGTATCCACTCTAACAGCTGATGAAGAAACATTAAGTGCCAGAGAAAATGTAAAATAATATTTTTTGCTTTTTGTCTGCAAGTTTCGAAATGTAACCCAGTTCTTCTTCAGGAATAAAAAACCATATAATATGGTTTGAAATGGTTTTGAAATCATAAGCTTTGGAGGATTATATGTGAATTCATTTTCTCACATTTGAGTGGAAATGCTTGGAAAATACCTTTATGGAATAGGGAAATCCTAACCAGCAGCTGTTTTTTGTAATCTCCATAATTGTCAGTAGAAAACTCTGAACAGGGAAACACTTCTAATGTTCCTTTGATGGGTGCTTGTTTCTACTGTAAATGGTTCATTTGTTGCTTTGGATAATGTGCGTGCAAAATCTTTTGGTCGGTGTTTCCAGTACACAATGTGGAAGTAAATGTTCAATTCCTGTAATGTGGTTGGCTGTTAGTTCTAAATAAGGCTTCCACAGACAGGCTTTATTCCAGCTATTCCATTTATTAGGTCTCTGGCCTTCTTTTGTACAGGGATTTGACCTTACACAGAGGCCATGAGTTGAGTCCTTGGAAGGCTGCTGGCTAGTGCAGCAGGTTGGCAGTGAATAGTCAGAAAGGCAAACTAATACCAGGAGATCAGGGGCAGGAATAGAATTGTCACGCAGAAGAATATCCAAAACAAGAGCTGAAGTCAGGAATAGGAATCAAGCTGAACAAAAGCAGAACATCAGGGGTGAACCAGATCAGGAATAAACTAATAAACTATAACTAGCTTCTATTTTGGGAGCTTAAATAGAGTGTGGTTAATTAGTCCTGCTGGACAGCACACACACCCATACTGCAAACTGACTGGCACTTCAGATCCCAGCCACACTAGAACCTCAGGCAGGACAGACACTTGATGGGGATGTGACAATTCCTTGAAAGGAATCTTCACCCAGACCTCCATATTTTTCAATTCAAGTAAGTCCAAAGTCAAATAATAGTTCTAAATCCCTTGTGTGCATATACAGTGGGGGAAATAAGTATTTGATCCCTTGCTAATTTTGTAAGTTTGCCCACTGACAAAGACATAAGCAGTCTATAATTTTAAGGGTAGGATAATTTTAACATTGAGAGATAGAATATCAAAAATAAAATCCACAAAATCACATTGTATAAATTATATAAATTTATTTGCATTTTGCAGTGAGAAATCAGTATTTGATCCCTCTGGCAAACAAGACTTAATACTTGGTGGCAAAACCCTTGTTGGCAAGCACAGCAGTCAGATGTATTTTGTAGTTGATGATAATGTTTGCACACATGTCAGGAGGAATTTTGGTCCACTCCTCTTTGCAGGTCATCTTTAAATCATTAAGATTTTGATGCTGTCTCCTGGGAACTCGGCACTTCAACTCCCTTCATAAGTTTTCTATGGGATTAAGGTCTGGAGACTGGCTAGGCCACTCCATGACCTTAATGTGCTTCTTTTTGAGCCAATTCTTTGTTGCCTTGGCTATATGTTTTGGGTCATTGTCTTGCAGGAAGACCCAGCCATGACCCAATTTTGATGTCTTGGTGGAGGGACACTCAGGATTTTACGGTACCTGGCTCCATCCATTCTCCCTTGATGCGTGAAGTACTGTAGTCCTGTGCAGAGAAACACTCCCAAAACATAATGCTCTTTGGGTCATAGGCAGCATTTCTCTTCCTCCAAGCACGGCGAGTTGAGTTAACGCCAAAGAGCTCAATTTTTGTCTTATCTGACCACAGCACCTTCTCCCAATCACTCAAAGAATCATCCAGGTATTCAATGGCAAACTTCAGACGGGCCTGCACATGCGCCTTCTTGAGCAGCGAGACCTTGCGGGCAATGCAGTTGTGGTGGTGTGATATGCTATGTGGGTATCATTTTGTGTATATTTCTATTTCACTTATTTTCATAGTGTTTTTCTTGTTGCCTTGTATGTCTGCAGCCTGACTGTATCTGTGTCTCTTGATGGGCCCCCTGTGGTGTCTTAATCCCCCAGGTACCTTTCGTCTGACTACTCCTGGACATAGGGAGGGGGCTGGAAAGGACAATTTCTGTGTGTAGAGCATCCTGTGAACTCAGCATGTCAGAGAGAAAGGGAAGGGTATGGACTTTTTATCCTCTGGCTGCTAGATTTTTGGACTCTCATCTCCCTGGACTTTTCATCCTGTTACTGAACTGCATACGTGTTCTGGACTATTGTATCCTCAGTGTGGTGGATTGTTTATAGACCTTCTAATTTTGCCTATAATAAAGGTCTTGGGATTGTTCACACTTCCCTTGCTCTGTAGATTGTGTGATACCGGAGAAGGACCCCGTGACAACTGGCGGCAGCAGTGGGATCAACAGAGTGTAACCCAATGGAGAACCACCCACAGAGTGAGAACAGAAATTGGACTGTATCCAGTTTACAGGGGAGAGGCAGAGACTTTGGCCTGAAATACCAGGGACTGACTAAAGAAGCCTTAATTGACCTACTGGTCGGTGCTAGCCCGGCCACCTCCTCCCAGATGTCTGAAGAACAAGCACTGGAGACAGGCATCTCCATCCAAAAAAGCCAGTGGTTGGTGTGGTACGAAGAAAAGATGGCGTTTCTGGGCTCAGGCATCTCTCAGGAGTACAAGGAGGAGGCTTCCTGCCGGGCACAGCGGAGACAAGAAGCAATGAAGCTTGAAAGAGGGAAAAACGCAATGCAGAGTGTAACCCCGACGATTCGGGAACCTGTACGGAAATCACCCGGACAGAGTTTAAGCCATTTGATGAGGCTCTCAGAGATGTGAAGGGGTTCTTCAAGGACTTTGAGCAGCAGTGTGCTATGATGGAGGTGCCCCACTCTGACTGGATGTGTTTGTTAGTGGGACTCCTGAACGGTAGCATGGCAGAGGTGTCAGGGGTGCTTTAGCAGCACCGCCACCTCTAGTAACAAGGACACAGATAGAGTGCACGTGGAGGACTCTTACCCGCAGCCACGGGAGTCCTGGCGTCTAGCGTGGGTAGGAGCAGAGTAGCTTGATGACCTGCGGGAGGTGGAGCAACGATCAAGAGCTAGGTGCGCACAGGACCTACGATCATGTGACCGCAGGGGGCGGGGCTTAGCTTCCTACTACTGCAGATAATATAGTACACTCGCTACAGGAATACTGAAGTAGAGGAGAGGGGAACTCAGGTCAGGCAAGCCAGGAGGTCATACACAGAGCCGGCAGCGAGGTACAGGAGGGATAATCACAGAAAGGTCAATACGTAGCCAGGGGTCATACAAAGAGCAGGCAGCGAGGTACAGAAGGGATAATCACAGAAAGGTCAATACGTAGCCAGGGGTCATACACAGGGTGGGCATAGAGGTACAGAGTCCGAATACAAGAGACGTTAACTGTGACAGGACCAAATCAAACACCAAGCAAGCATACGAAGACAGGCATGAAGCACAGACAGAACAGGGTCAGGCACACTCAGCTAGGAGTATAAATGACAGGGGACGGCTCCTCCATGAGGCTATAAGAACCCTCCCCAGATCCATAGAGAGGCCTCCCAGATTAACCTCTGCACCGCTTAACCTGGAGCCTCAGTAAACCATGACAGTACCCCCCTTTCAACGGGGGGCCTCTGGACCCCCAGGTCTCTCAGGATATCGAGCATGGTATGCTCTAACCAGGCAGTCAGCGTGCACCAATCTGGCTGGTACCCATGACCGGTCCTCCGGACTGTACCCCTTCCAGTGCACCAAGTATTGTAAAGACCCGCGAACCCATCGGGAATGTACAATGTGTTGCACTTCAAATTCCATATGTCCATTCACCAGTACCGGGGTTGGAAGGGAACCTGGATCCTCCACCACTGAACCTAAAGGTTTAAGCAGGGGCCTATGGAAGACATCATGGAGTTTTAATGATGAAGGAAGACGTAAACGATACGCTACCGGGTTAACCACTTCGGTTGTCTCATACGGCCAATGAATTTTGGCCCTAGTTTGGCGGAGGGTAACCTTAGGCTTATGTGTCGTGTGGAAAGCCACACCTTATCTCGGCACTGTAACGTCTGACCAGAGTCCATCTTATTATCTGCGAAATATTTATATTTCCCTTGCGCTCTGGAAATATTTAAACGAACCTTAGATCACAGATCACTAATCCAATTGATACAATCCTCGGCCCCTGGACAGTTGGAATCCAGACATGAAAATTCCCCGAAATGAGGGTTTAATCCGTAATTAATAAAAAACGGTGACCTAACCAGTAGATTGATTAATTCGATTGTTGAAGGCGAACTCCGCCAACGGTAAGGCATCGCACCAGTCATCCTTTAAAGTGGAAGTCAAACACCGGAGAATCTGCTCAAGCGACTGATTGGTGCGCTCCGTCTGTCCATTGCTCTCTGGGTGATAAGCTGAGGAAAAAGACAGAGATATCCCCAGCTTTTTGCAAAAGGCCTGCCAAAACTTAGCTACGAATTGCGCTCCCCTGTCGGACACAATGTTCATGGGTACTCCATGAAGACGAACAATCTGGGACAGGAAGAGTCTAGACAGGATTTCTGCTGATGGTAGCTTAGCCATAGGTACAAAGTGTGCTAGTTTGGAGAACCTGTCTACAATTACCCAAACTACAGTGTTATCCCGGGATGGAGGGAGGTTAGTAATGAAGTCCGTGGACAAATGAGTCCACGTCTTCTCGGAATTGGTAAAGGTACCAATTACCCGGCCGGCCGGCAATGAGAGCTCTTGGAACAGGTACAAACCCCACAAGCTGCGACATATTTCTTGATCTCTGCAGACATTAATGGCCACCAAAAAACTCTCTTTACTGCTTCGCATGTTGCTGTAATACCTGGGTGAGCACCCAATTTCGAGTCATGGAACTCCCACAGGAGTTTGGTGCGCAGATGCTGCGGAACAAACAATTTATGTACAGGTTTGGAGTTTGGAGCTAAAGATTGAGCTCCCACTATCTCCCGCTCCAACGATGACAGTTCCGCAATCACCACCCCGGGTTGAAGAATGGAGGACGGTGGGTCAGGGGCGGACAGCGGCTCAAAACAACGTGACAACGAATCTGCTTTCACGTTTTTAGACCCTGGACGGAAAGTAATAGAAAATTGGAATCTGGAGAAAAAAAGTGACCAGCGGGCCTGCCTGGGCGTTAGTCTTTTAGCAGTTTTAATATACTCCAAATTTTTGTGGTCAGTGATGACCGTGATGCCCCTTCCAAAAAATGCCTCCACTCTTCAAACGCCAATTTGATCCCAAGGAGCTCTCTATTCCCCACATCGTAATTTCTCTCTGCTGGAGAAAATTTTTTTGAGAAATAGGCACAAGGCCTGAGGTTAGTCAGAGTGGCAGGCCCCTGAGACGACCCAGCCCCTACCCCCACCTCTGAAGCATCGACCTCCACAATAAATGGCATAGATGGGTCTGGTTGAATCAATACTGGAGCAGACATGAAATGGTTTTTTAGAACAAGAAAAGATTGTTTAGCTGCAGAAGACCAATTCCTAATATCAGTCCCTTTGCACGTGAGATCAGTAAGGGGCTTAACTATCTGCGAGAAGCCTTTGATGAACCTACAATAATAATTCGCGAATCCCAAGAAGCGTTGGAGTCCTTTAAGGTCCTGAGGTTGGACCCACTCCATGATGGCCTGCACCTTCTTGGGATCCATTCGAAACCCCTGTGGTGAGATTATGAGCCCTAAAAATGTTAGTTCCTGGACAAAAAATGTACATTTTTCAAGCTTGACGAACAGCTGGTTTTCTCTGAGCCTTTGCAAAACAGTTTTGACATGCAGTAAGTGAGAGTCCTTGTCGGCAGAATATATCAGAATATCATCTAAATAGACAACCACAAAGCTGCCAATGCGATCCGCAAACACCACATTAATGAAGTTCTGGAAGACAGCTGGTGCATTTAGTAAGCCCAAACGGCATTACTACATTTTCAAACAATCCCTCTGTCGTAAGAAAAGCTGTCTTCCATTCGTCTCCTTCCCTTATTCTTTTCAGGTTATAAGCTCCTCTGAGGTTTAATTTGGAAAACCACTTAGCCCCTGAGAGCTGGTTACACAAATCTGGAATCAGGGGTAATGGGTAAGTGTTCCTGACGGTAATTTTGTTGAGTTCTCGAAAGTCGAGGCAGGGACGCAGGCCACCATCCTTCTTTTTAACAAAGAAGAACCCCGCTGCAACTGGGGACACTGAAGGTCTTATATGCCCTTTACAGAGACTTTCAGCGATGTATTCTTTCATAGCCAAGCGCTCAGGGCCTGACAAATTAAACAAACGGGCTTTGGGCAGTTTGGCCCCAGGAATCAAATCAATAGTTCAATCAAATGGCCTATGCGGTGGCAATGCCTCGGCCTCGCTTTCAGAAAACACGTCCTCAAAGTCCTTGAGGTACTCCGGAATACCCTCCAGACTGACAGAAGACTAATAGACAGATTTTGCAGGTGTCACACAAAAAACAGATTTATAACAACTACCTTCCTACGTGGGTAGGAGCAGAGTAGCTTGAGGACCTGCGGGAGGTGGAGCAACGATGAAGAGCTAGGTGCGCACAGGACCTACGATCATGTGACTGCAGGGGGAGGGGCTTAGCTTCCTACTACTGCAGATAATATAGTACACTCGCTACAGGAATACTGAAGTAGAGGAGTGTAGAAAAATATATATATATATATAGTCTTGAGCAGCTGTCCGGGTGTTCGAGAGTCTCAAGGGATATGAGATCTCCTGAACAAGAGTTAGACCGGCTTTATATACTATTCTGACCTATAAATTATAACCACATATGGTGGCTTGCCACTATGTTCAGAAGTTCTTCCATATTAAGTGAACCGTAGTTATTTTAACAATATGTATACAGTTATTTATGCATTACCTTAGTCTGAGATATTTAAGCCTAAAGTCTGAGATCTTTAGAACCATTCATTATCTCTAAATAGTCACATTTTGACAGCTTTGACTATCTTGACCTATACATTTGACAAGAGAGACAGCTGTGTGAGCCAAGGAATCCAGAATAGCTCAGTCACACTCTAACCAGAGCCTCTGCTAGCTGGACTAGACTCTGTATGAGAGAATTAATCCATATATTTTTTATTATAGAAATACTGATATTTTACAATCCCCCCTGATTATGATTTGAGAAATATCATAATCAATCCTAACTCATTCTCTCACCATTCGTATCACATTCATTCTTTATTCTGAAAACCTTGTATCACCATCTGCCCTGAATGTCATCTGAATTTTCAAACCTATTGTAAAAACAAAAATTAGATCAGAGAGTTATATTTTTTTCGTTTTAACATCTCTCTTAAAATATCATCTTCCTTTTTCATTTCTACCTTTATATTCTTATAAATACTCCTAATTTTACACATAATAATTATTTGATATATTATACACAGCAAAACTATGATAAATAAAATAACGATCGGATTAGACAATACATTTCCTGCTGCCATTTTCGCTGAAGACTGTGACCAACTGGTTACAGATTTTCCTAAATTTCTCCACCAAGATGACCCTGACATACTCGTCCATTCATGTTCAATATCATTTAGATTACCTTGTTCATGTCTAAATACAATTTCAGCTTCTTTTAATTGTTTTGTCAGCAGATTTAATAAACCCTTGTCTTTCTTTATTTCATTTGTCCACAAATCCCAAGGGAATTTATTGACTTGTGACAAATTGAACTGGATCAGAAGGATTTTCAGACGTCTTGAGCCTATTGACGTAATATTAATACTACCTTCCTTCTTTGTGAGAGTTTTAACATTTCCCTCAATACAATATAAACCCATTGTCAGATTTTCGACATGTACACAAGATGAGAAGAATGCAGAAACTGCTTCTTTTCCTGACATGACTTGGAAACAAGTTTTGTTAGCGCTTACTGGTGTCACCAAGTCATGTATCGTGTGGACATTCTCAACTCTGGCATGACAAGAAGTATGATTATGGAAACATGAATGATAAATGACTTTATCCTGTCCAGGTAGACACATTACCTTGGAAACAAAATTTAAGCATGACGAAATGTCTAATTGTTCAATGTTTGTACCATCAAATGCAAAATCTGTGTACTGTAATTGATAATATAACAATTGTGTAGGGCTGACAGGAATTCCCAGAACACCTATAGGAACCAGGGTTTCTTCTCTTCCTGACACTGGAATCAGTGATGTTCCTACACAAATGTTCTGTTCACATCCTAACCACTTATTTACCCACAAATCTGTATGGTTTAACGCAAAGTTATATTCTATGGGCAAATTTCTTATTAGCCCTAAAGGGGTAATTCCACTTTGTAAGGCTTGTGCAA
Source organism: Dendrobates tinctorius (assembly GCF_039654945.1). Taxonomy (NCBI): domain Eukaryota; kingdom Metazoa; phylum Chordata; class Amphibia; order Anura; family Dendrobatidae; genus Dendrobates; species Dendrobates tinctorius. The sequence goes on along the minus strand of NW_027361722.1, from coordinate 16,950,537 downwards.
TCATTTTCAGATTGGTGGAATATTCAGTCTGAATTTCTAGACATGTTTTGGCCACTTGAGATTCCTGTTCACTTTCCATTAAAGCTAAAGTAGCATCTTGTAGATGTGATGCAGAAGATCCCAATACAGCAGCAGTGTTCAAAACCATCTTTTCAAGGACTTGATTCAAGCTTTTCTGAATCTTTACCCCTTTTCCTCCAATATACCCAATATTTTCCAGATCTGATTTAAGTGTATGAATGTCCATAGTGTTAATTAAACTTCCTACTGTTCCTAATCCCCCCAAAATACCTTCAAACACTCCCCTCTTACTTCTAACCTGTGTTGAAGTTCTTTTCCCAAACCATTGTTCTATTCCCATCTCCATGTTAGTGAGATGTGGTTGACACTGGGGATATCTAGAAGAGATTTTCCAGTTAGACATATTAAAGGTCCATACCATGGTTAGAAACACTCCATCTCGTAACAGAGGTTTAGTTTGGAACTGATTGATCTGAAAAGGAGTAGATGGTTGAAATCTTGTCTGTGTGCATACATTATCTACTGCTGACCATATATTTACCTTTACATCTCTACATTGTTTGTAGTTATATTTCGTTAAAATGCAACATTGGTAAAGTCCAGAATCCTTAGGAGATGGATTATCTACAGAAAAAATAAAATCCTTATTTAACCATCTCACGTTACCGGATTGACCTCTGTGTATAACATTTGTTGGACCATTTGAAAAACTTCCCAAAAATGATTTATCTTTGGTCCATATTAACAAAGATTCTGAAGGTAGCTCTAACCTCGTGCTGCATTTTAGTAATAAAGGAGACATATTTTCTTGACTATATACTGCTTGTGGTGTAACCCTTACTTCTGGAGCTATAGTATTTGAAACTGTAAAAACTACAGATACCTGTACTTGTACTGGTTCTCTGGTTATCTGAAAATTCCATGTTTTTACCCAATCCTCGTCTCCTTCTGTAATAGAAAGAAATGCAGGATCTAAAACTTTCCCAAAAAGTTGTGTCCTTAACCAAGCATCTGTTTTGGATGTTTCAACTTTCCCTTTTGCGATCATATCATTTGTAATATCTCCTGACCACACAGCTCTCTCTTCACCTCTTATCTCTATATTCCAGAATAACACATCTGTAGGACTACATTCCCATGTGCCTGTCTTATTATTGTGTATATAATCTCCTTGTAACTGTGTGAACTTCGTCTTAGGTCCTGTGGCTGCATGTAATATTATGTCAGTGTCATGTATAAAGTGTAGCTCAATACAGCATTTTGCACCAAAACCCATGCAAATGTTTCCAGTAATATCTACTGAATCGTCCGGTATGTCTTCATCTATTAAGCTTTGTAGATTCGTTCCTCTTGGTTTCCTTGGATGTAAAGTTCCTTTGAAAAGTTCCTTCACTTCACTAGTATTTGTTCCATGGTGTGAAATATCTTCAGCGTAGATCACAGTTGAAACAGTACAAAACAGCAGAAATGTGATTCCCATCAGATAGTAGCTTTTCCTGGGAAATGTCTTTTTCTCCTGAAGGATTGGTGTTGAATCCCTTCCATCAAGGACGTGGAGTTTCGTATTCCAGTTCTTATTGGAATCCATTTCTTCCTAAAAGAAATGCAGTATCATTATTTTGCAATATACAGTTTGCATTGATCAACATGTACCCACAATTTTTGTTGTCTGCGGGTATTTTTAACCACCTTAGATGCTCGTTGCACAAGTATCATCACTTGTCCCATGGTTTCGATAATTTCAAAGGGACCTTCCCAATTACTTTCCCAAGGTCCATTCTTCCTGAAAGTTTTAATCATCACTAGAGCCCCTTTCTTGAATTTGGATACATATGGTGGCTCCATTCTCTGCATTCTTGATGCAGCATGTGGAAGAATCGTTTTCAAATTTTCCTGTAACAATTGCAACCATTTGGACCTTGCAACAGCATCTTTTTGTGGTGTAGACAAAAATGGTTCATGAGGAAAAATCAATGGCATTTTTCTTCCTGTCATCAGTTCAAAAGGAGTAAACTGAGTTGTGGCAGAGGTTGTTCCTCTTACACTCAACAGTACAAAAGGTACTGCATCAACCCAAGTATTGCCTTTGTCCAATAACATCTTGGCAATTCTGGATTTTATTGTTCTATTCATCCTTTCCACAATACCAGCAGACTGTGGATGGTAGGGTACATGAAACTGTTGTCGTACCCCTAGAATAGCACAGACGGCTTGCATGATTTTTCCTGTAAAGTGACTTCCTCGATCAGAGGTGATCATTCTTGGGATCCCCCAAGTACAAAAGACATGATTAACTAATGCTCTAGCTGTAGACAAAGCATCATCTTTCCTGACAGGTAAAATTTCAACCCACTTAGAAAAAACATCTACTACAACCAATGCATACCTGAGACCATTTTTACCTGATGGTAACGGTCCAATGTAGTCGATTTGTAACGTAGACCATGGACCATCTGCAGGTGCGATTCGGAGTAGTGGCGGTTTCTGTCCTTTTGGTCTTGGATTAATTTGGGCACAAATGAGACATGATTGAACAACACTTTGCACTGTCTCTTCCATCTTTTCCCAGTAAAATTTCTCTCTGAGAATGCCTAACAATTTTTGTTGGCCCAAATGACCCAAACTTTCATGATTGTATTTTGTGAACTCAACCTGTAGATGTCTTGGGACAACAGGACGCAACTCCCCGTTTAAGTCATGACACAAAACCCCGTTTTCACAAACAAAGGGAGGTTTTGGATCAACCCGGGAAGCAACAAGAGATGAGTCTTTTTCTTGTTCTTCCGCAAAAGAAGGGATATGCGTGTCTGTTCTTTGAACTGCTGAAACCTCGAGAGGTTCAGGTTCAAACACCTCTTCTCCTGTCAGGGCTGCCTCTTTGGCTAGCATATCTGCGGTTGCATTTCCAACAGATAATTCATCATCAGATTTTTTATGGGCCGGAACCTTGACAATAGCAAAACCATTAGGGTTTTTTGATGCTATCCTGAAAATTGTCTTCAGTGTGTCACTGTGAACAAGAGTCTTATTAGATGAATCTACATAACCTCTTTTTTCCCAAACTGACAAGTAATCTGTCAGTGATCTTACAACATAAGAGCTATCACTGTAGATCACAATGGGACACTGATCATCTGCTTCATTCAGCTGTAGTACCATTTTTACTGCTTCTAGCTCTGCTCTTTGAGCTGAAAAATGACTCGGTAATTTGTGCTTCACAACCTGTCCTCTTTTGGGATAAAAAATGGCATATCCTGAATAATAGTGCCCATCTGAATAGAATCTGGAACCATCTACAAAAATTGGTTCGTCTGTTACCTCTGCTTTCCGTCTGAAAAGTGATGGACTTGGATCCTGAAAAGACTGTAAACAATCATGAGTTTGTCCTTCATATTGCATCAGCTGAGGAAGAACATATTTGGCCTTGTAATCTACCTCAATTTGTTTGGGAGACAATGACAATAACCAATGAGCAAATCTCTGATGTGACACACCTGGGATATTATTCTCAAAGAGAAGTTTTAGTGTAGAGTGAGGAGTTTGCAAAATGATTTTGTTGAACCCGACAATATGTTCGGTTGCTTTGACTGCAAAGTACACACCTACCAAGTGTCTTGCACAGGTCTCAAAACCTTTTTCAACAGGTGAGAGAAGTTTTGAAAAATAGCCCAAAATTCTCCACTCTTCTCCCTGTAATTGCAGTAATACAGCAGAAACAGATGTTCCCGATGTATGCACTTGCAAAGCAAATGGAGCCGAAGGATCTACTGTGGACAAAGCAGGTGCATTTTGTAAATTCATTTTCAATTGTTCAAATGAGGTTTGCTGTTCATCACCCCAAGGACCAAAGTAATCACTGTTTTCACCTTTCAAAAGATCATATAAAGGTCTGGCCTTATCTGCAAAATTCTCAATGAAATCCCTTGAATAATTCATAAGACCTAAAAAATGTCTCAATGCCTTGTGTGATGTCGGAATTGGTAGGGAAGCAATTGCCTCAATTCTTTCCTGCAGTGGCTGCCTTTTTCCTGGACTCAACAGCACCCCTAAAAATCTGACCTCAGTCTGCATTAATTTGACCTTTTTGGTGTTCAATTTCAACCCTGCATCATGCAGCAACTCAAACAATTCTGTCAGAAGAGAAACATGTGTCTCTTTATCCTCTGTAGACAATAAAATATCATCCACATATTGCAGAATGCAATCAGGCCTCGAAAATCTGGATAATACCTTTGCCAATGCCTGATGAAAAACACTAGGTGACAAATGTGCTCCTTGAGGTAACCTGCAAAACAGATATTGCTCGTCCAAGAAAGTAAATGCAAACTTATACTGACAACTCTTTTCAAGAGGTATACTGAAAAAACCATTGCTAATGTCCAGTACAGAGAAGTATTTGGCCTTTGCATTTAACCTTGCCATCATGTCATGAGTATCTGCCACAATTGGTGCGACATTGGGTGTATGCTTATTGAACATCCGTAAATCCAATATCATTCGATAAGAACCATCAGATTTCAAAACACACCACAAAGGATTGTTACTTACAGAATTAGCCTTTCGGATAACACCTTGATCTAACAATTCCTGTATGATCTTTGACATAGAGTCAATTGATTCTGGAGGCAATTTATACTGACGCTGTGGCGGGGGATCACGCCCCTCCACATTCACGATAACGTCTTTCATTGTTCCAACCTGATTCCTGAACTGAGCCCAAAGAGAAGGAAAAAGCTGTACAATTTCTGTCAATACCTCGTCATCATTAGTGTCAGGCCACAAATGGTCAGATGACACCACATCATTCAAGCAAATACTTCCAACATGGCTATAATCATTAGGGTCAATGACTACCGGTTTACAACCATTGGAATCTTTCCAGATCACTTGATTTCCTAGGTCAACTACCCATCCGAATTTCTGCATAAAATCTGTGCCAAGTATATTTTCAGAATCACGACAATACCAGATGTCAATTTCTGTTTTGAAAGAACTAGGTATTTCCAAAATCACATTGGGAACTAAGGTTGCTTTAGTTCCACCTTTTCCACTGAAACCGACAATTGTACAAACTGGTGAATCTGGGTTTAGCTTCAAATCAAGGTTTGTAACACTTAACTGAGCTCCTGTGTCAATGAGGAATACAGCATTCTGTCCTGCTAAACTTACTTTGATAAATGGTCTTCCACAGTCATCCAATGTAACTCGAGTCACAAATTCCAATGGATGTGGTTCAGGAATAGTCTGTGATTGTCAGAAAGATGAAGGAGATGGGAGAAGACCTGTGTCCTTTTTAAAAGACCTTGGAATTCTATCCCTTGACTCTGTTTCCTTCACTGTCATTTCTCTGATCTGTCTGATTAATGGTGCATATGGTGACTGTGTTTGTCTGTTGGCAGTATGAGCAGGTGCAGATAATTGTAATGCAGGTGCGGAAGGTGTGGTGTATGATTTTGGCATGAGTCCGTTTTCCCTTCCAAGCTTACCTGTTCCTTGTGTACCCATCTCTGATTCTGCTCTCAAAAATTTCCTGCACTGCCACTTCAAGTGTCCAGGTATACCACAAAAATAACAATGGATATTGTTCCTTTGTGTAGTATTTTTACCTCTATGCTCAATGTAATCCCTGCTCTTGGAGATTACTGTGGCTCTAGGTTTCAGCTGACTGTCTTCCTTCTCATGAACTACCGCTATTTTAGCCTTGACCTGATTTTGTTTCATGGATCTCCTTATTCTGTCAATAAAAACTGTTGCTTCTTGCAATGATGGCTGAGTGTTAGCCAATTGCACTGAGGCAGGATCTAAGTACTTGAACTTCTTTACAAAAAATTTGATCATGGATGCTGGCTCTTCGTGAGGCCTGAGATCCATTACCATCCTATAGGCCTGTTCAAACTTCACCAAAAAAGAGAATGGGTCTTCAGAAATATTTGTTTGTAAACTCCCTAAAATATCAACTGTAGGCATGTCTTCTCCAGTTGTAAATAATACTAATTGTCTAAGTCTGTCTTCTTTTGTACTATGTGCCATTTCATTCTCATCATTTAATCTGGGTGTGGTCTGTAATCTTTTTCCCATATGTGAAGGTAACCAAACTTTGAATATTTTATTCTTTTGCTCATCATTCAGATTGTATTTGTCTGTGTTTGATTCAAAAGTGTCCGCATTATAAAAGGCATCCATCTTATCATTGTAATTTGGAATGTCTTTTACAATTTTCATTAGCTGATCGTGTATTTTCAGATTAATGCGTGCTGCTCTGTCATGTAATTTTTTCCGTTGTAATTCTACTGCCTCTAATTCCTCTACTGAAGCATCTGGATTTTGCATATTTGGTACAAATGAAGAGGCAGCAACACCGTCCTCCTGTTTACCTGTTGATCTTGTGTTAACAGAAACCCTCTTTATATCTTGTCGTAATTTAGACAATAACTCTGTCCTGGTATCTATTTGATCTTCCAATTGTTCTATATGTTCTGACAAAATCAAACAATTTGGACAATCAAAGTAATCCCCGTCAGACTCTTGTGTGTCACCTGGTGTGTCAGTGTGATTAATGTCTTGTGTGACAATGCATGTTTTATAGGTGTTAGGTTCAGTTTTCTCAAAGACTAGGCTATTATACACATGAACTAGCTGCATAACATTCTGAAATTTCCTTTGTAATTTTCTAACTGAGAAAAACCTTTTGTCAATTTTAACATTTTCTGCCTCACATTGATTATACAAACTAGACCATAATTGGGCATCCGTATGATTATGAACAAACTTGAAATCTATGTTACTTTTCTTAGCATAATCATGTATAAAATCCATTATATTTTTTCTCACCTATTGAGAGTCTTTCCCGTCAATGGATGGTCCTCAGTGTCCTTATGCAATCCTCAGATCTCCGTCTGGATGAGACGCATGCAGCTCTTTACGATCCTCACCCGTCGTCTTCAGGTTCAGTGTGATTTTTGTGCCGTGAAATAGTGGAATTCCTGAGGAAGCTTGTACAACAGGTGGTTTTTAGCAGAGTTCGTGCTCCCCCCTTGTACAATCGAGGAAGGAATGCCAACCAAAATTAGCACAAAAGATCAGTCTGGCTACGGCTCGCCAAAATGTAGAAAAATATATATATATATATATAGTCTTGAGCAGCTGTCCGGGTGTTCGAGAGTCTCAAGGGATATGAGATCTCCTGAACAAGAGTTAGACCGGCTTTATATACTATTCTGACCTATAAATTACAACCACATGTGGTGGCTTGCCACTATGTTCAGAAGTTCTTCCATATTAAGTGAACCGTAGTTATTTTAACAATATGTATACAGTTATTTATGCATTACCTTAGTCTGAGATATTTAAGCCTAAAGTCTGAGATCTTTAGAACCATTCATTATCTCTAAATAGAAAAAACCAAAAGCAAAACACAAAACAAATATCCTGGAATAAAAAAGTAAAAAAATATTGCAAAAATTGCATGAAGGTAGTAATAATAGTAATAATAAGGGTATTTAGTTAACATAATTTTGATCAAAATAATGTAGAAGCCATCCCGCCACGTCACGGCAACCCTTGTGGGTTGCCGTGACGTGGCGGGATGGCTTCTACATTATTTTGATCAAAATTATGTTAACTAAATACCCTTATTATTACTATTATTACTACCTTCATGCAATTTTTGCAATATTTTTTTACTTTTTTATTCCAGGATATTTGTTTTGTGTTTTGCTTTTGGTTTTCTCTGTGTAAAGGTCATGTGTTCATATGCAATTACATTTTGCATGCACATTAATTTACTTTTTCTGCTCAGACCCAGTTTCTCAATTATCTCTAAATAGTCACATTTTGACAGCTTTGACTATCTTGACCTATACATTTGACAAGAGAGACAGCTGTGTGAGCCAAGGAATCCAGAATAGCTCAGTCACACTCTAACCAGAGCCTCTGCTAGCTGGACTAGACTCTGTATGAGAGAATTAATCCATATATTTTTTATTATAGAAATACTGATATTTTACAAGGAGAGGGGAACACAGGTCAGGCAAGCCAGGAGGTCATGCACAGTGCCGGCAGCGAGGTACAGGAGGGATAATCACAGAAAGGTCAATACGTAGCCAGGGGTCATACATAGAGCGGGCAGCGAGGTACAGGAGGGATAATCACAGAAAGGTCAACCTCAGTAAACCATGACAGGAGGCTTACCGAACCATTGACGCACAGCAGAATCGGGATTATAACATTGTAAAGCAGACTATCCTGGATTACCATGCTATCACCCCAGACTCATATAAGGCCAAGTTCCGAGATCTCCCATGCACCACGGGGGGATCGTATAGGATGTATGCACATAAGATGTCCAGGGCATGTCCGAGATGGCTGGAAGCAGAAAACGCCTTTACTGTGGAAGATGTTATACAGGCGTTCCTTATAGAACAATTTCTTGCCAAGTGCCCCGCAGAGGTACGGGAATCGGTCCGGGAGTGCACGCCGTGTACTGTGGATAGAGCTGCAGCCCTGGCCGATGAAGCCCTTACTGTCTGACCGCAATGGAGGAGGCTTCTGGACAATGAACCACGGCCTGCTCCCGTGCCCTGTCCCCCTCCAATTATATCTGCCCTTCCACCGTCGCAAGCCGATGACAATCACGCTCACATTCCTAGGTCCCAACAGCCCCGACCATGAGCTGGGGGTATCCCAGGGAGGAGATGTTATGGGTGTGGGCAATCTGGACATTTGCAGTCTGGCTGTCCCTCAAGGATTCGGAGAGAGGCCCATGCAGCCCCACCTCATCCAGTGCATCTTGTACACTCCATCTAACCTGAGGAAGAGCTATCACCACCCCCACCAGAGTGGACCACCGACCACGGCACCATAGATACCCCTCCTGGAGTTTGCGGACTCCGGCCTTTGTCCTTTAGCTACCCGGAGCAACAGCAGCGCCACCTGTAGGACGTCTTAATTGATGGATACAAAGTGTCAGGATTTAGAGACACAGGGGCATTCCTGACCATAGCTGACCCCCGTGTGGTTCGACCCAAGGCAATTTACCAGGGTCCGGGAATTCCCATTGTCTTGGCGGGGGGTGCCCACAAATATATACAGGGAGCTTTGGTGCGTTTGGATTATGGTTGTGGAGAAAAACTGTGTTGGATTGGAGTTATGGGAGGACTTCCTGCAGCTATACTCCTTGGGAATGACATCGGGGAGTTACAGTGCCAATTTGTGGGAGCAGTCACCCGACTACAGGCCCTTCAAGCACTACGTCATCAGGACCTCACCAGGGAGCAACCACCACGAACCGCATCAGAGTTGGTAAGCAATACGTTCGCTGCTACTACATTCGAAGAGTCTTGGGACAGAGAGGAGTTTAGGAGAGAAATAGAGGGTGACACTGCCTTAGCAGCCTTTAGGCGAAAGGCAGAAACGGGGCACATGGGAGATAATGGGGATGGCTTCATTCGAGAAAACGGACTGTATTATCGTGTAACAAAGGTCAGTGACCAGGGCAAGCCTGACGCAATGACCAGGCAACTCATTGTCCCTCAGAAGTACAGGGCACAGCTACTCCAATTGGCCCATGACATGCCCTTGGCTGGGCATCAAGGGAGGAAATGGATTGAAAAGAGATTCACCCAAAGTTTTTACTGGCCTGGCATCTCGCAGTCGGTAGCCCATTATTGCCGTACCTGCTATGTGTGCCAGCGAATGCGGCATCCAGGAGCTCGACATAATGTACCCCTGCAATCCCTGCCCATAATTGAAGAACTATTTCAATGTATAGCTGTCGACATCGTAGGTCCTCTGGCCCACCCCAGCCGGTCGGGGAAAAAATATATCCTGACCGTGGTGGACTATGCCACTCGGTATCCTGAAGCTGTGGTCCTGTCCAGTATTACAGCAGTAAAGGTAGCCGAAGCCCTTGCTACCATCTTTACCCAGGTAGGGTTTCCTAGTGAAATATTATCGGCTCAAGGCACTCAGTTCATGTCAGATCTGGTCCAGTCCCTATGGCATACCTGTGGTGTTCGAGCCATTTGCACCACCCCATACCACCCGCAGACCAACGGACTATGTGAACGCTTTAATGGAACCCTAAAAAATTTGCTGAGGGCTTTTGTTGACGTTGAAAAGACTGGGGAAAGTACCTGCCACTAGAGTTGAGCGACTTTTGGTTTTTTAGGGTCGCGTTTCGTTTCGTGAAACCCGACTTTTCCAAAAGTCGGGTCGAGCAAGATCGTCCGATTATAGGGAAAAGTCGGGGTCGTCCCGAAACACGAAACCCAATGTAAGTCAATGGGGAATAAAAGTCGGCAGTGAGAGGAGGACAGGAAACACACCTACAGTGCCCATTTGAATGCCAAAAGCATCAATTCTTCTTTCTTAAGCTTGTCAACCTTAATTAACTTCATAATACAAGTTACGCACTGAAAAATGGGGGTTATTTGGCTACAAACTGTGGGGGGGGAGGGCTGGCTCCAGGTTTTCATGTGCCCTGGGCGAAAGAGCGCCCCTTTAACACATACCACAACTCATCATGCTCCGATACGGCAGAGAAATAGCGGTATAGTCCAATGAAAAATACCTCACTTTTTACATCTCATGACGAGGCCCATCTATTTCTCCATACAGAATCATTGGTCCCATATAATGTTTGAAACAGTATATGATGAGCTCCACATAATGCTACAGTATATGTTGGTCCCCATGGATGAAGCTCCACTGTCTTATGGGCCCAAATAATGCTCCAAACATAATGGGCCCCATTTCTAATGCTCTAGTGTATAATGGACCCTGTAAATGCTGCTCCAGTGTCTGATGTCCACCTTTGGAATGTTCCAGTGTATGGTGGGCCCCATCTATCATTCTCCAGAGTATAGTGCTCCCCAAAAATTGCTGTCCCAACATTGAAAACAATCAAATAAGTCTCCTCGCTAGGGAATCCCTGTACTTGTCTGGACAGGTGCTGTAGCTTGCTTAACAGCTCGCCAGCCGTTCTCACGCCCAGTATGGATTACACGTGATTGCACAAAGGTGAGAAAGGGTACCGTATCACCAGATAACATGTATGGATAGCGTACACATTCAAAATATATGTCTCAGGAGGCAGGCTCAGATGGTGTTAGGCCCAGTATGGATTGCACGTGATTGCACAAAGGTTAGAAAGGGTACCGTATCACCGGATAACATGTATGGATAGCGTACACATTCAAAATATATGTCTATACAGCATGAGGCAGGCTCAGACGGTGTTAGGCCCAGTATGGATTACACGTGATTGCACAAAGGTTAGAAAGGGTACCGTATCCCCAGATAACATGTATGGATAGCGTACACATTCAAAATATATGTCTCAGGAGGCAGGCTCAGACGGTGTTAGGCCCAGTATGGATTGCACGTGATTGCACAAAGGTTAGAAAGGGTACCGTATCCCCGGATAACATGTATGGATAGCGTACACATTCAAAATATATGTCTATACAGCATGAGGCAGGCTCAGACGGTGTTAGGCCCAGTATGGATTGCACGTGATTGCACAAAGGTTAGAAAGGGTACCGTATCCCCGGATAACATGTATGGATAGCGTACACATTCAAAATATATGTCTATACATCAGGAGGCAGGCTCAGACGGTGTCAGGCACAGTATGGATTTGACGGCCCAGATTACACAGCGGAGGAGCAGGGAGAGGTAAAGATTGCAAATGCTGGGGCCCTGCCCAAGCAAGGGGGGCCCACTCGTGGGCGTCGGTACTGGCACTGGGCCCCTCATAGTACAGCGGTGTGTCTGACGGCGGGTGTGCACCACCACCGTCAGAGACACTTGATTGCACTATGAGGGACCCTGTGCCAGTGCCCGCGCCCAAGAGTCGGCCTACCCACCTGTCCAGGGCAACGGCACTCGCACGGTGTCGTGCGCTAGGTGGTGACCCCGGCCATGGGGGGGGAGGCAGCACAGTTAGGGAGTTTTAGAAAGTGGCATATGTTGATGTTGGACATTCAGCTGATGCAAAAGGCGAAATAGGTGAAGTACCAGGAAGAGGTGGACCAAAGCAAGCCATTTTTCTGTCACCCTATGTGTCATCAGGGGAAGGTGGGACAAAATCCTTGGAAACCCATGCGTGGTTTGTTAAATATTAATAATCCGTTAATTATTTCTTATTACACCCAGTTCTGTAGAATGCTTTAGCTTACATGACATAGGCTATTTTTAAGCTTGGCTCATGGTAGAAAGACAGCTCCATATATGTAGAGACCACGTGCTTTAGGAGACGTATATAATTCATGGCTAACTGTAGAGGGGGCTCTTCTTCTTCCCTCACCATCATGAGACACAGACGCAAGATGACATAACTCAACAGCTGGTATGTTACTTTAGTACGAAGAAGCCGAACTGAGAGACAGACGCCATTTGCCATGTGGGATCTCAGAGTATGAACAATGGACAATATCTCTTTCACTTATTTTTATTCACCTGTTTTTCTGTAATAACCTTTCTTTGATGGAAGAAACCAAATAAACCACTATATTTTTATCTGGTAACTAGTCCTGAGTATTTTACAGGATATGCATTATTTTACATTGGAGAGCCAGCCAGATCTGAATTTTTGTACTTTTTTGCGGATTTCCCTCAACTTGCTCACACGGGGGAATGGACTTTGCTAACGTCAAATCATATGTGCAAGTTATCGGGAATTCCACTACTTACAAGAATCACATAGAACCTAGAAGTAAGAATTGCCAGATAGATTGAGAAATACTACAAGTGCCAAAGTGCCAGACGTGCTGAAACCAAGACAACAGGAACCCAGCGTTGTCCATCAAAGGAACAAGCTGAGACATTTCAAGGTAAGATAAAATGGATGTCATTAATTGTCTTGCTAAGCAGAGTAAATTGAAATTTAAGTCTGTAGACAATTCTAATTCAGAAGTTTTATGGTTAAGTTTATATGCCGAGTGTGAACTCGAGAATCAGAGGTTAGATTCTAAGTTTTTCAATAGAGAAAGAGAGAGATTAAAAAATATTCTACAGATGGTAGATATATTTCATAGATCTGTGTCAGAGAAATCCAAAAATGATTGTTGTGATGTTCTCGAGATTGGCTGTAAAGTTAGTGAGATTGACTGTAATCAAGTGTCTGTAGCAGCCATTGAAGGTGACCTTGCAGACGTGGAACAAGATGGAGAAGTAGGAGGAGACTTCAGAACTGACGTAGAGGACGTACAAGGGAAAGACGTACCACTAAAAATAGAAGACTCACAGGCCCAAATCCGAAGTAGCGTGAGGAAGAATTTGATAAAAATATGCCAAATAATTCCTGCTTATGACAACAAAATAGATGTTTGTAGAAACTCTGAGATTTATGAAAGTTGTACTGATAAATTTGATTTATCTAACGAGGAGAAGAATCAGTTGTTCAAAATGTGGATCCCTGTAAATTTTGCTAGGAGATTGTCTTTAAAGTTATCTGGTGAAACACATGAGAATTTAACTGATAAAGACAGATTAAAAATTCTCATTTTTTGTTCATCAAATGAAAATCATCCAGATATTGATATTCTTCAAAAATTAAGAATTGGTCGGAAGGAATGTATTTTTACGTTCATGTCCATATATGAACGTTTGTACAAAATGCTGAGTGAGAATGTCAAAACACCGTCCCTCATAAGGAGTTTTGTAAGCAAATTTTGGTTTCTAAATCCTGCATCTCGTGTTATTGCGTCACAAAAAGATTCTTTGTTTGAATGTGCGCAATCCCTTGATTTTGCCAGAAAACACGAGAATCGTGAAAGGAAAGTAAATTGTGCTAATTTTGTGAAGACAGGCAGAGTAAAATCTTATCAGAAGCCGGTATTAGCAAAACCTTCTAAAATGAGTTTTCCCTAAAATCAAATCTACGAAGAAAGAAAAAGAAAATCACATGTTTGTTATAAGCCATATGGAATGATGCAAAAGAACACCGAAAAGACACAAATTGAATTAAGAAAAATGATGAGTTCTGATTTTCTTTCTGTAACAAAGATGGCCGAATTTAACAGACAGAAACAGGTGGTGAGTGACATCATGGCCTGTAAACTGAATACTCTGCTCCAAGAATCTATCAGCTTTAAAATGGCAAGAACCTTTCAGGATATTTTTTGCAGAGAAATAAGTATGGGTGTAGGAATTGGCTAGAAAAAGTAATATATTTTGTGTAACAGTGTTATACAATTAGTGAGTTATATGTAATTATTTTATAGAGTATAATCCTGTAGTTTTATGGTTTGTGGATATATATACATAGTCATACAGTATATATAGAGTGTTTGTAGAAGTAGAAATAGTAGAACTGTATTTTTTAATGAAAATTAAAATCTACATCAGTAATAATATTTAGAATATGAATATGATATTAACCTTATTTTTTATGTTTCCTTAGAATTTTCATTTCAAAGCAGGACTTAATCGAGAAAAATTCTCTTCCAAGGATTTATGCCTTTATTTACACAGGAAGTTGCAATATTGCATGATTTTATATATCTAACCCTTAAAAGGAAATAACTAATTGCTTTTTAAAATGTTCTGGGTGTGTGCTTTACTGCATGGTTTGAATGACAACCACAGCAGGGGAATTTGAACCTTGTTCTAATAATACAAGTATACCAGTATATTATGTCCCTGTTCCTTAGGGAAAGAATTTTAAAGGGGGTCTCAACTTTTGCAAAGCAATGGAATTTTTTTTCCAGGTCTAAATGTCAAGTATAGCTATACATATATTTATGTCATGTGTATTTGGGGAATATTCAAAGAAATATTAAGAGACTAAATTGAAATAGTTTACAATGCATTGATAATTAGGATAATTTGGGTTAAAATACGTGTATTCATCACACCTTCATATGTGAGGTATTTGGTTTAAAGTTAATATGTGACACAGTCTGAGTGACAGTGACTGAGTGTATGAGCAGCTGCTGAGCGAGTAATGTGATACGTTTGTGAGACCTCAGGATCCTGAATGCATGAGAGAAAGGAAAAAAAAAAAAAAAAAAACCCAAAAGCTTTTATCTTTAGGAGAAATATGCAGATCAGTTAAATTATTAGAATATTAGGATATATAATGAAATATTATCTATGCAACATATATTTCTATATTTCTATAGTAATTATTTCTTGATTTAGTTAATAGTGGATAAGTGCAAAGTGCAATCGCACATCAAAATGGTTTATGCAAATTAATTTTTCCAAAGGATAATTTTATGATATTCAAATTAATTTTAATGGTTACACATCTTCAGACAAATAATGGTATAAGCAAGTATAATATTTACACAATTTATACATTAATTATTTTTAATTTTGGTTTTGATAAATGAATTATTTCATAGAACAATATTTTTTGGTATTAAGGGGGAAAATATGTTTTTGATCCTGACTACATCATCACATTTGATTAATACTTCTTCTTCACACATTTTAATAGGAAAAAATATTAATAAGGTGCAATGGTATAAGTATTGGGCATAATAACAAGTATTATAAGGATTCATTTCTTTACACTAAGAGGAATTACATGCAAAGTTGCATAATTTGAATATTTTGATAACACAAGTTTATGACAATTATGAAATAATCCAGATCATGGAAATATTAAGGGTATATGTTACTGAAGACATAACTACTCTGCATCAACATAAAGGCCTTATTCTTATTTTTATTTTTATTCTTATTTTTCATTATTTTTAATTCTTTCATCAATATTTAGTAAAGTAATATCTACTGAGAATATTGCTTCATTAAATATAGCAATTATATGGTTCTATTACTAAGGAAAATGTTTCACTTCTGAGTTATATGCAACAATTCTTTTATTCATTCATTCGCTCACTCATATATTCTTATTTTGGTTCATGGCTTTACATTCCTACATATTATTAGTATAATAAATATATCCCTTATTAATAAAGATGATAACACTGGTTACATAAAACACAGTGACACCTATGGGTTGAAAAAGGTAATTACACCTATGACATAAAAAAATGTTCTATCACATGAAAAATGCGGATAATAATGTATTATCGTTTATTATTTCAAATATTGAAATCCATATATGGTACAAATTCTGATAATAATTATATGGATATTACTGATTGCTATGGTACGCTGTGATATTATGGGATAGGGAAATTACCAGATTTGGTATAGAATAGAGAATGAAGACTTCAAGCAAGATACTGAAATTATGTTAATAAAGACTTTTCACATTTCTAAACTTCATTGATTCTTATCAGTTGCAAGAAGAAGAATGCCGCGATCCAGAAGTCCCAGAAGGTAACAAAGCTATGACTTCTGAGAAATGAACTGTGTTAATTACAAGTGCAGTATCCACCACTGACAGTCACAAGTGCAGTATCCACCACTGACAGTCACAAGTGCGGTATCCACCACTGACAGTCACAATTAAAGTGTCTAACCTGACAACCAGAGGACGATGATCCTATGATGCTGAGATGAACGGTGTTATCACGTTCTTATCAAGTTCCAGAGGTTTTCAATCACCTGAAAAGCTTCGATGAAAGCTGGTGAACAATGAAGGTAATTATCAGGAAGCTACAACCCTGACATATGTCCTGTGCATTAGGACAAGGACTGGTTATGGTGCTATGTTTAGCAAGGAAGAGTCATTTTAACCCTTGCTTTGCTGACCAAAGACGTCACACCTGTTCAAAGACCAGTACCGATGGAGGATTCCAGAATATCCAAGGCGAGCCAATGTAAGCCCAGGTTTTTAAAGATGACACTGCACAGATATTAAAGCTGCATTTCATCTATAGACTTTGTTTCGTATTAACATTTGAATTTATGAACTTTGATTTGATACACAACACAACATCTATATGCTATAAGAAAACTGTATTTTTAAAAGAACCAAGAAGAAGACAGAAGACATCAAAATGAAGACCAGATGACACCAGATGATGATGACTGGACCTGAGATGCTTCAATTTAGACTTAGGGAAGTATAATTATACATATTTTATATGAATATTGTTCACGGCTTACCATAACATGAATTCAATTATGTTATTGAGTACTTATAACGGTAATCTGATATTATTATTATTGATATTAAATTATTTTGTCAAAGAAGAAGAAAAGAAGAAAAAAGATCTTGTTATATTTTGAGGGTTCCAATTAATGTCTGTCTCCCTCAAAAGGGGGAATTGTTAAATATTAATAATCCGTTAATTATTTCTTATTACACCCAGTTCTGTAGAATGCTTTAGCTTACATGACATAGGCTATTTTTAAGCTTGGCTCATGGTAGAAAGACAGCTCCATATATGTAGAGACCACGTGCTTTAGGAGACGTATATAATTCATGGCTAACTGTAGAGGGGGCTCTTCTTCTTCCCTCACCATCATGAGACACAGACGCAAGATGACATAACTCAACAGCTGGTATGTTACTTTAGTACGAAGAAGCCGAACTGAGAGACAGACGCCATTTGCCATGTGGGATCTCAGAGTATGAACAATGGACAATATCTCTTTCAATTATTTTTATTCACCTGTTTTTCTGTAATAACCTTTCTTTGATGGAAGAAACCAAATAAACCACTATATTTTTATCTGGTAACTAGTCCTGAGTATTTTACAGGATATGCATTATTTTACATGGTTCATTTTAATGAAGGTTAGATCATCCACATTTTGGTTGACAGACGGGTCCTTTTTTCTGTCAGGATTGATCCAGCTGCACTGAAGACTCTTTCCGATAGCACACTTGCAGCTGGGCAAGCGAGCTCCTGTAAGGCATATTGGGCCAATTCAGGCCAGGTGTCCAGTTTAGCGGCCCAATAGTCAAAGGGGAATGACCTGTGTGGGAGAACATCGATATGGGAGGAAAAGTAGTTTGTAACCATAGTTGACAACTGCTGTCTCCTGTCACTTTCCATCGATGCAGTATTACCAGTTGTGTGAGCGGTATGTGAAAAATCAGTCCACAACATTGTCATGAAACCCCTGTCTCCAACGCCACTTCTGCTGTGTGCACCACGAACACCTCTGCCAAGCTGCCCCCGGCCCGTACGGCTCGTGTGAGAACCATCACCGCTGCTGTGTGCTGGGAATGCCTCAAGCAACCGATTTACCAGAGTTGCTTGTTTATTAGCCAATATTAGGTCAAGGTTCTCCTGTGGCATGATGTTTTGTAATTTGCCTTTATAGCGTGGATCCAGGATGCTGGCCAACCAGTAGTCGTCATCGTTCATCATTTTGGCAATGCGGGGGTCCCTTTTTAGGATCCGCAAGGCATAATCTGACATGTGGGCCAATGTTCCCGGTGTCAATGATGCACTGCGAGTGCTGGGTGGAGGAGCACTTTCTGGCAAATCCACATCCTTCCAGTCACGCACAAACCCTGTACCAGACCTTGCCACGCCAACATTTTCACTTGCCCCACGAGATGCATCCTCCTCCCCTAAGTAATCATCCCCATCATCATCCTCCTCCTCCTCTTCTTCCTCCACCTCGTCCAGGAGAGGTCCCTGAGCAGACAATGGCTGAATGTCATCAAGGATTCCCTCCTCCTCTTCCTCCTCATCAACATTGGCTGCAGACGCCTGCTCCTTAAGGTGCGTCAAAGTTTGCATGAGCAGACGCATAAGTGGGATGCTCATGCTTAGGATGGCGTCGTCTGCGCTTACCAGCCGTGTGCATTCCTCAAAACACTGAAGGACTTTACAAAGGTCTTTCAGCTTCGACCACTGCACACCTGTCAACTCCATGTCTGCTCTCAAAGTGCCTGGCCGTGTATCCTCCCACAAATGCATTATGGCCTGCCTCTGCTCGCACAGCCGCTCCACCATGTGCAGGGTGGAGTTCCACCTTGTTGCAATGTCGATAATGAGGCGGTGGTGGGGAAGGTGGAGCAATCGCTGCAGCTTCTGCATACGAACGGAGTGTACAGGCGACCGGCGGATGTGCGCGCACAGTCTTCGCACCTTCTGGAGCAGGGCTGTTAACTCCGGATAATTTTTGAGGAAGCACTGCACCACCAGGTTCAAGGTGTGAGCCAAGCAAGGTATGTGGCTGAGTTTTGAAAGGGCTATGGCTGCCACAAAATTACGGCCGTTATCACTAACTACCTTGCCTGCCTCAAGATGTACACTGCCCAGCCATGACTCAGTTTGTCGCTTCAAGTACTCGGCCAACACCTCGGCGGTGTGTCTGTCGCCCAAACACATCATCTGCAACACAGCCTGCTGACGCTTTCCACTAGCTGCTCGATAGGGGGACACATCGTGTGCAACAGTGGCAGCTGCAGATGGAGTGCTCGTACGACTGCGCTCTGTGGACGAGCTTTCGCTTCTGGAGGAGGAGGAGGAGGAGGGTGGAACGCCTACAGCCAACTGTTTCCTATACCGTGGGCTAGGCAGCACTGTCCCACCACCGCTGTCCCCTGTGGACCCTGCATCCACCACATTAACCCAGTGTGCAGTGATGGACACGTAACGGCCCTGGCCATGCCGACTGGACCATGCATCAGTTGTGAGGTGCACCTTTCCACTCACTGACTGCTTGAGTGCATGGACAATGCGGTCTTTCACATGATGGTGGAGGGCTGGGATGGCTTTGCGAGAGAAGAAGTGGCGACTGGGTAGGTCATAGCGTGGTACTGCATAGGCCATGAGTTCGCGGAAAGCTGCGCTTTCCACCAACCGAAAGGGCATCATCTCAAACGAGATTAGTTTGGCAATGTGGGCGTTCAAACCCAGTGTACGCGGATGAGAGACTGAGTACTTTCTTGACCTACTCATAGTGTCTGGGAGGGTGAGCTGGACTTGAGAGCTGCATATGGTGGAAGTAGCGGTGGACAGGGCGGACTGAGAGAGGGTTGATGATGGTGATGGAGTTGGTGTTCTTTCTGAGGGCCTAGAATCAGTCTTTCGTTGATATAACAGTGGGATTCCCTGACTGCTGTGGCCTTGCAACGACACCTCAACATTTGCTGCTGTGCTAACCGGTGGGCTTACAGTGGGGGAAACAATGTAGCGTTGATGACTACCTTCGTTGTGATCAGTTGCACATGTGGCACTTGAGGTTTGGTGTTGTGTCCACGCTTGCAAGTGCATGCTGGTTAAATGTCTAAGCATGCAACTGGTATTCAAATTTTTCAGATTTTTCCCTCGGCTAAAGGTCTTTGCGCACTTCTTACAGATAACCTTGGCCTGATCATGAGGATTTTGTTCAAAAAAGTGCCACACTGCACTCTTCCTACTTTGGCAGACATTTTGCGGCCTAGCACGCTGTGATCTTTTGACCCTCTGGACAAGCTGTCCAGCAACTCTTTTGATGTTTGGAACCTGTCTTTGGAGTGCTACGAGCCTGCCAGATAACAGCTGTTGCGATGTCGATGTCTGCTGTGGATGCTCCACATCTGAGCTATTGGAAGCAGCACCCTCTTCCCCCAATGGATGCCAATCTGGGTCAACAACTGGGTCATCCATCACCTCCTCTTCTATGTCATGTGCACCTTCCTCTGTGTCACCGTGTATGGTGGTATAGTGTGCGGGAAGGGGCACCTGAGTCTCATCAGGGTCAGAATCTGGCTCTGTACACTGCGAGGACAATGTAGTGCTCTGAGTGAATGTACCAGCAGAATCATCCATCAGCGGCTGTGCATCAGTGCACTCCATGTCAGATTCATCTTGGCCTGGGTAATTCACCATTTCACTTGATAATCCAGGCATGGTATGTGAAAACAGCTCCATGGAGTAATCAGTAGTATGGCCTGCGTCATCCTTCAATCTTGGTTGGGGTGAAGGACACAAGGAAAGGTGTGGTTCATGAACATGAGCCTCCAATGACGACTCAGTGCTTTTACTTTTTACAACTGAAGAAGAGGAGGCGATAGAGCTGGAGGCTGAGTCAGCAATGTAAGACAAAACTTTTTCCTGATGCTCTGGCTTTAAAAGCGGTTTGCTAACTCCTAGAAAACTAAGCGTTCGAGGCCTTATGTAGCCAGACGATGACGCAGGCGCAACACTTCCTGCATTCGGTCCTATTTTGCTCTTGCCACTACCATCAGATCCACCACCAACACCATCATTACCAGCTGCCAACCCCCGCCCAATTCCACGGCCTCTTCCACCAGCCTTCCTCATTTTTGGTAGAAATGTAGACAAAATCCAACAAACTATATAGTATGTAAAACAAGGTACAAGGTGTCTATAGGACAGGGGAGATTTTGAATGTCTGCACACACTTTTGGACACTGGACACTTTTGGATTGTGTGAGGCCCAATGAATATCTGAGCGCTATGTGACAGGCTCGATGGCACAGCTGTGACCTAAGTGACTAGAGGATAAGTGAGATTTTGAATCTCTGCACACACTTTTGGACACTGGACACTTTTGGATTGTGTGAGGCCCAATGAATATCTGAGCGCTATGTGACAGGCTTGATGGCACAGCTGTGACCTAAGTGACTAGAGGATAAGTGAGATTTTGAATCTCTGCACACACTTTTGGACACTGGACACTTTTGGATTGTGTGAGGCCCAATGAATATCTGAGCGCTATGTGACAGGCTTGATGGCACAGCTGTGACCTAAGTGACTAGAGGATAAGTGAGATTTTGAATGTCTGCACACACTTTTGGACACTGGACACTTTTGGATTGTGTGAGGCCCAATGAATATCTGAGCGCTATGTGACAGGCTCGATGGCACAGCTGTGACCTAAGTGACTAGAGGATAAGTGAGATTTTGAATGTCTGCACACACTTTTGGACACTGGACACTTTTGGATTGTGTGAGGCCCAATGAATATCTGAGCGCTATGTGACAGGCTCGATGGCACAGCTGTGACCTAAGTGACTAGAGGATAAGTGAGATTTTGAATCTCTGCACACGCTTTTGGACACTGGACACTTTTGGATTGTGTGAGGCCCAATGAATATCTGAGCGCTATGTGACAGGCTCGATGGCACAGCTGTGACCAAAGTGACTAGAGGATAAGTGAGATTTTGAATGTCTGCACACACTTTTGGACACTGGACACTTTTGGATTGTGTGAGGTCCAATGAATATCTGAGCACTATGTGACAGGCTCGATGGCACAGCTGTGACCTAAGTGACTAGAGGATAAGTGAGATTTTGAATCTCTGCACACACTTTTGGACACTGGACACTTTTGGATTGTGTGAGGCCCAATGAATATCTGAGTGCTATGTGACAGGCTCGATGGCACAGCTGTGACCTAAGTGACTAGAGGATAAGTGAGATTTTGAATCTCTGCACACATTTTTGGACACTGGACACTTTTGGATTGTGTGAGGCCCAATGAATATCTGAGCGCTATGTGACAGGCTCGATGGCACAGCTGTGACCTAAGTGACTAGAGGATAAGTGAGATTTTGAATGTCTGCACACACTTTTGGACACTGGACACTTTTGGATTGTGTGAGGCCCAATGAATATCTGAGCGCTATGTGACAGGCTCGATGGCACAGCTGTGACCTAAGTGACTAGAGGATAAGTGAGATTTTGAATGTCTGCACACACTTTTGGACACTGGACACTTTTGGATTGTGTGAGGCCCAATGAATATCTGAGCGCTATGTGACAGGCTCGATGGCACAGCTGTGACCTAAGTGACTAGAGGATAAGTGAGATTTTGAATGTCTGCACACACTTTTGGACACTGGACACTTTTGGATTGTGTGAGGCCCAATGAATATCTGAGCGCTATGTGACAGGCTCGATGGCACAGCTGTGACCAAAGTGACTAGAGGATAAGGGAGATTGGATTGCTTTTAAAAAAGCAGTTTGCGGAGCAGTGGGTAAACAGCAATGCCAGCCTGTCAGGAAGCCTTAAAAGGCAGCCCAACAACCAACACCACTGATACACCACTATATAGCCTCCCCTTGCACTGCACACACAGTGACTGGTGTGTTGTGCAGGCCAAATCGCTAGCAGCAGAAGCAGTTTTTTTGTCTTCTTCCCTGCCTAACGCTCTCCCTACAGAATCAGCAGCAACCTCTCCCTATGCTAAGATCGGCAGAAGTAAGATGGAGGTCGGCGTGCACGCCCTTTTATACCCCCTGTGACGCCCACCAAAGCAAGCCAATCACTTGCATGCCCTTCTGAAAGATGGTGGTGACCCGTGCCTATGTCATCACGTTGCCCACAGTGTCCGTGGATCCTGATTGGCTGAAAAAGAGCACAAAACAAACTTTTGAAACGCGACTTTGGCGCGTAAGTCGCCGACCTCGTGGCCGACCTCATCCTAGGGTCGGGTTTCGTTTCATGAAACCCGACTTTGCCAAAAGTCGGCGACTTTTGAATTTTTTCGACCCGTTTCGCTCAACTCTACCTGCCACATCTCCTCTTCGCCTATCAGGAGGTTCCCCAAGAGTCTACAGGGTTCTCTCGCTTCAAACTACTGTTTAGCCAGAAGGTCCGTGGGCCTCTCACTCTTCTGAGAGAACATTTGGAGGAAGATATCTCAGACACCGGAATGCCCATCATTCCCTATGTTCTAGAGTTCAGAGACCGTCTTGCCCAGCTAGCTACCTTGGCTAAAGAACATCAGCAAATGGCCCAATCCAGACAAAAAACCTGGTATGACCGTAATGCCAGGACCCAGGAATTTATGGAAGGACAACAAGTGCTCATGATTACTGTTTCCCCTGCCAACATGCTTCAAGCAGTGTGGGAAGGCCCTTATCAGGTTGTCAAGAAAATTAATGACACTAACTACGTTATTGCCCTGGACTCTAGTGGTCGACAACAGAAAACCGTCCACATTAACATGCTGAAAGACTACCACGATCGATCTCTGCCTGTTCTAGCTGTCTGTCACCCCCCTAGTGATACTGCCGACGACAAGTATCTGCCTGATCTCCTCCAGGTTGCCCAAGCGGGAGGATCACTGGAACAAGTGCCCCTGGGCTCCCATTTATCGGATATACAAAAGGACAATATTTTCGGCCTACTAAGGCCGAGGGCTGCTGCTTTCTCCTCAAAGCCAGGGAAGACTACTCTCACCAGTCACCATGTGGAAACCCCCGGACAACGCCCCATCCAGCAGGATGCCTACCGGGTTCCAGAGGCTGTTCAAGGCATGATAAAGGACGAACTGGAGTAGATGAAACAACTGGGAGTTGTTCAGCCACCACACAGTTCTTGGGCCTCTCCTGTCGTCCTGGTCCCCAGGAAGGATGGTACAACATGATTCTGCGTTGATTACAGACGATTAAATGCTACCTCCAAGAGTGATGCTTAGCCCATGCCCAGGATTGATGATCTATTTGATCGTCTGGCCAGTGCCCAATTTGTGACCATGTTAGACTTGAGCAAGGGGTACTGGCAGATACCCCTAACGGAGGACGCTCGGGAGTGCTCGGCCTTCATTACTCCATTTGGGCTTTTTGAGTTCCTGGGAATGCTCTTTGGGATGAAAACTGCCCCCACTACTTTCCAGAGACTGGTAGATTGACTGTTACAACAATGTCAGGACCTTGCCTGTGCTTACTTGGATGACATTGCCATTTTTAGCACCACCTGGGAGGAACATCTTAAACACTTGGGCATAGTACTAGACTGTATCCTTGCTGCAGGACTGACCATTCGCCCTGATAAATGCCAAATAGGGATGGCTGAGGTGCAGTACCTCAGGCATAGAGTAGGGGGTGGGACCCTAAGGCCTGAGCCTGCTAAGGTGGAAGCCATTAGCAACTGGTGTAAACCCCAGACTAAAAAGCAGGTACAGGCATTTTTAGGAACTATTGGTTACTATCGCTAATTTGTTTCTAACTTCAGCACCTTGGCCAAGCCCCTAACTGACCTGACCCGCAAGAACATGCCTAGGAATGTGACGTGGACGACTGCATACGAGGATGCCTTTTCAGCGTTAAAGACCGCCCTCATCACTGCTCCTGTCTTGGCTGCCCCTGATTATAAGCGCAGGTTCCTCGTGCAGACAGATGCATCCACCTTTGGGATTGGGGCAGTACATAGCCAAGTGAACGATGCCGGAGAAGAACATCCTGTTGCTTTTGCCAGTCGGAACCTACTGGATCGGGAAGCTGCATATGCCACTACTGAAAAGGAGTGCCTTGCCATCGTATAGGCGCTAAAAAAATTGCAGCTATACTTGTATGGCAGAGACTTTACAATTGTTACAGACCACAACCCCCTCTCATGGCTGAACCACGTATCAAGGGACAATGGATGATTGCTGGGGTGGAGCTTGTCCTTACAACCATACAGCTTCTCCATCCAATACAAGCGGGGAAGCCAACACCAGAACGCCGATGGACTGTCTCGACAAGAAGAACCATAGGCTCCCCAGGCCAACCTACCCCTGCCACTGTACAAGGGACTATAAACGATTGAGCAATGTGGACTAAAGTGAGCAGGCCAGAGGTCTGTGTAGACCTCATAGTGTGCTCACTTATTATGGGAGGGAGAGGTTGTGATGGTGGGATATGCTATGTGGGTATCATTTTGTGTATATTTCTATTTCACTGATTTTCATAGTGTTTTTCTTGTTGCCTTGTGGGCCCCCTGTGGTGTCTTAATCACCCAGGCACCTTTCGTCTAACTACTCCTGGACATAGGGAGGGGGCTGGAAAGGACAGGAGGGGGGAAGTCAGTTCCCGTGTGGAGAGCATCGTGTGAACTCGTCAAAGAAAGGGAAGCGTATGGACTTTTTATCCTCTGGCTGCTAGATTTTTTGACTCTCATCTCCCTGGATATTTTATCCTGTTACTGAACTGCATATGTGTTCTGGACTATTGTATCCTCAGTGTGGTGGATTGTTTATGAATCGTCTAATTTTGCCTATAATAAAGGTCTTTGGATTGTTCACACTTCCCTCGCTCTGTTGATTGTGTGATACCGGAGAAGGACCCTGTGACAGCAGGATTTTAAACCTTTATGACGTAATGTGTTACCAATGGTTTTCTTGGTGACTGTGGTCCCAGCTGCCTTGAGATCATTAACAAGTTCCCCGCGTGTAGTTTTAGGCTGATCTCTCACCTTTCTCATAATCAAGGATACCCCACAATGTGAGATTTTGCATGGTGCCCCAGATCGATATCGCTTGACAGTCTTTACGTCTTTCTTCCATTTTCTTACAATTGCACCAACAGTTGTCTCCTCACCCAGCGTCTTACTTATGGTTTTGTAGCCCATTCCAGCTTTGTGCAGGTCTATGATCTTGTCCCTGACATCCTTAGAAAGCTGTTTGGTCTTGCCCATGTTGTAGAGGTTAAAGTCTGACTGATTAATTGAGTCTGTGGACAGGAGTCTTTTATAAAGGTGACTGTGTAACACATCTGTCTTTAATGCAGGAGCGTCTAACTGGTCTGTAGGAGCCAGAGCTCTTAATGGTTGGTAGGGGATCAAATCCTTATTTCTCACTGCAAAATGCTAATACATTTATATAATTTATACAATGTGATTTTCTGGATTTTATTTTTCATATTCTATCTCTCAATGTTAAAATTAACCTACCCTTAAAATGATAGACTGACCATGTCTTTGTCAGTGGGCAAACTTACAAAATCAGCAAGTACGCGAGTCAGTTTTTAATTATTAAAATTGTAGTTGTTTCATCCTCTTGGATTTTTTGACTTTTGTCTCGAAATATTTCTTTGCTTCATCTCAGTTCTGGCAGTTTTATTAGTGGTCTAATATAAAAGATAAGACAATGAGAATCACAACTTCAAATATAAATGAAAATCCAAATAAATAGTATAGTAGCATAAGTAATTAACTATAACTCCTGACTCTCATACACATCACAAACAGACTCATTTGCCCCTCCTTCGGATTAATTTTTCCTCTCCTGGACTCATGTGCCCTCCTCCGAACTCATTTAAATTCTTTTGAACGTATTTGCCGCACCTATTTGCCATCTTCCAAACTCATTTGCCACTTGTCTGAACTCATTTATGTTTCATCTGACTTATTTGCCGTACCTCTGGACTCATTTGCCCCTTCTCCGGACTCATTTGCCCCTCCTATCGACTAATTTGCACACCTCCAAACTCATTTACATTCCTCGGGACTTATTTGCCACACCTCTGGACTCATTTTCTGTCTTCTGACTCATTTGCCCCTCCTCCTGGCTCATTTGCCCCTACTTCAGATTCATTTTCCCCTTCTGAAGACTTATTTGCCCTCCTCTGCACTCATGTGCCCTCCTCTGAACTAATTTTCGTTCCTCTGGACTCATTTGCCATCTTCCGGACTCATTTGCCCCTCCTCCGGACTCATGGCCTTCCTCCGGACACCTCTGATCTTCTTCACACTACTCTACCAGTTGCTTATCTGCCAATGATCAA
This sequence comes from Dendrobates tinctorius, assembly GCF_039654945.1. NCBI lineage: Eukaryota > Metazoa > Chordata > Amphibia > Anura > Dendrobatidae > Dendrobates > Dendrobates tinctorius. Next base: position 16,923,190 of record NW_027361722.1, on the reverse strand, counting down.
AATGACCAACCATTGGAAATTCAACATGCCGGATCCTTCTCTCCCTCTGACAATATTTGCGGGAGGATAATTGCTAGTTATCCATGAATAATTGATCCCGCCAATAATGGCAGCTAGGGTTTTTGGTTAAGGGGGGGGCAAAACTTCTGAGTGGGCCCATAACCAGAGAAACTCAGCAGATGGCCATGCTGTTGCCAAAAATAATCTATATATAAAAAGACCAATATTGATATTACCGCCATATGGTCAGTGATAAATAATACCAGTCCTACAGAACATATAATAGATTACAGCAGAGTTACAGATAAAGACTTACCTCTGATGTTCTTTCTGATGGAATCGTTCACTTTTCAAATCTTTTCCAACTGGCCCAGACCGACATGACGACTCCTCCAGTCAGGACTCATCTGCAGAGATTACAGCACAGACACATTTCACTTCTCACATTTTCAGCAATGTCACCAATTGGACTATTCTCAACCTGCACAAACTGCTCATCCTGCTGATACCCCAATACTGAGCGGCTGCTGCCGTATGTGTCCCTATTACTGCCCCTGATACCCCAATACTGAGCTACTACTGCCGTGTGTCCCTATTACTGCACCTGATACCCCAAAACTGAGCCGCTGCTGCCATATGTGTCCCTATTACTGCAGCTGATACCCCAATGCTGAGCCGCTGCTGCCGTATCTGTCCCTATTACTGCACCTGATACCCCAATACTGAGCTGCTGCCGCCGTATGTGTCCCTATTTCTGCACCTGATACCCCAATACTGAGCCGCTGCTGCCATATGTGTCCCTATTACTGCAGCTGATACCCCAATGCTGAGCCGCTGCTGACGTATGTGTCCCTATTACTGCACCTGATACCCCAATGCTGAGCTGCTGCTGCCGTATGTGTCTCTATTACTGTACCTGATACCCCAATACTGAGCCGCTGCTGCCATATGTGTCCCTATTACTGCACCTGATATCCCAATACTAAGCCTCTGCCGTATGTGTCCCTATTACTGCACCTGATACCCCAATACTGAGCTGCTGCCGCCTTATGTGTCCCTATTACTGCACCTGATACCCCAATACTGAGCTCCTGCTGCCGTATGTGTCCCTATTGCTACACCTGATACCCCAATACTGAGCCGCTGCTGCCATATGTGTCCCTATTACTACACCTGATACCCCAATACTGAGCCGCTGCCATATGTGTCCCTATTACTACACCTGATACCCCAATACTGAGCTGCTGCTGTATGTGTCCCTATTACTACACCTGACACCCCAATACTGAGCCGCTGCTGCTGTATGTGTCCCTATTACTGCACCTAATACCCCAATACTGAGCCGCTGCTGCCATATGTGTCCCTATTACTGCACCTGATACCCCAATACTGAGCCGCTGCTGCCGTATGTGCCCCTATTACTGCACCTGATACCCCAATACTGAGCCGATGCTGACGTATGTGTCCTTATTACTGCAGCTGATACCCCAATACTGAGCTACTGCTGCCGTGTGTGTCCCTATTACTGCACCTAATACCCCAATACTGAGCCGCTGCTGCCATATGAGTCCTTAATACTGCACCTGATACCCCAAGACTGAGCAGCTGCTGCCGTATGTGTCCCTATTACTGCACCTAATACCCCTATACAGAGGCGCTGCTGCCGTATGTGTCCCTATTACTGCACCTAATATCCCAATACTGAGCCGCTGCTGCTGTATGTGTCCATATTACTGCACCTGATACCCCAATGCTGAGCCGCTGCTGCCGTATATGTCGCTATTACTGCCCATGATACCCCAATACTGAGCCGCTGCTGCCGTATGTGTCCCTATTACTGCACCTGATACCCCAATACTGAGCCGCTGCTGCCGTATGTGTCCCTATTACTGCACCTGATACCCCAATACTGAGCCGCTGCTGCTGTATGTGTCCCTATTACTGCACCTAATACCCCAATACTGAGCCGCTGCTGCCATATGTGTCCCTATTACTGCACCTGATACCCCAATACTGAGCCGCTGCTGCTGTATGTGTCCCTATTACTGTACCTAATACCCCAATACTGAGCCGCTGCTGCCGTATGAGTCCTTAATACTGCACCTGATACCCCAAGACTGAGCAGCTGCTGCCGTATGTGTCCCTATTACTGCACCTAATACCCCTATACAGAGGCGCTGCTGCCGTATGTGTCCCTATTACTGCACCTAATATCCCAATACTGAGCTGCTGCTGCTGTATGTGTCCATATTACTGCACCTGATACCCCAATGCTGAGCTGCTGCTGTCGTATGTGTCCCTATTACTATACCTGATACCCCAATACTGAGCTGCTGCCGTATGTGTCCCTATTACTGCACCTAATACCCCAATACTGAGCTGCTGCTGCTGTATGTGTCCCTATTACTGCCCCTGATACACTAATACTGAGCCGCTGCTGCCTTATGTGTCCCTATTACTACACCTGATACCCCAATACTGAGCTCCTGCTGCCGTATGTGTCCCTATTACTGCACCTGATACCCCAATACTGAGCCACTGCCGTATGTGTCCCTATTACTGCACCTGATACCCCAATACTGAGCCGCTGCTGCTGTATGTGTCCCTATTACTGCCCCTGATACCCCAATACTGAGCCGCTGCTGCCGTATGTGTCCCTATTAATGCACCTAATACCCCAATACTGAGCTGCTGCTGCCGTAGGTGTCCCTATTACTGCCCCTGATACTCCAATGCTGAGCCTCTGCTGCCGTATGTGTCCCTATTACTGCACCTGATACCCCAATACTGAGCCGCTGCTGCCGTATGTGTCCCTATTACTGCACCTGATACCCCAATACTGAGCCGCTGCTGACGTATGTGTCCCTATTACTGCACCTGATACCCCAATGCTGAGCCGCTGCTGCCGTATGTGTCTCTATTACTGCACCTGATACCCCAATACTGAGCCGCTGCTGCCTATATGTGTCCCTATTACTGCACCTGATATCCCAATACTGAGCCTCTGCCGTATGTGTCCCTATTACTGCACCTGATACCCCAATACTGAGCCACTGCTGCCATATGTGTCCCTATTACTGCACCTGATACCCCAATACTGAGCTGCTACTGCCGTATGTGTCCCTATTACTGCACCTGATACCCCAATGCTGAGCTGCTGCTGCCGTATGTGTCCCTATTACTGCACCTGATACCCCAATACTGAGCCGCTGCTGCCATATGTGTCCCTATTACTGCACCTGATACCCCAATACTGAGCCACTGCTGCCGTATGTGTCCCTATTACTGCACCTATTGTGTGGTTCTGTGTGACCGCTAAATTCTAAAGTAACCCTCTACAATATAGTAATGCCGGGTGCAAGTGACCTAGGAAACAGTGCCCACACTTCGCCCCCTAGAATGTAATACTGCTCTCTGTGTGCCCCGTTTGACAGTCACAGTAACCTGAGTTCCTCTATAACAATAAGTGCCCACTTTACATTTAATAATGCCTCGAGTCTCCCCCCTGTACAGCTCCTCTATACACACTATGATGCCCCGTCACTGTACATATACTGACCCTTTAATATTCCCAAACTATTTAATGGCGCCAATACTGTTTGATGGCCCCATTACTATAATCCCCACACTGTATGATGGCCCCCTAGATAGCCTCCATATTGCACAGTGGTCTCCAACCTTTCTGACCTTGAGAGCCACATTCAGCACTGAGAGAGGGGTGCGAGCCACATCCAGCTCCCATCTCCTACAAAGTAGTGTCAACCAAAGCCCCCAGGTATAATGATAACTGAAGCTTTTCCACAGAAATCACTCCAGGGCAGCACACTGAGATCCAGGTGTCCCCACAATCCCCCCATTCAGTATTCTCCCATCAAGGACTCCCAACTCACTGTCACATCCAGCTTTGAGCACCTCCCCTAACAAGTAGGACCATCCTCCAGCGTACCATATCTAAAACATCTCTAAACCCCTAAGACCAGTAAATGTGCATCCAGATCTGCTCTTCTGTGCAGGGCTACTCACGTAAATCACTATTTTGAGATGTACTCTTCATACCTGTTTGCTAGACCAGGAGCTAATGCACCAAGCTGGCAGACAGCCGCGAGCCACAATTCATGGGACCGAAAGCCACATGTGGCTCCTGAGCTACAGGTTGGGGACCACTGATATAGCACAATACACCAGATAGTCTTCAATATAGTACAGTCATGGCCAAAAGTTTTGAGAATGACACAAATATTAATTTTTACAAAGTCTACTGCTTCATTTTTTCTAATGGCAATTTGCATATACTCCAGAATGTTATAAAGAGTGATCAGCTTAACAGCAATTACTTGCAAAGTCAATATTTGCCTAGAAAATGAACTTTATCCCCCAAAACACATTTCAACATCATTGCAGCCCTGCCTTAAAAGGACCAGCTAACATCGTTTCAGTGATTGCTCCATTAACACAGGTGTGGGTGTTGATGAGGACAGGGCTGGAGATCAATCTGTCATGATTAAGTAAGAATGACACCACTGGACACTTTAAAAGGAGGCTGGTGCTTGGCATCATTGTTTCTCTTCTGTTAACCATGGTTATCTCTAAAGAAACACATGCAGTCAACATTGCACTGCACAAAAATGGCCTAACAGGGAAGAGTATCGCAGCTAGAAAGATTGCACCTGAGTCAACAATCTATCGCATCATCAAGAACTTCAAGGAGAGAGGTTCCCTTGCTGCCAAAAAGGCTCCAGGGCGCCCAAGAAAGACCAGCAAGTGCCAGGACCGTCTCTTAAAAGTGTTTCAGCTGCGGGATCGGGCTACCAGCAGTGCAGAGCTTGCTCAGGAATGGCAGCAGGCAGGTGTGAGTGCATCTGCACGCACTGTGAGGCGGCGACTCTTGGAGCAAGGCCTGGTCTCAAGGAGGGCAGCAAAGAAGCCACTTCTCTCCAGGAAAAACATCATGGACAGACTGATATTCTGCAAGAGGTACAGGGAGTGGACTGCTGAGGACTGGGGTAAAGTCATTTTCTCTGATGAATCCCCTTTTCGATTGTTTGGGACATCTGGAAAACGGCTTATTCGGAGAAGACCAGGTGAGCGCTACCACCAGTCTTGTCTCATGCCAACTGTCAAGCATCCTGAAACCATTCATGTGTGGGGTTGCTTCTCAGCCAAGGGAATGGGCTCTCTCTCAGTCTTGCCTAAAAACACAGCCATGAATAAAGAATGGTACCAGAATGTCCTCCAAGAGCAACTTCTCCCAACCGTCCAAGAGCAGTTTGGCGATCAACAATGCCTTTTTCAACATGATGGAGCGCCTTGCCATAAAGCAAAGGTGATAACTAAATGGCTCAGGGAACAAATCATAGAGATTTTGGGACCATGGCCTGGAAACTCCCCAGATCTTAATCCCATTGAGAACTTGTGGTCAATCATCAAGAGACGGGTGGACAAACAAAAACCTTCAAATTCAGACAAAATAAAAGCATTGATTTTGCAAGAATGGACTGCTATCAGTCAGGATTTGATCCAGAAGTTGATTGAGAGCATGCCAGGGAGAATTGCTGAGGTCCTGAAGAAGAAGGGTCAACACTGCAAATATTGACTTGCTGCATTAACTCATTCTAACTGTCAATATAACCTTTTGTTACTCATAATATGATTGCAATTATATTTCTGTATGTGATAAAAACATCTGACAAACACATATAAAAACCAGAGGCCAGCAGATCATGTGAAAATATAATAATTGTGTCATTCTCAAAACTTTTGGCCATGACTGTATAATGCACCCCCATAGGCAGCCTCTATATTATAATGCACCCCCATAGGCAGTCTCTATATTATAATGCACCCCCATAGGCAGCCTCTATATTATAATGCACCCCCATAGGCAGCCTCTGTATTATAATGCACTCCCATAGGCAGCCTCCATATTATAATGCACCCCCATAGGCAGCCTCTATATTATAATGCACCCCCATAGGCAGATTCTATATTATAGTGCACCCCCATAGGCAGCCTCCATATTATAATGAACCCCCATAGGCAGCCTCTGTATTATAATGCACCCCCATAGGCATCCTCTATATTATAATGCACCCCCATAGGCAGCCTCTGTATTATAATGCACCCCCATAGGCAGCCTCTGTATTATAATGCACCCCCATAGGCATCCTCTATATTATAATGCACCCCCATAGGCAGCCTCTGTATTATAATGCACCCTCATAGGCAGCCTCTATATTATAATGCACCCCCATAGGCAGCCTCTGTATTATAATGCACCCCCATAGGCAGTCTCTATATTATAATGCACCCCCATAGGCAGCCTCTATATTATAATGCACCCCCATAGGCAGCCTCTGTATTATAATGCACCCCCATAGGCAGCCTCTATATTATAATGCACCCCCATAGGCAGATTCTATATTACAGTGCACCCCCATAGGCAGCCTCTATATTATAATGAACCCCCATAGGCAGCCTGTGTATTATAATGCACCCCCATAGGCAGCCTCTGTATTATAATGCACCCCCATAGGCAGACCTAATATTATAATGCACCCCCATAGGCAGACTTAATATTATAATGCACCCCCATAGGCAGCCTCTATATTATAATGCACCCCCATAGGCAGCCTCTATATTATAATGCACCCCCATAGGCAGCCTCTGTATTATTATGCACCCCCATAGGCAGCCTCTATATTATAATGCACCCCCATAGGCAGCCTCTATATTATAATGCACCCCCATAGGCAGATTCTATATTATAGTGCACCCCCATAGGCAGCCTCCATATTATAATGAACCCCCATAGGCAGCCTCTGTATTATAATGCACCCCCATAGGCAGTCTCTATATTATAATGCACCCCCATAGGCAGCCTCCATAGTATAATGCACCCCCATAGGCAGATTCTATATTATAGTGCACCCCCATAGGCAGCCTCCATATTATAATGAACCCCCATAGGCAGCCTCTATATTATAATGCACCCCCATAGACAGCCTCTATATTATAATGCACCCCCATAGGCAGCCTCTATATTATAATGCACCCCCATAGGCAGATTCTATATTATAGTGCACCCCCATAGGCAGCCTCCATATTATAATGAACCCCCATAGGCAGCCTCTGTATTATAATGCACCCCCATAGGCAGTCTCTATATTATAATGCACCCCCATAGGCAGCCTCTATATTATAATGCACCCCCATAGACAGCCTCTATATTATAATGCACCCCCATAGGCAGCCTCTATATTATAATGCACCCCCATAGGCAGATTCTATATTATAGTGCACCCCCATAGGCAGCCTCCATATTATAATGAACCCCCATAGGCAGCCTGTGTATTATAATGCACCCCCATAGGCAGCCTCTGTATTATAATGCACCCCCATAGGCAGACTTAATATTATAATGCACCCCCATAGGCAGACTTAATATTATAATGCACCTCCATAGGCAGCCTCTATATTATAATGCACCCCCATAGGCAGCCTCTATATTATAATGCACCCCCATAGGCAGCCTCTGTATTATTATGCACCCCCATAGGCAGCCTCTATATTATAATGCACCCCCATAGGCAGCCTCTATATTATAATGCACCCCCATAGGCAGATTCTATATTATAGTGCACCCCCATAGGCAGCCTCCATATTATAATGAACCCCCATAGGCAGCCTCTGTATTATAATGCACCCCCATAGGCAGTCTCTATATTATAATGCACCCCCATAGGCAGCCTCCATAGTATAATGCACCCCCATAGGCAGATTCTATATTATAGTGCACCCCCATAGGCAGCCTCCATATTATAATGAACCCCCATAGGCAGCCTCTATATTATAATGCACCCCCATAGACAGCCTCTATATTATAATGCACCCCCATAGGCAGCCTCTATATTATAATGCACCCCCATAGGCAGATTCTATATTATAGTGCACCCCCATAGGCAGCCTCCATATTATAATGAACCCCCATAGGCAGCCTCTGTATTATAATGCACCCCCATAGACAGCCTCTATATTATAATGCACCCCCATAGGCAGCCTCTATATTATAATGCACCCCCATAGGCAGCCTCTGTATTATAATGCACTCCCCATAGGCAGCCTCTGTATTATAATGCACCCCCATAGGCAGCCTCTGTACTATAATGCACCCCCATAGGCAGCCTCCATATTATAATGAACCCCCATAGGCAGCCTCTATATTATAATGCACCCCCATAGGCAGCCTCTCTATTATAATGCACCCCCATAGGCAGCCTCTGTATTATAATGCACCCCCATAGACAGCCTCTGTATTATAATGCACTCCCCATAGGCAGCCTCTGTATTATAATGCACCCCCATAGGCAGCCTCTGTATTATAATGCACCCCCATAGGCAGCCTCTGTATTATAATGCACTCCCCATAGGCAGCCTCTGTATTATAATGCACCCCCATAGGCAGCCTCCATATTATAATGAACCCCCATAGGCAGCCTCTATATTATAATGCACCCCCATAGACAGCCTCTATATTATAATGCACCCCCATAGGCAGCCTCTATATTATAATGCACCCCCATAGGCAGATTCTATATTATAGTGCACCCCCATAGGCAGCCTCCATATTATAATGAACCCCCATAGGCAGCCTCTGTATTATAATGCACCCCCATAGGCAGTCTCTATATTATAATGCACCCCCCCATAGGCAGCCTCTGTATTATAATGCACCCCCATAGGCAGCCTCTGTATTATAATGCACCCCCATAGACAGCCTCTGTATTATAATGCACTCCCCATAGGCAGCCTCTGTATTATAATGCACCCCCATAGGCAGCCTCTGTATTATAATGCACCCCCATAGGCAGCCTCTGTATTATAATGCACTCCCCATAGGCAGCCTCTGTATTATAATGCACCACCATAGGCAGCCTCTGTATTATAATGCACCCCCATAGGCAGCCTCTCTATTATAATGCACCCCCATAGGCAGCCTCTGTATTATAATGCACCCCCATAGGCAGCCTCTGTGTTATAATGCATCCCCATAGGCAGCCTCTGTACTATAATGCTCCCCCACAGGCAGCCTCTGTATTATAATTCACATCCATTGGCAGCCTCTATATTATAATGCACCCCCATAGGCAGCCTCTGTATTATAATGCACCCCCATAGACAGCATCTCTATTATAATGCACCCCCATAGGCAGCCTATTATTATGCTCCCCCATAGGCAGCCTCTGTATTATAATGCTCCCCCATAGGCAGCCTCTATATTATAATGCACCCCCATAGGCAGCCTCTGTATTATAATGCACCCCCATAGGCAGCCTCTGTATTATAATGCACCCCCATAGGCAGTCTCTATATTATAATGCACCCCCATAGGCAGCCTCTGTATTATAATGCACCCCCATAGGCAGTCTCTATATTATAATGCTCCCCCATAGGCAGCCTCTGTATTATAATGCTCCCCCATAGGCAGCCTCTGTATTATAATGCACCCCCATAGGCAGCCTCTGTATTATAATGCTCCCCCATAGGCAGCCTCTATATTATAATGCACCCCCATAGGCAGCCTCTGTATTATAATGCACCCCCATAGGCAGCCTCTGTATTATAATGCACCCCCATAGACAGCCTCTATATTATAATGCACCCCCATAGGCAGCCTCTGTATTATAATGCACCCCCATAGACAGCCTCTGTATTATAATGCTCCCCCATAGGCAGCCTCTATATTATAATGCACCCCCATAGGCAGCCTCTGTATTATAATGCACCCCCATAGACAGCCTCTGTATTATAATGCTCCCCCATAGGCAGCCTCTGTATTATAATGCACCCCCATAGACAGCCTCTGTATTATAATGCTCCCCCATAGGCAGCCTCTATATTATAATGCACCCCCATAGGCAGCCTCTGTATTATAATGCTCCCCCATAGGCAGCCTCTGTATTATAATGCACCCCCATAGGCAGCCTCTGTATTATAATGCACCCCCATAGGCAGCCTCTGTATTATAATACTCCCCCATAGGCAGCCTTTCTATTATAATGCATCTCCATTACAAAAAATAATGAATCCTATACTCACCTCTCTTCCTCCCGACTCCTGCGCTGCTCCCTGCTCCCTCGCTCATCTCCTGACAGCGGGCGCCGAGCAGTGACGTCATCACGCCCAAAGTCAGGAGATGAGAGGGGGATGATGGGAGTAGGAGCGATTGCTTCTTCTATCATCAATGCGGTTAGTTGTATCAGCTAGATGCCGATAAAGCTGACTCTGCGATGACCGGCGGGGGGCTCACTGCTAGTACAGGGACCTCCACCGCCTGCTCAGAGGCCCATAGCGGCCGGGCGGCAGAGCAGGGAGATCGATTCTCCCTGCTCTGCTGCAGAATATAACTGTATTGGCACGCTGTGCACACCGACACAGTTACAGGAGCGTAGCTCCGGGTTGGCTCCCTCAGAGCGCAGGGCCCTGGGCGACCGCACCCTCAGCCCCCCCGGAAGCTACGCTACTGCTTTGTATCTAACAGTTCCACCAAGCTGATATTTGTGCCACCTGAGTGTGGCTGAGCAAAATAATAGTTTGAGCAGTTGCATGAGGCATCAGGGCTCCCTGCACAGCAGGCTCACACCCATCCCTAATTGAAACTTAAATTCTCTGTAAATGCTGGCCCAGACCCTGATACGTCATGCATGGCCCTCGATCAATTGATGCCACTTTTCCAGTTGTCAGCCCTAATTTTTGAAAAAGTTTGGAGTTCAAGTTTGGCCTCCTTCATGTGTGTTGCCTGAATTTGGCAGACCTCTCAGAGCACCAAGTCTACACCTGTCACGCGTCCACCTGTTACTGATCAATGTTTCAGCTAGAAATGCTGCTCCAGGCCCTGTCCCAGGCATCCATGCTGCACAATTATACTATTTGTACTCTGGGTCACTTGATGCCACTTTTACTCATCCTGGGATGCAACTTAAAGATACCTCAAGGCGCCTTGTTCATCTGTACAAACAATTATACATAAGTTCAAGCAACAAACAAGATCGAAATGTCCAGCAATCATACTGCTCAGGAAGGAGATGGGTTCTGTGTCCCAGAGATGAATGTGCTTTGGTCTGATATGTGCATATCAACCCAAGAATAAAAGCAAAAGACCTTGTGAAGATCATGGTGGAAGCTAGTAAAATTGTGTCAATATCCACAGTGAAACGAGTACTGTATCAACATAGACTGAAAGGCCACTCTGCCAGGAAGAAGCCATTACTTCAAAAGAAACATAAAAAAACAAGATTAATGTTTGTAAATGCACACAGGAAAAAAAGACCTTAATTTTTGGAGACATGTCCTGTGGTCTGGTGAAACTAAAATTGAACTTTTTGGGCATAATGAACATCGTTACATTTGGAGGACAAAGGCAAAAGCTTGGAAGCCTTAGAACACCATCCCAACTGTGAAACATGGGGGTGGCAGCATCATGTTGTGGGGTTGTTTTGCTGCAGGAGGGACTGGTGCACTTCACAAAATTCATGATATCATGAGAAAAGAAGATTATTTGGCAATACTGAAGCAACATCTCAAGACATCAGCCAGGAAGTTAAAGCTTATGTGGAAATGGCTCTACCAAATGGACAATGACTCAAAGCATAGTAAGGGCAATGGTACCAAATACAAATGAAATGGATGGAAACTTTTGACTTTGCAGTAAGAAAAATGCCTTAAAACATTCTGTCTCTTATTATTATGGCATTTGGCAAATATTAATAATTATGGTAATCCTAATTGCCCTAAAACGGGAAAGATTTATTCTGATTTCATGTCAGATATTGAGAAAAACCTGCAGATGTGTCTTTATATATAGTGGATGGAAACTTCTGGTTTCAACTGTATAAAACACACAATTATTGTAATTCTAAACTTCGGGATATGACACTATTGTCCGCTCTTATCAACCTGTTTCAATGTTAGTTCTCGATTATCCTGAGCAATGTTCTCTGTCTTCAGCATTTTTCCACATGCAATTATCATGCGCTATTGTCTGCTGTTATCAGCCATTTTATCATTGTCACTTTTAATGTCATTAATCTATTGTTTGCTGTTATCAGCCTTTCTATCATTATATCACATTTATTCTCCTTAAGCTATTGTCTGCTGTTATCAGCCTTTTTCCTTTTATCACACTCATCTCCATGATGCCCTCACATGTCCGCCAGGCAGAAAACTATTTGATTTTCTCATTTTTTCATGATTCTTTTAGACACTTTTTCTTTCTTTATCCGCATCAGAGAGAGTGAGGCCTAAGAAAAGGTTTGTCCTGAATACAGGACACATTATCTGTGTAATCAGGAGCCATCAGAAAATCCTCTGAGCCGTCAGTTCTCCAGTAATTCCCGGTCTATTACATTTACTACTTGTCCTGATGACGGCCATTTTCCAGCAGGAATCCTGTGTAATGTTTTATTATGTCAGTGACCCAGAGATGAGACAAGTAATACTAGGAGACACATAAAGATGGATGGAGCGGCTCCCTCTTCAGTGGTGACTGGTATCTGGCCCATTGTGATGTCACTCGTGTTCCGCTTCCTTGTGATATCACACAGCGCGACCCCCATTGTGATGTTCTGACTGTGGTTATAAGGAGGGACGCTCCTGCACAAGGCTTTGTCTGGAGAGGCTGACTGTGGACTACACAAGAAGCAATATTTTCCTCTAGGCTAAAATGCTGTTTCGGATTCTTCTATTGTTGAGTGTGCTATTAGCACCTGTGGAGGGCGCTCCTATCAACACCCGCCCCAGTGATCCCACGGCTGTGATCCCTGCAGGTAAGAGCTTTACCGGATATCCACCCAATATGGAGGTATCGGTAATAAGTCAGATGATTCATGTCATAGAGGATTCTTCATGTGTTACTTGTGATGTCCGGAGTCTTCTCATGTGATCTTTATCTTTTCTCCCTTAGATCACAATAATATGTATAATATTCATCCTGCCGTCTACTTCTGCTCTGGATTCTTCTCTGGTGTCTTCTGTACCATCATATTTGGGTAAGTCTCATAATGATTTCTGGGCTACATGGGGGTCTGTAGAAGAAATCTCACATCTTCAGGGCATCACACGAGTCAGTGCCGGGTACAATCTCGGTAGACGCTTAGTGGCTCCTAAACTGGGTCTGACCTGCCGGGAGCACAATGGACTATTCTGTACAATAGAGAGAAAATGCTGATTGTCATAGACACCGAAAATGACTGCAGAAAGGGGCAGATAAAATAGATGGAGAACAATATATCTCATTATAGCACTGTGCGGTATGTAGAGATGGATTTCTGTATAATGTCACTTCTGTTCATCATTTTACAGACATCTAAAGAAGAAGAATTTCTGTAGAAAAGTTACAAGACAAGATGGCGTGGACGCAGATATAAAGAGTAGGGCTGCTCCTAACGGTAAGTGTGGCCGTCACCAACCTCACAGTAATATCTATGTACAGACAAATACTTCTTGGTGGCTTTCGTATTACATGGACGCAGTCCACACTGTAAAGCTGGAGAATTACTCTAGCGATGTCTGAGTCGTCTCTTCCATTACATGAAATCTATTTAAAAGAAAAAAGCTATTTTATAAAGTAAAAATAATCTCTCAATAGATCTTGTAACTGAATGTACCATAGAGATAGAAGAAACAATCTAGGAGAAATACAGAAGTTTTTACTTTTGAAATGATTTCAATGTTCTGTGTTACAGGAGAACATGAGGATGAAACAACTATTATACATGATGATGCTCCTCATGGACCCATCATAAATGATGATGCTCCTCATGGACCCATCATAAATGATGATGATTCTCATGGACCCATCATAAATGATGATGCTCCTTATGGACCCATCATAAATGACGATGCTCCTCACGGACCCATGGCTGACCCGAGAGATGTCCACAAAGACAACATCTCTTCGCCTGGCCCCAATTATGTCATGACCGATATGGACCCATATGATGATGTGACCATCTCCTCTGACAGTAAGTTCTCAGGCTTTTATAAAAGAAGTTTATAAGAAAAAGTCTAATAATAAAAAAAATCTGTAAAAGACGCATGTAGGTGAATCACTCCTTTACATAGATGGTTTTGTCCCTCTATTTTCATACCGTACTTTACAATTTAGAGGTTATAAAACCTGCTTGGTATTAACAAAGATATAGAAATTATTATTTTATTAATGCTAATTTCAATGTTGGACTTTACAGACGAACAAGAGGATGAAATAACTAATGGAAATGACGATGCTCCTCGTGGACCTATGGCCGAAAATAGAGATATCCTCGAAAACATCAACATCTCTATGCCCAGTCGTGATTGTGTAATCATCAATATGGACCTGGCCGAGTATGTGATCATCTACTCTGACAGGAAGTTTACTTTCTTGTTCACACTGATAAGAAGAATGATTACTACCAAAAATAATATCATCAGTTATAATTTACATAACATGAATAAATTAAAATCTACCAATCTTTTAATCACATTCTTTTACAGAACGAGAGGACAGAGAACATATTCCACCTCCTCCGAGTCCTCCTCCGTCTACTGCTCCACCTCTCAAGATTTTGATGAAGATCTTCGCTTGGACAAAGGCATAAAGAAATGGAGAAACTCCAAGAAGTTTAAGGAAGCTCTGGCCTATTTCAGCCAAAACCAAATGTAAGTCCTTAGGGCTCCTGTGAATGTTTTATGATATATGTTATATTTTAGTATTAACAGGCAATATGCTAAATAATTAGAAATTGGCCACTAACGTCCTAAACGATGAAATCATTATTTTTCTTTATGGCAGCTAAATCATCAGTCTGTGAGCCAAAATTTGCTGGACTACATGAGAATGGCTGTTGTCATGCTTGAATCACGAATATGATACAATAGAAATTATCTTTGATAAATCACAATATATAACAACAATGGACGATCACATGACTAACAAATTAAAAACACGAAGAAGAGTTGGTGGTCATGGCATAAACCATAAGATGAATATTTCATCATGATCACATTATACATATACAGCAATACTGCCACAAAAAGTAAATGTAATAAATCACAGGAGTTTTGATCAGGTGTAGAACATCCCTGAACATTGAGATTATATAATGCCATTATATATTACATAGTCCTGGGTTATAATCTAGTGATAATGGATGACATGTAAACTACTTCTGTTGCCCCACTCATTATAATCTGTCACCATGTATATATATTCATCTTGACTGTTTTGCTCATTTTGTAACACATATTTTCCAGGTGAGGCAGAGCGGGGTCTCGCTGTGTTCCCACAAGGAATATGGGATCCAGCTGGAGATGACAACATTACATCAGCAAGATGAGACAGATTCCGGGCTTGGTTTCTGATCTCAACCACTGGAAACGACATTTTCTGCACTTTCTGCAGCTAGATGCACTCACAGAACATGTGGGTTTCCTTCTGCAAGACGAGACAGATTCCAGACTCGGTCTCTGATCTCAACTACTGGATTTGACATTTTCTGCACTTTCTGCAGCTAGATGCACTCACAGAACATGTGGGTTTCTTTCTGCAAGACGAGACAGATTCCGGGCTTGGTTTCTGATCTCAATCACTGGATACGACATTTTCTGCACTTTCTGCAGCTAGATGCACTCACAGAACATGTGGGTTTCCTTCTGCAAGACGAGACAGATTCCAAGCTCGGTCTCTGATCTCAACCACTGGATACGACGTTTTCTGCACTTTCTGCAGCTAGATGCACTCACAGAACATGTGGGTTTCCTTCTGCAAGACGAGACAGATTCCGGGCTTGGTCTCTGATCTCAACCAAAGGATACGACATTTTCTGGACTTTCTGTAGCAAGACGCACTCACATAACAAGTGAGTTTCCTTCTGCAACATGAGACAGATTCTTGGATTGGTCTCTGATCTCATCAGTGGATAAGATATTTGATGGACTTTCTGTAGCCAGATGTAAACTCGAATCGAGCGAGTTACCTGCTAAACCATGACACAGATTCTGGGCTCGGTCTCTGTTCCCATCAATGAACATCTACAGCCTAAGGGAAGGGCAGTCCTTCAGCATAGGTTCCCTAGAGGTTTCCTCCACTGGGGGTTTTTCCTCTCCTGAGTACTGAAGGTCGACTCTTTGTGAGTCAATGGCCCTTTGACATCATTATTATCGGGGCACTTTTTAAGACTATTGTCCTGACTTCTAATGGGAGCTTCTACATTACCCACCTTGAAAGAAGTTAATAAAGAAGTCATTGAATCATATGTAGCATTGTATCTGAGCCTCTATCGATCCTTACAATACAGCAGAATATACACAACACTGTGAGGAGGGAATATTTTATGTGACATTAAACACATGGTGGCTTATATTCATGTTTTCTCACAATCAAACTTATTTTCCACAGATTTAGTATACGATTTCCACACCTCCGGCCACATTCCGACTAGATGTGCTTGGCTTTTGCTTAATTTTCTCACTTGTATTGAGTGTGTCCGTACACAGATGGCAGGTGATCACATGTAAGAAAGCAAAATATTTGTAGTGAGATGATCACCCACTCCCAGAACAGAGAACTTCATAACGCACGATGCACACACTGGGAGGATTCAGAAGTCAGCAGTCACATACAGTGATCGCAAACTTTAACCCCCAAATCATCAAAAAATTAATATTTGGTGGGGTCACAGAAGAGCATATGTCACAACTTTGTCATCCTTACAAAGTAATTTTCCTACTACTCAAGCCCTATATTCACCTTTCATTGCACTTTTAAAGTATATTGCCAAAAAGTTATACACAAATACTGAATGATACCCCCACAGTGACTTCCTCCACAGTACCCTCCACATGCACAGTATGATGACCCTACTGTGTTATGGGCTAGCGGAACGCACCAAATAACAATAAGATGGTAATGAGGTGCGTTCGCAGCCCGGGGTCCACCGTGCAGAGATGTTAACTGCTGCTCGGTAATGGCGGATGCTATAAGGCGGTATAATAAAAGAACACACACGGGTTAGCGTCACCCGATGTGTACTGAGGCGGACTCTGCTACCTCACAGAACCGCAATACCGCAGAATATGAATGCCGTAGCCTGTTAAGCTCACAGAGCTCGGCAAAGTGAGCGCTAGTGAACAGTCACAGAACTCTACCCCAAGACACAGGGTTAGAGTTCCTCTAGACTGACTAAGCGCGCGGCGTCGCACCACTAAATAGACGCTGGCTAGCGTGGAGTGCAGACCATGTGCACAGTGGTGTACAGGCAAGCCACTAATTGGCGCTGACGCTAGTCCCTGACTCAGCCTTCTACCTGCACTCTCAGCCTAGGCACTAACTGGCAAGGCTGAACAACACATGCGTACAAAGGGTAGGGGTTTCATCATGAGTCAAGTCACCAGAGACATTCATACATGCATACAACACTCACTCCACATGGTCTATACTAGCGCACTGCCGTGCGGCAGTGCAATCCTTTTATAACCACAGTCTTCCGAGACCTTCCTGATGGCCCAATCCGAGCTGCTTGAGGACATGAGCATGTGACCTCTGACCTCCAATGAGAGGTTGTCCCATGGGCATGCTCAATAGGCTGCAAGAAGGACTTAGTCCCCAGAGCTGCTTGCTGCTGCTGGCTGCTATAGCTGAACCAGAGGTGGCAGCAGCATCCTACCTGACAGTACTAGCCTGAGCAAGACGCTGGGATCGACGTCTCTGCTGAACAACTCCCTCTGCGGTAGAGACTGAATGAGAGACCGCAGAAGGCAACGCTCGGGATTCCTCCTGTGCAGAGGAAGAAACCAGACGCCTAACATTCTGTACCCCACCTCAAGTCCCCCGGCAACATTTTATAACCTCAACACATTATAATCACCAACTGTGAAACCCACACAGCCCTCCATACATTATAAGGGTATACATATAATTTATCTGCCACACACCTCATTACATCTTTCACACTGTATAATTGCTTGCATCTCAGTATAATGGCACTAACATAGCCCTCCAAATATTATAAAGGTTCCCATATAGCCCTCTAAATGTTATAATGGCCCCCACATAGCCCTGCATATGGAACAATGGGCCCCATAGCCTTCCATGTAGTATACTGCACCCCATAATTCTCTATTATAGTATATTTCATGCCATAGTCCTCAATATAGTATTACGCACCCCATAGCCTTCCATATAGTATAATGCACTGCCCATTCACTTCCATACATTGTAATAAATCCTATACTCCTCCATAAAGTATAATACAGTCCCGAAAGTCTTCCATATGGTATAATGCACCGCAATAGTCTTACATAGTATAATGCAACCCCTGTAGTTCTCCATATAGTGTAATGCACCCTCATAGTCCTTCATACAGTATAATACACCCCATAGTCCTCCATATAGCATAATGCTCTCCCTATTGTCCTCCATATAGTAAAATGCATCTCATAGTTCTATATACAGAATAATGCAAACCCTATAGTCCACCATAAAGTATAATGCACCCCCATATCTCCATATAGCATAATGCACCACATACTCTTCCATATAGTGTATTGCACCCCCATAGTTCTTCATATTGTAAAATACACTCTCCATAGTCATCCATATAGTATAAAGCACCTCCCATAGTTCTCCATATAGTATAATGCACTCCCCATAGTCCTCTATATGGAATAATGTACTCACAATAGTTATCCATACAGTACAATGAAACCCGTAGACCTCCATATATTATATGGCACTCCCCATAGTCCTCCATAGTATAATACACCTCATATTCTTCTATACAGTATAATTCACGCTCTAAAGTCTTCCATAAAGTATAATGCTTTCCATAGTCTCCATATAATATAATGCACCCCCATAGTTTTCCGTATAGTATAATGCACCATCATAGTTCTTCATGTAGTAAAATACACTCCCAAAAGTCCTTCATACAGTACAATGCAACCCATTGTCTTCCATAAAGTATAATGCACTCCCTGTAGTCCTCCTGTCATGGTTTGAATAGGGTTCTTGCCCTGCACTCACAGGGTTAAGTGTAGGTGGCCTCTTTCTGGATCTGGGAGGGGTATTTTTACTCACTCTTTACCAGGGTTCTCTGTCAGCTATACTGTTATTCTGGCTGTGTGTCTGACCCCCCTGGTGTGCTTGTATATTGCATTGCTTGTTTGCTTCCCGTGTATGACCCGGTCTGTCCCTTCACTCTGTACTCCGTCTCTCATTTTGGTACTATTGTCTTTTCCGGTTCTGACCTCCTGGCTTGGCTATCGTTACTCCATTACAGTTTGTCCCTATTGTACCGTCTATTGCCCATTCTGGTTTTCTGATTTATTGCTACATCCTGACTATCCATTCTGTCTAACCCTTTGGTGCTGTGTGCGATCTCATGCTTTGACCTCGGCTTGATCTGGTTTCTGTCTGTCTATGCCCATTGGTAACATTGTCCAGTAGTTACCTTTCTAGGAGTTTCCCTGCAGCTCCTAGCTCTGTGACGCTTAGGCCACGCCCCCAGCAGTCACATGTTTCAGGTCCTGTGAGCCTGGAGCATGCATCGTCACCACTGCTGCCCCGCTCTGCAGGTATCTTTGTGCACAGTTTTTGTACTCAGGACACGAGCACTGGCTCAGTGAGCAAGTGCAGTGCGGTGTTCTTGACACCTCCATGCAGTATTATGCACTTGCCCTAGTCCTCCATATACTATAATGCATTCCCAATAGTCCTCTATACAGTATAATGCACTCCCAAAAGTCCTTTATACAGTATAATGCACCCCATAGTCCTGAGTACAGTATAATACACTGCTCACAGTCCTTCATAGTATAATGCACTCCCCATAGTCAACCATATTGTATAATACACCTCATAGTCCTCCATACAGTATAATGCACTTCCCCCAGTTCTGCATATATAAAATTGCACACTCAATAGCCCTCCACATAGTATAATGCACTCCCCATAGTCCTTGGTATATTATAATGTACTCTCCAAAGTCCTACACATAGTATAATGCACCCCCATAGTCCTATATATAGTATAATACACTTCCCTATAGTCCTCCATAGAGTATTATGCCATCACAATGTACTTACTAATTTTAAAAAAATACTCACCTCTCGTTGCTCCGGTCATTTCAATGAGCATTCTGAATAGCTGCACTTCTCAGCGCAGCAGGTGCCATGTAACAACATCAAAATGCCCGCTTCGCCGAGTCGTTAGACGCCAAGGAAGAATGACGGAGAAAAGAAAGTCATCTTATACTCCCTCTGTGATCAGGACTTCCAACTGTCTCGGCATACAGTTGAAATTGATTTGACAGGCGGGGGGCCCCATAGCAGCCATATGGCCTGCAGGCATTGGCGGTACACCACTGCCTCCAGCCACATTCCGACTAGACGTGCTTGGCTTTGCTCAATTCTGTCACTGTAATTGAATGTAGCATCTGGTTGGCAGATGACCACATGTATGCAAATCGCATACCTGCAGTCACATGACCTCCCACTCCGGGCGCCAAAGATTTTTATAGCGCACAATGCACACACTGTGAGGATTCAGAAGTCAGCGGTCACATAGAGTAACTACAGACTTTAACCTGAAGCCTAGACAGCACCTTTAACCAAAACTACTATTTTAGGCTCTGGCTTAGACTATCACTTGTTCCTAAAGAATCAGCGTAGGGTGTTACATCCTTATTTACAAATTGCTAATGGCAAATAGACCCCAACTAATGATTATGTGAGTAACTAAAAATTAACTTTTATGTAATAAATTAATATAAGTGCATTTATAAAACCATAAGGTTTGTATTGGTCACTATATGGATTTCTACTGGTCTTGAGAAGTAATGAGGGAGATCAGATACCTATCAGTTTATAGATCCAGAATTGTTTTTGTACATCACAGTCCGGGATTCAAGATCCACAACTGCTGGATGTGTTTTTTTTTAAAATCCACTTTATAGTGTAATGTTGGCAGAATTTATTCTCATAAACTATTAATTTCATATATTGTTGTTGAACTTTTTCTCAACAATATGTTTAAGATTTATTGCTGTGGGATTATTAGTTTGATATTCCCTCCTTAATATTGATTTTGCACTCTGGAATGAGCGGGCGGAGATGATGTCAGATGCTGACCCGCGGGCTTCCGGTGAACGAGTGGATGATCCGAGCGCCATATCACACTGCATTGGTGAGTGCACATATAAATAGCTGATGCCTTCACCCTAATGTCACCCCTCTGAAGAAGCCAGACGTGAAACAAGCGTTGGGGTATTCTTCTTTGATTTTCCCCTGGGTAACTATGCCATTTTGGTCTTATTTGGAGTCTTTCCCGCTTATGTGCTAGTACTGATTTCATATAACACCCCATTATGCATGGAACTTTGACTTGGCTATTAATATGTACTGTATAGCGTTACTCATCTTGCTATTTATACACATGATCACAAAACCTCCTTTCCCTTTTACCAATTGATCCCTCATATCCCAGACTGTGTTGACCTAAAAGGAGGGGAAGGTAACCCCTTAACGCATTTCCTCAGCCCCTCTTAACCACTATTAATTAGACACTGAAAACAAATGATGGGTGAAAGTCGGTCACAGCTTTATTAAACTTCTTTTATAAAATTTAACAACCTTTTGTAAACAGGCACTTAGCTTTCTTAAAACGCGCTAGCCGCTCAATGCCCCGCTCCATAGACGCAGGCAAGTCAGCCGGCAAGCCGTAGCTTCGTGCAATAACTTCTCCAACGCCAC
This sequence comes from Dendrobates tinctorius, assembly GCF_039654945.1. Taxonomy (NCBI): domain Eukaryota; kingdom Metazoa; phylum Chordata; class Amphibia; order Anura; family Dendrobatidae; genus Dendrobates; species Dendrobates tinctorius. The sequence continues at coordinate 16,901,404 of NW_027361722.1, read as the reverse complement.
GGAGGATCGTGACCTCAGACAGGACTCCGACCCCCACCCATCAACAGCAATGCCTGCTCAATGCCATCTTGAAGACCAGAGAGAAAAATATCGAGCCCGATATCATTCAAATGTACACAATCGGGTCTCAACAATGCAGCATTGTCCCCTTCCAACTGTCTATGCCTAACCACTACCCCAAAACGCTCGCGAACGAACTTAGAAATCCGAGCATTTATGTTCCTCCTGGTACGCTCCACGGCTATACCATCCCTCGCTCCTTGCCACACTGCCCTCGGAACAATTTCTGACCATACGAAAACCAATTCTTGAAAAAAACCATGAAATCGCTCCATGTCGGCTCGCATCATTGTAAGGAGCTCCGCCATTTTGTAGGAACACAAATCATTTCCCCCTGCATGCAAAACCAAAATTGTCGGACCCCTGGTTCCTCTTGAAATCGACACCACTTCCGGGAGAACTTGCGGCCATTGCAACCCCCGGATGCCTCTCCACATGCAGGACACATCTCGAAAGCCTAAATGTCTCCCACCAGGGCGACATTCCGCTCGCTGCGCTGCCCAAAATATATACGAGTGTCCCAGCAGCCATACCGTTGGTCTAACCGGATCTGCAGAAAGAATTGAAGCGTTAGTACAATAAATCCGGACGAATGTACCTAGCAAAACACGCTGAACGCCACCTCCCGATCCGCTGAACTTCCTCATCAGGCAAACCTTCCTTAGCAGCCTCCGTAGCAGCCCCAATTCAAAAAGAATGTGTGCCGTAATCACGAACCGGCACTCCCACCCCCTTCAAACATTTATTGAATACCGCCTGGAATTGGTATCTCGTCAATGACGATGAATCTACGTGCGTGAAGAAAAATTCACCACCGCATCTAACATCCAAGTATACCATCAGCAAACCAACCGGGCACGTCGGGGAGTTTGAGGCATTCAGCAACACCCAAGAACCCCGACCCAATGTATCAGTCTTGGACTTCCTTATGCGTACCCGCACCGCTGTGTCCAAGAAAACCACATCCCCAACTAGTAATCCACATTCTGAACCGTATTTTCCACGCTTCCCCAACCCTTAATGCTTCAAAAAATGCTAAACTGAACGCCGCGGATATGAGGGCCGCTTCGAACTTTGAACTACAGACCTTTTGCGAAATCTCTATCAGCTGGCCCAGTAAGGCTAGCGAAATAGGACGCCGACACTCACTAGTAGGATGAATCCTCTTCCACCCTTTAATGGCCTGCCGAATAATAAAGGATTTCGTCACATCCCCCCAACCTAACAATTGAAAATGAAAGGCAATACCCGACAAACGCTGCTGTACTGATGTCCCCGACAAACCCCTATCCCTCAAATGGCAGAGGTACTCTATTACCACTGGCAATCTCGCCTCCCCGCAGTCTTGCACCGGCCTGGAACCCGCCACTAAACACCATTCCTTCCACGCCTTACCGTAAGCTTTCCACGTAGACGCAGTCACCGACGAGCGAACCAGCGACATCAGCTGTTCGCGACCAACTCCCACAGGTGCGGCGGACATCGAAAAACCTCCTGGAGAGCATTGGGGCAAGAACCTGATAGCACCTGTAAATCAGGGTGAATGGAAGAGTTAGACATGCAAAGATCACTTTCTTGTACCAATTGAGCTCGAAGCCAGATATTAAATCTCAGACTCAATAAAGCCAACCGGCGCAGCAGGCTCAATACCGGCTGCGACTTGGACGACATATGATTGATACATCTAGCAACGCGCAAATCAGCAGTCTGCATATGAATCTCTTGGTTACTGAGTAACTCACCCCAAAGTTCAATTGAAACGACAATCGCAAAAATTTCACATAACGTCCCGTCCCGACATAACTCCGAACTCCGCCAAACCTCCGGCCACGGCTCCCTACACGTCCTGTTCTCGAAAACCGCCAAAAAACCAGCCTCTGTATCTCCTGTGAAACGTAATCCCATATCATGAGCCATGCGGCGGGGCAACATGAAACAGGTATGACCATTGAACTTTTCCAAAAACAAACGCCACACTTCCAAATCCGCCTTCATAGTCTTTGTAACCCGCACCCTGTGATGGGGGCTAGACGCACCTTTCATAGCTAAGGATAGCCTCCGCGATAAAACCCTGCCCACTGGCATGATTCTGCTGGCAAAAACCAAGAGACCTAACAGCGATTGCATCTGTAAAAGGGTCACCTTGTTAACAGACATGAATCCATCAATCAGCGACATCAATTTTTGAACTTTCTCACTGGGAAGACGGTACACCATTGCGACCGTATCAATTTCGATGCCCAAAAACGATAAAACTTGCTCCGGGCCGATGGTCTTCTCTTGGGACAATGGCACACCAAATCTGTCTGCCATGGTCGTGAAAGCCATAAGCAACCTGTTACACAAATCCGAGCCCTTTGGGCCAACAAAAAGAAAATAATCCAGGTAGTGGGTAACGGACCTGCTCCCCGATTCCCATCTCACTACCCATTCCAACAATGAACTAAAAAGCTCAAAATAATAACAAGAGATAGAACATCCCATGGGGAGACACATGTCATAGTAAAATTCGCCGTCCACTTGGCAACCTAGCAAATGAAAACAATCCGGGTGCACTGGCAGCAAACGAAACGCCGAGTCAATATCCGATTTCGCCAACCAAGCACCTTCTCCCGCCGTTCTGATCAACGTTACCGCCCGATCAAACGATGCATAAGACACCGATGCATCTTCGGGCGAAATCCCATCATTGACGGAAAACCCTTTCGGATGCGATAAGTGATGTATCAATCGAAACGAACCCGGCTCCTTCTTCGGAATGACCCCTAACGGCGACACTCTAAACTCCGAAAATGGCGGTATTGAAAAGGGGCCAGCCATCCTACCAAGACGAACCTCCTTTTGTATCTTCTCGACAAGAACCTCTGGATGTTCCCGGGCTGATTTCAAATTCGCCGGGAAACCACTGCATTTTTGCAGTCGGAACGGGATGAAAAAACCCTCAGAAAAACCAAAACGCAGCTGACCAGCCGCTTCTTTATTAGGATAACGGTCTAACCACGGTCCCATCTCGACTACGTTCACCGGCGTCCTTCCTATCAGTTTGCTGCGGCTTAATGGGCAACTTTCCTGCTGGCCGCGAACATTTACATGCTGGATGGGAACCGCCACATGCCGAACATTCGTGCTTAAACTTACAAAGGCCGTAGAATCTGCAGTGCCCTTCATTGAACAACCAACAGGCACCGGGTCTTCGCACGACCACTGAACTGGAACCTGTTGCGCTTTGTCCAGCAGCCGCTGATGGAAAGGGAGATGGCCTTTGTGTCATCATCAACCTTAACCAAACCTCAGTCGCTTTCACCCCCCAACCAATATCTGGATGGAGAGCCAATCTCCTCCGGAATTCTTCGTCATACCGCCACCATGCCGATCCACCATGAGCCTTATAAGAGTTGTAAATCAAATCTTGGTAAATAAAAAGCTCCGAACAACGACCCGGATGCTTCTGACCCATAATGCAACCCAGCACTGCAAAAGCCTGCAACCAATTGTTCATCGTTTTCGCCACCTTCTGGCGCCCTTTATCCGTAAATCTCTCAAACGTTCTCCTCTCTTTATCCACCGTATGTTGATCCACAGAAATTAGCGACCAAATATCTATAAAACCATTATTCCAAATTTTTGTTTTAGTTTCCTCATCGATGTGCGACCCAAGCGCACTCACCCCACAAAACATGGTATCTTTATATACTCCCGCTGGCGCGGTATCAACTTTTGCTTTGTTTTGTACAACATCGGATGTTAAGGGCAATTGCCCAAGCAACGCCTTCAGAGCTGAAAGAACCACAGCATTATCCGCTCTTTTTAGTCCCAAAAGGGAACACTCACCCGCGTCCGCTGATGGAGGAGGGACTCCCATCGATGGAGGTACTCCGGCTCCTGGACACCTCTCCTGGCTGAAAGTGCTGCGACTTGAAGCCCTGGGAGGCACGGCCACCTCGACCAGGCTGAAAGTCCTTGACCGTGCCCTCGACTCCCGATGACCAGGAGGAGGGCCCTGGCCATGTTCAGGACTCGCAGACGTGCTGGACACCTCCGACACCGAAGATGGGGAGCCACGCCTCGAGGACCGATGATGATGACGACCACGAGAAGTTTCCCTGCGCCCCGACCGCCGGGACCTCTTCCTATTCCTCCGAGAAGTGCGACGCTCCCGCCGCGACTGTGGGGACGACGAATAAGAGGACGAGGATCTCCGGCGCCTACGCCTGTCCTCCCTCCTGCCTGGGGAACCCCTCACCCCTGCATGGACCTCTGTAACCCCGTCCGCATCCATAACGTTCGGGGCATGGGCCGCCGAAGACTGGGCAGCATTGTAAGAAGCCCCAGTTGCCCCTGTATTTAAGCTACCCCTTGTGACACTAACGGGCGGAATCAAGGGCGGTTGATCAGGGCTTGATCCCGGCTGCTGCAAAGCTGTGGCTTGGCCCTGTACCCCCCCCCACAGCCACCGTGGCTTGTTCATGCCTCGCCTCCTCCGCCGACCCGGCGGAGGAGGTACTATTCCTACTCCCCATAATGGGCCCCGCCGCTGCGACCTGCAGCCCCGCGCTGTGCTGACCCCACACCTCCCTCCCTATTCCCGCCTCTGTAGACGCCGTCCTTGACGCGCGCACGCTGGCGCTGCGGCGTGCTGCTGCTGGGGACCGCGGCGCCGCTTCCTGCAATGCCGCCGCCGCCCCACGTGCATCGGCGCCCGACCGGAAATGAGGGGGCGGCGACTTCCGCCTCACTGTGCGCTGCCCACGAACCCCGGCAGGCAATGGCGAGGCCTCCCGAAGACGCAGAGGAGGGCGGGTTCGGCGCTCAGACCGCCTGCCTCCTCCCTGCCCCCCCGCCGCCGGTGCACACACTGAGCCACAGCAGCGGCGGCCGGGGCGACCGCCGCTGGAACCGCGCCAGGGGGCATAACCGCCGAGGACAGGTGAGCGCTGATCCCCTCCACCAATGTCCGAAACCAGGGCTCACCCTCCTGCATAACCCGAGCTCGCAGGGCCTCCATCAGAGGGTCTGCCATCTTCCTGCCAGACAGTGCTAAAAAAGCACTTCCAGGACCGCAGTGAACAGAGGAAGAGAAAGGGCTGCTAAAATCCCAGGATTTTATATACATAGGAAGGGGCTGGGCAAATCCCTTCTTTATCCCAATTGGCTCCCCATACTTAAATCCCACCTTCATTAAATCATGGAAGGGCAGCTGTCATGCCCGAACCAATCAGGGTAAGGGGAGGGTAGGAAAGGCGCACCCAGTCAGTGGCACTTTCCTTAATCAGATCAGTGCCCATCATCTTGGATCGGTATACTTACTTTCAGTATACTTATCCTCTGGGGGTGTCATTTGCACATGGTGGGCTGCTGTGGCGCCCCTGAGGCTCAGTCGCCACAGAGGTACTGCACCTCCTCCTGACCACGCTCCAACACCTGCATTCCAAACAACACGGTAGTTCAGCAAAGCCACATTGTGGCTCCCTGCTTGGAGTGTAGCAGAGCACCTTTGGTGGCTCCCTGCTTGGAACACGAAATGTGCTGGGAGGCGGGTGGAGTTAGAATACATAAAATAGCGGGAAGGGTTAGGATTGCAGTCAGTCAGTAGGTCAGTCAGTCGGAGAGTCACTCAGAGCGGAGTGAGGAAAGGAGATCCCTGAGAGAGGGATGGAGGAAGGAGGTGCTGGAGCAGATCTCAGTGACCTGGGTCTGCTGGCACGGGAAAGGAAAGGACAAAGACATTGAACTGAAACCTGATCTTCCATAAGAAGGAGAGACTAGTACGGAACATAGGAGCAAACGGGAACAGAGGACATGGTTTAGAGGAAGAACCCTGCCTAGAAGTTCTAAGCGCCAGGCCGGGGCCCGGTCCCCGAGGTTGTATGGATACTAATGGTCCTACAGCAGACACCGGTGGAGTAGTGGGCTGTAAATGCACTACTCCTAACTGAGACTTGGGGGCACAACAGCAACCTTGATAGTGAGCCGGGACTCAGGAGTAAGGAGTCCCCGAAGCAGGCTACAGCTGTCTGCCGTACAAGGAGAGTTCTTGGGAACATCTGTCAGGAGGCACTCCAGTGTAACTCAGTAGTGGGAGTACTTCACACTTAAAGGCGCTATAAGAGGAGACGTTCAGAAAGGCATGTTGGCGGAGTGTAGGAAGGGAGCATTCCATCTTGCCTGGAGGTTGATTGAGTCTCTGACCCGGAGGACACAGCACGGAGGCGGGCACCTGTGTGTGTGCTACAGACTGTGAGTAAAGCTTTGGAACTACAAGCCTGGTGTCCTCCATTGATTCTTGCGCCAACACACCCAGCACCTCTACATCGGGGTACCAGTTTCTACACCGCTTGTGCCTCTTCTCTACTCCTACATCTACACTGCCCTGGGGCTACAGCTCCACCTGTGGGGAGCTTCACCATCTTGGCTGCAACACACCACCAGCCCCAGAGGATCTGCACGCAGCGTCGGTTCAACATCTCACTTGCCGAACACCACAGGTGGCGTCACAAACTATTAAATTAATTACATTCCACCATTTAACTTCCCCTGTTAATTGGGCGCCCAGGGCCACGGACAGGGTCACTGCTGCTGTGACACATCCCGCCGACGTCGGCCTGGTACCGAGTGCCCCACGGCCTTGGGAGGGCGACCCACTGCCATAATTAGACTCCACGGTTTTGACATATCCCTTTTTAATCTTCATTCATACTGTATATATATATACACAGTATATATATATATATATATATATATATCCCCTCTTTTGTTGTACGATTGATAAAAATGTATTGAAGTGCACTTTAGTTTTGTACTGCTAGGGTTTTATAGGTTTTTCAAGATTTGTTGCTGTGGGATTATTAGTTTGATATTCCCTCCATAATATTAATTGTGCACTACTATAGCTCTCAATCTTATATTCATTCCTATATCTTCTGCACTGTGTGGCCACGGACCACCACCCACGGTCTATTAAGACCACTATAACACCTTGCTATTTAACCCCTTAGTTACAGAGCCAATTTGCAGCTTAATGACCAGGCCAATTTTTACAATTCTGACCACTGTCCATTCATGAGGTAATAACTCTGGAACTCTTTAACAGATCCCGCTGATTCTGAGATTTTTTTTTCCGCAACATATTGTACTTCATTTTAGTGGTAAAATTTCTTCAGTATGACTTGTGTTTATTTATTTGTGTTTTATTTATGGCACCTGCAAACCATAACAGTAAAATCTAGCGCTTATTCCCTTCCGAGCTCTGCCATGCGCCCAAACAGTGGTTTACCCCCACATATTGAGTATCAGCGTACTCAGGACAAATTGTACAATATCTTTTGGGGTCCTGTTTCCCTTCGGAAAATAACAATTGGGGGGTGAAAAGATCATTTTTGTGGAAAAAAAATGATTTTTTAATTTTACGGCTGTACGTTATAAACTTCTGTGAAGCCCATGGGGGTTCAAAGTTCTCATCACATATCTAGATAATTTCCTTGGTGGGGGGGTCTAGTTTCCAAAAAGGTCACTTGTGGGGGGTTTCCACTGTTTAGGCACATCAGGGGCTCTCCAAACATGACATAGCATCCGATCTCAATTCCAGCCAATTTTGCGTTGAAAAAGTCAAACGGCGCTCCTTCCCTTTCGAGTCCTGCCATGCTCCGAAACAGTCGTTCCCCCCACATATCAGGTATCAGCGTACTCAGGACAAATTGCACAATAACTTTTGGGGTCCAATAGGTGCCATAAAGGGAAGGTGCCATCCAAAAAATTTTTTTTCAGCAATTGAAAAAATGTAAAGAATTAATGTTTACATTTTCTTAAAAAATATTATCATTTGTTTTTAATTTTGCAAAATATGAAAAATAATTTTAAAAAGTTTGGCATTTCCACTTGTTAACACTAGGGGGAGCAGCTACTGAAATCTGGCACAAAACCTAGTGTACAACTAGCTCACATTACTGCCCTGCAGTGATTATGGGCGGAGTCTGCTGACATGGGTGTGGTGTCACGCCTCTCCTCCCCTTCTGGGTGTTTTCTAAGGGAAAAGAGAGGATGACATCTAGTAACACAGTGAGCAGCCATTGTGATGGGGCCTGCAAAGTTACTGACTGTCTTTGCATGCAAAGTCTGGATCAGAACAAGTCATCAATCAGCAGAAATGTTTCCTGGATTTCTGTGGAGCAGACAAGCAGACGGTCCATCCATGTGTATAAAACACAGCGCCCTATGTACAATCCCTGGCACCGAACAGGGCGCCCCCCATAGACCAGCACACTGCTCTCCTGAAATACTCTGTGCTGCTGTCACCCTGCTCCTTCCACCATATATCAGGCCCCTGTCGCCTCGCTTTCACACATCGCCAGGACAGGATCTGAGGAGAGGAATGGGGTCTTCGGTCACTGATGATGGCAGGCAGCAAGGATTCTAAGAGCAGGGTGACAGCAGCACAGAGTATTTCAGGAGAGCAGTGTGCTTGTCTATGGGGGGCACAGAGGGAGATATATGGTGGAGGAGCAGGGTGACAGCAGCACAGAGTATTTCAGGAGAGCTGTGTCCTGGTCTATGGGGGGCACAGAGGGAGATATATGGGGGAGGAGCAGGGTGACAGCAGCACAGAGTATTTCAGGAGAGCAGTGTCCTGGTCTATGGGGGCCACAGAGGGAGATATATGGGAGAGGAGCAGGGAGACAGCAGCACAGAGTATTTCAGGAGAGCAGTGTGTTGGTCTATGGGGGCACAGAGGGAGATATATGGGGAGGAGCAGGGTGACAGCACCACAGAGTATTTCAGGAGAGCAGTGTGTTGGTCTATGGGGGGTCACAGAGGGAGATATATGGGGGAGGAGCAGGGTGACAGCAGCTCAGAGTATTTCAGGAGAGCAGTGTCCTGGTCTATGGGGGGCACAGAGGGAGATATATGGGGAGGAGCAGGGTGACAGCACCACAGAGTATTTCAGGAGAGCAGTGTGCTGGTCTATGGGGGGTACAGAGGGAGATATATGGGGGAGGAGCAGAGTGAAAGCAGCACAGAGTATTTCAGGAGAGCAGTGTGCTGGTCTATGGGGGGCACAGAGGGAGATATATGGGGGAGGAGCAGGGTGAAAGCAGCACAGAGTATTTCAGGAGAGCAGTGTGTTGGTCTATGGGGGGCACAGAGGGAGAAATGTGGAGGAGGAGCAGGGTGACAGCAGCACAGAAATCCAGAAAACATTTCTGCTGATTGATGACCTGTTCTGATCCAGACTTCGCAGGCAAAGACCACATTCCCCTCCTCAGATCCGATCCTGGCGATGTGTGAAAGCGAGGCGACAGGCGCAGTCCGGGGTGACGCTGGGAAGCAGGATGGGGGAAATGTAGCCATACAGTAATAATAAAAATGAGGCCCCTCTCTTCAGCTGCCTCACTAGCCCTCCCCTGACTGCACCTAACTATTACCCCTGACCCGTGTGCAGGTGCTCAGCCAGAACCACCCTAGAATGGGTCCGCTTTTAGCAGATAATACTGCCATAGTGTTCTCACATAATACCGCCATATACTTCACACGTAATGCCGCCATATAGATCATACACAATACCACCATGTAGTTCACACATAAAACCAGCAAGGTGACAGTATTTCAGGAGAGCAGTATCACACGGGATAGGATTAGATACACGGCTCAGCAGTCAGTATCACACGGGATAGGATTAGATACACAGCTCTGCAGACAGTATCACATGGGATAGGATTAGATACACAGCTCAGCAGTCAGTATCACACAGGATAGGATTAAATGCACAGCTCATCAGTCAGTATCACACAGGATAGGATTAGATACACAGCTCAGCAGTCAGTATCACACAGGATAGGATTAGATACACGGCTCAGCAGTCAGTATCACACAGGATAGGATTAGATACACAGCTCATCAGTCAGTATCACACAGGAGAGGATTAGATACACAGCTCATCAGTCAGTATCACACAGGAGAGGATTAGATACACAGCTCATCAGTTAGTATCACACAGGAGAGGATTAGATACACAGCTCAGCAGTCAGTATCACACAGGAGAGGATTAGATACACGGCTCAGCAGTCAGTATCACACAAGAGAGGATTAGACACACAGCTCAGTAGTCAGTATCACATAGGAGAGGATTAGATACACAGCTCATCAGTCAGTATCACACAGGAGAGGATTAGATACACGGCTCAGCAGTCAGTATCACACAGGATAGGATTAGATACACAGCTCAGCAGTCAGTATCACACAGGAGAGGATTAGACACACGGCTCAGCAGACAGTATCACACAGGATAGGATTAGATACACGGCTCAGCAGTCAGTTTCACATAGGAGAGGATTAGATACACAGCTCATCAGTCAGTATCACACAGGAGAGGATTAGATACACGGCTCAGCAGTCAGTATTACACAGGATAGGATTAGATACACAGCTCAGCAGTCAGTATCACATAGGAGAGGATTAGATACACAGCTCAGCAGTCAGTATCACATAGGAGAGGATTAGATGCATGGCTCAGCAGACAGTATCACACAAGAGAGGATTAGATACACAGCTCAGCAGTCAGTATCATGCAAGAGAGGATTAGATACAAGGCTCAGCAGACAGTATCACACAAGAGAGGATTAGATACACGGCTCAGCAGTCAGTATCACACAAGAGAGGATTAGATACATGGCTCAGCAGTCAGTATCACACAAGAGAGGATTAGATACATGGCTCAGCAGACAGTATCACACAAGAGAGGATTAGATACACAGCTCAGCAGTCAGTATCACGCAAGAGAGGATTAGATACAAGGCTCAGCAGACAGTATCACACAAGAGAGGATTAGATACACGGCTCAGCAGTCAGTATCACACAAGCGAGGATTAGATACACAGCTCAGCAGTCAGTATCACACAAGAGAGGATTAGATACATGGCTCAGCAGACAGTATCACACAAGAGAGGATTAGATACACGGCTCAGCAGTCAGTATCACACAAGAGAGGATTAGATACATGGCTCAGCAGACAGTATCACACAAGAGAGGATTAGATACACAGCTCATCAGTCAGTATCACACAAGAGAGGATTAGATACATGGCTCAGCAGTCAGTATCACACAAGCGAGGATTAGATACACAGCTCAGCAGTCAGTATCACACAAGAGAGGATTAGATACATGGCTCAGCAGACAGTATTATACAAGAGAGGATTAGATACACTGCTCAGCAGTCAGTATCACACAAGAGAGGATTAGATACATGGCTCAGCAGACAGTATCACACAAGAGAGGATTAGATACACGGCTCAGCAGTCAGTATCACACAAGAGAGGTTTAGATACACGGCTCAGCAGACAGTATCACACAGGAGAGGATTAGATACACGGCTCAGCAGACAGTATCACACAGGAGAGGATTAGATACACAGCTCATCAGTCAGTATCACACAGGAGAGGATTAGATACACAGCTCATCAGTCAGTATCACACAGGATAGGATTAGATACACGGCTCAGCAGACAGTATCACACAAGAGAGGATTAGATACACGGCTCAGCAGTCAGTGTCACACAGGAGAGGATTAGATACACAGCTCATCAGTCAGTATCACACAAGAGAGGATTAGATACACGGCTCATCAGTCAGTATCACACAAGAGAGGATTAGATACACGGCTCAGCAGACAGTATCACACAGGAGAGGATTAGATACACGGCTCAGCAGTCAGTATCACACAGGATAGGATTAGATACACGGCTCAGCAGACAGTATCACACAGGAGAGGATTAGATACACGGCTCATCAGTCAGCATCACACAGGATAGGATTAGATACACGGCTCAGCAGTCAGTATCACACAGGAGAGGATTAGATACACGGCTCATCAGTCAGTATCACACAGGAGAGGTTTAGATACACGGCTCAGCAGACAGTATCACACAGGAGAGGATTAGATACACAGCTCATCAGTCAGTATCACACAGGAGAGGATTAGATACACAGCTCATCAGTCAGTATCACACAGGATAGGATTAGATACACGGCTCAGCAGACAGTATCACACAAGAGAGGATTAGATACACGGCTCAGCAGTCAGTGTCACACAGGAGAGGATTAGATACACAGCTCATCAGTCAGTATCACACAAGAGAGGATTAGATACACGGCTCATCAGTCAGTATCACACAAGAGAGGATTAGATACACGGCTCAGCAGACAGTATCACACAGGAGAGGATTAGATACACGGCTCAGCAGTCAGTATCACACAGGATAGGATTAGATACACGGCTCAGCAGACAGTATCACACAGGAGAGGATTAGATACACGGCTCATCAGTCAGCATCACACAGGATAGGATTAGACACACGGCTCAGCAGTCAGTATCACACAGGAGAGGATTAGATACACGGCTCATCAGTCAGTATCACACAGGAGAGGTTTAGATACACGGCTCAGCAGACAGTATCACACGAGACAGTATTACAGATATGCTCACACTGGTGTAACTGCCCCCCCATACACTAGACTATGGGCTGTATATGTCACTGTGCTCCTCAGACAGCCATAAAAGCTGTCATAAAAGGGAAGGTGTTAGTGATGTGTCGTTCATGAACGATCCGATTCAAAGAGCCGACTCCCCGCTGGGAACGAAATGAGCCGGCTCTGCACTGTGAACAAGCCGGTTCTTTTTTTTTTTTCTTTTTCTGGCGCCAGGCAGTGGCAGTGACTCATCTGGGAGGAGGCAGAGCTGTCAGGAGACAGAGAGAAATGTGTGCTGTCTGTGCTGGAGTGAGCGGAAATATTTAACATGATATACTCCTAACTCCTCCTAGCGTCAGACATGCATGGCATACAGTATATGGCATGTGACTGTAGAGGGGTTAAACTCAAGTGACTCCGCAAATTGGTCTCATGTAGACTCTCACATATACTATACTATAGTATACTATTAGTTAAAGTCAGCCGCCTCAGCTCAGCGTCAGCAGCCGTGCAGCACTGAGTGAGTGAGGAGGATTCAGGACAGGAACCCTACAGGGAGAAGCGGCAGGTCCTGCTGAGGGGAGGGGTAAGCAATATAATAAAGTGATTTCAGGCAAAACTGTGCAGAGATCTAGGTCCAGCCCCAGTCATTAGGCCATGTGCACACATCATTTTTGGTGCTGCAGATTTGGAAAAATCCGCAGGTAAAAAAGACCTGCAGATTAGCCTGTGGTTTAGCCCTGCGGTTTCACATCTCTACAATGGAGGTTTGAAACCGCAGCGGATTCCGCACAAAGAATTGACATGCTGTGGATTAGAACCCGCAGCAAATCCGCGCGGAAAAATCTGCAGCATGTGCACAGCAATTTTCAGTTTACCATTGAAAACAATAGTACTGTACAACGCAGCTAAATCTGCTGCAGAGCCTGAAACGCTGCGGCTCCGCACCGTGCGCACATAGCCTTATAGGGTTAAGCTGGTTTCACACTTGCATATTTTGGCTGCACACGGATCCGTCTCCATTGACTTTCAGTGGTGACGGATGGGACTTGCGTGTGCATCCAGTTGTCACCATTTTCCCACAGATCCGCATGTCTGCATTTTTTATCAGATGCACAAAAACGCAACTTGTTGCAGTTTTGTGTGACCTGAAAAACACGAGGCACAGGGAGACGCACGGATCCAGGACAACACGGGTCCGTGTGCAGGGATCCGTGTGGCGGCACTGATGCTCGGAAGTGAGGGATGTGCTGTATTGGAAAGTGATGAAACTGTATGGGACCAGTCTGCAGACATACTATAGACTATGTCAGCATGCTGCTCTGTCAGTGATCTTTCCCGCCTCACTAGAAGAGCTTATGCCCTATGTTACAGTGTGGTAATGATTAGAGTTGAGCGACTTTTGGTTTTTTAGGGTCGAGTTTCGTTTCATGAAACCCGACTTTTCCAAAAGTCGGGTTGAGCAAAATCGGCCAACTATAGGGAAAAGTCGGGGGTCCGACCGAAACACGGAACCCAATGTAAGTCAATGGGGAATTAAAGTCGGCAGTGAGAGGAGGACAGGAAACACACCTACAGTGCCCATTTGAATGCCAAAAGCATCAGTTCTTCTTACTGAAGCTTGTCAACCTTAATTTACTTCATAATACTAGTTACGCACTGAAAAATGGGGTTTTTTTGGCTACAGTTGTGGGGGGGGGGGGGGTAGGGCTGGCTCCAGGTTTTCGTGGGCCCAGGGCCAAAGAGCGCCCCTTTAACACATACCACAACTCATGATGCTCCGATACGGCAGAGAAATAGCGGTATAGTACAATGAAAAATACTTCACTTTTTACATCTCATGACTGATATCCATTTTAAATTCTCCAATACCTCCAAAAACGGACAGTATATAACTCCATACAGTATTATGGCCAGCGCTTAGTGCGCTATACAGAGTAATGAGGTCCATATATTTCTCCATACGGAATCATTATTCCCATATAATGTTTCAAACCGTATATGATGAGCTCCACATAATGCTACAGTATATGTTGGTCCCAATGGATGAAGCTCCACTGTCTTATGGGCCCAAATAATGCTCCATATATAATGGGCCCCATTTCTACTGCTCTAGTGTATAATGGGCCCTGTAAATGCTGCTCCAGTGTCTGATGTCCACCTTTGGAATGCTCCAGTGTATGGTGGGCCCCATATATCATTCACCAGAGTATAGTGCTCCCCAAAAATTGCTGTCCCAACATTGAAAACAATTACATAAGTCTCATTGCTAGGGAATCCCTGCACTACTCTGAACTCCTTGTCGTCCCCATCTCCCACCGGCAGAGACACTTTTTCGCACTATGCGGTGCCCTGTGCCAGTACCATCGCCCATGAGTATGCCCCCCCCACCTGCTCAAGGAACCTGCACTTTCATCTGCACCTTCCACTTTGTCACCGTGTAAGACGGTATAGTATGCGGGAAGGGGAACCTGAGTTTCCTCTGGGTCAGATTCTGGCTGTGTAGAGTGCGAGGGGAATGTAGTGGTCTGGGTCAATGTACCAGCAGCATCATCCAGCAGTGGCTGGGCCTCAGTGCACTTGTGGCGTCCCCAAGAGTACGGTCGCCACTGTGGCATTACCTTCCTCCTAGGGAGTGTGATGTCATGCTTGGGAGCAACGAAGGATCTCTCTAGCAGTGAAACCAACACACAACACATTTCCCACTCCAGGCTAACAGGGAGACCTCTGAACCTGACTGCTGAGGAGCTGTTCTCTGTGGTCGGGAGGAGGTAAGTTAGGGCACTCTGTGCAGGGAAGGGGAAGTGTGTGGACGTGAGAAGGGGAGCTGGAGGATGAGCAGAGTTAAGGCTCACTCCTAGCTGGAGCGCATGGTCCCGATTCCGGTCTCCGAGTTTGTAGGGACACTGACGTTCCTGCAGCAGAAACCAGGGGAAGTAGCAGCTATAAATGCTCTGTACCCAACTAAGGCTCGGAGGCCCCAGCATCGACGTGTGGGAGCCAGAAGGAAAAGGCTACAGCTGTCTGCCATACAACTAAAGTCTGAGGAACATCAGACAGGAGGCGCCTCAGTGAACCACGGTCCTGTGAGTGCTTTCCCCACAAGCGCCAGAAAGGAGACGTTCAGGAAGGTACATGTTGGCGGAGTGTTGGAAGGGAGCTTTCCATTTTGGTCCCGGAGGTTGGCTGAGGTCCTGACCCGGAGGACACAGCACGGAGGCAGGCATCTGTGTAACCTGCAGACTGTGAGTAAAGCTTTGGAACTGCACGCTCTGGTGTCCTACAGTTATTCCAGCACCGCTACATCTGGGTACCAGCACCTACACCGCCTATGCCTTTCCTCCATCACTACATTTACACTTCCCTGGGACTCCAGCTCCACCTGTGGGGAGCTTCACCATCTTTGCTGCACAACACCATCAGTCCCAGAGGATCTGCATGCAGCGTCGGCCTAACATCTATGTTGCCGAACACCACAGGTGGCGTCAAACTATCTATATAAACTCTTTACCATTATACCACACCATTTACATGGGTGCCCAGGGCCACCGTCCGGGTCACCGCTGCTGTGACACATCCCACTGACACCGGCCCGGTACCGAGTACCCCACAGCCCTGGGAGGGCGACCCATATGCCGACTGCTGATCGGGCGGCGTTATTCCCACGAACCTACAAACAGCATCCATGAAGGCAAAGCTTTTGGTTTCTGGGGGCAGTATGATTGCAAAGCTGAACCTTAAAGGAATGTCCAAAAGGGCACCACCAGGAGTGGAGCCTGTAGCTTAATTGGACTCCACCCGGGAAACCACAACCATGCCACCTAAAGAAAAGATGCACACTTTGAAAGCTTTGTCGATTCTGTGTGTGGTGTGGTATGTGTGTTTGTAGTTGTGCTAGCGATTTCTCAGCTTTATTCCGTTAACAACCGAGCCTCCGGCATGCCCCCGCAGTATGCGTCAAGTTTACTAGAGGGATAAGGGAGGCTCTGGCACGTGAGATCGAGCAATAACAGGTCTAGCATTCCCGTACATGTCCGGGGCTGCATGCACGCTACACTGAAAGGACCAGCTTTTGTCGCTTACAGGTGCAGATAATCTGCTGAACTCCGTTAGTGATGGGGATCTGGGATTCAGATTATTCCCTGCGAACGATGATTTCCCAGTAAGTTCAGGTCAACCGCAATTCCGGAGTTAGGCCTAACCGTCATTCCTGAAAAAATTACGTGTCCAAACCACAGGTGCTGTAGCTTGCTTAACAGCTCGGCAGCCGTTCTCAGGCCCAGTATGGATTCAACAACATTGTAGAAAGTTGATAAAGGGTACAGTTTCACCGGATAACACGTATATATGTAGCCTAGTTTACACATTAAAAATATATGTCTATAGATCAGGAGGCAGACTCAGATGTTCTCAGGCCCAGTATGGATTTGACCAGATTGTACAAAGTTGAGAAAGGGTACTTTATCACTGGATAGCAGCTATATAGAGCATAGTTTAAACATGTAAAATCTCCGTGTTCTCAGTATGGATTACACAGCAATCTAAAAAGTGGAAAAAAGGAAATGCATTTGAGGCGTACACAACTATATACTTTTGGTGTTATTTTTAAATCTTCATATATATTTCTGTCTCAGTAATACAGTCCAGCCTCTACGCAATAGGAAATGAGATGCATACAATTACTGACATAAAGGCTAGTGATTGCAGAAATCTAGGAATTACTATTCACGGGAAAAACTTCCGTCACAATTCTCATAGGCGATGCTGACGCTCAATTAATTTGTGTGTTGAGACAGTGAAAACATTTTTTTGTGAATAAAGTCTTGCTGTATCGCACTTCTGTTGATTCCATCACTGTTACTCATCTCAATCAAATTTTTATCACAGGGAGCAATGTAAACATGGTGCTCACTCGCTATCATGATCTGTCACGTAACTTTGGAGTGCAAAAGACAGAAGCCACAGGCCGTAGGCGATTCTATTTGATTGGCATGAGAGGGCACATTTTAAAATGTGCGCCGGAATGTCACACGTTTGTGAGTAGGAAAACTGTGAAAGCTGATGATAAACCACCACTGCATGTCATTGTGAGTCGACGTCCATAAGAAATGGAAGCCACTGATCATCTGGAGCTAGAGCCCGGCCAGCAGGACAGGGCATAGCTACATCTTATCCATCATCTTTCAGTTCAATCAATTTGTAGTGGCAGTCCCAGTGAAGGATTTGACAGCCCAGACTACACAGCGGAGGAGCAGGGAGAGATAAACATTGCAAATGCTGGGGCCCTGCCCAAGCAAGGGGGGCACACTCGTGGGCGTCGGTAATGGCACTGGGCCCCTCATAGTACGGCGGTGTGTCTGACGGCGGGTGTGCACCACCACCGTCAGAGACACTTGATTGCACTATGAGGGACCCTGTGCCAGTGCCCGCGCCCAAGAGTCGGCCTACCCACCTGTCCAGGGCAACGGCACTCGCACGGTTTCGTGCGCTAGGTGGTGACCACGGCCAAGGGGGGGGGGAGCAGCCCAGTTAGGGCGGTTTACAAAGTGGCATATGTTGATGTGGGACATTCAGCTGCTGCAAAAGGCGAAATAGGTCAAGTTCGCGGAATAGAAGGAGGACCAAAGCAAGCCATTTTTCTGGCAACCTATGTGTCATCAAGGGAAGGTGGGACAAAATCCTTGGAAGCCCATGCATGGTTCATTTTAATGAAGGTTAGATCATCCACATTTTGGGTTGACAGACGGGTCCTTTTTTCTGTAAGGATTGATCCAGCTGCACTGAAGAAGGGGAATGACCTGTGTGGGAGAACATCGATATGGGAGGAAAAGTAGTTTGTAACCATAGTTGACAACTGCTGTCTCCTGTCACTTTCCATCGATGCAGTATTACCAGTTGTGTGAGCGGTATTTGAAAAATCAGTCCACAACATTGTCATGAAACCCCTGTCTCCAACGCCACTTCTGCTGTGTGCACCACGAACACCTCTGCCAAGCTGCCCCCGGCCCGTACGGCTTGTGTGAGAACCATCACAGCTGCTGTGTGCTGGGAATGCCTCAACCAACCGGTTTACCAGAGTTGCTTGTTTATTAGCCAATATTAGGTCAAGGTTCTCCTGTGGCATGATGTTTTGTAATTTGCCTTTATAGCGTGGATCCAGGATGCTGGCCAACCAGTAGTCGTCATCGTTCATCATTTTGGCAATACGGGGGTCCCTTTTTAGGATCCGCAAGGCATAATCTGACATGTGGGCCAATGTTCCCGATGTCAATGATGCACTGCGAGTGCTGGTTGGAGGAGCACTTTCTGGCAAATCCACATCCCTCCAGTCACGCACAAACCCTGTACCAGACCTTGCCACGCCAACATTTTCACTTGCCCCACGAGATGCATCCTCCTCCCCTAAGTAATCATCCCCATCATCATCCTCCTCCTCCTCTTCTTCCTCCACCTCGTCCAGGAGAGGTCCCTGAGCAGACAATGGCTGAATGTCATCAAGGATTCCCTCCTCCTCTTCCTCCTCCTCGTCAACACTGGCTGCAGACGCCTGCTCCTTAAGGTGCGTCACAGTGTCCGTGGATCCTGATTGGCTGAAAAAGGACGGAAAACAAACTTTTGAAACGCGACTTTGGCGCTAAAGTCGCCGAGCTTGTGGCCGACCTCACCCTAGGGTTGGGTTTCGTTTCATGAAACCCGACTTTACCAAAAGTCGGCGACTTTTGAAATTTTTCGACCCGTTTTGCTCAACTCTAGTAATGATAATAAAATGTATTGGGAGCATGTATGGGGGCTCCTGGTTAGGGGCTGCACGAGTGGGGCTGCGTTCACACTAGCGTTGTGGTACTGTGCGTTGTGAAGTGTAGCAATCCTGATGCATCCTGATCCAGTTTAGATCTGTATACTTAACATAGGGAGGCACGGACCTGCGTTTGCATCAGGATCAGGATGCATCAGGATTTTCCATGTTGTCCCAAAACGCAGCTTGTTGCGAATTTTGGGTGTTAAAAAAATCTGCAGACATCCTGATATGTGTCAGCAAAACCATGTGATTGTCACTGTAGATGCACCTGAATCAGGATGCCTGCGTCCAATCTGCATGTGGATTTCATACCGCGCAGGCTCCAAGCCCCATTTTCTTTTTTTCTTTCACCAGTCTTTCTCCCCTCTCTTCTCCCCCTATCCTCTGCCCCAGAAGTCAGAATTTCACATTTCCAACCAAATCCTGATCAGGGTGCAGTTCCATGCGTTTGCATCCATTTGCAGAAAAAACACGGATGCAAATAAATCGCGTCCAAGAGGGAATGACTGCAGCAATGACGGTGCGGACTCCTAGTCTGGGGGAATAGACGTCCCGCTGGGCTACTGCTGGTTCATTATCAGATCACCAGCGCCGATATGAAACTATTCTCACTGCACATGACTTTATTACACTGCAGTAATAGGGGGGTCAGGAGGAAGGGGCCAGTGGGGGAACAGAAAGGATCTTTACAGTGTAATATGGAAACAAAACTGGGCCTAGTCCAAATCATTTTGCAGGCTTCAAATAAGTCCACCTGCGAGGTCGTCCATGACTTTAATGCTGGCTGACCTTAGAATAGGTCAGCAATGTCTGATCAGTGAGGGGGCGACACCGAGCGCCCCGGCCCGGCAGCTGCTCTTAGTGTTGGATATTACCATTCAGTAGGCTTTGCGTACATATTTTGGAGTGTGTGTTGGCGCAGCGCTTCCAACATACCTTTTACGGATTATACTCAACACAGATTGCAGCACTTACTAATCCAGACAGGACATGTACAAAAAACGCCACAGATTAGAAAGGAATACATGGGAAGACTTTTATACATTTAGGAGGCCGTAATGGCACAGCGAATATAAAAAACGTAGAGTAGGACTCCCCATACGAGACTGCCTTGACGTGGCGGGGTAGCTCAAACAATTGATCAATTTTTTGCTAAATGTCTCATTTTTGAATACAGATTGAAACCTATGTGTGTTTTCACACTTCTTGTATTACGTTCTGACCACAAGCAGCGCTGGCTTCTCCCCCTCTTTTTTCTTGATATTGGTTTTGTGGCTGACCACCACTGTAGCCGTGCGCGCTGGGTCATGTACGCCATTCTTTCTGTTTTCTCAGTGATTGATCTAGGCTGCTGTTCACATTAAACGGCAGCCCTGCCCTGCCCTAGGCTTTATTTGATTACGCACCTGTATCTGGGCCTGGATCGTCCTTTATCATGTGGTGCTGGACAGGCAGTGTGGAGGTTGGACCTGAAATGTCTGCATGGACCTGGCTAATCTTTATCTGCGCTTGTCCTCTCTGGTGCCATAGGAGCGATTCTGAAATGCTTGAGGTACAGTGTGCATGTAATGAGGTCTTGCTTTTATACATTTAGGAGGCCGTAATGGCACAGCGAATATAAAAAACGTAGAGTAGGACTCCCCATACGAGACTGCCTTGACGTGGCGGGGTAGCTCAAACAATTGATCAATTTTTTGCTAAATGTCTCATTTTTGAATACAGATTGAAACCAATGTGTGTTTTCACACTTTATGTATTACGTTCTGACCACAAGCAGCGCTGGCTTCTCCCCCTCTTTTTTCTTTTACGGATTATACTCTTATACAGCGCCAACACAGATTGCAGCACTTACTAATCCAGACAGGACATGTACAAAAAACGCCACAGATTAGAAAGGAATACATGGGAAGACTGTCTGCAAGCAAGGAGCAGGGGCCAGATCACAAGAGCTGACAATCTGAGGAGACAGCAATGCTGAATAACAGTCTACACTGCGTCACTAGATCCTTATACAGGGGTATAATGAGGCCTCACTGTACAGGAGAGACCGGAGCGAGGAGCAGAGGCCTGATCACAAGAGCTGACAATCTGAGGAGACAGCAATGCTGAATAACAGTCTACACTGCATCACTAGATCCTTATACAGGGGTATAATGAGGCCTCACTGTACAGGAGAGACCGGAGCGAGGAGCAGAGGCCTGATCACAAGAGCTGACAATCTGAGGAAACAGCAATGCTGAATAACAGTCTACACTGCGTCACTAGATCCTTATACAGGGGTATAATGAGGCCTCACTGTACAGGAGAGACCGGAGCGAGGAGCAGAGGCCTGATCACAAGAGCTGACAATCTGAGGAAACAGCAATGCTGAATAACAGTCTACACTGCGTCACTAGATCCTTATACAGGGGTATAATGAGGCCTCACTGTACAGGAGAGACCGGAGCGAGGAGCAGAGGCCTGATCACAAGAGCTGACAATCTGAGGAAACAGCAATGCTGAATAACAGTCTACACTGCGTCACTAGATCCTTATACAGGGGTATAATGAGGCCTCACTGTACAGGAGAGACCGGAGCGAGGAGCAGGGGCCTGATCACAAGAGCTGACAATCTGAGGAGACAGCAATGCTGAATAACAGTCTACACTGCGTCACTAGATCCTTATACAGGGGTATAATGAGGCCTCACTGTACAGGAGAGACCGGAGCGAGGAGCGGAGGCCTGATCACAAGAGCTGACAATCTGAGGAAACAGCAATGCTGAATAACAGTCTACACTGCGTCACTAGATCCTTATACAGGGGTATAATGAGGCCTCACTGTACAGGAGAGACCGGAGCGAGGAGCAGAGGCCTGATCACAAGAGCTGACAATCTGAGGACACAGCAATGCTGAATAACAGTCTACACTGTGTCACTAGATCCTTATACAGGGGTATAATGAGGCCTCACTGTACAGGAGAGACCGGAGCGAGGAGCAGGGGCCTGATCACAAGAGCTGACAATCTGAGGAGACAGCAATGCTGAATAACAGTCTACACTGCGTCACTAGATCCTTATACAGGGGTATAATGAGGCCTCACTGTACAGGAGAGACCGGAGCGAGGAGCAGAGGCCTGATCACAAGAGCTGACAATCTGAGGAAACAGCAATGCTGAATAACAGTCTACACTGCGTCACTAGATCCTTATACAGGGGTATAATGAGGCCTCACTGTACAGGAGAGACCGGAGCGAGGAGCAGAGGCCTGATCACAAGAGCTGACAATCTGAGGAAACAGCAATGCTGAATAACAGTCTACACTGTGTCACTAGATCCTTATACAGGGGTATAATGAGGCCTCACTGTACAGGAGAGACCGGAGCGAGGAGCAGGGGCCTGATCACAAGAGCTGACGATCTGAGGAGACAGCAATGCTGAATAACAGTCTACACTGCGTCACTAGATCATTATACAGGGGTATAATGAGGCCTCACTGTACAGGAGAGACCGGAGCGAGGAGCAGAGGCCTGATCACAAGAGCTGACAATCTGAGGAAACAGCAATGCTGAATAACAGTCTACACTGCGTCACTAGATCATTATACAGGGGTATAATGAGGCCTCACTGTACAGGAGAGACCGGAGCGAGGAGCAGGGGCCTGATCACAAGAGCTGACAATCTGAGGAGACAGCAATGCTGAATAACAGTCTACACTGCGTCACTAGATCCTTATACAGGGGTATAATGAGGCCTCACTGTACAGGAGAGACCGGAGCGAGGAGCAGAGGCCTGATCACAAGAGCTGACAATCTGAGGACACAGTAATGCTGAATAACAGTCTACACTGCGTCACTAGATCCTTATACAGGGGTATAATGAGGCCTCACTGTACAGGAGAGACCGGAGCGAGGAGCCGGGGCCTGATCACAAGAGCTGACAATCTGAGGAGACAGCAATGCTGAATAACAGTCTACACTGCGTCACTAGATCCTTATACAGGGGTATAATGAGGCCTCACTGTACAGGAGAGACCGGAGCGTGGAGCCGGGGCCTGATCACAAGAGCTGACAATCTGAGGAGACAGCAATGCTGAATAACAGTCTACACTGCGTCACTAGATCCTTATACAGGGGTATAATGAGGCCTCACTGTACAGGAGAGACTGGAGCGAGGAGCAGGGGCCTGATCACAAGAGCTGACAATCTGAGGACACAGCAATGCTGAATAACAGTCTACACTGCGTCACTAGATCCTTATACAGGGGTATAATGAGGCCTCACTGTACAGGAGAGACCGGAGCGAGGAGCAGAGGCCTGATCACAAGAGCTGACAATCTGAGGAGACAGCAATGCTGAATAACAGTCTACACTGCGTCACTAGATCCTTATACAGGGGTATAATGAGGCCTCACTGTACAGGAGAGACCGGAGCGAGGAGCAGAGGCCTGATCACAAGAGCTGACAATCTGAGGACACAGCAATGCTGAATAACAGTCTACACTGCGTCACTAGATCCTTATACAGGGGTATAATGAGGCCTCACTGTACAGGAGAGACCGGAGCGAGGAGCAGAGGCCTGATCACAAGAGCTGACAATCTGAGGAAACAGCAATGCTGAATAACAGTCTACACTGCGTCACTAGATCCTTATACAGGGGTATAATGAGGCCACACTGTACAGGAGAGACCGGAGCGTGGAGCAGGGGCCTGATCACAAGAGCTGACAATCTGAGGACACAGCAATGCTGAATAACAGTCTACACTGCGTCACTAGATCCTTATACAGGGGTATAATGAGGCCTCACTGTACAGGAGAGACCGGAGCGAGGAGCAGAGGCCTGATCACAAGAGCTGACAATCTGAGGACACAGCAATGCTGAATAACAGTCTACACTGCGTCACTAGATCCTTATACAGGGGTATAATGAGGCCTCACTGTACAGGAGAGACCGGAGCGAGGAGCAGAGGCCTGATCACAAGAGCTGACAATCTGAGGACACAGCAATGCTGAATAACAGTCTACACTGCGTCACTAGATCCTTATACAGGGGTATAATGAGGCCTCACTGTACAGGAGAGACCGGAGCGAGGAGCAGGTGCCTGATCACAAGAGCTGACAATCTGAGGACACAGCAATGCTGAATAACTGTCTACACTGCGTCACTAGATCCTTATACAGGGGTATAATGAGGCCTCACTGTACAGGCAAAGACCTGGAACCAGGACTGTGGAAAACAGATTAATATTAAAAAAAAGAGCCGTTAAAAGAGCCAAAAGAGCCGGCTCTTTATGGTGAGCAGAGCCGAATGAGCCAGATCGCCAAAAAGAGCCGAACTTCCCATCACTAGAAGGTGTCAGATTACTGGAGATCACTGGGGCTGTGAGTGAGGAGGACGGAGACAGAGCAGGACAGTAGAGCAGGAAGCACAGTGCAGAAAGTGGAGCTCAGCAGATAGCACTGGGCTACAGTAAAATGGCGCCCAGCCACACCTACAGCAGTGAATGGTGCAGCCCACAGGGGCGTGCCCAGTTCACTGCTAATGAGGCTGCAATGTGGGGTCGGGAGCCGACCGCAGTCTCCTATGTCCAGGGATGGCCATATTTGCAGACTGTATGAGTCCTCCGCTGATCTGCAAATCAAGATGGCAGCGCCCAGTGGCTACATTAAAACATTATTACAAACAAACCATAAATCCTAGTTAGTACAACATTTGCTGAAACAACATGTTGTGTTACTTACTGTTTTTTTTGCAAATTATATAAAATTGCGGCACCTTCCCTTTATACATTAAAAAAATTCCTGTGACGCACCTAAAGGGTTAATAAACTTCTTGAATATGGTTTTGAGCACTTTGCAGGGTGCAGTTTTTAGATTGGTGTCACTTTTGGGTATTTTCTATCATATAGACCCCTCAAAGTGGCTTCAAATGTGATGTGGTCCCTAAAAAAAAAAAGGTGTTGTAAAAATGAGAAATTGCTGGTCAACTTTTGACCCTTATAACTTCCTAACCAAAAATTGTGCTGATGTAAAGTAGACATATGGGAAATGTTATTTATTAGGTTTTTTGTGTGCCGTATCTCTGTGATTTAAGGGCATAAAAAAATCAAATTTGGAAAATTGCGAAATGTTCAAAATTTTCGCCAAATTTCCATTTTTTTCACATATAAACGCAAGTTATATGCATGAAATTTTACCACTAACATGAAGTGCAATATGTCACGAGAAAAACAATTTCAGAATCACCGAGATCCATGGAAGCGTTCCAGAGTTATTACCTCATAAAGGGACAGTGGTCAGAATTGTAAAAATTGGCCCGGGCATGAACGTGCAAACCACCCTTGGGGGTAAAGGGGTTAAAAGGTGATCCAAAACCAAAGGTGACTTTCATACTAAATTTAGTTCATAATCTAATAACTTTTCTAATATATTTCAGTTAAAAAAAATTCTACCTTTCCCTCCCTAACTTCCTCTCTGATTGTGGTTTTTTTTTTTTAACTTCCAATGACATTTGTTTGAGAATCCCAGTGCATTTTGGGTACTCACACAGGACATCATTAGGGGGCAGAGGCTGCGGTCACTGCCACAGCTGCTTTCCCCACCATAAAAAGAAGCGTCATCTGTTTCAGAGACTGGACTGGTCCCTGTCGGGTCATCTCTTCTCCTTAGAGCCAGCAAGGGAGCGCACTGTCACTGTGCATTCAAAGGAATATAGCACAGGGAGCGCACTGTCACTGTGCATTCAAAGGAATATAGCACAGGGAGCGCACTGACACTGTGCATTCAAAGGAATATAGCAAAGGGAGCTCATACTAAGTATATGTCACAATTTACAACCGACTCATTATCGGGTGAGCAGGACTAGCCGAACCTCCAAAACAGACATCACTGATGGCGCTTAGTTTCAGAGAGGGGCAGAGGCTGCAGCAGTGACCGCAGCTTCTGCTCCCTGATGTCGGCTCATTCGAGTATAAAAGCATGCACTGGCGAATCTCAAACAAAATGTCATGGGGCGTTACAAAAAAAAAAAAAAGACAGGAAGTCAGAATGTAGAGGGTACGTTATGGAATTTTTCATTGAAGTATATTAGAAAACAATATTAGATTATTACACTGAAGAGATATACATTTAATATGAAATTCACTTTTGGTTTCGGACCGCCCCTTTAAGTTCAGCCCATTGGTTTGGCCCTCCACAGCAGTGCCAGTTTCTCACGTGGCCCCTTGGGAAAAATTAATTGCCCACCCCCCTGCTCCACTGATGCGCGTTTCGCTCCAGCTTCTTCTGGGGGTGTGCTGGGGGTGGGGAGAAACTGGCAATAAAACAATACACGTTTTGGACACTATATAACAGCACCAACAATTGGACACAAATAGATGGATATAATTTGTACATAACAATACATTCTATGGAGATATGTGACGCAGTGAAGGGATGATGTATTCAATGAAAGTAAATAATTCTAAAATATACATAATTAAAAGTATACATCAATCACAAATGTCCATTAATCAAGAGGACTGACATTCTGTCTAGTGACGATTGATGACAAAAACAAAATCCAGCTGATGTCTCCCCCACATCCACACTAAAAAAAATCAGTCACTAACGAGCAAATGGAAGGTCTGAGCTGGAATTGGATTTCCTAGAATGACATAGTGAATGTTTCCTGGTATGATTGCTTAGTAAGCGCTTCCAAGTTCTGAATTATTGAAAAAATAGTTTTTTCACACTCTTCTTTTTTGCCTCTGGCTGGGAGCTATTTTTTTGTTTCTTCTCAGATGTGGGAGTTTTTCCAGTGACCTTAATATAAAGGACAAGAACACAATGAGAATCTCTACTTGAAATGTAATTGAAAATCATACAAACAGTATAATAGAAAACTAAATGCTATAATAGAAAAAAAACATACATAATATTACAATATTCCATGGCACCAATAAATATTCCATGGCACTTTCCTTGTGAAATGGGGTATACATAATAATAAATAAGTACAACAATCTTGAACAAAATGAGTCACTGACTGGTACAGGATCGGAGAAGACCCTGCCCATGAGGGATCACAGACTACAAGGGATGGGTGAGGATACAGTAGGTGAGGGCAGAGCTGGCTGTGCAATGGTATGGTGGCACGAGGGTTACTGCAGTTTGTAGGCTTGTCGGAAGAGATGTCCCAGGCCGAAGGTGTAGATGGAGAAGAGCAGGGGTCCTAGAACTGAACCTTGGGGGACGCCGACAGATAGGGGGCAAGATGTGGAATTGGTGCATGATTGGGAGACACGGAATGTCCAGTCTGCTAGGTATGAGGAGATCCAAGATAAGGCCAAGATTGTGATGCCAAGAGATGAGATACCGTAATCTGTAGTAAGAGGGAATGGTCCACTGTGCCGAAGGCAGAGAAGTGTCGCTTGGATTTGCCAGTTAGTAGGTCATTGCTGACTTTAGTGAGTACAGTTTCAGTGGAATCATGCAGTTGGAATCCAGATTGTAAGCGGTCGAACAGGGAGTGAGAGGACAGGTGGGAGGACAGTTCAAAATGGACGTGTTGTTCCAGTAGATTTGAAGCATAGGGGAGAAGTGATATGGCTGATATCTAGACACAGAAGATGGTTCAAGGGAGAGCTTTTTGAGGGTGATTGTGATGTGCTCAGGTTTGGGATGAAGTGGGATGGGATCGGGTCAAGTACACAGGTGGTGAAATGTGATCTGGTGAGTAGAGAGGAAAGTTGATCTTCCATAATGGTGGAGAAGCTGGTTTTGGAGGAGGAACACTGAGTAGTTATGAGGAGGGACTTTAGAGCTGCAGCTGCAGTGGTGGTATATGAAGCGGCAGCAGCATCTGCATTGTGTAAGGAACCTATGTGTTTAAGAGGGCGAAGGGATCCAGAGACTGTGTGCAAGTTTGTGGAGTGGGGATTGTGTGCCTGGAGAGGAGAGGGAAGAGAATGTGAGTAGGTTGTAGTCAGACAGAGTGAGAGGTGAGTTAAAGAGGTTAGATAGGGAGCAGAGGCGGGTGAAGATGAGGTACAGTGTGTGGCCCTTTTTGTGAGTTGCTGTGGACGACCATTAAGCAAGGCGGAAGGAGGAAGTGAGAGATAGAAGCTTAGAGACAGCTGAGTGGGAAGTGTCAATGGGGATGTTGAGGTCATCCATGACAATAGTGGGGATGTCAGCGGAAAGGAAATGAAGTAGCCAGGTTGTGAAGTGGTTGAAGAAGGTGGTGGCTGGTCTTGGCGGGGGGAAGTAAATGACAGCCAGTTTGATGTTGGAGGGGGAGTAGATTTGCACCTCAAAAGAAGAGGGAGTAAGAGTTGATGGGAGTGGGATTTGGGTGAACGAGCAGTTATCTGACAGGAGAAAACCAACTCCTCCACCATGCTTGCTGATGAGGAGGGGGATGTGGCAAATTTGGAATCCACCATAAGAAAGTGCAACTGGAAAAGCTGTGTCAAAGGGGCTTAGCCAGTTTTTGATGATGCCGAGGAAGGAATTTTGTTAGTGATGAAAAGATCATGAATGTATGAGAGGTTGTTACAGACAGAGCGAGCATTCCATAGAGCTCTTGTTAGTGGGACTGGGCAAGCGGGGGCTGGGCGAATGGGAATAAGGTTAGAAAGGTTGTGGAAATTTGTGATAGATCGTGGATTGGAGGTGGTAGTGACTGTGGGGATGTGGTAATAAGGACCAGAAATTGGAGAGATATCGCTGGCAGTGAGGAGGAGCAGAGAAAGTGGTAGCAGGTGGGAGCAGGAAAGGGCATGAGGGGGCTGTCTGTGTTGGAAACACAGGCTTTAATGTTGAGGAAAAGTTCTGAAGAGGAGGTGAGTTGGTTGGGGAGGATGGAGGGAGAGATGACCAGTAAAAACAAGTAGCAAAAATTCACCGCACACTCTAATGAAGTAATTTGCAACCAATAGTGGAATTTTATTTTTGACAAACAGATAAGTGCCAAGTTACAAAACTTGGTCCAAAACCCAGTAAAATAGAAACACCCAACGTTTCGACCCTCCCGGGTCTTAATCATGGGGTTTACTTGGGTTCAAGAGGAATGGGAGCCAGGGTTAGGGAATAGCCATATATAAGCTTCCATGTGGGTAATGGTAGGCTGTAAATAAATGGTAACCTTTGGAGGATATGACGTGTACCATGTAATGATAGGCAATGGGTTAGGGGTAACCTTAAGAGGTTTGAAAAGGAGGCCCAGTAGAGTCCTGTGCAATAAAAGGCGTTGCTTTTTGTGTGTAATATTTTTCGTATCCGGTATGGTAAGATAAACGTATTGCTGCGCACTTATAGTCAGAGTATTGCCAATCATAGGTGGCCAGCTGTGGAAACTGCGTCCTGAGGCTGTAGGACCGTCCGGGATATGCTTGCGCCCTGTTCCCCTGGCCACAAAAAGCATGAGCGCACAAAAATGCAACAGAGTGCATTTGGCGCACGTCGGCGCAGCGCAAAAAGAGCGCATGCGCCGGCAAAACCATACCAGCGCACGGCCAGCATACCCAACGCTAAATATAGGGTATGCTGGTCGCATGCAGCGTCATGCGCTCAGAGGAGCTGACCGGAGGGGGCACGGCCAGGGGCGGAGCTTAGCGGCGGTCCTGCACTGCCCTTGGTAACGCTAGTGTGAAACTAGCCTTACTGCATTTTTTTGCAGTGTTGCAGTTACCAAAACAATCACAATTCTGTAATTTCAATTATTTTCTCGTTATTCCTTTTACCAGTTGGGTCATTAATTTTATACTTCGATAGATCGGACTTTTAGTGATGTAGAGATGCCAAATAAATTTGGATTTTTATATTTTTATTTCCAATTGAATAAAAGAGTGTTTGTTTGAATATATTTGAATATTATTGTTAATATAATTTAAAAAAAAATTAGGTTTTTATTTTTTCTGTTGCTCTTAGGGGCAGAACCTAGCAAAAAGGCAAGCTCAAATTCTAAGCCGGCGTCAATGACAGGGAACTGACATATGTCAGCACTTCAGATAGTCCCAGGGTGGAGAGGGTTAATGCCACCAATTAGTTATGTGGAAATAGAAAGTAGAAAGTTGGGAGGAGCAAAGCCTATGTATAAAGTTCCAGCCACAGTTTGGTGATCAGAGGAGTGGGGTTTGCCAGGCAGAGAAGTTGGGGGTTACTGCAGAAGACATAGATGAGATCTGAGGAAGTGTCCTACAGAATTGTTTGTCTACCCCTCAAGGAGGAGGAAAATCCTTTGCCCTTAAGTGTGGGATGCCAAGGAGGCCCTATGGGAATGCTCATGAGGATGACGAAGCAGATGATGGAAGTGATGCTGTACTAAATACAATGAAGGTTTGCAAGGTAGCTGGAACATTGTGTCCACTGGGGAGTAATTGCCCGGTATCAAGTGTATAAGATAGGCAAAGCGTGAAGGGCAGATTCCCAGAAGATAATGATGGAGCTTAAAGTGGACATTTCAATCACCGGTTTGAGCATGGTAGAACTATCCACATGAGGAAATAATGGCTACAGAGCTGAGAAAAACTAAGTATTTATTTTGTTATATCTCCTTTCTATTGTGAAGATATTAGCACATAAATTTTCTGTGCTAATTTCTGCTTAAACCAAGGGAGTCTTCTTTAAAGGCGTGTACTTTTACCACTGTATGACATTGACCAATCATAAGTGGGAGGCCTCATGTAGGGGAAAGAAAAGAACCCCCCCCCCCCGAAGAATGTCAGACCCGGATTTCTCTGTGTGGTATGGTAAGACATGTAATGATACACACGTGTGCGTGATAAAGAGGAGCTCCACTGAAATATCACAACGAGTGCAGACATTTGGTCAGTTATCCAGGTTCTTTGCTCGATTTGGCAGGAATTAAGCCGTTTACATCTTTGTATAAAGGAGTTATCACACCATAGTAAGAATAGTGATGAATGCTTCTAGTGAATATTTGTTAGGAAGAGGAATGAACACCGTGATTTGACATTTGCTGTAAAGAGGCATTGAAAAGAAGAATATTTTGGTGCTGGTTCTTTATTGACCATCAGGTTCTCTTTACATTCTGTATCTTTACTGTAGATCTCTATGGTCATTTACCTCTGGTGTATGGTAATATACAGACACGGAGGGGCATTTCTAATACCTTATTAGTGGTAACAGAAGCATTTTCTTTGTTCTTTTTCATAGTTGAACCTTTTCTTTTCTTTATCTCAGTTCCCGGTGTCCATATAATATTCTAAGAGACAGATGAAAAGAAAACCAAATCACTTTAATGTCTCAAAGCTAGAATAAACCTGTAGGCCTCAAAGAAATTTTCTTCTTTGACCAATCTGGACTTTTCAGAAGGCTAAGGGCTTGTGCAGATTATCGGATAAGAACTATTCATGGCATTGATGGATAACACTCATATCTATGTTATTCTGTGCTTTGCACATGTCCAATTTTTTCATTGGACCAAGTGGTTCAAGTTAAAAAAAAAACTCCAGCGTGCCTCCATGAATTGGAGGGCACTCATATATTCATGTCTATGGCTCCGTGAAAAAAAATGGACTGCACTTGGTTGACATCCGAGTGTGGTCTGATTTCCATGGACTGACATAATGGAGAAGGTGGAGAAACTTTCCCCTTTTGTTTTCTCCCCATCTCCAAAGAAGTCTGGTCAAACTTTGGTCAAAGTCTGCAGAACAGGATAGGTCCTACAGAAAGAGATGATCTTTGTAACTGTTCTTCACTATGACCAAGAAATGAATGCTCTGAGCAGAGGACACCCTCTATAGAACCATCAAAAATGTAAAAACTATTAGCATTCAAAAAAAGATAGAGATTGGCATACCCCTGGATGTTTGGGTCTGGCGGAATAGCTAAAAAAAAGTTCAGGTTCTAGCAAAGTGCCAGAATTGGCGCCTCTAATAGAGGAGCCTCTTCTGGGAGGCTGCAGGCTGCTATTTTTATACTGGGGGGCAATACTATGGCCCCTTACCCGCCTGAAAATATTTAAACAATTAAAAAACAGCATGGGGACCCCTCTATTCTTGATAACCAGCCTTGCTAAAGCTGACAGCTGAGGGTTGCAGCCCGCAGCTGTCAGTTTTGCCTGGCTGGTTTTCAAAAATACAGGGGAACCCACATCTTTTTTTTTTAATTATCTATTCAGAGCGCAGGGGCCAGCTGATGAATTTGTGGATATTTCTCGCGCTGCTGCGTTTGGAAGACGACGATACTCCGGAATTTATTCGAACATGCGTTTTTTCTATTCAACGAGTTTCAAAGTGTCAAACGCTTCTTCAGGAAATGATCATATACCAAATGGTTTAGTATATGGTCATTTGCTGAAGAAGTCCTTAACACTTTGAAATACTTGGAATAAAAAAACGCATGTTCGAATAAACTCCCGAGTCGCGTCATCTTCCAAACGCAGGAGCGCGAGAGACATCCACAAATTCTTCCTAGTCTTCTATCTCCCCCGTGGATCCGCAGCAGCTGTACTATGATTTGAAAACGCTTTCAAATCATGGATCAGGTTAGCGTAATTTGATTAATAAATTATAATTGTATGTCAGATAAGACCCTCTTTGTGCTACTGTCTCCATAGTGTTTTATCAAGTAAAAAAAGGTGGCGCTCCAAAAGAGCTGGAGTGACAGAGGCTTCACATCAACAAATACTTTTTAGCCTAATTTGCATAGGAATTCAAATGATAATTTTTCAGTAGGGGAAGGAATGAATTGACCACCAGGTAAAGATGTTGCAGGACTTGTATTTGAAAGAGCAAAATATGCATATGAATAGTTTGGGGTGTAAAATCTTGCTGACAGATTCCCTTTAAAGAGAACCTGTCAGCACAATTTTATATGGAAAAGTAAAGGCATAGCTGTAATTAGATTAGATGTCGGTGCGCAGGGGCAAGTGTTATGATTAGGTCACTGAGGAGGAGAGCAAGCCCAAGCTAAGGCACAGAAAACCAGAGAGGTTGGTAACTAAGCACATTGCAGACCCCTGATCCTATCCACAAACTAGCAGTAGCCGTCAAGCATACCTACGATGCCCTAGACGCCTCGGCACAGCCGGAGAGCTAACTAAGCCTAAAGCAAGAAAGGGGAAATCTAAACTGCCCCAGAGCAAACCCCAAAGGAATAGATAACCCCCAAACATATATTGCCGGTGAGACAAGATGAAAACACAAACGCAGGTAGGAAAATAGACTGAGCAAATGATGGGGCCCACACTGACTAGACAGGACAGGAAAGGAAAGACACTGTCTGCAATCACGCAAAAAACCCTGCAAAAAGGTCCAACACGTCTGATGCAAAAATACTGAAGTCGCACGACTTCACCCAGTATATCAGCACTCTGGTATATTCTGAAAGCAGAGCAAAAAGAGGCCAATCTAATAAGGGGCAAAAACAAACTGGCACAAGCAGTAACATATGGATGGAGATTCAGCACAGCCCCAGCCGGAGCTGGCTGACCCACACAAAACTGAAATAGACAAAACCAGATCAAATGTGAACAGAATAGCAAAAGAACACTTAGCTGAGCATGCAGGGACTGAGCTGGAAACTAAGACCTCAGGAGGCAGGAAAAAATCACCAGCAGGGATAGAGGGAGTCGGCTGTCTTAAATCCAGTCTGAAACCCCAGATCTCCAATCGTCGTCCTCATTATCAGGTGGCAAGCCTCTGTTAATCAGATCAGCTCCATTACCTCCAGTAACCACCAGAGGGAGCCCAGAAAGAACTCGCAACCCCTCCGTCAACCTGACCAGCTCCACCACCTTCAACAGTAACCAGAGGTAGGCCAGAAAGTGAATTCACAACAGGCGGGATTGTGCGCTGGATCTTCTAGTCCCTGTCTGTAATTCTTCACCCCTCGATGTGCCTCCAGGCTTTGAATGACAGGTCACTGTTCATTTCGAACATAGGTGGCTATTCAGTCACAGCCCGGAGGCAGGTAGAGAGGCCGGTGAATCACAGGCAAGGAAGAAACCGAGTGCACTGTGCACCGAAATCTAATTAGTGGAAAACTTCAAATGGTACTTACAGTATGGAAGAACCACAAAGTGAATTCCCTAGGAGTATGTCTTTGGACTGTGGAAGGAAACTGGAGACCTTGGAGGAAGCCCAGGCAAACATGGGGAGAACGTACAAATAGACACTGGCCAACTCTGGCTATTAACGCCTTAGTGGCCAGGCCTTTTTAGCATTTGCGTTTCTCCTTTTCAGTAGTCATAATTTTCTCTTATTTTTTTCATTGACATGGTTGTATGAAGGTTTTTTTATGCAGGACTCATTGTATTATTTTTTTTAGTGTTGTTTTGGAGTACACAAATTAAATATAGAAAAAAATCATTTTTTATTTTGGTTTGTTCTTTTATTTGTTTCTATTTTTCAGTGTTTAAAATTCATGCCGAATAACCCATTAAGTTAATTCTCGTGGTTACTATGATCATGTCATACCTAATATATGTACTTATTAAAATGTATAGTCTTTAAAAAAAAAGTCTTATTTTTTTGGTGGGGACTTTTTCTTATTTTTTCCAGATCTTTTATATACTATATATGTGCATATTTTTTAACCTAATTTGCACCCCAAGAAATCTGAAAAAACTATCTAGGAAATAAACAAGCCCTCGTACAACTTTATTGACAAAACCCCCATTTTTTTTGTGTATAAACTTATGATTTTTTTTCACTACTTAATAATAAAAAAGACTCTATACAGGTTTGGTATCGCCATGATTATACTGACCTGGAGTAATATGTTTCCAGGTTATTTTAACCGTACAATGAACACCAAAAAAAAACAAAAAATTAAAAAACAGTAGTGGAATTGTATTTTTTTTTTCAACATTTTATAATTATTTTTTTACATTTTTGGGGACATTATATGTGAAATCAATGGTGTCATTCGAATCTACAAAATTGTTCAGCAAAAAAATAAGCCCTCCTACTGTTGTCGATGGGAAAATTGAAAATAAAAGGTTATGACTCCAGGAAGAGGGAAAAATACCAATGAAAAAATGAGAATTGGCTGCATCTTTAAAGAGTTAAAGGGTTGATATTGACTTTAAGGATTTCTGCCTCCAATCGGTGACTTTAAAGTTCCCATCCTCTTCCATTCTGAAGAGACCACTGGCATAGATGGCTAAATAATTTTAATGTCCCTGCAGCGCCACTCCAGGTGAAATGAAGCATTGTGCAGTTCCATAGATGTACTGTCTGTGTAATGAAGGTCGGGGCAGGAGAGACAGGTGGATTAGTAGGACAGCACAGTGTAGGATAGACTGGAGTGGTGCCAGAGTGCTGGAGGGGAGGCCAGAGAGTAGGAGGTTGCAGTAGTCGAGGCGGGAGATGATAAGGGCGTGCACTAGTGTTTTTGTGGTTTCATGGTTGAGGAATGCGCGGATCCGGGAAATATTTTTGAGTTTGAGGCGGCAAGAGGAGGCAAGGGCTTGGATATGTGGTTTGAAAGGTAGGGCAGAGTCGAGGATCACCCCAAGGCACCGAGCGTGCGGGACTGGGGAAAGAGAGCAGCCATTGACATTGATGGATAGGTCTGGTGGAGGGGTAGAGTGAGATGGGGGAAAGATGACGAATTCTGTTTTGTCCATGTTCAGTTTGAGAAAGCGAGCAGAAAAGAAGGCTGAACTAACCACAGTTAGTTACTATGCCCTGGCAACGCTGGGCTCTTCAGCTAGTAAACTATAAGAACGGGTTTTCTAAACCGAATAACCCCTTCAGGTTTGGTAATTCTAACTTTCTGGAGGACAATCAATAATACAGGAGTTGAAATACATGAAAAGAAAAGAAGTTATCTAAATTTACACAGTAAATCAGTACAGGGACACTTACATTGAGTTTACATGGTGTCATTTTCTGGGAAAAAAAATAGTAAACAGAGCACAAGTCAGTGAGTCATATGTCAGTGCCATAATCATTATTACCGGACATGAGCTCACCATGGCATCAGATTCTATCCCCAGTTTGGTGATGCTTGTGTAGTCTGCTCATCTTCTGTGTGATTTTCTTTAGATTAGGTCAGGATCCTACATTGGCTTAGAATCCATTTAGACGCCATTCTTGTTCCACAGCCCTTTTTTTCTAGAGTTTAAGCCCTCATGGGCAGGTCTTCTGGTCCCACTACTCTTGAGTGACAGGTCTCTCCCTATACCTGTACACATGTAGGGAGAGATCTGTCACTCAAGAACAGCGGGGAGTGAAGAAGCCACAGGGGACCTGCCTTTTGGACTTCTCAACTGAGCAGCTTCTTAGAATTGAATGGAGGGGCATTCGTTTGCTAAATTATGCCGATCCCAGTGGTCAGACCACCACCAATCAATAAGTTACCTCTTATCCCATGGATGCCCTGATTATAGAAAATATTGGAAAAATGATCGTAGAAGATCCAAGCCCCCCAGTCCACACCAATCCTGCATCATTCCAGCAGATTTCTACCGGACAACTGTTCTACCTCTGGTGTACTGCAGACATGTGCGGGGATGTAACTTACCTCTTCTGTGCAGATAGGACTATACTTGGGATCAGCGGTATTCTGATGAATAT
Organism: Dendrobates tinctorius; assembly: GCF_039654945.1. Taxonomy (NCBI): domain Eukaryota; kingdom Metazoa; phylum Chordata; class Amphibia; order Anura; family Dendrobatidae; genus Dendrobates; species Dendrobates tinctorius. Next base: position 16,864,578 of record NW_027361722.1, on the reverse strand, counting down.
TTGCCTGAGTCTTCTCCAGAGCTGGTCTCTTCAGTTTCTTTATATCAGTCCCCGGTGTCCCGTGACAATTCTAGGAACCAATCATAAATGTAATCTGCGTAAATCATCAGCAGTAAATATGAATAAAATAAATGTGTGTGGGGGAATCGCCATTTGCTAATCTTCCAAAAGCCTATAGTTCTTTTTTCCGTGACTGCAGACTCTCTGTAAATGCGCAAAAGGTTTATGTAGTATAAAACAGGAAACACTTGGAGGAGGGGGATGCGGCTGCAGCAGAAAAACTGAAAGCTATGACCAGGGAGCTGTGGGAGGAGCAGTTAGTTTGTCTCATCCTGTGTGTGAAGTTGCATAAGGGGAGCAGGAGGATATTGTAATTCAAAAAATTGTTGCTTTATCTAATCTATCAGGGAAAATTAATATTCACTGGTAGGACAATTCTTTAAACACAGTTTTTTTCTTTAATTTTTGATCTTCTCTATCAAAGTTATAGAGCTGCAGCAAAATCCTTACTTATTCTACTCTGTGTAACCCATACAATAAAACATTTCCTATTTTGGCAGAGTGGCTGTCCGCTCTGAAGGAATATAGATGAGCTGCAGCCGATCAATGGCTGCTGACTGGTTGCAGTGGTAAAGTGATACAATAATGTAATGTGACCTGTTGAAAATAACAGAGCTCACTTTTCAAGGGTGGTAGTACTTTGGCAGAGGAATATAGATAGTTTTTATTTTCTATGGGCCCTATTATGCTGGGTGGTGAACAACCCCTTTACGGTCCCCATACACATCAGACTAAAGTCTGGTAAACTCACAGTCTAATGTATATGATGACCTCCCTATTCCACCAGAATGTCAAATCCTTCTGTTCGGGGCAGAAATAAAATGCTACCAGAAGAGTCTCGCAGCGTTGAGCGTTATTGATAATGGGGAAGGACAACACCTCCGAGGAGTTTGCCCATGTATGCATGTTTCCTCCAAGTTCTCCAGTTTCCTTCCACACTCTAAAAACATACTGGTAGGAATCTAGATTGTGAGCCCCAATGGGGACGGTGATGATGATGACTCGTCCCACTCCTTTCCCAAAACTTTTTCTTTTCCATGCTCTAGATGATTTGGAAACAAGTGGAGACCTACTGGGACACAAATAGAAGACTGGCCAGGAGATGATCAGAATTAAAACAGGAGAATATCAAAGCAGATGGAGTTGCTTTTTTGTGTGTTTTTTTATGCTTGTGTTGTTTTTTTAATATTTGTGCCTCATAAAATTTAATTATGCAGAAAGAAAACAATTATCCTTTAAAACTCACAGGTGTAGTTTTAGTCCGTGGGGTTGTAACGCCTTTTTCTAATTTGTCGACTTTGTTCAAGGACTTTGACGTTTTCCTGCTAGAAAAAAAATGAAATAAAAAAACAGTTAATAGATAAAAATAGTTAAAAAAGCTGACAATTATCAACAAACTGGGGACGCATTTATTACTAGATGCTTGTACATTACCCCATATTTTAGAAGAAAGAAATGCTGCTACATCTCAGCTCAAAGTGAGCCGGACGAACATTATTTCGGCATCAGCGGGTTAGTGGGGCCCTACGGGATTCATTTATCGTTTATTTATTTGTGCAAAACTTTTTAAAAAGTTGTGATTGATAAATCAACCAAAAACACTTAGAAATCCCATCCCCCCTACAATGACAAACATAGAAAGAAAGACTTTTAGAAAGGTAAAAATCAAAAAAGAATAAATTGCAAAAGAAAAAAAAAGTAGTGAAAAAACACCAAAAACTAAACAAAAAAAGGTGCAAAATAAATGCAATAATGAATCAGACCCACAGTGTTGGCCAGGAGAAAATGACGCCCCCCGTTGGTTTCTTAAACATGACTCGCTCATATTGGTTGGATATGCAGCAGATTTTTCATCAGGCCACCAAAAAGATAAATGACATTTATTTATTTTTTTCATAAGGCAATGTGTGAAACAATCCTAACATACAACCCTTACTTAGTCGCCTCTCTCACACACAATTTCATGCTCCAGTTGGGGTCTAAGGGGTAATGTTTCTCCTTGTGGAGAGTGACATGCCAAGCCTGGCATGTCAGAGTGAGGAGACTTATAAGTCTTATATTCTTTACTTGGAAATTAAACATGCATATAGTCTCTTCAGAGAGGAAGAGGATTAGAACTCTAGCGCCACCTATTGGAAGCAGCGATCCTAAAAGTCAATATCGACTCTTTAACGAGCCTTGCAATATAATTTGGATAAAAGCCAAACCAAAATCTCAATTTTCAGATATGGTGTTTCAGGGTGTTGCCCCTCATCAGTGCAAAGTATGAGATCTGATTTGGCTAGGTGAGAGGCTTTGGACTGAGTTCTAAGGGGTAACATTTCTCCTAGTGGAGAGTGACAAGCCAAGCCTGGTATGTCAGAGGGAGGAGACTTAAAAGCCATGCATGTTCCTCTGGGAAATTAAATATGCAAATTGTCTCTTCAGAGAGGAAGAGGACTAGAACTTTAGTGCTACATATTGTAAGCAGCGATCCTAGAAGTTAGTATCAACTTTTTAACAAGCCAAATATAATCTCCAGTTGGCAAACCTTCCGTACTAATCAAGCTAAAATCGGTGCAAAAACTCTGTGATCACTAAATGTCTAAAAAAGAAATCTGGCTCTGAAGACAAATCAAGCTGGCCCTTATGTTCCCTACGTGATGAATATGCTGTGAACTTTTCAGTCTTGAGCGTCAGGCCCCAAAATTGAGGCGTAACACAGCAGCAGAAAGTGGATGAGATTTTAACTCATCTTATGCACAAACTTCAGAAAGTTTGCAGCTAAAAATGATCTACAGCGTGAACCTTAAAGAGACCTATCGTCTCCAGAAAATGATTTATAAAGTAAAAGCACGGTAGATCAAAATATGAAACATTCCCAAAATAAATATAATTACTAGGAAAACTCGAAAATCCTTGTTAAATGTAGTAATGGAATCTGCCCCATTAGGATAGGAATCTACAATCATATATCTTATCTTAATATCTGAACTAATAAAATCTTTAAATATTTATTCCATACTTCTATGAACACTGAAATGTAAAAAAATAAATTCTAGTGGAAATTTGGCTGTTTTAGGTCACTTCACCTCCCCAAAAAATGAAATAAAATAAATCTACAAAATTCTGGGTAAGTAATGGAGAGGTGTCTTAGTGACACCTCTCCATTACTATCCGGGCTTAATGTCACCTTACAATACAAAGGTGACATTAACCCCATATTACCCCATATGCCACCGCTATACGGCAGTGGGAGGATAAAGGCTAAGTGCCGTAATTGGCACATCTCACAGATGTGCCTTTTCTGGGGCGGCTGGGTGCTGGTATTTTTAGCTGGGGGAGGGGTCAATATTCAAGGCCCCTTCCTAGGCTATTAATATCAGCATGCAGCTGTCTGCATAGCCTTTCTGGATATTAATTATAGGGGGACCCCACATCATTTTTTTGGGGGGGTTCCCCCTTTTTTAATAGCCAGTAAAGGCTAAATATACAGCTGCGGGCTTATATTCATAGCCTGGGAAGATCCATGGGTATTAACTCCTTCACAGGCTAGAAATATCGCCGCCGGCTGTCGGCTTTCCCTCTCTGGTGAAGAAAATTGCACAGGAGCCCACGCAATTTTTCTCACTTGGAGGAGGGAACTTGTGGAGGCAATAAATAGGCTTCAAGATTATTTATTCCTGAATTTCATGCCCTGGATCCATAATATGTCCATTTTGCAAGGCTACGATAAAATCTCAGCGTATGCATGCCATACAGATTGCACACGGATGTCACACGGATACTTAGATACGAGGAAATCGCATCCTCGCATTGCAAACAGATTACATACGGATCACTGTTCAGGGAACATTTGGCCATCAAAATCGGACCGAGTTTTTATACGTTGTGTCTGACTCCGGCCTTAGTCAGAGTCTAGGCCGCAAAACATGCATATGTGACTCCAGCTCAAGAAAGGTATCAAAGTGTTAGAACTTTGAGTGTTGGTTGTATGCCCATCACCAAGTCAAAAATTGCAAGTTGTTCTATTGGTATTCATAAAATTACCATATAACCGTGCATTGCCTTGCTGTCTAGATCTTGACCACATGACGCACAACCTTCATGTTACATTGGTATGATTGTCATTCATCCTATCTGATTACATTGATAAAGGGATTCTCCATGGGAAAAATTACTATTTGTTAGTAGGGTTCTTTGAGTATTATCTGATTACAAAGTTTCTGTGTTCTGGACCTCCCAATAATCAACTGTAACCTGTGGGGTAAACCTGACAGTAAAAAGTGTTCAATTTTCCTGCAGCACCTCCAGAGGGGAAATAGAGTATTACACAGATTCCATTCACATGAATGGGACATTTTTGAAGAGAAGTACTTGAGAAATTTACTTTAAGTCCACCACATTATGCACGATATGGTGTCACTTACCTGAGTGCTAAGTAATATGCAATAAGGAGAAGAACCGCAGCTAGGAATACTAGGATTGCAGATGATAGAATTATGATTTTGAAAAAGTGACTGTTCTTATTTCGGAGATCTAGGAAATTGAGACATATAATTGCAATAACAATGGTGATAGCTACAGGGCCCCCGTGACAGTAATAACCACAGTGTCCAGCATAACAGTGATAGCTACTGGATTCCCAAACAGCGACAGCCACAATGTCTCCACTACAAACAGACACAATGGTCCTAAAAGAGTGACAGCCACAGGACCCTTAACAGTGAGAGCCATGGTTTCCCCATAATAGAGGCATCCACAATGTTCCCATAATAGTGACATAGTGTCCCCATAACAGTTACACCCCATATCAGTGAAAACCATACAACCAGTGACAGCTACAGGACCGTCCACAACAATGACAGGCACAAGATCCGAATACCAGTGACCTCCGTCACAGAACCACATACTGATGAGAAGCAAAGGACCTCAATACTAGTGACCACCACCCAACCTTCATAATAGTGACTAGCAGAAGACCCCAACACCAATGACAGCAGCAGGGCCACCTTATGCGGCTGTCATAAGGGTCTACATGTGGACTCCATTCTCCATGGCCTCTTCCTGTGATCCACTGTCGTTCAAGACGAACACATCATAGAGTCTCTGGTTACCTGGAAATGCCAACATCATAAGATGATGGGGCTGTCGATACACAACCTTCCAACTTACCTTCTTCTTGGACACTGTTGGACCCATAATCTACAAAAAATAAACGTGAGTTATTACTATAAGCGACGAAACTCGCATTGTAAGAAATGTTCAGTGCGTTTCACGCAGGCTTCAGGGGACCATCTAATAATGGGCAAAAAAAAAGTCAATACTCGGCTTATGATGACTCTCCACTTTTTAACACCACTTTGTGTTTGGGTCCAAATTCATAATAAACTTCTGAACATTTCTTTAGAGCAAAATAAACTACGTTTTTACGACAGTGAACAAGAAATTGCTTGTAAAGACACGAACTCTGATTCATCAAAGCTTTTACGCAACGCAAGGCTACATATGAATTTAGAGTCTTTTGTCGTTTTCTTGCCATTTTCATCCAGCTCCAAAAATGGGTAAATCTGGGGGTAGGCTGGGACATGGCAAACGCCATTCATCAAATTCATGACTGAGAATGGCATTCTTAATGCCACAAATCTTAGCTAGTTAAGAAGTATGTGCCCCAAGGTGCCACTGGCCCCGATTCACCAACAATGTTCACGCTGATCTTGATAAGGGGACATGCTGGAGTCAGACATTCCTGATTCATTACGAGGCCTCAAATCAGGCACACTTGAAAAGTGGGGTGCGCCTCACCATATTCAGGCAAAATGTTTGATCAATTGTTCTGCGCACATAGAATTCTTATTGACCTGTATAAATAGACCATTAAATGGCTGCCGATCGGCTTGTATATAGCCAATCAGCAGTCATTTAATACTTGTGATCAGCCCGTCCAAACAAGTCTTTAGACCCAATGGCAAGCTTCTACTACCAGCCAGTATGGAGGACACAAGAGTGCCAATGGCCGCTCTTTTCCCAAGTGGACAAGAGTTCCCTAGATAAATACGAGCTTGTGCTCCTACTTGGGAAGACCTGGTGTAGTGTTGGGTGTGACCTACTGAGGAGACTCCTAAGAAGATCATACCCATGAAGAGGTTGAAGGTCTGCGCCTGAGACAGAAGGGATATCAAAATGAGTGTTGCATGAGGATAGACCAATTATTGCTTCTATGGAGGCAACAGGACAGCCATGTAATGTTGCTACCACCTGTTGTGAAACTGTCAAAAGTTCGTAACAGTGTGGTCTTGCCTCTTTTCATGTCTCTTTCTCCAGTCTCGGCCCAACGTACCCACGGAATGACCATGAGTTACCCCCCCTGCTCCTGGGTAAGCTTTACATAGTTATTGGGTCCAATATAAACAGCATCCTCCTCAGCACGTCCCCTATAGGCATCCTAGTCTTACCTTGGTAGGTCTCGTTGTGTTTAGATGATTTTGCCCCTGTGCCACATAAGAAGACAAGAGACAATCTCGTTTAGTCCATGTTACAGAATTTTCTTTCAAATTAATCCTATTGTTCATGTTAAATCAAAATTTTGAGAAAAACAAACAAAATTGACTTTTTCTTTAGACTAATATCTGAGAACAGGAAATTTAAGGAATTGGTCTTTTTTGACCCAAGAAGGGATTACTAAGGACTGGATAAAAGATGCCAACAGTTTTGTAAGTATATTTTCATACAGGGGTTATCTGGAACTCTTATTTTTTCTCATGGAGCTGACAACTGAAAGGCATGTATTTGCTAACTGCCTGCCCATTCTACCCGATGCCGCGGCACGGAGTGATCACAGACACTGCTGGCATTTCTGCTGCTTCACATCAGCAGAGCAGCTCTTCCTCTTCTGGGTTGTTCTATCGGCGTGACGTGACTGCCAACAGCATGTCAATTGACAGCCTGCTCCCCGCAGTTATGAAGCGGGGAGCTGGCAGTCAATCAGCATGACATTAGCAGTGATGCTTCGCCAACAGAGCAGAGTCGAAGAGAAGATGTTGCTCTGTCATGACCAGAAATCACAGAATCGCCAACAGGAGTGATCCATGACCTCTCTGGGCTGTCAGAGATTGGCACTGGGCAGAATCTTAGCAACTACCCGCATGTACGTTCTTAAGTCCATAAGAAAAAATAAAATATTGCCGGGAAACCAAGGTAAGCTTCTAAATGGGGCAACAATAGTAAAGTCCTGCCTTAGCAATCACATAGGCAAGTCACGGTGAGTGTTTGTGATGGGTCACTTGCTCGTCCCTTATTTTCTTAAGATGGCACCAAACACTTTTGCACACCATTGTCCGTTTTCACGTGAATATTTGGATCGGTTGAGCCTTATTTTCGAGCTAAATTCAGCCTCAGCCTCATGTCCTCACCTTTGTCGTACACTATATTGCAGCTTATTTCCGCTTGTTCGGGAAGTGTTGACAGCAAGTAGTGCAGCGTGCTTGTGACCCTGATAAGATCGCCAGTCGTGTTCTCCTTCTCTTCTCTACTTATAGGTTGTCCTTCGTTATTCCAGGTGATTTTCGATTTCTGTGGTCCCGATGCGTTGCACTCCATGCTAAATATTTTATCCCCATCTTTATTTGGAAAAAAAAAGTTATAAAAAGTTTATGTCCTTGATCTAAAGTCATTGTGTAATACATGTGGCTTGTTTTGTAGCTAACAGCCAACTACTGATATATTTTTTGCATACACTATTCTGCCATCTGTAGAGCATCCCCATGAAATGGCCATCAAGGTGGAACTATTAGGCTATGAGCAAGCAGATTTTTTTTTTTTGAGGTGTTCAAAAATGTTGAGAAGAATGCTTCAGGAAACGCCCCTTCTCGGGAAGTTTTTAGAAGAGCCCATTCTTTTCTCGAAACGGTTTTGAACAGTTTTTGGAAGCATGTGTGGGCACTGAGTTTTTTTGATGAGTTTTTGGAGAAGAAACTCCAAGTTTTTGATGTGGATTTGGGTACATGCAAGCAGAAAAAGCCTGAAAAAGTGCAGCCAAAGTGTCCCATAAAATGAACATAATGTGCTGCAATGTCAAAATGACATCTGTGCCCATGTTCTAGCTTAAGTCACTTCCTTTAACTGCCTCAGGGTTAGTAAAGTGACATGCTCGTGAATAATGAAGGCAAAACCAGCGATGAAGCTGCCTCAGGAAAACAACCGCTAGTACTTCCAAAGCATATTCGCCTGGGAAAACTCAGCGGCTGCACCGGCGCCTAAATTATGCCAAGTGCACATACTGTTGTCGAGTTTTTGCTCTGTTTGGGCTCCAAAAACTCTTAAAAAACCTCACTGTGAACTTTTTTTTGCACCCTTTAATTTGGAAAGTGCCCAGTTTTGAGCAGACTCCATCAGAAGCCACTCTACAGAATTTTTTATACTAGGTGTGTTTGAAACTTGATTTGAGATAAAAAAAAAACGATTGAACATAAGAACATCAAAGTGGTTTTACAATAAAAATTTGTTTAAAAAAATCTTCAAAAGCCTTGGGCGCACATAACTTTAAGGATATGAGCACATGACATCTTTTAGACATCAAGAAAACATCGGTGGTTAGAAGATGCTCTAAAAGACAAAACACGAGTATAGCAAGTCGTTTAGATGTTGCTGGGTACATCAGTACCAATACAAGACACGGAAACCCAACTGAAACCCAAGAGAAGGCAACATAAGCTCTATGTGATCTTCTGCTTTATACCTAGGACATGTCACCTGAGCAATGTGGCTCGATTGTCCCTATAAATCAGGTTTAAAAAATAATTGACGCGTAAAAATGTATTCTTTTAAGGATGACTTTGAAAACCTTGACTATCACCTTTAACACTTCTCTTAGATCTTGCTGTTCTGCGTAGATGGAAGTTACACACCGGAGATATATCATCATTAAGCCATCTACCGATCTGCACGATGGTCCCATCTGGTTCTGGTAGTTGGGTCTTTATCTCTGGAGGGTCTAAGGTTATACTGACCTCTGCTGAACTCTTACAAACCACTTCTTTGATTCCACCTAAGAGTTGAAATTTGAGCAAAGTGGAGTTTAATACATGTTTTCCACATTTGTTACATCTTGGTACCCCTGAATTGTATGTACGGAACGTACATTATCTCCTGTAACGTGCTTAGTGAAACAGCAAGAATACAGTGGGTACGGAAAGTTTTCAGACCCCTTTAATACCAGCTCTGTGACCATTCTTGACTGGCCCAGCCAGAGCCCTGACCTAAACCCAACTGAGCATCTCTGGAGAGCCCTGAAAATGGCTGTCCACCAACGTTCACCATCCAACCTGACGGAACTGGAGAGGATCTGCAAGGAAGAATGGCAGAGGATGCCTAAATCCAGGGGTGAAAAACTTGTTGCATCATTCCCAAGAAGACTCATGGCTGTTCTAGCTCAAAAGGTGCGTCTACTCAATACTGAGCAAAGGGTCTGAATACTTTCTGTAACCACTGTAGATCCTTCTGAATCCTTTCTCTGCCTCTAGTGATAGCTATCCCTCCTAGTTTGGCATCATCCGCAAATTTGATTAGTTTTCCTTCAGTTCTGCACTTTCCCACGAACAGGCTACCATCTTGTTTTTACTATGGAATTCCAATCTAGGCCTCTGTTATAATTTTTTTCTCTAAGAAAATGACTGTGGATTGTTTCTGCTTATGTATGAATTTTTGTCTCTCTTCTCCGAATATATTAGAGAGTGCAGGAAAAATACTGTCTAAATAGGAAGCATCATATAAACCGAGCATTTGTATTTTCACCGTATCCGCTATCAAGATATTTTTCTGTCGACATATCTCTGTATATATGTATGTAAATGATTGGGATGGCCATTATTAAAGACATTTTTTTCATTCACTGCAAATTGATTGTCGAGTCTTTCCCTTTATAATCTTTCCAAAAATAAACATTTTCAATTAAAATTAAATTTTCCTCTATATTAATTTTTATATCCATTCATAACTTTTTTTTATGTAGTACTTACGCAGTTTTGGTAGGCAACCTTCTTGTCTGAGAGCTCCGTCAGGATATATGTTGAAAATGGCCCTAAAACAAGCACCATCTTCCTTTTCCAGTTGTGAGAGAGCGATGGCCGATATTCCTGGGTCTTTGGTTTCGAGAACTGATAAACGATTTTCATACTGTTTGGAAATCTTAATCCCGAACCTTTTACTATTTGTTACCAAAGTCTCATAAGAATTTCCTTTTCTCTTTTGCCAGGTGACTTGTACGATATCCATAGAAGATGGGATCTCACTTGTTAGATAAGTGATGCCTTCCTCGCTTGTTTTAAAGTTTACTTGGGGCTCACTTCCTAAAATAACAAGTTATGGGCAGAATTATGGAAATGACAGCTACAAAATACACACGCAATATATCCAAAGGTATGAAGCAACCCATTAGGAAACAATGGCATTCATAAAGAGTTGGGAACTTCTCCAGCTGTGCAGCCCCCAATCTTCTGAGAAGATTTCGGAACAACCTCCCCACCGTTCATGAAGCTTCCTCAGGAGTTACATGGCTAGTGCTAAGCATGATGCCGAAGCACAGATATAAAAACTTAAAAATTGTATAAACTATACAGCTTTCAATCTTCTGTGAAGGCTTGCCACTATATTTTGAAGTGTATTTGAGGGAAGTCTTAGCCAGAGAGATCACGACTTATGACAATCCATTTCCAACTGCTGTTCAAACAGCTTCTTCAGGAGTAACTGGGCTATGGTTATGGGTCGCCCTCGCTCACCCAGGGCAGCGGGGTACTCGGTACCGGGCCGGCGTCAGGGGGGAAAGTTTCACAGCAGCTGTGACCCGGTCCATGGCCCTGGGCGCCCAATATCAATGGCGGTGATGTTAATGGTGTTAAAGTTTATATGAATAGTTTGTGACGCCACCCGTGGTGTTTGGCAAGGGAGATGGTAAGCGAACGCTGCATACAGATCCGCTGGGACTGATGGTGTGGTGCAGCAGAGATGGTATAGCTCCCCACAGGTGGAGCTGTAGTCCCAGGGCAGTGTCGGTGCAATGGATGAGGAGAGGCGCAGAATGGTATGGATGCTGGTACCCAGGTGTAATGGTGCGGGAATAACTGGAGGACACCAGAGTATGCGGTTCCAAAGCTTTACTCACTGTTTGCAGTTCACACAACTGCCTGCCTCCGTACTGTGTTCTCCAGCTCAGGGCGCCAGCCAACCTCCAGGCAGGACAGGATTCTCCCTTCCACACTCCGCCAACGTGTACCTTACTGAACGACTCCTCCAATGCGCCTTTAGGTGCGAAGCACTCCAGTACTTAGTTACCCTGGAATGCCTCTCTCTAGGTGTTCCTAGTCTTTACTTGTATGACAGACAGCTGTAGCCTGCTTTGGGGTCTCCTCTCTGCGTCCCGGCTCTCTATTCAGTTGCTGTTGTGTCCCAAGTCTATGAGGGGAGCAAGGCGTTAGTGGCTCACTACTCTTCCGGTGTCTGTTGCCGGACATAAAGATCCAATCAACCTCGGGGACCGGGCCCCGGCCTTTGCGCTCTGGACTGGAAGGGTTCTCTATCTTTCTTTAACCAGCTTCCCACCGTCCTTCTATTCTCCTTCATTCCGATCTGTTCTCTCTCTCTTATGGAAGGTTAGGTTATCAATCTTATCAGTCTCTTTCTCTGTCTTTCTCGTGCCAGCAGCCCAGATCACTGGGACCTGCTGCAGCACGTCCCTCAGACATCCATCTTCTCTCTTCTCTCTCCGACTCACTAACTGTCTGTCACTCTTCCCACTCTTTTGTATTGTCTTACTCCACCCGCCTTCCAGCACATCTCGTGTTACGAAGCAGGGTTCCACGAGGGGTGCTCTGCTAACCCCCAGCCTGAAGCTGTTAGGTGGCCCCACTGAACTATCCTGTGTGTGGAATGCAGGTGTGGAGTGTGGTCAGGAGTTCCCACCTTACCTGGATGGTGGGGCACTACACCTTAGGAGAAGGTGCAGTACCTCTGTGGCGACTCAAGCCTCAGGGGCGCCACAGTTATATATTGCAGTAAAACATTTTAAGGGCTGTAAATGAAGTTTTGTTTGATCTAGTTAGTGATGAGTGATATGCTCATTACTCAAGTTTTTCCGAGCATGCTCGGGTGTTCTCCGAGTAGTTCGGGTGTGCTCGGAGATTTAGTTTGTGTCGCCACAGCTGCATGATTTGCGGCTGCTAGACAGCCTAAATACATGTGGGGATTGCCAAACAAACAGGCATTCCCACATGGATTCAGGCTGTCTAGCAGTCGCAAATCATGCAGCTACGGCGACACAAACTAAATCTCTGAGCACACCCGAACTACTCGGAGAACACCCAAGCATGCTCGGAATTCTCAAGTAACGAGCATACTCGCTCAACACTAGATCTAGTGTCTTAATTTTCCTTTCATTAAATAATAGGGCAGTAAACCTGTTAGGCGTCGGATTTCTGAGACTGCACAACAGGAATCCAGAGCCGTACATCCAGCGGTCTCCAATTCCCCTCCGACCGCTCAGGGACCTGCTCAGCAATCTCAGCGATCCAGGCGTTCTGCTCAGACCCGCTCTCTGAGTCTGGATGTTGCTGCCACCTCTGGTCCAGCAATGGTAGCGCAACCTGCTTTGCAGGGAACCGCTCCTGAGGCTAAGTCCTCTCGCCGTGCTACTGGTCATGCCCACAAGACGACTTGTCACATTGTAGAAGGATCAACTTTATTCTCATTTGCACAAGGAAAGACTAGAAGCAATGGGATGAAACTGAATGGGAGGAGACACAGATTAGATATTAGAAAAAACTTTTTGACAGTTAGTGATCAATGAGTGGAACAAGCTGCCACGAGAAGTGGTGAGTTCTCCTTCAATGGAAGTCTTCAAACAGAGGCTGGACAGACATCTGACTGGGATGATTTAGCAAATCCTGCTTTGAGAAGGGGGTTGGACCAGATGGCCCAGGAGGTCCCTTCTAACTCTACAATTCTATGATTCTATGACCTCTCAGTGGAGAGCAGGGGTCACATGCGCCACTGTGCTTACCGCACCTTACATTAGCGTCCAATGGTGTCCGGTTCCCCGGCACTGTCGTTAAGCGGCTGTACCTTCCGCAGCGCTGCACTCTGCAGCACCTCTTGGCGTTCGCGGCTGCGACGCCACATGCCGGCTGGCCCTGTGAATTAACGGGCCCGGTGTCTACGCCTTATTTTACTCTAGGGCGTCTCTGTGCCTAAATCAGAGTCTGTCCTAGCACCTTGGGTGAAGTCAACCCGAGCGCAGTACTCCGCCTCCTAGCGAGTCTGACATTATCCAGCAGCGGTCTTTACATCTACCGCACGGTGGACCCCGGGCGGCGAACGCACCTCCTATTATTTATATTTGGTGCGTTCCGCTGTCCCTAACATTACACTAGTGCCAGGGTCTGGCTGGTAATGGCAGACCTGCAGCAGCTGCAGCGCTACATTCGTCAGCTGGAGAGCAGTTTGGCGGCTATTGAGGGCACCACCTCAGCCGCGAATGCTGCGCTAGCTGCTGCCCAGACAGTCGTAGAGGCTGTCTCACGCATGCCCGCACTTACGCCGACAATTTCTCGCCTCCCGCTCCCCGACAAGTTTTTGGGTGACAGCGCCACCTGTAGGGGATTCGTGAGCCAGTGCTCTATTCAGCTCGAGTTACTGGCTGCACGGTTCCCTACAGAGTGGGCTAAGGTGAGGTTTATTGTCTCCCTTTTGTCCAACAGGGCATTAGAATGGGCTACGCGATTGTGGGAACGTGATGATCCCGTGGTTCAGGGTGCTGCTCATTCTTCGCGGCCCTGAAGCAGGTCTTTTTGGGACCACGGATCACGCACGATACCTCTCTCCAATTATTATCCCTAACACAGGGGTCGCTCTCGGTTAGCCATTATGCCGTCCAGTTCCGGATACTGGCTTCCGAATTAGAGTGGCCGGACAAAGCATTAGTCCCGGTATTTTGGAGAGGGTTAGCCGAGCACGTCAAAGATGCTCTAGCTACTAGAGAGGTTCCCACAAGTCTGGAGGAACTGATTGCCGTCTCCACCCGCATTGACCTCCGGTTTACGGAGCGCGGACTGGAACGGGCGCAATCCAGACGTAGGGTTAACTTGGCTCCCACCTTCACCGGGCCGCTTAGATATCCCACACAGGAGCTCTCATCCTCCGAACCTATGGAGGTGTCTCGCACCGGCCCCAAGCCACGTCCGATGCGAAGCTCCGTACGTTGTTATCAGTGCCGACAGTTTGGTCACTCGGCTAGCACATGTCCTCAGCGGTCGAAAAAACGACCACGTCCAGTGGCCGTAGGTGGTGGTCAGTCCAATATGGAACCCTTTTCACCCAAACCGGTATTCCAAGATAGTGGGGCTTCCACCTGGGAGACAGAGGTTACCGTGGATTCCGGGGCCGAGGGGAACTTTATGTCCTCGATCTTCGCCAAGAAACACGCTATTCCACTGGTGTTACTGCCCCAACCTCTGACCATCAGGGTGGTTAACGGTGCACCTTTACCATCCCAAGTGACCCATCAGACAGCTCCACTCGGGCTTTCTATCTCACCCTCTCATCGTGAGATTCTGTCCCTGCTCGTTTTGCCAGATGGCATCGACCAGGTGCTTCTTGGGCTTCCCTGGCTCCGTTGTCACTCCCCTCATATTTTTTGGGCTTCAGGGAGTATACGGGGTTGGAGCAAGGACTGTGAGGGAAGGTGCCTGAGGGGCAGTGTTCAGGTAGCTTCCACTGAAGTGCCTGCGGATCTCTCCGCGCTTCCTAAACCTTATCACCAGTACGCGGACGTCTTCTCTAAGAAGTCTGCGGAGACGCTCCCGCCGCACCGCCCTTACGATTGCCCGATAGATCTCCTGCCAGACACAGAACCTCCTAGAGGCTGTGTGTATTTCCGCTATCACTCCCTGAGACAGAGGCGATTTCTCAATATGTCCGGGAGAACCTGGCTAGAGGTTTTATCAGAAAGTCGGTGTCGCCGGCTGGTGCAGGTTTCTTCTTCATACAGAAGAGCGGAGAGTTACGTCCCTGCATTGACTACAGAGGTCTCAACGCTATAACAGTCAAAAACAAATACCCTCTTCCACTGATCTCTGAATTATTTGACAGGTTGCGAGGGGCCCGGATCTTTATGAAATTAGATCTACGGGTGGCACACAACCTGATCCGCATTCACGAAGGAGACGAATGGAAGACAGCTTTTAATACCAGGGATGGCCACTATGAATATTTGGTCATGCCCTTTGGCCTTTGTAATGCGCCTGCTGTCTTGCAGGATTTCGTCAACGACGTCTTCCGCGATATGCTTTCTACCTCGGTGGTGGTGTATCTGGATGACACACTCATCGTCTCGCCAGATTTGACCACCCACCGGAGAGACGTCTGCAGGGTCTTTGACCGTCTGCGGGCGAACTCTCTCTTCGCCAAGCTGGAAAAGTGCCAGTTTGAGCAGGAGTCCTTGCCGTTCCTGGGCTACATCATCTCGGCCCAGGGGTTGGCTATGGATCCGGCCAAACTACAAGCGGTAATGGACTGGCAGGAACCCCATTCACTCAAAGCAGTGCAGCGCTTCTTGGGGTTCGTCAATTATTACCGTCAGTTTATACCTCACTTCTCCACAATGCTAGCTCCTTTGGTTGCTCTCACGAAGAAAGGAACTAATGCTATTGCTTGGTCTGAAGAGGTCTCCAAGGCCTTCTCCTCTATAAAATCTCACTTTGCTGGCACTCCCATCTTACATCGTCCCGATGTGGATAAACCGTTTATCCTGGAGGCAGATGCCTCTTCCGTTGGTGCAGGAGCAGTCTGTTACAGAACCACTCAGCACCCAGAATATGTTGTGCAGTTATATGTATATATAATAGGTTCCATGTGAGATGCATGTCCCTAATGTATCAGCAGTGTCCGCCCTCCCCCTACCTTTGTAATTCCCACAGTAAACATACGCAGGCTCCGGCCACCTGCTGCTTTTGTAATGCATGTCTGGCCTGACGCTTGTCTATTGGCCGGCCCTCTGTATCTGTGTGATATATTCTGTGTCCTGTGAGTAAAGTGTTGTCAGACTGGAAATACATGGAGAAGCAGTGATCTTTTATATGCGCCCATGCACTCAGAGGAATTCCAGCCAGCGTCCTTCATTCAGACTCCAGCCAACGCAGAGCGGACCTCAGAAAACACGGGGTGGTACTGAAAGAGGTACCCCAGCTTGGAAGACCCCGTTACACTGGTGGCAGCCAGCGGATTTGATACCCCTTCTACAGAAGGAAAGGAATGAATGGAAAATAATTACCAGAAGTTAAAGAGGACTACATTAAAAGACCTGGTTGATAGCAGCCATCATGGAACACGACAGTGCAGCACCCCCCAATGTGAATGTGGAGGAGACCGAATTCCAGAGGGAGGTAAAGAACAGACTGGCATTCTATGGCCCAAACCCTGCAGTAGAGATCATACGAGAGGTGATGGCTGATGTGCGTACTGATCTGAAGGAAAAGATGGCTGAGCGGACCACGATAGAGCTAGCCAAGATGGAGATGGCAGAGCGGACCAAAGTGGAGCTGGCCAAGATGGAGATGGCAGAGCGGAGAGAGGAGAGTCAGCGAGCAGGGGGAGCTCTGGCCTTCGACCAGGTACCTTCAACAGTAAGCCACAAAAAGATCCAGTACAATGCCTTCCGACAGTAGGGGGAGGCAGAGGAAGACATTGATGGCTTTCTGCAGGACTTTGAGTGGCAGTGTGCTCTTCATCAAGTAAAGTCGGAGGAACAGGTTCAGATTCTGGCCAGCAAGCTGACAGGCCGGGCAGGGGACGCCTATCGCACGGTACCTGATGAGGACTGTATGGACTATGAGTGGATCAAAGAAGTGATCTTGGCCCGGTATGCGCTGACACCAGAGGCCTACCGCCAAAAGTTCCGCGGACTTATAAAATGCGTAACCGATACCCACGCTGAATGGGCCTGTAAATTACGGCGGTCACTGCTACAGTGGGTACAAGGGAGCCAAGCAACCACTAAGGAGGATGTCCTCCAGCTCTTCCTGTTAGAACGATTCTTTAATGGACTAAACCCCGAGACACAGGAATGGCTTCGGGACAGGCGGCCAATGACTCTTGAGGAAGCCGCTCGTCTGGCCGATGAACATCATAATGCCAGGAGACCGCATTTGTCCGGATCAAAGGTGGTCACTAGGGGCCCGCCCATGAACCTGGAGTGCCCCAAACCACCGAAGATTGTAGGGGGACCAGCTAGAAACCCAGCCTACAACAGTCCCCCTGGGGCGCGATGCCACACCTGTCGTCAGCTGGGCCACCTGCAAAGACAATGTCCCAACCGGACTCAGCATACCCAGTGGCCAAAGGCGGGAACAGCTACCTTCAGCCGGGCTGCTGTACACTGCTACCAAGGCGAAGCTGACCCGGCATTGGGGGCTACGATTAACCAAGGGGTGGAAGAGATGGAGGAAGTGCTGCATGAAGTAGACCCCGTGCAGGCAGCCCGGGCAGATAATCGACAATAGCATCGACAAGTCGTGTGGGTTAATGGGAAACGTATGCAGGGACTAAGAGATTCTGGGGCAACTTTGACCCTTGTGAAGCCTCATCTCGTCCGGGACCAAGAGAAGACGGACCGGACAGTGGCAGTCCGTGTAGCAGGGGGAGCCATACATCGACTGCCCACTGCCAGGATTCACCTGAACTGGGGAGTCGGGGATGGCCTTGTTGAGGTCGGCTTGATGGAGGATTTGCCTGCAGACGTCTTGCTGGGAAATGACTTGGGGCCCATGTTGTCTGCATTCTCGGTGGCCCCTCTGGCTGAGACATATCCTGTGACCACCCGGAGACAAGCTCGAGCTGCGGAGGCGGAATCACACTCAGAGGCCCAGGTAAGACATTCCAGCCCTACACATATTCCCATAGCCAGACACATTTCTTGGGCCACCCCAGATGAATTTAATAGGGAGTTACTTGAGGATCCTTCATTAGAGGGATATCGTGGGAAGGCACAGGAGGGGAGAGGGGTACTGGAAGGGGAACAGTTTGTATGGAAGCAGGGACTCCTCTACCGGATCACAGAGCAGCACCACACAGGGACGAGCCCCACTACAAAACAACAGCTGGTAGTTCCCAAGAAGTATAGGCAGGAGTTACTGCGAATCTCTCATGATATACCCTTGGCCGGGCACTTCGGCGTCAGTCGCACCAGGCATCGTCTGACACAAAACTTCTTTTGGCCGGGGGTAACCTATGATGTTCGTCAGTACTGCCAGACCTGTGACAGTTGTCAGCGCATTGGCAAGAGGGGGGATCGAAGCAAGGCCAGATTACGCCCCCTCCCCATTGTGGAGGAACCATTTAGCCGAGTAGCGGTCGATCTGATAGGGCCGTTAGCCAAACCCAGTCCGTCCGGGAAAAAGTATATATTGACAGTGGTAGATTATGCCACGCGGTATCCAGAGGCGGTTGCGTTACCTAACATACTGGCAGAGACGGTGGCGGCCGCCCTGCTCCAGGTTTTCTCACGGGTTGGATTTCCCCGGGAGATTATCTCGGACCAGGGTACCCAGTTTACAGCAGAGGTGACCAACCAACTGTGGAAGCTGTGCGGCGTAAAGTCCATTAGAAGCGCCCCATACCACCCGCAAACCAATGGGTTGTGTGAACGCTTTAACGGGACATTAAAACAGCTCATTGGGACTTTTACCAGGACCTACAGGGACTGGGAGAAATTCTTGCCACATCTCCTGTTTGCCTATCGGGAGGTGCCCCAAGAATCCACGGGGTTCTCCCCGTTCGGCTGGTATACGGGAGACGGGTAAGGGGACCCCTAGACTTAGTGCTGGAACACTGGGAAGGGGAGGGCCTCATAGAAGGGGTACCTATTGTACCCTATGTGCTGGAATTCCGGGACCGCCTACAGGAGCTGACCCAGGTTGTACGTGAGAACCTGCAGGCGACACAGCGGCGCCAACGCTTATGGTATGATGGGAGGGCCAGAGAGCGCACTTTGGAAATAGGACAGAAGGTCCTGATGTTAGAGCCTACTAAGCAGAATAAGTTTCAAGCTGCATGGCAGGGGCCCTACCAGGTAGTGGGGAAAATAGCCGACACAACCTATAATGTCGCCGATTGTAACGACCCCAGGGTTATCCGCATGTTCCATGTGAATATGCTGAAGCCCTACCAGGAGCGCCCTGAAGAAGTAGTGGCCATCTGTGCACCTGAAGCAGAGGATTTATCCGGACTTCCCTTGCCGGATGTCTTAGGGGAAAGGACTCAGTCTAAAACATGGGACCAGGTACACTTGGGCGAAGACCTAGGCCCCCGGGAGAGACAGCAGGCGGAGGCGTTGTTGAGGCTGCGACAGAGGATGTTTTCAGAGAGACCGGGGTACACTCGCCTGGCACAACACAAGGTTGAGACCCAGGATCAGACCCCCCTGCGACAAAACCCCTTCCGCGTCCCTGAGTCTGTACGAGAGGGGATGCGACAAGAGATTCAAGAGATGCTGCGTTTAGGGGTCATTGAAGAGTCAGATAGTCCCTGGGCATCCCCCGTAGTGTTAGTGCCCAAGAAGGATGGGACTACACGGTTTTGTGTAGACTATCGTAAGCTCAATGAGAAAACAGTGATGAATGCATATTCCATGCCGCGTGTGGATGAGTTGTTAGACCGGCTGGCGGGGGCAAAGTATTTGACGACCATCGATCTATGCAAAGGCTACTGGCAGATTCCCCTTAGTCCTGACGCTATTCCCAAGTCGGCATTTGTCACCCCGTTCGGCTTATTCCAGTTTCGAGTTATGCCATTCGGGATGAAGAATGCCCAGGCGACCTTCCAAAGGCTGGCTGACTGACTTCTGGATGGTCTCCAGGACTATGCTTGTGCCTACCTGGACGACATCGCCATCTACAGTGCTACATGGGAAGAGCATCTAAATCACCTAGAGACAGTATTGGACAGGATCCACCAGGCCTGAATCACCCTGAACCCAAACAAGTGTCACGTGGGCAAAGCAGAGGTTCAGTATTTAGGGCATTGGGTGGGAAGTGGGAAACAGTGACCAGAACCAGCCAAGATTGAGGCCATAGCCAAATAGCCCATCCCACGCACTAAAACCCAGGTCATGGCGTTTCTAGGGACAGTGGGGTATTACAGGAAATTCGTTCCCAATTACAGCAGCGTAGCCAAGCCCCTCACTGATCTGACCCATAAGAACCAACCCCGCCAGGTAACCTGGACCTCAGAGTGTGAGGAAGCCTTCCGCCAAATAAAGGACGCCCTCACCAATACCCCTGTATTGGCCGCACCCGATCCAACTAAACATTTCCTTGTTCACACAGACACTTCTATGTTTGGATTGGGGGCAGTACTGAGCCAAGTCGGGCCGGACGGCCAAGAACACCCGGTAGCTTACCTGAGTCGGAAACTACTGCCCCGTGAAGTAAGCTATGCGGCCATCGAGAAGGAGTGCCTGGCGGTAGTATGGGCACTCAAGAAGTTGCAACCATATTTGTATGGACGACAGTTTTCCCTCCTAACGGACCATAATCCCCTTGTCTGGCTTAATCGGGTCTCCGGAGACAACGCCAGATTGCTGCGGTGGAGTTTAGCCCTACAACCTCTGGACTTCACCATCCACTACAGACCCGGCAAACAAAACGGTAACGCCGATGTACTAAGTCGACAAACGGAACTTGTACCAACCCCATAAACTTTGGTCATCCCCAAACCGATCCGTTGAGGATCAGACTGTGTATGCCGATCGCGTCACTGAAAAGGGGGAGGCGTGTTACAGAACCACTCAGCACCCAGAATATGTTGTGCAGTTTTATGTATATATAAATAGGTCCCATGTGAGATGCATGTCCCTAATGTATCAGCAGTGTCCGCCCTCCCCCTACCTTTGTAATTCCCACAGTAAACATACGCAGGCTCCGGCCACCTGCTGCTTTTGTAATGCATGTCTGGCCTGACGCTTGTCTATTGGCCGGCCCTTTGTATCTGTGTGATATATTCTGTGTCCTGTGGGTAAAGTGTTGTCAGACTGGAAATACATGGAGAAGCAGTGATCTTTTATATGCGCCCATGCACTCAGAGGAATTCCAGCCAGCGTCCTTCATTCAGACTCCAGCCAACGCAGAGCGGACCTCCGAAAACACAGGGTGGTACTGAAAGAGGTACCCCAGCATGGAAGACCCCGATACACAGTCCTTTTCCAGAAGGATGATCAAGGTCGGAAGCATCCCTGCTTCTTCTTCTCTAAGACCTTCTCACCGGCGGAGAATTACTCCATCGGCGACAGGGAGTTGCTAGCGATGAAGTTGGCCTTCTCCGAGTGGAGACATCTGGAAGGAGCACGGTTTCCCTTCCAGGTGTACACGGACCATAAAAATCTGGTCTATTTACAAACGGCCCAACGCTTGAACTCTCGTCAAGCTAGGTGGTCGCTCTTCTTTTCACGCTTCCGCTTCACCTTGCTCTACCTCTCAGGAGAGAAGAACGTCCGTGCGGATGCTCTCTCACGCTCGGTGTTTTCAGCGGAAGAAGGAGAGGCTGAGCCACAGCTAATTCTCCCGCCAGAGAGCTTTACGACTGTGGCTCCAGTTGCTCTCGAGTCAGTGCCACCGGGCAAGACCTTGGCTACGGCCGGAGGTTCTCGCCTGGGCACACGCCGCCAGGGTGGGTGGTCACTAGAGTTGAGCGACTTTTGTTTTTTTAGGGTCGCGTTTCGTTTCGTGAAACCCGACTTTTCCAAAAGTCGGGTCGAGCAAGATCGTCCGATTATAGGGAAAAGTCGGGGTCGTCCCGAAACACGAAACCCAATGTAAGTCAATTGGGAATAAAAGTCGGCAGTGAGAGGACAGGAAACACACCTACAGTGCCCATTTGAATGCCAAAAGCATCAATTCTTCTTACTTAAGCTTGTCAACCTTAATTAACTTCATAATACAAGTTACGCACTGAAAAATGGGGGTTATTTGGCTAAAGTTGTGGGGGGGGGGCTGGCTCCAGGTTTTCATGTGCCCTGGGCGAAAGAGCGCCCCTTTAACACATACCACAACTCATCATGCTCCGATACGGCAGAGAAATAGCGGTATAGTACAATGAAAAATACTTCACTTTTTACATCTCATGACAAGGCCCATCTATTTCTCCATACAGAATCATTGGTCCCATATAATGTTTGAAACAGTATATGATGAGCTCCACATAATGCTACAGTATATGTTGGTCCCCATGGATGAAGCTCTACTGTCTTATGGGCCCAAATAATGCTCCAAACATAATGGGCCCCATTTCTAATGCTCTAGTGTATAATGGGCCCTGTAAATGCTGCTCCAGTGTCTGATGTCCACCTTTGGAATGTTCCAGTGTATGGTGGGCCCCATCTATCATTCTCCAGAGTATAGTGCTCCCCAAAAATTGCTGTCCCAACATTGAAAACAATCAAATAAGTCTCCTCGCTAGGGAATCCCTGTACTAGTCTGGACTCCTCGTCGTCCCCATCTTCCATCTCACTGCACAGTATTTCAACCTTGCAAGTGCTGTGATCCTGAGCAAGCAGGGGGGGCACACTCGTTGGCGACGGCACTGACACAGGGCCTCTGATAGTACGGTGGTGTGTCTGATGGCGGGTGGGCCGAACCTGCACTTTCATCTGCAGCTTCCTCTTTGTCACCGTGTAAGATGGAACTGTATATGGGAAGGGTAACCTGAGTTTCATCAGGGTCAGATTCAGGCCGTGTAGCGTGCGAGGGGAATGTAGTGGTCTGGGTCAATGTACCAGCAGATTCATCGAGCAGTGGCTGGGCATCAGTGCACTTGTGTCGCCCCCAGGAGTACGGTCGCCACAGTGGCATTACCTTCTTCCTAGGGAGTGTGATGTCATGCTTGGGAGCAACGAACGATCTCTCTAGCAGGTTAACTGATTGGGCGGCGTTATTCCCACGAGTCATGACCCTCCAAACAGCGTTCATGAAGGCAAAGTGTTTGTTTTACGTGGGCAGTATGGTTGCAAAGCTGAACCTTAAAGGAATGTCCAGAAGGGCACCACCAGGAGTGGAGCCTACGGTTAAATTCGACTCCACCTGGGAAACCTCAACCATGCCAGCTACAGAACAGATGCACAAATTGCAAGCTTAATTCCGTTAACGAACGAGACTCCGTCATGCCCCGCGGTCCGAGTCCGGCTTACTAGAGGGACACGTGAGGCTCTGGCACATGAGATTGGCCAATAACTGGTGTGTCATGCCCTTACATGTCCGTGGCTGCATGTGCGCTACACTGAAAAGGCCAGCGTTTGTCGCTTACAGGTGCAGATAACCCGCTGAACAACGTTAGTGATGGGGATCACTGATTACAATTATTACCCGCGAACAATGATTTCCCAGTAAGTGCAGGTCAACTGCAGTTCCGGAATTAGGCCTAACCGTCATTCCTGAAAAAATGAAAAACTTACGTGTGCAAACCACAGGTGCTGTAGCTTGCTTAACAGCTCGCCAGCCGTTCTCACGCCCAGTATGGATTACACGTGATTGCACAAAGGTTAGAAAGGGTACCGTATCCCCAGATAACATGTATGGATAGCGTACACATTCAAAATATATGTCTCAGGAGGCAGGCTCAGACGGTGTTAGGCCCAGTATGGATTGCACGTGATTGCACAAAGGTTAGAAAGGGTACCGTTTCCCCGGATAACATGTATGGATAGCGTACACATTCAAAATATATGTCTCAGGAGGCAGGCTCAGACGGTGTTAGGCCCAGTATGGATTGCACAAAGGTTAGAAAGGGTACCGTATCCCCGGATAACATGTATGGATAGCGTACACATTCAAAATATATGTCTCAGGAGGCAGGCTCAGACGGTGTTAGGCCCAGTATGGATTGCACGTGATTGCACAAAGCTTAGAAAGGGTACCGTATCCCCGGATAACATGTATGGATAGCGTACACATTCAAAATATATGTCTCAGGAGGCAGGCTCAGACGGTGTTAGGCCCAGTATGGATTTGACGGCCCAGATTACACAGCGGAGGAGCAGGGAGAGGTAAAGATTGCAAATGCTGGGGCCCTGCCCAAGCAAGGGGGGCCCACTCGTGGGCGTCGGTACTGGCACTGGGCCCCTCATAGTACAGCGGTGTGTCTGACGGCGGGTGTGCACCACCACCGTCAGAGACACTTGATTGCACTATGAGGGACCCTGTGCCAGTGCCCGCGCCCAAGAGTCGGCCTACCCACCTGTCCAAGGCAACGGCACTCGCACGGTGTCGTGCGCTAGGTGGTGACCCCGGCCATGGGGGGGGAGGCAGCACAGTTAGGGAGTTTTAGAAAGTGGCATATGTTGATGTTGGACATTCAGCTGATGCAAAAGGCGAAATAGGTCAAGTCCCAGGAAGAGGTGGACCAAAGCAAGCCATTTTTCTGTCACCCTATGTGTCATCAGGGGAAGGTGGGACAAAATCCTTGGAAACCCATGCATGGTTCATTTTAATGAAGGTTAGATCATCCACATTTTGGGTTGACAGACGGGTCCTTTTTTCTGTCAGGATTGATCCAGCTGCACTGAAGACTCTTTCCGATAGCACACTTGCAGCTGGGCAAGCGAGCTCCTGTAAGGCATATTGTGCCAATTCAGGCCAGGTGTCCAGTTTAGCGGCCCAATAGTCAAAGGGGAATGACCTGTGTGGGAGAACATCGATATGGGAGGAAAAGTAGTTTGTAACCATGGTTGACAACTGCTGTCTCCTGTCACTTTCCATCGATGCAGTATTACCAGTTGTGTGAGCGGTATTTGAAAAATCAGTCCACAACATTGTCATGAAACCCCTGTCTCCAACGCCACTTCTGCTGTGTGCACCACGAACACCTCTGCCAAGCTGCCCCCGGCCCGTACGGCTCGTGTGAGAACCATCACCGCTGCTGTGTGCTGGGAATGCCTCAAGCAACCGATTTACCAGAGTTGCTTGTTTATTAGCCAATATTAGGTCAAGGTTCTCCTGTGGCATGATGTTTTGTAATTTGCCTTTATAGCGTGGATCCAGGATGCTGGCCAACCAGTAGTCGTCATCGTTCATCATTTTGGCAATGCGGGGGTCCCTTTTTAGGATCCGCAAGGCATAATCTGACATGTGGGCCAATGTTCCCGGTGTCAATGATGCACTGCGAGTGCTGGTTGGAGGAGCACTTTCTGGCAAATCCACATCCCTCCAGTCACGCACAAACCCTGTACCAGACCTTGCCACGCCAACATTTTCACTTGCCCCACGAGATGCATCCTCCTCCCATAAGTAATCATCCCCATCATCATCCTCCTCCTCCTCTTCTTCCTCCACCTCGTCCAGGAGAGGTCCCTGAGCAGACAATGGCTGAATGTCATCAAGGATTCCCTCCTCCTCTTCCTCCTCATCAACATTGGCTGCAGATGCCTGCTCCTTAAGGTGCGTCAAAGTTTGCATGAGCAGACGCATAAGTGGGATGCTCATGCTTAGGATGGCGTCGTCTGCGCTTACCAGCCGTGTGCATTCCTCAAAACACTGAAGGACTTTACAGAGGTCTTTCAGCTTCGACCACTGCACACCTGTCAACTCCATGTCTGCTCTCAAAGTGCCTGGCCGTGTATCCTCCCACAAATGCATTATGGCCTGCCTCTGCTCGCACAGCCACTCCACCATGTGCAGGGTGGAGTTCCACCTTGTTGCAATGTCGATAATGAGGCGGTGGTTGGGAAGGTGGAGCAATTGCTGCAGCTTCTGCATACGAACGGAGTGTACAGGCGACCGGCGGATGTGCGCTCACAGTCTTCGCACCTTCTGGAGCAGGGCTGTTAACTCCGGATAATTTTTGAGGAAGCACTGCACCACCAGGTTCAAGGTGTGAGCCAAGCAAGGTATGTGGCTGAGTTTTGAAAGGGCTATGGCTGCCACAAAATTACGGCCGTTATCACTAACTACCTTGCCTGCCTCAAGATGTACACTGCCCAGCCATGACTCAGTTTGTCACTTCAAGTACTCGGCCAGCACCTCAGCGGCATGTCTGTCGCCCAAACACATCATCTGCAACACAGCCTGCTGACGCTTTCCACTAGCTGCTCGATAGGGGGACACATCGTGTGCAACAGTGGCAGCTGCAGATGGAGTGCTCGTACGACTGCGCTCTGTGGACAAGCTTTCGCTTCTGGAGGAGGAGGAGGAGGGTGGAACGCCTACAGCCAACTGTTTCATATACCGTGGGCTAGGCAGCACTGTCCCACCACCGCTGTCCCCTGTGGACCCTGCATCCACCACATTAACCCAGTGCGCAGTGATGGACACGTAACGGCCCTGGCCATGCCGACTGGACCATGCATCAGTTGTGAGGTGCACCTTTCCGCTCACTGACTGCTTGAGTGCATGGACAATGCGGTCTTTCACATGATGGTGGAGGGCTGGGATGGCTTTGCGAGAGAAGAAGTGGCGGCTGGGTAGGTCATAGCGTGGTACTGCATAGGCCATGAGTTCGCGGAAAGCTGTGCTTTCCACCAACCGAAAGGGCATCATCTCATACGAGATTAGTTTGGCAATGTGGGCGTTCAAACCCAGTGTACGCGGATGAGAGACTGAGTACTTTCTTGACCTACTCATAGTGTCTGGGAGGGTGAGCTGGACTTGAGAGCTGCATATGGTGGAAGTAGCGGTGGACAGGGCGGACTGAGAGAGGGTTGATGATGGTGATGGAGTTGGTGTTCTTTCTGATGGCCTAGAATCAGTCTTTCGTTGATATAACAGTGGGATTCCCTGACTGCTGTGGCCTTGCAACGACACCTCAACATTTGCTGCTGTGCTAACCGGTGGGCTTACAGTGGGGGAAACAATGTAGCGTTGCTGACTACCTTCGTTGTGATCAGTTGCACATGTGGCACTTGAGGTTTGGTGTTGTGTCCACGCTTGCAAGTGCATGCTGGTTAAATGTCTAAGCATGCAACTGGTATTCAAATTTTTCAGATTTTTCCCTCGGCTAAAGGTCTTTGCGCACTTCTTACAGATAACCTTGGCCTGATCATGAGGATTTTGTTCAAAAAAGTGCCACACTGCACTCTTCCTACTTTGGCAGACATTTTGCGGCCTAGCACGCTGTGATCTTTTGACCCTCTGGACAAGCTGTCCAGCAACTCTTTTGATGTTTGGAACCTGTCTTTGGAGTGCTCCGGGCCTGCCAGATAACAGCTGTTGCGATGTCGATGTCTGCTGTGGATGCTCCTCATCTGAGCTATTGGAAGCAGCACCCTCTTCCCCCAATGGATGCCAATCTGGGTCAACAACTGGGTCATCCATCACCTCCTCTTCTATGTCATGTGCACCTTCCTCTGTGTCACCGTGTATGGTGGTATAGTGTGCGGGAAGGGGCACCTGAGTCTCATCAGGGTCAGAATCTGGCTCTGTACACTGCGAGGACAATGTAGTGCTCTGAGTGAATGTACCAGCAGAATCATCCATCAGCGGCTGTGCATCAGTGCACTCCATGTCAGATTCATCTTGGCCTGGGTAATTCACCATTTCACTTGATAATCCAGGCATGGTATGTGAAAACAGCTCCATGGAGTAATCAGTAGTATGGCCTGCGTCATCCTTCAATTTTGGTTGGGGTGAAGGACACAAGGAAAGGTGTGGTTCATGAACATGAGCCTCCAATGACGACTCAGTGCTTTTACTTTTTACAACTGAAGAAGAGGAGGCGATAGAGCTGGAGGCTGAGTCAGCAATGTAAGACAAAACTTTTTCCTGATGCTCTGGCTTTAAAAGCGGTTTGCCAACTCCTAGAAAACTAAGCGTTCGAGGCCTTATGTAGCCAGACGATGACGCAGGCTCAACACCTCCTGCATTCGGTCCTATTTTGCTCTTGCCACTACCATCAGATCCACCACCAACACCATCATTACCAGCTGCCAACCCCCGCCCAATTCCACGGCCTCTTCCACCAGCCTTCCTCATTTTTGGTAGAAATGTAGACAAAATCCAACAAACTATATAGTAATGTAAAACAAGGTACAAGGTGTCTATAGGACAGGGGAGATTTTGAATTTCTGCAGACACTTGTGGACACTGGACACTTTTGGATTGTGTGAGGCCCAATGAATATCTGAGCGCTATGTGACAGGCTCGATGGCACAGCTGTGACCTAAGTGACTAGAGGATAAGTGAGATTTTGAATCTCTGCACACACTTTTGGACACTGGACACTTTTGGATTGTGTGAGGACCACTGATATCTGAGCGCTATGTGACAGGCTTGATGGCACAGCTGTGACCTAAGTGACTAGAGGATAAGTGAGATTTTGAATCTCTGCACACACTTTTGGACGCTGGACACTTTTGGATTGTGTGAGGCCCACTGATATCTGAGCGCTATGTGACAGGCTCGATGGCACAGCTGTGACCTAAGTGACTAGAGGATAAGTGAGATTTTGAATCTCTGCACACACTTTTGGACACTGGACACTTTTGGATTGTGTGAGGCCCAATGAATATCTGAGCGCTATGTGACAGGCTCGATGGCACAGCTGTGACTTAAGTGACTAGAGGATAAGTGAGATTTTGAATCTCTGCACACACTTTTGGACACTGGACACTTTTGGATTGTGTGAGGCCCACTGATATCTGAGCGCTATGTTACAGGCTCGATGGCACAGCTGTGACCTAAGTGACTAGAGGATAAGGGAGATTGGATTGCTTTTAAAAAAGCAGTTTGCGGAGCAGTGGGTAAACAGCAATGCCAGCCTGTCAGGAAGCCTTAAAAGGCAGCCCAACAACCAACACCACTGATACACCACAATATAGCCTCCCCTTGCACTGCACACACAGTGACTGGTGTGTTGTGCAGGCCAAATTGCTATCAGCAGCAGAAGCAGTTTTTTTTTCTTCTCAGCAGGACAAAAAAAAAAAAATTGGGATTGCTTTTAAAAAAGCAGTTTGAGGCCCAATGAATATCTGAGCGCTATGTGACAGGCTCGATGGCACAGCTGTGACCAAAGTGACTAGAGGATAAGGGAGATTGGATTGCTTTTAAAAAAGCAGTTTGCGGAGCAGTGGGTAAACAGCAATGCCAGCCTGTCAGGAAGCCTTAGAAGGCAGCCCAACAACCAACACCACTGATACACCACTATATAGCCTCCCCTTGCACTGCACACATAGTGACTGGTGTGTTGTGCAGGCCAAATCGCTAGCAGCAGAAGCAGTTTTTTGGTCTTCTTCCCTGCCTAACGCTCTCCCTACAGAATCAGCAGCAACCTCTCCCTATACTGAGATCGGCAGAAGTAAGATGGCGGTCGGCGTGCACGCCCTTTTATACCCCCTGTGACGCCCACCAAAGCAAGCCAATCACTTGCATGCCCTTCTGAAAGATGGTGGTGACCCGTGCCTATGTCATCACGTTGCCCACAGTGTCCGTGGATCCTGATTGGCTGAAAAAGAGCGCAAAACAAACTTTTGAAACGCGACTTTGGCGCGTAAGTCGCCGACCTCGTGGCCGACCTCATCCTAGGGTCGGGTTTCGTTTCATGAAACCCGACTTTGCCAAAAGTCGGCGACTTTTGAATTTTTTCGACCCGTTTCGCTCAACTTTAGTGGTCACTTTGGCAATAAGTGGACCACAGAACTCCTGGCAAGGTCATATTGGTGGCCGCATATGGCTCGAGACATTAAGGAATACATACAAGCATGCGTCTCGTGTGCATGGAACAGATCCTCCTAGACAGGGGTTATTGTATCCTCTGCCAGTGGCGGCTAGATGTTGGGAGATGGTTGGCATGGTCTTTGTGGTTGGCTTGCCCAAGTCTGGTGGCAGTACGGTCATCTGGGTGGTCACCGACCATTTTTCCAAAATGGTGCATCTGGTGCCACTCGCACGGTTGCCTACCGCTCGTGGTCTTGCCACTCTGTTCATAAAACATGTATTCCGTCTACATGGCATGCCGGATAAAATTGTCAGAGATCGAGGTCCCCAGTTTGCGTCTCGGTTTTGGAGGGAGCTCTGCAGTCTACTCAGCATTGAGTTAAACCTGTCCTCCGCTTACCGTCCCGAGACGAACGGCTTGGTTGAGAGAGCCAATCAAACCTTGGTCACGTACCTGCGGCATTTTGTCTCTGCCAGGCAGGATGACTGGGCATCCTTGCTACCATGGGCTGAGTTTGCCCTGAACAATGCAGTGGCTGATTCCACTGGTCAGACGCCCTCTCTTCTAAACTACGTCCAACACCCACGCGTCCCTGTGCTAGTGTCCTCCGCTGACTCCAGGGTGGCAGACTGGGCAGTGGAGGCTCGCGACATTTGGGATCGCACAAAGGATGCTATCCGTGCCTCTAAAGAAAGGATGAGGGCGTCTGCCGACACGCATCGGCGACCCGACCAAGTTTCTCCCCCGGCGACATGGTGTGGCTCTCTACTCGAAACATTAAGCTGCGAGTCGAGTCCCCCAAGATCGCTCTGCGATATATTGGACCTTTCTAGGTTCTCGAGCGAATTAGTTCGGTGGTCTACCGCCTGGCTCTTCCTCCACATTTAGCCATTTTGGACGTATTCCATGTGTCCCTCCTCAAACCAGTTCACATGGCCCGGTTTTCCCGAGTCATCTGCCGGGTCATCAGACTTGTCGTCTGATGAGTTCGAGATTAACGCCATTGTGGGACGCAGGTTTGTCCGTGGCAAAAAATTTTATTTGGTGGATTGGAAGGGTCATGGGCCGGAGGCTCAGACTTGGGAACCGGTGGAGAACATCCATGCCCCGCTCCTGATTGCGGCCTTTGAGCATAGCAAGGCTCAGAGGGGGGCGTAATGTTAGGCATCAGATTTCTGAGACTGCACAACAGGAATCCAGAGCTGTACATCCAGCAGTCTCCCATTGCCTTTTGACCGCTCAGGGACCTGCTCAGCAATCTCAGCGATCCAGGAATTCTGCTCAGTCCCGCTCTCTGAGTCTGGATATTGCTGCCACCTCTGGTCCAGCAATGGTAGCGCAACCTGTTTTGCAGGGAACCGCTCCAGAGGCTAAGTCCTCTCTCCATGCTACTGGGCATGCCCACAAGACGACCTCTCAGTGGAGAGCAGGGGTCACATGCTCAGGTCCTGCTTCGGATCTGATCGGTCCTTCTCAGAATACTGGAAGGTCCCGGAAGCGCATGGCTATAAAAAGCCCGCATGGCGGCTCGGCCATGCGCTAGTGTAGACCTTATTTGCTAGGTGTGTATGGTGACGGATGCATGTGTCTGGTGACTGACTCATTGGAAACCCCTACCCTCTGATATTACGAATGTGGACAGAGTGTATGTTTTAGTCAGTGCCAGGTAGTGGCAAGCTATGCGCCACTGTGCTTACCGCACCTTACATTAGCGTCCGACGGTGTCCGGTTCCCCGGCACTGTCGTTAAGCGGCTGTACCTTCCGCCGTGCTGCACTCTGCAGCCGCGAACACCAAGAGGTGCTGCGACGCCACATGCCAGCTGGCCCTGTAAATTAACAGGCCCGGTGTCTACGCCTTATTTTACTCTAGGGCGTCTCTGTGCCTAAAACAGAGTCTGTCCTAGCACCTCGGGTGACGTCAACCCGACCGCAGTACTCCGCCTCCTAGCGAGTCTGACATTATCCAGCAGCGGTCTTTACATCTACCGCATGGTGGACCCCGGGCAGCGAACGCACCTCCTATTATTTATATTTGGTGCGTTCCGCCGTCCCTAACAAAACCACTGCCATATCATTATGTTAAAAACCACTTGATCAAACTATACAACGTTGTAATGACATTGATTCATATGCAATACAATAAATACCGTGGTAAAGATGAGGCAACCATTATTTATTAAAACTTCACTTTCGTTTGCGTAGTATACAATGAGTGAGTCTACATAATCAAATCAAATTCATGACAAATTTTTTGAAAAATTTAGACTAGCCAGAACCCAGATTTTTCACATCATTAAGATGTTATTTTGCATCTTTATAGGCAAGGAAGGAGGTAAACAAAATCAAAGATTATACTCACCTGTCATAGGCCTGCCTCTCGGCTGTCCTGCCGCCTCAGCTTCTTAGCGTGTCTTCAGCTCCCTTGGAAATGGTCTTCACTCTTCAGTCCAGATCTTCCAAGCACTGACTAAGCCTAATGTGGTTACATCATGGGGCACAACGCAAGTCGTTGATGTGCTTCATGCCCCATGTGACCCAACACAAGTGATTGAAGTCCTTCATGCCCCAAGTGACCATGTGAAGTCTTGTTCGTGCCTGGAGAACTGGACTGAAGATTGATGAGTGAAGACTAGTGTTGAGCATTCCGATACTGCAAATATCGGGTATCGGCCGATATTCGCTGTATCGGAATGCCGATACCGAGTACCAATATTTTTACAATATGGGATACCGGAATCGGAAGTTCCCATAATGCAATGAGCCACTGTTGTTGCTGTGATTGGCTGCTGAAATGATGTCATCATGATGCGCGGTCTGTGCGCATCATGATGCGCGGTCTGTGCGGGCCTGCCGGGGGTCTGTGCGGGCTGCCGGGTGTCTGTATGGGCCTGCCGGGGGTCTGTGCCGGCTTCCGGGGGTCTGTACGGGCCTGCTGGGGGTCTGTGCCGGCTTCCAGGGGTCTGTGTGGGCCTGCCAGGGGTCTGTGCGGACTGCCGGGGGTCTGTACGAGGCTGCCGGGGGTCTGTGCCGGCTGCCGGGGGTCTGTGCGGACTGCCGGGGGTCTGTGCGGACTGCCGGGGGTCTGTGCGGACTGCCGGGGGTCTGTGCGGACTGCCGGGGGTCTGTGCGGACTGCCGGGGGTCTGTGCAGGCCTGTCAGTGGTCTGTGCAGACTGCCGGGGGTCTGTGCGGGCTGCCGGGTGTCTGTATGGGCCTGCCGGGGGTCTGTGCCGGCTTCCGGGGGTCTGTACGGGCCTGCTGGGGGTCTGTGCCGGCTTCCAGGGGTCTGTGTGGGCCTGCCAGGGGTCTGTGCGGACTGCCGGGGGTCTGTACGAGGCTGCCGGGGGTCTGTGCCGGCTGCCGGGGGTCTGTGCGGACTGCCGGGGGTCTGTGCGGACTGCCGGGGGTCTGTGCGGACTGCCGGGGGTCTGTGCGGACTGCCGGGGGTCTGTGCGGACTGCCGGGGGTCTGTGCAGGCCTGTCAGTGGTCTGTGCAGACTGCCGGGGGTCTGTGCGTGTGTGCAGGCATCGTCCGATGGGACTACAAGTCCCATCGGGCTATGCCTGCTACAATGACAGTGATTGACACATTAGCCAATGATGGGACAGTAGTAGTCCCATCACCCGGCTAATGTGTTGAATGTAAAAAAAAATATATATACATACTGCATACATACATACTACATTCAAACAACATACATACATACATACTACATTCATACAGCATACATACATACTACATACATACTACATATATACTATATGCAGACTTCATATATACTACATTCATACGACATACATACATGCATACTACATACATACTACATATATACTGCATTCATACAACATGCATGCATACTACATACATACTTCATATACACTACATTCATACAACATACATACATGCATACCACATACTACATTCATACAACATACATACATACATACTACATTCATACATGCACACTACATACAAACTACATTCATACATGCATACTACATACTACATACATACTACATGCATACTACATACTACATTCATACAACATACATACAGTACATGCATACTACATACATACTACATATATACTACATTCATACAACATACAGACATGCATACTACATACATACTACATTCATACAACATACATACATAGTACATACTACATACATACAACATACATACAACATGCTACAGACATACAAAATACATACTACAGACATACTACAGACAATACATTCATACAATACATACATATAGACATACCGTACATATAACAGAGTACATACTCCCCATCACTTGTCACTTTGTTCCCCGAAGCCAGTGTCATCTCACTGTAAAAAATATTAAAATAACAAACAAGCAATATACTCCCTGATCCGCAGAAATCCACGAGTGTCCCACGACGATCTGCTGCACTGCATCACTGAGAGGTTACTATGGTTTACTGGTCTCACTTTATGGCAAAAGCTGCGTGGGAACTTTCTCACACAGCAATGCCAAAAGTGAGACTAGGGACTATTTTTTTTACAGTGGCGGAGGAATACAGTGCGGAAGGATACCTACCTCCCGTCATTGGATTCCTGGGGCCCCTAGAGAGTGGTCGCATCAGCTGATGCTGCTGTTCTCCACGGAAGATCGTTGTGGGACACTTGTGGATTTCTGCGGATCAGGGAGTATATTGCTTGTTTGTTATTTTCATATTTTTTTTATAGATGACACTGGCTTCGGGGAACAAAGTGACAAGTGATGGAGAATATGTACTCTATGTTATATGTACTGTATGTCCATATGTATGTATTGTATGAATGTATTGCATGTAGGATGTATGTAGTATGTCTGTAGCATGTTTTATGTATGTTGTATGTATGTAGTATGTATGTTGTATGAATGTAGTATATATGTAGTATGTATGTTGCATGAATGTAGTATATATGAAGTATGTATGTAGTATGTATGAATGTTGTATATATGTAGTATGTATGTTGTATGAATGTAGTATATGTATGCTGTATGAATGTAGTATGTATGTATGTTGTATGAATGTAGTATATATGAAGTATGTATGTATGTTGTATGAATGTTGTATATATGCTGTATGAATGTAGTACGGTATATATGTAGTATGTATGTTGTATATATGTAGTATGTATTTTTTTTTTTTACATTCAACACATTAGCCGGATGATGGGACTACTACTGTCCCATCATTGGCTAATGTGTCAATCACTGTCATTGTAGCAGGCATAGCCCGATGGGACTTGTAGTCCCATCGGACGATGTCTGCACACACACACACAACCCCCGGCAGGCCCGCACAGACCCCCGGCAGTCCGCACAGACCCCCGGCAGGCCCGCACAGACCCCCGGCAGGCCCGCACAGACCCCCGGCAGGCCCGCACAGACCCCCGGCAGCCGCCACAGACCCCCGGCAGGCCCGTACAGACCCCCGGCAGGCCCGCACAGACCCCCGGCAGGCCCGCACAGACCCCCGGCAGGCCCGCACAGACCCCCGGCAGGCCCGTACAGACCCCCGGCAGGCCCGCACAGACCCCAGGCAGGCCCGCACAGACCCCAGGCAGGCCCGCACAGACCCTGCGCGCACACACAGACACGCATAGTGTCCGCCCATGCACCGCCCACACTCTTCCCCCCTCCCGAACAGGATATGCAAGTAAAGAAAGGAGGTTTTTTTAATTCCGATATTTCTGTCCCATTGACTTGAATGGGACTTCCGGTATCGGAATCGGCGATACCCGATACTTTTTGGGTATCGGCCGATCCAATATTTCTCAATATCGGATGGTATCGCTGAACACTAGTGAAGACTGATCCAACATTTCAGTGTGGGGGCTGACTAGACTTGGACCGAATTTTATTTGGGCAAAATTTTATTTTACATCCAATGCAAGCATATCTGCCCAAATGAATTTCTGGACATTCGCACATCACACAGTCGATAAAGAGTTAAAAGTAAAAATTTAAAATTTTATTATCGCACACAAGGAAGTTACTATTTTTCTTACCACGCACTATTGACTACACTGGGTAGCGTTACAGAAGGAAGGAAATCCTGGTTTGACTAATGAAGACAGAACTTTGATACCTATCCATCTCCAAACCATATATGACCTTCGTATGCGGGCACATATACAGTATAGCTGGCACTATAGTACTACTATTAGTACTACTACAGATACATGGTAAAAGGACAAAAGTGCTGCTCGTATGGTTTTGTGAATTGTGACTGACACGTGTCTGCATCCTTGATGGTCTAGGACAACAAAGGTGCTAATGTCTGATTTTGGCTGTATAAAAGGCCTCTGACTGGGGTCTAAGGGGCATGTCAGGCATATCACTCTCCACAAGGGGAAACGTTACTCCATAGACCACAGTCAGACACCTTTCATACAGCCAAATCATGCGAAATCAGATTTCTTGTACTGCACTGAAGAGCGGCAACAGCCCGAAACACGTATCTAAAAATTGAGATTCTGGTTTGGCTTTTATCCTAAGCCATGTAGCAAGGCTTGTTAGAGGGTTGATATTGACTTTTAAGATTGCTAATTCTAATTGGTATTCTAGAGCAGGGGTCCCCAACCACCGGTCCGCGGCCCAGCACCGGGCCGCTGCAGTGCCCTTGCCGGTCCGCGGACACAAGGGGAGCCAGTGGCGGTCAGTGGCGTAGCGGGGGCTGGTGCGGCGCGCAGCAGTTCTTAGCGGCGGCCAGGGAGCGATCCAAGCAGCTCCGCTGCCTGCAAGAGGGAATAGCAGGAGCTTCCTGCCCGCCGCCCACGCTTCCTGTCTCTGACTGACACAGAGAGGAGCGCGGCCGCTGCTGTGTCAGAGCGAGGAAGCGCGGGCGATGCTGCGGACAGGTGAGAGGAGAGAGGTGGTGTGTGTGTGTATGTATAATGTGTGTGTGTTGTGTGTGTATAGGTGTGTGTTGGTCTGTGTTTGTGTAGCCTGGCCCTGGAGGAGATGGGGACATGAGGAGAAGACCATGAGGGGAGTGATGGAGAGACAGCAATGATGGGGAGAGGGGAGTGATGGGGTGAGGGCAATGATGGGGAGAAGGGAGTGATGGGGTGAAGGCAATGATGGGGAGAGGGGAGTGATGGGGTGAAGGCAATGATGGGGAGAGGGGAGTGATGGGGTGAAGGCAATGATGGGGAGAGGGGAGTGATGGGGTGAAGGCAATGATGGAGAGAAGGCAGTGATGGAGAGAAGGCAGTGATGGGGTGAAGGCAGTGATGGAGAGAAGGGAGTGATGGGGTGAATGCAATGATGGGGAGAAGGGAGTGATGGGGTGAAGGCAATGATGGGGAGAAGGGAGTGATGGGGTGAAGGCAATGATGGGGAGAGGGGAGTGATGGGGTGAAGGCAATGATGGGGAGAGGGGAGTGATGGGGAGAAGGCAATGATGGAGAGACAGCAGTGATGGAGAGAAGGCAGTGATGGGGTGAAGGCAATGATGGAGAGAGGGGAGTGATGGGGTGAAGGCAATGATGGGGAGAGGGGAGTGATGGGGTGAAGGCAATGATGGGGAGAGGGGAGTGATGGGGTGAAGGCAATGATGGGGAGAAGGCAATGATGGGGAGAGGGGAGTGATGGGGTGAAGGCAATGATGGGGAGAAGGCAATGATGGGGAGAGGGGAGTGATGGGGTGAAGGCAATGATGGGGAGACAGCAGTGATGGGGTGAAGGCAGTGATGGAGAGAAGGCAGTGATGGGGTGAAGGCAATGATGGAGAGACAGCAGTGATGGAGTGAAGGCAGTGATGGAGAGAAGGCAGTGATGGGGTGAAGGCAATGATGGGGAGAGGGGAGTGATGGGGTGAAGGCAATGATGGGGAGACAGCAGTGATGGGGTGAAGGCAGTGATGGAGAGAAGGCAGTGATGGGGTGAAGGCAATGATGGAGAGACAGCAGTGATGGAGTGAAGGCAATGATGGAGAGAAGGCAGTGATGGGGTGAAGGCAATGATGGGGAGAGGGGAGTGATGGGGTGAAGGCAATGATGGGGAGAAGGGAGTGATGGGGTGAAGGCAATGATGGGGAGAGGGGAGTGATGGGGTGAAGGCAGTGATGGAGAGAAGGCAGTGATGGGGTGAAGGCAATGATGGGGAGACAGCAGTGATGGGGTGAAGGCAGTGATGGAGAGAAGGCAGTGATGGGGTGAAGGCAATGATGGAGAGACAGCAGTGATGGAGTGAAGGCAATGATGGAGAGAAGGCAGTGATGGGGTGAAGGCAATGATGGGGAGAGGGGAGTGATGGGGTGAAGGCAATGATGGGGAGAAGGGAGTGATGGGGT
This sequence comes from Dendrobates tinctorius, assembly GCF_039654945.1. Classification (NCBI taxonomy): domain Eukaryota; kingdom Metazoa; phylum Chordata; class Amphibia; order Anura; family Dendrobatidae; genus Dendrobates; species Dendrobates tinctorius. The sequence goes on along the minus strand of NW_027361722.1, from coordinate 16,826,545 downwards.
GAAGGCAATGATGGGGAGAGGGGAGTGATGGGGTGAAGGCAATGATGGGGAGACAGCAGTGATGGGGTGAAGGCAGTGATGGAGAGAAGGCAATGATGGGGAGAGGGGAGTGATGGGGTGAAGGCAATGATGGGGAGAAGGCAATGATGGGGAGAAGGCAATGATGGGGAGAAGGCAATGATGGAGAGACAGCAGTGATGGGGTGAAGGCAATGATGGGGAGACAGCAGTGATGGGGTGAAGGCAATGATGGGGAGACAGCAGTGATGGGGTGAAGGCAGTGATGGAGAGAAGGCAGTGATGGGGTGAAGGCAATGATGGGGAGAGGGGAGTGATGGGGTGAAGGCAATGATGGGGAGAAGGGAGTGATGGGGTGAAGGCAATGATGAAGAGAGGGGAGTGATGGGGTGAAGGCAGTGATGGAGAGATGGCAGTGATGGGGTGAAGGCAATGATGGGGAGAAGGGAGTGATGGGGTGAAGGCAATGATGGGGAGAGGGGAGTGATGGGGTGAAGGCAATGATGGGGAGAAGGCAATGATGGGGTGAAGGCAATGATGGGGTGAAGGCAATGATGGGGTGAAGGCAATGATGGGGTGAAGGCAGTGATGGGGAGAAGGGAGTGATAGGGTGAAGGCAATGATGGGGAGAAGGCAATGATGGGGAGAAGGCAATGATGGGGAGAAGGGAGTGATGGGGAGAAGGGAGTGATGGGGAGAAGGGAGTGATGGGGAGAAGGGAGTGATGGGGAGAAGGGAGTGATGGGGAGAAGGGAGTGATGGGGAGAAGGGAGTGATGGGGTGAAGGGAGTGATGGGGAGAAGGGAGTGATGGGGTGAAGGCAATGATGGGGAGAGGGGAGTGATGGGGTGAAGGCAATGATGGGGAGACAGCAGTGATGGGGTGAAGGCAGTGATGGAGAGAAGGCAGTGATGGGGTGAAGGCAATGATGGGGAGACAGCAGTGATGGGGTGAAGGCAGTGATGGAGAGAAGGCAGTGATGGGGTGAAGGCAATGATGGGGAGAGGGGAGTGATGGGGTGAAGGCAATGATGGGGAGACAGCAGTGATGGGGTGAAGGCAGTGATGGAGAGAAGGCAGTGATGGGGTGAAGGCAATGATGGAGAGACAGCAGTGATGGAGTGAAGGCAATGATGGAGAGAAGGCAGTGATGGGGTGAAGGCAATGATGGGGAGAGGGGAGTGATGGGGTGAAGGCAATGATGGGGAGAAGGGAGTGATGGGGTGAAGGCAATGATGGGGAGAGGGGAGTGATGGGGTGAAGGCAGTGATGGAGAGAAGGCAGTGATGGGGTGAAGGCAATGATGGGGAGACAGCAGTGATGGGGTGAAGGCAGTGATGGAGAGAAGGCAGTGATGGGGTGAAGGCAATGATGGAGAGACAGCAGTGATGGAGTGAAGGCAATGATGGAGAGAAGGCAGTGATGGGGTGAAGGCAATGATGGGGAGAGGGGAGTGATGGGGTGAAGGCAATGATGGGGAGAAGGGAGTGATGGGGTGAAGGCAATGATGGGGAGAGGGGAGTGATGGGGTGAAGGCAATGATGGGGAGACAGCAGTGATGGGGTGAAGGCAGTGATGGAGAGAAGGCAATGATGGGGAGAGGGGAGTGATGGGGTGAAGGCAATGATGGGGAGAAGGCAATGATGGGGAGAAGGCAATGATGGGGAGAAGGCAATGATGGAGAGACAGCAGTGATGGGGTGAAGGCAATGATGGGGAGACAGCAGTGATGGGGTGAAGGCAATGATGGGGAGACAGCAGTGATGGGGTGAAGGCAGTGATGGAGAGAAGGCAGTGATGGGGTGAAGGCAATGATGGGGAGAGGGGAGTGATGGGGTGAAGGCAATGATGGGGAGAAGGGAGTGATGGGGTGAAGGCAATGATGAAGAGAGGGGAGTGATGGGGTGAAGGCAGTGATGGAGAGAGGGGAGTGATGGGGTGAAGGCAATGATGAAGAGAGGGGAGTGATGGGGTGAAGGCAGTGATGGAGAGATGGCAGTGATGGGGTGAAGGCAATGATGGGGAGAAGGGAGTGATGGGGTGAAGGCAATGATGGGGAGAGGGGAGTGATGGGGTGAAGGCAATGATGGGGAGAAGGCAATGATGGGGTGAAGGCAATGATGGGGTGAAGGCAATGATGGGGTGAAGGCAATGATGGGGTGAAGGCAGTGATGGGGAGAAGGGAGTGATAGGGTGAAGGCAATGATGGGGAGAAGGCAATGATGGGGAGAAGGCAATGATGGGGAGAAGGGAGTGATGGGGAGAAGGGAGTGATGGGGAGAAGGGAGTGATGGGGAGAAGGGAGTGATGGGGAGAAGGGAGTGATGGGGAGAAGGGAGTGATGGGGTGAAGGCAATGATGGGGAGAGGGGAGTGATGGGGTGAAGGCAATGATGGGGAGACAGCAGTGATGGGGTGAAGGCAGTGATGGAGAGAAGGCAGTGATGGGGTGAAGGCAATGATGGGGAGAGGGGAGTGATGGGGTGAAGGCAATGATGGGGAGAAGGGAGTGATGGGGTGAAGGCAATGATGGGGAGAAGGGAGTGATGGGGTGAAGGCAATGATGGGGAGAAGGGAGTGATGGGGAGAAGGGAGTGATGGGGAGAAGGCAATGATGGGGAGAAGGGGGTGATGGAGCACTTATTCAAAACCTATGGTGAGTTGAGTCACATTATAAATGTTATTTAATTATAAGTATGCACTGCTACACTACAACCGTGTCCATAGCCCCGCCCCCTTATGACCAAAGCTCCATCCCCGCCCTGCCGGGCCATGGAAGAATGGTCTTGCTTGAAACCGGTCCCTGGTGCAAAAAAGGTTGGGGACCACTGTTCTAGAGTTCAAGTCATCTTCCTCTCTGAAAAGATAATTATCAAATTTAATTTCCCAGAGGGGCATTGCATGACCTATAAGCCTCTTTACCCTGGCACGTCCCTCCTCATAAGGAGAAACGTTAACTCTTAGATCACAATCAGTGGCCTTTCGAACAGCCAAATCAGATCTCACACTTTGCACTGAGGAGGGAAAAAAAGCCCAAAATACGTGTCTGCAAATTGAGATTCTGGTTTGGCTTTTATCCCAAGTCATGTGGTAAAGCTCGTTAAAAGGGTTGATATAGAGTTTTATGATCATTGCTTCCAATAGGTGGTGCTATAAATTAAGTCATCTGCCTCTCTGAATAGAAAATGTTCATACCTTAATCATGTAATAATAATTGCTGCACCTACTGTTGTTTATAATTGATTTTAATCATGTCCTATTGTTATAGTTTTATAAGATCTATTATTATCTTTATCTCTATATATAAAACCGTGTGTGTGTGTGTGTGTGTGTGTGTGTGTGTGTGTGTGTGTGTGTGTGTGTGTGTGTGTGTGTGTGTGTGTGTGTGTGTGTGTGTGTGTGTGTGTGTGTGTGTATCACCAACCAATCATTAAGCAAGAAGCTGAGCTGTGATTGCTTACTATGAGCAAGTTTTCCCACTTGACAACACCTCAGCAGACACTGACATGGTGGGAGAAATCTAGCATCCCCGGGAACATAAGCTCCCAGCCATTGTCTGCCCCCCTGAAAGGAAAAGAGAGCACATGACAGAAATGAATCACCCCCTCCCGCGCCCATATACCCATCCCACATCCCACATCCTCCATCCAATAGGGACATCTTCCTTCTTAAAGGGATCATTGGTATGGAAGTCAGGACAAATCCACTCTGCGCTTTGGTACTGACCCCAGGCCTTTCTTAAAGGGATCTCCAGTATGGAAGTCAGGGCAAATCCATCCAGCGCTTTGATTCTGACCCCAGGCCTTTCTTAAAGGGATCCCCGGTATGGAAGTCAGGGCAATTGCCTTCAAATGCTCTGGTACTGACCCCAGGGTTCTATTAAAGGGATCATTGGTATGCAAGTCAGGGCAAATCCACTCAGCGATCTGGTTCTGATCCCACACTCTCTTAAAGGGATCCCCGGTATGGAAGTTAGGGCAAAGCTACTCAACGCTCTGGTTCTGACCCAAGGCCTCTCTTAAAAGGATCTCCGGTATGGAAGTGAGGGTAAATCCTTCAGTGCTCTGATTCTCACCCCAGGCTTCTATTAAAGGGATCATTGATATGGAAGTCAGGGCAAATCCACCCAGCGCTCTGGTTCTGACGCCAGGACTCTCTAAAAGGGATCCCCGGTATGGAAGTTAGGACCATTCCACTCAGTGCTCTGGTTCTGACCCCAGGCTGACGGGATGATGTGGGATATTAGGGGTAGTAGTCCGGTGGCTCTGGCTGATGGGATGATGCAGGATATTAGGGGTAGTAGTCCGGTGGCTCTGGCTGACGGGATGATGTGGGATATTAGGGGTAGTAGTCCGGTAGCTCTGGCTGACGGGATGATGTGGGATATTAGTGGTAGTTGTCCGGTGGCTCTGGCTGACAGGATGATGTGGGATATTAGGGGTAGTAGTCCGGTAGCTCTGGCTGACGGGATGATGTGGGATATTAGGGGTAGTAGTCCGGTGGCTCTGGCTGACGGGATGATGTGGGATATTAGGGGTAGTAGTCCGGTGGCTCTGGCTGACGGGATGATGTGGGATATTAGGGGTAGTAGTCCGGTGGCTCTGGCTGACGGGATGATGTGGGATATTAGGGGTAGTAGTCAGGTGGCTCTGGCTGACGGGATGATGTGGGATATTAGAGGTAGTAGTCCGGTGGCTCTGGCTGATGGGATGATGTGGGATATTAGCGGTAGTAGTCCGGTGGCTCTTGCTGATGAGATGATGTGGGATATTAGGGGTAGTAGTCCGGTGGCCCTGGCTGACGGGATCATGTGGGATATTAGGGGTAATAGTCCGGCGGCTGTGACGGGATGATGTGGGATATTAGAGGGAGTAGTCTGGTGGCTCTGGCTGAAGGGATGATGTGGGATATTAGGGGTAGTAGTCCGGTGGCTCTGGCTGACGGGATGATGTGGGATATTAGCGGTAGTAGTCCGGTGGCTCTTGCTGATGAGATGATGTGGGATATTAGGGGTAGTAGTCCGGTGGCCCTGGCTGACGGGATGATGTGGGATATTAGGGGTAGTAGTCCGGCGGCTGTGATGGAATGATGTGGGATATTAGGGGGAGTAGTCTGGTGGCTCTGGCTGACGGGATCATGTGGGATATTAGGGGTAATAGTCCGGCGGCTGTGACGGGATGATGTGGGATATTAGGGGTAGTAGTCCGGTGGCCCTGGCTGAAGGGATGATGTGGGATATTAGGGGTAGTAGTCCGGTGGCTCTGGCTGACGGGATGATGTGGGATATTAGCGGTAGTAGTCCGGTGGCTCTTGCTGATGAGATGATGTGGGATATTAGGGGTAGTAGTCCGGTGGCCCTGGCTGACGGGATGATGTGGGATATTAGGGGTAGTAGTCCGGCGGCTGTGATGGAATGATGTGGGATATTAGGGGGAGTAGTCTGGTGGCTCTGGCTGACGGGATCATGTGGGATATTAGGGGTAATAGTCCGGCGGCTGTGACGGGATGATGTGGGATATTAGAGGGAGTAGTCTGGTGGCTCTGGCTGACGGGATGATGTGGGTTATTAGGGGTAATAGTCCGGCGGCTGTGACGGGATGATGTGGGATATTAGGGGGAGTAGTCTGGTGGCTCTGGCTGACGGGATGATGTGGGATATTAGGGGTAGTAGTCCGGCGGCTGTGATGGAATGATGTGGGATATTAGGGGGAGTAGTCCGGTGGCCCTGGCTGACGGGATGATGTGGGATATTAGGGGTAGTAGTCCGGCGGCTGTGACGAGATGATGTGGGATATTAGGGGGAGTAGTCTGGTGGCTCTGGCTGACGGGATCATGTGGGATATTAGGGGTAATAGTCCGGCGGCTGTGACGGGATGATGTGGGATTTTAGAGGGAGTAGTCTGGTGGCTCTGGCTGACGGGATGATGTGGGATATTAGGGGTAATAGTCCGGCGGCTGTGACGGGATGATGTGGGATATTGGGGGTAGTAGTCCGGTGGCTCTGGCTGACGGGATGATGTGGGATATTAGGGGTAGCAGTCTGGCGGCTGTGACGGGATGATGTGGGATATTAGGGGTAGTAGTCCGGCGGCTGTGACGAGATGATGTGGGATATTAGGGGGAGTAGTCTGGTGGCTCTGGCTGACGGAATGATGTGGGATATTAGGGGTAGGAGTCCGGCGGCTGTGACGGGATGATGTGGGATATTAGGGGGAGTAGTCTGGTGGCTCTGGCTGACGGGATGATGTGGGATATTAGGGGTAATAGTCCGGCGGCTGTGACGGGATGATGTGGGATATTAGGGGGAGTAGTCTGGTGGCTCTGGCTGACGGGATGATGTGGGATATTAGGGGTAGTAGTCTGGTGGCTCTGGCTGACGGGATGATGTGGGATATTAGGGGTAGTAGTCTGGTGGCTCTGGCCGACGGGATGATGTGGGATATTGGGGGTAGTAGTCCGGTGGCTCTGGCTGACGGGATGATGTGGGATATTAGGGGTAGTAGTCTGGCGGCTGTGACGGGATGATGTGGGATATTAGGGGTAGTAGTCCGGCGGCTGTGATGGAATGATGTGGGATATTAGGGGGAGTAGTCTGGTGGCTCTGGCTGACGGGATCATGTGGGATATTAGGGGTAATAGTCCGGCGGCTGTGACGGGATGATGTGGGATATTAGAGGGAGTAGTCTGGTGGCTCTGGCTGACGGGATGATGTGGGTTATTAGGGGTAATAGTCCGGCGGCTGTGACGGGATGATGTGGGATATTAGGGGGAGTAGTCTGGTGGCTCTGGCTGACGGGATGATGTGGGATATTAGGGGTAGTAGTCCGGCGGCTGTGATGGAATGATGTGGGATATTAGGGGGAGTAGTCTGGTGGCTCTGGCTGACGGGATGATGTGGGATATTAGGGGTAATAGTCCGGCGGCTGTGACGAGATGATGTGGGATATTAGGGGGAGTAGTCTGGTGGCTGTGATGGAATGATGTGGGATATTAGGGGTAGGAGTCCGGTGGCTGTGATGGAATGATGTGGGATATTAGGGGGAGTAGTCTGGTGGCTCTGGCTGACGGGATGATGTGGGATATTAGGGGTAGTAGTCCGGTGGCTCTGGCTGACGGGATGATGTGGGATATTAGGGGTAGTAGTATGGTGGCTCTGGCTGACGGGATGATGTGGGATATTAGGGGTAGTAGTCCGGTGGCTCTGGCTGATGGGATGATGTGGGATATTAGGGGTAGTAGTCCGGTGGCTCTGGCCGACGGGATGATTTGGGATATTGGGGGTAGTAGTCCGGTGGCTCTGGCTGACGGGATGATGTGGGATATTAGGGGTAGTAGTCTGGCGGCTGTGACGGGATGATGTGGGATATTAGGGGTAGTAGTCCGGCGGCTGTGATGGAATGATGTGGGATATTAGGGGGAGTAGTCTGGTGGCTCTGGCTGACGGGATGATGTGGGATATTAGGGGTAATAGTCCGGCGGCTGTGACGGGATGATGTGGGATATTAGGGGGAGTAGTCTGGTGGCTCTGGCTGACGGGATGATGTGGGATATTAGGGGGAGTAGTCTGGTGGCTCTGGCTGACGGGATGATGTGGGATATTAGGGCTAGTAGTCCGGCGGCTGTGATGGAATGATGTGGGATATTAGGGGGAGTAGTCTGGTGGCTCTGGCTGACGGGATCATGTGGGATATTAGGGGTAATAGTCCGGCGGCTGTGACGGGATGATGTGGGATATTAGAGGGAGTAGTCTGGTGGCTCTGGCTGACGGGATGATGTGGGATATTAGGGGGAGTAGTCTGGTGGCTCTGGCTGACGGGATGATGTGGGATATTAGGGGTAGTAGTCCGGCGGCTGTGATGGAATGATGTGGGATATTAGGGGGAGTAGTCTGGTGGCTCTGGCTGACGGGATGATGTGGGATATTAGGGGTAATAGTCCGGCGGCTGTGACGGGATGATGTGGGATATTAGGGGGAGTAGTCTGGTGGCTCTGGCTGACGGGATGATGTGGGATATTAGGGGTAGTAGTCCGGTGGCTCTGGCTGACGGGATGATGTGGGATATTAGGGGTAGTAGTCTGGTGACTCTGGCTGACGGGATGATGTGGGATATTAGTGGTAGTAGTCCGGTGGCTCTGGCTGACGGGATGATGTGGGATATTAGTGGTAGTTGTCCGGTGGCTCTGGCTGACGGGATGATGTGGGATATTAGGGGTAGTAGTCCGGTGGCTCTGGCCGACGGGATGATGTGGGATATTGAGGGTAGTAGTCCGGTGGCTCTGGCTGACGGGATGATGTGGGATATTATAGTGAATGTGGCTATGTGGAGTGGGCGGGGTTCTACAGTCAGCTTTATATATATATAGATATAATCATTATAATTTGTTATAACTAACAGTAGTTAGTTACTATGGCCGGGCAGCGCCAAGCTCTTCAGCTAGTATTTGTATATATATATTTTTATTTTTTATATATTTTGTAAGGGAAATATAATATTAGGATAAGCTTGCCATCCACATGGTTAACTTTGCACAAAGGGCCATAAAATCTGTGCACTTTTATTGCAGGACATGAAGTTAACAGGAAGCCAAAACCTAGGGGGCTACAAAGAATGTCATTTCTAAGGCCTGTTTCACACATCCATTTTTTGTGTCTGCCAAATGGATCCGTTTCCGTTTTTTGCCGCAAACGGATGCTACCGGATCCGTTTTTTTGATGGGAAAAAAAAAACGGATCCGCCAAAAACATGGTGGATCCGTTTTTTTAACGGAAAACGACGGATTTGGACAGATTTAAAAAAAACGGAAGTGTGATCCAGGCCTAACACCTAGGCCTGGTTACTAGATTTGAGTGAATTTTTCAGATTCGGTTCTGAATACGATCGGCAGCGAACATTGTTTTTGCCATATTCGTCGAACGCAGCCGAACGTCATTAGAGTCAATGGGAATAGAAATTACCAAATATGTTCGGAACCGATCATCAAACATACATTCGGCACGAATAGGGTACCAATATGGCATATTCAGATTCGACAACCAAATCCGAACAAATTCGCTCAACTCTACTGGTTAACCCCAGCTTCAAAGGATGAGTAGATGGTCCTATGTTAATCAAACTGCATACCTCTCTTCCCTAAGGCCTCTTTCACACATCAGTTTTTCGCCGTCAGGCGCGATCCGGCTTTTTTTTGTAAAACCGGATCCGGCGAAATGCAATGCCGGATCCAGTTTTTCCCCATTGACTTGCATTAGCGCCGGATCGCGCCGGATGGCCATGCGTTTCATCCGTTTTTTGCCGGATCCGGCTACTTGTCTCATTCCGGCGTCTGGAAAAAACGGCTACTGTAACGTTTTTTGTCTCCGGCGAAAAAGCCGGAAGTGCCGGATCCGACGCTTCCGACTTTTTGCCACAATGAAAGTCTATGGGCGCCGGAATGCGCCGGATCCAGAAAAAGACGGATCCAGGCACCGGATCCGTTTTTTTAAGTCTGCGCATGCTCAGATCCAATTGGCCAGCCCCCAGGAAACAGATATAACCTGCTAGACGGATCCGGCAGAAAAATGGAAAATTTATGCCGGATCCGTTTTTTCTAAAAATAGCCGGATCCTGCCTGACGGCAAAAAACTGATGTGTGAAAGTAGCCTAAGGCTGTGTGCACATGCTGCGGATTTTGCTGCGGTTCCGCAGCGGTTTTGGCCGCTGCGGTTCCGCAGCGGTTTTGGCCGCTGCGGACCCGCAGCAGTTTCTGCTGCGGTGTACAGTACTATGATTCCCTATGGGAATCAAAAACTGCAATGCAGACGGTGCGGAATTTTCCGCGGTTTTCAATCCGCAGAAAGAATTGACATGTCAATTCTTTCTGCGGATTCCGCTGCGGTTTACCATCTCCTCCATTGAGGAGATGAAAAACCACAGGGAAAAACCGCAGAGCAATCCGCAGGTCTTTTGACCTGCGGTTTCACCTGCGGATTTTATAAAATCCGCACCTAATCCGCATCGTGTGTACACAGCCTTATAGTAAGGGTGGATAAAAAACAGCAACTTTTATTTAGTATTATGCTTTTGCTTATATATCACTATCATATTCTGCAGCGCTTTACAGACATTATCATCACTGTCCCCATTAGGGCTCACAATCTATATCCCCTATCAGTATGTCTTGGGAATGTGGGAGGAAACCAGAGAACCCGTAGGAAAGCCACGCAAACACAGGAAGAACATACAAACTCCTTGCAGATGTTGTCCTTGGTGGGATTCGAACCCAGGACGCCAGCGCTGCAAGGCTGCAGTCGTGCTGATCGCCTCCATGTGACACTGCATTGATGCAGTAATTGATGCAAAAGGAGTCTGACCAACACGTGAAATTGATCACTCTGTGTGTAATGACGCTGTATAATATATGAGATTCACTTTTTATATTGAAGAACTGAAATAAATGAACTGATGACATTCTAATTTTGTGAGAAGCACCTGTACGTCTAGATCTTATATATCTCTATAGCATTCATTGCTGTCCAAAAAACTCTTAACGCGAGTGAAAAAACATATCGAAAACACCCAAATAAGTGAGTTTTTGTAGATGCGTTTTTCCTGCCAAGAGATGCAGAGAGGTTGCAGAAATGTTTGCGTCCAAATACTCAATATGTGCACATACCCTTACGATCCAACGAAGTTAATGAGGGCGGGGGGATGTCTGCGTCTCCGAAGGTCTTAGCCAGTGAAGGGGTTAACAATGACTTTATGCCATTGTCAAAAGTTTTCTTAAAGAAGCAAAGCATGCACAGTTATACATAGCGAGAAAGTGAGCGACAAAGAGAGGAAGAGTTAAATAGCAGTAAACCAGGTGTGGAGAGGCTCTTCTTCAGGACCCAGCTAGGACTGGACTTACCCAGGATTAGGCGGCAGAACACGAGGAGCCCCATAACAATGACACTTGTGAACACTGACATTTTTGATTGTCAGTATGGCGGGAAATTCACAGTAGTTTAACTTTCACTTTTATTTTAAAGGGCCAGTAACTGAAAAGCAATCATAGTCGAATTCTGCTGCTTGCACTGTTCATGGCTGTATATACACAGTGCACATAGTCCTGGGAGCTCTGCATTGCTGATAGGGAGGGGCGGAATCAGCAGAGACATAAGAAATATAATAAACGCCTAGCTTCATGCAAATATAAAGAAATGACACTCAGGCTATGTTCACATGCAGCGGTTTTTTATTGCATTTTTTTTTTCTGCAGTCAAAACCTTCTCTCTTGGCAGAAAAAAAAGGCTACGTTCAAACTGTCCATTTTTTTAGCATCTTTGCAGCGTTTTTGTCCCTTTTTTTGTCATGGAATATATGTTCTTTGGTCTTAGTAGATGTTTAATAAATTTGTTTGTTTTTTTTTTATCAAAAACGCTGTGGGCTTTTTTTTAATGCATTTTTACTTTTTTCGTTGCTTTTTATGGGTGAAAAAAATGCTGAAATAATTGACATGCTGCAGATATGAAAAAAAAAATAGCTCTCAAATTCAGTCGTGAAAACAAAAAAAACAAGCACGTGCAGGAGATTTCTAAAAATCTTGCAGCTTTGCCGCTATTGTAAAAAAGCAGCTTTGAAATTGCATTAAAAAAAGGCAGCATAACAAAAAAAAATAGTTGCATGTGAATTGTGAACATGATCTTAGGCTTCAGCTGCGTAGAAATCGGTCACAGCTTTATTCACAACCAGAAGTAAGCAAAGGATGTGAGCTGTGTGTGATACGTGTGAGCTGTGTGTGCGATACGTGTGAGCTGTGTGTGATACCTGTGAGCTGTGTGTGATACCTGTGAGCTGTGTGTGATACGTGTGAGCTGTGTGTGATACGTGTGAGCTGTGTGTGATACATGTGAGCTGTGTGTGTGATACGTGTGAGCTGTGTGTGATACGTGTGAGCTGTGTGAGCTGTGTGTGATACCTGTGAGCTGTGTGTGATACGTGTGAGCTGTGTGTGATACCTGTGAGCTGTGTGTGATACGTGTGAGCTGTGTGTGATACGTGTGAGCTGTGTGTGATACGTGTGAGCTGTGTGCGATACGTGTGAGCTGTGTGTGATACCTGTGAGCTGTGTGTGATACGTGTGAGCTGTGTGTGCGATACGTGTGAGCTGTGTGTGATACCTGTGAGCTGTGTGTGATACCTGTGAGCTGTGTGTGTGATACGTGTGAGCTGTGTGTGATACGTGTGAGCTGTGTGTGATACATGTGAGCTATGTGTGTGATACGTGTGAGCTGTGTGTGATACGTGTGAGCTGTGTGAGCTGTGTGTGATACCTGTGAGCTGTGTGTGATACGTGTGAGCTGTGTGTGATACGTGTGAGCTGTGTGTGCGATACGTGTGAGCTGTGTGTGATACCTGTGAGCTGTGTGTGATACGTGTGAGCTGTGTGCGATACGTGTGAGCTGTGTGTGATACCTGTGAGCTGTGTGTGATACCTGTGAGCTGTGTGTGATACGTGTGAGCTGTGTGTGCGATACGTGTGAGCTGTGTGTGATACCTGTGAGCTGTGTGTGATACCTGTGAGCTGTGTGTGTGATACGTGTGAGCTGTGTGTGATACGTGTGAGCTGTGTGTGATACGTGTGAGCTATGTGTGTGATACGTGTGAGCTGTGTGTGATACGTGTGAGCTGTGTGTGATACCTGTGAGCTGTGTGTGATACGTGTGAGCTGTGTGTGATACCTGTGAGCTGTGTGTGTGATACGTGTGAGCTGTGTGTGTGATACGTGTGAGCTGTGTGTGATACGTGTGAGCTGTGTGAGCTGTGTGTGATACCTGTGAGCTGTGTGTGATACGTGTGAGCTGTGTGTGATACGTGTGAGCTGTGTGTGTGTGATACATGTGAGCTATGTGTGTGATAAGTGTGAGCTGTGTATGATACGTGTGAGCTGTGTGAGCTGTGTGTGATACCTGTGAGCTGTGTGTGATACGTGTGAGCTGTGTGTGATACGTGTGAGCTGTGTGTGTGATACGTGTGAGCTTTGTGTGTGATACGTGTGAGCTGTGTGTGAGATACGTGTGAGCTGTGTGAGCTGTGTGTGATACCTGTGAGCTGTGTGTGATACGTGTGAGCTGTGTGTGATACGTGTGAGCTGTGTGTGTGATACGTGTGAGCTGTGTGTGTGATACGTGTGAGCTGTGTGTGCGATACGTGTGAGCTGTGTGTGTGATACGTGTAAGCTGTGTGTGATACGTGTGAGCTGTGTGTGCGATACGTGTGAGCTGTGTGTGATACCTGTGAGCTGTGTGTGATACGTGTGAGCTGTGTGTGTGATACGTGTGAGCTGTGTGTGTGATATGTGTGAGCTGTGTGTGTGTGATACATGTGAGCTGTGTGTGATACGTGTGAGCTGTGTGTGTGCGATACATGTGAGCTGTGTGTGTGAGCTGTGTGTGTGATACGTGTGAGCTGTGTGTGATACGTGTGAGCTGTGTGTGTGTGTGATACATGTGAGCTGTGTGTGTGAGCTGTGTGTGTGATACGTGTGAGCTGTGTGTGATACGTGTGAGCTGTGTGTGTGATACGTGTGAGCTGTGTGTGTGAGCTGTGTGTGTGATACGTGTGAGCTGTGTGTGATACGTGTGAGCTGTGTGTGTGTGATACGTGTGAGCTGTGTGTGTGTGAAACATGTGAGCTGTGTATGTACAATACGTGTGAGCTGTGTGTGTGATACATGTGAACTGTGTGTGCGATACATGTGAGCTGTGTGTGTGATACGTGTGAGCTGTGTGTGTGTGATACATGTGAGCTATGTGTGTGTGATACGTGTGAGCTGTGTGTGATACCTGTGAGTTGTGTGTGATACGTGTGAGCTGTGTGTGATACGTGTGAGCTGTGTGTGTGATAAGTGTGAGCTGTGTGTGTGATACGTGTGAGCTGTGTGTGCGATACGTGTGAGCTGTGTGTGATACCTGTGAGCTGTGTGTGATACGTGTGAGCTGTGTGTGATACGTGTGAGATGTGTGTGCGATACGTGTGAGCTGTGTGTGTGTGTGATACCTGTGAGCTGTGTGTGTGATACGTGTGAGCTGTGTGTGATACGTGTGAGCTGTGTGTGTGAGCTTTGTGTGTGATACGTGTGAGCTGTGTGTGATACGTGTGAGCTGTGTGTGTGTGAAACGTGTGAGCTGTGTATGTACAATACGTGTGAGCTGTGTGTGTGATACATGTGAGCTGTGTGTGTGATACGTGTGAGCTGTGTGTGATACGTGTGAGCTGTGTGTGTGATACGTGTGAGCTGTGTGTGTGCGATACATGTGAGCTGTGTGTGATACGTGTGAGCTGTGTGTGATACGTGTGAGCTGTGTGTGTGCGATACATGTGAGCTGTGTGTGTGATACGTGTGAGCTGTGTGTGTGATACGTGTGAGCTGTGTGTGATACGTGTGAGTTGTGTGTGATACGTGTGAGCTGTGTGTGATACGTGTGAGCTGTGTGTGTGATAAGTGTGAGCTGTGTGTGTGATACGTGTGAGCTGTGTGTGCGATACGTGTGAGCTGTGTGTGATACCTGTGAGCTGTGTGTGATACGTGTGAGCTGTGTGTGATACGTGTGAGCTGTGTGTGCGATACGTGTGAGCTGTGTGTGTGTGTGATACCTGTGAGCTGTGTGTGTGATACGTGTGAGCTGTGTGTGATACGTGTGAGCTGTGTGTGTGAGCTTTGTGTGTGATACGTGTGAGCTGTGTGTGATACGTGTGAGCTGTGTGTGTGTGAAACGTGTGAGCTGTGTATGTACAATACGTGTGAGCTGTGTGTGATACATGTGAGCTGTGTGTGTGATACGTGTGAGCTGTGTGTGATACGTGTGAGCTGTGTGTGTGATACGTGTGAGCTGTGTGTGTGCGATACATGTGAGCTGTGTGTGATACGTGTGAGCTGTGTGTGATACGTGTGAGCTGTGTGTGTGCGATACATGTGAGCTGTGTGTGATACGTGTGAGCTGTGTGTGTGATATGTGTGAGCTGTGTGTGTGTGATACATGTGAGCTGTGTGTGTGATACGTGTGAGCTGTGTGTGATACATGTGAGCTGTGTGTGATACGTGTGAGCTGTGTGTGATACCTGTGAGCTGTGTGTGATACGTGTGAGCTGTGTGTGATACGTGTGAGCTGTGTGTGTGATACGTGTGAGCTGTGTGTGTGATACGTGTGAGCTGTGTGTGCGATACGTGTGAGCTGTGTGTGTGTGTGATACGTGTGAGCTGTGTGTGATACGTGTGAGCTGTGTGTGATACATTTGAGCTGTGTGTGCGATACGTGTGAGCTGTGTGTGTGTGTGATACCTGTGAGCTGTGTGTGATACGTGTGAGCTGTGTGTGTGATACGTGTGAGCTGTGTGTGTGATACGTGTGAGCTTTGTGTGCGATACGTGTGAGCTGTGTGTGTGTGTGTTACGTGTGAGCTGTGTGTGTGAGCTGTGTGTGATACGTGTGAGCTGTGTGTGATACGTGTGAGCTGTGTGTGATACTTGTGAGCTGTGTGTGTGCGATACATGTGAGCTGTGTGTGTGAGCTGTGTGTGTGATACGTGTGAGCTGTGTGTGATACGTGTGAGCTGTGTGTGTGTGATACGTGTGAGCTGTGTGTGATACGTGTGAGCTGTGTGTGTGAGCTGTGTGTGTGATACGTGTGAGCTGTGTGTGATACGTGTGAGCTGTGTGTGTGTGATACGTGTGAGCTGTGTGTGATACGTGTGAGCTGTGTGTGTGATACCTGTGAGCTGTGTGTGATACGTGTGAGCTGTGTGTGTGATACGTGTGAGCTGTGTGTGTGATATGTGTGAGCTGTGTGTGTGTGATACGTGTGAGCTGTGTGTGATACGTGTGAGCTGTGTGTGTGCGATACATGTGAGCTGTGTGTGTGAGCTGTGTGTGTGATACGTGTGAGCTGTGTGTGATACGTGTGAGCTGTGTGTGTGAGCTGTGTGTGTGATACGTGTGAGCTGTGTGTGATACGTGTGAGCTGTGTGTGTGATACGTGTGAGCTGTGTGTGATACGTGTGAGCTGTGTGTGTGAGCTGTGTGTGTGATACGTGTGAGCTGTGTGTGATACGTGTGAGCTGTGTGTGTGATACGTGTGAGCTGTGTGTGTGTGAAACATGTGAGCTGTGTATGTACAATACGTGTGAGCTGTGTGTGTGATACATGTGAACTGTGTGTGCGATACATGTGAGCTGTGTGTGTGATACATGTGAGCTGTGTGTGTGAGCTGTGTGTGTGATACGTGTGAGCTGTGTGTGATACGTGTGAGCTGTGTGTGTGATACGTGTGAGCTGTGTGTGTGAGCTGTGTGTGTGATACGTGTGAGCTGTGTGTGATACGTGTGAGCTGTGTGTGTGTGATACGTGTGAGCTGTGTGTGTGTGAAACATGTGAGCTGTGTATGTACAATACGTGTGAGCTGTGTGTGTGATACATGTGAACTGTGTGTGCGATACATGTGAGCTGTGTGTGTGATACGTGTGAGCTGTGTGTGTGTGATACATGTGAGCTATGTGTGTGTGATACGTGTGAGCTGTGTGTGATACCTGTGAGTTGTGTGTGATACGTGTGAGCTGTGTGTGATACGTGTGAGCTGTGTGTGTGATAAGTGTGAGCTGTGTGTGTGATACGTGTGAGCTGTGTGTGCGATACGTGTGAGCTGTGTGTGATACCTGTGAGCTGTGTGTGATACGTGTGAGCTGTGTGTGATACGTGTGAGATGTGTGTGCGATACGTGTGAGCTGTGTGTGTGTGTGATACCTGTGAGCTGTGTGTGTGATACGTGTGAGCTGTGTGTGATACGTGTGAGCTGTGTGTGTGAGCTTTGTGTGTGATACGTGTGAGCTGTGTGTGATACGTGTGAGCTGTGTGTGTGTGAAACGTGTGAGCTGTGTATGTACAATACGTGTGAGCTGTGTGTGTGATACATGTGAGCTGTGTGTGTGATACGTGTGAGCTGTGTGTGATACGTGTGAGCTGTGTGTGTGATACGTGTGAGCTGTGTGTGTGCGATACATGTGAGCTGTGTGTGATACGTGTGAGCTGTGTGTGATACGTGTGAGCTGTGTGTGTGCGATACATGTGAGCTGTGTGTGTGATACGTGTGAGCTGTGTGTGTGATACGTGTGAGCTGTGTGTGATACGTGTGAGTTGTGTGTGATACGTGTGAGCTGTGTGTGATACGTGTGAGCTGTGTGTGTGATAAGTGTGAGCTGTGTGTGTGATACGTGTGAGCTGTGTGTGCGATACGTGTGAGCTGTGTGTGATACCTGTGAGCTGTGTGTGATACGTGTGAGCTGTGTGTGATACGTGTGAGCTGTGTGTGCGATACGTGTGAGCTGTGTGTGTGTGTGATACCTGTGAGCTGTGTGTGTGATACGTGTGAGCTGTGTGTGATACGTGTGAGCTGTGTGTGTGAGCTTTGTGTGTGATACGTGTGAGCTGTGTGTGATACGTGTGAGCTGTGTGTGTGTGAAACGTGTGAGCTGTGTATGTACAATACGTGTGAGCTGTGTGTGATACATGTGAGCTGTGTGTGTGATACGTGTGAGCTGTGTGTGATACGTGTGAGCTGTGTGTGTGATACGTGTGAGCTGTGTGTGTGCGATACATGTGAGCTGTGTGTGATACGTGTGAGCTGTGTGTGATACGTGTGAGCTGTGTGTGTGCGATACATGTGAGCTGTGTGTGATACGTGTGAGCTGTGTGTGTGATATGTGTGAGCTGTGTGTGTGTGATACATGTGAGCTGTGTGTGTGATACGTGTGAGCTGTGTGTGATACATGTGAGCTGTGTGTGATACGTGTGAGCTGTGTGTGATACCTGTGAGCTGTGTGTGATACGTGTGAGCTGTGTGTGATACGTGTGAGCTGTGTGTGTGATACGTGTGAGCTGTGTGTGTGATACGTGTGAGCTGTGTGTGCGATACGTGTGAGCTGTGTGTGTGTGTGATACGTGTGAGCTGTGTGTGATACGTGTGAGCTGTGTGTGATACATTTGAGCTGTGTGTGCGATACGTGTGAGCTGTGTGTGTGTGTGATACCTGTGAGCTGTGTGTGATACGTGTGAGCTGTGTGTGTGATACGTGTGAGCTGTGTGTGTGATACGTGTGAGCTTTGTGTGCGATACGTGTGAGCTGTGTGTGTGTGTGTTACGTGTGAGCTGTGTGTGTGAGCTGTGTGTGATACGTGTGAGCTGTGTGTGATACGTGTGAGCTGTGTGTGATACTTGTGAGCTGTGTGTGTGCGATACATGTGAGCTGTGTGTGTGAGCTGTGTGTGTGATACGTGTGAGCTGTGTGTGATACGTGTGAGCTGTGTGTGTGTGATACGTGTGAGCTGTGTGTGATACGTGTGAGCTGTGTGTGTGAGCTGTGTGTGTGATACGTGTGAGCTGTGTGTGATACGTGTGAGCTGTGTGTGTGTGATACGTGTGAGCTGTGTGTGATACGTGTGAGCTGTGTGTGTGATACCTGTGAGCTGTGTGTGATACGTGTGAGCTGTGTGTGTGATACGTGTGAGCTGTGTGTGTGATATGTGTGAGCTGTGTGTGTGTGATACGTGTGAGCTGTGTGTGATACGTGTGAGCTGTGTGTGTGCGATACATGTGAGCTGTGTGTGTGAGCTGTGTGTGTGATACGTGTGAGCTGTGTGTGATACGTGTGAGCTGTGTGTGTGAGCTGTGTGTGTGATACGTGTGAGCTGTGTGTGATACGTGTGAGCTGTGTGTGTGATACGTGTGAGCTGTGTGTGATACGTGTGAGCTGTGTGTGTGAGCTGTGTGTGTGATACGTGTGAGCTGTGTGTGATACGTGTGAGCTGTGTGTGTGATACGTGTGAGCTGTGTGTGTGTGTGTGATACGTGTGAGCTGTGTGTGTGTGAAACGTGTGAGCTGTGTATGTACAATACGTGTGAGCTGTGTGTGTGATACACGTGAACTGTGTGTGCGATACATGTGAGCTGTGTGTGTGATACGTGTGAGCTGTTTGTGTGTGATACATGTGAGCTATGTGTGTGATACGTGTGAGCTGTGTGTGATACCTGTGAGCTGTGTGTGATACGTGTGAGCTGTGTGTGATACG
The DNA here is from genome assembly GCF_039654945.1 of Dendrobates tinctorius. Classification (NCBI taxonomy): domain Eukaryota; kingdom Metazoa; phylum Chordata; class Amphibia; order Anura; family Dendrobatidae; genus Dendrobates; species Dendrobates tinctorius. The sequence continues at coordinate 16,807,454 of NW_027361722.1, read as the reverse complement.
TGTGAGCTGTGTGTGTGATAAGTGTGAGCTGTGTGTGTGATACGTGTGAGCTGTGTGTGCGATACGTGTGAGCTGTGTGTGATTCCTGTGAGCTGTGTGTGATACGTGTGAGCTGTGTGTGATACGTGTGAGCTGTGTGTGCGATACGTGTGAGCTGTGTGTGTGTGTGATACCTGTGAGCTGTGTGTGTGATACGTGTGAGCTGTGTGTGATACGTGTGAGCTGTGTGTGTGAGCTTTGTGTGTGATACGTGTGAGCTGTGTGTGTGTGAAACGTGTGAGCTGTGTATGTACAATACGTGTGAGCTGTGTGTGTGATACATGTGAGCTGTGTGTGTGATACGTGTGAGCTGTGTGTGATACGTGTGAGCTGTGTGTGTGATACGTGTGAGCTGTGTGTGTGCGATACATGTGAGCTGTGTGTGATACGTGTGAGCTGTGTGTGATACGTGTGAGCTGTGTGTGTGCGATACATGTGAGCTGTGTGTGTGATACGTGTGAGCTGTGTGTGTGATACGTGTGAGCTGTGTGTGTGATACGTGTGAGCTGTGTGTGTGTGATACATGTGAGCTGTGTGTGTGATACGTGTGAGCTGTGTGTGATACGTGTGAGCTGTGTGTGATACGTGTGAGCTGTGTGTGATACGTGTGAGCTGTGTGTGATACCTGTGAGCTGTGTGTGATACGTGTGAGCTGTGTGTGTGATACGTGTGAGCTGTGTGTGTGATACGTGTGAGCTGTGTGTGCGATACGTGTGAGCTGTGTGTGTGTGTGATACGTGTGAGCTGTGTGTGATACGTATGAGCTGTGTGTGATACATGTGAGCTGTGTGTGCGATACGTGTGAGCTGTGTGTGTGTGTGATACGTGTGAGCTGTGTGTGATACGTGTGAGCTGTGTGTGTGATACGTGTGAGCTTTGTGTGCGATACGTGTGAGCTGTGTGTGTGTGTGTGTTACGTGTGAGCTGTGTGTGTGAGCTGTGTGTGATACGTGTGAGCTGTGTGTGATACGTGTGAGCTGTGTGTGATACTTGTGAACTGTGTGTGTGAGCTGAGTGTGTGATACGTGTGAGATGTGTGTGATACGTGTGAGCTGTGTGTGTGTGATACGTGTGAGCTGTGTGTGATACGTGTGAGCTGTGTGTGTGAGCTGTGTGTGTGATACGTGTGAGCTGTGTGTGTGAGCTGTGTGTGTGATACGTGTGAGCTGTGTGTGATACGTGTGAGCTGTGTGTGTGTGATACGTGTGAGCTGTGTGTGATACGTGTGAGCTGTGTGTGTGAGCTGAGTGTGTGATACGTGTGAGATGTGTGTGATACGTGTGAGCTGTGTGTGTGTGATACGTGTGAGCTGTGTGTGATACGTGTGAGCTGTGTGTGTGAGCTGTGTGTGTGATACGTGTGAGCTGTATGTGATACATGTGAGCTGTGTGTGAGCTGTGTGTGTGATACGTGTGAGCTGTGTGTGTGTGTGATACGTGTGAGCTGTGTATGTACAATACGTGTGAGCTGTGTGTGTGATACATGTGAGCTGTGTGTGTGATACGTGTGAGCTGTGTGTGATACGTGTGAGCTGTGTGTGTGATACGTGTGAGCTGTGTGTGTGCGATACATGTGAGCTGTGTGTGTGTGATACGTGTGAGCTGTGTGTGATACATGTGAGCTGTGTGTGTGATACGTGTGAGCTGTGTGCGATAAGTGTGAGCTGTGTGTGATACCTGTGAGCTGTGTGTGATACGTGTGAGCTGTGTGTGATATGTGTGAGCTGGGTGTGTGATACGTCTGAGCTGTGTGTGTGATACGTGTGAGCTGTGTGTGTGTGTGATACCTGTGAGCTGTGTGTGATACGTGTGAGCTGTATGTGATACGTGTGAGCGATACGTGTGAGCTGTGTGTGTGTGTGTGATACCTGTGAGCTGTGTGTGATACGTGTGAGCTGTGTGTGTGATACGTGTGAGCTGTGTGTGTGATACGTGTGAGCTGTGTGTGCGATACGTGTGAGCTGTGTGTGTGTGATACGTGTGAACTGTGTGTGTGAGCTGTGTGTGATACGTGTGAGCTGTGTGTGTGATACGTGTGAGCTGTGTGTGTGATACGTGTGAGCTGTGTGTGCGATACGTGTGAGCTGTGTGTGTATTTGACACCTGTGAGCTGTGTGTGATACCTGTGAGCTGTGTGTGATACGTGTGAGCTGTGTGTGCGATACGTGTGAGCTGTGTGTGTGTGTGATACCTGTGAGCTGTGTGTGATACGTGTGAGCTGTGTGTGATACGTTTGAGCTGTGTGTGCGATACATGTGAGCTGTGTGTGTGTGATACGTGTGAGCTGTGTGTGTGAGCTGTGTGTGATACGTGTGAGCTGTGTGTGTGTGTGATACGTGTGATCTGTGTGTGTGTGCGATACGTGTGAGGTGTGAGCTGTGTGTGTGATAGGTGTGAGCTGTTTGTGCGATACGTGTGAGCTGTGTGTGTGATACGTGTGAGCTGTGTGCGATACGTGTGAGCTGTGTGTGATACCTGTGAGCTGTGTGTGATACGTGTGAGCTGTGTGTGATACGTGTGAGCTGTGTGTGTGATACGTGTGAGCTGTGTGTGATACGTGTGAGCTGTGTGTGTGTGATACCTGTGAACTGTGTGTGATACGTGTGAGCTGTGTGTGTGATACGTGTGAGTTGTGTGTGATACGTGTGAGCTGTGTGTGCGATACGTGTGAGCTGTGTGTGTGATACGTGTGAGCTGTGTGTGTGATACGTGTGAGCTGTGTGTGATACGTGTGAGCTGTGTGTGTGATATGTGTGAGCTGTGTGTATGTGTGATACGTGTGAGCTGTGTATGTACAATACGTGTGAGCTGTGTGTGATACTTGTGAGCTGTGTGTGTGATACGTGTGAACTGTGTGTGATACGTGTGAGCTGTGTGTGTGATACGTGTGAGCTGTGTGTGTGCGATACATGTGAGCTGTGTGTGATATGTGTGAGCTGTGTGTGTGATACATGTGAGCTGTGTGTGTGATACGTGTGAGCTGTGTGCGATAAGTGTGAGCTGTGTGTGATACGTGTGAGCTTTGTGTGATACGTGTGAGCTGTGTGTGATATGTGTGAGCTGGGTGTGTGATACGTCTGAGCTGTGTGTGTGATACGTGTGAGCTGTGTGTGTGTGTGATACCTGTGAGCTGTGTGTGATACGTGTGAGCTGTGTGTGATACGTGTGAGCTGTGTGTGCGATACGTGTGAGCTGTGTGTGTGATACCTGTGAGCTGTGTGTGATACGTGTGAGCTGTGTGTGTGATACGTGTGAGCTGTGTGTGTGATACGTGTGAGCTGTGTGTGTGTGATACGTGTGAGCTGTGTGTGTGAGCTGTGTGTGATACGTGTGAGCTGTGTGTGTGATACGTGTGAGCTGTGTGTGTGATACGTGTGAGCTGTGTGTGCGATACGTGTGAGCTGTGTGTGTGTTTGATACCTGTGAGCTGTGTGTGATACCTGTGAGCTGTGTGTGATACGTGTGAGCTGTGTGTGCGATACGTGTGAGCTGTGTGTGTGTGTGATACCTGTGAGCTGTGTGTGATACGTGTGAGCTGTGTGTGTGATACGTGTGAGCTGTGTGTGATATGTTTGAGCTGTGTGTGCGATACATGTGAGCTGTGTGTGTGTGATACGTGTGAGCTGTGTGTGTGAGCTGTGTGTGATACGTGTGAGCTGTGTGTTTGTGTGATACGTGTGAGCTGTGTATGTACAATACGTGTGAGCTGTGTGTGTGTGCGATACGTGTGAGGTGTGAGCTGTGTGTGTGATAGGTGTGAGCTGTGTGTGCGATACGTGTGAGCTGTGTGTGTGATACGTGTGAGCTGTGTGTGTGCGATACGTGTGAGCTGTGTGTGTGTGTGATACCTGTGAGCTGTGTGTGATACGTGTGAGCTGTGTGTGCGATACATGTGAGCTGTGTGTGTGATACATGTGAGCTGTGTGTGTGATACGTGTGAGCTATGTGTGTGATACGTGTGAGCTGTGTGTGTGTGATACATGTGAGCTGTGTGTGTGATACGTGTGAGCTTTGTGTGATACGTGTGAGCTGTGTGCGATACATGTGAGCTGTGTGTGATACGTGTGAGCTGTGTGCGATACGTGTGAGCTGTGTGTGATACCTGTGAGCTGTGTGTGATACTTGTGAGCTGTGTGTGTGATACGTGTGAGCTGTGTGTGTGATACGTGTGAGCTGTGTGTGTGCGATACGTGTGAGCTGTGTGTGTGTGATACCTGTGAACTGTGTGTGATACGTGTGAGCTGTGTGTGTGATACGTGTGAGCTGTGTGTGCGATACGTGTGAGCTGTGTGTGTGATACGTGTGAGCTGTGTGCGTGAGCTGTGTGTGTGATACGTGTGAGCTGTGTGTGTGTGCGATACGTGTGAGGTGTGAGCTGTGTGTGTGATAGGTGTGAGCTTTGTGTGCGATACGTGTGAGCTGTGTGTGTGATACGTGTGAGCTGTGTGTGTGTGATACGTGTGAGCTGTGTATGTACAATACGTGTGAGCTGTGTGTGTGCGCTACGTGTGAGGTGTGAGCTGTGTGTGTGATACGTGTGAGCTGTGTGTGATAGGTGTGAGCTGTGTGTGTGATACGTGTGAGCTGTGTGTGTGCGATACGTGTGAGCTGTGTGTGTGCGATACGTGTGATCTGTGTGTGTGTGCGATATGTGTGAGCTGTGTGTGTGTAATACGTGTGAGCTGTGTGTGTGATACATGTGAGCTGGGTGTGTGATACGTGCGAGTTGTGTGTGAGCTGTGTGTATGATACGTGTGAGGTGTGAGCTGTGTGTGTGATACCTGTGAGCTGTGTGTGATACGTGTGAGCTGTGTGTGTGATATGTGTGAGCTGTGTGTGTGATACGTGTGAGCCATTTGTGTGCGATACGTGTGAGCTGTGTGTGTGATACTTGTGAGCTGTGTGTGATACGTGTGAGCTGTGTGTGATACGTGTGAGCTGTGTGTGCGATACGTGTGAGCTGTGTGTGTGTGTGTGATACGTGTGAGCTATTTGTGTGCGATACGTGTGAGCTGTGTGTGTGATACTTGTGAGCTGTGTATGATACGTGTGAGCTGTGTGTGTGATACGTGTGAGCTGTGTGTGTGATACGTGTGAGCTGTGTATGTACAATACGTGTGAGCTGTGTGTGTGTGCGATACGTGTGAGGTGTGAGCTGTGTGTGTGATAGGTGTGAGCTTTGTGTGCGATATGTGTGAGCTGTGTGTGTGATATGTGTGAGCTGTGTGTGTGCGATACGTGTGAGCTATGTGTGTGTGTGATACCTGTGAGCTGTGTGTGATACGTGTGAGCTGTGTGTGTGATACGTGTGAGCTGTGTGTGCGATACGTGTGAGCTGTGTGTGTGATACGTGTGAGCTTTGTGCGATACGTGTGAGCTGTGTGTGATACATGTGAGCTGTGTGTGATACATGTGATCTGTTTGCGATACATGTGACCTGTGTGTGTGATACGTGTGAGCTGTGTGTGTGAGCTGTGTGTGTGTGATACGTGTGAGCTGTGTGTGTGATATGTGTGAGCTGTGTATGTACAATACGTGTGAGCTGTGTGTGTGTGTGCGATACGTGTGAGGTGTGAGCTGTGTGTGTGATAGGTGTGAGCTGTGTGTGATAGGTGTGAGCTGTGTGTGTGATACGTGTGAGCTGTGTGTGTGCGATACGTGTGAGCTGTGTGTGTGCGATACGTGTGAGCTGTGTGTGTGTGCGATATGTGTGAGCTGTGTGTGTGTGTGATACGTGTGAGCTGTGTGTGTGATACATGTGAGCTGGGTGTGTGATACGTGCGAGTTGTGTGTGAGCTGTGTGTATGATACGTGTGAGGTGTGAGCTGTGTGTGTGATACCTGTGAGCTGTGTGTGATACGTGTGAGCTGTGTGTGTGATACGTGTGAGCTGTGTGTGTGTGTGTGATACGTGTGAGCCATTTGTGTGCGATACGTGTGAGCTGTGTGTGTGATACTTGTGAGCTGTGTGTGATACGTGTGAGCTGTGTGTGATACGTGTGAGCTGTGTGTGCGATACGTGTGAGCTGTGTGTGTGTGTGTGATACGTGTGAGCTATTTGTGTGCGATACGTGTGAGCTGTGTGTGTGATACTTGTGAGCTGTGTATGATACGTGTGAGCTGTGTGTGTGATACGTGTGAGCTGTGTGTGTGATACGTGTGAGCTGTGTATGTACAATACGTGTGAGCTGTGTGTGTGTGCGATACGTGTGAGGTGTGAGCTGTGTGTGTGATAGGTGTGAGCTTTGTGTGCGATATGTGTGAGCTGTGTGTGTGATATGTGTGAGCTGTGTGTGTGCGATACGTGTGAGCTATGTGTGTGTGTGATACCTGTGAGCTGTGTGTGATACGTGTGAGCTGTGTGTGTGATACGTGTGAGCTGTGTGTGCGATACGTGTGAGCTGTGTGTGTGATACGTGTGAGCTTTGTGCGATACGTGTGATCTGTGTGTGATACATGTGAGCTGTGTGTGATACATGTGATCTGTTTGTGATACATGTGACCTGAGTGTGTGATACGTGTGAGCTGTGTGTGTGAGCTGTGTGTGTGCGATACGTGTGAGCTGTGTGTGTGATACGTGTGAGCTGTGTGTGTGCGATACGTGTGAGCTGTGTGTGTGTGTGATACCTGTGAGCTGTGTGTGATACATGTGAGCTGTGTGTGTGTGCGATACGTGTGAGCTGTGTGTGTGATACGTGTGAGCTGTGTGTGTGATACATGTGAGCTGGGTGTGTGATACGTGCGAGCTGTGTGTGAGCTGTGTGTATGATACGTGTGAGGTGTGAGCTGTGTGTGTGATACCTTTGAGCTGTGTGTGATACATGTGAGCTGTGTGTGTGATACGTGTGAGCTGTGTGTGTGTGTGATACGTGTGAGCTATTTGTGTGCGATACGTGTGAGCTGTGTGTGTGATACTTGTGAGCTGTGTGTGATACGTTTGAGCTGTGTGTGTGATACGTGTGAGCTGTGTGTGCGATACGTGTGAGCTGTGTGTGTGTGTGATACGTGTGAGCTATTTGTGTGCGATACGTGTGAGCTGTGTGTGTGATACTTGTGAGCTGTGTATGATACGTGTGAGCTGTGTGTGATACGTGTGAGCTGTGTGTGTGATACGTGTGAGCTATGTATGTACAATACGTGTGAGCTGTGTGTGTGTGTGCGATACGTGTGATGTGTGAGCTGTGTGTGTGATAGGTGTGAGCTTTGTGTGCGATATGTGTGAGCTGTGTGTGTGATACGTGTGAGCTGTGTGTGTGCGATACGTGTGAGCTATGTGTGTGTGTGATACCTGTGAGCTGTGTGTGATACGTGTGAGCTGTGTGTGTGATACGTGTGAGCTGTGTGTGTGATACGTGTGAGCTGTGTGTGCGATACGTGTGAGCTGTGTGCGATACGTGTGAGCTGTGTGTGATACATGTGAGCTGTGTGTGTGATACGTGTGAGCTGTGTGTGTGAGCTGTGTGTGTGATACGTGTGAGCTGTGTGTGTGATACGTCTGAGCTGTGTATGTACAATACGTGTGAGCTGTGTGTGTGTGTGCGATACGTGTGAGGTGTGAGCTGAGTGTGTGATAGGTGTGAGCTTTGTGTGCGATACGTGTGAGCTGTGTGTGTGATACGTGTGAGCTGTGTGTGTGCGATACGTGTGAGCTGTGTGTGATACATGTGAGCTGTGTGTGCGATACGTGTGAGCTGTGTGTGCGATATATGTGAGCTGTGTGTGTGATACGTGTGAGCTGTGTGCGATACGTGTGAGCTGTGTGCGATACGTGTGAGCTGCGTGTGATACATGTGAACTGTGTGTGATACGTGTGAGCTGTTTGTGATACGTGTGAGCTGTGTGTGAGCTGTGTGTGTGATACGTGTGAGCTGTGTGTGTGAGCTGTGTGAGTGTTAAATATTAATAATCCGTTAATTTCTTATAAGACCCAGTTCTGTAGAATGCTTTAGCTTACACGACATAGGCTATTTTTAAGCTTGGCTCATGGTAGAAAGACAGCTCCATATATGTAGAGATCACGTGTTTCAAGAGACGTATATAATTCATGGCTAACTGTAGAGGGTGCTGTCTTCTTCCCTCACCATCATGAGAGACAGACGCAAGATGACATAACTCAACAGCTGGTATGTTACTTTGGTACGAAGAAGTCGAACAGAGAGACAGACGCCATTTGCCATGTGGGATCTCGGAGAGAAGAAGGATACATGTTGCTTTTGCCATTTGGGATCTCAGAGCATGATCTAATGGACAATTTCTCTTTCACTTATTTTTATTCACCTGTTTTTCTGTAATAACCTTTCTTTGATGGAAGAATCCAAATAAACCACTATATTTTTATCTGGTAACTAGTCCTGAATATTTTACAGGATATGCATTATTTTACAGTGAGCTGTGTGTGTGATACGTGTGAGCTGTGTATGTACAATACGTGTGAGCTGTGTGTGTGTGTGCGATACGTGTGAGGTGTGACCTGTGTGTGTGATACGTGTGAGCTGTGTGTGATAGGTGTGAGCTGTGTGTGTGATACGTGTGAGCTGTGTGTGTGCGATACGTGTGAGCTGTGTGTGTGCGATACGTGTGAGCTGTGTGTGTGTGTGTGATGCGTGTGAGCTGTGTGTGATACATGTGAGCTGGGTGTGTGATACGTGCGAGCTGTGTGTGAGCTGTGTGTATGATACGTGTGAGGTGTGAGCTGTGTGTGTGATACCTGTGAGCTGTGTGTGAAACGTGTGAGCTGTGTGTGTGTGTGATACGTGTGAGCTGTGTGTGTGATACTTGTGAGCTGTGTGTGATACGTGTGAGCTGTGTGTGCGATACGTGTGAGCTGTGTGTGTGTGATGCGTGTGAGCTATTTGTGTGCGATACGTGTGAGCTGTGTGTGTGATACTTGTGAGCTGTGTGTGATACATGTGAGCTGTGTGTGTGATACGTGTGAGCTGTGTGTGTGTGTGATACGTGTGAGCTATTTGTGTGCGATACGTGTGAGCTATTTGTGTGTGATACATGTGAGCTGTGTGTGTGTTACTTGTGAGCTGTGTGTGTGATACGTGTGAGCTGTGTGTGTGATACTTGTGAGCTGTGTGTGTGATACGTGTGAGCTGTGTGTGCGATACGTGTGAGCTGTGTGTGATACGTGTGAGCTGTGTGTGTGATACGTGTGAGCTGTGTGTGTGATACGTGTGAACTGTGTGTGATACGTTTGAGCTATTTGTGTGTGATACGTGTGAGCTGTGTGTGATACGTGTGAGCTGTGTGTGCGATACGTGTGAGTTGTGTGTGTGTGATACGTGTGAGCTGTGTGTGTGTGCAATACATGTTAGCTGTGTTTGATACGTGTGAGCTGTGTGTGTGTGTGATACGTGTGAGCTGTGTGTGAGCTGTGTGTGTGTGCGATACGTGTGAGGTGTGAGCTGTGTGTGTGCGATACATGTGAGGTGTGAGTTGTGTGTGATACGTGTGAGCTGTGTGTGATACGTGTGAGCTGTGTGTGTGATACGTGTGAGCTGTGTGTGAGCTGTGTGTGATACGTGTGAACCGTGTGTGATACGTGTGAGCTGTGTGTGTGTGATACGTGTGAGCTGTGTGTATGATACGTGTGAGCTGTGTGCGTGTGCGATACGTGTGAGGTGTGAGCTGGGTGTGTGATACGTGTGAGCTGTGTGTGATACGTGTGAACTGTGTGTGATACGTGTGAGCTGTGTGTGATACGTGTGAGCTGTGTGTGATACGTGTGAGCTGTGTGTGTATGCGATACGTGTGAGGTGTGAGCTGTGTGTGTGATAGGTGTGAGCTGTGTGTGATATGTGTGAGCTGTGTGTGATACGTGTGAGCTGTGTGTGATACGTGTGAGCTGTGTGTGATACATGTGAGCTGGGTGTGTGATACGTGCGAGCTGTGTGTCAGCTGTGTGTGATACGTGTGAACTGTGTGTGATACGTGTGAGCTGTGTGTGTGTGATACGTGTGAGCTGTGTGTATGATACGTGTGAGCTGTGTGTGATACATGTGAGCTGGATGTGTGATACGTGCGAGCTGTGTATGAGCTGTGTGTGATACGTGTGAGCTGTGTGTGTGATACGTGTGAGCTGTGTGTGTGTGATACGTGTGAGCTGTGTGCATGATACGTGTGAGCTGTGTGTGTGTGCGATACGCGTGAGGTGTGAGCTGGGTGTGTGATACGTGTGAGCTGTGTGTGATACGTGTGAACTGTGTGTGATATGTGTGAGCTGTGTGTGTGATATGTGTGAGCTGTGTGTGTGTTACGTGTGAGCTGTGTGTGATACGTGTGAGCTGTGTGTGTGATACGTGTGAGCTGTGTGCGTGAGCTGTGTGTGTGATACGTGTGAGCTGTGTGTGTGTGCGATACGTGTGAGGTGTGAGCTGTGTGTGTGATAGGTGTGAGCTTTGTGTGCGATACGTGTGAGCTGTGTGTGTGATACGTGTGAGCTGTGTGTGTGTGATACGTGTGAGCTGTGTATGTACAATACGTGTGAGCTGTGTGTGTGCGCTACGTGTGAGGTGTGAGCTGTGTGTGTGATACGTGTGAGCTGTGTGTGATAGGTGTGAGCTGTGTGTGTGATACGTGTGAGCTGTGTGTGTGCGATACGTGTGAGCTGTGTGTGTGCGATACGTGTGATCTGTGTGTGTGTGCGATATGTGTGAGCTGTGTGTGTGTAATACGTGTGAGCTGTGTGTGTGATACATGTGAGCTGGGTGTGTGATACGTGCGAGTTGTGTGTGAGCTGTGTGTATGATACGTGTGAGGTGTGAGCTGTGTGTGTGATACCTGTGAGCTGTGTGTGATACGTGTGAGCTGTGTGTGTGATATGTGTGAGCTGTGTGTGTGATACGTGTGAGCCATTTGTGTGCGATACGTGTGAGCTGTGTGTGTGATACTTGTGAGCTGTGTGTGATACGTGTGAGCTGTGTGTGATACGTGTGAGCTGTGTGTGCGATACGTGTGAGCTGTGTGTGTGTGTGTGATACGTGTGAGCTATTTGTGTGCGATACGTGTGAGCTGTGTGTGTGATACTTGTGAGCTGTGTATGATACGTGTGAGCTGTGTGTGTGATACGTGTGAGCTGTGTGTGTGATACGTGTGAGCTGTGTATGTACAATACGTGTGAGCTGTGTGTGTGTGCGATACGTGTGAGGTGTGAGCTGTGTGTGTGATAGGTATGAGCTTTGTGTGCGATATGTGTGAGCTGTGTGTGTGATATGTGTGAGCTGTGTGTGTGCGATACGTGTGAGCTATGTGTGTGTGTGATACCTGTGAGCTGTGTGTGATACGTGTGAGCTGTGTGTGTGATACGTGTGAGCTGTGTGTGCGATACGTGTGAGCTGTGTGTGTGATACGTGTGAGCTTTGTGCGATACGTGTGAGCTGTGTGTGATACATGTGAGCTGTGTGTGATACATGTGATCTGTTTGCGATACATGTGACCTGTGTGTGTGATACGTGTGAGCTGTGTGTGTGAGCTGTGTGTGATACGTGTGAGCTGTGTGTGTGATATGTGTGAGCTGTGTATGTACAATACGTGTGAGCTGTGTGTGTGTGTGCGATACGTGTGAGGTGTGAGCTGTGTGTGTGATAGGTGTGAGCTGTGTGTGATAGGTGTGAGCTGTGTGTGTGATACGTGTGAGCTGTGTGTGTGCGATACGTGTGAGCTGTGTGTGTGCGATACGTGTGAGCTGTGTGTGTGTGCGATATGTGTGAGCTGTGTGTGTGTGTGATACGTGTGAGCTGTGTGTGTGATACATGTGAGCTGGGTGTGTGATACGTGCGAGTTGTGTGTGAGCTGTGTGTATGATACGTGTGAGGTGTGAGCTGTGTGTGTGATACCTGTGAGCTGTGTGTGATACGTGTGAGCTGTGTGTGTGATACGTGTGAGCTGTGTGTGTGTGTGTGATACGTGTGAGCCATTTGTGTGCGATACGTGTGAGCTGTGTGTGTGATACTTGTGAGCTGTGTGTGATACGTGTGAGCTGTGTGTGATACGTGTGAGCTGTGTGTGCGATACGTGTGAGCTGTGTGTGTGTGTGTGATACGTGTGAGCTATTTGTGTGCGATACGTGTGAGCTGTGTGTGTGATACTTGTGAGCTGTGTATGATACGTGTGAGCTGTGTGTGTGATACGTGTGAGCTGTGTGTGTGATACGTGTGAGCTGTGTATGTACAATACGTGTGAGCTGTGTGTGTGTGCGATACGTGTGAGGTGTGAGCTGTGTGTGTGATAGGTGTGAGCTTTGTGTGCGATATGTGTGAGCTGTGTGTGTGATATGTGTGAGCTGTGTGTGTGCGATACGTGTGAGCTATGTGTGTGTGTGATACCTGTGAGCTGTGTGTGATACGTGTGAGCTGTGTGTGTGATACGTGTGAGCTGTGTGTGCGATACGTGTGAGCTGTGTGTGTGATACGTGTGAGCTTTGTGCGATACGTGTGATCTGTGTGTGATACATGTGAGCTTTGTGTGATACATGTGATCTGTTTGTGATACATGTGACCTGAGTGTGTGATACGTGTGAGCTGTGTGTGTGAGCTGTGTGTGTGCGATACGTGTGAGCTGTGTGTGTGATACGTGTGAGCTGTGTGTGTGCGATACGTGTGAGCTGTGTGTGTGTGTGATACCTGTGAGCTGTGTGTGATACATGTGAGCTGTGTGTGTGTGCGATACGTGTGAGCTGTGTGTGTGATACGTGTGAGCTGTGTGTGTGATACATGTGAGCTGGGTGTGTGATACGTGCGAGCTGTGTGTGAGCTGTGTGTATGATACGTGTGAGGTGTGAGCTGTGTGTGTGATACCTTTGAGCTGTGTGTGATACGTGTGAGCTGTGTGTGTGATACGTGTGAGCTGTGTGTGTGTGTGATACGTGTGAGATATTTGTGTGCGATACGTGTGAGCTGTGTGTGTGATACTTGTGAGCTGTGTGTGATACGTTTGAGCTGTGTGTGTGATACGTGTGAGCTGTGTGTGCGATACGTGTGAGCTGTGTGTGTGTGTGATACGTGTGAGCTATTTGTGTGCGATACGTGTGAGCTGTGTGTGTGATACTTGTGAGCTGTGTATGATACGTGTGAGCTGTGTGTGATACGTGTGAGCTGTGTGTGTGATACGTGTGAGCTATGTATGTACAATACGTGTGAGCTGTGTGTGTGTGTGCGATACGTGTGATGTGTGAGCTGTGTGTGTGATAGGTGTGAGCTTTGTGTGCGATATGTGTGAGCTGTGTGTGTGATACGTGTGAGCTGTGTGTGTGCGATACGTGTGAGCTATGTGTGTGTGTGATACCTGTGAGCTGTGTGTGATACGTGTGAGCTGTGTGTGTGATACGTGTGAGCTGTGTGTGTGATACGTGTGAGCTGTGTGTGCGATACGTGTGAGCTGTGTGCGATACGTGTGAGCTGTGTGTGATACATGTGAGCTGTGTGTGTGATACGTGTGAGCTGTGTGTGTGAGCTGTGTGTGTGATACGTGTGAGCTGTGTGTGTGATACGTCTGAGCTGTGTATGTACAATACGTGTGAGCTGTGTGTGTGTGTGCGATACGTGTGAGGTGTGAGCTGAGTGTGTGATAGGTGTGAGCTTTGTGTGCGATACGTGTGAGCTGTGTGTGTGATACGTGTGAGCTGTGTGTGTGCGATACGTGTGAGCTGTGTGTGATACATGTGAGCTGTGTGTGCGATACGTGTGAGCTGTGTGTGCGATATATGTGAGCTGTGTGTGTGATACGTGTGAGCTGTGTGCGATACGTGTGAGCTGTGTGCGATACGTGTGAGCTGCGTGTGATACATGTGAACTGTGTGTGATACGTGTGAGCTGTTTGTGATACGTGTGAGCTGTGTGTGAGCTGTGTGTGTGATACGTGTGAGCTGTGTGTGTGAGCTGTGTGAGTGATACGTGTGAGTGTTAAATATTAATAATCCGTTAATTTCTTATAAGACCCAGTTCTGTAGAATGCTTTAGCTTACACGACATAGGCTATTTTTAAGCTTGGCTCATGGTAGAAAGACAGCTCCATATATGTAGAGATCACGTGTTTCAAGAGACGTATATAATTCATGGCTAACTGTAGAGGGTGCTGTCTTCTTCCCTCACCATCATGAGAGACAGACGCAAGATGACATAACTCAACAGCTGGTATGTTACTTTAGTACGAAGAAGTCGAACAGAGAGACAGACGCCATTTGCCATGTGGGATCTCGGAGAGAAGAAGGATACATGTTGCTTTTGCCATTTGGGATCTCAGAGCATGATCTAATGGACAATTTCTCTTTCACTTATTTTTATTCACCTGTTTTTCTGTAATAACCTTTCTTTGATGGAAGAATCCAAATAAACCACTATATTTTTATCTGGTAACTAGTCCTGAATATTTTACAGGATATGCATTATTTTACAGTGAGCTGTGTGTGTGATACGTGTGAGCTGTGTATGTACAATACGTGTGAGCTGTGTGTGTGTGTGCGATACGTGTGAGGTGTGACCTGTGTGTGTGATACGTGTGAGCTGTGTGTGATAGGTGTGAGCTGTGTGTGTGATACGTGTGAGCTGTGTGTGTGCGATACGTGTGAGCTGTGTGTGCGATACGTGTGAGCTGTGTGTGTGTGTGTGATGCGTGTGAGCTGTGTGTGATACATGTGAGCTGGGTGTGTGATACGTGCGAGCTGTGTGTGAGCTGTGTGTATGATACGTGTGAGGTGTGAGCTGTGTGTGTGATACCTGTGAGCTGTGTGTGAAACGTGTGAGCTGTGTGTGTGTGTGATACGTGTGAGCTGTGTGTGTGATACTTGTGAGCTGTGTGTGATACGTGTGAGCTGTGTGTGCGATACGTGTGAGCTGTGTGTGTGTGATGCGTGTGAGCTATTTGTGTGCGATACGTGTGAGCTGTGTGTGTGATACTTGTGAGCTGTGTGTGATACGTGTGAGCTGTGTGTGTGATACGTGTGAGCTGTGTGTGTGTGTGATACGTGTGAGCTATTTGTGTGCGATACGTGTGAGCTATTTGTGTGTGATACATGTGAGCTGTGTGTGTGTTACTTGTGAGCTGTGTGTGTGATACGTGTGAGCTGTGTGTGTGATACTTGTGAGCTGTGTGTGTGATACGTGTGAGCTGTGTGTGCGATACGTGTGAGCTGTGTGTGATACGTGTGAGCTGTGTGTGTGATACGTGTGAGCTGTGTGTGTGATACGTGTGAACTGTGTGTGATACGTTTGAGCTATTTGTGTGTGATACGTGTGAGCTGTGTGTGATACGTGTGAGCTGTGTGTGCGATACGTGTGAGTTGTGTGTGTGTGATACGTGTGAGCTGTGTGTGTGTGCAATACATGTTAGCTGTGTTTGATACGTGTGAGCTGTGTGTGTGTGTGATACGTGTGAGCTGTGTGTGAGCTGTGTGTGTGTGCGATACGTGTGAGGTGTGAGCTGTGTGTGTGCGATACATGTGAGGTGTGAGTTGTGTGTGATACGTGTGAGCTGTGTGTGATACGTGTGAGCTGTGTGTGTGATACGTGTGAGCTGTGTGTGAGCTGTGTGTGATACGTGTGAACCGTGTGTGATACGTGTGAGCTGTGTGTGTGTGATACGTGTGAGCTGTGTGTATGATACGTGTGAGCTGTGTGCGTGTGCGATACGTGTGAGGTGTGAGCTGGGTGTGTGATACGTGTGAGCTGTGTGTGATACGTGTGAACTGTGTGTGATACGTGTGAGCTGTGTGTGATACGTGTGAGCTGTGTGTGATACGTGTGAGCTGTGTGTGTATGCGATACGTGTGAGGTGTGAGCTGTGTGTGTGATAGGTGTGAGCTGTGTGTGATATGTGTGAGCTGTGTGTGATACGTGTGAGCTGTGTGTGATACGTGTGAGCTGTGTGTGATACATGTGAGCTGGGTGTGTGATACGTGCGAGCTGTGTGTCAGCTGTGTGTGATACGTGTGAACTGTGTGTGATACGTGTGAGCTGTGTGTGTGTGATACGTGTGAGCTGTGTGTATGATACGTGTGAGCTGTGTGTGATACATGTGAGCTGGATGTGTGATACGTGCGAGCTGTGTATGAGCTGTGTGTGATACGTGTGAGCTGTGTGTGTGATACGTGTGAGCTGTGTGTGTGTGATACGTGTGAGCTGTGTGCATGATACGTGTGAGCTGTGTGTGTGTGCGATACGCGTGAGGTGTGAGCTGGGTGTGTGATACGTGTGAGCTGTGTGTGATACGTGTGAACTGTGTGTGATATGTGTGAGCTGTGTGTGTGATATGTGTGAGCTGTGTGTGTGTTACGTGTGAGCTGTGTGTGATACGTGTGAGCTGTGTGTGTGTGCGATACGTGTGAGCTGTGTGTGTGATAGGTGTGAGCTGTGTGTGATACGTGTGAACTGTGTGTGATACTTGTGAGCTGGGTGTGTGATACGTGCGAGCTGTGTGTGAGCTGTGTGTGATACGTGTGAACTGTGTGTGATATGTGTGAGCTGTGTGTGATACGTGTGAGCTGTGTGTGATACGTGTGAGCTGGGTGTGTGATACGTGTGAGCTGTGTGTGATACGTGTAAGCTGTGTGTGATACGTGTGAACTGTGTGTGTGTGATACGTGTGAGCTGTGTGTGATACGTGTGAACTGTGTGTGATATGTGTGAGCTGTGTGTGATACGTGTGAGCTGTGTGTGATACGTGTGAGCTGGGTGTGTGATACGTGTGAGCTGTGTGTGATACGTGTAAGCTGTGTGTGATACGTGTGAACTGTGTGTGTGTGATACGTGTGAGCTGTGTGTGATACGTGTGAACTGTGTGTGATATGTGTGAGCTGTGTGTGATACGTGTGAGCTGTGTGTGATACGTGTGAGCTGGGTGTGTGATACGTGTGAGCTGTGTGTGATACGTGTAAGCTGTGTGTGATACGTGTGAACTGTGTGTGTGATACGTGTGAGCTGTGTGTGATACGTGTGAGCTGTGTGTGATACGTGTGAGCTGTGTGTGATACGTGTGAGCTGTGTGTGTGTGATACGTGTGAGCTGTGTGTGCGATACGTGTGAGCTGTGTGTGTGTGATGCGTGTGAGCTATTTGTGTGCGATACGTGTGAGCTGTGTGTGATACTTGTGAGCTGTGTGTGATACGTGTGCGCTGTGTGTGTGATACGTGTGAGCTATTTGTGTGCGATACGTGTGAGCTATTTGTGTGTGATACGTGTGAGCTGTGTGTGTGATACTTGTGAGCTGTGTGTGTGATACGTGTGAGCTGTGTGTGCGATACGTGTGAGCTGTGTGTGATACGTGTGAGCTGTGTGTGTGATACGTGTGAGCTGTGTGTGTGATACGTGTGAGCTGTGTGTGTGTGATACGTGTGAGCTATTTGTGTGCGATACGTGTTAGCTGTGTGTGATACGTGTGAGCTGTGTTTGTGTGATACGTGTGAGCTGTGTGTGAGCTGTGTGTGTGTGATACGTGTGAGCTATTTGTGTGTGATACGTGTGAGCTGTGTGTGTGATACTTGTGAGCTGTGTGTGTGATACGTGTGAGCTGTGTGAGCTGTGTGTGTGATACGTGTGAGCTGTGTGTGTGATACGTGTGAGCTGTGTGTGATACGTGTGAGCTATTTGTGTGTAATACGTGTGAGCTGTGTGTGTGATACGTGTGAGCTGTGTGTGTGATACTTGTGAGCTGTGTGTGATACGTGTGAGCTGTGTGTGTGATACGTGTGAGCTGTGTGTGCGATACGTGTGAGTTGTGTGTGTGTGATACGTGTGAGCTGTGTGTGTGTGCGATACATGTTAGCTGTGTGTGATACGTGTGAGCTGTGTGTGTGTGATACGTGTGAGCTGTGTGTGAGCTGTGTGTGTGTGCGATACGTGTGAGGTGTGAGCTGTGTGTGTGCGATACATGTGAGGTGTGAGCTGTGTGTGATACGTGTGAGCTGTGTGTGTGATACGTGTGAGCTGTGTGTGTGATACGTGTGAGCTGTGTGTGAGCTGTGTGTGATACGTGTGAACCGTGTGTGAAACGTGTGAGCTGTGTGTGTGATACGTGTGAGCTGTGTGTGAGCTGTGTGTGATACGTGTGAACCGTGTGTGATACGTGTGAGCTGTGTGTGTGTGATACGTGTGAGCTGTGTGTATGATACGTGTGAGCTGTGTGCGTGTGCGATACGTGTGAGCTGGGTGTGTGATACGTGTGAGCTGTGTATGATACGTGTGAACTGTGTGTGATACGTGTGAGCTGTGTGTGATACTTGTGAGCTGTGTGTGTATGCGATACGTGTGAGGTGTGAGCTGTGTGTGCGATACGTGTGAGGTGTGAGCTGGGTGTGTGATACGTGTGAGCTGTGTGTGATACGTGTGAACTGTGTGTGATATGTGTGAGCTGTGTGTGTGATACGTGTGAGCTGTGTGTGATACGTGTGAGCTGTGTGTGTGTGCGATACGTGTGAGGTGTGAGCTGTGTGTGTGATAGGTGTGAGCTGTGTGTGATACGTGTGAACTGTGTGTGATACTTGTGAGCTGTGTGTGATACTTGTGAGCTGTGTGTGTGATACGTGTGAGCTGTGTGTGATACATGTGAGCTGGGTGTGTGATACGTGCGAGCTGTGTGTGAGCTGTGTGTGATACGTGTGAACTGTGTGTGATACCTGTGAGCTGTGTGTGATACGTGTGAGCTGTGTGTGATACGTGTGAGCTGGGTGTGTGATACGTGTGAGCTGTGTATGAGCTGTGTGTGATACGTGTAAGCTGTGTGTGATACGTGTGAGCTGTGTGTGTGCGATACATGTGACCTGTGTGTGATACGTGTGAGCTGTGTGTGATACGTGTTAGCTGTGTGAGATACGTGTGAGCTGTGTGTGTGCGATACATGTGAGCTGGGTGTGATACGTGTGAGCTGTGTGTGTGTGATACGTGTGAGCTGTGTGTGTGATACGTGTGAGCTGGGTGTGTGATACATGTGAGCTGTGTGTGAAACGTGTGAGCTGTGTGTGATACATGTGAGCTGAGACAGCAGAGAGGTGACGTCTGGGTCAGAGAGGTAGATCTGAGTGTCATCAGCATAAAGGTGGTAGTGGAAGCCGTGGGACTTTATGAATTGACCCAGGCCAAGGGTATAAATTGAGAAGAGTAGGGGACCTAGAACAGAGCCTTGGGAGACTCCAACAGAGAGAGGGCGGGATGAGGAGGTGGTGTGGGTGTCGGGATCCCTCAGATTACTCTTTCATCTGAAGGACCGATGTTCTTGGGTGTGAAGCATCATATGTCTCTAATTAAATCAGCTCCGTGGAGAAGAACTACACAGACACCAGCTGTATGGTACAACTCAGGATGCCTCCAAGACGCCTCTGGCTTATCAGTTAGGCTTCCGTCTTTTATAGTAAAGAATTTAAACATTTTACAGACATGCGCAGTACAAATGATTTTACAACTTGTTTTAGACAAAGAAAGTCATTTAGGCGAAAAAGCAGAGGTATTTGACCTTGGTTCACAAGGGAGATGTCTGAGACATCTCCTCGAAGAACAGATAAGGTTTTAAACAAGAGAATGCAACATAGACAGAACTCAATTTAACTCCTTCAGTTCCTATCATTCCCCCCTTTGACATCTTCATTTTCCACAATCTGGAACACTGGATCCTGCAACAACAGCGGATAGTGGCTCGTTCACCAGGTACTATCCCAGGCCGACGGGTTGCCCAAGGGAGACAGGTCTTCTACCTTCTCCATCCCCCAGATACTGAAGCCACGTCCATCATTGCAAGAGTACGCTCCTTCATGCCAGAAATGAGATGTCAATCTAGGACTCAAAGGAATAATAGTTAAATTCTTGTTGTTTACAGTCAAACTTCCTTATCTATTTCTACATCTTTTCTTGCATACAGAGATACACCAAAAAACAAGTTTCAATAGCACATATATTACGAAGATACAAACAACAATGATTTTGGACAGCAACGGTGGTGTTCAATATATCCAATATATCCCATATTTGGTCATCTAAGTAATCTGTAGCCCTGACTAATTTATCCCACATTTGAGTAATCATAGGATAAATAAAAATAGAGCTGACAATTTTATTAGCCACACTCATCTGCACTATATGTGGTCTCCCAGAGAGGCGAGGTGTATTGTCAGCAGCTCTTTTGTACAACGTGTGTTTAGGTATGCTCTGAGTATTCAACTGGTCATTCGGAATAACAAAGGTAGCTGGAGTCAAACGACCCAGAGTACAAGCACCTTTTACCCCTACTGGCAACCATTTATATGCATTGTCTCCACATATCCAGTACATGTCACTAGGTAGGTCCCATAGGGCTGAATGTTGTAATACCAGTCTATGAACTAAATCTATGAACGCAGATACATTCTGAAGCATACACCAATTTGGAAGTTGTCCTAAAGGGCTACAATACCCTACATTGGGATTTCCACAGGTGGGAGTTCCTTTCTCATATCCAGATGACTCGTTGCAAGGTATATTACCTGAAATATTAAAACAAGTTTCATTATTGCCCTGGGGAAATAAATTGGAATACTCCCAGGACGTGTTATGCAACCTTCTTTCTAGCAGTATTGGTTTGAAGGCATCAGTAGAGTGGGAAGTTACATTAAAACTAACTTGTAGGCCATACATTGGAATTTGCCCCAGGTAGGTTAATCGAGTTCTATTCCTGGGTACCCAAGCCCCCCCTTTATATGCCAGATATTGAAGGTATGTATTACCTCCTGAAAGATTACCCTGCCACCAAGGGTATCCTACCCATCCCACAATAGGTATACCAACAGTTGTGTTCCATAACTTCACATTATTTGTGGCATTATTAGCAAGTGTATCAGAACAACTGGTCCAGGCAAATAATTCCTCGGGTGGCATAGGAATAACAAGGAACGGAATACTAGTGGCTGATACTGGTGAATGTGTGCAGATCCAGCAAATGATTTGACCAATCATTCAGTAATTTTTCATGATGTTGTATAAACTTATTATTCAAGGACATATGAGAATTTAGATTGTCCCACGCAGCTACCATTATTACAGATAATGCAACAAAACCAAACCAAAACATTATGCACTCTTATGCTTTGTTAACTCCTGTGGCTAGTTTGCAATGCGATGCGTGGATCCAGGTTGGTCGTCCTTCCAACTTAACAGAAGTAGGCGTTGTTAGGAGTACTTGGTAAGGTCCTTGATATCGGGGTTCAAGGGTCTTTCTGGAGTGTTTCTTGACATATACGTAATCACCAGGTTGTAGACAGTGATTCCTTCCACACTATCTGGATCTGGAATGGAAGAGAAAACTAGAGAATGCATTTGAGTTAAATGCTTTTGCAACTGGATTACATAACTTGTCAAATTATCCACATTAAGTGTTAAGACCTGTGAGTAGTACAACCCTGTGTTCGGTGGTCTTCCAAACAGTATCTCGAAGGGTGACAGTTTAGTTTTCCCCGTGGGTGTGTACCTTACTGAGAATAATGCTAATGGGAGACACTCTGGCCATGGTCTATGGGTCTGCTCCATGGTTTTCTGTATTTTCAATTTCAGTGTCCCGTTCATTCTTTCTACCTTCCCTGAACTCTGTGGGTGGTAGGGTGTATGAAATGCTTGTTCTACACCTATCATTTGCATGACATTTTGCATTACCTCAGCAGTAAAGTGTGTACCTCTGTCTGATTCAATTGTTTCAGGGACACCGAATCGTGGTACTAGTTCCATCACCAGTTTCTTTGCAGTAGCTCGAGCTGTAGCCGTTTTCACCGGGTAGGCCTCTGGCCATCCAGAGAAGAGATCTACACATACTAGGATATTTGCATACACTCCTACCTTGGTAGCTGTATGTCGTCAATCTGCCGTCTCTGAAACGGGTAGAGAGGCCTAGGTGTCGCTTTCTTAGGGACTTTTACTGTTTTACCTGGGTTGTGCTGTGCACAGATGAGGCATGATTGTACAAGTTTCGCGGCTGCGCAACTGAAGCCAGGAGCGATCCAGAAGGCATCTACCATGGCACACATGTGACTTTTTGAGGTGTGATTGGGGCCATGTGCTGCTTGCGCCATGATTGGGAACAGGGACTTTGGTGGGCACATTTTATCCTTATTCTCCCATACTCCATTTGAGTTCAGCTCAGCTCCCAGTCTCCCCCGGTGTACCTTCTCTGTTTGGGCAGCCTTTTGCTGGAGGGATTTCAGGACATCTAGACCCAATGTGGCTGGAATACGCTGACTCCCCGCCACCGTCCACTGCTCTCTCTAGGCCGCCTTGTGCTATTTTAGCAGCCTCGTTCGCCCTTCTATTGCCCTCTACCTCCACGGAGTCACCTTTGTGTGTGCTTTTACCTTGACAATGCCAACCTGGACTGGTAACATCAATGCCTCCATCAATTGTTTCACCAGCTCTGCATTTTTAATGGGCTTCGAATCTGTGAAAATATTAGCGACTTTACCTGCAGCGGCTCTACACGCCTCAGTGAGTGCCTTCAACTCTGCCTCCTGCGCCGACATGTGAGGATACTACTGCATATCCAGTGTAGAATCGTCCATCCTGGTGGTATCTGGGGCCATCTACAAAAAAGAAACTCAAAGTCTGCATTAGGAACAGGTTTTTCATGAATGTGTGCAAACCCAACTGTCTCCTGACTCATCAGTTCTATGCAGACATGTTCATGCGTCATGTCAAAGTATCCTTCCTCACTTGCCAATACGGTCACCAATTCCCCCTTTTCTGAATCCATAGGCAGGAGGGTGGCTGGATTCAGAACGTTACATCTTTTGAGGAGTGACATACTCAGGAATTAGTAGAGCACACTCAAGTCAGAGCTGTCTGGCCATAGACAGATGTTTTGGTTGAACTTGTAGGAGTATGGCATGGATCGTCAGTGTCATCTCACATGCCTTTCCTATTACGTCTCCACTTTTTTCCTTGTGCTCCAGCATACATGACAGGTCGTTTTATTGTCCTTGTTTGCTCAATTTCTTTAGCTACCTTAAGGAGGTCTTTCGGATCTACATGTCTCCATTCAGGTCTGGCTGTCTGTACTGCGTCTCGTAAGTCTTTGTTCATACCGTCAATGAATGCATCCACCAGTATTCTAACATCAAGTGGGTTTATGCAAATGTACCCCATGTCTGCCCATTTCAGCTGTAACCGTCCAAAGTACATCTCTACACTCTCTCCTCTTTGCTGTGTCACATTAGTCAGGAGTACAGACTGCTCTGATTATTCCACTGCAGCCCATTGTCTTAGTGACTCACAGTACGTCTCCCCAGATTGTGCAGATTTATCATCCATGCCCCAAGCCTGATTCTTTGTCACATCTGTATGTGTCTTAATTATATGATCTAGTGCGTCACCTGCCTTTAAACTCATCAACCTCTCTAGGTCTGCCCAGGTACACTTATATGTCTGCTGTACTTCCTTTATGTGTCTGTAAAACGGGAATGGTTGGTCTTCAGGGGCAGGCAGCTGCTTCAGCAAAGCTAGCTGGTCAGAGGGGCTCCAGGGATAATACACCTGTATCTTTCTTATTCTAGTCACACTTCTAGGTCCTGATGGGGTTGGCCGTCTGATGTCTACTGTCAGCTTACTCCTCAAGGGCCAATGTCCCTACTACCCACTATCCACACTATTATGTCAGCTTCTTATGATCTTGTCTGGATAAGATTTAGTGCAATTCTCTTAGGTCAGTAGCACAGGTCACACAAGTAGCTATTCAGTCTGGATTTGTCTGAGTCTGACCACAGTGTTTACAAGTCCATCTGTTTTGTCTGGGTCTCTGGTTACACTTTGTCAATCAAACATTCATAATACACCTTCCATACTGCTGCACATTCTCAAGCATCATTTATTCACTTGCTATTTTCTTCCCTTGTCTGTGCCTTTTTGTACATCCAAACATTCACACTCTGGCATTTTTGCCTTTTTCAATATTTGTCCCACTTGTTTTACTGCTTCCTTCCTTCTCTGTCTCTTGTAATTTGACACAATTTGCTATACAAATCAATCACACAACTAGAAGCAGGTTCAAACACATTAATGACCAAGCAATCACTTACAATTCCCTTCTAAATTAGGCGCCATATCTTACTTTTAACTTCCAATCTTCAATTAAGTACTGTTGCTTTAAAATGCACAAATCTTTCAGCGCGTACCTTAAGGATAGAATTACAGAGAATTTTGAGCACAGCTCACACTCAGCAGAGATAAGAGCGAAGGGAGAAGAAAAACTACGCAGCGGTATCATTCCCCCCTCCCATCAGAATGCAGCGTCGTCCTTCACAGAATTCTGTAGTTCTTTAGACTTATCAAAATCAATTTCTACAAAGAAACTCAAAATCATGGGATTTCACTGTAAGGGCAGATAACTGTATAATGAGATTAACCATGCCTTGCCCTTTTTCTGGCCAAATGCATTCAGGAAACTTTACAATGTAATGCCACATATAACACGAACTATATCATTACTCAATTCATTCAGTCTCAGATGTAGATTTGAAATATCTATAACGCATCTGTCCGGGATTCCACCACAACTAGAAAGGTCACAAATCTCTTGACACAAAAATGATGTGTGATGATTCATTCATACGTGCTCATTCACTGATTTTTTTTTTTTTTTTTACTCAATTACTCATCTCTCATCTTATTCAGAGGTTCTCATAGACATATATACAAGGATTCACACAGCCTGCCTATCTTGCACTTTGGATTTGATTAATACTTTTTCCAGGTTCTTTGCTGCACTACTTCCATATCTATCCTCAATTATATCACATAACCGATTTCCTTCTTCAGGTATCTTTCCCTGACTGTTCCCCATCTTATCTTTTATTCTTATCCTGTCTCTCTTGTTGTCTTCCTGTTAGTCCCCTGCCTTAGGTGGTGTATTAGGTAAGCTCAAGACTAGGCTCTACTATACCTCGTTACCTTCTTCCTAAGGTGCTAACAGGCTAAATGGAGTGTCTGTTCCTCGGTGTACTACGTGTTTCGTGTACTTATATGCTATGTAGCATCCGAACAGAAATACTCCCACAACACACAGGATTGTAAATAAAGTGTCCATCTACTGGGGTTCTTCAGTCATATCCTGTCACAGGCTCATTTCACGGTCCTGTGCTCATTCGGTCACACTCTTATCTGTCACAAGGTTTATTCGTAAAGGGTGTTGATTTAAGCTTAGGCGGTGACCTCCCCGAAAGGACGCTGTCACATGGCCCAGTTAGGCAATATCACCACTCTTTGAACGAATACCTACTGTGCAGCTTATTTGTCTACTTTCCACAACCTTTCAAATCAAAGTAGCCATTCAACAACCTCCTCTATTCCTAGTGCGGAACCGTCTATTGTGAAAAACTTGTCCGTCCGGGCTGCGCAGTATGAACTGTTCACCCAGCCTTATATTCCGTAATGTCAGACCTCTCCCATTTTGATTTGCATCAGCTCTTTTTCTAAAAATAGCTGTGCACACACAGAACCTACAGTAACCTCTCATTCGAGCAGAAATTACATATGCGTGTCACACCCGATTTCCTCAGAGTTCTTATATGGACCTGATTTTACGGCCCCCTCCTCTACTAGATTCCCCTTTATACGGACCTTAGTTATAATGATAGATTATGAAGAGCAGAGAAGAGAAAAATTGATCTCTTACCTGGCCAGGTGTTTAGGTCTGCTGTTCACAATTTCATCAGTAACTGGTGTGGTCTGTAGATCGGGTAGTCTTGGAGAGGTGCCTATATCAGGTCCCTGTTCGGGCGCCAGGAAACTGTCGGGATCCCTCAGATTACTCTTTCATCTGAAGGACCGATGTTCTTGGGTGTGAAGCATCATATGTCTCTAATTAAATCAGCTCCGTGGAGAAGAACTACACAGACACCAGCTGTATGGTACAACTCAGGATGCCTCCAAGACGCCTCTGGCTTATCAGTTAGGCTTCCGTCTTTTATAGTAAAGAATTTAAACATTTTACAGACATGCGCAGTACAAATGATTTTACAACTTGTTTTAGACAAAGAAAGTCATTTAGGCGAAAAAGCAGAGGTATTTGACCTTGGTTCACAAGGGAGATGTCTGAGACATCTCCTCGAAGAACAGATAAGGTTTTAAACAAGAGAAT
This sequence comes from Dendrobates tinctorius, assembly GCF_039654945.1. Classification (NCBI taxonomy): domain Eukaryota; kingdom Metazoa; phylum Chordata; class Amphibia; order Anura; family Dendrobatidae; genus Dendrobates; species Dendrobates tinctorius. The sequence goes on along the minus strand of NW_027361722.1, from coordinate 16,781,341 downwards.
GCAACATAGACAGAACTCAATTTAACTCCTTCAGTTCCTATCATTGGAGTGGGAGACGCTGAATGTGCGGTTGGAAAGGTATGAGGAGATCCAGGATAGGGCGAAGTCTGTGATGCCAAAGGAGGAGAGGATCTGTAGTAGGAGGCAATGGTCTACTGTGTCAAATGCAGATGACAGGTCTAGAAGGAGGAGTATAGAGTATTGTCCGTTAGCTTTGGCTGTAAGTAGGTCGTTAGTAATTTTGGTCAGGGCTGTCTCAGTGGAGTGATGGAGGCGGAAACCAGATTGTAGATTGCCAAAGAGCAGGTTAGATGAGAGGTGGGAGGAAAGTTCAGCGTGGATGTGCAGCTCCAGGAGTTTGGAAGCGAATGGGAGCAGTGATAAGATGGAAGGATAATACTTGGTGTGTGGAGCATGGGCATATCAATATGCATACACTAAGAGGGTATACTTCAAACAAACTACATAGTCTCTCCTTGAAATCTCCCTGAGTACTGTGGTAACCATGCCGCTCCCTGTATGTACGGCATTGATAGTGACATTATAGAGGCTGCAGCTGTGGCCGATGCTGGAACTGGCAGCACCATGGGGGCTGTGGCTGCCGCTGGATCTGGATGTACCATGGGAGATGCGGCTGCCGCTGAATCTGGCTGCATTATGGGGTCTGCGGCCACCACTAAATCTGGCTGCATTATGGGGGCTGTGGCTGCGGCTGCCGCTGCATCTCCACCCGGATTGGACATCTTCTCCTCCCCTCCTAGTGAACATCAGCCAGGCCCTGTGTTTCGTTACGGAGTGAGCCGCTGCTCCGCAGGCGTTCTGGATGGTGCTCCTTCCGGGTTTCCCGGATGGGGCTTCCTGCTTCTTGCCGCTGATCACAGAGCGCGGACCGCACTTTACTTCGAGACTTTTTTTTGCTTCTGCCCACGACAACACTCCCCTTTCTTCTCGCGCGCCGTGCAACAAAGTAATGGCGGTAATTTCACAGATCACTTAAGTCTCTGGGACACAGTACCCAGCTATGCTGGACTCAGAAATCCTGTTCGTGACCCCAAAATGGAACACCCGCCAGGGCCATGGGGATACTCGGTACCCGGCTTATTCTTAAGGGGATGTGTCACAGCAGCAGTGAACCGGTCTGTGGCCCTGGGCATCCAATGAAAATGATTTTAAAAAGGGAAATAAAGTTTATAAGGGTTTAATTCGTGACACCACCTGTGGTACTCGGCAATAAGGTGTTGGCCGACGCTGCTTGAAGAGACCGTTGGGGTTGATGGTGATGCAGCAGAGTTGGTATAGGTCTCCACAGGTAGAGCTAAGTCCCAGGGCAATTATATTTTAAAAGATGGTGAAGATGGATGTAATGCAAGGCTGAGGTGACACAGCAAATAAGCAGGAGGACACAGCGGGGTGCAGTCTTCACACTTTTACTCACAGTTTGAGGTGCAGACCAGAGCACTGAGTACAGATGGTAATGAAGATCCAGCAAGCCTAGAAGCAACTTAGGATCCACTAAGCCAGATGGGTTGGAGGCCTCCTTTCTGTGCTGTCCTATGAGGTCATTGCTGCCTAAAGCTATACTTAGTCCTCTGTTCCCTACTATTCTTTAGTCCTTGCCTGTATGGCAGGCAGCTTGAGCCTTTTACCGGTGTCACTCCTTCATGGTGGCTCCGGCTCTGGTATGCAGTTGTGCATTCAGGTGTGTAAAGGGGCCAGGAGGTCTGGATTTGGCTGCTGGGACTGTTGTACCCATGCAGCCATGGACTCCGGCGTCCGGTGTTAACCGCTCTTCCTGGGGAGAGCTTGGTCACAGCTCCAGTCCCCAGGCTTTCCTAAACTTCCACTTTCCTCTCTCTTCAGTCTGCTCTTGGAACAAGCTCCTCACAGCTCCTGTCCCTTGTACAGACTCTCCCAGACTGCCTAACCCTGCCTCCAGGCCAGAACTAATAAAGAAGCTTTCCTGAAACCAGGTTTTGAGCTCCCCTTTCTGGTCTGGAGTCAGGAAAGGTGTTGTATGCTGGTGTTATCTAGCTAGGGAAACCCCCCTTGCTTCCAGGCATGACATCACCCCCTGTGAGGGAGGCAATGCCACTGTGGCAACTGGACTCCTGGGATGCCACATTTGTGATCTCCAAGGCATATCAATTGTAACACTGCCTGATTGCAGTGAGCCCTGGCTGCGCAGTATGGAGGTGGTGGGGATTCACTCTGCACTGTTGGAATGCGTGTCTCATTAAGACAGAGGTTGAGGGTGCAGGTGGAGGCCCTAGAGGAGGTGGAGGAGGCAGAAGCAATGGAGGAAGTGTGAAATATAGAGATTTGTCCTACAAGCCTTGGGGATTCCAAGAGTTGTGGAGCAGCACCTGCCCCCACAGCCACCAGAGTCACCCAGTGCTCAGTCAGGGAGATGCAATATCCTTAGATATGCTTACTCATCCAAGTGTCTGTGGCGAAATGCACCCTGCCAAACATAGATTTAGTCAAGGAATGGGTGATGTTGTCTGCAACATGCTGGTGTAGTGCAGGTATAGTTTTCTTAGCAAAGTAATGGTGACTGCTACCGTCATCATTTTTCAGAAACTGTATCTTGCAGGTGGAAAGGCATCATTTCCGTGGCCAACAGATTGGAGATGGTGGAGTTCAACCTCTTAGCTTTATCATGTGTAGGAGGAAACAATCTTTAACGTGACCACAACTGCAGGACCGTGGGCTGGCTGAAGTGCTGAGAGAGGGTGGAGAATGGTGAACCAGGCAAACTGCGGGACCGTGAGGGAGGTGCAGGCAGAGTTGTAACGGTGGATTGAGAAAGTTGTGGTGTGCTTGTTCTCCGAGATTGGTCAAAAACAGCAGGCATGTCCGCTTGTGTTACAGCTGACGTCAGGCTTTCAGTCAGTGTGATTGGAGCAGGGAAAGAGCACAAGTTTTTGCGGTCAAAGACCTGCGTCACAATAGTGAGCACGGTAACAGAGGAAGAGGAAGAAGCAGGAGATGCGATTGATGGGGTGGATGATGGTTGTTGAGGTTCGCTGGTTCACATTTTTGCGCAGTGGGATTCCCAGAGTAAAGCATGTTGACTGCGCATGCAAAGTTCTGTGCGCTAGTCAGGACTGGGATCCATACCTCACACGAGTAAAGCCAAGAAGATCAGACCTCGCCTGTCAAGAGCCGAGTCCTAGTTTGCTCCACTGCAAACCAGAGAGATTTCCATTTGCAGTCAAGCCGAGAAGATCTGTGAGGAGACTGCAACAGGCGATACCCGCCTGCGACTGCAGACGGACTGGGCGTGTGAGCAAGGCCGTCACTCCCAGCTATCATCTACAGTTCCAGGTACACCTGGGATTAAGGTATCAGATTGGGAGAGGTCCAGTTAGTGCGTGGGAGGATCAAGAGGATTTCATAAACTACGTCAGGAAGAGACTTGCGGCCTAAAAACCCAATGACCCCGGCTAGGGTAAGATTTGTAGAGAGATAGAAAGAACTCATGTGGTGACTCCCATGACTGGGTGTACCACTGTCATGAACAGAACATTAATGCTGCACCTAGAAAGGCTTCCCTAGTTTTTTTAAGTTTATAGTTATCTTTGTTTGAATGTTAATCTGCCTACTTACTGATTTGAAATCACTGTATATAAATAGAACTAGAATTATCCCCTGACTGTTTCCGTCTCGTGCCTCTGGGCGTTGCATCCAGACACCTGCATTACACTAGTGCTGTATATAGAATATATTCCTTTATGAGATCTTAAGGGTTACTTACTAAGCACTTGCACCTCACACCAGATACTCTGAGTCCTCAGCATCAGGATTTTCATGACTTCATTACTAGCACTCCTGAGATCTGTTGTCATGTTCTTCACAGAAAACTAATTGGAAAAACCCATTGTTTTGTTTGTAACTCATGTGCTAGTTATTAACATTTTATTACTCTGTATGGTTCCCCTTCTGACTTCCTTCTTTATATTTCTACACGTGATGACTGGAGTTTCCTCTTGACTCACGGTGACATCTCTGAAGCATAATCACTATTTTAGAGATAGTGATGCCATGCTATGCAAGGACAGGTAAAAGAAAAGGTTAAAAGTGTCAGGACAGGTAAGGGGAGAGGTGATAATCCTTTTTTTTATTTCTACCACTCTGGAGTCTGGAGAGACCTGGAAGCATCTTAAACAGCAGTTACCAGGAATTGAAATAAAATTTCCGGGCCAAATTCGAGCAAACCTAAAGAACTGAATGTTGTCAGATTCGATCATCTTTAGTCGACAACCATTTACATATTCTCTTCTTCCTTTAAGCAGAAACCATTTTAACCATCCTAAAAAAAGAGAACCCAGCAAAATTTGTATTTCTTAATATCGTCTAAATGTAAATGTATTGTAATTCCGGTGCATTAAAATACTTACTGATGATCACGGCTTTCAGCGTCATTTCGGTCCCACCATTCCGTGACTGCTCCTGATCTTTGCCAGTGCACACAGGGACTGCTGGTTACCTCAATGTAAGCCTGTGTAGCCTCCAGAAGAGGCTTCATAGTCTTACATTGAGAAAGTGACTTCTGGTTCACCCAAATCCATGTGTGATCCGTCAAGTATGATTTCAGGTTATATGGCCCAGCAGAGGACTGGAAAGATGCTGGAAATTGGGGAAGACCGTGATCGCTAAGTGTTCTGAAGCACTGCATTACATACACATTTGTAAGGGATTATGGAATAAGAAATTGGCTAGGAGTGCATCTTATAGAAGCAACCCTCAAGCTATTCTTCTTGTGCAGCTATTGCCCCATCTCGTTACTCCAAGTAGCCTCTAACCTCATTCCAGCTTCTCACCTTTCAGCCTATTTCACCAGTTACAAACTGTCTTTAATCCCACCAGTCTACTGGAACTTACTTAACCAAAATCACCAATGATTTACTACTAAGGCCAACGACATTACTTCGTACCAAATTTCTCCTTTTACACATGTCCTCTTCTTTGAATAGTCAGCTCCTCCCCTTTCTTGGCATCGCAGACTTGGCCATCTCCTGTATCACCTCCTACCTCACCAACTGCACATTTAGGTCCCAGTTCATCAAAGTTTTCACACTAGAATTATGGCGTAAAAGTTGTGAACGTTGCAAAATTTAGGAACAACTCAGAGCTGCACAAAAATGTTGCGACTTCTGATCTATTTAGACCAGTTTCTCCCAACTCCGCCAAAATTGGCAGAGCTGGGGCAGGACAGGGATATGGCCGCCACCACCACTTATCAAATTGATGATGAACAGCGGCGTTCACTACACCACAAGTATAACTCCAACAGGGGCTGGAGTGGTTGCAAGGTGCACAGAGACGTACTGGCCACTTGTCTGACACCCTTGATTCATAAAGAGGCTTGATGAATCCGGAGCATCTGACTCAATCACACCCCTGCATCAAGACCAATGTAAACAACAACTGCTTGTTACAGTCCTTGTGTTAGACACACTGCTCTTCTTAGACAAGCACGAGAGCATACAATCCATTTTATGGGGACAGTAACATAGTCCATAATGGATTCAGTTATGTCCACAGCTAAGGTTGCAGGACCTTCCAGCCACATAAGCGCCCTTTTTCCAGCAGAAAGGAATGCAACCAAAAGTAGAAAAATATTATGCAACAAATTAGGCCTAGAAAAAATGGCACTTCCTAATAAACATATCATCCAAAAAGATCAGGGAAGCATTTCACCATAAAATAACATAGCTTTATTAGAATCAATACAAAAAAGAGACATAGACAATCAAAAAACGAGATAGATATCCAACAGGATACCAGAAAGTACATTTGCGTAGCAATCTATACAGTATTGTGCCAAATGCTACAAAAAGGGGCATACTCATAGATGTCAATAAATATAGTATAGTTGACTGAGTGTTCAGAATATAAGAAGCACTATTAGGGGCACACCCTATTGATATGCACACTGCATGAGACACCGCTGAGAAGCATGTAATAATCCTTTTATGATTGTCTATGTCTCTTTTTTGTATTGATTCTAATAAAGCTATGTTATTTTATGCTGATATGCTTCCCTGATCTTTTTGGACAAAAGTAGAAAAAGAATGAAAAGTGAAGCCTAATGGCTACTTTGGGCCATGAGGGTATAAACAAAACTTTAACAGGCCTTCTGATTTTCACACCAAGGTCCATGTTGACTCACCAATTGAAGAAACTTTATCCTGGACCCATTTCCACTTCCATCTTTGGCTTGGGACAGCTTGTACAGATGGAATCCAGTGATTTTAAGTACCACTTTTTCACTGATGACCCACAATTTACTTGTTTGGCCCAGATGTCACCTCTTCTCCAGTAAAAACGTTCTCACTGCAACTGTAACCTCCTGAATTTTCAACAAAAAGGTCACCCTGGTAGCAACTTCTGTTCTTTACTAGCATATACTTCCTGCGAACATATATGTCACCAGTCCAGCCAACTGCTTCTGCACCACATGTTGCCCAAAATTGCACCAAAATTGTTGCCTCCAATGGCATCTGAAAACAGACTCAGATCATCAATGGAGCCTTCATCCTCCTCAAATAAGGCCGCATCATTAAGAAACCTGTATCAAACTAAGAAATCTCAGCTTATCTGCTTTGTTACCCACAAGAAATGATGTGGCTGACAAATGCCCTTCGTCTATAAGGATAATCAAAAAGAGAAGGCCCTTTTATTCCTATTTTAGAAAAGAACAGCAGGTTGGATGTATGACTGCCACTGAGGGAAATAGCCCAAGCACAGAGCTCAGCAGTCACGTTACCAAGTAACAGCTGTGGTCAAGTATGCACTCTGCCACTCCATTTTATAAAGGGAGAAAAAACTTGTCCATTTCTGCCAATCGCTGTGGTCCCAATTTTTGGATCTCCACCAATCAATAAGTTATCAACAGTCCTGCGGACAGGCGATAAATTGTTTTCACTGGACAATTTCTTTAACTACCTTGCTGAGTCCAGAGAGGGTGATGCCATCCACAGTAGCTCCATAGTCAGTGTGGCCTCAGAAGAAGATAAGAGTGGAGAATATGAATGATAACACCAAAACTTTTTCTCCACTCATGGTTAGTGGTTGGGTGAAGCCATTTATTGTCAAACTACTGTGTTTTCATTTGATGGAGCACAGTTAGGAAAGTCAGGAGACACACAGTTGAGGTGCAGAATAAATTAGTGTTGTAGCACGCTCCAGAGGCACTAGGTATTTCAGAATGCATACTGGTGGTATTGTTTCAGAACCCAATAATGTAGCAGAACTGGGTTTGCCAGGACAATCACAAGTAAAAATGTAGCAGAGTTCAGCAACACAAGAGAGCTGCTTATGTCAAGAGGCACACAAGTAGCAGACCCCAACAATGTAGCAGAACTTGGCTAATCAGGAGAAGACACACTTGTGAAGTTGTGGCAGAGCGCAGTGTTGTAGAAGAGCCCAGTTTCATGGCAGAGCTGGGTTAATCAGAAGGAAGCAGTCACAGTAGTGGCAGGGACAAAAGCTACCTGAATACTCAGGCTGTGATTCCCTGTCTGAGTTGGCTTTTATGCCTGAGGTTATTATGTGAAAGGTGCAGCCTACAGCCCATGCACCAAAGAGCTTGAATGGATACGGGAAAGACGAGGAAGTGGCATCTGGTGCTCGGTCCAAGAGAGATGAATTATATCAGGGGCTCTCTGCAGAAAAACAAACAAACAGTTCCTTTAACAGTGGGTACAGAAAGTATTCAGCTATTTGTTAAATTCAGAAAAGTTCATTTTTTTCTCATTGATGTACACTGCATTCCATCTTGACTGAAAAAAAAACAGAAATGTTGAATTTTTTTCAAATTTATTAAAAAAGAAAAACTGAAATATCACTGTAAGAGAATGGTCAGCCATAATATACTGAGCGGCCATGTTGTCTCTAGCAGCCATTTTGTTGAAAGTTAGAGAAGATTCAACTGTAGTGAAACCTCCACGAGGGGGAGCTGGTGAGGGAAGAGAGGTTATACACTAAGAGCAGCAACCCTGAGCAACAGCACAGGTGCCACAGGTAACGAGAGAGAATAGTCAGACGAACCGAGTCAGAAACTAACAGGAGCAGACGTACCAGAAGGAGCAGCAAAACACGTAGTCAAAATACCAAAGCCGAGAGTCAGAAAGCCAGAACATGAGCACGGGGTCCAAAACGTGAGACGAAATACGTGGTCGGGGTACAAGCCAGGGAGTCAGATGCCAGAGAGGGAACGTAACAGCAGAGACGAATACCAAGAGACGGGGTCAGAAATCAGTCCGGGTCATACACGTGAATATCAGTCAAAGGCAGGAGGATCACCAGGGTACAAGGGTCAGCGGCTCTAAACTGCAAGCTTGAGCTATCACTAACACTGGTCAGCAGGCTGTGAGGGATTTAAATAGCCCAGCTAGCTCCAGAACGAGGCTGAGGAGATTAACCCCCGCATGACCAGTCCGTAGTGAAGACAGCAGAAGATAAACTCCGGACTGGACCATGACATCAACTTTTACAAAAGAGCTAATAAAATGTACTAAATGGAGGATGAAAAATGAGATCATGTCTCTTACCAACTTCAGTAGATGTGCATAGAGGAAGATTGGATCAATAGGGGAATAGGGTCACCAAATATATGGTCAATATGCTTATACGTGATAGTGTGGTAGCGATAAGTAAAGTAATTAGAATGTCAGGATGTAAGAATTTATGGACATAGATTGGAGACAATGATAAGATTTTAGGACAGTAGCCATAGATACCAATGACTTATGGGTTTTAGTGTTGCTTGGAGAAATGTTAATTAATATCTTCGTATTATGTCATTATATTCTCTGTTCTAAACCACATTTCTGTAGATTACCATGAAAACTCCTTAGAATTATAATGTTAACGCCCTCTGTGGCAAAATGCAGCTTTCTTTGTTCTGATAATGTATAAGACTAGAGTTGAGCGACTTTTGGTTTTTTAGGGTCGAGTTTCGTTTCGTGAAACCCGACTTTTCCAAAAGTCGGGTCGAGCAAGATCGTCCGATTATAGGGAAAAGTCGGGGTCGTCCCGAAACACGAAACCCAATGTAAGTCAATGGGGAATAAAAGTCGGCAGTGAGAGGAGGACAGGAAACACACCAACAGTGCCCATTTGAATGCCAAAAGCATCAATTCTTCTTACTTAAGCTTGTCAACCTTAATTAACTTCATAATACAAGTTACGCACTGAAAAATGGGGGTTATTTGGCTAAAGTTGTGGGGGGGGAGGGCTGGCTCCAGGTTTTCATGTGCCCTGGGCGAAAGAGCGCCCCTTTAACACATACCACAACTCATCATGCTCCGATACGGCAGAGAAATAGCGGTATAGTACAATGAAAACTACTTCACTTTTTACATCTCATGACAAGGCCCATCTATTTCTCCATACAGAATCATTGGTCCCATATAATGTTTGAAACAGTATATGATGAGCTCCACATAATGCTACAGTATATGTTGGTCCCCATGGATGAAGCTCCACTGTCTTATGGGCCCAAATAATGCTCCAAACATAATGGGCCCCATTTCTAATGCTCTAGTGTATAATGGGCCCTGTAAATGCTGCTCCAGTGTCTGATGTCCACCTTTGGAATGTTCCAGTGTATGGTGGGCCCCATCTATCATTCTCCAGAGTATAGTGCTCCCCAAAAATTGCTGTCCCAACGTTGAAAACAATCAAATAAGTCTCCTCGCTAGGGAATCCCTGTACTAGTCTGGACTCCTCGTCGTCCCCGTCTTCCATCTCACTGCACAGTATTTCAACCTTGCAAGTACTGTGATCCTGAGCAAGCAGGGGGGGCCCACTCGTTGGCGACGGCACTGGCACAGGGCCCCTGATAGTACGGTGGTGTGTCTGATGGCGGGTGGGCCGAACCTGCACTTTCATCTGCAGCTTCCTCTTTGTCACCGTGTAAGATGGAACTGTATATGGGAAGGGTAACCTGAGTTTCATCAGGGTCAGATTCAGGCCGTGTAGCGTGCGAGGGGAATGTAGTGGTCTGGGTCAATGTACCAGCAGATTCATCGAGCAGTGGCTGGGCATCAGTGCACTTGTGTCGCCCCCAGGAGTACGGTCGCCACAGTGGCATTACCTTCCTCCTAGGGAGTGTGATGTCATGCTTGGGAGCAACGAAGGATCTCTCTAGCAGGTTAACTGATTGGGCGGCGTTATTCCCACGAGTCATGACCCTCCAAACAGCGTTCATGAAGGCAAAGTGTTTGTTTTACGTGGGCAGTATGGTTGCAAAGCTGAACCTTAAAGGAATGTCCAGAAGGGCACCACCAGGAGTGGAGCCTACGGTTAAATTCGACTCCACCTGGGAAACCTCAACCATGCCAGCTACAGAACAGATGCACACATTGCAAGCTTAATTCCGTTAACGAACGAGACTCCGTCATGCCCCGCGGTCCGAGTCCGGCTTACTAGAGGGACACGTGAGGCTCTGGCACATGAGATTGGCCAATAACTGGTGTGTCATGCCCTTACATGTCCGTGGCTGCATGTGCGCTACACTGAAAAGGCCAGCGTTTGTCGCTTACAGGTGCAGATAACCCGCTGAACAACGTTAGTGATGGGGATCACTGATTACAATTATTACCCGCGAACGATGATTTCCCAGTAAGTGCAGGTCAACCGCAGTTCCGGAATTAGGCCTAACCGTCATTCCTGAAAAAATTAAAAACTTACGTGTGCAAACCACAGGTGCTGTAGCTTGCTTAACAGCTCGCCAGCCGTTCTCACGCCCAGTATGGATTACACGTGATTGCACAAAGGTGAGAAAGGGTACCGTATCCCCAGATAACATGTATGGATAGCGTACACATTCAAAATATATGTCTATACATCAGGAGGCAGGCTCAGACGGTGTTAGGCCCAGTATGGATTGCACGTGATTGCACAAAGGTTAGAAAGGGTACCGTATCCCCGGATAACATGTATGGATAGCGTACACATTCAAAATATATGTCTATACATCAGGAGGCAGGCTCAGACGGTGTTAGGCCCAGTATGGATTGCACGTGATTGCACAAAGGTTAGAAAGGGTACCGTATCCCCGGATAACATGTATGGATAGCGTACACATTCAAAATATATGTCTATACATCAGGAGGCAGGCTCAGACGGTGTCAGGCACAGTATGGATTGCACGTGATTGCACAAAGGTTAGAAAGGGTACCGTATCCCCGGATAACATGTATGGATAGCGTACACATTCAAAATATATGTCTATACATCAGGAGGCAGGCTCAGACGGTGTTAGGCCCAGTATGGATTGCACGTGATTGCACAAAGGTTAGAAAGGGTACCGTATCCCCAGATAACATGTATGGATAGCGTACACATTCAAAATATATGTCTATACATCAGGAGGCAGGCTCAGACGGTGTCAGGCACAGTATGGATTTGACGGCCCAGATTACACAGCGGAGGAGCAGGGAGAGGTAAAGATTGCAAATGCTGGGGCCCTGCCCAAGCAAGGGGGGCCCACTCGTGGGCGTCGGTACTGGCACTGGGCCCCTCATAGTACAGCGGTGTGTCTGACGGCGGGTGTGCACCACCACCGTCAGAGACACTTGATTGCACTATGAGGGACCCTGTGCCAGTGCCCGCGCCCAAGAGTCGGCCTATCCACCTGTCCAGGGCAACGGCACTCGCACGGTGTCGTGCGCTAGGTGGTGACCCCGGCCATGGGGGGGAGGCAGCACAGTTAGGGAGTTTTAGAAAGTGGCATATGTTGATGTTGGACATTCAGCTGATGCAAAAGGCGAAATAGGTGAAGTCCCAGGAAGAGGTGGACCAAAGCAAGCCATTTTTCTGTCACCCTATGTGTCATCAGGGGAAGGTGGGACAAAATCCTTGGAAACCCATGCATGGTTCATTTTAATGAAGGTTAGATCATCCACATTTTGGGTTGACAGACGGGTCCTTTTTTCTGTCAGGATTGATCCAGCTGCACTGAAGACTCTTTCCGATAGCACACTTGCAGCTGGGCAAGCGAGCTCCTGTAAGGCATATTGGGCCAATTCAGGCCAGGTGTCCAGTTTAGCAGCCCAATAGTCAAAGGGGAATGACCTGTGTGGGAGAACATCGATATGGGAGGAAAAGTAGTTTGTAACCATAGTTGACAACTGCTGTCTCCTGTCACTTTCCATCGATGCAGTATTACCAGTTGTGTGAGCGGTATTTGAAAAATCAGTCCACAACATTGTCATGAAACCCCTGTCTCCAACGCCACTTCTGCTGTGTGCACCACGAACACCTCTGCCAAGCTGCCCCCGGCCCGTACGGCTCGTGTGAGAACCATCACCGCTGCTGTGTGCTGGGAATGCCTCAAGCAACCGATTTACCAGAGTTGCTTGTTTATTAGCCAATAGTAGGTCAAGGTTCTCCTGTGGCATGATGTTTTGTAATTTGCCTTTATAGCGTGGATCCAGGATGCTGGCCAACCAGTAGTCGTCATCGTTCATCATTTTGGCAATGCGGGGGTCCCTTTTTAGGATCCGCAAGGCATAATCTGACATGTGGGCCAATGTTCCCGGTGTCAATGATGCACTGCAAGTGCTGGTTGGAGGAGCACTTTCTGTCAAATCCACATCCCTCCAGTCACGCACAAACCCTGTACCAGACCTTGCCACGCCAACATTTTCACTTGCCCCACGAGATGCATCCTCCTCCCCTAAGTAATCATCCCCATCATCATCCTCCTCCTCCTCTTCTTCCTCCACCTCGTCCAGGAGAGGTCCCTGAGCAGACAATGGCTGAATGTCATCAAGGATTCCCTCCTCCTCTTCCTCCTCATCAACATTGGCTGCAGACGCCTGCTCCTTAAGGTGCGTCAAAGTTTGCATGAGCAGACGCATAAGTGGGATGCTCATGCTTAGGATGGCGTCGTCTGCGCTTACCAGCCGTGTGCATTCCTCAAAACACTGAAGGACTTTACAGAGGTCTTTCAGCTTCGACCACTGCACACCTGTCAACTCCATGTCTGCTCTCAAAGTGCCTGGCCGTGTATCCTCCCACAAAAGCATTATGGCCTGCCTCTGCTCGCACAGGCGCTCCACCATGTGCAGGGTGGAGTTCCACCTTGTTGCAATGTCGAAAATGAGGCGGTGGTTGGGAAGGTGGAGCAATCGCTGCAGCTTCTGCATAGGAACGGAGTGTACAGGCGACCGGCGGATGTGCGCGCACAGTCTTCGCACCTTCTGGAGCAGGGCTGTTAACTCCGGATAATTTTTGAGGAAGCATTGCACCACCAGGTTCAAGGTGTGAGCCAAGCAAGGTATGTGGCTGAGTTTTGAAATGGCTATGGCTGCCACAAAATTACGGCCGTTATCACTAACTACCTTGCCTGCCTCAAGATGTACACTGCCCAGCCATGACTCAGTTTGTCGCTTCAAGTACTCGGCCAGCACCTCGGCGGTGTGTCTGTCGCCCAAACACATCATCTGCAACACAGCCTGCTGACGCTTTCCACTAGCTGCTCGATAGGGGGACACATCGTGTGCAACAGTGGCAGCTGCAGATGGAGTGCTCGTACGACTTTGCTCTGAGGACGAGCATTCGCTTGAGGAGGAGGAGGAGGGTCGAATGCCTACAGCCAACTGTTTCCTATACCGTGGGCTAGGCAGCACTGTCCCACCACCGCTGTCCCCTGTGGACCCTGCATCCACCACATTAACCCAGTGCGCAGTGATGGACACGTAACGGCCCTGGCCATGCCGACTGGACCATGCATCAGTTGTGAGGTGCACCTTTCCGCTCACTGACTGCTTGAGTGCATGGACAATGCGGTCTTTCACATGATGGTGGAGGGCTGGGATGGCTTTGCGAGAGAAGAAGTGGCGACTGGGTAGGTTATAGCGTGGTACTGCATAGGCCATGAGTTCGCGGAAAGCTGCACTTTCCACCAACCGAAAGGGCATCATCTCAAACGAGATTAGTTTGGCAATGTGGGCGTTCAATCCCAGTGTATGCGGATGAGAGACTGAGTACTTTCTTGACCTACTCACAGTGTCTGGGAGGGTGAGCTGGACTTGAGAGCTGCATATGGTGGAAGTAGCGGTGGACAGGGCGGACTGAGAGAGGGTTGATGATGGTGATGGAGTTGTTGTTCTTTCTGATGGCCTAGAATCAGTCTTTCGTTGATATAACAGTGGGATTCCCTGACTGCTGTGGCATTGCACCGACACCTCAACATTTGCTGCTGTGCTAACCGGTGGGCTTACAGTGGGGGAAACAATGTAGCGTTGCTGACTACCTTCGTTGTGATCAGTTGCACATGTGGCACTTGAGGTTTGGTGTTGTGTCCATGCTTGCAAGTGCTGGTTAAATGTCTAAGCATGCAACTGGTATTCAAATTTTTCAGATTTTTCCCTCGGCTAAAGGTCTTTGCGCACTTCTTACAGATAACCTTGGCCTGATCATGAGGATTTTGTTCAAAAAAGTGCCACACTGCACTCTTCCTACTTTGGCAGACATTTTGCGGCCTAGCACGCTGTGATCTTTTGACCCTCTGGACAAGCTGTCCAGCAACTCTTTTGATGTTTGGAACCTGTCTTTGGAGTGCTCCGGGCCTGCGAGATAACAGCTGCTGCGATGTCGATGTCTGCTGTGGATGCTCCTCATCTGAGCTATTGGAAGCAGCACCCTCTTCCCCCAATGGATGCCAATCTGGGTCATCCATCACCTCCTCTTCTATGTCATGTGCACCTTCCTCTGTGTCACCGTGTATGGTGGTATAGTGTGCGGGAAGGGGCACCTGAGTCTCATCAGGGTCAGAATCTGGCTCTGTACACTGCGAGGACAATGTAGTGCTCTGAGTGAATGTACCAGCAGAATCATCCATCAGCGGCTGTGCATCAGTGCACTCCATGTCAGATTCATCTTGGCCTGGGTAATTCACCATTTCACTTGATAATCCAGGCATGGTATGTGAAAACAGCTCCATGGAGTAATCAGTAGTATGGCCTGCGTCATCCTTCAATCTTGGTTGGGGTGAAGGACACAAGGAAAGGTATGGTTCATGAACATGAGCCTCCAATGACGACTCAGTGCTTTTACTTTTTACAACTGAAGAAGAGGAGGCGATAGAGCTGGAGGCTGAGTCAGCAATGTAAGACAAAACTTTTTCCTGATGCTCTGGCTTTAAAAGCGGTTTGCCAACTCCTAGAAAACTAAGCGTTCGAGGCCTTATGTAGCCAGACGATGACGCAGGCTCAACACCTCCTGCATTCGGTCCTATTTTGCTCTTGCCACTACCATCAGATCCACCACCAACACCATCATTACCAGCTGCCAACCCCCGCCCAATTCCACGGCCTCTTCCACCAGCCTTCCTCATTTTTGGTAGAAATGTAGACAAAATCCAACAAACTATATAGTAATGTAAAACAAGGTACAAGGTGTCTATAGGACAGGGGAGATTTTGAATTTCTGCAGACACTTGTGGACACTGGACACTTATGGATTGTGTGAGGCCCACTGACTAGTATCTGAGCGCTCTGTCACAGGCTCGATGGCAGAGCTGTGACCAAAGTGACTAGAGGATAAGGGAGATTTTGAATTTCTGCACACACTTGTGGACACTGGACACTTATGGATTGTGTGAGGCCCACTGACTAGTATCTGAGCGCTCTGTCACAGGCTCGATGGCAGAGCTGTGACCAAAGTGACTAGAGGATAAGGGAGATTTTGAATTTCTGCAGACACTTGTGGACACTGGACACTTATGGATTGTGTGAGGCCCACTGACTAGTTTCTGAGCGCTCTGTCACAGGCTCGATGGCAGAGCTGTGACCAAAGTGACTAGAGGATAAGGGAGATTTTGAATTTCTGCACACACTTGTGGACACTGGACACTTATGGATTGTGTGAGGCCCACTGACTAGTATCTGAGCGCTCTGTCACAGGCTCGATGGCAGAGCTGTGACCAAAGTGACTAGAGGATAAGGGAGATTTTGAATTTCTGCAGACACTTGTGGACACTGGACACTTATGGATTGTGTGAGGCCCACTGACTAGTATCTGAGCGCTCTGTCACAGGCTTGATGGCAGAGCTGTGACCAAAGTGACTAGAGGATAAGGGAGATTTTGAATTTCTGCAGACACTTGTGGACACTGGACACTTATGGATTGTGTGAGGCCCACTGACTAGTATCTGAGCGCTCTGTCACAGGCTCGATGGCAGAGCTGTGACCAAAGTGACTAGAGGATAAGGGAGATTTTGAATTTCTGCAGACACTTGTGGACACTGGACACTTATGGATTGTGTGAGGCCCACTGACTAGTATCTGAGCGCTCTGTCACAGGCTCGATGGCAGAGCTGTGACCAAAGTGACTAGAGGATAAGGGAGATTTTGAATTTCTGCACACACTTGTGGACACTGGACACTTATGGATTGTGTGAGGCCCACTGAGTATCTGAGCGCTATGTCACAGGCAGAAATTGGCTAGTGTATCACAAACTACAAGGTGTATGTAGAATTGGGCAGAATTGGAATCTCCCTAGAGTGCAGGTCTGTAAGAACGGAACATGTCCTCGACTTATTCTCACAGAGTGACACACTGATAGCTTCACTGTGGCTGTGATAACAGCCGTTACACGGTACTGTGTGAGGAGCGTACACCGCTGTATGGTGTGAAAAAATGCACGCTCAGTACCTCAGCAGGACAAAAAAAAAAATTGTGATTGCTTTTAAAAAAGCAGTTTGCGGAGCAGTGGGTAAACAGTAATGCAGGAATGTCAGGAAGCCTTAGAAGGCAGCCCAACAACCAACACCACTGATACACCACTATATAGCCTCCCCTTGCACTGCACAGTGACTGGTGTGTTGTACAGGCAAAATCGCTAGCAGCAGAAGCAGTTTTTTTTCTTCTTCTCAGCAGGACAAAAAAAAAATTGGGATTGCTTTTAAAAAAGCAGTTTGCGGAGCAGTGGGTAAACAGCAATGCAGGAATGTCAGGAAGCCTTAGAAGGCAGCCCAACAACCAACACCACTGATACACCACTATATAGCCTCCCCTTGCACTGCACAGTGACTGGTGTGTTGTACAGGCAAAATCGCTAGCAGCAGAAGCAGTTTTTGGTGTCTTCTTCCCTGCCTAACGCTCTCCCTACAAAATCATCATCAGCAGCAGCTCTCCCTATTCTGAGATCAGCATGAGTAACATGGCGGTCGGCGTGCACGCCCTTTTATACCCCCTGTGACGCCCCCCAAAGCAAGCCAATCACTTGCATGCCCTTCTGAAAGATGGTGGTGACCCGTGCCTATGTCATCACGTTGCCCACAGTGTCCGTGGATCCTGATTGGCTGAAAAAGAGCGCAAAACAAACTTTTGAAACGCGACTTTGGCTCGTAAGTCGCCGACCTCGTGGCCGACCTCATCCTAGGGTCGGGTTTCGTTTCATGAAACCCGACTTTGCCAAAAGTCGGTGACTTTTGAATTTTTTCGACCCGTTTCGCTCAACTCTATATAAGACGCCCCTGTTACTGTCGATCAGGGCCATTCCATCGCCATCATGCCACTGTGCCTCACCATGGCCAGGGCACAGAGCCTTATCACCGCTAGACCTCCTTGCAAATCTCTGCCCGTCTGAATTCCAGTTTTTGCCTGCATATTCAGACTCCTCTGTTATTCTGTATCTGTTTTGCCGTGTATCTCCGAATAAACTTCAACCTCAGCTTCGAGAAGAATTGTCTGCAATTTTGTCCGGCTCTTCCAACTCTCCCGATAAGAACATTTTCTTACAATCACATGGTCATAAGTATTCAGACCCTTTGCTCAGACACTCATTTAAGTCACATGCTGTCCATTTCCTTGTGATCCTCCTTGAGATGGTTCTTCTCCTTCATTGGAGTCCAGTTGTGTTTAATTACACTGATAGGACTTGATTTGTAAAGGCACACACCTGTGTATATAAGACCTCACAGCTCACAGTGCATGTCACACCAAATGAGAATCATGAGGTCAAAGGAACTGGCCAAGGAGCTCAGAGACAGAATTGTGGCAAGGCACAGATCTGGCCAAGGTTATAAAAAACATTCTGCAGTACTCAACGTTCCTAAGAGCACATTGGCCTCCATAATCCTTAAATGGAAGAAGTTTTAGACCACCAGAAGTCTTCCTAGACCTGGCCGTCCAGCCAAACTGAGCAATCGTGGGAGAAGAGCCTTGGTGAGAGAGGTAAAGAAGAACCCCAAGATCACTGTGGCTGAGCTCCACAGATGCAGTAGGGAGATGGGAGACAGTTCAACAAAGTCAACTATCACTGCAGCTCTCCACTATTTGCGCCTTTATGACAGAGTGGTCCGATGGAAGCCTCTCCTCAGTGCCAGACATATGAAAAGCCCGCATAGAGTTTGCTAAAAAAAACAAATGAAGGACTCCCAGACTATGAGAAATAAGACTATCTGGTCTGATGAGACGAAGATAGAACTTTTTGGTGATAATTCTAAGCGGTATGTGTGGAGAAAACCCATCACTGCTTATCACCTGCCCAATACAATCCAAACAGTGAAACATGGTGGTGGCAGCATCATGCTATGGGGGTGTTTTTCAGCTACAGGGACAGGATGACTGGTTGCACTTGAAGGGAAACATGAATGTGGCCAAGTACAAAGATATCCTAGATGAAAACCTCTTCCAGAGTGCTCTGGACATCCGACTTGGCTGAAGGTTCATCTTCCAACAAGACAATGACCCTAAGCACACAGCTAAAATAGTAAAGGAGTGGCTTCAGAACAACTCTGTGACCATTCCTGACTGGCCCAGCCAGAGCCCTGACCTAAACCCAATTGAGCATCTCTGGAGAGACCTGAAAATGGCTGTCCACCAACGCTCACCATCCAACCTGACGGAACTGGAGAGGATCTGCAAGGAAGAATGGCAGAGGATCCCCAAATCCAGAGGTGAAAAACTTGTGGCATCATTCCCAAGAGGGTTTATGGCTGCACTAGCTCAAAAGGTGCTTCTACACAATACTGAGCAAAGGGTCTGAATACTTATGACCATGTGATATTTCAGTTTTTCTTTTTTAATAAATTTGCAAAAATTTCTACATTTCTGTTTTTTATTCAGTCAAGATGGGGTGCAGAGTGTACATTAATGAGAAAAAAATGAACTTTTTGGAATTTACCAAATGGCTGCAATGAAACAAAGAGTGAAAAATGTAAAGGGGTCTGAATACTTTCCGTACCCACTGTATAGTGAAAGGATGAAAACCGGATCGTCATTGGGACCTACTAAGTGTTTTGCCCTAAGTCTAGACATGGAAGCCTATCTAATTTGATGATTTCAATAGAAAGCTTCTCGGGATATTACCGTATTTGCATTTTGAACCTTCTTCATAGAGTTGAGCGACTTTTGTTTTTTTAGGGTCGAGTTTCGTTTCGTGAAAACCGACTTTTCCAAAAGTCGGGTCGAGCAAGATCGTCCGATTATAGGGAAAAGTCGGGGTCGTCCCGAAACACGAAACCCAATGTATGTCAATGGGGAATAAAAGTCGGCAGTGAGAGGAGGACAGGAAACACACCTACAGTGCCCATTTGAATGCCAAAAGCATCAATTCTTCTTACTTAAGCTTGTCAACCTTAATTAACTTCATAATACAAGTTACGCACTGAAAAATGGGGGTTATTTGGCTAAAGTTGTGGGGGGGAGGGCTGGCTCCAGGTTTTCATGTGCCCTGGGCGAAAGAGCGCCCCTTTAACACATACCACAACTCATCATGCTCCGATACGGCAGAGAAATAGCGGTATAGTACAATGAAAAATACTTCACTTTTTACATCTCATGACAAGGCCTATCTATTTCTCCATACAGAATCATTGGTCCCATATAATGTTTGAAACAGTATATGATGAGCTCCACATAATGCTACAGTATATGTTGGTCCCCATGGATGAAGCTCCACTGTCTTATGGGCCCAAATAATGCTCCAAACATAATGGGCCCCATTTCTAATGCTCTAGTGTATAATGGGCCCTGTAAATGCTGCTCCAGTGTCTGATGTCCACCTTTGGAATGTTCCAGTGTATGGTGGGCCCCATCTATCATTCTCCAGAGTATAGTGCTCCCCAAAAATTGCTGTCCCAACATTGAAAACAATCAAATAAGTCTCCTCGCTAGGGAATCCCTGTATTAGTCTGGACTCCTCGTCGTCCCCATCTTCCATCTCACTGCACAGTATTTCAACCTTGCAAGTGCTGTGATCCTGAGCAAGCAGGGGGGGCCCACTCATTGGTGACGGCACTGGCACAGGGCCCCTGATAGTATGGTGGTGTGTCTGATGGCGGGTGGGCCGAACCTGCACTTTCATCTGCAGCTTCCTCTTTGTCACCGTGTAAGATGGAACTGTATATGGGAAGGGTAACCTGAGTTTCATCAGGGTCAGATTCAGGCCGTGTAGAGTGCGAGGGGAATGTAGTGGGCTGGGTCAATGTACCAGCAGATTCATCGAGCAGTGGCTGGGCATCAGTGCACTTGTGTCGCCCCCAGGAGTACGGTCGCCACAGTGGCATTACCTTCCTCCTAGGGAGTGTGATGTCATGCTTGCGAGCAACGAAGGATCTCTCTAGCAGGTTAATTGATTGGGCGGCGTTATTCCCACGAGTCATGACCCTCCAAACAGCGTTCATGAAGGCAAAGTGTTTGTTTTACGTGGGCAGTATGGTTGCAAAGCTGAACCTTAAAGGAATGTCCAGAAGGGCACCACCAGGAGTGGAGCCTACGGTTTAATTCGGCTCCACCTGGGAAACCTCAACCATGCAAGCTACAGAAAAGATGCACACATTGCAAGCTTAATTCCGTTAACGAACGAGACTCCGTCATGCCCCGCGGTCCGAGTCCGGCTTACTAGAGGGACACGTGAGGCTCTGGCACATGAGATTGGCCAATAACTGGTGTGTCATGCCCTTACATGTCCGTGGCTGCATGTGCGCTACACTGAAAAGGCCAGCGTTTGTCGCTTACAGGTGCAGATAACCCGCTGAACAACGTTAGTGATGGGGATCACTGATTACAATTATTACCCGCGAACAATGATTTCCCAGTAAGTGCAGGTCAACCGCAGTTCCGGAATTAGGCCTAACCGTCATTCCTGAAAAAATTAAAAACTTACGTGTGCAAACCACAGGTGCTGTAGCTTGCTTAACAGCTCGCCAGCCATTCTCACGCCCAGTATGGATTACACGTGATTGCACAAAGGTGAGAAAGGGTACCGTATCCCCGGATAACATGTATGGATAGCGTACACATTCAAAATATATGTCTATACATCAGGAGGCAGGCTCAGACGGTGTTAGGCCCAGTATGGCTTGCACGTGATTGCACAAAGGTGAGAAAGGGTACTGTATCCACAGATAACATGTATGGATAGCGTACACATTCAAAATATATGTCTATACATCAGGAGGCAGGCTCAGACGGTGTTAGGCCCAGTATGGCTTGCACATGATTGCACAAAGGTGAGAAAGGGTACCGTATCCACAGATAACATGTATGGATAGCGTACACATTCAAAATATATGTCTATACATCAGGAGGCAGGCTCAGACGGTGTTAGGCCCAGTATGGCTTGCACGTGATTGCACAAAGGTGAGAAAGGGTACCGTATCCCCAGATAACATGTATGGATAGCGTACACATTCAAAATATATGTCTATACATCAGGAGGCAGGCTCAGACGGTGTTAGGCCCAGTATGGCTTGCACGTGATTGCACAAAGGTGAGAAAGGGTACCGTATCCCCAGATAACATGTATGGATAGCGTACACATTCAAAATATATGTCTATACATCATGAGGCAAGCTCAGATGGTGTTAGGCCCAGTATGGCTTGCACGTGATTGCACAAAGGTGAGAAAGGGTACTGTATCCCCGGATAACATGTATGGATAGCGTACACATTCTAAATATATGTCTATACATCAGGAGGCAGGCTCAGACGGTGTCAGGCACAGTATGGATTTGACGGCCCAGACTACACAGCGGAGGAGCAGGGAGAGGTAAAGATTGCAAATGCTGGGGCCCTGCCCAAGCAAGGGGGGCCCACTCGTGGGTGTCGGTACTGGCACTGGGCCCCTCATAATACGGCGGTGTGTCTGACGGCGGGTGTGCACCACCACCGTCAGAGACACTTGATTGCACTATGAGGGACCCTGTGCCAGTGCCCCCGCCCAAGAGTCAGCCTACCCACCTGTCCAGGGCAACGGCACTCGCACGGTGTCATGCGCTAGGTGGTGACCACGGCCATGGGGGGGGAGGCAGCACAGTTAGGGAGTTTTTGAAAGTGGCATATGTTGATGTTGGACATTCAGCTGATGCAAAAGGCGAAATAGGTCAAGTCCCAGGAAGAGGTGGACCAAAGCAAGCCATTTTTCTGTCACCCTATGTGTCATCAGGGGAAGGTAGGACAAAATCCTTGGAAACCCATGCATGGTTCATTTTAATGAAGGTTAGATCATCCACATTTTGGGTTGACAGACGGGTCCTTTTTTCTGTCA
Organism: Dendrobates tinctorius; assembly: GCF_039654945.1. Classification (NCBI taxonomy): domain Eukaryota; kingdom Metazoa; phylum Chordata; class Amphibia; order Anura; family Dendrobatidae; genus Dendrobates; species Dendrobates tinctorius. The sequence continues at coordinate 16,758,825 of NW_027361722.1, read as the reverse complement.
GGATTGATCCAGCTGCACTGAAGACTCTTTCCGATAGCACACTTGCAGCTGGGCAAGCGAGCTCCTGTAAGGCATATTGGGCCAACTCAGGCCAGGTGTCCAGTTTAGCGGCCCAATAGTCAAAGGGGAATGACCTGTGTGGGAGAACATCGATATGGGAGGAAAAGTAGTTTGTAACCATAGTTGACAACTGCTGTCTCCTGTCACTCTCCATCGATGCAGTATTACCAGTTGTGTGAGCGGCACTTGAAAAATCAGTCCACAACATTGTCATGAAACCCCTGTCTCCAACGCCACTTCTGCTGTGTGCACCACGAACACCTCTGTCAAGCTGCCCCTGGCCCGTACGGCTCGTGTGAGAACCATCACCGCTGCTGTGTGCTGGGAATGCCTCAAGCAACCGATTTACCAGAGTTGCTTGTTTATTAGCCAATATTAGGTCAAGGTTCTCCTGTGGCATGATGTTTTGTAATTTGCCTTTATAGCGTGGATCCAGGATGCTGGCCAACCAGTAGTCGTCATCGTTCATCATTTTGGCAATGCGTGGATCCCTTTTTAGGATCTGCAAGGCATAATCTAACATGTGGGCCAATGTTCCCGGTGTCAATGGTGCACTGCCAGTGCTGGTTGGAGGAGCACTTTCTGGAAAATCCACATCCCTCCAGTCACGCACAAACCCTGTACCAGACCTTGCCACGCCAACATTTTCACTTGCCCCACGAGATGCATCCTCCTCACCTAAGTAATCATCCCCATCATCCTCCTCCTCCTCCTCCTCTTCTTCCTCCACCTTGTCCAGGAGAGGTCCCTGAGCAGACAATGGCTGAATGTCATCAAGGATTCCCTCCTCCTCTTCCTCCTCATCAACATTGGCTGCAGACGCCTGCTCCTTAAGGTGCGTCAAAGTTTGCATGAGCAGACGCATAAGTGGGATGCTCATGCTTAGGATGGCGTCGTCTGCGCTTACCAGCCGTGTGCATTCCTCAAAACACTGAAGGACTTTACAGAGGTCTTTCAGCTTCGACCACTGCACACCTGTCAACTCCATGTCTGCTCTCAAAGTGCCTGGCCGTGTATCCTCCCACAAATGCATTATGGCCTGCCTCTGCTCGCACAGCCGCTCAACCATGTACAGGGTGGAGTTCCACCTTGTTGCAATGTCGATAATGAGGCGGTGGTTGGGAAGGTGGAGCAATCGCTGCAGCTTCTGCATACGAATGGAATGTACAGGCGACCGGCGGATGTGCGCGCACAGTCTTCGCACCTTCTGGAGCAGGGCTGTTAACTCCGGATAATTTTTGAGGAAGCACTGCACCACCAGGTTCAAGGTGTGAGCCAAGCAAGGTATGTGGCTGAGTTTTGAAAGGGCTATGGCTGCCACAAAATTACGGCCGTTATCACTAACTACCTTGCCTGCCTCAAGATGTACACTGCCCAGCCATGACTCAGTTTGTCGCTTCAAGTACTCGGCCAGCACCTCGGCGGTGTGTCTGTCGCCCAAACACATCATCTGCAACACAGCCTGCTGACGCTTTCCACTAGCTGCTCAATAGGGGGACACCTCGTGTGCAACAGTGGCAGCTGCAGATGGAGTGCTCGTACGACTGCGCTCTGTGGACGAGCTTTCGCTTCTGGAGGAGGAGGAGGGTCGAACGCCTACAGCCAACTGTTTCCTATACCGTGGGCTAGGCAGCACTGTCCCACCACCGCTGTCCCCTGTGGACCCTGCATCCGCCACATTAACCCAGTGCGCAGTGATGGACACGTAACGGCCCTGGCCATGCCGACTGGACCATGCATCAGTTGTGAGGTGCACCTTTCCACTCACTGACTGCTTGAGTGCATGGACAATGCGGTCTTTCACATGATGGTGGAGGGCTGGGATGGCTTTGCGAGAGAAGAAGTGGCGACTGGGTAGGTCATAGCGTGGTACTGCATAGGCCATGAGTTCGCGGAAAGCTGCGCTTTCCACCAACCGAAAGGGCATCATCTCAAACGAGATTAGTTTGGCAATCTGGGCGTTCAAACCCAGTGTACGCGGATGAGAGACTGAGTACTTTCTTGACCTACTCATAGTGTCTGGGAGGGTGAGCTGGACTTGAGAGCTGCATATGGTGGAAGTAGCGGTGGACAGGGCGGACCGAGAGAGGGTTGATGATGGTGATGGAGTTGTTGTTCTTTCTGATGGCCTAGAATCAGTCTTTCGTTGATATAACAGTGGGATTCCCTGACTGCTGTGGCCTTGCAAGGACACCTCAACATTTGCTGCTGTGCTAACCGGTGGGCTTACAGTGGGGGAAACAATGTAGCGTTGCTGACTACCTTCGTTGTGATCAGTTGCACATGTGGCACTTGAGGTTTGGTGTTGTGTCCACGCTTGCAAGTGCATGGTGGTTAAATGTCTAAGCATGCAACTGGTATTCAAATTTTTCAGATTTTTCCCTCGGCTAAAGGTCTTTGCGCACTTCTTACAGATAACCTTGGCCTGATCATGAGGATTTTGTTCAAAAAAGTGCCACACTGCACTCTTCCTACTTTGGCAGACATTTTGCGGCCTAGCACGCTGTGATCTTTTGACCCTCTGGACAAGCTGTCCAGCAACTCTTTTGATTTTTGGAACCTGTCTTTGGAGTGCTCCGGGCCTGCCAGATAACAGCTGTTGCGATGTCGATGTCTGCTGTGGATGCTCCTCATCTGAGCTATTGGAAGCAGCACCCTCTTCCCCCAATGGATGCCAATCTGGGTCAACAACTGGGTCATCCATCACCTCCTCTTCAATGTCATGTGCACCTTCCTCTGTGTCACCGTGTATGGTGGTATAGTGTGCGGGAAGGGGCACCTGAGTCTCATCAGGGTCAGAATCTGGCTCTGTACACTGCGAGGACAATGTAGTGCTCTGAGTGAATGTACCAGCAGAATCATCTATCAGCGGCTGTGCATCAGTGCACTCCATGTCAGATTCATCTTGGCCTGGGTAATTCTCCATTTGACTTGATAATCCAGGCATGGTATGTGAAAACAGCTCCATGGAGTAATCAGTAGTATGGCCTGCGTCATCCTTCAATCTTGGTTGGGGTGAAGGACACAAGGAAAGGTGTGGTTCATGAACATGAGCCTCCAATGACGACTCAGTGCTTTTACTTTTTACAACTTCAGAAGAGGAGGCGATAGAGCTGGAGGCTGAGTCAGCAATGTAAGACAAAATTTTTTCCTGATGCTCTGGCTTTAAAAGCGGTTTGCCAACTCCTTGAAAACTAAGCCTTCGAAGCCTTATGGAGCCAGACGATGACGCAGGCTCAACACCTCCTGCATTCGGTCCTATTTTGCTCTTGCCACTACCATCAGATCCACCACCAACACCATCATTACCAGCTGCCAACCCCCGCCCAATCCCACGGCCTCTTCCACCAGCCTTCCTCATTTTTTGTAGAAATGTAGACAAAATCCAACAAACTATATAGTAATGTAAAACAAGGTACAGGGTGTCTATAGGACAGGGGAGATTATGATTTTCTGCACACACTTGTGAACACTGGACACTTTTGGATTGTGTGAGGCCCACTGAATATCTGAGCGCTCTGTCACAGGCTCGATGGCACAGGTGTGAAAAAAGTGACTAAAGGATAAGGGAGATTTTGAATTTCTGCACACACTTGTGGACACTGAACACTTTTGGATTGTGTGAGGCCCACTGAATATCTGAGCGCTCTGTCACAGGCTCGATGGCACAGGTGTGAAAAAAGTGACTAGAGGATAAGGGAGATTTTGAATTTCTGCACACACTTGTGGACACTGGACACTTTTGGATTGTGTGAGGCCCACTGAATATCTGAGCGCTCTGTCACAGGCTCGATGGCACAGGTGTGAAAAAAGTGACTAGAGGATAAGGGAGATTTTGAATTTCTGCACACACTTGTGGACACTGGGCACTTTTGGATTGTGTGAGGCCCACTGAATATCTGAGCGCTCTGTCACAGGCTCGATGGCACAGGTGTGAAAAAAGTGATTAGAGGATAAGGGAGATTTTGAATTTCTGCACACACTTGTGGACACTGGACACTTTTGGATTGTGTGAGGCCCACTGAATATCACAGCGCTATGTCACAGGCAGAAATTGGCTAGTGTATCACAAACTACAAGGTGTATGTAGAATTGGGCAGAATAGGAATCTCCCTAGAGTGTAGGTCTGTAAGAACGGAACAAGTCCTCCACTTATCCTTCCACAGTGACACACAGATAGCTTCACTGTGGCCGTGATAACAGCCGTTACACGGTACTGAGAGGAGCGTGCACGTAGACGGCTGTCCGGTGTACGTTAAATTGTCAAGCTCCGTGTTTTTTAAGTATACGGACTGACACACGCTGTCTCTCTATAGTTTTGAATGCGATCAAACAGCAAATATATTTAACTTTTTGAAAGCTAGACAAAACTAGAAGGTGCAGGTCTGTAAGAACGGAACATGTCCTCGACTTATTCTCACAGAGTGACACACAGATAGCTTCACTGTGGCTGTGATAACAGCTGTTACACGGTACTGTGTGAGGAGCATACACCGCTGTATGGTGTGAAAAAATGCACGCTCAGTACCTCAGCAGGACAAAAAAAAAAATTGGGATTGCTTTTAAAAAAGCAGTTTGCAGAGCAGTGGGTAAACAGCAATGCAGCCGTCAGGAAGCCTTAGAAGGCAGCCTAACAACCAACACCGCTGATCCACCACAATATAGCCTCCCCTTGCACTGCACACACAGTGACTGGTGTGTTGTACAGGCAAAATCGCTAGCAGCAGAAGCAGTTTTTTTTTCTTCTTCCCTGCCTAACGCTCTCCCTACAGAATCAGCAGCAACCTCTCCCTATGCTAAGATCGGCAGAAGTAAGATGGCGGTCGGCGTGCACGCCCTTTTATACCCCCTGTGACGCCCACCAAAGCAAGCCAATCACTTGCATGCCCTTCTGAAAGATGGTGGTGACCCGTGCCTATGTCATCACGTTGCCCACAGTGTCCGTGGATCCTGATTGGCTGAAAAAGAGCGCAAAACAAACTTTTGAAACGTGACTTTGGCGCGTAAGTCGCCGACCTCGTGGCCGACCTCATCCTAGGGTCGGGTTTCGTTTCATGAAACCCGATTTTGCCAAAAGTCGGCGACTTTTGAAATTTTTCAACCCGTTTCACTCAACTCTACTTCTTCATTATTTACAGTAGAGCTATCAGATTACTCATATTTTGTGATGTAAAGATGAATGTTCTCCAATAGTAGAAAAGAGGCAATGAAGAGTTTATGGCAAAGTACACCGATGGCCCGTCCTCCGCAGAATAAAGAGCTCGCGTGCATGGGGCAGAATAGCAATATTAGGTACATTGCACATCGAAATAAGGATTTGTGACCTGTTAGAGTGGTCGCCTCAATGGAATGAGTGTCAGAGACTCTTATTAATGATCAATGTGGAGAGGGTGGCCATGAAGATCAGTGGCCATAATATGTAGACTGATGAAACATGTCATGAGTTTTCATATATTATAATGGCGGCATATGATGGCTTCTATATTGTAGTGGTCCACATCCCTTATACGTCCTCATATCTAGTCTACATGCACAACAATCATTTGTTACAATAAAATTGAACATTCTAAAGAAATGTTAACAATTCTGAGAGTCTTCAAAGCCAACCCTTCTCCAAACATTTGTAATAAATAGTGTCAAGAACATATAATACATTTGTAGATCTTCATTTATGTTATTTTTGCACATTTTATATTGTCATTTAATGTATTTTGTGTATGAAATTTTTCCCAATAATGTAAATGCAAAAAAAGAACTTAAAAAGTAATTAAAAAATTATTTAATAAATAATAAAAAAATAAAACTTTCCAGATTAGTGTACCAGTAATTCTAAATAGCTCTTACAAAATGGTTCTGCTTTCACACGAAATGTATGTAAGGAAAAACCAGAAACTTCATGTACAATCAAAACCAAAAGCTAAAGATAAACAAATAAGACTAAAGTCCCTGCTTGCGAAAGCTTACAATCTACGAGGAGATAGAGGGAACAAAAGAGGAAGAAGGGTTTCATTTCTACTGGATAAAAATATTGGGACCACTACACGTGTCATCCAGGAGCTTTCCTGACCTTGTGTCCTACACCCTTAGACATTAATGTGGAGTCGCCTCCTCTGCATGAGAAACGACTTTCACTCTTCTGGGAAGGATTTCTACAAGATTTTGGAGGATTTTTTGCCCCTTTATCCAGAAGATCATTTGATCGCTCGTACAATACAGTGAAATACTTTTGTATTGCAGCGTCGTATCCCATCTTTGTATTTTATTAATTCAGACCCGTTCTCTAAACACTTGAACTACAGGGTCCAGACCCTTTTTTTGCTATTTTGTCCTTACCGTAGAGAGATTTAGGGGGATATGAGCATCTTGAGAAGTACAATTACAATGCAACATTGATGATGATATATTAGGACGGTTTCATGATTTTGGAGGAACATGACTGGAAATCCAGTTAACAGTCCGGAGATTTATACATCAGGAGAGATCCAGTGCTTTTTGTATCTGGTCGCTTTTCCGGTATCTTTTACTCTAAAATGAAAAATTATGATAAATTTATACATGTTACATTTTTGCTATGGGTACATCTCATTTTAGAGAGGGATTGGCAAAATAATACCATCTTGCAAAGCACATTTATTAATCCATACAAACTATTCTAGGAGGAAGACCTAACAAATAGTGCTTGTATTTTTGAGGCCATATCTGCTACTTCTGAACTTGTGCTACATGGAGACAGGATAGGCGGAATCCCTCATTTCTGTGTGTGATGTGTATGGGAGCCATCTTGTAATATCTTATGTTGTCGTTTTATGTTTTTTTGGATGCGTTACACTCGTAAAGGAATATTTCTGTACAAAATAAGTGCCATATTAGCATTTTGTTCTCAAGGGGTTAAATGATATTGGGTACGACATGTGACACTATGAGATAGTGTGCTGAGTGTTGGGAGAAGGCACAGTTTTTTGTCTGGTATTCGGTTACCTAGTTGTCCTCTCTGGAAGAGGATGGACAGCATTGTAGAGATGTCTAGTCTAGAGCCACTGCTAAGACCCCAGAGAAGTAATTTTATCGAGTGAACCGTCGTTCCAACTAGGGTTGGGACACGAGTGATGCAGACGGGAGACAGATTGATGAGGAGGACCTATGAAAGAGACTAGACCGGTACTGAAGCAGAAACCAGGATAGGGCCAAAGTGACCAGATGAGGTTGGGCAGAGACCAATTTGGAATGTTAGGGAGTATGAGGAGAAGTTGTGTAGTGCTGTGTTTGACTGTAACCAATAACATGAGTGGAGTAGACCTCACTCTGTACGATGAGTTTGGCGATTACGAAGTAATTTTATCGAGTGAACCGTGGTTCCAACTAGGGTTGGGACACGAGTGATGCAGACGGGTGACAGATTGATGAGGAGGACCTATGAAAGAGACTAGACCGGTACTGAGGCAGAAACCAGGATAGGGCCAAAGTGACCAGATGAGGTTGGGCAGAGACCAATTTGGAATGTTAGGGAGTATGAGGAGAAGTTGTGTAGTGTTGTGTTTGACTGTAAACCAATGACATGAGTGGAGTAGACCTCACTCAGTACGATGAGTTTGGCGATTACAACAAAAGGAGAAGACAGGCAATGGCGCAAGTCCGGGAAATGAAAATCACTAAAGAAAGATCTGTTTTTTTCTGTAAATGTGAGGTTGACTATTCCATTACAACATTATAAATTTTACATCTCCATATTGGAGGCGGCTAGGAAATGAAAACTACTCACTTTCCTTTTTTTCTTCATACATACGAACACAATTATCATGACCAAACTTAAAATCAGGATAATGAAGATGATGATGATGTAAGTACTAACGAACTTCCATTCTGAGACTTTATATCCTGTGAAATAAATGTTAGAAACGTGTGAGGTCTTACTGGATTTTATACCAAGTTTAGGAATTGCTCATTTTTTCTAGAGGCATTCTGACTAGAGATGAGCAAAGTATTTTTTTTCAAAAAATGAACAACAAAGCCATCAATTGCCCATAAAAGTTGTGTGTAAGCACTCTTGGAGGTCTCCTAGGACTGTAGAGAACACTTATCAAGGTCTTTAACACAAACACAGCCTTAGTAAGGAACAAGTAGCCTCACATATGGCTGTTGGTAAACAGATGGTGTGGAGAAACGAGGGTCAGTGGATGCTCTTGTCTGCTGTCTTTAGAAAGACCAAATGGACCAGGGCTCATCCCACTGAACACCTGCTCTCCTTCCCCATGGGCATAATACTACTCAGACAACACAAGGTGAGGGTAAAAAAAGTGTTCAATAGTCAACATTCAGGCTTATATGAACAATGGCCTATGTCTCCTGACCTACTGAGAAATATGCTGTGTCATCACAGATGGTAACTGGTGATAACCAACAGCCTGTGTCACCATACACTCTTCTTCATTGCTTCTCTGTCACACACTACCTGCATAGTTTTTTCAATGTTTTATGGCTTTCTCTTCCTATCTCCTTTGTTAAATTGTGATGTCCTCTCACTATCCATATTCACCCCAAATTGGCTGCTGCATTTCCTGCTTCTGTTTTTATTCTGGCTAAGTATAATCTCTAATGATTGGCTGTGCTATGCAATTTGATTTGATAAATAACAGGCATTTTGAGGAATCCTGCCCAGCTCTAACGATCAGCTTTTTTGTGCAACTTGGCTCATGTTGAGTTAAATCAATGTGAATCAAATTTCCCAACCAAATTCGACCAAATCTGACAAATTTCATTTCATTCCTTCATCTCTAAAATCTAGTAAGAAACTGAAGCACAAAAGTGGCCAAACACTGTAAAGTGTTTGCTCATTTTTGAACCTATGCAAGTATGGGAGGCAACTGGAGAGATCCCACCAGAGATACACGTTTTTTGAGAGCCTGACTTAATCAAATATTCTAATACTTACCGGTGCCATTTAGATCTGTTGATAGATATTTCTCCGAGTTAAGGGCAGGGTGACGGACCACACAAATTACATGGACCTTACTATATCCGGTACTCAAGATATTCAGAGTAAAATTACTTATAACCGTCTCGGTTTCATTCTGGTGGACAATAGAGTGAATTTCTGGAGCTATATTCAAGTTTTCCGGGAGCTTCCATGTGATATTGGGAGCCGGATACCCAGTGGCGGAGCAGGTGATAATATACAGTATGTCCAGGATATCATGGGGACCAATTTTATGTACTTCCAGGTTAGGTTCCAATATTTGTTCTTCTGGATGTAAAAGAAAAATAGGAAATTAAAATGCTTGCCAAGCTTAAATTTAAAATCCAATGAAGGTCCTTAGATTAGTTCAACATTGGCCAAAATTTCAGAAGGATGATACAACTCGCTAATGTACAGGAGGCTTTCAAAACTTTCCTCCAACAGATGATGTTGGAGAAAGAAGAATCAAGCTTTTTGAATTACGACTTTCGTCTGATTAGAAGCCATCTGATTAGAAGTGTGATGGTCCAGGGGAAGAGAGATAAAGTTTACAGATCAAAGAGCAAGCTTGTAGAAGCCAAAGAATTGAGACATTTCACTAAAATCCGATTCCAAGTTTGATTTTTAGCCAAAAATACAAGCTCTTAAAGGGTTTTTTTTTCACGTATAGAAGTTCACTTTAATCAGTAAATCTTGGAATAATAATAACTTCCACTATTGGAAGCGTTTAAATAAAATGTTCCTGTGCTGAGATAATCTCATAAATGTGTCCCTGCTGTGTACTGTGTAATGGCTGTGTCTTAGGGCCCCGTCACACACAGCGATCTCACTAGCGAGATCGCTGCTGAGTCACAAGTTTTGTGACGCCACAGCAATCTCACCAGCGATATCGCTGTGTGTGACAGCGATCAGCGACCGGCCCCCCTTCCGGGTATCGCTGATCGCTGGGGAAATGTCAGGACATTTTTGGGATCGCTGGTCTCCCGCTGGCCAGCACGCATCACTGCATGTGACCGGTGGGAGACCAGCAACCAGCGAGCAGGAGCCGGTAACTAAGGTAAACATCAGGTTTCTAAGGGGCGCGTGGCCCCTAGAAACCCGATGTGTACCTTAGTTACCAGCGCGCTGATGCAGGGAGCTGGTAACTAAGGTACACATCGGGTTTCTAAGTGCCGCGCGCTCCTTAGAAACCCGATGTGTACCTTAGTTACCAGCGCGCTGATGCAGGGAGCTGGTAACTAAGGTACACATCGGGTTTCTAAGGAGGGCGCGCTCCTTAGAAACCCGATGTGTACCTTAGTTACCAGCGCGCTGATGCAGGGAGCTGGTAACTAAGGTGCACATCGGGTTTCTAAGGCTGGTTTCACATTAGCGTTGAAACAACGCTGCGCACTGCGTCGGTAAGCCCCGCCCTGATCCGGCTCCCTGCCCGCATGCAGCATGTTGCATTTCGGCGCGCACGGCGCACCGTCAAAAGTGCGCAGCACGCTACTTTCACACTGGCAGCGCATGATCTGCGCACCCTATGCTAAACATAGGGTGCGCCGATCGCATGCGTGCAAATGCGAAAGTAGGCGGTGATCCCGGATGGGGCGGGCAGGGAGCCGGATCAGGGCGGGGCTTACCGACGCAGTGCGCAGCGTTGTTTCAATGCTACTGTGAAGTGCCGCGCCCTCCTTAGAAACCCGATGTGTACCTTAGTTACCAGCTCCCTGCATCAGCACGCTGGTATCTAAGGTGCACAGCGACGCACCCGCTCAGCGTTGCTGGTGCTGATCGCTGGTGAAGCTGCCTGTTTGACAGCTCACCAGCGATCATGTAGCGACACACCAGCGATCCTGACAATGTCATATCGTTATCGGGATCGCTGGTGCATCGCTATGTGTGACTCCAGCATTACTGTGCATGAACATGGTCAGATCATACCACATCTCCTGGTCAGGGGAGGAAGCAAAAGAGAGAGTATACAGAAAGGACAGCACAGGATCACAGCTGATTCTTTTGGTGAGGTAAAACACTTCCCTGTGTGTTTTTAAACATTATTTTACATCAAAGAAAGAAAAATTTGCTATCCCATGCTGTAATGACAGTTCACTCTTTTCTCCCCCCCCCCCAGCCGGTAGCTATGGTACGATCAGACCATGTTCCTGTATGGTCAGACACAGCCATTACATAGTACACCGCAGGAGCACATTTATAAGATTATCTCAGCACAGGAACATTTTATTTAAACACATCCAATCGTAAAACTTGTTATTATTCCAAAATCAATATGTTAAAAGAAACTTTTTGCTTGTGGGAAACCCCTTTAAGTATTAAAATAGCATCCCCAAAGAAGTCTTTTAAGCAGAATACGCTTAAATTCTATAGAGTTCTTCCAGTAATTCCAGCCTTTACTTCGAGATGACGCTTACCGTAGACTTTGAGGCAGATGGTTCCAGTGGAAGCTCCGAATGGAAACAGATTGAAGATACATTTGAAACATCCCTCATCCACCAGAGTCACAGGGCTGATCGTTATCGCTGTGATATTGAGACTTTTGGGCGAAGAATGTTTTGCTCGATTCATGTAGTAACCAAGAAGTTTATGACCATAAGCTTTACTGGCGGTAGCCACGGCCCCGGTAAAATTACCAGATTCTTTATGCCATGTGATTTGTATGACATTTGATTCATTGGTCATCAGTTGGCACTCAAAAGTTACGTTGCCGCCAAGTCTCGCCGTTTTCTTTGCAGTGTGTTTGACCCGTATTGACCCTTTGGAAACAAAAGTCAAACAATGTAAAACTAGTAATGCAAAGTAAGGATATGTGCAAACCCATGTTATAACCTTGAGATAAGTCACTTTTCATTTTGTTCTTTGATAAAAATAAATGATCATTTCTATTTTATAAAACATTCTTACACTGCAGCATTTTTTCCAGACCTGCCTAAAACATTTGCATAATTTTACGCTATGGTGTTATGGTGACCTAATGTCAGTTCAACCTTTTAACGCAAACTGCTAATATTAGCCTCAGATATTGATTGGAACTTGGAGAACTGGACAGTTGAGAAAAAAAACTGTTCCATTAGAGAATGTTCTAGTGACCTTCACCTTGACCTAATGCGGCTGATCGTTCCACTGCTCGATCAATAAAGTCTATTTAGGCACAAGAATGTCCATTTTATGCCATCGGTAGATATAAATGTGCCGCTGATAACCCAACAACTCAAACATCAAGACAAAGATGATCGTCTCTGCGTCTGTGGGAAGTTTGGTCACATCTGCCATCGTCTTTCTGGGACATTCACTCCATTCGGAAAGTACTAATGATAACCATTACAAGCAGCGTCTAACACAGGGTTCCTCCTACTACTGAAAGCTAGAAGCCCCTCAGTGACGACCACAAGAACTAAATCAATGTCAGGTAGCAAACACAAAAAATTATAACGAGGTAACAAGCAGACCCCCCCATGATAGTTACAAGTAGAGAACCCCCAAAGAGTAACACTCACCTAGTACACAGCTACAGAGAAACACGAGTATGCCTAGAGACATCATACTCAGTAACTGGAATTATTCAAAGTCTCAGAATGAGGAACAGCTCAAAATAAATAGACGTGATGGATGGGGATTTTTTTTAACTGAAAATAAATAGACGTGATGGATGGGGATTTTTTTAACTCCTGACTAGTGTTGAGCGATACCATCCGATACCCTAAAATATCAGATCGGATGGTTTCGGCCCGATACGAAAAAAGTATCGGGTATCGCCGATTCCGATACCGGAAGCCCCATTCAAGTCTATGGGACTTCCGGTATAGGAATAAGAAAAACCCTTTTCTCTCCTTGTACAGCCTCTTGGGGGGGGGTGTACGGACCTTCCGGGGGTCTGTGCCGACTACCCGGGGGTCAGTGCGGACTGCCGGTGGTGTGTGCCGGCCTGCCGGTGGTCTGTACCGACTGTCCGGGTGTCTGTGCAGGCTGCGGAGGGCTGTGCCGGCCTGCCGGTGGTCTGTACCGACTGCCCGGGGGTCTGTGCGGACTGCCGGTGGTCTGTGCCGGCCTGCCGGTGGTCTGTGCCAACTGTCCGGGGGTCTGAGCAGACTGTGGGGGTCTGTGCAGGATAGTCCGATGGGACTACAAGTCCCATCGGGCGATGCCTGCTACCATGACGGTGATTGACACATTAGCCAATGATGGGACAGTAGTAGGTGGTCTGTACCGGCCTGCTGGGGGGCTGTGCTGGCCTGCCGGGGGGGCTGTGCAGGCTGTGGGGGTCTGTGCAGGACTACAAGTCCCATCGGGCGATGCCTGCTACCATGACGGTGATTGACACATTAGCCAATGATGGGACAGTAGTAGTCCCATCATCCGGCTAATTCGTTGAATGTACAAAAAAACCCAAAACATACTACATACATACTACATGCTACATACATACTACATACATGCTACATACATGCAACATATATACTACATGCATGCAACATACATACTGCATATATACCACATGCATGCAACATGCATACTACATATATACCACATATATAATACATGCATGCAACAGGCATACTACATATATACCACATATATACAACATGCATACTACATATATGACACATATACCGGGGGGCTGTGCCAACTGTCCGGGGGTCTGTGCAGGCTGCGGGGGTCTGTACCGGCCTGCCGGGGGGCTGTGCCGGCCTGCCGGTGGTCTATACCGGCTGTCTGGGGGTCTGAGCGGACTGCCGGGGGTCTGTACCGGCCTGCCGGGGGGCTGTGCCGGCCTGCCGGTGGTCTGTATCGACTGTCCGGGGGGCTGTGCAGGCTGCGGGGGTCTGTATCGGCCTGCCGGGGGGATGTGCCGGCCTGCCGGTGGTCTGTACCGACTGTCCGGGGGTCTGAGCGGACTGCCGGGGGTCTGTACCGGCCTGCCAGGGGGCTGTGCCGGCCTGCCGGTGGTCTGTACCGACTGTCCGGGGGTCTGAGCGGACTGCCGGGGGGCTGTGCCAGCCTGCCGGGGGGCTGTGCCGACTGCCCGGGGGTCTGTGCGGACTGCCGGGGGTCTGTGGGGGTCTGTGCGGACTGCCGGGGGTCTGTACCGGCCTGCCGGGGGGCTGTGCCGGCCTGCCGGGGGGCTGTGCCGACTGTCCGGGGGTCTGTGCAGGCTGCGGGGGTCTGTGCAGGATCGTCCGATGGGACTACAAGTCCCATCGGGCGATGCCTGCTACCATGACGGTGATTGACACATTAGCCAATGATGGGACAGTAGTAGTCCCATCATCCGGCCTATGTGTTGCATGTAAAAAAAAAAAAAATACATACTACATACATGCATGTCATGGTGAGTATGTACTCTATGTTATATGTACTGTATGTCTATATGTATGTATTGTATGAATGTATTGTATGTAGTGTATATGTATGTTGCATGCATGTAGTATATATGTAGTATATATGTAGTATACATGTTGCATGCATGTGGTATATATGTAGTATGTATGTAGTATGTATGTTGCATGTAGTATATATGTATGTTGCATGCATGTAGTATATATGTGGTATATATATAGTATGCATGTTGCATGCATGTGGTATATATGTTGCATGCATGTAGTATGTATGTTGCATGTAGTATATATGTATGTTGCATGCATGTAGTATATATGTGGTATATATGTAGTATGCATGTTGCATGCATGTAGTATATATGTTGTATGTATGTATCATGCATGTAGTATATATGTGGTATATATATAGTATGCATGTTGCATGCATGTGGTATATATGTTGCATGCATGTAGTATGTATGTTGCATGTAGTATATATGTATGTTGCATGCATGTAGTATATATGTGGTATATATGTAGTATGCATGTTGCATGCATGTAGTATATATGTTGTATGTATGTATCATGCATGAAGTATATATGTAGTTTTTATGTTGCATGTAGTATATATGTAGTATATTTGTATGTTGCATGCATGTAGTATATATGTGGTATATATGTAGTATGCATGTTGCATACATGTGGTATATATATGTAGTATGCATGTTGAATGCATGTGGTATATATGTAGTATGTATGTATGTTGCATGCATGTAGTATGTATGTAGCATGTATGTAGTATGTATGTAGTATGTATTTTTTTTTTTTACATTCAACACATAGGCCGGATGATGGGACTACTACTGTCCCATCATTGGCTAATGTGTCAATCACCGTCATGGTAGCAGGCATCGCCCGATGGGACTTGTAGTCCCATCGGACGATCCTGCACAGACCCCCGCAGCCTGCTCAGACCCCCGGACAGTCGGTATAGACCACCGGCAGGCCAGCACAGCCCCCCGGCAGGCCGGTACAGACCCCCGGCAGGCCGCTCAGACCCCCGGACAGTCGGTACAGACCACCGGCAGGCCGGCACAGCCCCACGGCAGGCCGGTACAGACCCACGGCAGTCCGCACAGACCCCCGGGCAGTCGGCACAGACCCCCGGGCAGTCGGCACAGACCACCGGCAGGCCGGCACAGCCCCCCGGCAGGCCGGTACAGACCCACGGCAGTCCGCACAGACCCCCGGGCAGTCGGCACAGACCCACGGGCAGTCGGCACAGACCACCGGCAGGCCGGCACAGCCCCCCGGAAGGCCGGTACAGACCCCCGGACAGTCGGCACAGCCCCCCGGCAGGCCGGTACAGACTCCCGGCAGTCCGCTCAGCCCCCAGCAGGCCGGTACAGACCCCCGCAGCCTGCACAGACCCCCGGACAGTCGGAACAGACCACCGGCAGGCCGGCACAGCCCCCCGGCAGGCCGATACAGACCCCCGGCAGTCCGCTCAGACCCCCGGACAGTCGGTACAGACCAGCGGCAGGCCGGCACAGCCCCCCGGCAGGCTGGTACAGACCCCCGGCAGTCCGCTCAGACCCCCGGACAGTCGGTACAGACCACCGGCAGGCCGGCACAGCCCCCCAGCAGGCCGGTACAGACCCACGGCAGTCGGCACAGACCCCCAGGCAGTCGGCACAGACCACCGGCAGGCCGGCACAGACCACCGGCAGGCTGGCACAGCCCCCCGGAAGGCCGGTACAGACCCCCGGACAGTCGGCACAGCCCCCCGGCAGGCCAGCACAGCCCCCCGGCAGGCCGGTCCATACCCCCGGCAGTCCGCTCAGACCCCCCGGACAGTCGGTACAGACCACCGGCAGGCCGGCACAGCCCCCCAGCAGGCCGGTACAGACCCCCGGCAGTCCGCTCAGACCCCCGGACAGTCGGTACAGACCACCGGCAGGCCGGTACAGCCCCCCGGAAGCCCAATACAGACCCCCGGGCAGTCCGCTCAGACCCCCGGACAGTCGGTACCGGCAGGCCGGCACAGCCCCCCGGCAGGCCGGTACAGACCTCCGCAGCCTGCACAGACCCCTGGACAGTCGGTACAGACCACCGGCAAGCCGGCACAGCCCCCCGGAAGCCCGGTACAGACCCCCGGGCAGTCGGCACAGACCCCCGGACAGTCGGCACACCCCCCCGGTATATGTGGTATATATGCAGTATGCATGTTGCATGCATGTAGTATATATGTGGTATATATGTAGTATGCATGTTGTATGCATGTGGTATATAGGCAGTATGTATGTATGTTGAATGCATGTAGTATATATGTTGCATGTATGTAGCATGCATGTAGTATGTATGTAGTAAGTATTTTTTTTTTTTTGCTTACATTCAACACATAGGCCGGATGATGGGACTACTACTGTCCCATCATTGACTAATGTGTCAATCACCGTCATGGTAGCAGGCATCGCCCGATGGGACTTCATCATTGGCTAATGTGTCAATCACCGTCATGGTAGCAGGCATCGCCCGATGGGACTTGTAGTCCCATCGGACGATCCTGCACAGACCCCCGCAGCCTGCACAGACCCCCGGACAGTCGGCACAGCCCCCCGGCAGGCCGGTACAGTTCTCCGGCAGGCTGGTACAGACCCCCGGCAGGCGACTCAGACCCCCGGACAGTCAGTACAGACCACCAGCAGGCCGGCACAGCCCCCCGGCAGGCCGGTACAGACCCACGGCAGTCGGCACAGACCACCGGCAGGCCGGCACAGCCCCCCGGCAGGCCGGTACAGACCCACAGTAGTCGGCACAGACCACCGGCAGGCCGGCACAGCCCCCCGGAAGGCCGGTACAGACCCCCGGGCAGTCGGCACAGACCACCGGGAGGCCGGTACGGACCCCCGGCAGTCCGCACAGACCCCCGGGATGCCAGTACAGAACCCCGGGCAGTCGGCATAGACCCCCCCGGAAGGCCCGAACTGACGGCGCATCATGATGCGCACAGACCGCGCATCATGATGACGTCGTTTTGGCAGCCAATCAGAGCCACAGCAGTGGCTCTTTGCATTATGGGAACTTCCGATTCCGATATCCGATATTGAAAAAATATCGGTACTCGGTATCGGAATTCCGATACAGCGAATATCGGCCGATACCCGATATTTGCAGTATCGGAATGCTCAACACTACTCCTGACATAACATTCTCGTACTGACTTTAATGCAAATTCAAAAGTCAAGCCCACATCTTGGCCGGCAAATGATGGCTGTTTTATTCAGCCACCATCTGCCTGTAACAGCTGGGGGTGAAGTGCAGCTCCATCCGTGGCTGCCTACCTGTTAAATGTCACTGTTAATCTCTGATAGTGGCATTTAAAGAGCACCAGTAAGGGGGCACATCATTCCATGGGCCTGTCATGATGGTATTTCTGTGAAAGCCAGCTGGTGTTCATAGGAGACCATGATTTTTTTTACCATACATAGTGATAATGCAGTGCTATGTATTGCACAAGAGATCAGTTGATAGCAGGTTCAAGTCCCCTAAGGGGACTGGCAAATACAGTAGAAAGTGAAAAAAGTTTTTAAAAATATATATAAAAAAAGAAATCTAACAGTTCAAATCAACCCCCTTTTCCCCATTAAAAACAATGGAACAAAAAAAAATTACATTTATTTGTTATTGCTGCGTTCGTAAAAGTCCAAGCTATTAAACTATATAATTTAAACAATTAACCTGATGAGTAAATGGCATAACGAGAAAAAAATAAATCTAAACAAAAGGATTATATTTTTTTTCTGCTGACACAACACTGCACAAAAAAGGAATAAGAGGAGATCAAAACATTGTACATACATTGAATTATTATTATTATTTACAAATTTCAGAAATTTTTTTCACCACTAAAATAAAAAAAGCAAATATGCATGTTTGATATCGCTGCATTTAGAATGACCTGGAAAATTCCATAACTCAGTAATTTTACCGTACAATGAATATGCAAATTGCCTCTTCAAAGAGAAAGATAAATTGAACTCCATAGCCACCTGTTGGAAGCAGCTCTCTGAAGAGGCAATTTGCATATTAAATTTCCCAGAAGGGAATTGCAGGTCGCATAAGCTTCCGTACCTTGACATACCAGAACCGGTGTAACAGACCAGATTAACCCCCCACCCAGAATATACCCAGGGTTAAAGTGGCCTAGGCCAGATTATACCCCTCCAGGTCAGAATATACCCCAGCTGCTGTAGATCAGATTTTTCACGCTTTTGAGAACCATCAAAAATGGGGCCCTAGGCAGCACACAGGGCCCCAGGTAGCACACGGGGGGCAAAGACAGCGAACGTGGTCCCAGGCAGCACACGGGGCCCCAGGCAGCACACAGGGGGCAGAGACAGTGAACGGGGTACCAGGCAGCACAGAGGGCCCCAGGCAGCACACAGGGGGCAGAGACAGTGAACGGGGTACCAGGCAGCACATAGGGCCCCAGGCAGCATACAGGGGCCCCAGGCTGTGCACAGGGCCCCAAGTAGCACACGGGCGCCAGGCAGCACGCGGGGGCAGAGACAGTGAACGGGGTCCCAGGCAGCACACAGGAGCTCCAGGCAGCACACAGTGGGCAGACACAGCGAACAGGGTCCCAGGCAGTACACGGGGCCCCAGGCAGCACACAGGTGCCCCAGGCAGCACACAGGGGTATATTCTGGCCCAGAGGGGTATAATCTGGCCTAGGTCACTTTAACCCCGGGTATATTCTGGGCGGGGGGTTAATCTGGTCTGTTATTCCGGTATGTTACTCTCCACAAGGAGAAACGTTACCCCTTAGGCCACCGTACAATGAAAAAAAACATAAAACAATTGTGGAATTGTACTTTTTTTTTCACAATTTCGCCGCACTTGGATTTTTTCACAGTACATCACGTGATAAAATGGAAGGTGCCATTCAAAAGTACAACTCGTCCTACAAAAACAAGCCCTCATATGTCTATGGGGACAGAAAAATAAAAAAAAAAAATATATGGCTATTGGAAGGAGAGGAAAAAACAAAATTTCAAAATTGGAAAATAGCCATGTCTGGAAGGGGTCAAATGACAACATTAATTTTTCCATACAATAACTTTTTTTTGGAGTTTTTTAAAGTGCTAAAATAATTCTGAAATTAGTAAAAAACAAACAAACTGGTGACCAAAGAAAATGGCAATTCCAGTGTTTAAATATATATGATTTACAGTATTTACTTTATGGGTTAAATAGAATTTTGTGGATGTAGAGATTCCAAATATGTTTATGTTTTGATTTTTTTAAAGCCTTAAAGTCTTTATGCAAATGCAAAGTGATTAAATTTTTTTAATCTTGTAAATATTTTTAGAAACTTTTTACTGAGTTTTCATTTTTTGTCCAACTCATAGTAGGCCTTATGGGGCTCCCCCTTCAAGTATGGTGCCATCACCTGTGCCCATTGCTTTAAGTGAACCTTTCAAAAATGGTCACAAAGGCCTCTATGTCATCACCTGCGATCATTTTCTGAAGGGCTCTCCTTACCGCCTTCCAGATGTAAAAATCTGCTGTTGCTGAAGCTGCTTCATAAGCAGCTTACTTGACTCCTGTTGCGCCAACTTCTGCTGCTGTAGCTGTTGCTTTTGGTGGTGCTGCTGCGCTTGCACCAGATGTTCAATCAGGTCCTCCATTTTGCCTGACATTGTTTGTTGGATTGTTGCTGCCTTCACCCAAGACATGCAGTATCTCTTGTAGCAGTCACATGTATTCACTGAGAATGCTGCCCGAGCTTGTAACACCAATTGTAGGGAATGCTACTCACGTGGGTGCGTCGCGAGGCAAAAGAGGAAGTGTTTCCATTGAAATGTCCAAGTTGGTTTTCTGCTGTGTCATAAACCATCCATAAGCAAAGGAAAAAATAAATAGGCTTCAGTGTAGACAAACAAAAGAGTACAACAGTTCTTTGGATAAAGTGCCTTGTCAACCAGTCCTGGTCACACAGGGTAGATAGCATCCAGCCACTGGCTCAGTCTGGATATTCCACACAGGAGGACTTCTCCCTCCACAGACAGACATATGCCAAACATTGGACTTCATTTTACCCTGTGAACCACACGCAGAGGTGGGGTATATGGGAAGCCTGACTCGCCCATCTCTCAGGCTGCCTACAAAACCTGGCCCAGATGCACCAAACAATCCACTTAGTGCTATTTGCACTAAAGCAATACTCCAGGATTATATCACAGATGACAACCACCTCTGTGATGCATACCTCCCATCAACTATGTGTCCCGTAGCCGCCTTATAGGATATACATCAATAATGCAGCATATAGTGCAAATAATGGTCTAGTATAAAGCCAGGGGGATGAAGACATGGCAGGAAGAAGTTTTCTTTATATATTTCTTAGTTTTAATTGTAATAAGATGCAAAATAAAGTTTAAGGGATGGGAAAAAAAATGAATGGCGGAATCGCTGGATAATTATTTTTTAGTTATGTTGGTGTTTTTTGAAATTAGTGCTCCTTAAAATGTAAAAGTGGATATGCATGCCATAAAGTAGAAAAGATGGATGGGAAGAGCAGCACTTCCAACCATAATCAAAACACCAGTCAACTTTAAATCACAAAAAAATTATTTCTCCTTTTCACAATCAAAAAGTCTTGTTCCTCTTAATTCCATCATCAGGTAAGCAACAGCCCCCTCGAGCATGCAGGAAAGGAAAGGAAAACTGAAAATGAGAGATTAGACTAGGTAAAGTAATCTAAAAAAAACTTTTCCTTGTTGGCCATAATTGGAAATAACAGAAGACTTCTCACTTGAAACTTTCAATTGAAATACTGTCGGATCCTCAGGTATCACAGTTCTGCACACTTGTGGTACCTTCAGCTTCCTAGCTTTTAGGGTATTTGATATAGGTTTTAGCTAATGTTACCCTAAAACAGTGACACAAATCTAAATAAGTAATAACACTATCAAACTTATCTTATGGGGTGCCTTACCCAATCATGCATTACACAATCACAAACTCACAACACATGAAAGCAGCCCCCTGGGCCTAACTGCCCACCTAACACTGAAAAAAATCATTGACCTAAACATTGCTCCACTAGAATGGAAACCATGCAAAAACTGACAAACCAAATGCAGGTACTTTGTCACGATGTCAAATGACCAAATATTTCACCATGAGATAGGGACCGTAATGGGCACCAGAGTGGTGCCCAGTTACACAGACAGGTATTTACAAGAGGGAAACATACACAGGCCTGACCCTGACTAAAAATTTTAAATATCGGCTATGTATCATCCAAGAACCCACTAAGCTTGTCACTGTCCGTCTTCACCCCACCAGTACACTTACTTTGCTATATTTCTCTCACTAGGTAGTCTCTGACTTCCCACTGATCTGGCATGGCACTTCCATAGCCCACATTGATTCAGCAATGGCTTACAAAGTTTCTTACAGATTACTGGCATCTTCTCAGTGACAAAACATCATGCAGGCCTTCTAAAGTAGCTCAACTCCTGTAGTCTCTTGTTATGGCCTACAGAAGTATTGGGGTGCTCTCTTGGAGCAGATAGCTCCACTTTACATCAGCTACAGACTTCCGTTGAAGGTACTGTTTAGAGGAAAGCAGATATGTGTGTAATTCCTCTTGTCTGTGTTGTATGACCTCTCAGTTTACTTTTTTGTGCTGATTCTATCTTGTTATATTCCATTTTGCTATGATTTTTTTATGATGCAGATCTTGGATGTTGGTCTGCAACTACTTAGGTGGATATCACTCTTGGCAGACAAAAGCACCTACATGACCTCCCACTGTACTCTATCATCAACTTATTACTGTCCCAGAAAAAAAACCTGGTCCCAGAAAACCTCTTTAACGATCATCAGTTTATAGATTATTGATGTTATACTAATTTATTTTTCACATATAGCATTGGTATTGTAGTTTTTGCATTTTTTTTTCTTTATGTATGTGCATCTCTATAAAAATATTTTTCTTAACTGTAACTATTTTGCTTAAACCCATCCAAGCTCTTTGCCATTTCCTAGCCCCATTTTCTCAATTTTTGGTATGCCATTTGCCAGGCAGTTAATGCTATATGTTATGTGAGTATTTTTTCTCATAATACGAGTTTGGTTTGTAACTTGTTGAATATTCGTAGCACCAATCAAGTCAATAAGTTCATTAATTTGATTTGAATTACAAATAATCCTTTCTATGGTAGCAGTGCCATTCATCACCTCACTTTTACACTGACACCAGCACCGGCTTTTGGTTGGTAATTTTTCAATATGCCCTTAATTTATACTATACTAAGCATGGCCAGATATCAACAAACACCACTTTTTTGTAAGTTTAGGAATCTGCCCAAGTTCTTTTGCTGGGGTCCTTCTTAACCAAATCCATGACCCTTCAGTTTCTTTATTAATTTTTTTTATTAACATTTGTAGATATACAAAACAAAACAAAATGTGTTGCTGCAGTCCTCATAATGTGCTCTTAGGAGTCATAGGGTAAAATTCACATTTTTAACACTGGATATAAATTTAAACACAAACTGTTTTAAGGTTACAATTGTCAATATGCTAAGAAAAGCTTATTAGGACTGAGTCTATATCCCATCGCGGTACCGCAAAAATAATTCAAAAACTTAAAATTGTACTTGAGATTTTCACAAATTCACAAAAGTAGAATACTGAAATAATGTAGGGTTTTTTTTTTTTAAATCTAAAAATCATACTATGTAGAAGTAAAGGTATTGTTTTTAACAATACTGTGCTAGGACAAGGACACACATTCTAAGGGCTGTCACATTTTAAGGGTCTGTAAAAAGCAGCTCCAGTCTAACTAATAAGTAGATTTTTTCACACATGATTCACATAACTTCTCGTCCCCATATGATTAGATTTTTTAAAATATGTATATAAATCATGTATAATTAATTACTGGAAAACATTTTCATAGAAGCTGAACCAGTACGTGGGAATTTCCTTATTATCAGCAATTCCCCATTTATTATTTTGAAGGGTTTACTCATCCAAGAAATAGCAATGTAAATTTCAGAAATGTGTAATTTGTAGTTGCATAAATGCTGGGAATCCCACAATCACTAGAGGTAAGAACTCATGAGGCTCTTTTGAGTATTGTATAGCCTTGTCTCCATTTATTTGGGGTTGGACCATGATTGAAAACATCACTTTGGCTTATTAAAACAGATTGAAAAACCTAGTGTCACAAAAAAAAATCTTCCAATGGCGGCTAGAGAGCACTGGAAAAATGTCCCAGTAGAATAGTTGCTGGTTCCAATGGATTGTATGTATCCCAATGGTCAGACCCTCACTAATTTTATGGCCAGGTCTTCATAAAACTTATAAATACCAGCAAATCAAATAATTATATAATGAAAGAAAAAAAAAATCAAGATGTGCTGTTTTTGATTGTAAGCTTCCTCATGTCAGGTCTATCGGGTTCCTCTTCATTTGACAATATCATAATCTGCGTCATCATTTTCTGCTCTTATTGTGGCGTATGTGATAGTCTCTCTACTTGAATTTACTCCATTTTTTGGTTTGGACTCCCCAAAATCAATAATTGCGTAATGTAATTCGGGAACGCTTTGGCACTGTTCAGCTGGAGGTGCCTGCAAATCAATAAAAAAAACATTAACCTCTACTATAGTTCCATCCTGATTAAATAAAAAAAAACATTTTGGTCCACTTGACGTAAATATATAGAAGCCTTGGAAAAGTTTTAATACTTCACCTAAGACAGTGGCATGCACTATTTTGCAGTCTGTTTAGTCTGTAAGTTGCAACCTTTACATAGTTTCCCTGTCCTCAGTGTTTATGAGTGTCGCTAGTGTCTATCTTATTGCTTCTCCCTATCCCTGGTGTCCAATCATTTAGCACAGAGGTGGGCAATTAATTTTCCAGAGGGGCCATATGAGAGACCATGACTGTTGTGGAGGGCCAAATCAACAGGCTGAAATTAATTCTGCTCAATATTAATATTAACATATTAATTATAATTATTTTACATTAATATTAAATGTATCACTTAATATTGAGCAGAATTAAGTATGCTTGCTGACATATTGCTATATGCCATTTGAGCCCACACTTTGTCCTTTCTATTTACCATAAGAGCCCGTAAACAGCCCCCTCTATATACCGTAAAAGTCCCCACATAGCCTCCCCATGATCAGCATGAGACTCACATAGCCTCCCCATGGTCAGCATGATACCCACAAAGCCTCCCCATGATCAGCGTAAGACCCCACATTGCCTCCCCATGATCAGCATAAGATCCCACATAGCCTCCCCATGTCCTGCATGAGAGCACCATACAGCCTCCCCATGTCCAGCATGAGATTCACACAGCCTCCTCATGTCCAGCATGAGAACCCCATAGCCTCCCCATATCCAGCATGAGAACACCATAGCCTCCCCATGTCCAGCATGAGAACACCATAGCCTCCCCATGTCCAGCATGAGAACTACATATCCTCCTCTCATCAAGCATGAGACCCCATAGCCTCCTCATGTTCAGCATGAGACCCCATAGCTTCCCCAATGCCCAACATGAGACTTCATAGCCTCCCCATGTCCAGCATGAGAACTCCATAGCCTCCCCATGTCCAGCATGAGAACCCCATAGCCTCCTCTCATTGAGCACGAGACCCATAGCCTCACCATGTCCAGCATGAGACCCATAGCCTCCCCATGTCCAGCATGAGAACCCCATAGCCTCCTCTCATTGAGTACGAGACCCATAGCCTCACCATGTCCAGCATGAGAACCCCATAGCCTCCTCTCATTGAGTACGAGACCCATAGCCTCCCCATGTCCAGCATGAGAACCCCATAGCCTCCTCTCATTGAGTACGAGACCCATAGCCTCACCATGTCCAGCATGAGACCCATAGCCTCACCATGTCCAGCATGAGAACTCCATAGCCTCCCCATGTCCAGCATGAGAACCTCATATCCTCCTCTTGTCTAGCATGATACCCCATAGCCTCCCCATGTCCAGCCAAACATCCCATACACATGAAAAAAAACACCACATACTTACTTCTTGTTCCCCCGGCGCTCTGAAAAGGGCATCTGCTCTCTCTGGAGCACTGATTCTCCACAGTGCACAGCTGATGCGATAAAATGATGCCATAGTGTCAGCTGTCTCACATGCTGGTACAGCGTTCCCTTCTCCACCAATGCATTCACCATTGCCTACATCCCGAGGATGCAGATAGAGGTGACAGTGGGTGGCGGCAGACAGGTCAAGGAGGGCAAGGTGAGGCCCTTAGGCCACTGTTTTCAGCCCTTTAGCTATCTCAGTCTGTGGGCCAGATGGGAACAGCCAGAGGGCCAGATGTGGCCCGCAGGCTGCACTTTTCCCAGTTCTAGTTTAGCATAACCATCCTTGGTGACAAGTGGTTCCATATTACCATCTCTTGTGTCAAGTGGCCTAGTACCTTTATCTCTAGATTCAGATACAGACATATCACTATTGCAGCCAGTTCAGCTACAGAGGGTCCATAGGGAAGTGGGGTGCAATTTCTACCGATTTTTGCTCCTTTGTAGTTCATTCTATAATGAACTGCTTTCTATAATGCAGGATATTAGGGAGAAGGGGCCCATAAAATCGGACTGCTGTCTTTTATACAACAGCTTGTCTCTGTTCAGCTACAGAGGGTCCATAGGGAAGTGGGGTGCAATTTCTGCCAACTTTTGCTCCTTTGTAGTTCATTCTATAATGAACTACTTTCTATAATGACATATCCTGCCGATGCAGGATATTAGGGAGAAGGGGCCCATAAAATCGGACTGCTGTCTTTTATACAATAGCTTGTCTCTGTTAGATTTCAAACTCAGGACCTGTTGTATGGAAAGCAGAACCTCTAACAGTGAGCCACTTGCTATGTTTTTCTGTATAAGTGAATTTTCTCTGCCTAAAAACTTAAATCTTTATATTCGCTATTGCAGCGTGCGGTACCATAAGTGAGGTCACCAGGATTCATCAGGTTTGAACTCCAGTGAACTGTCCTACGCCAGCTCAGCGCTAGACACTGGAGGAGTGATTATGCTCCTTTCAGTGTGTTTTGGCTGGCGGGGATAGCGGTCACATCACTGATGTGACCACTATCCAAATCATCTGGGTCACCATGGGACAGTATGGATTATCCTCATGTTGGGCAGGTGAGGGATATGGTTGTTTATTTTTCTTCTTTTTCAGGGGACAGGATTATCTTCACGTCAGGAACAGGTGAGGGATATGGTTGTCTATTATTTTCTGTTTTTACAGGGTACATTAGCATTGGTGGATTAGATGTAAGGTGAGTACCATGGTTGTTTATTATTACCTGTTTTTTGCATGTGACAAGGGCCTCAATGGATTAGGCATAAGATGAGTATAACTCTGCTTTTTTATTTCAAATAAAGGAGTTTGTGTCCTTCTTTCAAATAAACAATTTTATTCTGGCTGTGTCTTTTTACAATCTAACTATGGGGTTAGTAATGGGGGCATTTGATAGACGCCTCTCAATTACTAATCTGTGGGCTTGATGTCAGCGGTCATAAAAACAGCTGCCATCAACCCCACAATCATTACCCTACATGTCACGATTCACCACCACAGGGCAAGTGGGAAATGGCAGGCAAAGCGCCATAAATCACGCATCTACTAGATCCACCATTTCTGGGACAGCTGCAGGCTTATATTTTTAGGCTAGGGGACAATATCCATGGCCCATTACCAGCCTGAGAATACCAGCCCCAAGCTTTCTGCTTTAGCCTGGGTGCTTGTCAAAAATGGGGGGAACCCCACATCTATTTTTTAAAATAATTAAAAAAAACAGCATGCAGTTCCCTCTATTCTTGATAACCAGCCATGGTAAAGCTGGCAACTGAGGGTTTTCAAAAATAGAACTAGAATTTTTTTACATTTATTTATAGCACAGGCTCTGGCTGATGAATACTCCCATCAACGTTGTCTGCTCTTGCTGTTTTCAGCGACAGCAGGTGTAGGCTGATGGGAGTAGTACTCCTTCATCAGTCGCACCTGTGACTGGAGGTAACCTTTTTACTGCTGCTCACAGCTGCTGGCTCACTCTGTCATCTAACAGCATGGAAACTGCAGCTCTCTGACCAGCTGAAATATTCATACTGCCCATCAGAACCTGTGTTTGCCGTGCTGTCATGTAGATGACAGCGTGGAAAACAACTGATGTTTGGTCTCCCATTCAACTGAATAGAGTGTGGCTTAGGGTTTGGGTACCGTTCTGATATCAAACCAAATATTTTTTCAGATGATTGGCCAAACCCACTAGACTCGAACATCCATGGGTTCGGACATCACTAGTGTCATGCAATGTGTACATTATTGGTGTCATCAACATGGGGGCACTGTGGTGCTCACTAATCACTGAAAATATTAGATAGAATTGAAAGTTCCTGTACCTCTGATCCACCCTGGAGATTCTCTGTCTCTGAAAAGGCGAAAAATAAATTTATTACCTAAACAAAAAATATTCTAAAAAAAGCCAATTTTAGACTTAAATTTAAGCTTTGGAGAGAAAAGAAATTCAAATTTGGTAGTTCTCTTGAATCTGTCCAAGAAATTTAAATTTTCATCAACCCCTTTCCCCAAAAGTTAATATTCACCTCTTCTTACCTTTCACCTTAACATCTCCCTTGATTGATCTTTCTGAACTAGTCTTATTTTACAGACTGTGTTCTTCATGTCAATGGCCCTGACGAGTTTTTGGTACCTAAAGTACCCACTAGACCTAGTCAGTCTAGGACTCACATGGCATCATGATGATGCCCAAACCTGGTGGGTCCCGGATGCTCGATGGGGCTTGTAGTGTTAAGAAGATTGATGGCTTGTGAATAAAGACTGGACTGGAGTGTCCAAGCAGGAAACTGAATGGCCAAGGTAAGGTCTGAGAGAGACAACTATTCATTCATATTGCTTTTATGCCCTTCTTGATCTTTTTCAATATACCAAAATTGCTGGACTCATGCAAATTGAATCTGGAAAATCCAATTTTTTGGTGAAATTCGAGGCAAACTCAATTTGCTTATCACCTTTTATCAACATGTAGTTTTAGGTAAAGAAGATTAAATTCACAATTTATGTATGGAGGGGTCAGAGCTTCTCTTTAGGGTTTGTACCATGTTGACAAGCTATTGCTTATCTATAGGAGAGATGACTAATCATTGGGGGGAAGCAGCAGTCAAGCATGGCCACCATGTATTGTCTATGGGACTTACCAAGTTGGCAAGTTAGTACTTATCCATAGGAGAGGAGATAATTCACCAAGGGATACACAATGGTCAAGCCATTTAGTTTCTATGGGACTATCGGAAATAGGTGACTCCTGTATCGGTGGTCATTTTTGATATCCACTCCATTTAGATGAGGTTCTGCAAAGCCCTGAACTCGAGATCGGTGGGGAGGGGGTCCCAGCCGATCAATAAATTATCCCCTATTCTACTTAATTTTAGGAGATATGTACTGAGAAAACTTTATATATCTAATACAAGTTTTATTTTTTATTATCATTAATTATTTTGCTCCTGTTAATCCCCTTCAGATTTCCTCTTAGGCCTGTTTCACACATTTGTTTTTTACCATCAGTCAAGATCCGCCAATTTTTTTAAAAAACAGATCCGCCAAAAAAGGGGCGGATCCGTTTTTTTCACCCATAGACTTACATTATTGGCGGATCTTGACTTATGGTCGTCCATCACACCCGTTTTTGTACGGATCCGCCAAGATTTTAGTGGCTCCTGGGTGGATGAAATGGACCATGCAACGTTTTTTTTTTGTTGACGGTCCGCTAATTTCAGCATTAACCCTTCCGGGAGCCGATAAAATCTCTCTCTCTCTTTCTCCTCACCATCAATGGCAGTCCCCGCGATGAGGTCCGATCAGTGCGAGATGAATCCCCGCGGGATCTCGAGTCCCCGCGACATTGCCCGATCACCGCGGGATCTCGAGTCCCCGTGACATTTTCCCCGCTCCCGGATGCCGCGGTTCCTTTAACATTCCTATATCGGCGGATCACGGCGCACCAACGGTCCGGTGGCTCCCGTTGGTGTTTCATCGTCCACGGATCTGTTCTCCGCCTTTTTGGCGCCTGCCAGCGGACCCGATAAACGTATGTGTGAAACAGGCCTTAAAGAACACAATTATGTCAATAAAACGTACCTTGGTTTCTTTCACATGACATGTTTCTGCAGAAAAGAGAACACAGTTATTCACGTTTAAGCAAAGGGTTTGCATTTTTTAGGGTCATGCAATATTAATAAGTCTCTGAATTTGCACTAAGTGCAAAAAACCCCGCTAGTTCTTATTTCTATGTTTTGCGTTCTGCTAATTTCCTTGGAGAAGTTCGCTTTCCCGTACAATGGACACCTTCCTTCTACTAACGGGTAGACTAGTGCTCACCATGCTTTGAAAAGGTCAAAAAAGTGTTAGCGCCCATTTTTTGCTGACTATGACAGTGTGGCTAACCATGACCCAGCAAAATCTTAATATTGTCATGCTCAGATATGACGATTGTGTAATAAGTGGTTGGAAAATAAGAGACGAAACTGACACGACGGTCACAATGCTTGGTGTGATGTGGAACCAGTTATAACCAGCAGATAATAAACACTTCATAATGTAGTAGAGTTGGGAAAGACCTTCTGACACTTGTGATGTGTCAGAAACCTCCAGTCATGACCTTGGCTTTAGGGTGACTCAGTTTGGTATTTTCTGCCTACTCACTGCCTTCCAAATTCTGTGGAAAACACTCAGTGACCAGATCTCTTCTCACTTGACTCCTCCAGTGTTTCCGCACAGCACACACGGCTGTGTCTTCCATACTTGCCAACTGTTCTCAATTTTTCAGGACTGGCTCAATTTTTTGGAATTAGTCTTGGTAAAATAGCGGTGCCTCCATTTCACAAACCCAGCCACAAAAAAGTTTTTCCATGAAAAGCGGGTCCGATGTGAAGCAAAAGCATGCCTAAACTGCCGACAACAATTTTGGTAACAAGGGTTTGTCATTCATTTCTCTTCTTTTTTTTTAAGTCTCATCTTCTTTCCTGGATGTCTCCAGAACAATGGTTCGGGCTCCCACTGCTGGCAAATACCATGCTTTTCAACCATCCCAGATCCAGCGCAACAGTCCCCGATATTGGAAGCGGCCCCATTGTCCAGGGAGATCGAGTGGCATGTCCCACTTTCAACTTTATCTGCCTCTTTAGGACACAGATACGGGTGAGTATATCAGCGGAGCTATGGTCACCGGCTCCACCATTCACCGATGCCATGTGAGGCTCAGGACAGAGGTGAGATGATATCACTGGGGTCCTCTCTCCCCTCTATATAAGTCTGTGATTGTTAGGGTGTTTACTGTTAGTGATATCTGTACTTTGTATGTAACCCCTTCTCCTGTACAGCACCACGGAACCAACGGCGCTATATAAATAATAATAATAATAGTCACTGCATCCAATCACATACCAAATCTCCCACAACATCCATCCACAAATGCCCCGGAACAGTGAATTATTCACACATCCCCCATAACAGTGCGTCATCCACAGATCCCCCATAACAGTGCGTCATCCACAGATCACAATAACATGGCGTCATCCACAAATCCCCCATAACAGTGCGTCACCCACACATCCCCCATAACAGTGCGTCATCCACAAATCCCCCATAACAGTGCATCATCCACACATCCCCCATAACAGTGCGTCATCCACAGATCCCCCATAACAGTGCGTCATCCACAGATCACAATAACATGGCGTCAACCACAAATCCCCCATAACAGTGCATCATCCACACATCCCCCATAACAGTGCGTCATCCACAGATCCCCCATAACAGTGCGTCACCCACAGATCCCCCATAACAGAGTATTATCCACAGATCCCCCATAACATTGGGTCACCCACAAAACCTCATAACAGTACATCAGCTACAAAACCCCCATAGCAGTGTATAATTCATAGACCACCATATCAGTGCATCACCCACAGATCCCCCATAACAGTGCATCCTCCACAGATCCCCATAACAGTGCGTCATTCACAGATCCCCCATAACAGTGCGTCATCCACAAATCCCCCATAACAGTGCATCATCCACACATCCCTCATAACAGTGCGTCATCCACAGATCCCCCATAACAGTGCGTCATCCACAGATCCCCCATAACAGTGCGTCATCCACAGATCACAATAACATGGCGTCAACCACAAATCCCCCATAACAGTGCATCATCCACACATCCCCCATAACAGTGCGTCATCCACAGATCCCCATAACAGTGCGTCATTCACAGATCCCCCATAACAGTGCGTCATCCACAAATCCCCCATAACAGTGCATCATCCACACATCCCCCATAACAGTGCATCATCCACACATCCCCCATAACAGTGCGTCATCCACAGATCCCCCATAACAGTGCGTCATCCACAGATCACAATAACATGGCGTCAACCACAAATCCCCCATAACAGTGCATCATCCACACATCCCCCATAACAGTGCGTCATCCACAGATCCCCCATAACAGTGCGTCACCCACAGATCCCCCATAACAGAGTATTATCCACAGATCCCCCATAACATTGGGTCACCCACAAAACCTCATAACAGTACATCAGCTACAAAACCCCCATAGCAGTGTATAATTCATAGACCACCATATCAGTGCATCACCCACAGATCCCCCATAACAGTGCATCCTCCACAGATCCCCCATAACAGTGCGTCATTCACAGATCCCCATAACAGTGCGCCACCCACAGATCCCCCAGAACAGTGCAACCATCATAGACAGATCCCCCATAACAGTGCATCCTCCACAGATCCCCCATAACAGTGCGTCACCCACAGATCCCCCATAACAGTGCATCATCCACAGATCCCCATAACAGTGCGTCACCCACAGATCCCCCATAACAGTGCGTCACCCACAGATCCCCCATAACAGTGCGTCATCCACAGATCCCCCATAACAGTGTGTCATCTACAGACCCCCATAGCAGAGCGTCATCCGCAGAAGCCACACAACAGTGCGTCATCCACAGATCCCCCATAACAGCGCGTCATCCACAGGTCCCCATAACAGTGCGTCATCCACAGATCCCCCATAACAGTGCGTCATCCACAGATCCCCATAACAGTGCGTCATCCACAGATCCCCATAACAGTGCGTCAGCCACAGATCCCCCATAGCAGTGCTTCATTCACAGATCCCCCATAACAGTGCGTCATTCACAGATCCCCCATAACAGTGCATCATCCACAGATCCCCCATAACAGTGCGTCATCCAAAGATCCCCCATAACAGTGCATCATCCACAGATCCCCCATAACAGGGCGTCACCCACAGATCCCCCATAACAGGGCGTAACCCACAGATCCCCCATAACAGTGCATCACCCACAGATCCCCCATAACAGTGCGTCATCCACAGATCCCCCATAACAGTGCATCATCCACACATCCCCCATAACAGTGCATCAGCCACAGATCCCCCATAACAGTGCGTCATCCACAGATCCCCCATAACAGTGCGTCATCCACAGATCCCCCATAACAGTGCGTCATCCACAGATCCCCATAACAGTGCGTCATCCACAGATCCCCATAACAGTGCGTCACCCACAGATCCCCCATAACAGAGTATCATCCACAGATCCCCCATAACATTGGGTCACCCACAAAGCCTCATAACAGTACATCAGCTACAAAACCCCCATAGCAGTGTATAATTCATAGACCACCATATCAGTGCATCACCCACAGATCCCCCATAACAGTGCATCATCCACAGATCCCCATAACAGTGCGTCACCCACAGATCCCCCATAACAGTGCGTCACCCACAGATCCCCCATAACAGTGCGTCATCCACAGATCCCCCATAACAGTGCGTCATCCACAGACCCCCATAGCAGAGCGTCATCCGCAGAAGCCACACAACAGTGCGTCATCCACAGATCCCCCATAACAGTGCGTCATCCACAGATCCCCATAACAGTGCATCAGCCACAGATCCCCCATAACAGTGCGTCATTCACAGATCCCCCATAACAGTGCGTCATTCACAGATCCCCCATTACAGTGCATCATCCACAGATCCCCCATAACAGTGCGTCATCCAAAGATCCCCCATAACAGTGCATCATCCACAGATCCCCCATAACAGGGCGTAACCCACAGATCCCCCATAACAGGGCGTAACCCACAGATCCCCCATAACAGTGCATCACCCACAGATCCCCATAACAGTGCGTCATCCACAGATCCCCATAACAGTGCGTCATCCACAGATCCCCATAACAATGCGTCACCCACAGATCCCCCATAACAGAGTATCATCCACAGATCCCCCATAACATTGGGTCACCCACAGATCCCCCATAACAGTGCATCAGCCACAGATCCCCCATAACAGTGCATCAGCCACAGATCCCCCATAACAGTGCATCAGCCACAGATCCCCATAACAGTGCGTCACCCACAGATCCCCCATAACAGTGCGTCACCCACAGATCCCCCATAACAGTGCGTCATCCACAGATCCCCCATAACAGTGCGTCATACACAGATCCCCATAACAGTGCGTCATCCACAGATCCCCATAACAGGGCGTCATCCACAGATCCCCCATAACAGTGCGTCATCCACAGATCCCCCATAACAGTGCGTCAGCCACAGATCCCCCATAACAGTGCGTCAGCCACTAACAGTGCATCCTCCACAGATCCCCCATAACAGCGCGTCACCCACAGATCCCACATAACAGTGCGTCAGCCACAGATCCCCCATAACAGTGCGTCAGCCACAGATCCCCCATAACAGTGCATCCTCCACAGATCCCCCATAACAGTGCATCCTCCACAGATCCACCATAACAGTGCGTCATCCACAGATCCCCCATAACAGTGCATCATCCACAGATCCCCCATAACAGAGCGTCACCCACCAATCCCCCATAACATTGCATCCTCCACAGATTCCCCATAACAGTGCATCCTCCGCAGATCCACTATAACAGTGCATCACCCACAGATCCCCCATAACAGTGCATCACCCACAGATCCCCCATAACAGGGCGTCACCCACAGATCCCCCATAACAGGGCGTCACCCACAGATCCCCCATAACAGGGCGTCACCCACAGATCCCCCATAACAGTGCATCCTCCACAGATCCCCATAACAGTGCATCCTCCACAGATCCCCCATAACAGTGCATCCTCCACAGATCCCCCATAACAGTGCATCCTCCACAGATCCCCCATAACAGTGCATGCTCCACAGATCCCCCATAACAGTGCATGCTCCACAGATCCCCCATAACAGTGCATCCTCCACAGATCCCCCATAACAGTGCATCCTCCACAGATCCCCCATAACAGTGCATCCTTCACAGATCCCCCATAACAGTGCGTCACCCACAGATCCCCATAACAGTGCGTCATCCACAGATCCCCCATAACAGTGCGTCACCCACAGATCCCCATAACAGTGCGTCACCCACAGATCCTCCATAACAGAGCGTCATCCGCAGATGCCACATAACAGTGCGTCATTCACAGATCCCCGTAACAGTGCGCCACCCACAGATCCCCCAGAACAGTGCAACCATCATAGACAGATCCCCCATAACAGTGCATCCTCCACAGATCCCCCATAACAGTGCGTCATTCACAGATCCCCATAACAGTGCGCCACCCACAGATCCCCCAAAACAGTGCAACCATCATAGACAGATCCCCCATAACAGTGCATCCTCCACAGATCCCCCATAACAGTGCGTCACCCACAGATCCCCCATAACAGTGCGTCACCCACAGATCCCCCATAACAGTGCGTCATCCACAGATCCCCCATAACAGAGCGTCATCCACAGATCCCCCATAACAGTGCGTCATCCACAGATCCCCCATATCAGTGCGTCATCCACAGATCCCCCATAACAGTACGTCACCCACAGATCCCCCATAACAGTGCGTCATCCACAGATCCCCCATAACAGTGCGTCATCCACAGATCCCCCATAACAGTGCGTCATCCACAGATCCCCCATAACAGTGCGTCATCCACAGATCCCCCATAACAGTGCGTCATTCACAGATCCCCATAACAGTGCGCCACCCACAGATCCCCCAGAACAGTGCAACCATCATAGACAGATCCCCCATAACAGTGCGTCATCCACAGATCCCCCATAACAGTGCGTCATCCACAGATCCCCCATAACAGTGCGTCACCCACAGATCCCCCATAACAGTGCGTCACCCACAGATCCCCATAACAGTGCGTCACCCACAGATCCCCCATAACAGTGCGTCACCCACAGATCCCCCATAACAGTGCGTCACCCACAGATCCCCCATAACAGTGCGTCACCCACAGATCCCCCATAACAGTGCATCACCCACAGATCCCCCATAACAGTGCGTCACCCACAGATCCCCCATAACAGTACGTCACCCACAGATCCCCCATAACAGTGCATCCTCCACAGATCCCCCATAACAGTGCATCCTCCACAGATCCCCCATAACAGTGCGTCACCCACAGATCCCCCATAACAGTGCGTCACCCAAAGATCCACCATAACAGTGCGTCACCCACAGATCCCCCATAACAGTGCGTCATCCACAGATCCCCCATAACAGAGCATCATCCACAGATCCCCCATAACAGAGCGTCATCCACAGATCCCCCATAACAGTGCGTCATCCACAGATCCACCATAACAGTGCGTCATCCACAGATCCCCCATAACAGTGCATCATCCACAGATCCCCCATAGCAGTGCATCATCCACAGATCCCCCATAACAGTGCATCATCCACAGATCCCACATAACAGTACGTCACCCACAGATCCCCCATAGCAGTGCATCATCCACCGATCCCCCATAACAGTGCGTCATCCACAGATCCCCCATAGCAGTGCATCATCCACAGATCCCCCATAACAGTGCATCATCCACAGATCCCCCATAACAGTGCATCATCCACAGATCCCACATAACAGTACGTCACCCACAGATCCCCCATAGCAGTGCGTCATCCACCGATCCCCCATAACAGTGCATCATCCACAGATCCCCCATAACAGTACGTCACCCACAGATCCCCCATAGCAGTGCATCATCCACAGATCCCCCATAACAGAGCATCATCCACAGATCCCCCATAACAGAGCGTCATCCACAGATCCCCCATAACAGTGCGTCATCCACAGATCCACCATAACAGTGCGTCATCCACAGATCCCCCATAACAGTGCATCATCCACAGATCCCCCATAGCAGTGCATCATCCACAGATCCCCCATAACAGTGCATCATCCACAGATCCCACATAACAGTACGTCACCCACAGATCCCCCATAGCAGTGCATCATCCACCGATCCCCCATAACAGTGCATCATCCACCGATCCCCCATAACAGTACGTCACCCACAGATCCCCCATAGCAGTGCATCATCCACAGATCCCCCATAACAGTGCATCATCCACAGATCCCCCATAACAGTGCATCATCCACAGATCCCACATAACAGTATGTCACCCACAGATCCCCCATAGCAGTGCATCATCCACCGATCCCCCATAACAGTGCATCATCCACAGATCCCCCATAACAGTGCATCCTCCACAGATCCCACATAACAGTGCGTCATCCACAGATCCCCCATAACAGTGCATCATCCACAGATCCCCCATAACAGTATATTCTCCATAGATTACACAGTGCTTCATACACTCTGTTTAATGTTTAGCATACTATTTGCATTGAAATATATATTTTTTATTTTCTTCCATTTAAGATTTGATTGCGTTTTATAGTTCGAAAAATGCAATAGATAGATAAGAGATATATAATAGATAGGTAATAAATAGATGGACAGACATATAATAGATGTTACACCCGGTCCCCGTCCTAGCTCTGCGCCCAGGTCTGCCATTGTTACACCTGGTCCCCGTCCTGGCGCTGCGTCTAGGCCTGCCACTGCTCTCCATTCTGGGCACTCACCTCGAGCCTCTCATGCTGCTGCTCAGCGTTCTGGCCTCCCTCCTGCCTCCTCCTCCTGGCGTCCTGTGAGGAGATCTGTAGCTAAGGCTATTAGGGCACGCCCGCTCTCTTGCCTTCTTAAAGGGGCGGCGTGCATTATTCAAAAAGTGCAATTAACCACTGGCTGCTATTTCTGGCCTCTCCTCCATAGGGAGAGCGCTGGAGCAATGAATATCTATCATTGCTACAGTCGGTTCTCATGCTAACCTGTCTGCACTGCATCAGCAGTCTCTGTGCATTGTCTAATGTGCTTTGTCTCCACAGAGTATCAGTATCCTGTGTTACCTGGTTATATCAGCAACCATCTGGGCCTAAGCCATCCCGTTCTGCCTACAGCCATCCGAGTCCAAGGACTGTGTGAAGGTCACTGGAACCGACTCCTTACCAACTAACCGGATCCAGGACCCAGCGCATTACGGACTCTGCTGTAACTTTTGTTATCCCTTTTGGTCCCGCTGGGACAGCTGCCACGTGTTTCGGGTCTAACTGGAGGTAGCACCTGTGTCCTCCGGGTATTCCATTCTGGCCCTGCCTGAGGGGCTTTACTACGGGTACCCGGGGCTCACTAGTCACGTCCCCTTCAGAGCCCCCCGGACCGTGGTCCCGAGGTTCCACTTAAAAAATAAAAGAGAATGTGAACTTCACCATCTCTGCCTCCACTTCCATTCGTTACAATAGATAGATTGTTAGGGTTTCTGTATCGCACGGAACATAAATTAAGGTAAAGTGCGATCGCAACCCGGGGTTCACAGTACGGTGATGGGAAACTGCAGCTAGGCTACAATGGCGGAGTGAAGCTGCGAGCAAGCACCGGAAACACATGGAGTTAAGAGTCCCTCACTGTGAACAGAGTGAGAAGTAACCGACTCCGTTACGTCACAGATCGGTACTAGTAGAGACAGCGCTAGTGGCTGCACCCTGCTAGACTGCGCAGGAGAATAGCGGTTATGACGCTAGTTGGGGTCACTATCGCTACCCCCCCAGTGAAGTCTAGGCTGGCGGTTGTACTCACTCTGAAACTCGGCTGTGCTAACCGCACACACGACTGGAGACAGATGCTAAGCCCAAGCGGGAGTTCCCACCATACACTGTCTGTCTAGTCACACACTTGTCGTGCTAGTAGCGGCACATGTGCACACAGGGTGGTAATGTATCCATCAACACACCAAACACTTACGATCTTAGCGCACCGTCGCGCTCCAGAGGACCTTTTATACATCCCGTTCAAATCCAGTCTGACAGGACTTTGCTCGTGGACCAATCTGGAACTGCCACGTCACCCGAGCAGCTGACGACCGACCACCAATGAGAGGCCGCCACCTCACGAGCATGCTCAGTAGGGTGATTCCTGACGTTGGCCTCTGGAACATCTTGTTCGCCGCTGACTATTGCTAATTACTATAGGTTTGGCTGAAGAAGAGCCAGCAGTAACAAAGCGCACAGCACGATTCTGAGGAAGACGCTGGGACCGACGTCTCTGCTGAGCAGCTGCCACTGCGGCCGAAGCTGAACGGGAGACCGCAGAGGCAGACAAGGCTGGGGATCCACCCTGTGCTGCGGGAGAATCCCGGCGCCTAACATGGATAATAGATAGTTTAGATAATATAGAAATAATATATAGATAATACATAGATCATAGATAGATAATCTTTATAGTATATTTTTTAGTTAGAGATCAGTTCAGTTCTTGGACTTTGCGCCAAACTTACAAATGTTGCATCATGTTATTAGAATTTGGCGCTTCCTTACATTTTAAGACATTGCAATTCAAAAATTTGTCTAAAAACATCTGTGACCTAAAACCTCCTCCTGTATGAACTTCATGATTCTACCTTAGTGGAATAAGCCTTTTAGGAGCAGTATGGAGGGGTGAGCGCTGCGGGTTGTGGAAGTACGGGATCTAACGCTTGTGTCACTAATGTCATTTCAAAATACAGATGCCTACAGATCTAAGCGGCAGCGGTGAAAGCAGACGTCCCGCTTCCCTATAGCACATAAAGTAGTAGGAAATGGCAGCGCACTCACCTGGATTTCCTGACACAGTTCCCCATTCCAAAAACGCACAAGGAGAATTAGGATTATTATAAATTTCAATGATTTGAAGAGACAGGTATTTTGTGTAACAGTTGTCATTTACAGAAACCCGATGAAAAGCTAAAACTGAAGTCTAAGCCTTCAAGGAGGAAGTGAGAGGAACCACGACCGGAAACGAGTGTTGCTCAACTTCTATTCTTTTTTAGGTTTATGTGTCGGGTAGCAATTTTATATCTTATGTGTTAACAAGACAGATAGATAAATAGATAAATTTTCCATTTAAATAGATAAATAGATAGATAATAGATAGATGATAGAGGTGCATCTCACAAAATTAAAGTAACTAAAGTTACAGATGACACATTTCATTTGTAATGTATATATATATATATATATATATATATATACAGTATAGATAAATTATTTTTTGCATTTTAAAAACAACCAAAACGAAAATGAGCAAATGCAAAAGTTTGGGCAACCCTGGAGATTTGTGTGCTCAGATAACTTTGGCCAAGGTTTCAGACCTTAATTATCCTGTTGGGGTTATGGCTTGTTCACTATCATCTTTAGGAAAGGCCGGGTGATACAAATTTCCAGCTTTATAAAAACCCAGCCTCCTCTAACCTTGTGCCAAAAAACAGCAGCCATGGGTTACATAGTTACATAGGTTGAAAAACATCCTTGGTCCATCAAGTTCAACCTTTCTCCACCAATTGTACATTTTGTGGTTAAATTAACTATAACCCCCAATGTTATGTGTATCAAGGAAATCATCCAGCCCTGGCATAAACGCTGTTATATTGTCGGCCATTACTACCTCTTGTTGTTGCCATTCCACCTAGCTGCCAGAATCGCCTTTCTTCCACCCGTAATGAGTGCCCCCTGGTCCTTAGTATGGTCCTTGGAGGGAATAAGTCCTGCGCCGTCCTCTGTACTGACCACACTTATATTTATACATGTATCTCCTCTGAGGCATCTTTTTTCTAAGCTAAACAAGTCCAACTTTTCCAATCGCTCCTCATATGAGAGGCCTTCCATCCCTTGTAATAATCTAGTTGCCGCTTTGGACTGATTTTAACTTCTGAATATCCTTTTTAAAATGTGGGGCCCAAAACTGGACCCCATATTCTACATGTGGCCTCACCAGTGATTTATAGAGGGGTAACAATACATTGGGATCACAGGATTTTATCTTTTTTTTTATACTCCCTAAAATCTTGTTTGCTTTCGTAGCTGCTGCCTGACATTGAGTAATGCTGCTCAGCTTACTTGTACCCAGAATCCTCCGTCCTTCTCTTGTTCTGTTGTCCCAAGTATTCTCCCATCTAATGTATATGCAGCTATTGGATTCCTCCATCCCAGGTGCATTATACTACATTTATCTACATTAATCTCATCTGACAAGTGTTTCCCCATCAGACATCTTATCCAGATCGTTCTGTAATATTTTAATGTCAGGGTAAGATTTTAGTATCCTGCATAGTTTGGTGTTGTGAGCAAAGACTGACACTTTACTCTCAATCCCATCCACAAGGTCATTAATGAAGAGGTTAAAAAGAATCTCATGTACTGATGTCAGACTTGCCGGACGGTAGTTGCCTGGATCCACTTTCTTCCGTTTCTTATATATCGGTACCACATCAGACATCGTTCAATTCTATGACACCTCCCCTGTTACAAGAGAGTCTAAGAATATGAAATAAATCGGTCTGTCAATTTCTGAGCTCAGCTCCCTTAGTATCTGTGGATGAATGCCAACTGGGCAGGGGATTTGTCAATGTTTAATTTGCTCAAGCACAGGTGCACTTCTTCTTGTGTTAAACTAGTTATAACAGGTGGTGAACTTTGATTTTTGCCTTGTTGAATGATCCCTTGAGCAGTCAGTTCATTGCTGAACATGGTTGAGACATGCCTGTTTAGAGAAGCTGTCACCAGGAATAACGCTGTTAACCTGAAGATATGGAGTTAATCTGCAGGTTAACAGCGTCATATTGGCGGCGCCGGTTCAGTCACACTCTGCGTATACCGAGCGGCCACTGCAACCACCCCCCCTGCCCTGACTGACACTGGATCTACATTAGGGCTGGTTGTCAGTCAGTGCTGTGAATGCAGTTACCGCAGCCATTCTGTATACTCAGAGTGTGACTGATCTAGCGCCGATCAGCCCCCAATGACTAAATATGGCGGGGAGAAAAAAAGATAATTTTGATAATTTTCTCCCAAAAGCATTCGGCTGCGTGCAGGCGCTGGACAGCATCATAACGCTGTTAACCTGCAAATTAACTGGATAACTCCACGTTAACAGCGTTATTCCTGGTGACAGGTTCCCTTTAATATCTCAGCCTTTTCTTTGTCCTCTATAATTATCTTGTTATCATCATCCTTTAGGGGGGCCGATACCAATTTTTTTTTTCTTTTTGGCATTGATGTTTTTATTACGTGATTAAGCTCTTCCCTCAAATTGTTGAAATCAGCTTTCCTAAAGTTCCAGGTTTTTTGCATTTCACCTTTTGAATCTTTGATTAAAAATTACTTTGAAACTTACCATATTATGGTCACCGCCACCCAAATGCTCCACAACCTATAGATCTGAAAATGTATGTGGTCTTTTTAGCAGAACCAGATCCAGCAGATTACGGTACATCCCCTGGTTGGTTCATCTACCAGCTGAGAGAGGTACCGTAATAGTCTTGAACTGCGGATAAAAACTTGCAACTTTTAGCACAACCAGAAGATTCTATATCCTATTGAATGTCTGGATAGTTAAAATCCCCTATAATATGGACCCTATTATTATTTGCTGCCTTTTTAATTTATTGCAGAATTTCATCCTCTTACCTGTTCAGCTATATTAGGGGCTTGTAGCAAACTATGTGAAGATACCACCAAAACAGCTAAAACCCTCTCAAGTACACCTATTATGCTTCAAGAAATACTATTAAGAGATTTAATGATTTAGACATTGATATATTTCATGTATAGAGTACTCCAGCAGCAAGTGATGGGTGACTTCTCTACACAAGAAGGTCTGAGTGGTACCCCACCTGAAGATACCTGAAGAGCTTTCCTTGAGGATTGTTCATATCACTAGAAAGAAGGGACTTAGTCCAGGTCAGTTAGTGGGTGGTGATCTCTATTGGTGTTAAAGTGTTAGCAAAGAAGTAAAATGACATGTAATGAAAATGGGATGAGGTATTCTGGATCTCTTGTTTAGGTGAAGAGGTTTACGGTGGTGTCAAGTGAAATCTGACGGGAGAAGGAGCTAATTTTTTCATTGAATTGAACTTAAACTTTTTGTCCATTTTTGGATGTGCTTTAGTAGGTCTATGGAGATCCATAGAAAATATGTTGAAGCCCTATATTTTTTTTTTAAAAACACTGAAAAATACCCTGTTGTTAGTATGACGGGAACTAAACAATGTTAAGCAGGTGGTTTTGATGTTCACTCATTGGGCACGCATGACTGTTGCAGGGTTACCGGTGGTCGTTCCTTTAATATCTTATGGAAAGTATTAACCACTGCATATCTGAAATATCCCACAAGACCTTCCAAATACCAGGTACATCCCATTAGACCTGCTGCATACCGATAACAACCCACAAGACTTGCAGTTTACCAGAAACACATCACAAGCCCTGCCATATAACGGGAACACCACCCAAAACACCTACCGTATACTGAGAGGCATCACAAGACCTGCCGTTCACCAGAAATACCCCAGAAGACCCACCATATACCATATACACCCCCAAGACCTGTCCCATACTAAGAACATCTGAACAGACCTGCAATATAACGTGAACACCCCCAAGACCTGCTGTATACCAGAAATATCCCAAAAGACCTGCTGTATACCAGAAATATCCCAAAAGACCTGCTGTATACGAGTAACACTTTTGAAGACTCACTGTACACTGAAAGCATCCTTCAAAACTTGACAAGTGCCAAAAAAACCCACAAACCTGCTGTACAGTCATGGCCAAAAGTTTTGAGAATGACACAAATATTATATTTTCACATGATCTGCTGGCATCTGGTTTTTATGTGTGTTTGTCAGATGTTTTTATCACATACAGAAATATAATTGCAATCATATTATGAGTAACAAAAGGTTATATTGACAGTTAGAATGAGTTAATGCAGCAAGTCAATATTTGCAGTGTTGACCCTTCTTCTTCAGGACCTCAGCAATTCTCCCTGGCATGCTCTCAATCAACTTCTGGATCAAATCCTGACTGATAGCAGTCCATTCTTGCAAAATCAATGCTTTTATTTTGTCTGAATTTGAAGGTTTTTGTTTGTCCACCCGTCTCTTGATGATTGACCACAAGTTCTCAATGGGATTAAGATCTGGGGAGTTTCCAGGCCATGGTCCCAAAATCTCTATGTTTTGTTCCCTGAGCCATTTAGTTATCACCTTTGCTTTATGGCAAGGTGCTCCATCATGTTGAAAAAGGCATTGTTGATCGCCAAACTGCTCTTGGACGGTTGAGAGAAGTTGCTCTTGGAGGACATTCTGGTACCATTCTTTATTCATGGCTGTGTTTTTAGGCAAGACTGAGAGAGAGCCCATTCCCTTGGCTGAGAAGCAACCCCACACATGAATGGTTTCAGGATGCTTGACAGTTGGCATGAGACAAGACTGGTGGTAGCGCTCACCTGGTCTTCTCCGAATAAGCCGTTTTCCAGATGTCCCAAACAATCGAAAAGGGGATTCATCAGAGAAAATGACTTTACCCCAGTCCTCAGCAGTCCACTCCCTGTACCTCTTGCAGAATATCAGTCTGCCCATGATGTTTTTCCTGGAGAGAAGTGGCTTCTTTGCTGCCCTCCTTGAGACCAGGCCTTGCTCCAAGAGTCGCCGCCTCACAGTGCGTGCAGATGCACTCACACCTGCCTGCTGCCATTCCTGAGCAAGCTCTGCACTGCTGGTAGCCCGCTCCCGCAGCTGAAACACTTTTAAGAGACGGTCCTGGCGCTTGCTGGTCTTTCTTGGGCGCCCTGGAGCCTTTGTGGCAACAAGGGAACCTCTCTCCTTGAAGTTCTTGATGATGCGATAGATTGTTGACTGAGGTGCAATCTTTCTAGCTGCGATACTCTTCCCTGTTAGGCCATTTTTGTGCAGTGCAATGATGACTGCACGTGTTTCTTTAGAGATAACCATGGTTAACAAAAGAGAAACAATGATGCCAAGCACCAGCCTCCTTTTAAAGTGTCCAGTGCTGTCATTCTTACTTAATCATGACAGATTGATCTCCAGCCCTGTCC
Source organism: Dendrobates tinctorius (assembly GCF_039654945.1). Classification (NCBI taxonomy): domain Eukaryota; kingdom Metazoa; phylum Chordata; class Amphibia; order Anura; family Dendrobatidae; genus Dendrobates; species Dendrobates tinctorius. The sequence continues at coordinate 16,714,062 of NW_027361722.1, read as the reverse complement.
TCATCAACACCCACACCTGTGTTAATGGAGCAATCACTGAAACGATGTTAGCTGGTCCTTTTAAGGCAGAGCTGCAATGATGTTGAAATGTGTTTTGGGGGATAAAGTTAATTTTCTAGGCAAATATTGACTTTGCAAGTAATTGCTGTTAAGCTGATCACTCTTTATAACATTCTGGAGTATATGCAAATTGCAATTAGAAAAAATGAAGCAGTAGACTTTGTAAAAATTAATATTTGTGTCATTCTCAAAACTTTTGGCCATGACTGTATATTGGGAACAGGCCACAAAACCTGTTGTAAACTGTGGACACTCAACAAGACCTGCCAATGATCGTGAGCACCTCACAAGACATCCCAATTATCAGGAGCACCCACAAGAGCTGCTGTATAAATGAAACATCCCAGTAGTCCTGCTGTGTAACAATAACACTCTTCAAGACCCACTGTATACTGGGAACACCATCTAAGATCTGACATATATCCAACTCCTTTTGGAAGTGCATTGAGCAGCAAGGTGGTGTGCTGGTAAAAGGGGAAAAAAAAAAAAAAAAAATCTTTTAAATCTTCTGCCTGAGCGAGTGTGAACGAGCTGAGTGTGACCTGAGCGTAAGTGCGAACTGTGGTAAGTGTGTGACTTGAGATTCAGTGAAGAGGTGTTTGGAAAACCTATAACAAATACCTGTGTGAGTTGCTGAATTGTAGGTTGCTGAGTGCTTTCTACCTGTCCAATTTTTGGGGGGCTTGGGGGCTTGTTTAACCTATTTTTTTTTTTCTCTCTAATCTTTAATCTCTTATTTTACTATCTGTGTTTTTAAGGGTTAACTATATTGCATTTAAGTCTTGAGGTGTAACTATATTCACAAGGGGTTAATTAAGGGTGGGAGTTCATACAGTAATTAAGGGTTGATAAGGGGCAGCTGGTTGGGGCTTAACTCCTTTTGGAAGTGCATTGAGCAGCAAGGTGGTGTGCTGGTAAAAGGGGAAAAAAAAAAAAAAAAAAAATCTTTTAAATCTTCTGCCTGAGCGAGTGTGAACGAGCTGAGTGTGACCTGAGCGTAAGTGCAAACTGTGGTAAGTGTGTGACTTGAGATTCAGTGACTTTGGATTCAGGGAGTTTCCAAGGGAGGTCTTACTGAATTGCTGTTATATTTTATTAATACTTTTTATTTATTTTTGCTTATCGTATTGTCTTTTGCAATCCCCATTAGGATGTGCTCCACTATTGCCAATGCCATCCAGTGCACGTCTTGCCGCATGTATGAAATCCTTGAACAGCCGGTCGAGGGTGCATACTGCTGTGCGAGATGTGAGCACGTTGTACATTTGGAAGCCCAGATACTGGATCTAAATGTGCAGCTGGCAACACTGAGATCCATAGACAATATGGAAAGGAGTCTTCTGCTCACTGAGCAGACGCTCAATGGGATAGATGAGGGGGGGATGCTAGGTTGGAGCTGCAGGACAATGAAGCAGCTAACTGGGTGACAGAAGGCGGGGTAGAGGGAAGAGCACCAGGGAGGCTAGTCCTGATCTGGCACACCCCAATAAGTTTGCTAAGTTGGCAGATGAGGGGAGTGTTAGTGCAGGAGTAGCACTGCTGCAGCAAGGCATGTCCTCTGAAAGCCGGAGGAGTGTCTGCTCCAGTAAGGGGGGAAATAGGAGAGCAGGGCAGGCCAGACAGGTTCTGGTAGTGGGAGACTCAATTATTAGGGGAACAGAAAGGGCAATCTGTCACAAAGACAGGGATCGTCGAACGGTGTGCTGCCTACCTGGCGCTCGAGTCCGACACTTCGCTGATCGGGTTGACAGATTACTGGGAGGGGCTGGTGAGGATCCAGCGGTCATGGTGCACATTGGCACAAATGACAAAGTTAGAGGTAAGTGGAAGGTCCTTAAAGATGATTTCAGGGAATTAGGCTGTAAGCTTAAAGCAAGGACCTCCAAGGTGGTATTTTCGGAAATACTTCCTGTACCACGTGCCACGCCAGAGAGGCAACGGGAGATTAGGGAGGTTAATAAGTGGCTCAGGAATTGGTGTAGGAAGGAGGGGTTTGGGTTCCTGCAGAACTGGGCCGACTTCTCAGTTGGCTACAGGTTCTACGCTTGGGACGGGCTGCACCTCAATGGGGAGGGTGCAGCTGTGCTGGGGGAGAAAATGGCTAGAAGGTTGGAGGAGTGTTTAACCTAGGGACGGGGGGGGGAGGGTATTCCTTTTATAGGAGGGGAAGACAGTGCAGATAGAGACCTGGGCACAAATAATGAAGTTGGGGTTGGGGTTAGAACAGTTAATAATTTAAGAAAGAATAGAGGTACAGAGAGATACATAAAGTGCATGTATACTAATGCCAGAAGCCTCGCCAACAAAATGGAGGAATTGGAGTTAATGTTGTTGGAACATAATTATGACATGGTGGGGATATCTGAGACATGGCTGGACGAGAGCCATGACCGGGGGATAATTTACAGGGCTATAGTCTGTTCAGAAATGACCGTACAAATAAGCGAGGGGGAGGTGTGTGTTTATATGTAAAATCATCCTTAAAACCCATCCTTCGTGATAATATATATGAATCTAATGAAAATGTAGAGTCCCTGTGGGTAGAGATAAGGGGAGGGGGGAAAAATAATAAATTACTGATAGGGGTTTGTTATAAGTCTCCAAAAATAATGGAAGCTACAGAGAATATCCTCATAAAGCAAATAGATGAAGCTGCGACTCAAGGAGAAGTCATTATTATGGGGGACTTCAACTACCCTGAAATACATTGGGGAACCGAAACCTGCAGTTCCAGCAAAGGTAATAGGTGTCTGACAACTATGAGAGACAATTACCTTTCACAACTGGTTCAGGACCCAACAAGAGGGGGGGCACTGCTAGACCTAATATTAACCAGCAGGCCAGACCGCATATCAAATGTAAGGGTTGGGGGTCACTTGGGTAATAGTGATCACAAATTAATAAGTTTTCATGTATCCTTTAATAAATTGTGTAGAAGAGGGGTTACAAGGACACTAAACTTCAGGAAGGCAAATTTCCAACGGATGACAGATGATCTTGGTGCAATTAACTGGGACGATATCCTGAGACATAAAAATACACAAAGACAATGGGAGACGTTTATTAGCATCCTGAATAGGACCTGTGCACAATATATACCGTATGGAATAAACACGCGAGAAATAGGAGGAAACCACTATGGCTAAATAGAGCTGTAAGGGGCGCAATAAGAGATAAAAATAAAGCATTTAAAGAATTAAAGCAAGTAGGTAGTGATGAGGCATTAGCTAAATACAGAAGATTAAATAAATTCTGTAAAAAGCAAATCAAAACAGCAAAGATTGAGACAGAGAGACTCATTGCCAGAGAAAGTAAAAATAATCCCAAAATATTCTTTAACTACATAAATAGTAAGAAGCTAAAAAATGATAATGTTGGCCCCCTTAAAAATAGTCTGGGTGAAATGGTGGAGGAGGATGAGGAAAAAGCCAATATGCTAAATGACTTTTTTTCGACAGTGTTTACACAAGAAAATCCCATGACGGATAACATGATCAGGGATAAAAATTCTCCATTAAATGTAACCTGCTTAACCCAGCAGGAAGTACGGCGGCGTCTAAAAATCACTAAAATTGACAAATCCCCGGGCCCGGATGGGATACACCCCCGAGTACTGCAGGAATTAAGCACAGTCATAGATAGACCATTATTTTTAATCTTTAAAGATTCCATAATAACAGGGTCTGTACCACAGGACTGGCGTATAGCAAATGTGGTGCCAATATTCAAAAAGGGTCAAAAACTGAACTTGGAAATTATAGGCCAGTGAGTTTAACCTCAACTGTGGGTAAAATCCTGGAGGGTTTTCTAAGAGATACTATACCTGAGTATCTGGAGAAGAATAACCTCATGACCCAATATCAACATGGGTTTACAAGGGACCGTTCTGTCAGACTAATCTGATAAGCTTTTATGAAGAGGTAAGTTCCGGACTGGACCAAGGGAATGCAGTGGACGTGGTGTACATGGACTTTTCAAAAGCTTTTGATAAGGTGCCACACAAAAGGTTGATACATAAAATGAGATCAATGGGGATAGGGGAAAATATGTGTAGGTGGGTTAAGAGCTGGCTCAGGGATAGGAAACAAAGGGTGGTTATTAATGGAGCACACTCGGACTGGGTCACAGTTAGCAGTCGGGTACCACAGGGGTCAGTTTTGGGCCCGCTTCTTTTTAACATATTTATTAATGACCTTGTAGGGGGCATAGAGAGTAGAATTTCAATATTTGCAGATGACACTAAACTCTGCAGGGTAATCAATACAGAGGAGGACAATTTTATATTACAGGAGGATTTATGTAAACTAGTAGCTTGGGCTGATAAATGGCAAATGAGCTTTAATGGGGATAAATGTAAGGTCATGCACTTGGGAAGAACGAACAAGATGTATAATTATGTGCTTAATTGTAAAACACTGGGCAAAACAGTCACTGAAAAAGACCTGGGTGTATGGGTGGACGACAAACTCACATTTAGTGGCCAGAGTCAGGCAGCTGCTGCAAAGGCAAATAAAATAATGGGATGCATTAAAAGAGGCATAGATGCTCCTGAGAACATAATTTTACCTCTATATAAGTCACTGGTGCGACCACACTTAGAATACTGTGTACAGTTCTGGTCTCCGGTGTATAAGAAAGACATAGCTGAACTGGAGCGGGTGCAGAGAAGAGCGACCAAGGTTATTAGGGAACTGGGGGATCTGCAATACCAAGACAGGTTATTACATTTGGGGTTATTTAGTTTGGAGAATCGAAGGCTTAGGGGTGATCTTATTACAATGTATAAATATATGTGGGGACAATACCAAGACCTTTCTAATGATCTTTTTACTCTTAGACCTGTGACGGGGACAAGGGGGCATCCTCTACGTCTGTAGGAAAGAAGGTTTAAGCATAATCACAGATGCGGATTCTTTACTGTAAGAGCAGTGAGACTATGGAACTCTCTGCCATATGATGTTGTAATGAGTGATTCACTACTAAAATTTAAGAGGGGACTGGATGCCTTTCTTGAAAAGTATAATATTACAGGGTATATACACTAGTTTCCTTAGTGTTGCGTTGATCCAGGGAGCTAGTCTGATTGCCGTATGTGGAGTCGGGAAGGAATTTTTTTCCCCAATGTGAAGATTACTGTTTGCCACATGGTTTTTTTTTGCCTTCCTCTGGATCAACATGTTAGGGCAAGTTAGGATAGGATATGGGTTGAACTAGATGGACTTAAAGTCTCCCTTCAACCTTAATTACTATGTTACTATGTTACTATGTAACTATACCTTCCACATACCAGGAAAACCCCACCAGACCGTCTTGGAGATGCACTAGCCCAGTTGTCTGCCATAAAACAATTTAGAACTTATCAGAGTTCCTTACATTTGTCCATTTTTTCTGCTTCTAATAAATCAACTTCAAGAACTGATTTTTCTGTTGTCAAACACATCCCACCCCTCACAAAGGGTATTTTCACCAGATAAGTTAACATTATTGGGACAGTTTGTGGTTGAAATGGTAACAAGAATTAATCATGAACTAAGAGTAGAAGCCTCCACTTTTTACTGCAGTCCTGGAAATCTGATAACAAGTTTCGGTGAGTCACAAATATTTCCTTTAGAGATCATTTCTTAAATTGGAAAAGAACCCTCTGTGAGAAAGTAAACTAAACAGCAGTTGATGGAAATATTCCTGATAATATATTATTGGCCCTAAAGGGAATTTTATGGACTTGTTAAATGAAATTTTGTACACAATTACATAACCAGTGATACAGGGAAGTGTGGCGTTTACTGGTTACACAATTACTGTACAGCACATGGTAGTCCTCTAACGTAGCTGTACCCTGATGTATGGTATGTATAACATTTTACAATCATAGGATTTACATTCTGAAAGTTCACTCTTCGTCCTTCACTCTGCACTGGGACTTTCAGCTCTGACTAGATGACGTGTGCGGCGATCAGGGCTGCCACTAGGAATTTGGGGGCCCCATCGTGGCAAAATTTTCGGGGCCCCCTTGAGACTCTGCCCAGACTCCACCCAGCCTCACCTCCACCTCTCAAACTGTCCACAGCCCCACCGCTCTCTCTTGGAAAAGCTCCACTTCTCACCAATCACAAATTAACAGTTCCCATCACCAGATCACACTTATAGCCAGCAGATTTTGCTTTGGCCAAAAGATTTTTTTAAGCCGCCACCATAACAGGGTAGACACTTTTGGCCAGGCCCTACTCTACTGTAACCTATTAAATATTTTTTAAAATATGCAATACAATTTAGGTATATTTTTATTTATTTTTCAATTTTTAAAATGACCAATAATATCACATACAAGGAACAAATACCACCGCACCATGTCTAGACCACATATTACCACCACATAGCGACCTATAATACCACATACAAGGAACAAATACCGACACCATGACCAGACCATGTATTTCTACCATAGTGACTGAATAATATCACATACAAGGAACAAATACCACCGCACCATGACCAGACCACTTATTACCACCACAAAGTGACCAAATAATAGCACATACAAGGGACAAATACCACGGCACCATGCCCAGACCACATATTACAATATTATTGTATAGTGTCAGTGTAACACACTAACTCAACAGTGACGTCTCTAGGTGAAGTCCTTCATCCTTGCTTTTCATCTTTCATCCAGCACAAATCAACATCACGTCTTCCAGCCAGGACTTGTCTCTGCAGAAAATAACACAGTTATCTAGAGCTCCGCTTGCAGAACACATTACTTATTTTTACCCAACTTCTACATTACACCACATGAAGAAAAAATGGCGACATAGTGTCGCTCTACACAGTAACAGGACCACGCCCATTTAAAACAGTATCCTCAAAAAATTAAATACATCACTGCAGTAATAATATCCCTTAATTAGCCCCTATGGTAATAATATCCCCCATCCTGACCCCCGTGTGTCTCACTCCTGGCTTCAGCTTTATGTTCTCCCATCCCACCCTCAAGAGTATCCATTCTGCCCCATATGATCTCCCCATCTGTCTCCATCATATCCATCCTGCCACATGATCCTATGCGATCTGTCTCCAACCCTTCCCCATCTGTCTCCAATCATGCCTGTTTCTCCAATCATGCCCCAGTGTCTCACATTCTGCCCCCTCCTGTGTCTCACTGTCACATTCTGCCCCCATATCCAGCATTCTGCCCCAGCGTCCAGCATTCTGCCCCCAGACCGGAGTAGCAGATAGCAGAGCTACTCCAATCTGTCAGACTGGAGTAGCAGATAGCAGAGCTACTCCGGTCTGTGCGCCCGCCGCTCTGCCTCCACCTCCCGCCCTGCAGTGCACGCTGGTATCTAGGGTAAACATCAGGTTTCTAAGAGCCCCGCGGCTCTTAGAAACCCGATGTTTACGTTGGATACCAGCGTGCAGCGTCGTTCATCGCTGGCTCCCGCTGCCACACGCAGCAGTGCGTGCTGGCCAGCGGGAGACCAGCGATGAAAAAATGGCCCAGGACGATCCAGCACGATCAGCGATACCCGGCTGTGTGTAACGGGGCCTTTAGTCTTGAGCGTTACCTTTACTTCACATTTTGACAATCATACCATAACCTTTCTGGATACACAGGTTATACTAGATACCAAGGGTCACATGTTACTGATTTGTATACAAAACCTACCGACCGTAATTGTTTATTACATTTTTCTAGTTGTCATCCGAAACACATAAAAAAATCCTTACCTAAGTCTCAACATCATAGAGTGAAGCCGCGTTGTCTCTGATTCTCAAACACAAAGTATCAGACATGAAGAAATGAATAATAAATTTCACGCTAGGGATTATCCAGATAATATCATTAAATCAACACTCTGCAGGAGCACAGAGTAAGGGTACCGTTACACCTAGCGATGCACCAGCGATCCCGACTAGCGATATGACGCGGTCAGGATCGCTGGTACATCGCTAGGTGGTCGCTAGTGAGCTGCCACACAGGCAGATCTCACCAGCGACATCGCTGGGGTCGGGGGTCGCTACTTACCTGTCAGACGAGGCGATCCTGACGTCCTCCCACCCGGCACCACACGTCGCTCGTCGGCGCCACAGGAAGCGCCGCAGGAAGTGACCGACGAGGAATGGTCCAGGAGCTTCTCGCGCGATCAGCGATAACCAGCGGGGGAGCCGGTCGGAGGTAAGTATCACATGCAGCGATATCGCTAGCAATATCGCTGCTACGTCACAAAATCGGTGACTTTACAGCGATATTGCTAGCGATATCGCAGTATGTAACGGGGGCTTAAGATCTCTAAGAGAGTAGCCTTCAACAGCACAAACCATCCCTTTATGCCCAGTATACACCGGGGTATCATGAAACACTAAACATTACTTGGGAAATGTTACAGTACTGCAGCACAGGGCTAGGGTAGGAGGGGGAAAACAGACCCTGCACTGTGACTAGGCTGACACGCTGCGATGGAGTGGGCGACCCATTCCTTGCGAATAGACCCACCGACGATCGTAGGTTAATCTCAAGCGAAGACCTATAGATAGGGGGAAGGGGGTCCCTGAAAGATCTAACGACTGGGTACAAAAACGGGTCACCTCCTAATAGAAGACAAAGAGAAGGCTGCAGAAGCAAACTGAAAACAGAAACTAAGACTAGCAGAACCAGAGGTCCCAGAACTACACTAACTAAACAGACAGAAGGCAAAGCAAAGCTCCTAGCCAGAACTCAAGCGGATTAACACTGTGTCCAGCAAGGAATGGGAGACAGGTGCAGGTTAATAAAGGGTGATACAATCCCCTGACCCAAGACAAACCCAGCACCAGAGGAAAAAGACCAGCAGCCAGAACATTACAAGAAAATGGCGGATAGTCACAAACTGAACAGATTCTAACAGGAAATCCTTACCCACCATTACTAAATTTCTAGCTCCACCACTAAAATGTAACAAAAGACCTGATAATCTCAAAAATGTCCTTGTATGCGTCAATAAAGGCCCAAAGACAACAGAACTAACACAGAGTACAGGTGAGTAAAAGTGTTTTTACTTTATCCGGGGCAGACATGGGGAGTCGGAAGTGGTTTCCCTAGCAGTGGACAAACCCTTAAAACATGAAAAATTTGCAATTTTCACACCACTGGTGCGCTTTTTAGATTATAACTTTAACTCATTTGAGGAAGCGTGTGCATCACTTATTGTGATTAAAGGATCCTTTGTACAGAGACGATAGTCCATATACTAAAGAGTAGAAGCACAAGGGAGGGCGAAACGGCCGTCGTCTGACTTTTTCTTCCCGTTCTGAAGATGTTTTAATTTGTCACATTAAAGATTGGATTTTAGAAACAGTGAGTGCCACCCTTTTTTCTCTTTAAAACACTGGGTGCAGAATTATTAGGCAAATGAGTATTTTGATCACATCATCCTTTTTATACATGTTGTCCTACTCCAAGCTGTATAGGCTTGAAAGCCAACTGCCAATTCTGTAAATCAGGTGATTTGCATCTCTGTAATGAGGAGGGGTGTGGTCTAATGACATCAACACCCTATATAAGGTGTGCTTAATTATTAGGCAACTTCCTTTCCTTTGGCAAAATGGGTCCGAAGAAAGATTTGACGGATTCTGAAAAGTCAAAAATTGTGCGATGTCTTGCAGAGGGAAGCAGCAGTCTTGAAATTGCCAAACTTTTGAAGCGTGATCACCGAACAATCAAGCGTTTCATGGCAAATATCCAACAGGGTCGCAAGAAGCGTGTTGATAAAAAAAGGCGCAAAATAACTGCCCATGAATTGAGGAAAATCAAGCGTGAAGCTGCCAAGATGCCATTTGCCACCAGTTTTGCCATATTTCAGAGCTGCAACGATACTGGAGTATCAAAAAGCTCAAGGTGTGTCATACTCAGGGACTTGGCCAAGCTAAGGAAGGCTGCAAAACGACCACCTTTCAACAAGAAATGTTGCGCCCCTGAGGCTTCAGTCGCCACAGAGGTACTGCACCTTCTCCTAAGGTGTAGTGCCCCACCATCCAGGTAAGGTGGGAACTCCTGACCACGCTCCACACCTGCATTCCACACACAGGATAGTTCAGTGGGGCCACCTAACAGCTTCAGGCTGGGGGTTAGCAGAGCACCCCTCGTGGAACCCTGCTTCGTAACACGAGATGTGCTGGGAGGCGGGTGGAGTTAGATAATATAAAAGAGAGGGAAAGTGTAGGATTTGAGTTCAGTCTGGGAGAGACCCAGAGAGTTCAGTCTGGGAGAGACCCAGAAGGGGTCAGTCTGGCGAGAGACCCAGAGAAGAGAGCAGGCTGACAGCAGGTCAGCCTGAGAGGAGCTCAAGGCGGAGGAAGGCAGTCAGACAGGAGAGTCTGAGGACTGGTCTTAGTGGAACGATCTTCTCAGGGAAGGAAGAGAAGGAGAAAGAGATGTAGACTGAAGACTACAGATTCCATAAGAGAGAGATAGAACAGATCGGAACGAAAGAGAAGGAGAACAGAGAGGAGGAGTGGATTGGATAGGAACCCTGCCTATAGGTTCTCAGCGCAAAGGCCGGGGCCCGGTCCCCGAGGTTGATTGGATCTTTATATCCGGCAACAGACACCGGAGGAGTAGTGATCCGCTAACGCCTTACTCCCACCATAGACTTGGGACACAACAGCGAAACGGATAGAGAGCCGGGACTCAGGAGAGGAGTCCCCGAAGCAGGCTACAGCTGTCTGTCATACAAGTAAAGACTAGGAACACCTAGAGAGAGGCATTCCAGGGTAACTAAGTACTGGAGTGCTTCGCACTTAAAGGCGCATTTGAGGAGTCGCTCAGTGAAGGTACATATTGGCGGAGTGTGGAAGGGAGAGTCCTGTCCTGTCTGCAGGTTGGCTGGAGCCCTGACCTGGAGAACACAGTACGGAGGCAGGCAGTTGTGTGAACTGCAAACAGTGAGTAAAGCTTTGTAACCGCATGCTCTGGTGTCCTCCAGTTATTCCCGCATCGCTATACTTGGGTAACAACATCTACACCATCCGGTGCCTCTCCTCATCCATTGCACCTACACTGCCCTGGGACTACAGCTCCACCTGTGGGGAGCTATACCATCTCTGCTGCACCACACCATCAGTCCCAGAGGATCTGTACGCAGCGTTGGCTAACAATTCACTTGCCAAATACCACGGGTGGTGTCACAAACTATACCTATAAACTCTAACACCTTTAACACCACCGCCATTGATATTGAGCGCCCAGGGCCGCGGACCGGGTCACCGCTGCTGTGACACATTCCCCTGACACCGGCCTGGTACCGAGTACCCCCACTGCCCTGGGCGAGCCGCGGGGCGTCCCAGAAACATAAGATAAAACGTCAAGACTGGGCCAAGAAATATCTTAAGACTGATTTTTCTAAGGTTTTATGGACTGATGAAATGAGAGCGACTCTTGATTGGCCAGATGGATGGGCCCAAGGCTGGATCAGTAATGGCCAGAGAGCTCCACTCCAACTCAGATGCCAGCAAGATGGAGGTGGGGTACTGGTATGGGCTGGTATCAAAGATGAACTTATGGGACCTTTTCGAGTTGAGGATGGAGTGAAGCTCAACTCCCAGACCTACTGTACTTGCAGTTTCTGGAAGACACCTTCTTCAAGCAGTGGTACAGGAAGAAGTCGGTATCGTTCAAGAAAAACATGATTTTCATGCAGGACAATGCTCTATCACATGCATCCAAATACTCCACAGCGTGGCTGGCCAGTAAAAGTCTAAAAGAAGAAAAAATAATGACATGGCCCCCTTGTTCACCTGATCTGAACCCCATAGAGAACCTGTGATCCCTCATAAAATCTGATATCTACAGGGAGGGAAAACAGTACACCTCTCGGAACAGTGTCATGGAGGCTGTGGTGGCTGCGGCACGCAATGTGGATCGTAAACAGATCAAGCAACTGACAGAATCTATGGATGGAAGGAAGGTGAGTGTCATCGTAAAGAAAGGTGGCTATATTGGTCACTGATTTTTTTTAGTTTTGCTTTTGAATGTCAGAAATGTTTATTTCTAAATTTTGTGTTGCTCTATTGGTTTACCTGGTGAAAATAAACAAGTGAGATGGGTATATATTTGGTTTTTATTAAGTTGCCTAATAATTCTGCACTGTAATAGTTACCTGCACAAACAGATATCCTCCTAAGATAGCCAAATCTAAAAAAAACCCCACTCCAACTTCCAAAAATATTAAGCTTTGATATCTATGAGCCTTTTGGGTTGATTGAGAGCATAGATGTTATTCGATAATAATAAGAATCCTCTCAAATACAACTTGCCTAATAATTCTGCACATGGTGTATATGGAAATATGCAATTGTTCATATCGGTTGGCACTCGTGAATCCGTAAGGGCGGTGTATTTGACGAGGTGATCACACGTAGTGGATATTTGGGCTCAGGTGTTGCAGCGGTGCAGGATTTTTTCCCTCTGCAGTATTGATTCCTTTGTACAGAGGTTTTATCTGTAATTATAAATCTTCCTCTGATGATAATGACCCAGCTGAAAACTATGTCTGAAAACACAGCAAGTAAAAAAAAATAGCTGTCAGGGGGAAAAATTCAGATAAATAAGGCTATGTTCCCACATTGCATTTTCGCGGCATTTTTTTAATACTTTTATAAAGCATATTTTAAACCCTTCACCCTGATGACTGTTTCCACCTTCCTCACCAGGCCAAATTTTATCATTCTGACCAGTGTCACTTTATGTGGTAATAACTGGAACGCGTCAACGGATCCCATTGATTCTGAGAGGGTTCTCTCGTGACATAAAGTGTTTCATGATAGTGTTAAAATTTGTTAGATATGACTTGCATTTAGTTGTAAAAATATCAGAAATTTGGCAAAAAAATTTGGAATATTTTGCAATTTTCAAACTTCTAATTGTTATGCCCTTAAGAGTTATGTAACACAAAATTATTAATAAATAACATTTCCCATCTGTCTACTTTACATCAGCACAATTTTTGAAACAGAATATTTTTTGTTAGGAAGTTATAAGGGTTAAAAGTTGACCAGTGATTTCTCATTTTTACCACAAAATTTACAAAACCATTTTTTTAGGGACCACCTCACATTTGAAGTCACTTTGAGTGGTCTATATGACAGAAAACACCCAAAAGTGACACCATTCTAAAAACTGCACCCCTCAAAGTGTTCAAAACCACATTCAAGAAGTTTATTAACTGGTCACCTCATTGACGTCACCGCTCGCAGAGTGAGAACTAGCTGGTGAGGAATATAGGGTTTATTAATTTTTATTTTACAGTAATAAATGGGAAAAGAGGGAAGGGGAGTATTTATTTAAAATAAAGGAGTCTGTGTCTTTCTTTCAAATAAAGGACTTGATTGTGGCTGTACATTTTTTACAGCATGACTATGAGGTTAGTAATGGGGGAGATGCCTCTCCATCACTAACCCCTGGGATTGATGTCAGCAGCCATAAAACAGCTGACATCAATCACACAACTATTACCCCACTTGCCACCACACCAGGAAAAGTGCAAAGAGCCAGGCAAAGAAAAAGAATTGGTGTATCTAATAGATGCGCCATTTCTGGGGCGGCGGGCTGTTATTTTTAGGCTGGGGAAGGCAGATATCCATGGCTCCTTCCAAGCCTGAGAATATCAGCCCCCAGCTGTCTGCTTTACCTTGGCTAGTTGTCAAAAGTGGGAGGGACCCCACACCATTTTTAACTAATAAATTATTTAAATTATTAAAAAATATGGTATGGGTTCCCCTCTATCTTTGATAACCAACCATTATAAAGCTGACAGCTGAGGGTGGTTGCAGCCCACAACTGTCAGCTTTACCTCCACTGGTTATTAAAAATAGAAGGGAACTCACACCAATTTTTTATAATTTATTTATTTATTTCACAGGCACCGGCTGATGAATGCTCTCATCAGCCTTTCCTGTTCTCACTGCTATCAAAGAGAGAAGTGGTCTCATAAGCTGACGCCTGTGACCAGCGATAACCTTTTTACCACTGATCAGAGCTACTGACGCACACACTGTCTTCAGTCTGACAGCATGGGTGTCACAGCACTCTGACTGGCGGTAAAAAATTTACCCCAGATCAGAGCCGATATTTCTCGTGCTTTCACACAGAGGACATCTTGGGAAACACCCAATGTTCGGGATTCCATACCTGAACAGTAACACAGACTTTCTGGAGAGGTTCATGTTCGGAGTCCATGCATGGGCACTGGGAGTTAGGTACGGACCCGAACTTTACCGTTCTGGTCCACCCATCACTACTAGTAAGAAGTCATAGTCAAATATCTTTTCAGATTATAATGTGTTTCCTAACATGCATGCAGTGTAATTTAACCCTTTAATAACCACTTAGATATGTTTTGACAGCTATGTTCTGCATTGTTGTAAAAAATAATTTTCCAAGGAGAATCATATCTGTGTAGAGGATTGTGTAATCACAAGTTGGTTGCCCTGTAGAGAAAGAATGATTTTTTTCTTTTTTACAGTTTCTGACCCGGGGTATTTTTATACAAAGTGCTCACTGATAGTCACAGGCTTTATTGGTCCCCCAAATTATTTTACATCTGTCAACAGGTAAAATTAATTGTGACGACTGTTACATCATCAAGGCAGTTTTTACTCTACCTTAAGCTGCTATGACATTCCCACTTCTACTGGAAAATTGTAGTGTTAAAATAAATAAAAAAAATTAAAAAAAAAAAATTATATTATAACTTTTATGTAACTACTTAAATCAGAAAAAGTTAAAAATTAAACAAAATAAAGATTAAAAAAAAATATACAGGATATCATACACAATTAAAACCCCCTAATCTCCCCATCCTTCTACCAACGCAGCCCCATCGCTATTCCACAGAGTCATGTTATATATCGAAATGTAAATGGTAGCAGACACATTCTATTTTAATTCCACATGTAATTGAAAAAAAAATATATATATATATGTAATTGTTTTACACTTACTCTCAAAGAACACCCCACAGTATTCATTAAAAAAACCTAGGAAACTACGTGTGAAAAAAATGATGAAAAAGATAAAGTCCAGTCCAAAAGACATAAAAACTACTAATAACTGTAACTAGCAAAAGTAGTAAAAAAAAGCTAAAAATTAACCAAACTATGTGTTGTAGTAACGGAAACCACTGATGAGGAAAAGCCAGATATAATTTATGACTACAATAATTGTGAAAACACCGGGAACTTTTAGAACATGGGACTTTTGACTAACCCACATATCAATACTAACATTATAACATAACTGGAAAAACAGTAACAGGTCCAACAATCAGCGTGATTATGTCATTGCATTTACTGTATATACAACACTTTGATCTTCTCCAGCAATTAATGGGTTCAGGGCAGTGTAAGAAGATAAAAAAATATTTTACTTAGCCATAGCCCCAAACACAGTATGATGCCCCTAAGATGACCCATACCACAGTATGATGCCCCTACAATGACCCATACCACAGTATGATGCCCCTACAATGACCCATACCACAGTATGATGCCCCTACAATGACCCATACCACAGTATGATGCCCCTACAATGACCCATACCACAGTATGATGCCCCTACAATGACCCATACCACAGTATGATGCCCTTACAGTGACCCTATAGTATGAAGCCCCGACAGAGATCCCTCCACAGTATGATTCCCCCAGTGACCCATACTACAGTATGATGCCCTTACAGTGACCCTATAGTATGAAGCCCCGACAGAGATCCCTCCACAGTATGATGCCCCCAGTGACCCATCCACAGTATGATGCCCCCACACACTATGATTCCCCAATAGGACCCCCCACAGTATAATGCCTCAACAGTCTCCCACATACGATACAATGCCCCCACAGTTGCACACAGTATGATGTCCCAACAGTGACCCCCCATACAATATGATGCCTCCACAGTGACCTCCAAAGCAAGGTGCCCAGACTCGGATCCTCTTCACAGAGTGATGCTCCCACAGATTATGAAGCCATAATAATTCCCTCCACAGTATGATGCCCCGCAGCTCCCCCACACAAAGGATAATGCTCCTACAGCTGCGCACAGTATAATGCCCTGACAGTGACCCGCTTCACATTATAGTGACCCCACAGTGATCTCAAAAGTATGATGCCTTGACAGTGATCCCTTTCACAGTGTGAAGCACCCACAGTGCCCCCACACATTATGAGGACCGTATAATTTCCCTTCAGTATGATGTCCCAACAGTTCCCCACACACAGTATAAGGGCCCTCACAGTGGCTCCCCCTCTCTATGCGTCCTTCAGAGTGACCTCTCCACGGTATGATGTCCCCTCATAGTATGATGCTACCACAATGAATCCCACAGTATTGTGCCCCCAAAGTTACCACACACTTAGTATGATGATCCCAAAAGTATGATGCACCAAATGTAATCCCCTGCACAGTGTGATGCTTTCACAGTGCTCTCACACATTATGAGGCCTTTACAATGCCCCCCACAATATGACATCCAAACAGCTCTCCTCTCACAGTATAATGGCCCCCACACTATGATGTCCTTACAGTGACCCCACCACACTATGATGGCCTCAAAGTTCCCCCCATGCAACACTATTGCCAGCTCACCTGCAAGGTTTCCTTCCCCCTCCATGCATGGACAAAGGGATACTCACTGCTCTTACACCGCTGCCTGGTTACCGATTGCTGGCATGTCTCCTGTGCTTGCCGCACTTTTTGGTGGCGTGCCTAGTGTGCTTGCGCAAGTGCTCCACCATTCTAAACTGGGTGGCACATGAGCATAGTAAAATGCTCTTAGGAATAGCTGGGAGGCATTTACTATCAGAGTACACCTGCAAGATGACTCCCTGCCAGGGTTCTGAACCTTCTCCCCTGGACCATGGTGCCAAGAGCCTGAACCTGCTGCCCTGGTTCATGTGCGACCAGTTTCTGAACCTACTCCCCTTGTCCATGCTTAGCCAGTTCTTGAACCTGCTTCCCTGGTCCATGTGCGACCAGTTTATGAACCTTCTCCCCTTGTTCATGTAGGGTTGAGCAGGTTCACAGGATGCAGTGATGAGACACTAGACGACTGATGGTTTGCAAAATAACTTTTATCTAGCTTTAGCCACTGGGCTTGTCTGAACAAACATACAATTAAGAACAAAAACAAACAGTCCACGCAGGGACTCAACAATCTTATCCAAGTTCTAATGCCACTTATCCTTCCAGGGACTGCTGCTTTCGTGAGCGTGGCCGCGTTGAGGTCGCTGAGGCGGCTGTCCTGAAGTCTCTCTTCCCCGGGAAGGAATGGGGCTCAACAGGCCCTGAAGAAAGTGATGATGGTGGGGCGCAACAGGCCCTGAAGAAAGCAATACCGTTGGGGCGCAACAGGCCCTGAAGAAAGCAATGCCGTTGGGGCGCAACAAGCCCTGAAGAAAGCGAGGCCGTTGGGGTGCAACAGGCCCTGAAGAAAACGCTGCCGCTGGGGCGCAACAGGCCCTGAAGAAAGCGATGCCGTTTGGGCGCAACAGGCCCTGAAGAAAGCGATGCCATTGGGGCGCAACAGGCCCTGAAGAAAACGCTGCCGCTGGGGCGCAACAGGCCCTGAAGAAAGCGATGCCGTTGGGGCGCAACAGGCCCTGAAGAAAGCGATGCCGTTGGGGCGCAACAGGCCCTGAAGAAAGTGATGGAGGTGGCGCGCGGTGATGACGCAGTTCCCCAGATGACCCGTAGCCATCCTTTATCAAGGAGTCTCTCCCAAAGCCAGGGTAGCGAGCCTTTTATCTCGCCTGAGACAAGGTGGAGTATCTTCAGGCCGGTGACTGCCGGGTCGGCGTGATGGGGGAAGGCTGGGGGGAAGTGCCCAGGCCTCTGTGGCCTGGTTACGGGTACTCACGGCCACAACCTGAGGTAAAGTTCCTCTCTCACCAAGGCGGGGGGTAGCGGGGATGATTCTATCAGAACGGGAGCGGGGAGCAGTCTCTGGGAACAGTCTCTCACGTCTCTCTTGTCGGTAAATGTCTAGCTTTCTCCTCACAGGCTCCTCTCGATGGCCCTGCAAGTCACCCTGCGTCCTGCCTTCACTCTCTCTCTTCCCCAACTGCCACTTCAGCGCGTCCCCTGCTCCTTTTACCCTAGCCCCGCCCCCTGTCGCCCTGACAACTTCAGTCGCATGTCTCCCTTTGTAATCCTCCTGATGTGATTCCTTCAATAACTCTGATGGCGGTCCCCTTGGTTCCGGCCCAATCACTATGTGGGGGTCCTACTCCCCACATTCATGCTTAGCCAGTTCTTGAACCTGCTTCCCTGGTCCATGTGCTATCTTTTCCTTAACCTGCTCCCCTGGTCCGTGTGCAGCCAGTGGCTCAACCTGCTCCCATGGTCTGTGTGCGGCTAGTGCCTGAGCCTGCTCACCTGGTCCGAATGCAGTCAGTGCCTGAAACCTTGCCCACAGTTGGGCAAATCATACTGTGCACACGCGAGAGGCCATTTAAATGAGCACGCGCAGCTACTCTACGTGAACGCAGGAATAACCAGAAAGAAATGCGTAGTGCAAGACAGGAGAGGGGGAGAGAAGGAGAATAAGCCCCGCCCATCGGACCGCGGAGATTTACATACACCGCAGAAGAGCTAAAAATGGTATTTATGCATCAAAGGTGGGGAGTCAGGGGGTATCAAAAGTACTGCTCTAATGCTTATGTGACACTAAATTGAAGGATATCTTTATATCATATAAAAAAAAATGAGTGACAGGTTCCCTTTAAGTTAAAATTTCCCTCCCAAATACTGGGCTGAGTGACAACACAAACAACAAAAAAAAAGACATAGATCAAGACGAGTACCTCCACAAAACAATTAAACTCATGGACCAATGGAATCCCCGATGGAAGAAAACATTTTTTCGCAACCTGTAGAATAAATTTTTTTCTGCATCTTTCTCCTTTATTTGTTGATGCAGTTACTCCCCAAGAATCCAGATCCTGATCAGTGTTGGTGGAAGGAGAGGGGGTGCTGCACTATGGACACCTCTGGTGCAATGAAGCTGGGTAATGAATTTTCAGACATTTTTCTCCAGACTTTATTGCGCTGGTCCTGTGCTATCCTCAGTGCCAGGAAGAACAGGCTGCTGGGTTCACAAAAATGTATCAATGACAGTAACACCGATAACCGGTGCGATCATTAAGTGTATTTTGCCATCTAGTGGACAGTTACTACATTACACACTATAACATAAAGGGGTGTTGGGTGGTTTGTAACACCGGAGACTCCCTGGATCAGGATTCTCATCTATTATCCTGGTCAGAAATGCCTGTGCAGAGCATTCCTCGCTCTAGAGGACACAGATCAGTTTCATTACCATCCTCCATAAACAGGGCTGCCATTAGGAATTTCAGGGACCCATACTGGCAAAATTTTCGGTGCCCATCAAGACTCTACCCAGGTTTCACCTGTGCTCTGCCTCCACCCCTCGAACCTTCCACAGTCCCACCGCCCTCTCTTGTAAAATGCCACGTCTGTACCACATCCTCACCAATCACGCATTAACAGTTCCCATAGAACACCAGATAAAACACGTAGACAGCAGCTTTATTTTTGGTCAATAGATTTTTTAAGCTGCCACCGCAACAAGGTAGACTCTTTTGGCTGAATCCTAATCTACTCTAAATTATTAAACATTTCTTAAAATATCCAATACTCTTTTTAGATATATATTTATATATTTTTCTTTAAGGGAATGTAGCACATACATTTTTTTAAATGACCAATAATACCACATACAAAAGACAAATGCCATCACACCATGACCAGACCACATATTACCACCACATAGTGACCAAATACTACAATACTGATCATTAATTAAAAACAATACTAATATTACTGTAGAGTCTTATGGTCAGTGGAGTCCTCTCTCTCTCCTGTAGAGTGTAAGCTCTTATGGTCAGTAGGATCCTCTCTCTCCTGTAGAGTGTAAGCTCTTATGATGAGCGGTGTCCTCTCTCTCCTGTAGAGTGTAAACTCTTATGGTCAGTGGGGTCCTCTCTCTCTCCTGTAGAGTGTAAGCTCTTACGGTGAGCGGTGTCCTCTCTCTCCTGTAGAGTGTAAGCTCTTATGGTCAGTAGGATGCTCTCCCTCATGTAGAGTGTAAGCTCAAATGGTCAGTGGGGTCCTCTCTCTCCTGTACAGTGTAAGCTCTTATGGTCAGCAAGGTCCTCGCTCTCCTGTAGAGTGTGAGCTCTTATGATCAGTGAGGTCCTCTCTCCTGTAGAGTGTAAGCTCTTAAGGTCAGCAGGGTCCTCTCTCTCCTGTAGCGTGTACGCTCTGAAGGTCAGCGGGGTCCTCTCTCTCATGTAGAGTGTACACTCTTATGGTCAGTAGGGTCCTCCCTCTCCTGTAGAATGTAAGCTCTTATGGTCAGTGGGGTCCTCTCGCTCCTGTAAAGTGTAAGCTCTTATGGTCAGCAGCGTCCTCTCTCTCCTGTAAAGTGTAAGCTCTTATGATCAGTAGGATCCTCTCTCTCCTGTAGAGTGTAAGCTCTTATGGTCAGCAGGGTCCTCTTGCTCCTCTAGAGTGTAAGCTCTTATGGTCAGTAGGACCCTCTCCCTCCTGTAGAGCATAAGCTCTAATGGCCAGTGGGGTCCTCTCTCTCCTGTAGAGTGTAAGCTCTTATGGTCAGTAGGATCCTCTCTCTCCTGTAGAGTGTAAGCTCTTATGGTCAGCAGGGTTCTCTCCTGTAGAGTGTAAGCTCTTATGGTGAGCAGGGTCCTCTCTCTCCTGTAGAGTGTAAGCTCTTATGGTCAGTGGGGTTCTCTCTCTCTCCTGTAGAGTGTAAGCTCTTATGGTCAGTGGGGTCCTGTCTCTCTCCTGTAGAGTGTAAGCTCTTATGGTAAGCGAGGTCCTCTCTCTCTTTCTTTCTCCTGTAGAGTGTAAACTTCTACGGTCAGTGAGGTCCACTCTCTTTCTCTCCTTTCCCCTGGATGTATATTGCGAGCATAGAATCATAGAATGGTAGAGTTGGAAGGGACCTCTTGGGTCATCTGGTCCAACCCCCTGCTCAAAGCAGAATTTACTAAATCATCCCAGACAGATGTCTGTCCGGCCTCTGTTTGAAGACTTCTATTGAAGGTGAAGTCACCAACTCTCGTGGCAGCCTGTTCCACTGATTGATCACCCTCACTGTCAAAAAGTTTTTTCTAATATCTAATCTGTGTCTCCTCCCATTCAGTTTCATCCCTTTGCTTCTAGTAACTCCTTGTGCAAATGAGAATAAAGATGATCCTTCTACAATGTGACAGCCCTTGAGATATTTGTAGACAGCTATTAAGTCTCCTCTCAGTCTTCTTCTTTGCAAGCTAAACATTCCCAAATCCTGCAACCTTTCCTCATAAGACAGGGTTTGCAGACCGGTCACCATTCTGGTCGCTCTTCTCTGAACTTGCTCCAGTTTGTTGATGTCTTTTTTAAAATGTGGCACTCAAAACTGGACACAATATTCCAGATGAGGTCTGACCAAAGAGGAGTAGAGGGAAATAATGACTTCACGTGATCTAGACTGAAAGTCCTTTCTTCCTGCTGCAGTTAGGCTGTATAACCAGCACTGTCCAAAACGGAGAACAACCCAAACAGTGAACTGATAGATCCAAAGTTGTGACAGTCCGGTTACATTTTTTTTTCCCCCGTATATGTACCTACCTACTGTCAATGTAATGCCTTTATGCATCTGTATCTGTACTTGTTCCTGCCTTGCTACTGTAATGCTCTGAATTTCCCCATGGTGGGACGATTAAAGGATTATCTTATCTTATCTTATGCTTCTGTTAATAAATCCCAGAATTGTGTTTGCCTTTTTTGCTGCTGCATCACACTGTTGACTCAAGTTCAGTCTGTTATCTATTGGTATACCCAAGTCTTTTTCACATGTGCTGTCACTTAGCCCTATTCCTCCCATTCTGTATATGCTTTTTTAATTTTTATTGCCCAGATGTAGTACTTTGCATTTTTCCCTGTTAAAAACTATTCTGTTAGTTTTTGCCCACTGCTCCAGTTTATTTATATCTTTTGAATCCTCTCTCTTTCTTCTCTAGTATTAGCTATCCGTCCTAAGCTTTGTGACATCAGCAAATTTAATCAGTGTACCCTCAATTCCTTCATCTCAATCATTTGTTGAACAATGCAGGGCCCAGAACAGAGCCCTGTGGAACCCCACTTGAGACATTCTTCCAACTGTATGTGCAGCCATTTACAACCACTCTTTGGGTCTAATCAATAAGCCAGTTAAGAATCCACCTAATAGTTGCCTTTTCCATTCCATACTTAGTCATTTTTTCAATAAGGATGGTGTGAGATACTTTGTCAAATCCTTTGATGAAGTCAAGATATACTATATCTACAGCATTTCCCTGATCCACCTAGTCAGTGACTCTGTCATAGAAGGAAATTAAGTTAGTCTGACATGACTTATTAGATACAAACCCATGCTGACTCTGTTTAATCACTTCATTCTTATCCAGGTGCTGACATACATGTTGTTTAATAATTTGTTCAAAGATATTTCCTGGTATAGAAGTCAGACTCACCGGCCTATAGTTGCCTGGGTCCACCTTCTTCCCCTTTTTGAAGATAGGAACAACATTTGCTCTTCTCCATTCTTCTGGGACTTCTCCTGCTCTCCAAGAATTTTCAAATATTATGGAGAGTGATTCAAAAATTTCTCCTGCTGTCTCCTTCAGTACTCTGGGGTGTAGTTACAAGCCGTCCATTTATTGTAATTTTATTCACAGCAAATTAAATTTTTTGGGAAAATTCAACGAAGTTGGCAAATTTGAATTTTAAAAGATCAGTTCATCTCTAGTGGAAAAGTAATTATGTATTTTTAATGCCATATATTACAAGTAAATATATACAAGTGCAAATCCCCTTCGCACAAAGGCAACAGAAAAAAAAAAACTTGGATTTTCCGGATTTTGAAAATATTTGTCCAATTTTCAGTTCTTCACTGAATAACAATTTTCTTATAGGTAAAAAATTAAACAACAAACAAACAAAAGAGAGCGACAAATAAATTAATGCTTTCATTCATGTACAAAAGGTATAGGATTTTGTGTTCTATAAAGGTTTCATTGATGGATGTTTGGTCTTGTCTGTTGAGTTCCTTTATATTCTGTAAAGTCACCGGCTGTGCTGTATATGGTATTGACTTTTTCAGTAAAACTAGCGTATGGCTCCACTTCTTCAATCTAATGAGAAAAAAAAGAGATAAAAAGTTCCATAAGTTATTGACACAAAAATATCCAATTAAGCAATGTACGGAGTTGTTTTTTTATCCTTTTAATTTTTTCCTCCCTTTCTTCCAAGACCTATAATTTTGTATTATTTTCCCATCAGCATAGACATACAAGAGTTTGTTGTTTGTAAGACAAGTGGCAGATGTGAATATTATCATTCATTTTACCACATTCTGGGCTAAAGAAAAAAACGAGAAAGAAAAACTGAAATGTTGCCTTTATTTTTGGGGTTTCTTTATTACAACATTAATTTTGTGATAAAAATAACTTTCTAATTATTTTTTTTTCATAAGCGTTACAGGAGGATATTTTTTGTAAGACAAACTTTTCCTTTTATAGCTACCATTGTCAGTCAGTGATTTTCTGATTTCATTTTATTCCATTTTGGAGGGGACGCGACGTAACATAAGCAACTCAATTCTGACATTTAATTTTTTTTCCTATTTCTATGTTCACCACATGGCATAAATATATTAATATTTTATTATTAGTTTGGATAATTAAGCAAATAGTGATTGAGGTATATATATATATATATATATATATATATATATATAAAATCGTTGTTTGCTTAGTTATTTATTATTATTTTATTATTATCATTTATTACTTTATTATTCTGGATAATTAAGCAACCTGTACTACTAATATCTAAATGGTATTGTTTGCTTAATTATCCAAACTAATATATATATTTTTTACACTATATGTTTAGGATTACCGTACATTTTTATATACTCATTGCTGTTTTTATTATTTTTAATTAATACTCTTAATGGTGTTGAATCTACAGTTATATGATTGCTTGATTGGATACGCAATGCTGTAGCCGACGTGTAAAACATGATAGACAAGGAATCAGGATGCATTCAGTTGGCCCATGGCTGTAATTACAGCCCACCAGCATCCCCAATCCCATCACGGGTAGGGATGAGCGAGCATACTCGTTAGGATTCGGTACTCGGCGGGTAATGTGGTACTCGCGGTACTCGAATCCTGGCGAGTATTTCACTACTAGCCTCGCAATATTTGGCACAGCCCGCACAGTCCCCGCACAGCCCTGCACAGCCCCCGCACAGCCCAGCACAGCCACCGCACAGCCCTTCACAGTCCCCGCACAGCCCTTCACAGTCCCCGCACAGCCCAGCACAGTCCCCGCACAGCCCAGCACAGCCCCCGCACAGCCCTTCACAGTCCCCGCACAGCCCTTCACAGTCCCCGCACAGCCCAGCACAGTCCCGCACAGGCCAGCATAGTTCCGCACAGTCCCCGCATAGCTCGGCACAGCCCCCGCACAGCCCTTCACAGTCCCTGCACAGCCCACACAGTCCCCACACAGCCCTTCACAGTCCCCGCACAGCCCACACAGTCCCCGCACAGCCCAGCACAGCCCAGCACAGCCCCCACACAGCCCTTCACAGTCCCCGCACAGCCCAGCACAGTCCCGCACAGTCCCCGCATAGCCCGGCACAGTCCCCGCACAGTACCTGCACAGCCAACACAATCTCGCACAGGCCAGCACAGTCCTGCACAGCCCGGCACAGTCTTCGCACTGTCTCCGCCCATTACTCGCATTTCCCATAGACTTACATTGGACTCGCTACTCGTTACAAGTACCCGAGTATTAGGAGGTACTCGTAACGAGTACAGCGAGTCCGAATGCTACACTACTCGCTCATCCCTAATCACGGGTGTAGAGGATGGATATCAAATTTGACACCTCCAATTCCTACCCTCTGAAATGTGAATGTCATGATTGACAGTGGCATCTAAGAGGTTAAAATGTTGCAACCGGAGCTAGCTCCGATCACTCTTGGGTATCAACTGTATTACACAGCCTGTACCTGAGCTATATGTCTCAGCTCCTGTACCCATCCATCACACTCAGGGCTCATGCACCTTGGGGACCTCGTACAATGGTCTCTTCAAGTTGACCAAAAATAATTTGGAAATGTGAAATTTAAAGTCTCAGTGGCTTACAATGTGTGATGATTAGTTAGAAAATTACAATTCAGGCCAATGGTCTTTCAGATCTGCGACTTTTTTTCACCCTTCAATGCCATAAAGCCTTTTCAGCTATCTTTTATACAAACTGTGACACAGCCAGTGCGCTATGCCAAAATTCCTGAATTTGAGTAAAATACAGTGAAACATTCTGATAATAAATAAATTCTTACCGTGCCGGGATTTTCTTGCATGGTGGGACTGTTGGTATTCATGCTGAGACAAGTTCTGGAGAGCAGAAAATGATGGTGATTTTTTGGGGAGGATTTTTGGATTTGGTCATAGAAATTTCCAGACAGGTGTCAAAAGTTGTGTGCTATAATCAGGGCTTACCACCTATCCATAAGGTGTTCACTGCTGATCATTTGGGGTCCTACAACTTCGTAACCCTTGAAATTATGAGATTGGGGGCCCTCAGTTTTCTGGCAACAGTGCTCAGTTGTGCACTGATAGTTAATGGAAATAACCAAGTACAGAACCCATCTATATCCATAAGACTCATCCAGATGTCCGTGCCACTCGGTAAAAGATCGGACCGTAATGCGCGGCCTGGCCGTTGCTTTCTTGACTGGAGCATGACAGCTTTGTGTATTTCCATGAGACTACGCAAATTGTTTTTTCAAGGAGGAAGAGGATTTGAGCTCTAGTGCCTCCTATTGGATTTGCAATCCTAAAAGTCAACATCGACCCTTAAATAAGCTTCGTCACATGAACTAAGATAAAAGCCAATTCAGAATCTCAATTTGCAAACACGTGTTTCATGGTGTTGCCCCTCATCAGTGCAAAGCATAAAATCTGATTTGGCTGTATGAGAGGCCTCTGACTGGCATTTGATGGGTAACATTTCTCTTTGTGGAGAGTGACATGCCTGACATGCCAGGGTTGCCACTGCAGAGCAATTTACTGTAATGCTCAGATGGAGACATTTTACACTGTGTCTGGCCTTGGTGTCTGAAAAGTGTTGTCTATCAAAGAGACCAAGAGGAGCACCAAGTGACTTGTGTGCTCCATCAGGGTGTTATGATAGTGTAGCTGCTCACTCGGGATAATAGGTAAATCTAAATTCTCCAACTGACATTGCTGGTTCATGTATATAACAGTTCCACCTCTCAATGTGTCTGGGATGCAGTTACTGACAGGTCAGGCATCTAACCTAGTACAGGTGCCTGCTGAAGCTATCAGTACTTTGATTGACAGCTTAGCCATCCAGTCTGGTGCAAGGTTGTGCTGAGCTGTCAGTGTTGATTGACAGCTCAGCCGTCCAATCTGGTACAGGGGCATGCTGAAGCTGTCAGTACTTTGATTGACAATTCAGTCATCCAGTCTGGTGCAAGGGCATGCTGAGCTGTCAGTGTGTTGATTGACAGCTCAGCCGCCCAATCTGAGACTGGGAGGCGCACTGTTATATTATATTGCTTCCATTTCCTAAAAAGAAACATAAGCTAGGTGCAGA
Source organism: Dendrobates tinctorius (assembly GCF_039654945.1). Taxonomy (NCBI): domain Eukaryota; kingdom Metazoa; phylum Chordata; class Amphibia; order Anura; family Dendrobatidae; genus Dendrobates; species Dendrobates tinctorius. The sequence goes on along the minus strand of NW_027361722.1, from coordinate 16,687,269 downwards.
GCAAAGAACAGAAACAGCAAAGAGATAATCCCTAGCTGGAAATACCCTGACTGGCTTTAAACTACAGCAGAATGGCTGAACATCCAAATAAAAATATCACCAGCAGGAAATGCCAGCAGGGGGACAGAATATAAAGCCGCACCCGAAAGGTGATAGGGCAGACAAATGAAAACACCTGTTTTATGCCAAACAGACTGCAGACTAAATAGCAAAACCTAAACACCAGGAAAAAGGTATGTCTGCTGTGGCTCAGGGTATAGAGTAGCCAACCATAAAACAGAGGCTCAAGGGTTCAAACACAGGAGCATGACACAGGGTTTCCTTAAAAATGCTGTTTATCTGTACTCATGATAAGTGTGCTCCTAATGGAAGGACCCCCAGTTATCAGCAACTTATCACCTATAGTACGCTTTTGTAAAGTGATTGTTTGTGATTATGGCACAAGTGTAAAAGAGACCCAAAGGAACTAGACACTTTCGGGCTAAATTTTGTTATTTGCTCAAGAACCTTTACATTGATGACCTATCCTTGGGGGAGCGACAGCCGGTTCTCCTGCCAATTAGATGTCGATATTATCAGTGCCATGTATCAAGGGTGATGTTTGACTGCTAATTTCAATAGCTAAACCAAACTAGCCGCCTTATTTGAGATACATCTAAACCTTTTCATTGTCCCCTAAGGAGTCTCTTTAATAAGCATCTTTGTATCAATCTTATACTAAATAGCTAAGAAATATTAGATTTCAGGAGACAAACCTGATATATGATCGCTGCCACAACAAAAGGATCCCAAGAAATAGCACAAAGATTAATATTAAGCTTACGCTTAAGATTAAGATTAATTGATTTGCTTCGGCACCTTTAAAAAAAAACAAGAAGAAAAGTAAAAATAGAATACGAAATACATCTGCATTAGTAGTTTTCAGTGCCAACTCATGCAACCTAAGCTTTAACCCCTTTACCCCCGAGGGTGGTTTGCACGTTCCTGACCGGGCCAATTTTTACAATTCTGACCACTGTCCTTTTATGAGGTTATAACTCTGGAACGCTTCCATGGATCCCGGTGATTCTGACACTGTTTTCTCGTGACATATTGTACTTCATGTTAGTGGTAAAATTTCATTCATATAACTTGCGTTTATTTGTGAAAAAAATGGAAAATTGGCGAAAATTTTCCAACTTTGAATTTTTATGCCCTTAAATCACAGAGATACGGCACACAAAATACTTAATAAGTAACATTCCCCACATGTTTACTTTACATCAGCACAATTTTGGAACCAATTTTTTTTGTTTGTTAGGAAGTTATAAGGGTTAAAATTTGACCAGCGATTTCTCATTTTTACAACACCATTTTTGTTTTTAGGGACCACATCACATTTGAAGTCACTTTGAGGGGTCTATATGATATAAAATACCCAAAAGTGACACCATTCTAAAAACTGCACCCCTGAAGGTGCTCAAAACCACATTCAAGAAGTTTATTAACCCTTCAGGTGAGTCACAGAAATTTTTGAAATGTTTAAAAAAAATGAACATTTAACTTTTTTTTCACAAAGAAATGAATTCAGATCCAATTTTTTTTTTATTTTACCAAGGGTAACATGAGAAATTGGACCCCAAAAGTTGTTGAGCAATTTGTCCTGCGTATGCTGATACCCCATATATGCAGGTAAACCACTGTTTGGGCGCACGGCAGAGCTTGGAAGGAAAGGAGCGCCGTTTGACTTTTTCAACGCAAATTGGCTGGAATTAAGATCAGACGCCATGTCGCGTTTGGAGAGCCCCTGATGTGCCTAAACAGTGGAACCCCCCTACAAGTGACATCATTTTGGAACATAGACCCTCTAAGGAACTTATCTAGATGTGTGGTGAGCACTTTGAACCCCTCAAGTGCTTCACAGAAGTTTATAACGTAGAGCCATAAAAATAAAAAAAATCATATTTTTTTACAAAAACGATCTTTTTGCCCCGATTTTTTTATTTTCCTAAGGGTAACAGAAGAAATTAGACTCCAAACATTATTGTGCAATTTGTCCTGAGTACGCTGATACCCCATATATGAGGGTAAACCACTGTTTGGGCACATGGCAGAGTTCAGAAAGCAAGAAGCGCCAGATTTTACTGTTATGGTTTGCAGGTGTCATGACCCACTGGGAGAGCCCATGAGGGGCCAAAACAGCAGAACCCCCCCATAATTGACCCCATTTTATGAACTACACCTCTCATTGAATTCATGTAAGGGTACAGTGATCTTATTGACACCATGGGTGTGTCACTACATTTTTACCACCAAAATGTAGTTTTTGTCAAAGATTTTACATTTTCACACGAGAAGTGGGTAAAAATGGCAACAAAATTTGTCCTACAATTTCTACTGAACGTCACAATACCCCATATGTGACTATACAGTGCTACTTAGCCATGTGGAGAGACTCGGGAGGAATGGAGCGCTATTTGTCTATTCAAGTGAATGGGTCTGTGAACATTTCAGTGTGTTTCTACGGACCATGTGTCCATGGGCAAAACATGCTGACATGTCCATTTTTTAATGTCAGCACGGGGCACAAAACATCCAGCATACGTGCATACGAATAACCCACATGGATGTTATCCATGTGACACGCATCGGTGCCAGGGAAGAAGCGTTATAGTAAGCGCTGTTCCCCGGTGCCGGGTGCTGAACACGGCTCACATCATTCTCCCCTGCTCTGCCGGCGATCGGAGCAAGCAGGGGAGAATGATGACAGTTAAATTTAAGTAATAAAAGAGATAGCAGGAGGCGGCGGCTGATGGGACTATTACTTCCATCAGCCTACCCCTGCTGCTGCTAATAACAGTGACAGCAGGATCTGCTGCTTGTGCACTGTAAATAAATATAGTAATTAAAAAAAGAAACGGAGTGGGTTCCCCCTATTTTTTTTTATAACCCGCCAGACAAAACTCACAGTTGGGGGTTGGTATTCTCAGGCTGGCAAGCTGGTGGTGGGCTTGATGATGATGAACAATAGAAAGGTGACATCAGCCCCACAAATATGAACCCCACTTCAAACCGCTATAGGGCAAGTGGGAAGAGCCAGGCAAAGCACCAGAATTGGAGCATCTAATAGATGTGCCTTTTCTGGCCAGCTGCGGGCTGCTATTTTTAGGCAGGGGGGGGTCAATACCCATGGCCCCTTACCATCCTGCAGGGGTAGGCTGATGGGAGTAATAGTCCCCTCAGCTGCCGCCTGCTGTTTCTTTTATTACATAAATGTAACCTCATCATTCTCCCCTGCTCGCGCCAATTGCTGGAAGAGCAGGAGAGAATAATGAGAGCTGTGTTCAGCACCTGGCTCCGGGGAACAACGCTTATTGTACTGGAAATAGCAGGACGTGTGAAAGAGGCGTTATAGCGGGTTTTTATGTTTGGCAGCTGTCACACACTAAAAGACTCTTTTTATTGCAAAAAATAGTTTTTGCATCATCACATTTTGAGAGCTATAATTTTTCCATATTTTGATCCACAGAGTCATGTGAGGTCTTATTCTTTGCGGGACGAGCTGACGTTTTTATTGGTACCATTTTCGGGCACATGACTTTTTTTTATCGCTTTCTATTCCGATTTTTGGGAGGCAGAATGAACAAAAACCAGCGTTTCATGAATTTCTTATGGGGGGGCATTTATACCATTCCATGTGTGGTAAAATTGATAAAGCGGTTTTATTCTTCGGGTCAGTACGATTACAGCGATACCTCATTTATATCATTTTTTTAATGTTTTGGTGATTTTATACGATAAAAACTTTATATAAAAAATAATAATTTTTGCGTCACTTTATTCTGAGAGCTATAACTTTTATATTTTTCCGGTGATGGAGCTGTATGATGGCTTGTTTTTTGCGGGACAAGATGAAGTTTTCAGCGGTACCACGTTTATTTACCGTATATACTCATGTATAAGCCGAGATTTTCAGCACTTTTTTAATGCTGAAAATGACCCCCTCGGCTTATACACGGGTCATTGTGCAGAATGCCAGCAAGGGAGGGGGAGCGGCAGCAGGAGCCGATGGCTGGGACATCATACTCACCTTCCTCGTGTCATCGCTGAACATCCCTGCATCCTCCGTTGTCCCAAGGTCTGCAGCTTCTTCCTGTGTTGAGCAGTCACATGGTACCGCTCATTAAGTTAATGAATATGGACACGACTCCACTCCCATAGGCGTGGAGGCATATTCATTACCTTAATGAGCTGTACCATGTGACCGCTCAACACAGGAAGAAGCTGCCGGCCCCAGAGTATGTAGGGACGTTCAATGATGGTACGAGGAGGGTGAGTATGATGTAGGAGGATGGGGGGAGCATGGAGGAGGACGAGGGGAGCACTGAGGAGGACGGGGGAAGCACTGAGGAGCACGGAGGAGGATGGGGGAAGCACAGAGGAGGATGGGGGAGCACAGATTAGGATGGGGAGCACTGAGGAGCATGAAGGAGGATGGGTGAGCATGGAGGAGGATGGGAGGAGCACGGAGGAGGACTGAGGAGTATGGAGGAGCACAGAGGAGGACGGGGAGGACAGGGAGCTGAGCCATACATAGAAGGAAGGGACAGGGGAGCCGAGCCATACATACTGGGAGGGGGGAGAGCAACACAGAGCAGGACAGGGATGAGGGTACAATGCATACCTGGTTTATACTGGAGTCAATAAGCTTACCCAGTTTTCCGTGGCAAAATAAGGTACCTCGGCTTATACTCAGGTCGGCTTATACTCGCGTATATACGGGTATATCCGTCTTTTTGATCGCGTGTTATTCCACTCTTGTTCGGCGGGATGATGATATATCATTGTTAGTGTTGAGCATTCCGATACTGCAAATATCGGGTATAGGCAGATATTCGCTGTATCGGAATTCCGATACCGAGTACTGATATTTTTTCAATATCGGACTTTTTTTCTACAGTGGCGGAGGAATACAGTGCGGAAGGATACCTACCTACCGTCATTGTATTTCTGGGGCCCTTAGAGAGCGGTCGCATCAGCTGATGCTGCTGTTCTCCACGGGAGATCGTCGTGGGACTACTACTGTCCCATCATTGGCTAATGTGTCAATCACTGTCATTGTAGCAGGCATCGCATCGGACGATGCCTGCACACACACAAGACCCCCAGCAGGCCCATATAGACCCCTGAGAGGCCCATACAGGCCCCGGCAGGCCTTCACAGGGCCCCCGGCAGGCCCGCATAGACCCCCGAGAGGCCCGTATTTGGCCCCGGCAGGCCCGCACAGGGCCCCGGCAGGCCGCATAGACCCCCGAGAGGCCCGTACAGGCAAGTCTGATGTCCCGGTAGATGACAAAGAGACCCGGGACACATGGAAGGCCTCAGGGGTGGCAAGATCGCCAGGTCTGAGAAGGGACCCGTGGGAGACAGCGGGAGCGGAAGTTAAAGTGGAACGCCACCATGTGTCGGCAGGCGTCTCCGCTCTTCGCTTAAGGAGGCTATTCTGAGCACAAAAGGCGCAGGCCCGAATGTATTTTTTAACATCCCGAGCCCTGTGCGGCCACCAGTAAGACCCTGCCAGGAGTTTTGTGGTCTGCATATAGCCACAGTGACCACCCCTCCTGGACGTGTGTGCCCAGGCAAGAATCTTCGGCTGAAGGTGGGGAGGAACAAGGGTCTTACCTGGCGGTACAGAATTTGGCCGTTGCGGGGCACTGTTGTTCTGAGACACCGCGTGTTGACAAATAAGACCGCGACTGGAGTCTTGTGCCGGACACGCCTGGAGAATGGCGCAAGACACCTCCATGGGCTCGGGGGGAGGAACCTCGGGCTCGGGTAGTTCCAGAGGCTCAAAAAAATTGGGAGCCGGAGTAACCTTCCGTTTGGATTGAGCACGCTCCATACCGCGCTCCGAAAAACGGAGGTCAATGCGGCTGGAAATGGCAATCAGCTCTTCCAAACTGGCAGGAACCTCTCTAGTGGAGAGAGCATCTTTAACATGCTCCGCCAAACCTCTCCAAAACACAGGGATGAGGGCTTTATCGGACCACTCCAGCTCGGAAGCCAGTGTCCGAAAACAGATGGCATACTGACTAACCGAGAGAGCACCCTGAGTCAAAGCAAGAAGCTGAAGTGACCCGTGTACCGAGGAAGATCTGCTTAATAGCTGTTAGAAAGTGAGCAGCGGTCCAGACCTCTGGGTCACCACACTCCCATAGTGGCGTAGCCCACTCCAACGATTTGCCCGACAGCAGGGAAACAATAAACCCCACCTTGGCCCGTTCCGTAGGGAATCGCGCAACCAGTAACTCCAGCTGAATGGAGCGCTGGCTGATGAAACCCCTACAGGAGGCGCCATCGCCAGAAAATTTATCTGGCAACGGGAGGCGGGTAACTGTCGGCGCAGGGGAGGACGTGGACATACGGGAAACCGCGTCTGTGATTGCCTTTACAGCAGCTTCGGTGGATTGTGCAGCTGAGAGAGCCCTCTCAAGAGTGGCCAGCTGGCACTCAAGCTGCCGAATACACTGTAAGAGTTGCTGCTGTTCTGCCATCACTAGCCAGATCCTGGCGCTAGTATAATGTTAGGAACGGCGGAACGCCCTAAATAAAAATAAATAATAAAGTGCCTTCACCGCTCGGGGTCCACCGTGCAGGAGGTGTAACAACCGCTGCTGAGTGATGACAGAGGAGCAATATGGCGGTATGATGCACACGGGTTCAACTTCACCCGGAGTGTGCAGAGCGGGCTCTGTTAACACACAGAGGTGCCGCAACATAAACATACAAAACACTGAACCTGTTAGTGACACAGGCTTCAGGTAAATGCACACATGGTATCTGGTCACAGGAGCAGGACCCAAGACAGGGGAGCTGCGTCCCTCTAGACCTACCGTGTGTGCGACGTCGCTGCTGCGAACGCCAAGAAGCGCTGCAACTGCAGCGCGGCGTAGGACACTGCCGCTCGACGACAAAGCCAGATAGCAAGCGCGATGTCAGACGCTAATGTAGAGGTGCGGTGTGCACAGTGGCTTAATGCTTGCCACTGACAGGCGCTGACTGCTAAACTAATTCCCTATCACCATGCGTAATATCAGAGGGAAGGGGTTTCAAATGAGTCAGTCACCAGAATCATACATCCGTCATCATTCACACATAGCAAGTACAGACTATACTAGCGCATGGCGGAACAGCCATGCGCGCCTTTTATAGTAGCCGGGACCTTCTGCACGCTTCCAGATCTCTGAGACGGACCAATGAGAACTGGAGCGGGACCTGAGCACATGACTCCCGATCTCCAATGGGAGATCGTCCCATGAGCATGCCCAGTAAGAGGACAGAAGGACTTAGCCTCCGGAGAGATTTGCTGCAAGGCAATCTCCTCTGCAATCTGCAGTGGAAAAATAGGAGAGTGCAGAATGTGAGGATCTGGATCCCTGCTGAGTAAGCGCAGAAATCCGACTCCTAACACATAGTCAAGTGTCACATATAATAAAGAAAAAAGAAATGAAAGATACGGAACAGTTGACAAACCTATAAGTGGACGACCACGGAAATCTTCCTTCAAAGTTGATTACATTATTAAGAAAAAGTCAGTATCTGATGTCCATAAATGTTATGTACAGATTTCACATGAAATGAACAAAGAATATGGGTTCAAAGGGAGTCACCAAAGTGGGGGCGACAGCTAAGAGCAGTAGGGTTAAATCCATGAGTTGCATTCAAAAAGACTTTCATCTCTGCAAAGAATCGGAAGGTTCCGACTTGCGTTTGCCAAAGAACATAGCCAATGGAAAGAGGCAAATTGGTCTAAGGTGTTGTGGTCAGATGAATAAAGCTCAATCTGTTTGGTAGTGAAGGAAGAGCTGTATAACGCCCAATAGGAAAATGTAATGATGTAAGGTACCAAACACCTACAGTGAAACATGGTGGTGGCAATGTCATATGTTATGATGAGTCACCGAAGGAGGAAAAAAACAAAATACCAGCTAAGTCCAGAAAAACCAGAGAGGTTGGCAGCTATCGGATTGCAGACCCCTGGACCTATCCACAACAACTAGCAGTAGTTGTGGGGGGTTCCTACGGTGCCCTAGACCCCTCGATCACAGCCGGAGAACTAGATAGCCTAAAGACGGAAAGGGGAAAAACTAAACTGCCCCAGAGCAGACCCCAAAGCAATAGGCAGCCCCCAACATATAATGACGGTGAAGCAAGATGAAAACACTAACACAGATAGAAAGATAGGTTGAGCAAATGATGGGGCCCAAGCTAACTACATAGGACAGGATAGGAAAGCTGCTGTCTGCCATCCGCAAAAACCCTATCAAAATGAGCCAACCGACTGATAGGAAAAACAGGCCCTGAAGTCGCTAGGCTTCAAAAGACTATATCAGCACTCAGGTATATTCTGAAGACAGAGCAAAAGATCAACAGATCAGAGACAAAAATGGAATTCAGCTCACCCCCGGCCGGGGATGGCAGAACTCCCAAAAAACAAGGCAAAACAAAAACAAAACTGAAGAGTACAAAGCAGAGCAGAAAAACTTAGCTTTGAGATGCAGGAATCAGACTGGTCTCCAAAAATCCAGCAGGAAAATCACCAGCCAGGAAGAAGGGCGTCGGGAGCCTTATATCCAGTCCTCAATTCCAGCCACCCAGTCATCATCTAGCTGCCCAGGTGTTTGATAATCAGCCTCACTACCTTCCTTCACCAGAGGAGGGAGTTCATCAGACCTCAATGGTGAAGGGAAAAATGAACTCACAACAGTACCTCCCTCTTGAGGAGGGGTCACAGAACCCTCATCCATGCCACCAGGGCGATACGGGTGAGCCCGATGAAAGGCATGCACCAATCTTTCGGCATGAATATCAGAGGCAGAGACCCAGGAATTATCCTCCTGACCATAACCCTTCCACTTAACCAAATACTGGAGTCTCCGTCTAGCCAGACGGGAATCCAGTATCTTCTCTACCTCATATTCCATGTTACCTTCAACCAATATAGGGTCAGGAGGTGCCACCACAGGAACTACTGGTTCAACAAACCTCTTCAACAAGGACTTATGAAACACATTATGAATTTTAAATGTGACAGGAAGAGCCAACCGAAAAGAGACCGGATTAATAATCTCCAAAATCTTGTAAGGTCCAATAAATCTAGGCTTAAACTTAGGAGAAGCCACCTTCATAGCGATATTTTTTGATGACAACCAAACAATATCACCCACCTTAAACTGGGGACCAACGGTCCTACACCGGTTGGAAAACCGCTGGGCCTTTTCCTGGGAGAGAGACAACTTATCCACTACTTGGTCCCAGATCTGGTGCATTCTCTCCACCACAGTGTCAACACCTGGGCAGGCAGAAGGCTCCACCTGCCCTGAAGAAAATCGAGGGTGAAAACCAAAGTTACAAAAAAAAGGAGACATCAAAGTGGCAGAACTAGCTCTATTTTTTAAAGCAAATTCGGCCAAGGGCAAAAATGAAACCCAATCATCCTGATCGGCAGACATAAAACATCTCAAATACGACTCCAAAGTCTTGTTTGTTCTCTCCGTCTGCCCATTGGTCTGAGGGTGAAACGCAGAGGAGAAGGACAACTGAATTCCCAGCTTGGAACAGAAAGTCCTCCAAAATCTAGACACAAACTGAACTCCTCTGTCAGATACAATGTTCTCAGGAATCCCGTGCAAGAGAACCACCTGTTGCAAAAACAAGGGCACCAACTCTGAGGAAGATGGCAACTTAGGGAGTGGTACAAGATGGACCATCTTAGAGAATCTATCACAAATCACCCAAATAACAGTCATTCTCTGAGAGACAGGCATATCAGAGATAAAATCCATTGAAATATGGGTCCATGGCCTCCTGGGCACCGGCAAAGGCATCAACAAGCCACTAGAGCGAGAACAAGGTTTAGACCGGGAGCAAGTCCCACAGGACTGCACAAAATTCCTGACATCATGAGACAAGGCGGGCCACCAAAAAGACCGACTCACCAGATCTCTAGTGCCAAAAATACCTGGATGACCAGCCAATGCAGAGCAATGAACTTCAGACATCACTCTCTTCCTCCACTGGTCAGGAAAATACAACTTTCCACTGGGACAACGCTCAGGTTTGTCCTCCTGAAACTCTTCCAGAGCACATCTCAAATCGGGCGAGATGGCTGAAAGAACTACCCCCTCGCCTAAGATGGTAGCAGGCTTAGTCACAACAGGAGAATCAGCAAGGAAACTCCTAGAGAGGGCGTCTGCCTTGACATTCTTAGTGCCCGGAAGAAAAGAGACCACAAAATCAAAACGTGTGAAAAACAAGGCCCACCTAGCCTGTCTAGGATTCAAGCGCTTGGCCGACTCCAGGTAAATCAAATTCTTGTGGTCAGTAAGGACCACGACTTGGTGTTTGGCTCCCTCCAACCAATGTCTCCACTCCTCAAATGCCCATTTCATGGCCAACAGTTCCCGATTCCCCACATCATAGTTACGTTCGGATGGGGAGAACTTTCGGGAAAAGAAAGCACAAGGATTCATTTTAGATGTCACAGGATCTTTTTGGGACAACACCGCTCCTGCACCAATCTCAGAAGCGTCCACCTCCACCTGAAACGGGAGTGAGACATCAGGTTGCCGCAAAACCGGAGCAGAAGTGAATCTTCGCTTCATCTCCTGAAAGGAAGAAACAGCCTCCGGAGACCAATTCAGCACATCAGCACCCTTCCTAATCAAATCCGTCAATGGCTTGGCAATACCTGAAAAATTAGCTATAAATTTCCGATAAAAATTAGCAAAACCCAAAAACTTCTGGAGGGCCTTCAAAGAAGTGGGCTGAACCCAATCATAAATGGCCTGTACCTTGGCCGGGTCCATTTCAATAGTTGACGGAGACAAAATAAATCCCAAAAATGAAATCCTCTGTACCCCAAAAAGGCATTTCGATCCCTTGACATACAGGGAATTCTCCCTCAAAATCCGGAATACAGTCCGAACATGTTCCACATGAGAGTCCCAATTCTTGGAGAAGATCAAAATATAATCAAGATAGATAATCAAAAATGTATCCACAAAGTCACGGAATATATCGTTCAAGAAGCACTGGAAGACAGAAGGGGCATTAGTGAGCCCAAAAGGCATCACCAGGTACTCAAAATGTCCCTCCGGGGTATTAAACGCCGTCTTCCATTCATCCCCATGCTTAATGCGAATAAGATTATATGCCCCCCTGAGGTCAAGCTTGGTAAACCAGCAAGCACCTTTAACTCTGGAGAATAGATCAGAAATCAGGGGTAACGGATACTGATATTTAACAGTAATTTTGTTGAGGGCACGATAGTCAATACAAGGCCTTAATGAACCATCCTTTTTAGCCACGAAAAAAAACCCAGCACCTAAGGGTGAAGAGGATGGTCTAATATGACCCTTCTCCAATGCCTCCTTAATATAGGATCGCATAGCCTCGTGCTTGGGTACAGATAAATTGAAAAGCCGACCCTCGGGGAATTTACACCCCGGGTTCAGCTCAATTGCACAGTCATAACTCCTATGAGGAGGCAAAGACGCAGACTCATTCTCACTAAATACATCATAAAAGTCAGCCAAATAGTCAGGAACATCAAGCGACTGGGGAGAGGTGGAGAAAACAGGAGCATCACTAAGGGCACACCGACAACCCCAACTCACCACAGACAAAGATTTCCAATCCAGAACTGGATTATGGATTTGCAACCAGGGAAACCCCAGAACAATGGTATCATGCAAATTATGCAACACCAAAAATCTGCAATATTCTTGATGGTCTGGGGCGACCTGCATTACCACCTGGGTTCAAAACTGAGGTTTATTCTTCGCCAAAGGAGTAGCATCAATATCCCTCAAAGGGATAGGCGTCCGCAGAGTTGTCATAGGAAATCCACAACGTTCAGCAAAATCCAAGTCCATCAGGTTAAGAGCTGCTCCTGAATCCACAAAAGCCTTGGCGGAAAATGTGGACAGGGAGCAGATCACAGTAATTGCCAGAAGAAACTTAGGTTGAACACCACCCATAGAAAACGTGTGTGCACAACGTTTCTCTCGTTTAGGGCAGACAGAAATAATATGCGAGGCATCTCCACAAAAAAACACAGCTTATTACGCCTTCTGAACTCCTGACGTTGCACCCTAGACAAAACTCTATCACATTGCATAGGTTCAGACATTTGTTCAACAGGTGGCAACATCTCTCGTGTAGTTTTGCGTTCACGTAAACGCCAATCCACCTGAATGGCTAATGACATAGAATCGTCAAGACCAGAGGGAACAGGAAATCCCACCATAGTATCTTTTACAGTTTCTGACAAACCCTTCCGAAACAGGGCTGCCAAGGCACCATCATTCCAGGTAGTAAGGACCGCCCACTTTCGGAATTTTTGACAGTACAACTCTGCCGAATCCCGACCCTGGCTTAATGCCAACAGGGTCTTTTCAGCCTGATTAATAGCATTAGGTTCATCATACAACAACCCCAAGGCTTGAAAAAATGCGTTCACATTATTCAGAATAGGATCATCAGGTTTCAAAGAAAACGCCCAATCCTGAGGATCGCCGCGCAGCAAAGAGATGACAATTTTAACCTTCTGCGCGGAGTTCCCCGACGAGTTAGGCTTCAAGGCAAAAAATAATTTACAATTATTCTTGAAATTCAAGAATTTAGACCGATCCCCAAAAAACACATCAGGAGTGGGAATCTTTGGTTCAGCAGCATGTGAATAAGCAAAATAGGCGGAAATTCCCCGCAATTCAGCAGCGAGCTGCTCCACACGATCAGACAATTGCTTCATCTCCATTGAGAGAAAAATTCCCCCTAAGGCCTCAGAGATATAGAGGAAAAAATATGCACACAAAAAAAAAAAAAATTCTGACCCTTTTTTTTTTTTTTTTTTTTACAATTCTCTCCTGCTATTGAGTACCCTAGGATCTGCGGTATGGCTGGTGATTCTGTTATGATGAGTCACCGAAGGAGGAAAAAAACAAAATACCAGCTAAGTCCAGAAAAACCAGAGAGGTTGGCAGCTATCGGATTGCAGACCCCTGGACCTATCCACAACAACTAGCAGTAGCCGTGGGGGGTTCCTACGGTGCCCTAGACCCCTCGATCACAGCCGGAGAACTAGATAGCCTAAAGACGGAAAGGGGAAAAACTAAATTGCCCCAGAGCAGACCCCAAAGCAATAGGCAGCCCCCAACATATAATGACGGTGAAGCAAGATGAAAACACTAACACAGATGGAAAGTTAGGTTGAGCAAATGATGGGGCCCAAGCTAACTACATAGGACAGGATAGGAAAGCTGCTGTCTGCCATCCGCAAAAACCCTATCAAAGTGAGCCAACCGACTGATAGGAAAAACAGGCCCTGAAGTCGCTAGGCTTCAAAAGACTATATCAGCACTCAGGTATATTCTGAAGACAGAGCAAAAGATCAACAGATCAGAGACAAAAATGGAATTCACCCCCGGCCGGGGATGGCAGAACTCCCAAAAAACAAGGCAAAACAAAAACTAAACTGAAGAGTACAAAGCAGAGCAGAAAAACTTAGCTTTGAGATGCAGGAATCAGACTGGTCTCCAAGAATCCAGCAGGAAAATCACCAGCCAGGAAGAAGGGCGTCGGCAGCCTTATATCCAGTCCTCAATTCCAGCCACCCAGTCATCATCTAGCTGCCCAGGTGTTTGATAATCAGCCTCACTACCTTCCTTCACCAGAGGAGGGAGTTCATCAGACCTCAATGGTGAAGGGAAAAATGAATCTACTCTCTGCATACAATTGATGGAAATATGAGTGATAACATGTGCAAGGATATACTGGAGAATCTAATGCCGCCACATGGTAAATCCAAAGTCGGCAGGGGCTGGAAATTCCAGCAAGACAATGATCCTAAGCACACATACAATTTAGTCAAAAATTGGTCAGAAAAGAAAAAAATGTCTATTTATTGCAATGGCCAAGCCAGTCTCCTGATTTACACTCTATACCATAGAGCACCTTTGGGAAGAGTTAAGGCGACAAGTTGGGGCCTGTACTCATAGCAATAAGGATGAACTTTTTGCAGATTTGTAAATGGAATGGAGCAAGATTCCTCAGGATGTCTTATACCCGAGTGGTTTCAATGCTTCGTCAGTTGGTGCAGTATTAAAGCAACAGATTATGCTACAAAACACTAAGTTATGGCATTGTAAGCAATTAATTATTCTCTATATTGTGATCAATAAATTGTACATACAAAACTTTCAGTTTTCTTTCAGTAAATGACCGTACCGATATTCTAAAACATTTTGATTAAAATGAAGGTCTTATATGATGACAACTTCATTCATTTTCAATTTGTTACAGTACTGCAGCACATGGCTAGGGTAGGAGGGGGAAAACAGACCCTGCACTGTGACTAGGCTGATACCCTACGATGGAGTGGGCGACCCATTCCTTGCGAATAGACCCACCGACGATCCTAGGTTAATCTCAAGCAAAGACCTATAGATAGGGAGAGGGGGGTCCCTGAAAGATCTAAGAACTGGGTACAAAAACGGGTCACCTCCTAATAGAAAACAAAGAGAAGGCTGCAGAAACAAACTGAAAACAGAAACTAAGACTAGCAGAATTAGAGGTCCCAGAACTACACTAACTAAACATACAGAAGGCAAAGCAAAGCTCCAAGCCAGAACTCAAGCTGAGTAACACTGTTGTCCAGCAAGGAATGGGAGACAGGTGCAGGTTAATAAAGGGTGATACAATCACCTGACCAAAGGCAAACCCAGCACCAGAGGAAAAAGACCAGCAGCCCGAACACTACAAGAAAATGGCGGATAGTCACAAACTGAACAGATTCTAACACAATTTATCACCAGGAAAATGGCCTCACAACAACCAGACAGACACTTTAAAAAATGCAAAACGTTTGGTTGCCATTATATATCACGTAGGAAAAAAAACATATTTGTGGAAAATGACAAATTATTTAGGAAACCAAGAGTCATTGTATCCTAAAAAACATACAAGGCTCACGTTACAGACAAGTAATGGTTCTTATAGATCTGCCAGACACGTGATAATGACCTGATGTACCTCTGGCCCGTATGTGCGCCATCTAAGAAGGGGTTGAGCAAATAGTGGACAACCTCTTTAAGAAACATAATGAAACACTTGATACGAACCCAAAACAGGCATCGATAAGCGTCTTTCTATAGGATTTGTGAAGGTCGGATGAGACACGATGCAGGTGACTTCAGTGACGTTGGATGTATTGTAGGAGCTGATCACGGTCGTGGTTCCATTAATTTCTATTTTGTTCCAAGTCTTAACTTTCTCTTGAGATTCTGGAGTCCATGAGATATTGGCCGCTGGATTCCCACCGATTGCTCGGCACTCTGGGTGCCCATCTCCATCCACATTTATTGTAACAAAAGGTTCAGCTGAAAGTATAAATTAAAAAAATTAAAAAAGAAGATTGATGCCCCTAAAAAAGACAAAAAATATAACCTGAGCAGTCCCAAAGGCCATTCTACCACATTAGAAGACCAGAACACTGTCCATAGTAGTGAAAAAGTGAATGTCATGATAATTACACACTAAGGCAGTAGGGGGCAGTATTGGTACATATTTTGAATTTGGGTTTCATGAGCTTCAAGCTTCACGTTTCTGAAAGTTTTTCATCCTGATATTCATTTTGCTTTTCATATGGTTACCTGGCTCCTATTGAGGTGACCTAGCAGAGTACGAGTATTGTTCTCCAGAGCTGAACTCACAATTCTGCAGACATAATGGAGTGATGGAGATGCCAGCACCTCCTGAAGACTGATTGCAATGTTTTCATATTATATTGTATGATATGTATTATTAATGTGATAGAAGTCTGATGTAATATTCTCCTTTGTGCTGTGGATTGCCATCAGTGTCAGACTGAGAAACATTGCACCCCCCAAGAGGATTTGATTCTGAGGGCCCATCTTTCTCCCCCACTCAATAACTTCATAGCAGCTGCAAGATTTGCACTTTGAACTTTCCTGAAGGAGAAGACAGGGCCCGCCGGAGGATTCTCCGCTTCTCCGGTGGGCCAGTCCAAGTCTGATTACAGTAGAGTTAAATGTACAGTAGTTGTTATTGAACACAGCAGCATTTGCAGAAACAATGGTTTATGGGGTTGTCTTTTTTATAGGAAAATTGTGTCCTCAGACACAACTAGTAAAACAAAAAAACAAACTGTGCTTTAAGCTATGTGTTGTTCACACACAATTTTTTTACTTCAGTTTTTTTTTCTTCTGCAACCAAAACCTACTCTCTTGGCAGTAAAAACTCTGCATTCAAAACGCCCTCTTTTGTGTTTTTGTTACTTTTTGCAGCATATTGTTTAGGTGTGGATTATATGTGTGCTTTGATGATAGCATATGTTTAATAAAACTAGTTTTACTCACCAAAAACACCACTAAAATGCCGCTGCGATTTTCGCATTTTTTTTTCACTTTCTCATTGCTTTTTATGGGTGAAAAAAATAAAAAAAAATTCTACAAAAATGCTGAAAGGCAAGGTTCATGGAGCACCTGTCAGGGTCGTGGGGTACTCGGTACCGGGCCGGTTCTTAAGGAGATGTGTCACGACAGCAGTGACCCGGTCCGTGGCCCTGGGCGTCCAATGAAAATGATTATAAAAGGGGAATAAAGTTTATAAGAGATTCGCGACGCCACCCGTGGTACTCGGCAAGTAAGGAGTTAACCGACGCTGCAGATTCAGTCCACTGGGGCAGTTGTTTATGCAGCAGAGTTGCTTCAGCTCTCCACAGGCAGAGCTATTCCCTAGGGCAGATTATGGTGTTGAAGATAATGGTGGTTGTAGTGCAGGGCAGATGACACAGCAGAGTGCAGTCTTCACATTTTACTCGCAGTTCTCTTGTTACAGTCCCCAGCCGGGGTGCTGTGTCCTCCAGGTCTGTGGTCCAGCCAGCTCCCAGGTAATTTGGTAGGCACCTCACCAGGATTCCCTTCAGATGTCCCTTTCCTGGCCGTCTCACTGCGCTGGTTACCTCCTCTCCTGCCCTGCGCCTTCACATACAGGGTTCCAAGCCAGCAGCCATGGATCTTGTCGGGCAATGACCTCTAGGTCCTCTGGATCCTATATCCTGGCAGCTGCCTTTTCAGTGAATGTATGTGGGGTTGGCTGCTGCACATGCAGATTCCACAGCCTCCGGTTTTCTAGCTGAGTCCTTAGTTTCACCACTAGTTTTGGGAATGGTCCCCTAACTGCGACCTGGTCCCTCCACCTGACAGAGGTCAGCATGGAAATGGGCTTCACGGGTGGACTTCTCACTACCTGTGCCCCTAGGACCCCTTCTTTCTCTCTCACACTCGGTGGAGCTTCCCTGTCTAACTTTCTTGCCTTTCTTCTCTCTTTCATGTCATCTGCAGCTGGGACGAGCTTCTCACTGCTCCAATCCCCAGCCTGGACTGACTGTCCTTCTCTCAACTCTCACTGCTCACTCACTACCAGCTCCCCCCTACTCCTCTTTCTCCACCCACACCCTCTATCCAGCTCTCCCCTGGCCATGAGAGGACTGGTGCTAAGTGCATGTGTCAGTGTGGGAGAGAGGGTCCCCGCCGAGTGACCGGGTCGGAACCAAGAGGACCGTCACCTGGGTTCCAGGGAAAACTGTTTCTGGGGGACAGAGTTCAGGGACGGACCGTGGAGACTGACAGGTGGGCTGGAGGAGGAGCCAAAATAAAAGGGGAGGGGAACGCAAGTCACAGTGAGTCAGCAGAATGAGACAAAAGGAGCAGGAGACCGTGGGAGCGACTGAGAGCCAAAGCGTCTCACTGGAGCCAGGAAGGAGGCCAGAGACAGGAGAGATACTCCCCCTGGACATCAGTGGAACGGCGCCGAGACGACCGTCCGAGAACCGCTGCCCCGCGTCAACCAGCGGCCGCTGCCGCCTTCCTCCAGCCCGCGGCCTGCCCGCGGTCACTCGCGGCCGTTGCCGCCTTGCTCCTGCCCGCGGCTGCGGCCTGCCCGAGGACACCAGCGGCTGCTGCTGCCGAACTTCAGCCCGAGGCTGCAGCCTGTCTCCCGCCGCCCGCCGCCGCCGTGCTTCTATCCGTGGCCACGGCTAGTTCTGTGCCGTCGGCGGCCACTACTGTCCCGCTCCAGTTCGCAGCAAGGGCCGGGCCGTTGCTCACCGCGGGTCCTCTGTTGCAGTCGCTGGCTGCGCAGGTGGCCTGCCACCCGCCACCCAGCATCGCCACTGCTTGCCCCTATCCGGGGGCTGCGGCCCATTTGTCCAAGGACTCCTCCAAGGCCTGTTGTGCCCTTGCTTCACCAGAGCGTTGGAACGCTCGAAGACTACGAAAGATCTTCAGCTGCTGGGCCCAGCGGCTGCTACACCGAAGAACCATCGTCCGGGACGCCGAGGGACGTCGAGCCAGTTAAGTGACACTATATAGTTAAGGACCCGTAGTCGGCCATACCGCGGCCCTATAGTGACCAGCTTTGCTGGACTTAGTCGTGTTCTTAGATTTCCGTGTTGTATTGAGTCCCTGCGAGGACAATTCCTGTTATTTTGTTCGGTTGCTTAGACTGTCCCTGGGGATAGTTACCTATAAACCTATAAAAGTTGTTACCAAAAATACAAAACTGTCTCGCGTCTCGACACTGCATCCTGCGTACCTGCTAGTACCACATCAGAATCCTGGGTCATGACCCCTCCTTTCCTGAGAGCGGGGTACTACTCCTCTGGATAAGGTGCAATACCTCAGTGGCGACTGAATCGCAGGGGCGCCACATTCACACACAATGTTTTCTACTTTGTTTTTTATGCAGCTAATTCCTACTCTCTATGCAGGAAAAATGCTGTGTTTAAATTTCCCTCTTTTCAGCTTGTTCATTGCATCTTACCTGGCGTTTTCACAGTGCTTTTTACAAGTTTTTTTGGTGTTTTTCCAGGTTTTTCCAGCTCTGCGTTTCTGCTGCTGCAACCAGTGTCTGTAATTGTCTGCTACGCTGACATCACATTGACAAGGCTGCAGCCAATCACTGAGCTCTGCTGCTGCGCCTGAGTAGACGTCATGGACTCATTGATTGCCTGCAGTGCTGTCAACACTGCAGGCAATAACACAAACTCAGAGCTTTATCCATGTTGATAGAGTAAAGCACCATTGCTTTTTCTTTTCAACAATAAACTGCACCTTGGACATGACTTGACAAGGAAACTTGACAATTGATAGATGCTGCCCAATCCAAGTTCACTGACTGTATAGTTTCAGCCACATATGTTTGACTCTGAAATGCCTTGGTGATTCATAGAGAGGCATACTTTAATAGCTGGCGGAGACTGAGCCGCATTGAAGATTAGTCAGACAGGCGGGTCCCCAGTTGCTTCTCTCCGCCCTCTGCCAATGACTGACAGGTCTCTCCCTATACATGCACATAGGGATAGACCTGAAACTCAAGGATGAGTGGGCGAGAAAAAAGTATTTTTTTCTCTGAAACATCCAGCTGAAATCATACAGTCAGAGTCAGATACATGCTGCCCACGTTTCCAAGTAGTGAGAAGCAGTTAGTGTGGAGAACAAGGAGTAGCGGTGATAGCAAGAATAAGCATGCCTGGAGGGTCACACATTAGATTATGAGACGCGGCAAGGGGGGGAGGAGAACACTAAGGTACCAAAATCTAGAAAAAGAACAGAAAAGGAGTTTTTGAGCTGTGCCCGGAACAAAGAATCCAGACAAGTATCACTATGGGTTAGTGGGGACCCAGAGACAGCGAAGCGGAGGCGTGGGACTGAGGCAAAGTTTAGGCCGGAATCTGGAAATTTTTTTGAAGAAATGCTGGGGTTCTCGTACCGGAGTTCTTAGATACTGTGCTGAAATAATGTCATAGTCAGCAGGAAAGCTACATAGGAATGATGGAATAAGTGGTGTATGTGTCCTGCAAATGTACAATTTATCCTCATGTGTTGTGCCGCCAGTGAAAACTGTAAACCTTTAGTTATTTATTTTACGCCATCATATTCCACAGCACTTTACAAGCATTAGCATCAATTCTGTTTTGCAAAAATAAGCTCTTTTATGGCTATGCCGACAGAAGGATAAAAATTCTTGGAAGAAGGGGAGAAAAAAACGAAAATTTCACAGAAGTAGTAAGTCTCCCCATAGCCTCCTTATATCTGACAGAGCCATGAGCTGATATTGGGGAATGCTGTTATCACAGAGGTGAGTTACAAGTGTTCGATTATTTATGGATCATGCATAAACATTATTCTTTGAAATGGCCGACCAATAGTGGGAGAATATCACTGGAGAACCACCTTCTGTCTATTCTGGTAAGGTATTGAAAAATAGAAAGTCCGGCAGAAATTGTGTTTGGATCTTTGACCCAAAACAATACTCCCATCTCGGGGATGGCACAGTGATGGACATAGAGCTAAGAGGGTTAACTTCATGGGCAAATGTAGCACCTATGATCTGTCAACGAGAGCAGAATCCTAATGGCTACACAGCGGTAAGAAAAAAAAACAATTCTTGTTGGTTGAACATCAACTTTTTTTGTGGTTGCAAATGAACAAAAAGTCTCTAAGCTTGGTGGTAACACCACTAGGAGGCACTGAGCTTGGTGGTTGCAAAGTCAGCTAGCAATATGTCACGTTTGATGCTTCTCAAAGGAATTAATGCAAAGCACAAGAGGTCTTGAAGAAACAGACTCTCACAGCAAGCCTCTTGTAGGCTACAGTCTTAATTTTAGTATCTCAGATCATGGAGGACTCACGATTCAGGCTCCTGCTCACTATCTCAGACTACAAAGCCACAGCACTGCAGAGGGTTGCTTCCATCAATTTTCTTACTCTCTTAATATATTGCAGTCATCATATTATATAGCACTGTGTACTTACAATTGCTAAATTTGCCTTTCTACCCAGCTAATTCTTCTCTTTTCTCTGCTCTATGTAGAAACAGGAAGTCTCTTTTCCCTGCATTTATCACTTTCAGCTCCTGACTCAGCTGCTCCTTCATCTCATTGCCAGGGACTTTTGCAGTGACTGACTCACACAGGGGACATTGACCTTCTGTTATTACGCAGAACTTAGAAGATGTGAGTTAGTCAGTTTTTAATCATGTGATCTCATAGACCTAATGGAAAAGAGAAGAATTATCTGGGTAGAAAGGTAAAACGAGCAATTGTAAGTACAATGTTATATAATATGATGATTGCAATATATAATAAGATGATGAAAATTTTGATGGGAGGAGGGGGAGGACTGCGTCTTTAAGGACCTTGTACATGTTTAATAATCCCCGTACCTGTCAATTTCTGCAGGGTCATCCAAAGATGTAAAGTCTATGGGAACCTCCCAACTGTCCCTTGATGAACATAAGGAATGAGTGGTTGGAATTCAATTGCCCAATCTGTCTGTTTGGCACAGAGATAAGCTGGTACCTCATAGAAAACACAGGTAGACTCGGCCGAGCTGACATTCCTGTGTATGGGGAGTCAGAAAACATACTGTACCTGTCAGCCAAGCTGTAGATCAATGTGTATGGCCAACTTAAAGGTAATCTGTCAGTAGGATCAACCCTCTCAAGCCATCTATATAAGCATATATGTCATAGGCAGTTGAATAAAATGAAATCTTTATATCTGCGATATGATGTCTTATGACAGAGAAATGTAAATGTTTCTTAATATGTAAATGAGCTGTTAAGATCTATGGGCCGGATATACTTTATTTTATATCTCTTTGAGAATCTGCCTCCGGAGCTTTTTTTTAAATGAAAGGAGGCATTACCAGTGTGAGACATGTAATGACTGACAGTCTGCTCTCCTTGCCTACAAATCTCACAGTGGTAACTTTCATTTATAATAATCTATGGAGGCAAATTCTCAGGGAGATCTATGTCCGGCCCATAGATCTTTGTAGCTCATTTACATATAACAAAAAACAAGGATCTCTCTGGAATAGGAAATCAGGTAACAGATATCAAGGTATCATGTTATTCAGCTCACTAGGACCTCATGCCCATATAGACGGCTTAGGAGGGTTGATCCTAATGACATATTCCTTTAAGGATAGGTCATCAGTATTAAATTACAGGCGTTCCGACACTCGGCGCATCCACCAATCATCTATTACCAGTCCCAGCAGCGGTTGGATGTTAATGGTGCATAGAACAAAATGACACAACTCCTTACACTGCCTAAAGCAGGGTTCCCCAACTCCAGTTCTCAAGGCCCACCAACAGATCATGTTTTCAGGATTTCCTTTGTATTGCACAGGTGAAGCAATTATCACCTGAGCAATACAAAGGAAATCCTGAAAACATGATCTGTTGGTGGGCCTTGAGAACTGGAATTGGGGAACCCAGGCCTAAAGGCTACTTCTGGGTACTGGAGGTCAGCTCCTATTCAAATAACAGTACTTGGCAGAGGCCACAAAAATTGTGCTGTTCTTCTCCGGACACTGCTTACATCCAGCTACAGGATCTAGTAAGAGGTATCAGACCCCAATCGATTTATATTGATATCTTAGCCCAATGATAGGTCATTCACATAATATTGCAAAATCGATTTAACTAAGGCTAGCTACGAGCTTCATTGGTCCAACTCTACGATACAATTCAAGGATTGGTCTTTTGGAAAGGTTGTTACAATAGTTCTTGATTTAGCTTCATTATAATCTAATTTAATTAATAGATTATCTTGTGCCGAGTTCAGTATGGACGTGTTCTCTTACCTAGTACCTGCAAGACAACTGAGTGGAAAAAGTTTCCCGATCCATTGACAATCTCGCATGTATAATTTCCATCATCGATAGCCATGCTGCTGGGTATTCTCAGAGACGTTTGGTTCTTATCTACATCCAGATGCATTCGATCGCTACAGTTTCCTTTGAGATCGTCTCCAAAAGTTGACAGGTAACAGTAAGGCTGATTAAGAGAATGCACCTTCCAGGTGATCATCGTGAAGTTTTTAATTGAGTGGATACAGTGCAGGACAGCCTCATCTCCAACAGGAACCCTCAAGAAATCTGAAAAAAAAGATGATAAATTACAAAATTAATTGGAAGTAATGGAGGTAGATAAAAAACTGGACTCAGAAACTCCTCTGTTTCCACACTGCTATATTGATGGTGTCTTCTCGTGCACAAAGGAGGCTCGGTGGCTCTCTCAGGTGCCAGGATCTAGAGGAAACATCTACTTTTGCAACCTGTCTAGTTATGCTACTGTGAAGTGCAGTTATTTTCTTCTACGATAGATATAGGACTTGATATGATTTCTCAAAATTTGGTGTAGGATATGAAAGAGCAGACTTAATTACATACAAAAGTAGTGTGTCACTTAGACATTAATATGGAGTCTGCCCCTCTAAAAATACAATAGCTCCCACTCTTCCTGGATGGATTTCAACAAGATTTTGGGATTGTCTGTGGGAATTTTTGCTCCTTGATCCAGAAGAGCATTTGTGATGTTGGCTGGGCTTACAATCTCTGGTCTAGTTGTTGGATGGGGGTTGACTCAACCATGTCTACTGTATGTGGACCTCTTTCTGAGCTGGGAAAGCCATCCAGTCTGGCCTAAACTGTTACTAGTGGTTCAGCCGCTCGACCCTTGTTCACATTCACGCCACTTGGCAAGTGAAAAGGTTTTAAATACTAGAGTAGGGACTGTCCCACAAGGGTTGCCGTGACGTGGCGGGATGGCTTGTACATTATTTTGATCAAAATTATGTTTACTAAATACCCTTATTATTATTACCTTTATGCATTATTTGCAGTATACATTTTTTACTTTTTAGTTCAGGATATTTGTGTTTTTTGCTTTTTGTTTTCTGTATGTGGACCTTGTGCATTGGGTACAGTCATGAGGAACAGAAAAGGGCCTTCCTCAAAATGTTCCTACAAAGCTGGGAACTAAACTCGTAGAATTGTCCACAATGTTTTGTGCTGAAGCATTAAGATTTCCCTTCACTGGAACTAAGGTGATGAGGCCGCCCACTGATAACAAACCCATAGCATATCCTTCATCAAACTGTACAGCTGGCACAATGCAGTCCGGTGGGCAATGTTGTCTCTGCATTCACCAAACCCAGACTCCTCCATCAGGAAGTTTGGACTCTGAAACCCACTTGGTTAGAAATCTTTCAGTATATCTTTTGAGTGGAAGTCTGCTCTGATGAAATAGTATATGCTGCAGATTATCAGATCACATAAACTCCAAGATCCAAGTATTAGTACAAGTGGTAAGAAAGTATGATTTTTTTATGATGGGCAGTGAATTTATTAATAAATGGTTGCTCCTTTGACAACCTTTTTAAGTGGAATATGTGTTGTAGAACCCCGATGTGCTTGCTGTGCTAATAACCTAGGGCATAGTCAATGATTGAAGACCAATAAGCTGGTCTCCTTAGATGTCGCAGTCAATAACAACCAAGGCACCTAAGGTCATTCCGTCAACTCATTGCCTTACTTTAACATGAGGAGTTTGCTGCTTAACTATGACAGTCGTAGATCTGAAAAAAGACCCCCTGATCTACCATAAGCATATTAAGCTGGGCTCCACATAACAATCAACAAGCAGCGCCTTGTTGTGTTGCCAATGGTTTTCCGACGTGTCATTAGAATATATGATTATTGTAAATAGCCAAATGGCTTTACGAATTCTCAAAATAACTTTCTAATGAACAACCATGGGACCAGACCTGTCCATCAGCCTCGTGCAATTGAAAATCAACTTCTCCATCTGCTGTGTTTTTCCATTGTTAGAGGCTGATGGATAGGTTTCGTCGCATGGTCATCCATTAGCGGCCATTTTGAAATAAGAAGTGGGTATATTATATGTCTAATGTTCCAATACATTTTGTTAAAATAAAGACAATATGGATTACTCTTTGGCCCCTGTTTGCCAAGCGTTCCTGTGTTTGGTGGAGTCAGATTTTGGTGGACAATCATTTGGCCAACAACTATCTAATGTGTATAGACAACTTCCTTTTGGCAACAGGTAGATGAAAGCCCCTTTATACTTTTGTCTAGATATCCTAAAGATAACTACAGGCACAAGTGATTGATGAGTTCATGTGTCAGCACTGCCAGGGGAAGCAAATTAGAAAACATAAGACTGCATTTACAACAACATCCTGAGACATGAGTGCTGTGAGGAAAGTTAACCCAAGATACAAGAACATACCGAGAATGTTACTGGCCATTAGGATGAGTCTAAAGAAACTACTTGAAGGTCTGTGATAAACAAGTGGACGAGATATTGAAGGAGATCAAGGCTTAACATAACATTCTTCACAATATTTTAAAATTACCATAGACAATATGTTTAAGTGGGCCATTTTGCACTAAAGACTTCCTTGAAGGATATCCAACCTACTTGGAGCATTGAAGGTAACCTGGACCATGGTTGTAAGTCATTTCAGCAAATTGATTGACAATCCATGACCATCAAGATAATGTTAAACCCTTTATCTCAAGGCAAATCAGAGATGAAATCAATGGAAATTCCAGTTTAGTGTCCAGGACGGAGAGAAAGCAGTGCAGAAGACTTTAACTTGCTGAAGTGTTTTATCTGAGCCACATCATACACATAGAGAAAAGCCCTGATTCATCAACCAATTTTTTGCACATTTTCTAGTGTAAAACTGCTTGGAATGTCACAGCGTGTTTGCACAACTTGTAGTTTTTACTTCTATTAACTTCAGTCAAAGTCAACTTTTTGAAAAGTGGATGGAGCTCAGGTGGAATAAGGCACGACCGAGTGCCCCCCAAAAAAAAAAAATGAAAATTTATGCCACAGAAGTGGCATAAATTACAACAAAAATGAATTCTCATCCAAGTGGAGTACATTTCTTGTAGTGGCTCCTTTCATTTAAAAAAATATGCCCAATTATTTACAAGGTGCATACCACTTAATGTTTTTGGTGCCTCTTACACCAGGGCTCACTTTAACAAGATGGAGTAAAAAACACCAGTTTTGATCTACGTAAAACATTTTTTTTACTTTACCATCAAAAGTGTCAGGATAGATGTTTGCTGGTTTTCATGACTTCAAGGAAACAAGACAGTAGGGAAGAATTGGCCGAGGACTCTCTGGCATGAAGCAAGATTTATACAGAGTCATCCTCTTGGAGGACTTACCATATAAAACATGGTTATAGAAGGAATGCATATGGGGACACTTTTGTGCATCAGATCTATAAAAAGGAAGTTGGACAGATCAAAGTAGCGGAATAATGGGTTTGTTCTGCAATTTTTATCAGATGATATTTAAGAAAAAAAATCAAATTGTGAAAAGTCCCATTCAAAAATTAAGAGAAAGGTCTGAGGCATTCCAAGTTATTTTTGCCACTAACGTTATCTTTTGGAGAGATATGTTGCTATTCCTTTAGATGTGCTTCTCTCCTAGCAGTTATCCCTCTCAGCTATTTTTCCCAGATGGCAAATTTTTTCTAAAGAATAAACCACACAGAGGAAACTTGTTCTTCAAAGTCTGTTGAGTGAGAACAGCTTCAACCCTTATTGAGGAGGCATCATCTTCTAGATAAAGTGGTTCATGAAGGTCCTTGTGACAGAGAACTGAGGCTGTAGATAAATATGACTTGAGATTAGGTTTAAACATCTGAAATTACTCAATCTCAAGAATTTTTTGATCCCCAGGTTGAAGCAAGAAGATGCAACTTCACCTTAGATCATGTTTGCATAAATTGTCAATAGTAATCCGAGGAATGGAAAGTCTCGTGTCTCAAACACACCATTCTCCAATTTGGAATAAGGAGAATTTACACAAAGTTGTAAAACTTTACATACAGGAAAGATGTATATCTTTGTACCATGTTAGCCAGTAGATAGAAAAATATTCAGAATTGAGAGTCCTCAGTGGTTGATACCTTTTAATGGCTAACTGAAAAGATGGTAACACATTGCAGCTTTCAAGACTACTCAGGTCTCTTCTTCAGGCTAGACTAATGCAAAATCTGAAGAGTCACATATTTATGCACAGTACAACACAGAAAAAATGCAACGGATAAGACAAGTGACGTGAAGCAGAACTATCAGTATGGGAGAGGGAGAAACATAAATATTGTACAAGTACATAGATAAGGAGCAACATGGATATGAAATTACTGGTATTGAAAGGTAACTTCACATCTCAGAGAGAGAGACGTGTTTGGGAGTATAAATTTATGACGACCTTTGACACTCTCAGTGCTGGAATGAATGTGTCGCATGGATTTATGTCTTTTTACATCAATTAAGGAATTTGCTTTCAAGACCTTGTGGGGCCATCACAACACATTAGGAGACCCCAATCAGAGGACTATAAAACATCCGAACTCCTTATCTATGTACTGGTCCAATATTTATGTTTCTCCCTCTCCAATACTGATAGTTCTGCTTCACGTCACTTGTCTTATTCATTGCATTTTTTCTGTGTTGTACTGTGCATAAATATGTGACTCTTCAGATTTTGTATTAGTCTAGCCTGAAGAAGAGACCTGAGTAGTCTCGAAAGCTTGCAATGTGTTACCATCTTTTCAGTTAGCCATTAAAAAGTATCAACCACTGAGGACTCTCAATTCTGAATATTTTAAAACTTTACAAACATTCAACCAATGAGTCTTACAATTTTTTGGAGAAAATGGGAATATCATTAGGATACATGAGTACATGTAGCTACAGAATGTCCCAGAATATATCATTCATGAACCGGTAAAGCCAAAAGTATCACAAGTAATTTGTAGTGGCTATCATGAGCAAGGAAGCCGATCTTTCACTGTCCTGTCTCTCTGGAAATCCAATTTTAAAAAGTAGTTGCCCGCTAGATTTGTTTAAATGCTGAAACTTATCATCAATGGAGGCACCACTCAGTCCTTTATCATGATTTTATCCAACCTGTGGTAGTCAATGCAGCGTCTCAATCATACATTCTTTTTTTTCTTATTTCAGAAATAACCTTCCAAATTTTTCTGGATGTTAACTCTTCAAGCAGATTGGACCCTGTAAGTTTACCTTAAAGGGGATCTGTCACTTGTCATAAATATGTATTTTTTTTAAATCTGGTGTAAATGCCGCTGTTCTCCTGAATCCAACTAATTTTTTCTTTTCGTCCTGCCTCTCTCCATTCCCCTTTTTTTTACCTTTATATGAATTTTTGTCAAAAGGGTGTGGGCATCAACTGTTCTTTGAGGGTGTATATATAATAAGCATGCCATTTTGACTAATAAGAATGGATTTATATACAGGGAAGAGGAAGCCATAACTCAGGAACGGAGAGGCGCATAAACAAATGAAAAACAATGCCGGATTCAGGAGAACAGCCGAATTCACACCAGATAAAATAAATACACGTTTGTGGCACGTGATACGTTCTGTTTAAAGAGATTCAAGTTTTTATGTTAAAATACTTTATTTTTTTAATTTTTGTAACATAGCTAAAACCCTAAAATAGATTGCAGTCTAGTAAAAAAAATATTAATGGCTTGTTAGGAGCCAAAAGTTGAGATGTGAAAAGGCATGTGGTCAGTGCTGCAACCAAATAATAATAATAAAAGTGAATTGAAAGCTGATCCCATTTCTTTCAGAAAACATGGTGTCCCTCAAAGACATTAAGGTTATTGGTTGACAGTGTTTTGTCAATGGGATCTCTTAAAGCATACCCAGGCCTATAGTATGGGATCTTGGCCTATATGTTCCTCCATCCTTCTAGATTGTGACAAGCATTGAAGAGAGGAGATTCAAAGAAAGATCAAAATAGGTTCTTTATTCTCACGAAGAGAGTCTGGTGTCTGTTCCCCTTCTGTGCCGATATCATGCACTAATGCACCACAGCCAATTCTCCATTCTATAATGGTATAATACATATACTATGAAGGAATAATCTACAATGTGTAGTACGTGTAACAATATTAAGATTAGCAAAAACCTCCAATTAAAAATGCAGTATAACTTTTCTGATTCGCTGTATCTCTTTCCTCATGTGCAGGCATTGCAGGACCTTAGGTATCCACAGTTACGGCCACTAGCAACTAGCTAAATAACTGTCACTTCATGAGTGGATGTAACCATGGATACCCAAGGTCCTGCAATGCCTGCACATGAGGAAAGAGACATAGCGAATAAATAAAAAACTATATCACATTTCTAACTGGATGTATTTGATAATATTATTATTATTATTATTATTATTATTACACCTACTACTTATTGGGACAGGATCTTGGAGATGGGAATACCCCTTTAAGGGGCCTTATTCCTCAGCGCTGCTTTTTAACGGCGCTGAGAAATAAGTCAGTAGTGCCCCCAGTGTTGGAAAATTTTTGGTATTTCAGCTGCCTGGCGTAGCTGAGACACTGTAGAGCATGATCAGGGCCGTTTATTCCAGTCTTCTCTCACGTGAACACAGTTATTCACCTAATTCACATGATCTAACATGTCAGAGGAGGGCGAAATGATGTCCCCAGGTCCCCCACGGTACCTCAGTACCAGTGACGCCATCCCCCGGCCCTCCTCTTTCTGTTCCTAAAACAAAACGGCAGGTGCATGCATGTGCACCCGCCAAGATCTGCTGGCCTGCACCCGGCAACAGCAAGGAATTTTTCTATTGGTCCGTGATTTTTGATCACTGCGATAGATCCTATCACAGTGATCAAAAGCCCAATATTTGTCATCCCCTAGTCAGATTACATTTTTTTCTCTTTTTTTTCTTTTTTTCTTTTTATTTTGTTCCTACTTTGCCTTTAGCTAGGGTTAGGGTTGGGCTTTAGGGTTAGGGTTAGGCTTTAGGGTTAGTGTTAGGCTTTAGGGTTAGGTTGTAGGGTTAAGCTGTAGGTTTAGGATTTGCTGAGAAGTTAAAAAAAAGGGAAGCACACTGAAGCTTTCAGCTATTTTGTCCTATTTGTTGTTTGCTACACAATCAAAAGAAAGCCAAATGTTCACAGTTGTCGGCGTGTTCTTTACATGAACTGATGCAAACCCTAAGAAAAAACTGAAATTCCAGGGTGTGAGGTAGAAAAACATGAAAAATGCCAAATGGCATTTATACATTCACAAGCCACTGTAGGTTAGACATACTAGTGTACGCAACGAAACGCGCATCGAGGCGAGCGCTGCACTGCAGGCAATATCCCACCAAGAACCGGTAATCCCCCTTTCCATCCCTAGTATATTCCACACATCCATACACAACTCCTCATATGTACTGTCAACATCAATATCATAGGTGATGGAATATGTCACTATATCTATGGGCAAGTGCAATAGCTATCTATTATGTGCCGATATTTTACCTGACATACTGACATCAGTGGCAATACATAATATAGATACGATTTCTTACTCAAACAGGATAAGGTTATTTATACTTAACTTTAACAAATACATAAAGTATCTACCTGTCCTCTGTTATGTGTTACTCAATGTGAGAATCGTTTATTAATTAAATGTATAGTCAATGTTATATCCTCGCTGCATTTTTTACTATTTCTTCTTATCTTTGCTTGGTGTTTCTGTACCAATTGTTTTACCTCTTTTCTCATACTCCCTTTTAGGGATCATATAATGGTCACTCTCTTCTTTGTTGCAACCAAATACCCTATTACTGTAAATAAAGGTATTGTTATTATCTCATACCACTGACCATTTTTTCTAGTTTCTTTATTGGTTTTGGTGTATTTTCCATCAGTTGTAATTGATGTATTCATGCAGACATACATACCTGGTCAAAATTGTTGGTCCCCCTAGTTAAATGACAACAAAAAAAATCACAATGGTGAGAGAAATAACTTGAATCTGACAAAAGTAATAAATCAAAAATCTATGAAAATGAAAGTCAACCATGCTTCCACAGAATTAAAAAAAAAAATTAAACTCATGAAATAGGCCTAGACAGAAATGATGCAACCCCTGAAAATAATGTGACAAAAGAGACATGTTAAATCGCGGTGTGTCCACTAATTACCGTGACAGGTGTCTACAATCCTGGAATACGTGAGTGGCCTGTATAGAGGCTACAGATCCTCACTGTGCTGTGTGATGACACGGTGTGTATCACTCTCAACATGGACCAGAGGCAGCGAAGGAAAGAGTTGTCTCAGGAGATTAGAAAGAAAATTATAGACAAACATGTTACAGGTAAAAGTTTTAAGACCATCTCCAAGCAGCTCGATGTTCCTGTGACTACAGCTGCACATATTATTCAGAAATGTAAACTCCATGGGACTGTAGCCGACCTCCCTGGACGTGGCCGCAGGGGGAACATTGATGACAAATCAAAGAGACGGATAATACGAATGGTAACAAAAGAGCTCAGAAAAACTTCTTAACAGATTAAAGGTGAACTTCAAGCTCAAGGAACATCAGTGTCAGATCACACCATCTGTAGTTATATGAGCCAAAGTGGACTTCATGGGAGATGACCAAGGAGGACAACATTGTTGAAAATAAATCATAAAAAAGCGACACTGGAATTTCCCAAACTATATGATGACAAGCCATATGTAATGATCACGTGTGACTGGACACAGCGCCTCCAGCAGGGCGAATTTATGACACACGTGATCCTGGATACAGCGCCTCCAGCAGGGCGAATTTAAACAATAATGGGACGTGCAGCCGGATACACCACCTCCAGCTGGCGAATTTAAGAAATACACGTAAAACTGGATACCACGCCTCCAGCTGGCGAATTTAAAGAATAAGGGTAAACACAGGGAACAATTACAGTGGTGGGCCCTGCGATAGGGAATGGGGGACGTGGAGACCTCCTAAGCTCCCCTGAGCCAGAGTCCCTACACTCCTAACATTCCCTATACAGGCTCCTCGCCTGTCGCCGCACGCGTGCCTCAATACCCTAGCTCGCCCTAAACCTAAACCCTCACTAGGGAATAGGTCGGTGCGGAGACTAATCCCACCACTGCACTAGAACACACATAAGGAAAGTCACAAACAGGGGAAACAGAAAACTTAGCTCTCTCTGTGCTAAAGCTCCAGCACAGAGTCCAGCAACCGACTGCAGCCTTCCTCCTGAATAGCTGCCAAGAACTCCCTTCTGTGACTCCTTCCACACCCGGACTCAGATTGAGCTGAGCACTCTCTTCAGCTCCTTCCACCACCAAGGTTGGTAGCAAATGAACAACTATCACCAACAATGATTGCATACCCTGAGCACACCTTTATAGGGTGTCACACCTGATCCATAATTAAGTGAACATTAACCTAAACCTAAGGTGCGATACCATTCCCCACCACAGGGCAACTTAGAATGAACGACACCACGTGTGATAATTCTAATGGCCACCGGGGGCTATCACAACACACTTTGGAACCAAAGGAAAAAAAGTTCACTTAATGCATTTAATACCGCCAGATCCAACACTGGATCATGACACCATAAAGCTTCTGGGAGAATGTCCTATGGACCGATGAGACAAAAATGGAATTTTTTGGCAAGGCAGATCAGCTCTAAGACAGAAAAATGAAGCATATCAAGAAAAGAACACTGTCCCTACTGTGTAACATGGAGGAGTGTTGTGAGTTCATTTTCCCCTTCATCACTGAGGCCCGGGGAACTCCCTCTTCTGGTAAGGAAAGGTAGTGAGCCTGATTATCAGACACCTGAGACTAATGATGATGACTGACTGAGTGGAGTCACAGACTGGATATAAGGCTGCCTCACCCATTCTGCCCTGCGGGTGATTTCTCTGTGGACTCCTAGGACACCAGTCTGATTCCTGCTCTCTTAAAGCTAAGTTTTTTGCTTTGCCTGTTGCATTTGTGTTTAGTTTTTGTTTTCCTTTCTTTTCTGGATTCTGCCATTCCCTGCTGGGGTGAGCTGAATCTCCTTTTGCCTGTAGCTCTGTCTTCAGTATATGCCTGAGTACTAACATAGCTTTTTGAAGCCTAGCGTCTTCAGGGCAATTTTCACTGTCAGTCTGTTGGCTCTTATTTTCATAGGGTTTTTCACGGATTGCAGACAGCAGCCTTTCTGTCCTTTTCTATATAGTTAGTTTGGGCCCCGTCTTTGCTCAGCCTATCTTTCTGTCTGTGTTTGTGTTTTCATCTTGCTTCACCGTCATTATTTGTGGGGGGGGCTGCCTATTGCTTTGGGGTCTGCTCTGGGGCAGTTTAGATTTCCCCTTTCTTTCTTTAGGCCTATTTATATCTCCGGCTGTGATCGAGGGGTCTAGGGCATCGTAGGAACCCCCCACGGCTACTGCTAGTTGTGTTGATAAGTTCAGGGGTCTGCAATCCGATAGCTGCCAACTTCTCTGGTTTTCTGGACTTAGCTAGCTTTTCTGCTTTTGCCTCCTACGGTGACTCAATCATAACAGAGGAGTTATGTTCTGGGGCTACTTTGCTGCATCTGGAACAGGGTATCTAGAATCTGTGTTGGGTACAATGAAATCTCAAGACTATCAAGGGATTCTAGAGAGAAATGTGCTGCTCAGTGTCTGAAAGCTTGGTCTCAGTCGCAGGTCATGGGTCTTGCAACAGGATAACGACCCAAAACACACAGCTAAAACACCTAAGAATGGCTAAGAGGAAAACATTGGACTGTTCTGAAGTGGCCTTCTATGAGCCCTCACCTAAATCCTATTGAGCATCTTTGGAGAGAGCTGAAACATGCCGTCTGGAAAAGGAAACCTTCAAACACGAGACAACTGGAGCAGTTTTCTCTTGAGGAGTGGCCAAAATACCTGTCGAGAGCCGCAGAAGTCTCATTGACAGTTACAGGAATCGTTTGATTGCAGTGATTGCCTCAGAAGGTTGTGCAATAAAATATTAAGTTAAGGGAACCATCATTTCTGTCCAGGCCTATTTCATGAGTTTTATTTTTTTTACATTCTGTGGAAGCATGGCTGAAAAGCAATGTCTGACTTTCATTTGTTCATTTTCATAGATTTTTGATTTATTATTACTTTTGTCAGATTCAAGTTATTTCTGTCACCATTGTGGGTTTTTCTGTCACTAAACGAGGGGAACCAACAATTTTGACCAGGTGTGTATGTCTGCATGAATATATCAATTTGACCAAATGGAAAATACACCACAACCATTAAAGAAACTCAAAAAAATGGTCAGTGGTATGAGTGGTAATAACAACACCTTTATTTACAGTAATAGGGTATTCGGTAGCAACAAAGAAAAGAGCGCACACTCAATTAATATAAAACCATTATATGATCCCTAAAAGGGAGTATTAGAAATGAGGTAGAGTAATTGGCACAGAAACACCAAGCAAAGATATGAAGAAATAGTAAAAAAAGGGGCGAGGATATAACATTGACTATACATAATTAATTTAATTTGTAAACGATGCTCACATTGGGTAATATATACCAGAGGACAGGTAGATACAGCACATCTATCTATGATGAGGGTCACATTGGTGAGGAATCACATACACAGATATAGATGTACAAGTATTTGATCTGCTTGTCCTTTACGGAATTTGTTCATTAGTACTAGTTTTAGTATTAGTGATTGTAGCAGTAGCAGTTTTTATAGTATAGTGGTTTTTGCAGCATTTGCATCAGTATTATGTATAGTAGCACGTATAGTAGAGGCATTATGGTACATATAGTATGTATAGTAGTAAAGTAGTATTATAGTATGTATAGTAATAAAGTAGTATTACAGTATGCACAGTATGTGTAGTAGTAAAGTAGTAATATAGCACATATATTATGTATAGTGGTGTAATAATATAATAGTATTGTAGTACAGCTGTGCTCAAAAGTTTACATGCCCCAAGGAGAATTTTTGCTTTCTTGGCCTTTTTTCAGAGAATATGAATGATAACACCAAAACTTTTTCTCCACTCATGGTTAGTGGTTGGCTGAAGCCACTGATTGTCAAACTACTGTGTTTTCTCTTTTTAAATCATAATGACAACTCAAAAAATCCAAATGACCCTGATCAAAAGTTCACATACCCTGGTGATTTTGGTCTGATAACAAGAACAGAAGTTGACACAAATGGGTTTGAATGGCTACTAAAGGTAACATCCTCACCTGTGACCTGTTTGCTTGTAATCATTGTGTGTGCATAACAGCTGAGTGAGATTCTGGGATCCAGACAGACTCTTGCATCTTTCATCCAGCCACTGACGTTTCTGCATTGTGAATCATGGGGAAAGCAAAAGAATTGTCAATGGATCTACGTGAAAAGGTAGTTGAACTGTATAAAACAGGCACGGTATACAAAAAGATATCCAAGAAATTTATAATGCCAGTCAGCGGCATTCAAACTGTGATTAACAAATGGAAAATCAGGGGCTCTGTAAAAACAAAACCATGGTCAGGTAGACCAACAAAAATTTTGTCCTCAACTGCCAGGAAAATTGTTCTGGATGCAAAGAAAAACCCACAAATAACATCAGCTGAAATACTGAACTCTCTGAAAACTAGCAGTGTGGCTGTTTCAAGATGCATAATAAGGAGGCACTTGAACAAAAATGGGCTGCATAGTTCAGTCGCCAGAAGAAAGCCATTACTATGCAAATGCCACAAAGTATCTCACCTACAATAAACAAAACAGCACAGAGACAAGCCTCAAAACTTCTGGAACAAGGTAATTTGGAATGATGAGACCAAAATTTAATTTTTTGGCCACAACCTTAAACGTTACATTAGGAGAGAGGTCAACAAGGCCTATGATAAAAGGAACACCATTCCTACTGTAAAGCACGGAGGTGGATCGCTGATGTTTTGTGGATGTGTGAGCTACAAAGGCACAGGAAACTTGGTTAAAGTTGAAGGAAAAATGAATGAAGAAACTAATCAGCAAATACTGGAGGCAAATTTGCAATCATCAGCCCGGAAGCTGCGCATGGGGCGTAATTGGACGCTTCAACATGATAATGATCCAAAACACAAGGCCAAGTCGACCTGTCATTGGCTACAGTGGAACAAAGTGAAGGTTCTGGAGTGGCCATCTCAATATCATGACCTCAATATCATTGAGCCACTCTGGGGAGATCTCAAGTGCACAGTTCATGCTAGACAGTCCAGGAATTTACAGGAACTGGAGGCTTTTGGCCAAGAAGAGTGGGCAGCTTTACCATCTGAGAAAATAAAGAACCTCATCCACAACTACCACAAAAGACTTCAAGCTGTCATTGATATTAGAGGGGGCAATACACGGTATTGATAAATGGGGTATGTGAACTTTTGATCAGAGTCATTAGGATGTTTTGGGTTGTCATGATGATTTAAAAAGAGACAACACAGTAGTTTGACAATAAATGGCTTCATCCAACCACTAACCATGAGTGGAGAAGAAGGTTTGGTGTTATCATTCATTTTCTCTGAAAAAAAGGCCAAGAAAGCAAAAATTCTGCTGGAGTATGTAAACTTTTAAGCACAACTGTATGTATAGTACTTATAGTAATATAGTAATAAAGTAGCATTATAGTGCATATAATATGTGTAGTGGTATAGAAATATGGAAGTATAGTAGTATTATAGTACGTTCAGTATGTATAGTACTTAAAGCAATAAAGTAGTATTATAGTACATATATTATGTATAGAAGTATGGTAGTATCATAGTACGTTTAGTAATATAGTAATAAAGTAGTATTATAGTACGTATATTATGCATAGTAGCATAGTAATATAGTAGTATAGTACATATAATAATATAGTAGTATTATAGTATGTATAGTAGTATTATAGTAATTACAATAACATAGTAGTATAGCAATATTATAGTATGTATAGTACTTATAGTAATAAAGTAGTATTATAGTTCATATATTATGTGTAGTAGTATAGTAGCATCATAGTACGTACAGTAATATAGTAGTAAAATAGTATTATAGCAAATATATTATGTATAGTAGTACAGTAATATAGTAGTATAGTTGTTGCATAATACATATAGTAATACAGTATGTATAGTGGTATTATAGTACTTATAATAATATAGCAGTATTATAGTATGTATAGTAGTATAGTAGTATTATAGTACATATAGTTATAGTAGTATATAGTATGGTATAGTATATAGTTATGGAAAGAGTAATTATCTTACCAGTGGTAGTATTAGCATAGGGAATGAGTGTTATTAGTAATTATCACAATGGACCTATACTACTAATATTATTCCTTAACAGTATTTAGAACATTTTGTGTTTTTCCACCAGCGCCCTCTCGTGTTACGATGACGCTCCTGACAGCGGTGCGCTGAGTCTTGTCTTGACTTCGTTCACACAAACAAGTAGAATCAGCTGCAGAGTAAAGTGGGTCGTGTCCTGAGGCTTCATATTTGACCTTCTACCTTTCTTGCTGATGGCAGAACTTCTAAGACCTCTGCAGCGAGCAATAACTCATGACTTTTGTCTTTCACCCTGCAATGTATTAATAACTTCTCCATTTTCTGTTCCGTTCTATATTTGATAAATTGGCATTTGCTGCAGAGAGATGGGTCCTGCACAGATTTTACGACCTGGAGGCAAATCATGGGATTGGAGCCGTCAGGGTTGGACCCCTGCTCTCTAAGGGCCCGGTAGGAGCGCTATCACCTGCCCCTCGGCTTCTATGTTTTGTACACCAATGCCTTTGAACATCTTGAAGCATCTGGATCAGTAAAGCATGACCGCCTTCAAAGATAAGCAGAAGACATCACTGAGTCATGGGGGAAACTGAAACCAGACACAACTGTCTGAAAGGGGGAATTTTGCCAAACCCTGTGACTGTCTTTCTCTTTGTTTTATTTTCAATCACCAATATTATAGTTAAGGCTTAGTCAGCATTAGGCATACTCAGGATTTTGTTGCTTCACTAATAGCCCTGTAGAAGACTTTTTGTAAAATTCTGAAGATTTATTTTTTCTTATCCTTTAACACATTTAATAGATCTTTTACTAAAATTAAAGGGTTATTCCCGTTTTTGCCGACCATTGCTCTAGGTTGCGGCCTCCAATGGTGAATTATGAGCTGTAATACTCTGTTTGTGGAACTCGTAAAGAAATAAATGGAGTATTGGAAATTGTAGAAATTTGGGAATTGTAGAACAACTAGCTAAGCTCTACCAAAACTTGGCACTTACCCCATAGTATAAGGTGCTTATTTCAGGTCAGGAGATCCATGGTTGCTCATAATAGTACAAGTAGTATTTGTAGTAGAAATAGTAGTATTACAACTTTTAGTGGAAGTAGTAGTACAACCCCTGGCAAAAATTATGGAATCACCGGCCTTGGAGGATGTTCATTCAGCTGTTTAATTTTGTAGAAAAAAAGCAGATCACAGACATGGCACAAAACTAAAGTCAATTCAAATGGCAACTTTCTGGGTTTAAGAAACACTAAAAGAAATCAAGAACAAAAAATGAGGCAGTCAGTAATGGTTAGTTTTTTAAACCAAGCATTGGGAAAAAATGATGGAGTCACTCAATTCTAAGGAAAAAATTATGGAATCACCCTTTAAATTTTCATTCCCAAAACTAACACCTGCATCAAATTAGATCTGCTTATTACTCTGCATCTTAAAAGGAGTGAGCACACTTTGGAGAGCTGTTGCACCAAATGGACTGACATGAATCATGGCTCCAACACGAGAGACGTCAATTGAAACAAAGGAGAGGATTATCAAACTCTTAAAAGAGGGTAAATCATCACGCAATGTTGCAAAAGATGTTGGTTGTTCACAGTCAGCTGTGTCTAAAATCTAGGCCAAATACAAACAACATGGGAAGGTTGTTAAAGGCAAACATACTGGTAGACCAAGGAAGACATCAAAGCGTCATGACCGGAAACTTAAAGCAATATGTCTCCAAAGCAGGAAATGCACAACAAAACAAATGAGGAGCGAATGGGAGGAAACTGTAGTCAACGTCTGTGACCGAACTGTAAGAAACCGCCTAAAGGAAATGGGAATTACATACAGAAAATCTAAACGAAAGCCATCATTAACACCTAAACAGAAAAAAACAAGGTTACAATGTGCTAAGGAAAAGCAATCTCGGACTGTGGATGACTGGATGAAAGTCATTGTGATGGTCACGTGTGACTGGACACACCGCCTCCAGCAAGGCGAATTTATATGACACATGCGACCCAGCCGGATACATCGCCTCCAGCAGGCGAATTTCAGAATTACACATGTAACTGGATACACCGCCTCCAGCAGGGTGAATTTAAATAACAAGGGGAAACACCAGGGAAACAATTACAATGGAGGGCCCTGCAATAGGGAACGGGGACGTGGAGACCTCCTGCACTCCCCCAAGCCAGTGTCTACACTCCTAACAGTCCCTACACAGGCTCCGCACCTGTCGCCGAGCTGGAACCTAAGAACCCTAGCTTGCCCCGCACCTAGCCCTTTCTAGTGAAATGGACGGTGCAGAAACTAATCCCACCACTGCACTGAAACACACAAAAGGAAAGTTACAAAACAGGGGTAACACCACTTAGCTTTGCTCTGTTGCTCTTGCTCCCAGCAACAGAGTCCACCACCAGAACGCAGCTTTCCTCCAGAATAGCTGCTACTTCTTCAAGCTTGTCAGAGCTGCAAGGAATACCTCTCTGTAATTCCTTCCTTCACCAGACTTTACACCAGAGCTCCCCTGAGCTGCTCTCTGTAGTCCCTTTCTTCACCAGTCTTGGTTGGAAATGAGCAATATCACCAACCGTGAGTGAGAGCACATGACACACCTAGTTAAGCCAGAGGAATCACACCTGTTAGGGTGTGTGCACACGCTGCGGATTTTGCTGCGGTTCCGCAGCGGATTTGGCCGCTGCGGACCCGCAGCAGTTCTTGCTGCGGCGTACAGTACCATGATTCCCTATGGGAATCAAAAACCGCAGTGCAGACGGTGCAGAATTTTCCGCGTGGATTATCTGCGGTTTTCAATCCGCAGAAAGAATTGACATGTTAATTCTTTCTGCGGATTCTGCTGCGGTTTGCCATCTCCTCCATGGAGGAGATGAAAAACCGCAGGGCAAAACCGCAGAGCAATCCGCAGGTAAAACCGCAGGTCTTTTGACCTGCGGTTTCACCTGCGGATTTTACAAAATCCGCGCGGATGAATCCGCACCCCAATCCGCAGCGTGTGCACACACCCTTAGTGATTCCCGTGTAATAGCGCTAACCACCACCGGGGGCAAACTAGAACAAAAGACACCACTGTGCAATGACCCTAATGGCCACAGGGGCTAAACCAAACTTAACCCCTTAGCGACCGCCGATACCCCTTTTAACGGCGGTAATTAAGGGTACTAAAACCACAGCGCCGCTAATTCACGGCGCTGTGGAGAAAGTGAGTAGCGCCCCCCAGTGTCGGATTTTCTCCGGGGTCTTGGCTGCCGGGGGTAACCGAGACCCCAGAGCACATGAATTGGTCGGTTTTTACCGACCCCGCTTTTGCGATCACCGTTATTAACCATATAACGGCGACCGCAGAAAAAGAAAAAAGCAGCGATTGTGCATTAAATTTCTCTTTCCTCTGATGTGATCGCACATCAGAGGAGAGAGAAAGAGGGTCCCTGATCCCCCCACGGTACCTCTCCGTGGTCTTCTGTCCCCTCCCGGTGGTCCTGCGTCCCGCCGACGTCCTCCGGTGGGCGCCGCCATCTTGGATCCGGAGAAAATGGCGGGTGCATGCGCAGTGCGCCCGCCGGGAATCTGCAGGCTCCGGCTGGTAGATTCCATTCATTCATTTTGATCACGATGATAAGCTATCATCGTGATCAAAATAAACAAAATAGTACATAATCCCCCTTAGTTAGGCCAACATAACGAAATAAAGAAAATATTCTTTTTTCAGTTTTCCATTAGGGTTAGGGTTAGGGCTAGGGCTAGGGTTAGGGTTGGGCTAGGGTTAGGGCTAGGGCTAGGGTTAGGGTTGGGCTAGGGTTAGGGTTAGGGCTAAGGTTAGGGTTGGACTAGGGTTAGGGCTAGGGCTAGGGTTAGGGTTAGGGTTGGGCTAGAGTTAGGGTTAGGGCTAGGGTTAGGGTTGGACTAGGGTTAGGGCTAGGATTAGGGTTAGGGCTAGGGCTAGGGTTAGGGCTCGAGTTAGGGCTAGGGTTAGAATTAGGGTTAGGGCTAGGGTTAGGGTTGGGCTAGGGTTAGAGCTAGGGCTAGGGTTAGGGTTAGGGTTGGGCTAGGGTTATGGTTGGGCTAGGGTTAGGGTTAGGGTTGGACTTGGGTTAGGGCTAGGGTTAGGGTTAGGGCTAGGGTTAGGGTTAGGGCTCGAGTTAGGGCTAGGGTTAGAATTAGGGTTAGGGCGAACTAGGATTAGGGTTAGAATTAGGATAAGGGATTAGGGTTGGGATTACGGTTAGGGTTGGGATTAGGGTTAGGGGTCTGTTGGGGTTAGGGTTGGATCAAGAATTGAGGGGTTTCCACTGTTTACCAACTTTGAAGGTCTAAAAATTGGGTCTAAAAAAATCACTTTTGTGGAAATTAAAAGACTTTGTTTTCACGGCTCTGCGTTTATAAACTTCTGTGAAGCGCTTGGGGGTTCAAAGTGCTCACTACACATCTAGATAAGTTCCTTAGGGGGTCAAATTTCCAAAATGGGGTCACTTGTGGGGGGCTTCCACTGTTTAGGCCCATCAGGGGCTCTGCAAACGCAACATGATGCCCACAGACCATTCCATCAAAGTCTGCATTCCAAAATGGCACTCCTTCCCTTCCAAGCTCTCCCATGCGCCCAAACAGTGGTTCCCCCCCACATAAGGGGTATCAGCGTACTCAGGACAAATCGCACAATAGAAACTAAACTGAAAGTGGCCGCGCTTAAACACTGTGTAATAAATTTACACGTAAGCTGAAAATAACAGTGAAACTTAAAAGGACAGACATTACTCACTGTTACGGAGACTGGCTGTTGGTAATCACAATGCTCTTGAAATCATAAATGTTAAAAAGAAAGGCCTCTAAACAAAAAGACTGAAGCAAATCCAGGGAGCGTCCTCCCATTTGCAAAAGAAACAGCTCCCCGCAAAGGAGCGCGTCCCCCTGAGCAGGCAGCCACGGCTGATGGCGCCGCCGGACAGTAGTGTGGTGAGCGAGGGGCGTGACTGGCGGGGGGGCGTGTGTTGTGGGTGGTGACGTCACCGGTCCGTGCAAGACGAACATGTGCAAGGGCCAATCCTGATGCGTTTCGGGGGGAACCGTCCCCCTTCCTCAAAGGTATGGATCTTGCACTACCGCCCACACTCTATATACCCCTGCCTCCATTCAATGAAAATGACGCAAGCATATCCCATTATATGGCGTAATACCCTCAAGCTGAATATTACTAAAAATCAATAAATAAATAAACTTTATTCAAGTGAAACAATTTAAAACCAGGTGCAAACAAATTAAAACCAATTATATTACGAATAAAACAAACGCTAAGCACCCCAAAATGTTTTATAATTTTTATTCTAACAATAATTAATATCCAAGGAGGCAGTCCTTCTTTACTAAGGGAAAACAAGGAGATATTCTCTCCTCTTCTTTCCCCTCTTTCTCCTCTTATATAAATTAATAAAACATAACTAATAAGAAGAAAAAAGTTTTTTAAAAAATAGAATACAATACAATAAAAAACCCTGCATGCAGGAGGAGAGATGAAAATCGCACAATAACTGTGGGGGTATGATTTCTCCTGTTACCCTTGTAAAAATAAAAATTTGGTGGCGAAAAGATCTTTTTTTGGAAAAAAATGGATTTCTTATTTTCACGGCTCTACGTTATAAACTTCTGTGAAGCACTTGAAGGTTCAAAGTGCTCACCACACATCTAGATAATCTAGATAAGTTCCTTAATGGGTCTAGTTTCCAAAATGGGGTCACTTGTTGGAGGTTTCCACTGTTTAGGCACATTAAGGGCTCTCCGAACGCAACATGGCATCCGATCTTAATTCCAGCCAATTCTGCTTTGAAAAAGTCAAACGGCGCTCCATCCCTTGCGAGCTCTGCCGTGTGCTGAAAAAGTGGGGTATCGGCGTATTCAGGAGAAATTGTACATTTTGTGGTTGATTTTCTCTTTTAACACTTGTGAAAATAAAAAAAATTGGTTCTGAACTAAATTTTTTGCAAAAAAAATTAAATGTTAATTTTTTCCTTCCACATTGCTTTAGTTCCTGTGAAGCACTTAAAGGGTTAATAAACTTCTTGAATGTGGTTTTGAGCACATTGAGGGGTCTAGTTTTAAGAATGGTGCCACTTTTGGGTATTTTCTGTTATGTACACCCCTCAAAATGACTTTAAATATGATGTGGTCCCTAAAAAAGTGGTTTTGTAAAGTTTGTTGTAAAAATGAGAAATCGCTGGTCAACTTTTAACCCTTATAACTTCCTAACAAAAAAAAATTGCTTCCATAATTGTGGTGATGCAAAGTAGACATGTGGGAAATGTTATTTATTAAGAAATTTTTGTGACACATCTGTCTATTTTAAGGGCATAAAAATGTAAAGTTTTAAAATTGCAAAAATTTCAAAATTTTTGCCATATTTCCATTTTTTTCATAAATAAACACAAGACTTATTGAAGAAATTTTACCACTATCATGAAGTACAATATGTCACGAAAAAGTAATCTCAGAATCAGCGGGATCCATTAAAGCATTCCAGAGTTATAACCTCATAAAGGGACAGTGGTCAGAATTGTAAAAATTGGCCTGGTCATTAAGCTGTAAACTGGCTCTGTCGCTAAGGGGTTAAGCACACAGCTTAAGGAAAAAAAAAGGTTACATGTGCGTTTATCTGTCATCATCCAACCTGGATCATGACAGTCATATTCACTGATGAATCGCGAATCTGCACTGGGCAAGGTGATGATACTGGAACTTTTGCTTGGTGCCATTCCAATGAAATTTATAAAGATGACTGCCTGAAGAGAACATGCAAATTTCCACAGTCATTGATGATATGGGGCTGCATGTCAGGTAAAGGCACTGGGGAGATGGCTGTCATTACATCTTCAATAAATGCACAAGTTTATGTTGCTATTTTGGACACTTTTCTTATCCCAAAAATTGAAAGGTTGTTTAGGGATGATGAAATCATTTTTCAAGATGATAATGAATCCTGCTATAGAGCAAAAACTGTTAAACAATCCTTGAAAAAAGACACATAAGGTCAATGTCATGGCCTGCAAATAGTCCGGATCTCAATCCAATGGAAAATCTTTGGAGGAAGTTTAAGAAAATGGTCCATGACAAGGCTCCAACCTGCAAAGCTGATCTGGCAACAGCAATCAGAGAAAGTTGGAGGCAGACTGATGAAGAGTCCTGTGTGACACTCAATAAGTCCATGCCTCAGAGACTGCAAGCTGTTATAAGAGCCAGAGATTTTTGTTTTTGATTTCTTTTAGTGTTTCTTAAAGCCAGAAAGTCGCCATTTGAAATGACTTTAGTTTTGTGCCATGTCTGTGATCTGCTTTTTTTCTACAAAATTAAACAACTGAATGAACATCCTCCAAGGCCGGTGATTCCATCATTTTTGCCAGGGGTTGTACTACACTAATGAAGTTAATTATGACAGACAGGGCAGGAGACAGATAAGACTTTTGAAGAAACCTAATTCCAGTACATTTGGATTGCAACAAATATTGACTATATGCATTTGTATAATTTATAGCCTGGCTGCTGCATTAATAATAAAAAATAATAATAATTTTATTTCTATAGCGCCAACATATTCCACAGCACTTTACATTATAGAGGGGACTTCTACAGACAATAGACATTACAGCATAGCAATAAACACATTGATCATAACAGATACCAAGAGGAATGAGGGCCCTGCTCGCAAGCTTACAATCTATGAGGAAAAAGAGGAGACACGAAAGGTGGATGGTAACAATTGCTTTTATTGTTTTTATTGTTTTTGATGTTTGGACAGGCCATAGTGTAAG
Source organism: Dendrobates tinctorius (assembly GCF_039654945.1). Lineage (NCBI taxonomy): Eukaryota > Metazoa > Chordata > Amphibia > Anura > Dendrobatidae > Dendrobates > Dendrobates tinctorius. The sequence continues at coordinate 16,642,436 of NW_027361722.1, read as the reverse complement.
AATCGGGTGTTCCTGTTGCTGCATGAACCAGTTAACAGTACAGACACAGAGGGCTATTAAATGAATAATGTATGTGAGAACATGATGCGAGGGACCTGGTTTTATAGTAAAAAATTTTGAATGAGCCACACAGGGATAGTTAGATTAATGCGTTGAGGTGATAGGCCAGTCTGAACAAATGCGTTTTTAGGGCACGCTTAAAACTGTGGGGATTAGGGATTAATCATATTAACCTGGGTAGTGCATTCCAAAGAATTGGCGCAGCACATGAAAAGTCTTGGAGATGGGAGTGGGAGGTTCTGATTATTGAGGATGCTAACCTCAGGTCATCAGCAGAACGGAGGGCGCGGGTAGGGTGGTAGGCTGAGACGAGGGAGGAGATGTAGGGTGGTGCTGAGCCACGGAGGGCTTTGTAGGTGAGGGTAATAAGTTTATACTGGATTCTGGAGTGGATGGGTAGCCAGTGTAGTGACTGGCACAAGGTAGAGGCATCAGTGTAACGATTGGTGAGGAATATGATCCTAGCTGGAGCATTCAGGACAGATTGGAGAGGGGAGAGTTTGGTAAGAGGGAGACCGATTAGTAGAGAATTACAGTAGTCCAGAAGAGAATGAATAAGAGAAACAGTAAGAGTTTTTGCAGAGTTGAAAGTAAGAAAAGGTCGAATTCTAGAAATGTTTTTGAGGTGCAGATAACAAGAGCGAGCCAGTGATCGGATGTGGGGGGTGAATGAAAGCTCAGAATCAAGTATGAACCCAAAACAGCGGGCTTGTTGCTGGGCAGTAATAGAGGAACAACACACAGAAATGGCAATGTCGGGTATAGGTACATTAGTAGAGGGAGGAAACACGAGGAGTTCAGTTTTTGACAGGTTCAATTTCAGATAGAGGGAGGACATGATGTTAGACACAGAGTTAAGACAATCACTGGTGTTTTCCAAAAAGGCAGGAGTGATATCAGGAGAAGAAGTGTATAATTGGGTGTCATCAGCATAGAGATGGTACTGGAATCCAAATCTACTGATTGCTTGACCTGGTCTGCATTCACTCATATCCACCGTCCTTGCACTAACTCTTTATACTCCATCTTTATCAGCCCCTCTGTCCTCTCCTATGTATAGCACTTACGATCTTTTCACAATCCTAAACTGCACAGATTCATTCAGTTCCACCATACAACACAAGTGATGCTCTCACAAATCACTTAACTATCTACTCACTCTTTATATCCTCCTTCTTCTAGTCGCAGGAGATTTCGCTCCCAACCCCTGCCCTTCTTACAATGGTAAGTTGAACCCCTCACCTACTACACTCAGAAACCCCTCAAATCTCATTAATATTCCCTGCATGCCTTCTGCCTCTTTTAACTGTGCCCTCTGGAATTCACCAGCATGTAAGGAACTCTCCTTCATCCATGACTTCTTCCTTTCTGATTCTCTTAACCTTCTGGCTTTTACTGAAACCTGGATCCAGCAGTCAGACACCACCGCTGCTGCTCTCTCATATGGTGGACTACATTTCTCTCATACCCTGAGATCAGATAACAGACCAGGTAGAATTGTTGGTCTGCTCCAATCAACCACATGTACTTTTCAGGTTATCCCCCAAGTACCCTTACTTATCTTCCCTTCTTTTAAAGTACACGCTGTCATTCTCTACATCCCGTTCTCCCTTCAAATGGCGGTTGCATGGCGTCCTCTGGACCCTTCCTGTCAGATTCTTGATCACTTTGCTACCTGGCTTCCACATTTTCTATCCTGTGACATCCCCCTCATCATGGGAGACTTTAACATCCCCATTGGTTTTACCCTCTCCCCATCTGGCATTCACCTTTTATCTCTAACCTCCTCCTTCAGCCTTTTACAGCTTACTTACTCTCCTACACATGAAAACGGAGATATGCTGGACCTGGTCTTCTCCAGGCTCTACTGAGTGCAATTCCCCTCTCCTGCTCTCTGACCACAACTTTCTTTCATTCTCTGTCAAGAACTGTCACCCCACTCAGAACACCCACACTTTCCACACTTATAGAAATATAAGTTCCATTAAAACCCAGAAACTTATGAAGACTTTGCAGTCATCATTGGCCCTAATTTCCTTCCTCTCATGTACCGACATTACAATGAAACACTGCAAAATGCCCTTGATGAAGCTGCACCTCCTACACAGAGAGCAACTCGACAAACACATTTCCTACAGCGATGCTCCAGGTGTGCCGAATGTCTGTCGAGATAATCCAATCTGGCAGAAAATTTTATCCGCTATAACTTAATGCTTAAAGCGTACAACTATGCCCTTCACCTCTCCAAACAAACCTACTTCAACACCCTCATCATCTCACTATCCAATGATTCTAATCGTCTCCTTGACACTTTTCATTCCCTCCTCATTCCAAGAGTGCAGGCCCCATGCACGGATCTCCGCGCTGACGATCTGGCCAATTATTTCAAAGAAAAAATTGACCATATCTGATAGGAAATTTCCTCCTAATCCTTTCATAACATCCACTGTCCTCCTTCCACCACTACATGTAGCTCACTCTCTGTCTATGAACCAGTCACGAAAGAAGAAGTGATCAGACTCCTTGAAACTTCTCACCCTACAACTTGTGCCAGTGACCCTATATCCTCACATCTCCTCCAGTCCATTTCTCTGGCTGTCACCACTCACCTATCAAAAATATTCAATCTCTCTCTCTTCCGGTATCTTTTCTTCCTCGTTTATACACGCCAGCATACATCTATTACTTTAAAAAACACCCTCGACCAAAACTGTGCTGCTACCCTGACTTTTCTCCAATCTTCCATTCATCACTAAACTCCTGGAACGCTTGGTCCACCCCCATCTGTCCCGCTATCTCTCAGACCACTCTCTTCTTGAACCTCTAAAATAAGGTTTCCGCTCTCTACACTCTACTGAAACTGTCCTCAATAAAGTCTCTAATGATCATCTAACAGCTAAATCTAATGGTCACTACTCACTACTCCATGCTGATTCTCCTGGATCCTGCAGCAATCGACACTGTGGATCAACAGCTCCTTCTCACTATGCTCCGCTCCATTGGCCCCAAGGACACAGTAGTATTAGTCATAGTATGAATACTAGTAATTTTATTAGTAGTGACAGTAGAAGTAGTATTTGTAGTAAGTTTAGTTATAGTAGTATTACTAGTAGTGAGATGAGTACTAGTAGTAGTAGTAGTAGCAGGAATTGTAGTAGAATTATTACTAGCCCCAGTGGAATTTTATGAGGGCTAAATAGAATAATAGCATTAGTAGCATTAGACAAAGCAAGAATAGTGACAGCACTAATGACTACAGAAGTAGTAGAAATATTAGTAGTTTTGAGGATGAGTAAAATAGCATTAGCAGGAATTCTTACAGTATTAATTCTAGTCACCATGGAATCAATAATATTAGTACTAATGCCAGTGAAAGTAGTGGTAGCAGCTAACAGTGGAGATATTATAGCAGGATATTCAGTAGTTTTGGGAAGTATTAATAGCATCGGCTCCAATAGTAGTAGTATTAGTACTAGTAACAATGGAAATAGTAGTGTAAGTATAAGACACCCTCGTGTGACGACGCTCCTGACAGCGGTGCGCTGCGTCTTACCTGCCTTGACCTCATTCACACAGACAAGTAAAATCAGCTGTAGAGTAAAGCGGGTCTTGTCCTGAGGCTTCATATTTGATTTTCCAGTCTTCTTGCTGATGGTAGGACTTCTAAGCGCGCAGCTGTGAGCAAACACTCATCATTTTTACTCTTAACACCCTTCAATATATAAATAACTTCTCCATTTTCTGTTCCATTAGATAAGACTTGTCGCGCTGGCGAGAATCCCCAGTGTAGACCCAAAATAATTATTTCTACACCATTTCCTGTGTCAGATGACTCAAAGGAAATATACAGAGCAATGGACTCAAATTATACTAAAAAGTGTCCTGATTAAAGTAAAGAGACACAAACAGGAGGAAGAAAATATCAGAATGTTATTGAGTGCAGTTTATAACTCTTATACCCAGATATGTAATGGGGGGTCCGGGGAACAGGGCACCCTCACAAGAATCACTCAATGGCAATGGTTTTATGGTCATGGAGATTATTATTTGCCATGTTATGGTTTGCTTTCCTGGTGGCAGAAAAGTACTGTGGGCATTCTGATTTCATACACATTGTGAGCAATGGGTACATAGGCTGGTGGAGGTCACAAGTCAAAACGGTTTAGATGGTTATGAAGGCTAGCTGAGCTCACATGTTGTAGGTGGGCACTCGGACTGGCTGAGTTTACTGTACATGTTCTAAATGGGTATGTGGATTGGCTAAGCTCACAAGATTTAGGTGGGTGCGCGGCCTGGATGAACTCAAATGTAGGTGGGAACCCGGACTAGCTGAGCTCACATGTTCTAAATCGGTATGCAGGCTGCCTGAGCTCACATGTTGTAGGTGGGCATGCAGACTGGCTGAGTTCACATGTTCTAGATCAGTGTTCTCCAACTCCGGTCCTCAAGAGCCACCAACAGGTCATGTTTTCAGGATTTCCCTAGTATTGCACAGGTGATAATTGCCTCACCTTGACAGGCAAGAATTCAAACACCTGAGCAATACTGAGGAAATCCTGAAAACATGACCTGTTATTATTATTATTATTTATTTATAAAGCACCATTGATTCCATGGCGCTGTACATGAGAAGGGATTACATACAAATTACAGATATCACTTACAGTAAACAAACTAACAATGACAGACTGATACAGAGGGGAGAGGACCCTGCCCTTTCGGGCTTTCATGCTACAGGATGGTGGGGAAGGAGATAGTAGGTTGGGGGGTTGCAGCAGCTCCAGTGATGGTGAGGCGGAAGCTCCAGTAGTGGTGAGGAGGCAGCAGGGATCATTGCAGGCTGTAGGCTTTCCTGAGGAGATGGGTTTTCAGGTTCCGTCTGAAGGATCCGAGTGTGGTATATAGCCGGACGTGTTGGGGCAGGGAATTCCATAGGATGGGGGCTATTCGGGAGAAGTCTTGGAGGCGGTTGGGTGAGGAGCGAATAAGTGTGGAGGAGAGAAGGAGGTCTTGGGAGGACAGGAGATTACGTGAAGGAAGGTATCGGGAGATTAGTTCAGAGATGTATGGAGGAGACAGGTTGTAGATGGCCTTGTAGGTCAGTGTTAGTAATTTGAATTGGATACGCTGAGGGAATGGGAGCCAGTGAAGAGATTTGCAGAGGGGAGAAGCGGGGGAGTAGCGAGGAGAGAGATGAATTAGTCAGGCGGCAGAGTTGAGGATGGACTGGAGAGGTGCAAGGGTGTTAGCAGGGAGGCCACAGAAAAGGATGTTGCAATAGTCGGGGCAGGAGATGATGAGGGCATGCACAAGCATTTTAGTAGATTGAGGGTTGAGGAAGGGACGGATTCTGGAAATATTTTTGAGCTTGAGGCGACAGGAGGTGGAGCGAGCTTGGATGTGCGGTTTGAAGGACAGGGCAGAGTCAAGGGTTACTCCGAGGCAGCAGACCTCTGGTACGGGGGAAAGCGTGATGTTGTCAATTGTTATAGAAAGGTCGGGTAAGGAAGATCTGTGAGATGGGGGAAAGATGATCAGTTCAGATTTGTCCACATTGAGTTTGAGGAAGCGAGAGGAGAAGAAGGAGGATATGGCTGATAGACACTCTGGGATTCTGGAGAGCAGAGAGGTGATGTCTGGGCCAGAGAGGTAGATCTGAGTATCATCGGCATAAAGGTGGTACTGGAATCTGTGGGACTTTATGAGTTGCCACAGGCCAAGTGTGTAGATTGAGAAGAGTAGGGGTCCTAGAACAGAGCCTTGGGGGACTCCAACAGAGAGAGGGTGGGATGAGGAGGTAGTGTGGGAGTGGGAGACGCTGAATGTGCGGTTGGAAAGGTATGAGGTGATCCAGGATAGGGCGAGGTCTTTGATGCCAAAGGAGGAGAGGATCTGTAGTAGGAGGCAGTGGTCAACTGTGTTGAAAGCAGTGGACAGGTGTCATGTCGGACACTGTTCACACCAGGGTGTCCGGCAGACAGTGGTAATACCCTGTTGGGTATTCTGTTCCAGTCGGGATAGGGTTAACCAGGTTGTCATGCTGACTGAGGGCTGGGCCACGCCCTTGGTCTTTAAATAGTTCGTCCTGACTATGGGCGTCGCCGACTATAGCTTTAGCCTAGTGCTAGCAATACCGGTCAGCAGTGGTGGTGTTGGAGTGTCTGATATCTGGTGCAGTATATCCCTCAGTGGTTCTTTCTCCAATCTGTTATATATATTTTTGGTTGCCCTTGCACATTATTGTATTCCCTTGTGTATTAACTGTGTGGTGTTTCTTTTACCCCTGTCCATACGTATTTGTGGGGTCTGGTGTCTTGTCCCCTCACTGGGTGGAGGGTGGTGGGTTCAGCTTAGGGCTGGACAGGAGACAGGGACAGGGTGGAGGCTCAGGCAGGCACACCTTCAGTGTAAACCCTGGGTAGAGGGTCAGACAGGGTTCCCCTAGTCTGAGGGACATCGCAGGGGTCCCGGGGTTTTTGCCTAAAGTAACCTAGGCATACCATGACATTATAGTCGGCCCAAATAATAAAGTGAGGAAAAAAAAAAAAAGGTACAGGTAGGGAATATAGGGGTTACTTACTATGGATCCTATACTTTCCCTAACCAAGCAGCTGCAGGCTCTATCCATACAGGTCACTGAACTCAGGGGGGCGGTCCAGCAACAAGGCCTGTCAGCTCCTGCAGTACCTGCTGAGGCTGCAGCCAGGGCAGCTGAGCCCAAGTTTCCCCTTCCTGAACGATTTGCTGGTGATCGTGGTAAGTTCACGGTGTTTCGTGAATCATGCAAATTGTATTTCCGTATGCGTCCACATTCCTCAGGTAATGAGGCTCAACGCGTGGGCTTGGTGATTTCTTTGCTGAGTGGTGACCCACAGGCCTGGGCCTTTTCACTCCCTTCAGACTCACAGGCATTTGAATCTGTAGATTTTTTTTTCTCTGCTCTGGGTTTGATCTATGACGATCCGGATAGATTAAACTTAGCAGAGTCTAAGATACGCTCACTGCTACAGGGTGATCGACCAGCTGAGGATTGCTGCACGGAATTCCGGCGCTGGGCGGTGGACACGCAGTGGAATGACCCTGCGCTTAAAAGTCAATTTTTGCATGGGGTTTCTGGAAGGGTTAAACAGACTCTCCTAATGTACGAGACTCCCGCCTCTCTGGAGGCTGCGATGGCACTTGTAGTACGCATAGACCGACGTCTCCGTCAGGGGGCGCTGGTTTCGTTGCCTCCGGGAGGTGGGGGAGTGGTCGGTGAGGTTGCCGCGGGTGAATCCGTGGAACCCATGCAGATCGCTGGTATAGCACAGTCACCGAGTAACAAGCCTAAACGTCCTTGGCACAGAAGGCAGGGGCTCTGTTTTTTTTGTGGCAAAGGAGGACATTTTATTAACGCTTGCCCCCTGGTACCTAAGAAGGGCGCGCCGGCGGAAAACTGATAGGCTCAGAGGGTTTGGAGGAGTCTAGTCTGAGCCTTTGTGTATCCTCCGTCATGGTTTCCCAGTGTATGCTCCCTGCTAGGGTGGTACTTGGGGGGCAAATGCTCTCTATTACAGTATTTATTGATAGTGGCTCAGCTGCCAATCTCATTGATGAGAGGTTCGCGCATACAGCGGGATTTCCGGTGGAGAAATTGCCGAACCCCATCCGGGTGGTTACCATCAATGCTTCCCCGTTGTCTCAAGGGGAGATCACAGAGTGTGTGTTGGATATACAACTCCACATCGGAGTATTACACTCAGAGCGGGTAACTTGTAAGGTGCTTAGTAACTTACCGGCTCAGATGGTTCTGGGCTTTCCATGGTTGTCAATGCATAATCCTGTTATTGATTGGAAGACCCAGGACATAATTCAGTGGAGCAGGGAGTGTCAGGAGAGGTGCCTGGCTACATGTATTTCCGCTTTGACCCCCAGTATCCCGGAGCCGTTGCTGGATTATGCGGATGTATTTTCTGAGAAGGGTTGTTCGGAACTACCACCGCATCGCCCCTATGACTGTGCTATTAGGTTGAAACCAGGGGCCAAGTTACCTAAAGCTAGAATGTTTAATATCTCAGGTCCCGAGAGGCTAGCTCTCAAGGAATACATTGCGGATAGCCTGAGCAAGGGTCATATTAGACCTTCCTCTTCTCCTCTGGCTGCTGGCTTCTTCTTTGTTAAAAAGAAGGATGGCGGTTTACGCCCGTGTCTGGATTTCAGAGAACTCAACCAGATTACGGTCCGTGATCCTTACCCTATGCCACTTATACCCGATTTATTCAACCAAGTGGTTGGTGCCAGGTGGTTCTCCAAACTGGACCTCAGGGGGGCGTACAATCTTATAAGAGTCCGTCAGGGGGATGAGTGGAAGACAGCGTTCAATACCCCTGAGGGTCACTTTGAGAGTTTGGTAATGCCGTTTGGGTTGACTATGGCACCGGCGGTCTTTCAACACTTCATTAATGATGTCTTCTCTCAGTTGTTAGGGAGGTTTGTTATAATTTATCTTGACGACATCCTCATTTTCTCTCGCGACCATGATACACATATAGAGCATTGAAAAATGTGTTTTTCGTACAGGAGCTACCGTTCTTGGGTTATATAATCTCCGCCTCAGGTTTTAAGATGGACACCGCAAAGGTGCAGGCGGTACTACATTGGGATCGGCCTGATAATCTTAAGGCGCTTCAGCGATTTCTTGGCTTCTCCAATTACTATAGGAAATTTATTAAGAACTTCTCTATGATTGCCAAACCACTGACTGACATGACTAAGAAGGGTACCGACTTTTCTGACTGGTCTGAGCCTGCGGTACAGGCGTTTGAATTCCTCAAGAATAGTTTTGCCTCAGCGCCCATTCTGGTGCAGCCCGATGTCTCCTTACCGTTTGTCGTGGAGGTGGATGCGTCGGAGGTTGGAGTGGGGGCTGTACTGTCTCAGGGCCCTTCTTGGGCCAAGTTGCATCCGTGTGCCTTCTTCTCCAAGAAGCTGTCGCCTGCGGAGCGTAATTATGATATTGGCAACAGGGAACTATTGGCCATCAAATTGGCATTTGAGGAGTGGCGACACTTCTTGGAGGGGGCTGTTCATCAGATTACTGTGATAACCGACCATAAGAATTTGCTTTATTTAGAATCTGCTAAGCGCCTGTCCTCCAGACAGGCTCGCTGGGCATTATTCTTCACCCGGTTCAACTTCATTGTTACCTATCGACCTGGGTCGAAGAATGTTAAGGCAGACGCTTTATCCAGGTGTTTTCCTGGTGGAGAGTTATGTGAAGAGCCGGTGCCTATTCTCCAAAAGGGTGTGGTGGTATCTGCCATCACGACAGAGATTGAGGCAGAGATTGCCGAGGCTCAGGAGGTGGTACCGCCGGGGTTACCTGCTAATAAATCTTTTGTGCCGCTACATCTACGCTCTAGAGTGTTGGGCGAACATCACGACACAGTACTGGCAGGTCATCCAGGGGTTAAGAGCACTCTGGAACTGGTATCGCGTCGTTTTTGGTGGCCTAAAATCCGGCAGGATGTGGCCTCATATGTGGCTGCCTGTACCACGTGCGCACGGGCCAAGACTCCTCTTTCCCATCCCGCTTGTAGCTTGCAGCCTCTCGGGGTGCCCAGTAAGCCATGGACTGAGATTTCCATGGATTTTATTACTGACTTGCCCGCCTCGGCAGGGAACTCGGTCATTTTGGTAATTGTTGATAGGTTCTCCAAAATGTCACATTTCGTTGCTTTACCGTCTTTGCCCAATGCTAAGACTCTTGCTCAGATATTTATTCGCGAGGTGGTCAGACTTCATGGTGTCCCGTCTGACATTGTGTCTGATCGAGGTACGCAGTGTGTGGCAAAGTTTTGGAGAGCTTTTTGTTCTCGCCTTGGAATCAAATTATCTCATTCATCGGCTTTCCACCCTCAGTCGAATGGACAGACTGAGCGGATGAACCAAAACCTGGAGCAATACCTGCGCTGCTTTATTTCCGACAATCAGGAAGAGTGGTCAGCGTTTCTTCCTCTGGCAGAATTCGCAATAAACAACCATTGCCAGGAATCGTCTGGGGAATCTCCTTTTTTTTGTGTGTATGGTCAACATCCTCAATTTTGCACCTTGCGTCAGGGGTGCTCAGTTGGTGTCCCTGAAGAGGACCAGTTGGGAGCTCAATTGTCGTCTGTTTGGAGGAGAGTCAAGCAGCGCTTGTTGAAGGTGGGTTCCAGGTACAAACGGGTGGCTGACTGCAGACGTGTGCCAGGTCCGGACCTGTGTGTGGGTGATTGGGTGTGGTTATCTACTAGGAACATTAAGCTCAAGATACCGTCACTTAAGTTGGGTCCCAGGTTCATTGGCCCATTTAGAATCTCCGCAGTGATCAACCCAGTGGCATTTCGTTTGGAGTTGCCGGCTGTGTATAAGATTCATAATGTATTTCACAAAGCATTGCTAAAGAAGGTCGTGGGTTTGGTGGATGGTTCCCCCGGGCCACCACCTCCCGTCTTGGTGGATGGCGCGTTGGAATTTGAGGTGTCCAAAGTGGTGGACTCTAGGGTTGTGCGTCGCACTCTACAGTACCTGGTCCACTGGCGTGGCTATGGTCCTGAGGAGAGGACATGGGTGCCGGCCTCTGACATTCATGCTGATCGACTGGTTACTATGTTCCATCGTCGCCATCCGGACAAGCCAGGTCCTCGACATGGTGAGGTTCCGGAGGTCCCTCGTAGAAGGCGGGGTACTGTCATGTCGGACACTGTTCACACCAGGGTGTCCGGCAGACAGCGGTAATACCCTGTTGGGTATTCTGTTCCAGTCGGGATAGGGTTAACCAGGTTGTCATGCTGACTGAGGGCTGGGCCACGCCCTTGGTCTTTAAATAGTTCGTCCTGACTATGGGCGTCGCCGACTATAGCTTTAGCCTAGTGCTAGCAATACCGGTCAGCAGTGGTGGTGTTGGAGCGTCTGATATCTGGTGCAGTATATCCCTCAGTGGTTCTTTCTCCAATCTGTTATATATATTTTTGGTTGCCCTTGCACATTATTGTATTCCCTTGTGTATTAACTGTGTGGTGTTTCTTTTACCCCTGTCCATACGTATTTGTGGGGTCTGGTGTCTTGTCCCCTCACTGGGTGGAGGGTGGTGGGTTCAGCTTAGGGCTGGACAGGAGACAGGGACAGGGTGGAGTCTCAGGCAGGCACACCTTCAGTGTAAACCCTGGGTAGAGGGTCAGACAGGGTTCCCCTAGTCTGAGGGACATCGCAGGGGTCCCGGGGTTTTTGCCTAAAGTAACCTAGGCATACCATGACAACAGGTCTAGAAGTAGGAGTATAGAGTATTGTCCGTTAGCTTTGGCTGTATGTAGGTCATTGGTAATTTTGGTCAGGGCTGTCTCAATGGAATGATGGGGGCGGAAGCCAGATTGTAGATTGTCAAAGAGCAAGTTAGATGAGAGGTGGGAGGAAAGTTCAGCATGGACATGCTGCTCCAGGAGTTTAGAAGCGAATGGGAGCAGCGATATTGGGCGATAGCTGGACGTGGCTGTTGGATCGAGGGTTGGCTTTTTAAGGATAGGCGTGATTGTGGCATGTTTGAAAGCAGAAGGGAAGGTACCAGAGGTTAGTGAAAGGTTGAAGAGGTGGGTTAGGGATGGGATAAGAGTGGTGGTGATGTTGGGGAGGAGGTGGGATGGGATAGGGTCAAGTGCACAAGTGGTAAGGTGTGATTTGGAGAGAAGATGAGCAAGCTCCCCTTCAGTGATGTTAGATAAGGAGGTTATGGGGTTTGGGCATTGGTCTGGTATACAAAGGGGTTGTGGTGGTTGGGCAATAAAGACTTGCCGTGTTTGGTTTATCTTGTTTTTGAAGTGTGCAGCAAAGTCCTTGGCAGAGATTAGGGAAGTTGGAGGGGGCAGTGGTGTGCGGAGGAGGGAGTTAAAAGTATTGAACAACTGTTTGGGGTTGTGGGATAAGGAAGATACAAGGGATGTAAAGAAGGCCTGTTTAGCAGAGGTGAGAGCTGATTTGAATGTAAGTGTTGCTTGTTTGAGTGCAGTGAAGTCGTCTTGCGAATGCGTTTTCTTCCAGCGCCGTTCTGCAATTCTGGATGCTTGCCGAATCTTTTTAGTGGTGTTATTGTGCCAGGGTTGTCTATTGATTCGTCGCACTCTGTTATGCATGACAGGGGCGACTGAGTCGATGGCTGATGCAAGAGTGGCATTGTAGAAAATAGTGGCAGTGGCAGTGTCGTGGAGTGAAGCTATGGAGGACAGTGGTAGAATAGAGTCAGAGAGTGTGCGAGTGTCTAGATGTGCGAGGTTTCTGCGGGGGTGCGCATGCTGCTGGACATGGGTGACAAGTGAGGAGGACAGGGATGAGAAAGTGAGTAGATGGTGGTCAGATAGAGGAAGAGGGGAGGTGGTGAAGTTAGAAAGAGAGCAGAGGCGGGTGAAGACCAGGTCTAATGTATGTCCATCTGCGTGGGTGGCTGAGGAGGACCACTGAGTAAGTCCAAAGGATGAAGTAAGGGACAGGAGTTTGGAGGCTGCTGACTGGTGGGTGTCAATGGGGATGTTGAAGTCACCCATGATGATTGTGGGAATGTCAGTAGAGAAAAAGTGAAGGAGCCAGATAGAGAATTGGTCAATGAAGGCAGTGGTCGGGCCCGGAGGTCGGTATATGACGGCCACTTGGAGGTTGGAGGGAGAATAGATGTTGTCGGAGTGGACTTCAAAAGAGGGGAGGACAAGAGAGGGAAGAGGTGGGATTGGGTTGAAGGTGCAGTTGGAAGAAAGGAGAAGGCCCACTCCTCCGCCATGTCTGTTGCCAGGGCGAGGAGTGTGGGTGAGGTGGAGGCCACCGTAACATAGCGCAGCAGTGGAGGCGGTGTCAGAGGGTGTCAGCCATGTTTCGGTGAGGCCTGTTGGTGGCTCTTGAGGACCGGAGTTGAGGAACACTGTTCTAGATGGATACACGGACTCGCTATGCTCATATGATTTAGGTGGGTATGTGGGTATATGGACTGGCTCAGTTTACATGTTCTAGATGAGTATGTGGATTGGCTAAGCTCACGTGATTTAGGTGGTTGCATGGGCTGGCTGAACTCAAATGTTGTAGGTGGGAACATGGACTAGCTGAGCTCACAAGTTGTAGGTGAGCACGCGGACTAAATGAGTTTACATGTTCTAGATGAGTATGTGGACTGGCTGAGTATACATGTTCTAGATGGGTATGTGGATTGGCTAAGCTCACAAGATTTAGGTGGGTGCGTGGCCTAGATGAACTCAAATGATGTAGGTGGGAACATGGACTAGCTGAGCTCACATGTTCTAAATCGGTATGCAGGTTGCCTGAGCTCACATGTTGTAGGTGGGCACGCGGACTGGCTGAGTTCACTTGTTCTAGATGGATACACGGACTGGCTATGCTCATATGATTTAGGTGGGTATGTGGACTGGCTGGGCTCACATGTTCTAGGTGGGTATGTGGATTGGCTAAGCTCACATGATTTAGGCGGGTGCGTGGCCTGGCTGAACTCAATTGTTGTAGGTGGGAACACGGACTAGCTGAGCTCACATGTTCTAAATCGGTAAGCAGGCTGCCTGAGTCAAATGCTGTAGATGGGTATGTGGACTGGCTAAGGCTGGTTTCACACTTGCGTTTTTTTTCGCGGGATTTTAGCGCTAAAAAACGCATGCGTTTTTTCCCCTATACTTTGCATGGGATGCGCTTATGTGCGCATACACATGCGTTTGTATGCGTTTTAAAGCGCATGCGTTTTTTTGCCGTATGCGCTCGGGCGCACAAAATGCATCCTGTTGCATTTTTTGGGCGTCCGACTTGCCTCAAAAAAACGCATGCGCACGCAATGCGTTTTTTTACAGCAAGACACCCATTATAAGTCTATGGGTGCGCATATGTGCGCATTGGCATGCTTATGTATGCGTTTTTTTGCGCATGCGTTTTTTTTTTACCATTAGTTGGACAATGGAATTTAGGGGTTTGGGTTAGAGCTAGGGTTAGTTAAGGGGGTTTAGGGCTAGGGTTAGGGTTAGCTATGGTTTAGGGTTAGGGTTAGGGTTAGTATGGTTTGGTTAAGGGCTGGGTTAGGGTCAGGGTTAGGGTTAGGGTTAGTATGGTTTGGTTAAGGGTTAGGGTTAGCTAGGGTTTAGGGTCAGGGTCAGGGTTAGGGTCAGGGTTAGGGTTAGGGTTAGTATGGTTTGGTTAAGGGTTAGGGTTAGCTAGGGTTTAGGGTCAGGGTTAGGGTCAGGGTTCGGTTCAGGGTTAGGGTTAGGGTTAGGGTCAGGGTTAGGGTCAAGGTTAGGGTTAGGGTTAGGGTTAGGGTCAGGGTTAGGGTTAGGGTTAGGGTCAGGGTTAGGGTTAGGGTCAGGGTTAGGGTTAGGGTTAGGGTCAGGGTTAGGGTTAGGGTCAGGGTCAGGGTTAGGGTTAGGGTTAGGGTCAGGGTTAGGGTTAGGGTTAGGGTTAGTAAAGTCATGGTTTGGGTTAGTGTGAGGGGCCACCTAATGTTGGAAAAAAACGCAAACGCGGTAAAAACGCACTAAAAACGCATACAAACGCATAAAAACACTGCGTTTTTTTTATGCATGCTCAAAAAAATGCTTGAAAAAAACGCAGCATTTGTATGCGTTTGTATGCGTTTTTTCAATGCGTTTTTTTGCGGGAAAAACGCGCTGCAAAAAAAAGCAAGTGTGAAATTAGCCTAAGCGCACATGCTTTAGGTTGGTACGCGGGCTGGCTGAGCTCACAGGTCAAATGATGAGCTCAGAATATAAGTGTCTAATTCATGAAGTGGTGATTAATGTCTTTCATGGTTGAAGTTGCTATCTCTTGCTAAAATCTGCAACTCCCCCACTGGCAGCTTCTGCTGATATAAAAGGAGGTGCGTATCCATTATGGAATAAGCCAATTTGTGGGGTTTTTTTGCAAATCACAACCTATGCAAGAGGTGACGGATTGCATCCAATCATGACACAAAGTAGTTGTGGTGAAAACTTGCTAATGATAGAGATAAAAAAAAATTAGCAGAACGTCCACAGTACATAAATTAATGGTAATCCAAAATTTTGTCTTTAAATGCTGGGGTGTGGAGTTGCTACACCTGATATCTCCAGGTCTTCTCAATCTCCTTACTATAGATATCTTTTCTAACCACTTTGGGCTGTTTGTGTTTTTATTTTTTCGTATTTAGGCGCTAGAACATGTATGTGGACTTTATCTTATTCCATAAGGACATCACCATATATCACCATATTCCAGGGGAAGAGTCCTGAGGAGTTCATTTGCATATTCCCAGTGCCTTCTGGGATAAGTGAAGAGTCTCTGCGAGCTCAACGATTACTGGGTTTTGGCCGTTGCAGCTGAAAAGAGGAAATCGGTAAACCGCGCGCCTTTTGGCTCATCTTTCATCGTTTTTAAGAAATCTCGATATGGAAGAGGCCAGGAGCCATTTGGTGAGCTGCATTTCTTGCTACATGTTCACAGACTTACCAGTGGAAAAGCCAAACTTCATATGCCACAAATGCAAGTGTGGCGCCCCCAGGAGTATGGTCGCCACACTGGCATTGCCTTCCTCCAGGGAGGGTGATGTCAGGCTTGGAAGCAATGAAGGGTCTCTCTAGCAGTTAACCATAACATGCAACACAGTTCCCACTCCAGGCCAGCAGAGGGAGCTCTGAACCAGAATTGGGGGAGGAGTGCTCTCTGGGGGCCAGGAAGAGAAATTAGTCAGGGTGAGGAGGGCAAAGAGTGTAGACGTGTGGAGAGAAGCTGGAGGTTGAGCTGAGGATAGAGAGCTCCCTCCCAGTGATAGCGCATGATCTGGAGCCTGGTCTCCACGGTTGTATGGATACTGAAGGTCCTGCAACAGAAACCAGTGGAATAGGAAGCTGTAAATGCTCTATTCCCACCTAAGACTCGAGGCACAACAGCGAAGGGTGAGCCAAGAGAGATAGAAGGCTACAGCTGTCTGCCATACGAGGTAGATCCGAAAGGGAAGAAGAAGGAGGAACGTCAGTGTAACACAGTACTGCATGTAGCTCATGTAAGCGCTAGAGAGGAGACTACACAACCCATCTGATAGAGAGATTCCTGAGTTGCTTCCAGGCTAATCATCTCCGGTGCCATCTGTAATCTAGAACCCTGGACTGCACTTACAAGTAAAGGTAAAGAAACTACATTCCGCTGTGTCCTTGCCTTCTTCCTGCAACTTCTTCAGCACTGCTACATCTCTGTGCCAGACACTGCACCCTCTTCCCCAACACCTATCTACACTGCCCTGGGACCAACAGCCCTGCCTGTGGAGGGCTACAACATCTTTGCTGCACTACACCATCTGTTCAGAGGATCTGTCTGCAGCGTCAGCTTAACACCTTCATTGCCGAACACCACAGGTGGCGTCACAAATCACTCATAAACTTTATTTCACCACTCAAACCCCTTTTTACATGGGCGCCCAGGGCCACGGACCGGGTCATCGCTGCTGTGGCATTCTCCTCTGAAGGACCGGCCCGGTATTGAGTACCCCACAGCCCTGGGAGGGCGACCCATTTTTGGCGTCACGAACAGGATTACGGAGCCCGGTATCCCCGGGTCCTGTGTGCCAGAGACTGTTTTGTGTACTGTGGACTGTTGGCGCCATTGCCGCCAGTAACCCGCTGCTTGGAGCGCGCGGGAAACCAAAGAGGCGGGCCGTCATGGGCGGAGCCTGCCAAGGAGCGCAAGGAAGTGAAGTGCTGCGCGGGAAGAGAGGACAGCACGCGAGAAGGGGAGAAGCTGAGGCCTACAGCCAGTAAGCCGCTCAACCCCGGGACCTGGCAACCATTAACTAGGGGGGAAGGAGAATGTCCGAGGCATGCGCCGATGCAGCGGCGGACGCCCTCGCAGACCCCACAGCACCGCTGAATCCAGCAGCCAGTGTTGCTTCCAGGGCACTGCAAGAAACAGCGCCCACCGCAGCGGTCCCCATAATGCCGCTGTCTATGCCTTACATACCGGGAGCAGCCTGGCTACCGCAGTATTCAGGGGAGTCACATACCCTGAGTGAATTTAAAGAGAGACTGTGCAGTTTGTTTGAGGTGTATCCTCTATCTGAAAGCCAGAAGGTGAACATCCTGATTGGGGAGCTAACAGGTGCAGCACAGAGAGAAGAAAAAGCCCGGCAGGACACTGACAAAGAGACTGTTAAAAAGATTTTGGCCAAGCTAAGAAGCACCTTTGACACCCGCACTGCAGCTGAAATCAAGATGAGGTTCTTTGGATGTAAACGGAAAGCACAGGACAATATAAGGGAATATGCGCTTAACCTGTAGGAGGCGCTGTGAGCCGTCAAGCAGATTGACCCTGACAGTGTGAAAGATGGAGACGGACTGTTAAAGGAGCAATTCATTGAGGGACTCCTATCCAGTACCCACAGAACACAGCTGCACATCATAGCCCTACAGAACCCTGATCTAGACTTTGCTGATTTCAAGGACAGGGCTATCCGGGTGCTGCAGGAACCAACTGTCAGCTGTCCAGCGCCCCCTAGGCGCCAAGCGATCACCTACCACCAGGAAGCAACATCTTTCCCTTCCATCCCTGTGGAGACTGATGCACAGACTCTGGATAAAGATCCGACAGAAGAGCTGCGTCTTCAGGTCCAGGAGTTGACCAAAGGGATGGCTGCACTTACTAAAACCGTGCAGTCCCTGCAGGTGTCCTCCAAGGAGAAGATCCAGCTTGCTTCCAGTCCAGAGGATGTCCCGTGGCTCCGGAAGAGGGAACCCCACCACTCCGAGGGAGGAACAACGATCGCTATGACCAGGACGGACGTCCCATCTGTCGTCACTGCCGCAAGGCAGGTCACCTTGCAAGATTCTGTTATTTAAACGAGCAACCCTTGGGGCAGAGGGCCAACCACCAGGAGTAGGACCACAAGACCCAAGGAATTGGCGAGCCAAGTATGTTGGAGGGACACCGATCCTTCCAGTGGTGACAGACGGCATCCCCATGAACGCTTTGCTGGACACTGGTTCCCAGGTGACCACTATGCCCTTTATCCTCTACAAGCGGTATTGGGCTCACTCTGAACTTACCCGTGGCCCAAGTGATGAACTGACAGTAGTTGCCAGTAATGGTCAGTGTTGTGAGTTCATTTTTCCCTTCACCATTGAGGTCTGATGAACTCCCTCCTCTGGTGAAGGAAGGTAGTGAGGCTGATTACCAAACACATGGGCAGCTAGATGATGACTGGGTGGCTGGAATTGAGGACTGGATATAAGGCTGCCAACGCCCTTCTTCCTGGCTGGTGATTTTCCTGCTGGATTCTTGGAGACCAGTCTGATTCCTGCATCTCAAAGCTAAGTTTTTCTGCTCTGCTTTGTACTCTTCAGTTTTGTTTTTGTTTTGCCTTGTTTTTTTGAGAGTTCTGCCATCCCCGGCCGAGGGTGAGCTGAACTCCATTTTTGTCTCTGATCTGTTGATATTTTGCTCTGTCTTCAGAATATACCTGAGTGCTGATATAGTCTTTTGAAGCCTAGCGACTTCAGGGCCTGTTTTTCCTATCAGTCGGTTGGCTCATTTTGATAGGGTTTTTGCGGATGGCAGACAGCAGCTTTCCTATCCTGTCCTATGTAGTTAGCTTGGGCCTCATCATTTGCTCAACCTATCTTTCTATCTGTGTTAGTGTTTTCATCTTGCTTCACCATCATTATATGTTGGGGGCTGCCTATTGCTTTGGGGTCTGCTCTGGGGCAGTTTAGTTTTTCCCCTTTCTGTCTTTAGACTATATAGTTCTCCGGCTGTGATCGATGGGTCTAGGGCACCGTAGGAACCCCCCACGGCTACTGCTAGTTGTTGTGGATAGGTTCAGGGGTCTGTAATCCGATAGCTGCCAACCTCTCTGGTTTTTCTGGACTTAGCTGGTATTTTGTTTTTTTCCTCCTTCGGTGACTCATCATAACAGAATCACCAGCCATACCGCAGATCCTAGGGTACTCAATAGCAGGAGAGAATTGTAAAAAAAAAAAAAAAAAAGTGTGTTAGAATTTTTTTTTTGTGTGTGCATATTTTTTCCTCTACATCTCTGAGGCCGTAGGAGGAATTTTTCTCTCAATGGAGATGAAGCAATTGTCTGATCGTGTGGAGCAGCTCGCTGCTGAAGTGCGGGGAATTTCCGCCTATCTTGCTCATTCACATGCTGCTGAACCAAAGATTCCTACTCCTGAGGTATTTTTGGGGGATCGGTCTAAATTCTTGAATTTCAAGAATAATTGTAAATTATTTTTTGCCTTGAAGCCTAACTCGTCGGGGAACGCCGCGCAGCAGGTTAAAATTGTCATCTCTTTGCTGCGCGGCGATCCCCAGGATTGGGCGTTTTCTTTGAAACCTGATGATCCTATTCTGAATAATGTGAACGCATTCTTTCAAGCCTTGGGGTTGTTGTATGATGAGCCTAATGCTATTGATCAGGCTGAAAAGACCCTGTTGGCATTAAGCCAGGGTCGGGATTCGGCAGAGTTGTACTGTCAAAAATTCCGAAAGTGGGCGGTCCTTACTACCTGGAATGATGGTGCCTTGGCAGCCCTCTTTCGGAAGGGTTTGTCAGAAACTGTAAAAGATACTATGGTGGGATTTCCTGTTCCCTCTGGTCTTGACGATTCTATGTCATTAGCCATTCAGGTGGATCGGCGTTTACGTGAACGCAAAACTACACGAGAGATGTTGCCACCTGTTGAACAAATGTCTGAACCTATGCAATGTGATAGAGTTTTGTCCGGGGAGCAACGTCAGGAGTTCAGAAGGTGTAATAAGCTGTGTTTTTTTTGTGGAGATGCCTCGCATATTATTTCTGTCTGTCCTAAACGAGAGAAACGTTTTGCACACACGTTTTCTGTGGGTGGTGTTCAACCTAAGTTTCTTCTGGCAATTACTCTGATCTGCTCCCTGTCCACATTTTCCGCCAAGGCTTTTGTGGATTCGGGAGCAGCCCTGAACCTGATGGATTTGGATTTTGCTAAACGTTGTGGATTTCCTATGACACCTCTGCAGACGCCTATCCTTTTGAGGGGTATTGATGCTACTCCTTTGGCGAAGAATAAACCTCAGTTTTGGACCCAGGTGGTAATGCGGGTCGCCCCAGACCATCAAGAAAATTGCAGATTTTTGGTGTTGCATAATTTGCATGATACCATTGTTCTGGGGTTTCCCTGGTTGCAAATTCATAATCCAGTTCTGGATTGGAAATCTGTGTCTGTGGTGAGTTGGGGTTGTCGGTGTGCCCTTAGTGATGCTCCTGTTTTCTCCACCTCTCCCCAGCCGCATGATGTTCCTGACAATTTGGCTGACTTTTATGATGTATTTAGTGAGAATGAGTCTGCGTCTTTGCCTCCTCATAGGAGTTATGACTGTGCAATTGAGCTGAACCCGGGGTGTAAATTCCCCAAGGGGCGGCTTTTCAATTTATCTGTACCCGAGCACGAGGCTATGCGATCCTATATTAAGGAGGCATTGGAGAAGGGTCATATTAGACCATCCTCTTCACCCTTAGGTGCTGGGGTTTTTTTCGTGGCCAAAAAGGATGGTTCATTAAGGCCTTGTATTGATTATCGTGCCCTCAGCAAAATTACTGTTAAATATCAGTATCCGTTACCCCTGATTTCTGATCTATTCTCCAGAGTTAAAGGTGCTTGCTGGTTTACCAAGCTTGACCTCAGGGGGGCGTATAATCTTATTCGCATTAAGCATGGGGATGAATGGAAGATGGCGTTTAATACTCCGGAGGGACATTTTGAGTACCTGGTGATGCCTTTTGGGCTCACTAATGCCCCTTCCGTCTTCCAGTGCTTCATGAACGATATATTCCGAGACTTTGTGGATAAATTTTTGATTATCTATCTGGATGATATTTTGATCTTCTCCAAGAATTGGGACTCTCATGTGGAACATGTTCGGACTGTGTTCCGGATTTTGAGGGAGAATTCCCTGTATGTCAAGAGATCAAAATGCCTTTTTGGGGTACAGAGGATTTCATTTTTGGGATTTATTTTGTCTCCGTCAACTATTGAAATGGACCCGGCCAAGGTACAGGCCATTTATGATTGGGTTCAGCCCACTTCTTTGAAGGCCCTCCAGAAGTTTTTGGGTTTTGCTAATTTTTATCGGAAATTTATAGCTAATTTTTCTGGTATTGCCAAGCCATTGACGGATCTGACTAGGAAGGGTGCTGATGTGCTGAATTGGTTTCCGGAGGCTGTTTCTTCCTTTCAGGAGCTGAAGCGAAGATTCACTTCTGCTCCGGTTTTGCGGCAACCTGATGTCTCAATCCCGTTTCAGGTGGAGGTGGACGCTTCTGAGATTGGTGCAGGAGCGGTGTTGTCCCAAAAAGATCCTATGACATCTAAAATGAATCCTTGTGCTTTCTTTTCCCGAAAGTTCTCCCCATCCGAACGTAACTATGATGTGGGGAATCGGGAACTATTGGCCATGAAGTGGGCATTTGAGGAGTGGAGACATTGGTTGGAGGGAGCCAAACACCAAGTCGTGGTCCTTACTGACCACAAGAATTTGATTTACCTGGAGTCGGCCAAGCGCTTGAATCCTAGACAGGCTAGGTGGGCCTTGTTTTTCACACGTTTTGATTTTGTGGTCTCTTTTCTTCCGGGCACTAAGAATGTCAAGGCAGACGCCCTCTCTAGGAGTTTCCTTGCTGATTCTCCTGTTGTGACTAAGCCTGCTACCATCTTAGGCGAGGGGGTAGTTCTTTCTGCCATCTCGCCCGATTTGAGATGTGCCCTGGAAGAGTTTCAGGAGGACAAACCTGAGCGTTGTCCCAGTGGAAAGTTGTATGTTCCTGACCAGTGGAGGAAGAGAGTGATGTCTGAAGTTCATTGCTCTGCATTGGCTGGTCATCCAGGTATTTTTGGTACTAGAGATCTGGTGAGTCGCTCTTTTTGGTGGCCCGCCTTGTCTCATGATGTCAGGAATTTTGTGCAGTCCTGTGGGACTTGCTCCCGGTCTAAACCTTGTTCTCGCTCTAGTGGCTTGTTGATGCCTTTGCCGGTGCCCAGGAGGCCATGGACCCATATTTCAATGGATTTTATCTCTGATATGCCTGTCTCTCAGAGAATGACTGTTATTTGGGTGATTTGTGATAGATTCTCTAAGATGGTTCATCTTGTACCACTCCCTAAGTTGCCATCTTCCTCTGAGTTGGTGCCCTTGTTTTTGCAACAGGTGGTTCGCTTGCACGGGATTCCTGAGAACATTGTATCTGACAGAGGAGTGCAGTTTGTGTCTAGATTTTGGAGGACTTTCTGTTCCAAGCTGGGAATTCAGTTGTCCTTCTCCTCTGCGTTTCACCCTCAGACCAATGGGCAGACGGAGAGAACAAACCAGACTTTGGAGTCGTATTTGAGATGTTTTATTTCTGCCGATCAGGATGATTGGGTTTCATTTTTGCCTTTGGCCGAATTTGCTTTAAATAATAGAGCTAGTTCTGCCACTTTGATGTCACTTTTTTTTTGTAACTTTGGTTTTCACTAGAGTTGAGCGATACCGTCTGATACTTCAAAGTATCAGATTGGAATGGATCGGCCGATCTTAAAAAAAAGTATCGGTATCGCCGATTCCGATACCGGAAGTCCCATTCAAGTCTATGGGACTTCCGGTATCGGAATAAGAAAAATCCTGTTTTTCCCTTGTACAGCCTCTCTGGGGTCTGTACGGGCCTTTCGGGGGGCTGTGCCGGCCTGCCAGGGGGTCTGTGCAGGCTCCGGTGGTCTGTGCCGGCCTGCCGGGGGGCTGTGCAGGCTCCGGTGGGCTGTGCCGGCCTGCCGGGGGGCTGTGCCGGCCTGCCGGGGGGCTGTGCAGGCTCCGGGGGGCTGTGCCGGCCTGCCGGGGGGCTGTGCCGGCCTGCCGGGGGGCTGTGCAGGCTCCGGGGGGCTGTGCCGGCTTCGGGGGTCTGTGCAGGCATCGTCCGATGGGACTACAAGTCCCATCGGGCGATGCCTGCTACCATGACAGTGATTGACACATTAGCCAATGATGGGACAGTAGTAGTCCCATCATCCGGCTAATGTGTTGAATGTAAAAAAAAAAAAAAAAAAAAAATTACATGCTACATACATGCTACATACATACAACATGCATACTACATACATGCTACATTCATACTACATACTACATACATGCTACATACATGCTACATTCATACTACATATATACTACATGCAACATACATACTACATATATACTACATGCATGCAACATGCATACTACATATATACTACATGCAACATACATGCTACATATATACTACATGCAACATACATACTACATATATACTACATGCATGCAACATGCATACTACATATATACTACATGCTACATACATACTACATATATACTACATACATACTGCATGCTACATACATACTACATGCTACATACATACCACATACATACTACATATATACTACATGCTACATACATACTACATATATGCTACATACATACTACATACATACTACATGCTACATACATACTACATATATACTACATACATACTACATACATACTACGTGCATGCTACATACATACTACATGCTACATACATACCACATACATACTACATACATACTACATACATACTACATGCTACATACATACTACATATATACTACATACATACTACATACATACTACGTGCATGCTACATACATACTACATGCTACATACATACCACATACATACTACATACATACTACATGCTACATATATACTACATATATACTACATGCATGCTACATACATACTGCATGCTACATACATACCACATACATACTACATACATACTACATACAATACATTCATACAATACATACATAGACATACAGTACATATAACATAGAGTAACATACTTACCAATACTTGTCACATTGTTCCCCGAAGCCATTGTCTTTTACGGAATAAATATTAACATAACAAACCACAAAAATACTCACCCACGATCCGAAGCAGTCCATGAGTGTGTCCCACGACGATCTTGGGTAGAGAACTGCAGCATCAGCTGTTGCTGCCGTTCTCTACGGGCTGCAGGAATCCATTGACGGAAGGTAGGTATCCTTCCGCACTGTATTCCTCCGCCACTTAAAAAAAAAAAAAGTCCCTAGTCTCACTTTATGCCATTGCTGCGTGGGAATTTCCCACACAGCAATGGCATAAAGTGAGACTAGGGACTTTTTTTTTTTTAAGTGGCGGAGGAATACAGTGCGGAAGGATACCTACCTTCCGTCATTGGCTTCCTGCAGCCCGTAGAGAACGGCAGCAACAGCTGATGCTGCAGTTCTCTACCCAAGATCGTCGTGGGACACACTCGTGGACTGCTTCGGATCGTGAGTGAGTATTTTTGTGGTTTGTTATGTTAATATTTATTCCGTAAAAGACAATGGCTTTGGGGAACAATGTGACAAGTATTGGTAAGTATGTTACTCTATGTTATATGTACTGTATGTCTATGTATGTATTGTATGAATGTATTGTATGTAGTATGTATGTAGTATATATGTGGTATGTATGTAGCATGTAGTATGTATGTAGTATGTATGTATGTAGCATGCATGTAGCATGCAGTATGTATGTAGCATGCATGTAGTATATATGTAGTATGTATGTAGCATGTAGTATGTATGTAGTATGTATGTGGTATGTATGTAGCATGTAGTATGTATGTAGCATGCATGTAGTATGTATGTAGTATGTATGTAGCATGTAGTATGTATGTAGCATGCATGTAGTATATATGTAGTATGTATGTAGCATGTAGTATGTATGTAGCATGCATGTAGTATATATGTAGTATGTATGTAGCATGTAGCATGTATGTAGTATGTATGTAGTATGTATGTGGTATGTATGTAGCATGTAGTATGTATGTAGCATGCATGTAGTATGTATGTAGTATATATGTAGTATGTATGTAGCATGTAGTATGTATGTAGCATGCATGTAGTATATATGTAGTATGTATGTAGCATGTAGTATGTATGTAGCATGCATGTAGTATATATGTAGTATGTATGTAGCATGTAGTATGTATGTAGTATGTATGTGGTATGTATGTAGCATGTAGTATGTATGTAGCATGCATGTAGTATGTATGTAGTATGTATGTAGTATATATGTAGTATGTATGTAGCATGTAGTATGTATGTAGCATGCATGTAGTATATATGTAGTATGTATGTATGTAGTATGTATGTAGTATATATGTAGCATGTAGTATGTATGTAGCATGCATGTAGTATATATGTGTTATGTATGTAGTATGTATGTAGTATGTATGTGGTATATATGTAGTATGTATGTGGTATGTATGTAGTATGTATGTAGCATGCATGTAGTATGTATGTAGTATTTTTTTTTTTTTTTTAACATTTAACACATTAGCCGGATGATGGGACTACTACTGTCCCATCATTGGATAATGTGTCAATCACTGTCATGGTAGCAGGCATAGCCAGATGGGACTTGTAGTCCCATCGGACGATGCTTGCACAGACCCCCGGACATCAGCACAGCCCCCCGGCAGGCCGGCACAGCCCCCCGGCAGGCCGGTACAGACCCCCACAGGGTGCACAGACCACCGGCAGGCCGGCACAGCCCCCCGGCAGGCCGGTACAGACCCCCACAGGGTGCACAGACCACCGGCAGGCCGGCACAGCCCCCCGGCAGGCCGGTACAGACCCCGGGCAGTCCACACAGCCCCCCGGCAGGCCGGCAGAGACCCCCGGAAGGCCCGAAATGACGGCGCATCATGATGCGCACACACCGCGCATCATGATGACGTCAGGCTGTCAATCAACTTTGAACTTCCGATTCCGATGCCGACTTCCGATATTGAAAAAATATCGGAAGTCGGTATCGGAATTCCGATACAGCAAGTATCGGCCGATACCCGATACTTGCGGTATCGGAATGCTCAACACTAGTTTTCACCCTCGATTTTCTTCAGGGCAGGTGGAGCCTTCTGCCTGCCCAGGTGTTGACACTGTGGTGGAGAGAATGCACCAGATCTGGGACCAAGTAGTGGATAAGTTGTCTCTCTCCCAGGAAAAGGCCCAGCGGTTTTCTAACCGGCGTAGGACCGGTGGTCCCCAGTTTAAGGTGGGTGATATGGCTTGGTTGTCATCAAAAAATATCGCTATGAAGGTGGCTTCTCCTAAGTTTAAGCCTCGATTTATTGGACCTTACAAGATTTTGGAGATTATTAATCCGGTCTCTTTTTGGTTGGCTCTTCCTGTCACATTTAAAATTCATAATGTGTTTCATAAGTCCTTGTTGAAGAGGTTTGTTGAACCAGTAGTTCCTGTGGTGGAATATGAGGTAGAGAAGATACTGGATTCCCGTCTGGCTAGACTGAGACTCCAGTATTTGGTTAAGTGGAAGGGTTATGGTCAGGAGGATAATTCCTGGGTCTCTGCCTCTGATATTCATGCCGAAAGATTGGTGCGTGCCTTTCATCGGGCTCACCCGGATCGCCCTGGTGGCATGGATGAGGGTTCGGTGACCCCTACTCAAGGGGGAGGTACTGTTGTGAGTTCATTTTTCCCTTCACCATTGAGGTCTGATGAACTCCCTCCTCTGGTGAAGGAAGGTAGTGAGGCTGATTACCAAACACATGGGCAGCTAGATGATGACTGGGTGGCTGGAATTGAGGACTGGATATAAGGCTGCCGACGCCCTTCTTCCTGGCTGGTGATTTTCCTGCTGGATTCTTGGAGACCAGTCTGATTCCTGCATCTCAAAGCTAAGTTTTTCTGCTCTGCTTTGTACTCTTCAGTTTTGTTTTTGTTTTGCCTTGTTTTTTTGGGAGTTCTGCCATCCCCGGCCGGGGGTGAGCTGAACTCCATTTTTGTCTCTGATCTGTTGATATTTTGCTCTGTCTTCAGAATATACCTGAGTGCTGATATAGTCTTTTGAAGCCTAGCGACTTCAGGGCCTGTTTTTCCTATCAGTCGGTTGGCTCATTTTGATAGGGTTTTTGCAGATGGCAGACAGCAGCTTTCCTATCCTGTCCTATGTAGTTAGCTTGGGCCCCATCATTTGCTCAACCTATCTTTCTATCTGTGTTAGTGTTTTCATCTTGCTTCACCGTCATTATATGTTGGGGGCTGCCTATTGCTTTGGGGTCTGCTCTGGGGCAGTTTAGTTTTTCCACTTTCTGTCTTTAGGCTATATAGTTCTCCGGCTGTGATCGAGGGGTCTAGGGCACCGTAGGAAGCCCCCACGGCTACTGCTAGTTGTTGTGGATAGGTTCAGGGGTCTGCAATCCGATAGCTGCCAACCTCTCTGGTTTTTCTGGACTTAGCTGGTATTTTGTTTTTTCCTCCTTCGGTGACTCATCATAACAGGTCAGTCTTTACCGCAAGTGGGATGTAAAGAAATTACTGTTAAAGTGGGTAGAGTAGAGTTAAAATCTCAAGGTCTGATAGTTGTGGTTATTGATCGACGAGAATGTAATCCCATGATGACTCTTGGTACAAATGTAATTGAAAATTGTCTTTCCGAGGTTATTGTCTTGTTGCAACAGGTGGCTGAGACTGCTGGTTCCAGTGAACAACGAGTCCTGCAGAAGGAGATCAAGGCCCTGATGCAAAGACAGCAGGTAGAACTCTCTGGCGGAGAAATTGGCAGCATCAGAGCAAGTGATGCTTTTCCCATTGCAATACCCCCAGATGTGAAATGTTGATTTGGTGTCGGGCAGCCATGGGCCTCATATGAAAAGTTTACCAAGCATTGGTAGAGCCAGTATACTCTGATAGTAGGCCCACTGTCCTGACAGCCAGAGGGGTAGTTGATGTACGTAAAGGGAGAGTACCTGTACACCTTTTGAATTGTGGGGAGGAGGAGGCCACAATACCTCGGTATGCCACAGTTGCTAAGCTGCTCACTGTCAGTAATAATGCAATGCAGGCAGCAGAGCCCTTGGTCTCATCCGACCAGGTGGAGGACAATGGCTCTGTAAAGCAGCGGGAGGAGTGGCGTCAGCAACTGCAGGTGGGATCTGACTCCACCCCTTCATACCAAAAGAATGGGGTTTACAGAGTGACCCAGGAGTATGAGCGGGTATTCAGTAAACACCCTCTAGATTTTGAGAAGGCAAAAGGGGTTCAACACCATATCCCCACTGGAGATCATCCACCCATAAAAGAAAGGTACCGGCCTATACCCCCTACACAATACCAATGTGCCAAAGGTATGTTGAGAGAGATGAAGGAAGCTGGGGTTATCAGAGATAGTTGTAGCTCCTGGGCAGCTCCAATAGTTTTTGTAAAGAAAAAGGATGGTACCATGAGAATGTGTGTTGATTACAGGAAAATTAACAGCATTACACATAAGGATGCCTACCCATTACCCCACAGCCCTGGGAGGGCGACCCACAAGCTTGTGTCCCTGTTGGAGGAAAAGTTGCAAAATCTTGAAGAGAGGTTAGCTACGTTGAAGATCATTAAGGAAGGTGAAGAGTTCTTAGACAGAGCAGAATTATCTCTTCATGTTACAGAAAAAGAAGAAATTCGAAGTGCACCTGAAGAAACAGAGGAATGGAGACATGTGACCCAGAGAAGCAGGAGGATCGGGAGGCAGTCAGCGCCCATACTGCTCAGGAACCAGTACCAGGCTCTAACACAGGAAAACGATGAAGAAATACATCAGGATAAGACTTTGCCCACAAACAGAAACCTTGTACAGCTTCAGAGTCCTCCTGGATGGAGAAAGAAAAATGTTGTGAAGAAGAAACGGAGAGTGGTGGTCATGGGGGATTCCCTGTTGAGAGGAACAGAGGCCGCTATCTGCAGACCGGATATAACTTCAAGAGAAATGTGCTGTCTTCCAGGTGCAAAAACTAAAGATGTGTCTGACAGGATATCAGGACTCTTCAGACCTACAGATGACTACCCATTCCTGCTACTACATGTGGGGACAAATAACACCGCAAGAAACAACCTGGAAACCATCTGCAGAGACTTTGAAAACTTAGGCAAGAAAGTGAAAGAACTGGGAGCGCAGGTGGTCTTCTCTTCCATCCTCCCAGTGGATGGCCATGGAACAAGGAGGTGGAATAAGATTCTGCAGGTGAACAACTGGCTACGTCGATGGTGTCGTCAGCAAGGATTTGGATTTCTGGATCACGGAGTGAATTACCTATACGATGGACTACTTGCTAGAGATGGGGTGCACCTTACGAAGGCTGGAAAACAAGTATTTGGAAGTCGCCTTGCTACACTTGTAAGGAGAGCTTTAAACTAGAACAATGCGGGAAGGGAAGCAAAAGGCCAGAAAAAGCCATACACCTGACAAATGCTATTGAGAACTCTGCTATTAGAAGTGGAAAGGAAGAACAAAGACAAAAGAATCTAAATAATAAAAATATTGGAGAAAGAGAAACCAATCACAAACTAAAATGTTTCTATACTAATGCACAAAGCATGGGCAACAAACAAGGAGAATTGGAACTACTAACACAGGAAAAGAAATATGATGTCATTGGAATCACTGAAACTTGATGGGACGATACACATGATTGGAATACAAGACTAGAAGGATACAACTTATTTGCAAGAAACAGACTTGATAAACGAGGAGGGGGTGTCGCATTGTATGTTAGAAACGCGTATATCTGCACAGAGATTGAAGCTTCAGAGACTGGGAGTTCTGTGGAAACTGTTTGGGTAAGAATACAAGGACAGAACAATGGAAAGGACACCATTGTAGGCATTTACTACAGGCCGCCTGTGCAAGCTGAAGATATGGATGAACTCTTTATGCATCAAATGGCCAAGTTCTCCAAAAAATATGACATAGTTGTCATGGGAGATTTCAACTATCCAGACATTTGTTGGGAATCTCTCTCACGCAAAACTAACAGGTCAAGGAAATTCTTATCCTCTCTTGCTGACAACTTTATCTTCCAAAAGGTAGGGGAGAAAACAAGGGGAACTGCTACCTTGGATCTAATCCTTATAAACAGGGAGGAAATGGTTGAGGAGGTAAAAGTGGCTGGGACCCTAGGAGGTAGCAACCATGCTATTTTAGAATTTTGGATAACTAGAGGAGGAAGACCTGTGAAGACTCAGACGTCAAGGTTAGATTTCAGAAAGGCAGATTTTAAGGGATTCAGAAAGAGAATTGGAGGGATCCAATGGCTGGATATCCTTAAAGACAAAAATGTCCAGGAGGGATGGGAAATCTTGAAAAATCAAATTCTCAAAGCACAATTGTTAACAATTCCGAAAAGAGGGAAGAATAGGAAGCATTTAAGGAAGCCAGGATGGATGAACACAGAACTTAAGCACATGCTAAAAAGGAAGAAAGAAATGTTTATAAAATGGAAAGAGGGAGGCATATCTAAAGACGAATATAATGCTGTCTGCAGAACCTGCAGGGCACGAATCAGATTACTAAAGCTGACAATGGATTGCGGCTTGCAAGAGATGTCAAAAGCAATAATAAAGGATTTTGGGTATATGTCAAAAGTAAAAGAAAAGTCAAAAATGCTATAGGATTTTTACAGGATGAAAATGATGAAATGGTAAGACAGGATGTTGAGAAGGCCGAACTTTTAAATTCCTATTTTGCATCTGTTTTCTCTCAGAAAGGAGATGTAACATCAACTGTTCTTCACTGTCCTATTAAGGGAATAGAAGAATCCAGGATATCTATAAACAGAAAGATAGTGAGGAAACACTTAGCTAACCTAAATGAATTCAAGTCTCCAGGTCCAGATGAATTACACCCCAGAATACTGAAGGAGATAGCAGAAGAAATTTTTGAACCCCTCTCCATAATCTTTGAAAATTCTTGGAGAACATGAGAAGTCCCAGAAGACTGGAGAAGAGCAAATGTTTTTCCTATCTTCAAAAAGGGGAAGAAGGTGGACCCAGGCAACTATAGGCCGGTGAGTCTGACTTCTATACCAGGAAAGATCTTTGAACAAATTATAATATGTAATATATAATTTCCTTCTATGACGGAATCACTGATTGGGTGGATCAAGGAAATGCTGTAGATATAGTATATCTTGACTTCAGCAAAGCATTTGACAAAGTATCTCACACAATCCTTATTGAAAAAATGACTAGGTATGGAATGGACAAGGCAACTGTTAGGTGGATTCATAACTGGCTTAGTGATTGGACCCAAAGAGTGGTCATAAATGGCTGCACATCCAGTTGGAAGAATGTCTCAAGCGGGGTACCACAGGGCTCTGTCCTGGACCCTGTATTGTTCAACATCTTTATCAATGTGCTGGCGGCTGTGCCAGGTTTTCATGCGAGAGACTCGTCCGAGAATCGTGCGAGTCTCGCAAGTGAGTATGAGCCCTTAGTGTGTTGACCCCATGGCTTTTGAATTGGCTTGCATTCAGACCTGCTTCTGTTTTTGGCTTATCCACTCCTGTCCGGCTCTGACCTCTTCGGCTTGTTTGTGACCTTGAGTTTGCCTGTTCCTTCGGTACTGTTCTACAGTCTATTTTCTGACCCGGCTAGTTTGACTATTCTGATGCCACCTGGTGGTAGCCATCACTGCTGCTTCACAGGCCTGCCCTGGGAATGTGCAGTCGTTCCTCCACTCTATTGCCATCTAGTGGAGTCTGCACATACCTGCATTGCAGCAGCCCGACAGCTGTGAAGGATGTGGTGACTGCTTATTTTATTAGCTAAACTGACCCCTTTCTCTTGGAGATAGGTTAGCTATTAAAATGTATATTTCTATTCTGTCGATTGTTATTTCCTATAAATATGTTATATTCCACAAAATGGTAAGATAACAAAAAAAAATGGTCTGATTTAATAATAATAAGATGCAGCCGTTAAAAAAATTGTGGAAATATCAAATCATGTCATGCAGATTTAGAAGATTTTTTATTATTATTATTTATTATTTATAATTGTGACTGAATTTTATTATTTTGCTGTTCTTCCTTGTTTAATAGAAAAAAAAAAGATGACATTTGTCAGCAATTCCCTTTTCTCTGAATCTTTTTTTTAAAACTGCACAGAAAAGCATAAAAAGTGCCAAGAAAAGATTTTCTACTTGGCAAACACTTTTTCTTCAATTAATCTCTGAACATGAATCGCTATAATGTGTCGTACCCTGTATTGTATACACTACGCAGTATATAGCACAGTCTAAATTGAATTCATGTAATAGAAGCGGAAATATGCGATACTGTGTGGTTAAAGGTATAAGGTCGGTAGTTTTAAGTTTTGCGCCATTAGTTTTTCCTAGCCTTATAATTACTTTAAATATATTTATATATATAATGTGGAAAATAAGTATTTATTTAACTCACTTACCGTATATACTCGAGTATAAACTGACCTGAGTATAAGCCGAGCCCCCTAATTTTGCCACGGAAAGCTGGGTAAGCTTATTGACTCGAGTATAAGCATTGTCCCCTCATCCCTGTCCTGCTCTGGGTGGCTCTCCCCCCTCCCAGTATGCACGGCTCGGCTCCCCCGTCCCATCCTTCTATGTATGACTCAGCTCCCTGTCCTCCCCCATGCTCCTCCATGTTCGTCAGTGCACCCCCATCCTCCTCAGTGCTCTCCCTATCCTGCACCATGCTCCCTGTCCTCCTCTTTTCTTCCCCTGTCCTCCCCCGGACCTCCTCCATGCTCCCCCCAATCCTCCTCCGTGCTTCCCCCGTCCTCCTCTGTGCTCCCCATCCTCTACCGTCCTCCTCAGTGCTCCCCCCATCCTCCCTGCTCCCCCCATCCTCCTCCGTGCTTCCCCCGTCTTCCTCTGTGCTCTCCCATCCTCCCCCGTCCTCCTCCCTGCTTCCCCCATTCTCCTCTGTGCTCTCCCATCCTCCTCCATCCTCCTCCCTGCTCCCCCATCCTCCTCCGTGCTTCCCCGTCCTCCTCTGTGCTCTCCCATCCTCCCCCGTCCTCCTCCCTGCGCCTCCCATCCATACTCACCCTGCTGTGTCATCGCTGAACGTCCCCTGCATCCGCCGTTGTCCCAGTGCTGACAGCTTCTTCCTGCATGGAGTGGTCACATGGTACTGCTCATTAAGGTCTTGAATATGGACGCCATGCCTATGGGAGTGGAGTCGCGTCCATATTCATGACCTTAATGAGCGGATGCAGGGGACGTTCAGCGATGACACAGCAGGGTGAGTATGATGTCCCAGCCACCGGCTCCTGCCGCCGCTTCTCCTCGCCCATCTGGTTTCTGACTCGAGTATAAGCCGAGGGGGCATTTTCAGCACAAAAAATGTGCTGAAAATCTCTGCTTATGCACGAGAATTTACGGTATATAGCGCCAATTCTATAATTTTTTTCTTAGGTACACTTCACCTATGAGAGACTGAATCTAAAATTATAAAACAGAAAATCACATTGAATGATTTTTAAATAATCAAATTGCATTTTATTGTATGAAATAAGTATTTGATCACCGACCAACGAGCAAGAATTCTGGCTCTCACAGACCTGTCAGTTTTTCTGTAAGAGACCTCCTACTTTGCACTAATTGCCTGCATTCATTGCATTTGTTTGAACTCGTTACCTGTATAAAAGACACCTGTCCACACAATCAATAACACTCCAACCTCTCCACCATGGCCAAAACCAAAGCACTGTCTAAGGACACCAGGGACAAAATTGTAGACCTGCACAGGGCTGGCATGGGCTACAGGACAATAGGCAAGCAGCCTGGTGAGAAGGTAACAACACAAGATGATTGTCAATCCTCCTCAGTCTGGGGTTTTTCATGCAGGATCACGCCTCATAGGGTAAGGATAATTCTGGGAAAGGTCAGAAATCAGCTTAGAACGACACAGGAGGATCTGGTCAATGACCTGAAGAGAACTTGGACCACAGACTCAAACATTACCGATAGTAACACACTATGGAGTAAAGTCCTGCAGTCCACGCCAGGTCTCCCTGTTCATGCCAGAACATGTCCAGGCTGTTTTAAGTTTGCTAATGACCATCTGGATGATCCAGAGGAGGTATGGGAGATGGTCATGTGGTTAGATGAGACTAAAATATAACTTTTAGGTATCAACTCCAGTAAGAATGTTTGGAGGAGGAAGAAGAAGGATGAGTACAACCCCAAGAACACCATCCCACCGTGAAGCATGGTGGGAGGAACATCATATTTTGGGAGTGTTTTTCTGCAAAGAGGACAGGACGACTGCACCATATTGAAGGAAGGAAGGATGGATGGGGTCATGTATCACAAGATTTTGGCCAACAACTTCTTTCTCTCAGTAAGAGCATTGAAGATGGGTCCTGGTTGGGTTTTCCAACATGACAATGACCCGAAACACACAGCCAGGGCAACCAAGGGGTGGCTCCGTAAGAAGCATTTCAAGGTCCAGGAGTGACCTAGCCAGTCTCCAGACCTGAACCCAATAAAAAATATTTGGAGGGAGCGAAAAATCAATGTTGTCCAGCAACAGCCCCGAAAACTGAAAGATCTGGAGAAGATCTGCATGGAGGAGGGGGCCAAAATTCCTGCTGCATTGTGTGCAAACCTGGTCAAGAATTACAGGAAACGTCTGACCTCCGTAATTGCAAACAAAGGTTTCTGGACCAAATATTAAGCTCTGTTTTCTATTGTATCAAATACTTATTTCATGCAATAAAATGCAAATTAATTATATAAAATTCAAACTGTGATTTTCAGGTTTTATTTTCAGATTCTGTCTCAAAGAGGTGAAGTGTAACTAAGATAGAAATTACAGATCTCTCCATTCTTTGTAGGTGGGAAAACTTACAAAATCGGCAGAGGATCAAATACTTATTTTCCACACTGTATATATATATATACAGTCATGGCCAAAAGTATTGACACCCCTGCAATTCTGTCAGATAATACTCAGTTTCTTCCTGAAAATGATTGCAAACACAAATTCTTTAGTATTATTATCTTCATTTAATTTGTCTTAAATGAAAAAACACAAAAAGAATTGTCCTAAAGCCAAATTGGATATAATTCCACACCAAACATAAAAAAGAGGGTGGACAAAAGTATTGGCACTGTGCGAAAAATCATGTGATGCTTCTCTAATTTGTGTAATTAACAGCACCTGTAACTTACCTGTGGCACCTAACAGGTGTTGGCAATCACTAAATCACACTTGCAGCCAGTTGACATGGATTAAAGTTGACTCAACCTCTGTCCTGTGTCCTTGTGTGTACCACATTGAGCATGGAGAAAAGAAAGAAGACCAAAGAACTGTCTGAGGACTTGAGAAACTAAATTGTGAGGAAACATGAGCAATCTCAAGGCTACAAGTCCATCTCCAAAGACCTGAATGTTCCTGTGTCTACCGTGCGCAGTGTCATCAAGAAGTGTAAAGCCCATGGCACTGTGGCTAACCTCCCTAGATGTGGCCGGAAAAGAAAAATTGACAAGAGATTTCAATGCAAGATTGTGCGGATGTTGGATAAAGAACCTCCACTAACATCCAAACAAGTTCAAGCTGCCCTGCAGTCCGAGGGTACAACGGTGTCAACCCGTACTATCCGTCGGCATCTGAAAGAAAAGGGACTGTATGGTAGGAGACCCAGGAAGACCCCACTTCTTACCCCGAGACATAACAAAGCCAGGATGGAGTTTGCCAAAACTTACCTGAAAAAGCCTAAAACATTTTGGAAGAATGTTCTCTGGTCAGATGAGACAAAAGTAGAGCTTTTAGGGCAAAAGCATCAACATAGAGTTTACAGGAGAAAAAAAGAGGCATTCAAAGAAAAGTACATGGTCCCTACAGTCAAACATGGCGGAGGTTCCCTGATGTTTTGGGGTTGCTTTGCTGCCTCTGGCACTGGACTGCTTGACCGTGTGCATGGCATTATGAAGTCAGAAGACTACCAACAAATTTTGCAGCATAATTTAGGGCCCAGTGTGAGATAGCTGGGTCTACCTCAGAGGTAATGGGTCTTCCAGCAGGACAATAACCCAAAACACACTTCAAAAAGCACTAGAAAATGGTTTGAGAGAAAGCACTGGAGACTTCTAAGGTGGCCAGCAATGAGTCCAGACCTGAATCCCATAGAACACCTGTGGAGAGATCTAAAAATGGCAGTTTGGAGAAGGCACCCTTCAAATATCAGGGACCTGGAGTAGTTTGCCAAAGAAGAATGGTCTAAAATTCCAGCAGAGCATTGTAAGAAACTCATTGATGGTTACCGGAAGCGGTTGGTCGCAGTTATTTTGGCTAAAGGTTGTGCTACCAAGTTTTGTGTGAAATGATCAATGTTTTGCTTTTTGCTTCATTCTCTTTTGTGTTTTTTCATTTAAGACAAATTAAATGAAGATAATAATACCAAAAGAATTTGTGTTTGCAATCATTTTCAGGAAGAAACTGAATATTATCTGACAGAATTGCAGGGGTGTCAATACTTTTGGCCATGACTGTAAATATATATATATATATAATATATACTGTGTATGTATATATATATATATATATATATATATATATACTGCTCAAAAAAATAAAGGGAACACAAACAGCCTGTTGCAAATGGAAGTGTTCCCTTTATTTTTTGAGCAGTGTATATATATATATATATACTGTATATATATATATATACACACTCCTGTTAAAATGCCAATTTTTTTTCCTACCTTTAATGCTTTAAACTGCTTGAAATACTAACCTCTCTCTGTTCCTCCACAGCTCCGGTCTCTTCCACGTCTTGTGACTCTCTGACATCTCAGGACAAGGGGTGCGATGACGTCACTACAGCGCGCCCTCTCCAGAGTTAAGAATAATGCAATGTGCGGCAGGAGTTGACCCGCGGCAACTGTCGGGAGATCTGCAGCGCGGCGCGCTGTGAGTGAGGGTTAAATTCCGCGCCGATATCGCTGATTGGTCGCCAGGCATGACCAATCAGAAAAGCGTGGTAAGTATTTAGTCAGTCAGCAATAGTGCAAGTTCCACCACTTAAAAAGATGAGAGGCGTCTGTAATTTACATCATAGGTAGACCTCAACTATGGGAGACAAACTGAGAAAAAAAAATCCAGAAAATCACATTGTCTGTTTTTTTTTCATTTTATTTGCATATTATGGTGGAAAATAAGTATTTGGTCAGAAACAAGCAATCAAGATTTCTGGCTCTCACAGACCTCTAACTTCTTCTTTAAGAGTCTCCTCTTTCCTCCACTCATTACCTGTAGTAATGGCACCTGTTTAAACTTGTTATCAGTATAAAAAGACACCTGTGCACACCCTCAAACAGTCTGACTCCAAACTCCACTATGGTGAAGACCAAAGAGCTGTCAAAGGACACCAGAAACAAAATTGTAGCCCTGCACCAGGCTGGGAAGACTGAATCTGCAATAGCCAACCAGCTTGGAGTGAAGAAATCAACTGTGGGAGCAATAATTAGAAAATGGAAGACATACAAGACCACTGATAATCTCCCTCGATCTGGTGCTCCACGCAAAATCCCACCCCGTGGGGTCAGAATGATCACAAGAACGGTGAGCAAAAATCCCAGAACCACGCGGGGGGACCTAGTGAATGAACTGCAGAGAGCTGGGACCAATGTAACAAGGCCTACCATAAGTAACACACTACGCCACCATGGACTCAGATCCTGCAGTGCCAGACGTGTCCCACTGCTTAAGCCTGTACATGTCCGGGCCCGTCTGAAGTTTGCTAGAGAGCATTTGGATGATCCAGAGGAGTTTTGGGAGAATGTCCTATGGTCTGATGAAACCAAACTGGAACTGTTTGGTAGAAACACAACTTGTCGTGTTTGGAGGAAAAAGAATACTGAGTTGCATCCATCAAACACCATACCTACTGTAAAGCATGGTGGTGGAAACATCATGCTTTGGGGCTGTTTCTCTGCAAAGGGGCCAGGACGACTGATCCGGGTACATGAAAGAATGAATGGGGCCATGTATCGTGAGATTTTGAGTGCAAACCTCCTTCCATCTGCAAGGGCATTGAAGATGAAACGTGGCTGGGTCTATCAACATGACAATGATCCAAAGCACACCGCCAGGGCAACGAAGGAGTGGCTCAAGGTCCTGGAGTGGCCTAGCCAGTCTCCAGATCTCAACCCTATAGAAAACCTTTGGAGGGAGTTGAAAGTCCGTGTTGCCAAGCGAAAAGCCAAAAACATCACTGCTCTAGAGGAGATCTGCATGGAGGAATGGGCCAACATACCAACAACAGTGTGTGGCAACCTTGTGAAGACTTACAGAAAACGTTTGACCTCTGTCATTGCCAACAAAGGATATATCACAAAGTATTGAGATGAAATTTTGTTTCTGACCAAATACTTATTTTCCACCATAATATGCAAATAAAATGAAAAAAAAACAGACAATGTGATTTTCTGGATTTTTTTTTCTCAGTTTGTCTCCCATAGTTGAGGTCTACCTATGATGTAAATTACAGACGCCTCTCATCTTTTTAAGTGGTGCAACTTGCACTATTGCTGACTGACTAAATACTTTTTTCCCCACTGTATATATATATATATACACTTGTATATATTTATTTTTTCCATACAGAATATTTATTGTAAAAAAGAAAAAATACATGAACAAATCAAAATTAATTTGGTATCACCATAATTGTGCCAACCCACAGAATAAAGAAAATACTTTATTTGTGCAGCAAATTAAAAGTATAAATTGTTGAACCATAGCAGAATTGGTATTTTTTTCTATTTCTTCTCCCATCTATCCAGGAGATGGTAATGAACAATTCTTTTTCCAGCATGATGGAGACCATGTCACGAGGCAAAGTAATAACCATGTGGCTCAGTGAACAAAATCTTGACATTTTGGCTGTGTGCCCACGTAAGCGTTTTTCGGGGTCAAACCGCTTCAAAAACGCTTCAAATAAGCATCCCATTCCTTTTAATGCATTTTGGCCTTTTTGTGCCAATGGATGTGTTTTTTTCCGCATAGGAAATGCTTAGCGGTTAAAAACGCAGCATGCTCATTAATTTTGCGGAAAAGTCTGCGTTTTTAGCTATTTCCTATGAGTCCAGAAGACGCGCGGAAAAAAAACGCATCAAAAACGCACATTTTCTGGGAAGGAGTCCGTTTTTGAAGCAGAAATTTTCTGGGCACATAGCCTTTAACGCCATGACAGGAAATTCCCCAGATCGTAATCCTATTGAGAACCTTCGGCCAAACCTCAACGAGTGAGAGGACAAATAAAAATACCGACATTGTGAAGAACTTGAAAAACTGATGTATTTACCACATGTCAGTCAGGATTTGGCCCAGAAGCTGCAATCGCTGCCCAGTGCGGATGGCTGAAGTCGTCAAAAATAAGGGTCAACACTGGAACTATTGAGACTTTACATTAATTTGATGCATTTTTCAATAAAAGTTTAAAAATGTATGAAATTCTGATAATTGTATTTCAGTAACCATAGAAACATCTAAATGATCTAAAAACTATGATGCCGCCGTCCTTTGTTCCAAGTGTTTTTGAATATTGTAGTGAATTATTCAGCTTAATATTTTTCTTTCTGCGCACACGCTTCTTTTCTTTGTAGGCGCAGAGTTCAGGTTTTGTGGTTTTACTCTTAACTGTGTCATATCTATTCATTTATATTTACACAAAACAGAGAAAAGTATTTTGGACACAAGTCTTAATCGCTGAATGCAGGTCTCAGTCCCTTCACCCCTTGGTGTATAACATCAGGCCTCATTGCACCCTGATGTGTAGCCTCCCGGTCCCTCATCCCTAGTGTATAACATTGAGCCCTTTACCCCCCGTTGTATAACTTCAGGTCCCTGATCCCCGCTATGTAACATCTGACCACCGCCCATACCAGTGATACCAGTGATATGCTTAGCATCTGGCCCCACGAACCCTTGCGTATAATATCTGGTGGGCCACAGCTCACTGACACCAGCGCGGTCCTGTAAGAGGAGCCACAAGGGTAAGGCTACTTTCACACTTGAGTTTTTTTGCGCTGCGCACCGTGCGCAATGCAAACGCACATAAAAAACCGCATCATGCGTTTGTGTGCGTTTTTTTGCGGTTTTGAGTGAGTTTTTTTTAAAAAAACGCATGCGCACGTCAGCGCACCCATAGACTATAATGGGTGTTTGGGTGAAAAAAAACGTATTGCGTGCGCATGCGCTTTTTTGGGACAAGTCGGACACACAAAAAATGCAATAGGATGCATTTTGTGTGCCCGAGCGCACACTACAAAAAAACGCATGCGCATACAAACGCGTACAAACGCATGTGTATGCGCGCGCATGTAAAGTATAGGAAAAAAAAATGCAAGTGTGAAACCAGCCTAACGTGTCCGGTCATGATATTTCTTCCTCCTGAATCTTACCCCATCACCTGTGAGTGATATTATTGAGAAGTGGAAGGAACCGCAGCAACTCAGCCATGAAGTGGAGACACCGTAATGTTACAGAGCGGGGGGGGGGGGCGAGTGCTGAGGAGTAGAGAATAGAAAAATCAGCAACGCTCAGCTGACTCCACTCGGATGGAGCGGTGTAAAGCCGCCACCACTGGACTCTTGAGGAGATGTGCTCTGTGCAGTGACGGATCCCACTTCTCTATCTGGCATCAGATTGGCAAGTCTTTGGTGATTTTTAGGGGAACGTCAGCCACCTGCTATAAGATTTGGTGTAGGAGGGATAATCTTATGGCATTGTTGTTAAGGTTTGGCTGAAGCCTCTTAGTTTGTGTGAACTTAAATCTTCATGGACCTCTAAATTTCTAGCCTGCTGATTGGACGTCAGCGAACTTCCATTTTGTCAATAAACATTTTACATATATTCCGTTGATATACAGCAATTATCAAGGTATTATAGTAATTGCAAA
Source organism: Dendrobates tinctorius (assembly GCF_039654945.1). Taxonomy (NCBI): domain Eukaryota; kingdom Metazoa; phylum Chordata; class Amphibia; order Anura; family Dendrobatidae; genus Dendrobates; species Dendrobates tinctorius. The sequence continues at coordinate 16,601,571 of NW_027361722.1, read as the reverse complement.
TAAAGCCATTTTGTAGGATCATATAGTTTTATTACTCTGCATTTGAATGTAGAAATCCTTATCCATAAAATTTACCTAATGTTAAAATAAATGCTAATTAAAATAATTTCAAATTAGAAACATTTTTTAAATAATAATTTTCAAATAAATATTAAAATTCTAAAACAGTAAAACACCCCATAAATATACAATATCCTCACATTCATTACAATCCATAAGTTTATTAACTAGAGATGATCGAGTCTATTGAAATTTGATTTCACAAGGTTCAAGGAATTTTTCCTCAAAGTTTTATTTGCAGCAAATTGATTTGCTGCATATTGCAAGAAAAGAATGACTCCAATTGCCCCTAAAAGTCATTGAAACATGGGCTTCGAGGACTCTCTCCAATCTTTTTCGAGCTCGTTAGCACAAACACGGTCTTAGTATTGTCAAACTGAATCCACCACAGAAATGGATACTAACCCAGTATTAATCAAAAGCCCACAGTGCATTGACAGACTTTTCATGCTTTCTAAATTTAAAAAAGGTCCAAAAATTATCCCCCCATTATTATTACTTATTATCCCTATTATTCAATAACGTCCTCCACTTCCTCACAATACGCTTGCCAGAGGCAAAGGACTTGGATTTGGTAGCACTATTGCCCGTAAGGTCGATGCTAGGCCGGTGTTGGTGGTGACGCGTCTGCTGCTATGCCCACATTCTTAGCTACAGTATCTTTTTTTTTTCTTTTACACTGCCTTGTCTGTTAAAGTTTGTACAACATCTGCAATAGGGTGCTGTGTTGGTGTGTCGAGTAAAATTTGACTAGTAAAACAGATTGCTTTCGACATACACAAAGTATGATGTAGTCACTGTTAATTGTCAGGATTTTGGGGAATTTTCTTTTGTAACTTTAAAAACAATCATTTCCCTTTACAAAAAGTATTGCACAAGAAATTTAAAAAAACTCAGTACAGTATTTTATAAAAATCAACACATAAGCACACTGTCTCCAACTAACGTTAATTTTAGAAAACAAATCTGTAAAATATATTGTGCTGACTTGCTATTGATTTCTAGTGCATTAAGAATTAATTACAAATATATAATTGAAGATTGTATACAACAGGTGACATAACAACTATACCATATCACTGATCAATCACACTGACACTGCTGCAAAAACTCCCCCTTCTCTATCTCCCCTATTAGTTGAGTTCTGCATTATTCCAATATTCCTACACTCATCTTCTTCACTGCTGCAGCTGTGCAATATATTACTTTTTGGAGTATTTAGTTTCGTTGACTGCGACCATGACCTCTCAGCAGCTAAATAAGTGGAGGCTGCTCCGTATTTCACTCTACAGTTGTGCAGTGCCAACAAGTTTTTAATGGCAAATGAGATTTAATGAATAGAGATGAGTGAACCTGAACAGCAACGTGCTTGTAAAAACAGTCAACTTTGCAATTTACCTCTTATTAAAAATCCTTTCCATTCTCAAGTAACCTGGGATCTTTAATTTTACAGCTTCTTGTCAAGGGTACCACTGAGGCAGTCGATTTCTTTCACTATGTTTACTATGAAGACAGCAATTGTTGTGTTGAAACTGGCCAGATGGCTGAATTCTGCCATCTTCAGTGTCCCTGCCCTGCCTCTGCTTGTGATATGACAGAGTGCACAGTTTGGGCCAGAAGCTCATGTTCAGATGCTGTAGTCCCGAACTGTAAATCATCAGAAATGCACCACCTCCAGAAAAGTAGGAAGTCGAGAAGCAGGGGAATAGTGAGCTCCTGAAGAAACGATTCTGGGAAAACCTGTTTAACTAAAAATTAATGCTAGAAATGCTCCGTAAAATACTGTGGAATAAAAAGCAATTACGTTGTATGTACCTCAAAATGAGACAAAAATAACTACAAGTCACTAAACAAAAAGCAGTATTTTGCTACTAAGAACAGTAAAACATAAAAAACGATATGAATTTGATGCAAAACCGCTCATTAAATGCAGTCCAAAAGAAAGTAATGATAGAATTACTGTTTTTTCACCCTTTCAAAAAAAATAAAAATAAAACCTGTACAATTCTTTACTCATACCCATTGTAAGGCAGCTACCGGGCACATAGTTGATGGGAGGTGTATATCACAGAGGTGGTTGTCCTCTGTGATGTAATCCTGGAGTTTTGCTCTAGTGCACATAACACTAAGAGGATTGTTTGGTGCATCTGTGCCAGGTTTTATGGGCAACCCGAGAGATGGGCTGGCCCCAGTGTTTGCGTGGGTTTCCTCTGGGTTCTCTGGTTTTCTCCCACACTCCAAAGACATACCGATAGGGAATTTAGATTGTGAGCCCCATTGGGGACAGCGATGATAATGTGTGCAAACTGTAAAGCGCTGCGGAATATGTTAGCGCTATATAAAAATAAAGATTAATATTATTATTATGGGCGAGTCTGGCTGCCCACATACCCCACCTTTGGGTGTGGTTAACATGATAAGACTGCGTCCGTTGTTTGACACATGGTCTGTGTGTGGAAGGAGAAGGCCTCCTGTGTCTTATATACAGACTGAGCCGGTATACTGGATGATGTCAAGCCAGTGTGATCAGGACTGGTTCACATTAGACTTTGTCAAAGAACAGTTTACTTCGTTTTGACTGCACTGAAGGCTGTTCAATTTTTCTTTAGTGTAAGGCTGGTTTATGAATCAGCAATAACCCACATGGACACTTAAATAAGAAGTGCTTCCTGTTTTGACTCCCGACGCACCCAAGTGAGTAACATTCCCACACCATAAATGAGGTTATAACCAATACAATTAAAAGCCCTTGGTCGATGGATTAAAAAGTTATAGCTTTCAAAATCCATAGATAGAAAGAAAATTAAAAAACTTTCAGATATAAAAAAAATCTAAATTTTCAAAAGAGGACCTTTCCCCAGAATTATCTTAGGGGGTGTGTACTTTAACCCCTGCATGATGTTGATGAATCATAAACAGGAGGCGTCATGCAGTGGAAAAAAATGCCCCAAGAATGTTAGAAAAACAGTCTTTCTGCTGTGACATGTAAGGATAAGCAGCCCTCCTCTCAGCTCTGATCTCTTCACATACTGTGTAGTATAGCACAGCCGAGTGTGATTACAAACACCTCTGCAGCTGCCCATCTCCTCTTACAGGGCTGTCAGCTCACCAGTTTACCCTCCCCCCACACTGACTGCCATAGGAGGAAATCTGAAGGTGTAAGTACACTCAGCCCTGCTGAAGATATTTTCTCCCCTGCATGATGCCTCCTGTTTATGATTTGTCAACATCATGCAGGGGAAGAAGTACACGCCCCCAAACAATATCAGGAAATTTTTCAATTTTTCAGCATGTCTCACAAAAGCAGGTTTGTAGTCTTAAAAACTGGAAAACTTATGACTGACAGAATATCTTTTTAAGGCAACATCTAAAATATTCTTCCAGTCCTTTATAGGTCAAACTTTATCAGTTATCAAAAAGGAAGGTCACTTTTCATAAAAATGTTTTTGTTTTTTATTTGGTATAAATGTCACTGTTCTCCTGAATCCGTTGCTGTTTTTCCTTTGTTTCTTCGCCTCTCTGTTCCTGTAAATAAAATCTAGTCTTTTTAGACAAGTGGGAGTGGTCTTCACCTTTTCTCTGTGGGTGTCTTCTTGCCAACTTGGTTAAAAAGACAAGATTTATATACAAGGAAGAATGGGGCCATAATTCAGGAGTTAAAAGACACACAAAGAAAAAAAACTGCAACACCGGGCTCAGGAGAACAGCGGCATTTACACTAAATAAAATATTCATATTTTTGTCAGGTTCTCTTTATGGCATTGATGCTTATAGAAAACAATAGTCTGATGTTCATTGACTTCTATGGCAGAGTGTTGCGGGCATGGTCTGTGACCTGGGCAGAGTCAGAAACATCAAGGGCAACAAATTCTGTTGCCATGCAATAAATAGCATTCTCTTTTTGGGTGTAGGTCACATAAGGTTCAAAATCTTGTTTTTCCTGTAAAATAAAAAAAAAGAGAGAAAATTAATAAAAACATTTTAGGCAGCAGGAGATGTGAATTAGATAAAATGCAGTGAGGAATGTTGACTCTTTGTGGGCATATTGCATCTTTACCTGCTGCTTACACATCTCGTACTTCTGTACCTCTGCATTTTCCCATACACACAGCTTTATAGCTACTTTCACAAGCACAGAGGTATTGCAGCTGCATCTCCCTCCTCCCTCTCTGTCCTAAATAGAACTGATTTTTCAGGAAAGACTTTTTTTTGTTTGTTTTCATGTTATTTTATCTTTTTCTATACATTATTTATCTACAGTGGGTACGGAAAGTATTCAGACCCCTTTAAATTTTTCACTCTTTGTTTCATTGCAGTCATTTGGTAAATTCAAAAAAGTTCATTTTTTTCTCATTAATGTACACCCTGCACCCCATCTTGACTGAAAAGAAAAAGAAATGTAGACATTTTTGCAAATTTATTAAAAAAGAAAAACTGAAATATCACATGGTCATAAGTATTCAGACCCTTTGCTCAGACACTCATATATAAGTCACATGCTGTCCATTTCCTTGTGATCCTCCTTGAGATGGTTCTACTCCTTCATTGGAGTCCAGCTGTGTTTAATTAAACTGATAGGACTTGATCAGTAAAGGCGCACACCTGTCTATATAAGACCTCACAGCTCACAGTGCGTGTCACACCAAATGAGAATCATGAGGTTTAAAGAAACTGGCTGGAACGATGATGTAAAATATGACGTAAGATTGCCCTGATTATTACTATTTCTGGAACATTCCAGACTCTTCTAGTCACACTCACACACGCTGTAGATTCGCCCCCCCTTTCCTTCCCCCTGCCTGCATCTTCATTCACAGCTTGTAACACTACACTAGCTCCTTCCTCCCCCCTCCCCTCCCAAAGGAATGTTAATTAGCTAGGATAGAAGGTTCCTTTGCCTCCAAAATGGGCAGCTACTCTCATAGACAATAATGAGAATCTAATCACTTGGTCATAGAACGTCGCCAGATTATGATAGATTTGTAAAGGCACACATCTATTTTGCAAGATATAGGATTAACTATTTTATTTTTATGATGCAAAGCGCTGACAACTAATGCTGAGAGAGTAATCATTAGCTTATACTTAGTCCATAGTCATTTTCTTTTTTTTTTGATGCACAGTCATCTTTTTTGTGCTGGTTTTATACATCTGGCAGTGTGGAAATTCTTCTATAGATCAGTCTGCATCAAATTTTCTATTATTTCTAGCTAAGGGCTTGTCTGTCCCGTCGGCCGTAGACTCTCTTATCTGACTGAATTGGGTTGATTATGCTAATGATACTCTGATCAAACGCTGATCAGAGTCAGCAAAGTGTGATCTGATTCTCTCCATCTTCTCCATCCTGTCATCCGAGTGCAGCCCGATGTTTTCCATGCACACGTCGACTTGCTAGGCTGAGTGCAATCTGAATATCAGATCAAACTCATCAATCTCGGGCATTCTGCAATTATTACCTCAAACCGGCTCTATTCGGAAAAAAGACCGGACATTTGCACCGTCTCATAGACTAACATTGGTCCGAGTGCGATCCAATGTTTTATCAGATCATAATTGGTCATGAAATACGGCAATGTGCTCGAGCCCTGAGGCTTGTGGAATATGACTGTGTGACTATGTCCTGGCTCATATATTAACGAGTCTGGAAGTGCTACAGCAGATGCTCGAAATAAGAAGGCTCCTAGCAAAATAAAGTAAAGCGAATGGCATAGACCATTTTTTTTCCTGTCTGCACCGTGCAGCTCCCGGACACTTGGCTGTGCAGGGAACTGCAGTTGGCTCAATCATATTCTGGCTAGGCTGTAAAAAAAATAAAATCAGTAAAACCTTCTGAGGACTAGAACAGTGATGAAGCTTCTACATCCTTAGGATCAGTGGGGGCAAGGCCGGACTGGCCATCTGGCAAATCTGGCAAATGCCAGAAGGGCCTGTCTGGTCGTGGGCTGCCTTGTCTGCCACGTTGTTAACAGAATCGGTTTTCTCAAGACACCCATACTGTTAAGAGTTGTGATGGAGCACAAAGTTGCCGACTCCATCACTTACCCCAGCAGGCCACGGGTATCATTAGAGATATTGGTCTTGTAGTAAATCTTCCTTTCCTCCATCCAGGGTAATATTAGTAGTAATATATCCCATCTAGTTCATGGGCCTGTGTTATTTCAAATGCCAGGACTGAATTTCAGCCCCAGTCCGTAACCTGAGTGGGGGTCTTAAAGGTCATAGACCACCACCAGTTATGAAGTGATAGCACGGTATATCCCAGTGATTTGCTGTCAACTTATCAAAAGAAGACTACCCTGTAGGGGTTCCCCTCTCTGACAGCAGTTGCGGTAGGCACAGGCATGAAATGGCTTAGTGCGAAACAGGCAGATTTATTACAGGCCATAAATCTCCACCAAAAAAGGAAAGCAAACCGCGCCACGAAAATAGTTAAGTCCAACTGTTTTAGTCTCTGAACTAATTTGGCCATGTTATTGATGCACCTCGCTCAAAAATTGCAATAGAGAATGTTACAAAATACTACCAATAAAAACTATAGATCTGCACATAAAATACACGCCTTTACACAGCTTCAATAAAAGAAAGCTAAGAAAAAGTTTTTTGAGTCCTGAAAAATAATGACACAAGCCAGAATTTTTTTTAAAGTAGCACTCACTCCATCAATGTTTATATCCTCTTAAGGCCTCTTTCACACATCAGGTTTTCGCCGTCAGGCGCGATCCGGCGCTTTTGACAAAAACCGGATCCGGCGAAATGCAATGCCGGATCCGGTTTCCCCACCATTGACTTGCATTAGAGCCGGATCGAGCCGGATGGCCATGCGTTTCATCCGGTTTTCGCCGGATCCGGCAATGTGTCGCGATCCGGCGTCTGGAAAAAACGGCTACTGTAGCGTTTTTTGTCTCCGGCGAAAAAGCCAGACACTCCGGATCCGGCATGTCCGGCTTTTTCACACAGTGAAAGCCTATGAGCGCCGCAATGCGCCTGATCCGGCGACAGCCGGATCCGGTGGCTGGATCCGTTTTTTTTGGTCTGAGCATGCTCAGTAGCTCTGCCCACAAGACACATATATAAAAGCAAGACAGTGGGACCCTCAGCCACACCCATCATGCCACCCAAGACAAGAACCAGGTGCAGGAGAAGGCAGGCGACATCTGCAGCAGCACCATCAGCACCACCACCACCACCCCAAATGGAGCAGCATGCTGAACAACGGGAGGGGAGTCCAGCAGCAGATGAGAGATGGTAATTATCAAATCCCCCATTCCTCCAAACTAGGGCCATGGAATATCAAGATATTCATTGCCCCTTTGTTTCTCTTTATTCAACAGCCGCCCAAGAGATGCAGCAGCAGCAGCAGCAGCAATGGCAGCACTGGCAGCAGCAACACCACCCACAGCCATGGAGTCTGGCCATCAGGAAGACAGCACATCTTCTTCTGGGAGCCCTCCCTCGCATCGTCAGCGTTTGACGGTAAGTTTTTATTTCCAAAATCCATCATCTCTGTAATATATGTCTATTCATTGCCTTTTATTTCAAAACAGGAATCACAAGATGAAGAGGAGCTCCCAGAAGAAGAAGGAAGGGGTGGACAGACACTTGGAGTGGGCTCACAATTGGTAAGATTTTTGCATCAAACGCAGAAACACAACATCACACTACACACAACACATAGAAAACAATGTTCTGCAGACCACACACAGCAAACAAATGCCTACATCCAAAGACATAACATTTTTTGTTTTCTTCTCTAGTCTTCCCAATCTGGTGCTCGGCCAAGAGGTCCTCGCAGTGCCTCCCAGGGTCGTCGGCGACAGCAACGCGGCGGTCACCAGCGTGTAAGTATAAATATTTTTGCTTTGTTTTTTTGTACTTTTTATTTAATTTCTTTTGTGGAGGCTAATTATGTTATTTTTGTCTTTTTCTTTAACAGCCTTCACAGCGTGCTCCCGACTCTGACGGTGAGGATGGAGGAATCGATGTGGACCACCTCATCGATCTCGTCAGAGAAAGGGAGCTGCTCTGGAATATGGCTGACCGCCGCCACGCTGACCTTATCGTTACCCGACGACTCTGGGAGGAAATCTGTTCGCTCCTTGTGGGCCGCTGGGAGGACCTCGATGCTCGGGCCCAGATTAAAGAGCGTAAGTATATACAGTACCGGTTGCTTGATTTAAACCAGTGTTTCCCGAACTCCAGTCCTCGTGGTCCCCACGGATCATGTGTTCAGGATTTCTATTTACTTTGGAAATCCTGAAAACATGACCCCTGTGGACCATGAGGACTGGAGTTTGGGAAACACTGATGTTGTATACTAACCACTTTGTCCTTTCTCGTTTCAGGGGAGGAAATTGTGAAGCGGTGGCGGTCTGTGAGGGATCGTTTCAAGAAGGAGTTCAATAAAGAGATGCGGGCCCCGAGTGGATCTGGAGGACGCAGGAGCAAGTACAAGTACGCACAAGCCATGTCGTTCCTCCGGGATACAATGGTCACCAGAAGGTAAATATTACACACCACATGTGACAAAAAAATGTTTAGATGTAACTTTTTTTTTTTCAGCCAGGGCCATACCATGTCACTATTTTAATTGTTTTTTTTTCTCTTTATTCCACAGCACGGTGAGCAGCACTCGGGAGCCTGCACGGTTGGACCCTTCTGAGGCGATCCCTGAGGAGACCGGCACCGAGGGACACTTCGACCGCCCCGGTACATCTGCACCTTCCCAGCCTTCCCACACATTCGACCCATCTGTCCCATCCACCAGCACAGGAGCATCGTGGCCGCCTACATTACATGAAGCTGCTGGTGAGGAGATCGCTTTCCCTTTACCCCACCCTTCTGCCCCTGCCACCTCTAGTACACCTGCGGGTACTGGGCGGCAGCGGCAGAGGGGTCAGAAAAAGACTTATGCGCCAGAGTTCTTGCATCTCAATGCATCTTTCCAGAACTGTCTAAAAGTCTTGTCAGAGCAAATCTCCGCAGGCTTTCAACAGATCAACTCCAGCATTCTGGAGGTGAAGACACTTCTGCAAACCATGCATTCAGAAGCAAGATCTTCGCCAAACCACACCTTTTTCAGGTCTGTTGTGGAGCGCATGGAAACGCTCTCTCCTACCCAGCAGATGCATGTAATGCATTCATGCCACGGTGCTCTCCAGCAAGTTACCTCCCAACCTCCTCCTCCCACCACAGTAGTTCCTCCACCTGCACCCCCTCCAGCCACTTTCCATCCTCCCCCTCCTATTACATACCATCCACCTCCCCAGCACCAGCCACCTCCCCAGTACCAGCAACCTCCCCAGTACCAGCAACCTCCCCAGTACCAGCAACATCCCCAGTACCAGACATCTCCCCACTTCCAGCAACCTGCCCCGTACCAAACTCCTTCCCCGTACCAAACTCCTTCCCCATACAACTTTCCATCAACATCATCTGCTCCTACAGTCCCTGCCCAACCCTCCACTCCACCGCCCACCACCTCTTCTGCCTCCCACATGTCCACCCATTCTGTAGCTTTTTCCACACCTTCACCTCTAACTGTTCCTTCCCCACCACGATCCCAGTCCTCTCTCCACACTCCCAGTGTCGAAGTGTCCCGCAGCCCCTCCAGCAGTATTTCCACCCCACACTACACCGAGTTGTAATTTTTTTTTTAATAAAAATGCCCATTTGTTTGTTTTCAAACATTTATTCAAAAAGTTTTTTTAACTAACTTTAAAAACATTTTACAAAAAAAAAAAAAATTTCAAATAAAAGTTAAATTACTTTTACAATGGTTGTCTCTCATTTCTTTCTGCGGCGAAATATGTTTACAAAAAAAGGTTAAATAATTTCAAAGGTCAAAAGGTATTCAAAACCAGGTATATAACTGTGGGTACATTTTAGCTTTTTGCCACAGTTGTGTTCCTGGTTGTGTTTGAAGCAAAGTATTTCACCTAAAAAGTTGTGTTTATTGTTGGTGATTTCCTAACAATGTACACAACTTTTGTTAAAAGGTGAAATACTTTGCATAAAACACAACCAGGTACACACCTGTGGCCTAAAGCTAAAAATAGTAAGACCATGACAAGATAGCCAACTTTGGTTGGCAAAGGTATATACTGTTGGTCCAGAAGGTACACAAGTTTGGTTAGGGCACAAATCTTTCACACTCTGTCATCCTGCCAGTGTACTCTGCCTTGAGGTGACATAAAGTATAGTGCAAAATTGTCCCTCATTACTGAAACCGTCACAGAACTTCTAGTGGTAATGTCATGGTAATCTTGCAAGGTGGTTTCTTCAGAGGTGTCCTCAATGGAAATGGGTTCCTTGCAGATAACAAAATTGTGGAGTACCACGCAAGCTTTGATCACCTCGTCCACAGTTTCTGTCTTGAGGTTGATCGCAGTCAATAGGACCCGCCATTTGGCTGTCAGAATACCAAAGGTACATTCAACCATTCTTCTTGCTCTTGTGAGGCGGTAATTAAAAATGCGTTTTGTTCTTGACAATCCTCTGCTAGAGTACGGTTTCAAAAGGTGTTCTGACAGCTGGAAGGCTTCATCCCCTACACAGACAAATGGCATAGGTGGACCAGATGTTTGCGGCAGCGGTCTAGGGGGTGGGAACTGGAAGGTGTTTCCATACAGTTTACGCCCCATGGCAGACAGTTTGAAAAGTTGAGAGTCATTGGAGCGGCCATAGGCCCCAATATCAACAGCAATAAATTTGTATTCCGCGTCAGCGATGGCCATGAGGACAATGGAAAAATATTTCTTGTAATTGAAATATTCCGATCCCGATCCGGCTGGCTTTACAATGCGGATATGTTTCCCATCCACAGCGTCCAAGCAGTTGGGAAACTGACATATCTGTTGAAACTTTTCTGAAATTTCAATCCACCTCTCTGTTGTGGGCTCTGGTAAAAACTCTTCAGCTAAGGAGTCCCACAGTGCACGGCATGTGTACTTCACAATTCCAGATATGGTGGAAATCCCGAGTCTGTACTGGAAATGCAGTGACGAAAGGGATTCTCCAGTTGCAAGAAATCTGTGGGGAATTAAAAAACAATCAATTAGTTTTAAATCACAGCATTACATACCAAAACTGACCTATAACACTTGGAGATACAAACTACCACCAACAAGATTGCAGTGAAAGTGTGCTCTGATGCGATCACATCCAATAAATGTGGCTTACCTTAAAGTCACCATCAGACGCTCTGCGGGTGAAACGGAGAAGCGGCAATAGGTGTCCGCTTTTCTTATGAGGTGTGCAATGCGCTCCACCAAGTAATCAAAATTCTCCATTTTCATCCTAACATATCCAAAAAATTTATCCGGGTTTCGTCTAAGGTCCATGCAGAGTGTAGAATAGACCCCACGCGTCATTCTCTTGGCTGTGATGGGGTGGATCCACAAACGTCGTCTACGATGCCTGATGCGCTGCTGTCTCGCTCTCTCCTTCTCCAGAACAATCACCCTCAATCGATTCGCCTCCGCTGTAAAATCCGCCAAATTCTTCAAAATATTTCCAATCACAACATCCATCTTCGCCAGTAACTTGCTCTTCTCTCCAACCTGCACTTTCTCCTCTACAACCTGTCAAAGAAGGGCTGTAGGAACACGCTATATATAGTTTTTCAGTAGCCAATCCCGTTCGGAAGGCCACAAGGGTCAATTTTAAAAACCGGATCTGGCGTAATCCGTCAAAAAACGGAACAAAAACCGGATGAACCGGATGAGACGGATCCGGTTTTGTCTGTGAAGAACAAAACGGATCCGGCAGAAAAACGGATCCGTCACATCCGGTTTTACGAAATATTTGCCGGATCCGGCGCTCCGGCACGACGCCGGATCGCGCCTGACGCCGAAAACCTGATGTGTGAAAGTAGCCTAACATATTGCAGTCATCATATTATATAACACTCTCGCGAGAGTGACGTCATCTCCGGTCCTTCGCGCTAAGCTTTACTGGGACCGGAAGATGCCGGGAGCGTGGAGAGGAGATCGGGGGCCGTCGGAAAGTGAGAATAACCTTTTTTTAATTTTTTTTATTATTATTTTTTACATTCTGTCTTTTACTTTTGATGCTGCATAGGCAGCATCAATAGTAAAAAGTTGATCACAATTGTCATACACTATGCTTAACCAGTGTGACCAACCTGTCAATCACATTCCAAGCGATGCTTCAAATAGTTTGGAATGCACTTGAATTCTGCACGCAAAAATTGGGTGAAAAGCACATTTTTTTGCAGGAAAACGCATGCGAATTCGCATGCGTTTTTCCCACGGCGGGAGTTGCGGAAATTTCCGCAGCATTTCTGCAATGTGGGTACTTAGCCTCAGTGTGACACGCAGCAGCGACCAGGGCCCCGCTGTGAGATCGCCAATCATGGTGGATCATCCTGGACAATCTTTTGAACGTCGGTCTCCCGCTGGCCATATTCTAGAATACCCGATTCGTTAGAATCGGGCCACCATCTAGTATTATATAACACTGTACTTACAATTGCTCATTTCGCCTTTCTGCCCAGCTAACTCTTCTCTTTTCTCTGGTCTATGTAGAAACAGGAAGTCTCTTGTCCCTGCGTTTATCGTCCACCTCTTCACCTTCTGATCCAGCTGCTCCTTCCTCCCACCCGTCATAGACTTTTGCAGCCACTCATGACCTGTGCAGAGAAAATTGACCTTCTGTTTCTGCATAGAGCTCAGAAGGAATCAGCTCATTAGTTATTAATGAGGTGATGTCATAGACTTAATGGAAAAGGGAAGAATTAGCTGGGTAGAAAGGCAAAATGAGCAATTGTAAGTACACAGTACTGCATAATATGATGACTGCAATATAATAAGAATTAAAAAAAAAAACTTTGATGGAACTGTTTCATTTCACCATTAAAATAATAAAAACTAATATATGTTAAGTTTGGTATCTCCATAATCGACTTGAAGAATCACGTTCCCGACTCATTATTTTCGGCACAGTAAATATAAAAATGTTGAATTGTGTATTTTTTAACTTTCCACTGCACATAGAATTTTTTTCCCCTGCTTTCAAGTACATTATGTGCTAAAATTAATGGTGTCATTCAGAACTGCAAAAAACAAACCATTATAGGTTTCTTTGACCATCTATTGATTACCTCTTCACCATGAATGTGGGTTTGCTGAGGGTCTGTGTGGACCATTGCTTTGAAGCACGACCTGCAATACAAAAATAGACAAATACAGTTTATCTATATTACATGTGTATATAATATGTAAGGAGGTGGCGGGGACCCTCATGTGCCTCCTGTCCCCTACTGACTGCTCGCAGGATTGTGTGCGGCACCTCATTACTTATTAATGTAATGTGCGGCTTCTTAATGTTATTGTCATGTACTATAAAATGGTGCATTTGTTATGTATTGTGCTTAAGCTTAAGGATAGTATAGGATCATAGGGGTTTAGAGTAGAGGGGGGCATCTTAGAGATAGGATAGCATAGAATATATGGAAGTGTTAGTAAGGTACAAGCAGTATATGGGTTAAGCAGCTGAAAGGAGCCAGAGAGCAGGGCAGAGCCACTTCCTGATTAGAGACAGAAGCCCGGGCACCCTTGCCCAGGGTCGGGCGTGTGAGAAGCAGTGGAGCAGACAGTTGCAGGCCATGGGGATAAAGCTGCTACAGCAGGAAGGAGCCCCAGGCTGGAGAGTAGTGCAGTCGGGCACCAGCTCAACAAAATCATCTGTTGTGAGTTCATTTTCCCCTTCATTACTGAGGCCCGAGGAACTCCCTCTTCTGGTAAAGAAAGATAGTGAGCCTGATTGTCTAACACCTGAGTCTGATGATTGTGACTGGCTGAGTGGAGTTACGGACTGGATATAATGCTGCTGACGCCCTTCTGCCCTGCGGGTGATTTCTCTGTGGGATCCTTGGAGACCAGTCTGAATTCCTGCTCCTCCAAAGCTAAGTTTGCTGCTCAGCCTTTTGCTTTTGTGCTTTGACTTTGTTTTTGCTTTGTTTTTCTGGATTTCTGCCATTCCCTGCTGGGGTGTTCTGAATTCATTTAGCTCTGTCTTCTGAAAATACCGGAGTGCTGATTCAGTTTTTGAAGCCTAGCTGCTTCAGGGCCTTTTTCATATCAGCTGGTTGGCTTATGTTTTTGATAGGGTTTTGGCAGATTGCAGACAGCAGCCTTCCTGTCCTTTTCTATCTAGGTAGTTTTGGGGCCCCGTCTTTGCTCAGTCTATCTTTCTGTCTGTGTTGGTATTTTCATCTTGCTTCACCGTCATTATATGTTGGGGGCTGCCTATTGCTTTGGGGTCTGCTCTGGGGCAGTTTAGATTTCCCCTTTCTTTCTTTAGGCCCATGTATTTCTCCGGCTGTGATCGAGGGGTCTAGGGCATCGTAGGAACCCCCCACGGCTACTGCTAGTTGTGTTGATAGGTTCAGGGGTCTGCAATCTGATAGTTGCCAACTTCTCTGGTTTTCTGGACTTAGCTTGTATTTCTGCTTTTGCCTCCTACGGTGACTCATTCATAACAATCATCCTTGGGACTGATGCGGGGTCTAAGCAGCTGAGATGGTGTTCCCGGCACCTTTCCCAATTAGAACTGGATGAGGGGCTGACAGGGAGCTGGTGACATAGAAGGTACAAATGGGACACGGACTGTCCAAAGAGGCTGCCCGGATGACAGGTAAAAGGAAGGCACGGACGGGACATGGATTGTCCAAAGAGATGGCAGGGATTGCCAGGAGAAAAGAGAGACGGATTACAGTGTGAATGGAGTCTGCCCGGAAGGCAGGGAAAGCGCAGGATATGTGGCTCTGTATGAATCGTGCTGCTAAAGTGATGAGTGCCCTTTGTATTAGTAAAGTTGAACTGTTTGTAGTTCATCTGTGGGCGCCAGTGTGTGGAAACACTACAGCTTGTTGCCACGATTATCACCCTGGCCGCCTTACAAATACACACAAAAATATACATTATAGCTTGTCACAGGTCAAAATGGCCAGTATTTACTCTTATTTTAGTCCCACTGCTCCCCATAGTATTACACTTTTTTCTGTTTCTTAAAATCCACCATATGGTACAAGAAATAGGAGCCATCTTATATAGTTGCAATTTTTAAGTTTTTTTTTTTTTTTAACCAAAGGGTGTGGTGCTTACAGGATTTTCTTTAGTATGTTGATTGTAATTACCATGTCAGTAGTGTTGAGCGATACCTTCCGATATCGGGAAATATCGGATCAGATTGGATCGGACCGATACCCAAAAATATCGGGTATCGCCGATTCCGATACCGGAAACCAATACAAGTCAATGGGACAATAATATCGGAATTAAAATAAACCCTTTCTTTCTTTGTAGGTTAATTCTACATGAAGGAAAACAACTAAGAATAATGTAGAATGTATTGGGGGAGGTGGAGGAGACATTAAAGTCATAGAGCTTTAGCCCAATCAAATGGAATAGCAGGAATTAATTTTTTTTTAAGACGTTCGGAGTTATAAAGATATTGACTATGTTAAAGGGGTTGTGTAGCAATAGAGGGAGACGTTCAGAAAAGGCACATGTTGGCGGAGTGTTGGAACGGAGTGCTTCATTTAGCTTGGAGGTTGACTGAGCCCCTGACCTGGAGGACACGGCAAGGATGCGGGCACCTATATGCACAACATACTGTGAGTAAAGCTTTGGAACTACATGCCCTGCTGTCCTCCACTCATTCCTGCGTCAACACACTCAGCACTGCTACATCTCTGTGCCTGGCACTGCACCATCTACGTCTCTTCACTACCTCTCCATCTACACTGCCCTGGGACTACAGCCCTACATGTGGAGGGCCACAACATCAAAGCTGCACCACACCATCTGACCCAGAGGATCTGTCTGCAGCGTCGGCTTAACATCTTCATTGCCGAACACCACAGGTGGCGTCACGAATCATTCACTCATAACCTTTAATCCTCATCCACACGTTCAACATTTCCCTTTTACAATGGACGCAAAGGGCCACGGACCGGGTCATAGCTTCTGTGACATCTCCCATTGAAACCAACCCCACCCACCCTGGCGGGCAATCCAATTTGGCGGAAATACATAACAGAACAGGTTGTCCGGGCTTTTCACATAATCTCAGTGCATATCTAGGCTGCAGAATGCTGACAATAAGTAATTTACCTTCTGTGGCTAGTCTGCACGGTTTCCAAGATATCATCTCTTGCTTCTAAGATAAGCGTCCTTGGGGGGGTGTTCTGGCATTGAAATGAGAACTTGTCGTTTCCTCCTCCCTCACTAGTTTCTCTTTCCATAGATCATTGTTCAGCGTGTGTCTGGGGGAGGAGCAGCTGGGTGGTCTGCTCGCAGCCAATCACAGCCATGCCATTAGTTAACATGCATAACAGGATGTGCCCACACTTCTTAGGATTCCTCATTGGCTGAATAAAATCAAACTGGCTCATTGCATTATGGGAACTTCCGATTCCGGTATTCGATATGCAAAAAGTATCGGAACTCAGTATCGGAATTCCGATACCGCGAATATCGGCCGATACCCGATATTTGCAGTATTGGAATACTCAACACTACATGTCAGTGATGCCTTCATAGTAAAAATTCTACAATTTAGTGCTAAATAAAAATAACCCCAATGTATAGATGAATTTAAAAAAGGAAAGAGCAGGTATAAAATTAGATTAAAAAAAGGTCAATTTTGTCTTAGTGAAAGGTCATTTTAAAACTATTACATACAGTGTGACGCTCAGGAGAAGACTACGTCCGAGAGTGGACCCTCTGGGTCGCGGATCTGGAGCCCCTGGGCCGAGCGCACCAGGTGATGACCAACCCCTGTACAGGGATCATTAGGGGCAAGACCACAGAGGTCAGAAACGCGACAGCCGGTACCAAGAGGGACGGCTCGCAGGACAAGCAAGGCAAGAGGCAGGCAGGGAAAACAGGGAGAGACTAGGGTACCTAGCCGAGCAATTAAGGCGAGGAAAGAACCCAGCACGGGTACCCATAGGGGCTACAGGGAGAGGCACAGAAGACGAGAAGAGCAGACGAGGAAACCCCAGGAGGAAATATATATATAAACTGACGAGTATTAGACAGGGGAACCAGGAAGGCAGGAGTCGGACCAGGGGAAGAGACAACCAGGAGGTAGGCAGAGAGACTGTGCGGGGAGAACGGACAGGGGGAATGGAGGCAGACAGGGAGGACGGCAACAGCACCGGAACAGGGACAGAAACAAACACCAGGTAATAGCACTAGGCAGGAAGAATACGGGCCAGAACAGTGCGGAGGATCCACACAATCACCAGGCGCCCTCCTCATAGAGAAGTACCTTAGCGCCAGGAAGTGCGTCCCAAGCCCTGCGCGAGGAAGAGGACGGGCGGACGCGCGCCTGCGACCTAAGTCCGGCGCGTGTGACCGCAGCAGGACGGAAGACAGGGCGGGCGCGCGTGCGGACGGAGGCGCGCAGGTGAGAGGATGCTGTGGCAGGTGCCGCCGCTGATGGGGCATCGGCGGGCATGGCCGCCGATGTCACATACAGTACATACCCACAGACAATACATACATTACACACATATATATACACAGTACATACACACATTACATACATATGTATACGCAAGATGTAATAAATACCCATACGACATACATATACATATTGCACTATGCAAACATACATACACACTAAACACACATTACACACATATACACAATGCATACAAACATATTAAATACATCCATACATACCCATACATATACATATTGCACTATGCACACATACATACACACACATTAAATACACATTACATATATATATAAAATGTATATATATACAGAATATTATATAATACATGCATACACTCATTAAATAAAGGAAATGCTGTAGATATAGTATATCTTGACTTCAGCAAAGCATTTGACAAAGTCTCTCATACAATCCTTATTGAAAAAATGACTAAGTATGGAATGGACAAGGCAACTGTTAGGTGGATTCATAACTGGCTTAGTGATCGGACCCAAAGAGTGGTCGTAAATGGCTGCACATCCAGTTGGAAGAATGTCTCAAGTGGGGTACCACAGGGCTCTGTCCTGGGCCCTGTATTGTTCAACATCTTTATCAACGATTTAGATGAAGGAATTGAGGGTAAACTGATTAAATTTGCTGATGACACAAAGCTAGGAGGGATAGCTAATACTAGAGAAGAGAGAGAGAGGATTCAAAAAGATTTAAATAAACTGGAGAAGTGGGCAGCAACTAACAGAATGGTTTTTAACAGGGAGAAATGCAAAGTACTACATCTGGGCAATAAAAATGAAAAAAGCATATATAGAGTGGGAGGAATAGGGCTAAGTGACAGCACATGTGAAAAAGACTTGGGTATACTAATAGATCACAGACTGAATATGAGTCAACAGTGTGATGCAGCAGCAAAAAAGGCAAATGCAATTCTAGGATGTATTAACAGAAGCATACAGTCTAGATCACGTGAAGTCATTATTTCCCTCTACTCCTCTTTGGTCAGACCTCATCTGGAATATTGTGTCCAGTTTTGGGCACCACATTTTAAAAAAGACATCAACAAACTGGAGCAAGTTCAGAAAAGAGCGACCAGAATGGTGACCGGTCTGCAAACCCTGTCTTATGAGGAAAGGTTGCAGGATTTGGGAATGTTTAGTTTGCAAAAGAGAAGACTGAGAGGAGACTTAATAGCTGTCTACAAATATCTAAAGGGCTGTCACATTGTAGAAGGATCAACTTTATTCTCATTTGCACAAGGAAAGACTAGAAGCAATGGCATGAAACTGAATGGGAGGAGACACAGATTAGATATTAGAAAAAACTTTTTGACAGTTAGAGTGATCAATGAGTGGAACAGGCTGCCACGAGAAGTGGTGAGTTCTCCTTCAATGGAAGTCTTCAAACAGAGGCTGGACAGACATCTGACTGGGATGATTTAGCGAATCCTGCTTTGAGCAGGGGGTTGGACCAGATGGCCCAGGAGGTCCCTTCCAACTCTACGTTTCTATGATTCTATGATTCTATGATTCTATGAAACATACAAACATGCAGATATTGCACTATGCACACATACACACACATTAAACACACATTACAGATGTATATACACAATACATGCATACACACATTATACAGTATATACACATAAGACATGCATACCTACATACATACTCATACATATTGCATTATGCACACATACATACACACATATTAAACACACATACAAATACATATAAGCGATACATACCGATACATACATTTAAATATTGCATTATGTAAACATACACACATTAAGCACACATTACTTACGTATAAACACAATACTTACATGCATACACACATCACATATACACATAAGACACATATCGATACATACATATAGATATTGCACTATCCCTACATACATACACATTAAACACACATTACACACATATATGCACAATACATGCTGTGAGAAGGTCGCTGGTAAAATACTAAAGGGGAGATATGTGTCACTAAGGATGTTAGCCTCAGTGATAAGAACCTGGTAAAATGCTCCAGAAAGGTTAATCAGCCATATTAAGGGATGGGTTTTTGTGGACATCTGAAGAGTGGGTGGGAGGATGCTCACCATATCTCCACCAAAGGGTGTGATCCAGAAAGTAAATGTGAAGCCTTGGGACTTATTCAGTGGTCGGTGTGTCTGGAGAAGTGATCTCCAAAGCTGTGCTCATGTTAAAAAAAACCTGATCCTTGCTTTTTTCCCTCGAGTGAAAGGATCCCCGCAGCTACACAGACTGTACTGTATGCTATTTTGTTTTCCCGTTATGCCAAAAGGGCTGTGTATGTCTACCTAATTTTGCACTGTTTTATGCAGTACGTTTTTAATAAATCAGTAGAAAAATGCACTTTTTTTTAAATTTCTCTGCACTTGGAATTTTTTCTCCCACTTTCTAGTACACAACATGGTAAAACCAGTGGTGTCATTCAAAAAGTACAACTCGTCCCGCAAAAACAAGCCCTCACATGGAAGGAAAAATAAAAAGTTTGGGATCTGAGAAGAAGGGGAGCAAAAAACGAAAATGTAAAGCCAAAAAAACCTCTGGGGTTTAGGGGTAAAGAGAAAGAGGACAGGATCTCTAATGCCACCTGGTTGCAATCCTAAATATCAATACTGACGAATAGGATTGTTACATCCAAGTCGAGGCACTTGACTTCTATTTATTACCTGACATATGACAGTTTCCAGATGAGAAGACATGTTAGGATTAGGACTACGCTGATCACAAATCCCAGAACCACGGGAATAATCCATTTTGTCCCTGTAGGAAAAAAAATCAGAAGATTTCTAAATGACTGGAATTTACAAAGATTAAAGTTTTATGATAAAAATGTAAAAAATTTCACAGGTCCAATCACTTAAAGGCCAAGTCATGATTAGGCTTTAAGTCCAAATTAAATGATTTATTTTTTTATTTAAGTTTTATTTACATTTTTTAATTTTCAAACTTTCAGTTTCATCTTCACTGCATTTGATGTGGGATTGCCAACCAAGCCCAAGCCCAGGTCTTTCACTGTGCATGATGGCTGATTTAATTAGCCATCATGTGCCTCTAATAGCTGAAGGTGGAGCCGTGCTCTTCCTGTGGCTGCTAACCAGTTAAATCCCAGTGGACTGGCTGGAAGACTGTCATTGAACCCGTCTAACGGTACACCTGTCACAGGATCAGGGCACCGAAGGTCTTCATGACAGCCGGGTGTCCGTTGATGACCCCATGCCTTATATTACGATCCTCCTGTGAAAGCCGGCTCGTAGCCGGCATTCATAGGAGATCATGATTTCTACTATACATTGCAGTAATGCTGAAGCCGTGCTATGTTTAGAACAAGTGATTGAAAGATCACAGCTTCAAATCTCCTAAGGGGAGTATACAATAAAAGACAATCAAAACATCGCATCTACACCAAAATGGTATCAGTGAAAACATCAGCTCAGGGTGAAAAAAATAAGCTTTCACCCAGACCCAGATCCCAGAAATTAAAATTAAAAGTGTTACGGGTCTCAGAAAATGGCGACATAAGAGAAACTATTTTTCTTACAAATTTCCAAATTTTTCTCACCACTTAAATAAAAAAAAAATATACTTGTTTGGTATCTGCGTACTCGAATTGACCTGAAAAATCATGATGTCTGATCAGTTTTCCTATATAGTGAACATGGTAAATAAAAAAAACAGTTGTGGAATTGTCCCGCAAAAAACAAGCCCTCATATGGGTATGTGGACATAAAGATAAAACATGTTATGACTCTTGGAAGAAGGGGAGGGAAAAACGAAAGCTAAAAAACGTAAAATTGCAAGATCATGAGGGGGTTAATCAGGGAATCCTCCATTTTCAACACGAGTTGTATTTTTTGAATTGATACTCGGTGACACCCAAAATTTTGCTGACTCTTTTTAGAGATCAGGTCGCCAATTTTTAGGAGCCTATTAGAAGTGCTGATAAGTGGAATGTATCAGAGCAGTGGAACACATGCAGCTATCTACTGCTCCCATTGTGTTCCATAAAAGCTGACTGCATCAAGATACAGTTAGGTCCTCTTTGTGGTGGTTATTTATAGTGCTCAACATAAATGAGTACACCCCTTTAAAAAAATATATTTTAATCAATATGTCAATAAACCCAAGAATAATTTCCAATTTATTGACAAGATTGAGTTTCATAGAAAAATGTTGAAACCACAATATGAAAGCCAGGCTAATAATATAATTCTCATTAGAAAATCTTTAGTTTTACTCAAATTACTTGATGCTAAAAATGAGTACACCCCACATCAAAAACTACTACAACTACTATTTTGTATGACCTCTGTGACGTCCGTCCGCGAATCTGGGCTGCAATAGGGACAGCACCCCGAGAAACCCCGAGACCCTTAACCCTTATACAGGGATCTGGAATTGTAGCAAGGCCCAGGGGGTGGCTGTCTAGAGGAGCAGTGGGCCAGAGCAGGACGGTCGCCAGGGGAAAAAGGCAGGGAATCAAAAACGTAGACAGAAATCGGGAGAGCAGCGGAGGTACCGAATCGGCAGGCAGTGGCAGAGTAAACAGTCCAGGCCAAGGTCACAAAAACGGGAGAGTGGCAACTGTACAAAAACGGCAGGCAGTAGCAGAGTCGAATATCCAGGCCAAGGTCACAAACCAGGAGAGTAGCAGAGGTACAAAATCGTCAGGCAGTAGAGGGGGTCAGAAATCCAGGCTGAGGTCAGAGTCAAACAATAGCAAATCACACCGTAGCACACAGGGGAACCAAGAATATATCCGGCGGCTTGCAAGACCAGTCCCAAGGTATTTGAGGGATCAGGTCATCCCTCACAGGTTCCCGGACTGATGATGTCATCAGGACCGCCCCCAGGGCCAGGCCAGATGGCGATGCACCAACCCCTTCATGACTGACAGAGGAGCAGAGCCTGCGTCCATCAGATGCCTGTGCAGGAGTCCCTTCTCTGTCGCCGCCATCACTCAGGGGTGAACCACGGCGCCTCCCAGTGGCCAAGGTAGGAACAGCAGGCCTCGAGTCAGACGGCGACGTAACAGTCCGGGGCCTCCTGGTGGCCGAGGTCGGGACAGCAGGCCCCGAGTCTGACGGCGATGTGACAGTCCGGCACCTCCTAGTGGCCGAGGCCAGGACAGCAGGTCCCGAGTCTGATGGCGACGTGACAACCTCCATGACTTTAAAAGACAATGCCAAGTCTTTTAGGCCTGGAAGGAACAAGTTGGTGACATATTACATATTGCAACATCTATCTTTTTCAATTCTTCACGAATGATGTCTTTTACAGCCTGGATGCTGGATGGAGAGTCATGACAACTTGTCTTTTTAGAAATCCCTATAGGTGTTCGGTTGGGGTCAAATCAAGAGACACTTGACCGACCATTCAATTTCATTGATGGTGTTGTAAAGACACAGATGTACAGCTCCATATTGAATGAGAAGAAGCCACCATCACTCTGGGCCCTGGGTTGACGAGCATGTTTCCAACATGACAATGATCCAAAACTCATATCTCTTGCACCTCTGAAGAAGAATGGGAGGGGAAAGTTATTCAGTGGCCAATTGTCTCCTGATCTGGGAACCAATCGAATATCTATGGGGACACTGAAGAGACAAGATGTCATCACTCTCCATCCAGCAGTCAGGCTCTTAAAGAGCTCATTCGTGAAGAATGGAAAAAGATGTTGCAATATGTCACCAACTTGCTCTTTTCACATCCAGATCTAAAAAGGTCATGCGAAATACTAGAGGTAGTTGTTTTTGATGTGAGGTCTAATCATTTTTGCATTAACTAATTTCAGCTAAACTAAAGGTTTTGTAATTATTACCTTATTTTCATGATATGGATTAAAAAAATGTTCTATGACAAATCAGACTAGTCAAAATTTTGGAAACTCTTCTTGTATGCGGTGAGACTTACCACCACTCAACGAAATGTTTTTCTTCCATGGATTTACAAACGTTGGATGAGACACACGACAAGTCACTGACGTTCCATTAATTCTCTTTCTCCTGAATGTGCTGATCACTGACCACGTCCGATCCGGATCTTCCAGTTTTGTAGTGTTTATATCAACTGACTGTGGGATCCAGGAGATTTCTGCAGGTGGATTCCCACCGATGGCTCCACATTCGGGAGATCCGTCACTGTTTAATTTCAGGAATGTAGATGGCTGAGCTGGGGAATAACATGATGTTTGGGTATTAGTACAATGAGATTTGTGGATATGAGATGAAGGTTATACTTTAGCCCTGTTTGTAAAGATTTCCATGAATAAGTAAGCTATCCATTGGATGTGCTACAAAGTATAGGTTTGACTGCTGGGACCACTATTGATTCTTAGGGTGGTCTCTGCTCTTGGTTATAACTTCTCTACAGCCCTCTCGTCCTGCCCATGAGTAACCACTGTAGTCGTTGGATGTCATTGTACAGAGGATTTAAACTTTACAGTCTCATTAATGTTGTAGCCAAACCCCCATTAAAGGCGTGTTGTAACACCTCTGCGGGACTAATGTAATAACCTGGTAGATGTTTTGCAGAGGCAAAGCTGTTAATAGCCTCTTTGAAGCAAATTCATAGAAAAGTGAGGATGGACACGTGGGTGTTACTGAGACTGTGATGTTCTCAATAACCTGAATGCGTGACGCGGACAGGTCACCAACAACAACTTGGTCAACATACTCTTTTTATGCCGCTGTAAATAATAAACCACATATAACCTCATAATCATGCATTATATACTGTACCCCCAACACTTTCCACCTCCAGGAGCTTTTCTGACCTCTCATTCTACATCCGTAGACATTAACATGGAATTGATCCTGTTGCAGCTATAACATTTCCTACCCTTCTGAAAAGTCTTTTTTGAAGATTTTGGAGATGTCTGTTGGAATTTTTGGCAATTTGTCCAAAAAAAGAATATGTGTGGTCAGACTCTGATGTTGGGGGGAGGCCGGGGTCACAATCTCTGGTCTAGTTGTTGGATGGGGATGAGGTCTGCTCTCTGTTTGGCCGCTCATGTTCTTCCCTCCATGTCTATATGGACCTTGTGCACTGGGCACAGTCATGGGCAACAGGAAAGGGTCTTCCCCAAACTGTTCCCACAAAGCTGAAGATACAATTGTCCAAAATGCCTTGTGCTGAACTAGTAATGGAACTAGGAGATAAAAGCCAACACCTGATAACAACAAGCCCATAGCACTATCCTCCTCCACCATCTCTGTACAGGGGCACCATGCAGTCAGGGGATAATGTTCTCCTGGAATCACCAAACTCAGACTACTTCATCAGACGCAGATAGAGAAGTACGATCCCTCACTGCACAGAACACGTCTTCTCCAGAGTCCAGTTGTTCTTGGTGATGTAAGGCTGCATGCAGCTGCTCGACCATAAAAACCCATGCCATGAAGTCAGTACAGATTCAGATTTGGAGGTTTGAAACTTTGAGAGAAGCGGAAGAGAAAGTGGTCAGGATGTAATTGCAAGTATGCAAATCACATTTAAGTGGTCAGTGGTGGAAGTGTTAAACATAAAGGAAATCACCTCTAAACCTTATGTATCTCACTATATACAGGTGTATCTCACAAAACTAGAATATCATCAAAGAGTTAATTTATTTCAGTTCTTCAACACAAAAAGTGACTCTCCTATATTCTATAGAGTCATTACACACAGAGTGATCTATTTCACGTGTTTATTTCTGGTAATGTTGATGATTATGGCTTACAGCCAATGAAAACCCAAAAGTCATTATCTCAGGAAATTAGAACACTTTATAACAAACAGCTTGAAAAATGATTTTAAAATCCGGAATGTTGTCCTACTGAAATGTATGATCAGTAAATGCCCTCAATACTTGGTCGGTGCTCCTTTTGCATTAATTACTGCATCAATGCGATGTGGCATGGAGGCGATCAGCCTGTGGCACTGCTGAGGGGTTATGGAAGCCCAGGTTGCTTTGATAGCAGCCTTCAGCTCATCTGCATTGTTGGGTCTGGTGTCTCTCATCTTCCTCTTGACAATACTCCATAGATTCTCTATGGGGTTAAGGTCAGGCGAGTTTGCTGCCAATCAAGCACAGTGATACCATTGTTTTTAAACCAGGAATTGGTACTTTTGTCAGTGTGGACAGGAGCCAAGTCGTGCTGGAGAGTCGGCAGAGGGAAGCATGAAGTACTCTAAAATTTCCTGGTAGATGGCTGCGCTGACTTTGGTCTTGATAAAACACAGTGGACCTACAGCAGCAGATGACATGGCTCCCCAAACCGTCACTGATTGTGGAAACTTCACACTAGACCTCCAGCAGCTTGTATTGTGGCCTCTTCACTCTTCCTCCAGATTCTGGGACCTTGATTTCCAGGGTCTACTGTGAAGTATCCACAATCAGTGATGGTGGATACTCACATATGGGAGAGGGGACATTGCCAGTGTTTACATCACCTAAGCCTTTGATTGACAAAATTCATAACTCCATTCATAACATTATGTTTAGTCACAAGCTGAGCGCTTATCAAAGACATTTATATCTCAACATATCTCTATTAGCGCTACAATTAACGGGAGTGCCCTTATTCCTCTACTTTTTTTCTACAGTGATATTATCAGCTCAGAACTGGCAGCAACCAGTGGGACCCAGCTATATCCATCTACTGATTGATAAAGTCTGACCAGAAGTCATCTTCATGGAAGAATTCCTGCTAAAATTCCTACCTTCTTCATTAGTTGATACCTTTTAATGGCTAACTGAAAAGATGGTGACACATTGCAGCTTTCGAGACTACTCAGGTCTCTTCATCAGGCTAGACTAATACAAAATCTGAAGTCACATATTTATGCACAATACAGCCTAGAAAAAATGCAATAGATAAGACAAGTGACGTGAAGCAGAACTATCAATATGGGAGAGGGAGAAACATAAATATAAACATTGGACCAGTTCATAGATAAGGAGTCTGGATGTTTTATCCTGAATATTTTTCTATCTACTGGCTAACACGGTACAAAGATATACATCTTACCTTCTTCATGGAATCAATGACAAGTGACTCAACTATGGCAGAAAACATACAGAAAAATGGCAGCAGGTGCGTTAGACTGAGGAGCCAAAATGCAAAATATTTGGCTGTAACAGTAGAAGTTTCTTCCTGAAAGGTTGGAGAGCAGCACAATAATGAAGGTCTACAGGCAACAGTGAAGCATGGTGGAGGATCCTTCAAGCTTGTAGCTGCATTTCGGCAAATTTAGATGGGGCTTTGGTCAGGAATATTGATGTCATCCTCAATGCTGAGAAATCCAGGTATATAGTTACTCATCATAATGAAATACCATCAGGAGACATCTGATCGGCTCCAAATTTATTCTGCAGCCGGACAACTCCAAACATACAGCCAATGTCATTAAGAAAATGGAGTCTCAGAAGTGATGATCCAGCCTCCACAGAGCCCTGATCTCATATCATCCAGTCTGTCAGAAGAAACAGATGGATCTCCAAAAGTGACATCCACCAAAGATCTGTGGTTAGTTTTCTGAGATGTTTGCACTTCCCTGTTGAGTTGACGCAAAAACTGTGTGCAAATGAGAAGTGACCGAGGAAAATTGATGTTGTCTTGAAAGTAAAGGGCAGTCACCATATATTCATTTGAATTAGAATTTCTTTTAGTAATTATCTTTGCATTTTGTTAATAGATAAAAAAAAATAAACTGATAGCACCTTTCTTTCTGTCAGAATTCTTTGGAGCATTTTTTCAACACTTGTCTAAAACTTTTGCATTGCACTGCATAAAACTTTGGTGAATGGCTTCTAGCAATGTTATTCCGTCAACTAACTTTCACCCTTAGACACCTATTTTAAAAAAAGGTATCAGAACCCCAATCATGAGGATGAGTAATAGATTACAACTAGTGTTGAGCATTCCGATACCGCAAGTATCGGGTATCGGCCGATATTCGCTGTATCGGAATTCCGATACTTAGTTTCGATACTTTTTTCATATCGAATACCGGAATCGGAAGTTCCCATAATGCTAGGAGCCCGCTCGATTTGATTCAGCCAATGGGGATCCTCAGAAGTGTGGGCACATCCTGTTAGGCATGTAGGCATGTTAACTACTGGCATGGCTGTGATTGGCTGCTGAAATGATGTCATGATGCACTAAAAAAACCGCTGCAGCCGCCATTTCTGGTCACTCTGCTGTGAATTCAGTTAGGGACAGGCTGCTCTTGAAGACTGTGAGGGACAGTTAGAAATAGCGATCATCAAAAATATATATTGCTCTACCCAGGCTACATAATCCACCACTGTAGCATTTTTGTAGCCCAGCAGCGCTGTTTTAATAGCTGTCTGCAAGGGCTGTGTGAGTGCAGACCCACGCTATGTAGTGTGTCCTGCAGACACGTCTGCTTGTAGGCCGCTCAGCGTGTGTCTCTGCCTCATACACATTTTTCTTTTATTGCTGCTTTTTTTTTCTCCTCTATAGTGTGCTTCCATACGTATCCATATACGTTGGTTGCAAACACTAAAGGAGTGGACAGCGGAGCCTTTCAGCAGCCTTTCAGTGCTATAGCCCATTTCTCTGCACTGTTTTTGGCTGTCTGATAGGTCTCTCTGTGTGTGAGTGCAGCTCACGTTGCAGTGTGTTCTACAGCCACCGCTGGCTCATACATAGTCCTTTTATGCAGCTAATTTATCCAGATTTTTGTTCCTATATTAGTGTGCTTCCATCCGCATCCATTGTCATTGGTTGGTTGCAAACACTATATAGGATTAGATAGAGGAGCCTTTTTGCTGGCTTGTGCCCTTCAGGGCCAGCCAGACTAGTATCACCCTATTTTTTGGAGCCTCATCAATTGCATTGTAGGTTAGCTTCCTGCATTGTAATCGCTCCAAAAAGTTTGTGATACTATAGCTTTCAAACTTTGGTCACATCCTTTTCTTTCCCCCCCCCCCAAAAAAAAAAGGAAATAAAGTTCACCAAACACTCCACTTTACCGTTGTGTAGGCCACATTAGATCATATTAAAGTGTAGTACACACACTCTTAGCCAAATTAGTGTTTCTTAAACTGGTTAGCAGGTGTTCAAGAATAAGAACACTAAGCCACCCCTTTTTTACTTTTCTGCCTATCTTTATCAGTCTACCAAGATGAAGAAGGCAGGGAGTAAGGCACGTGGTCGTTGCCATGGAGTTTCAGCAGGGAGAGGACGGGGGGATTCAGCAGGGAGAGGACGTGGGGATTCGGTGTCTGCTGCGGCCACCAGTGACCCGGCATTCCCCACTTTTACCAGGCAACAGTCCTTCATGCGCAGCTTTCTAGGACCTCGCCGTACCCCACTGCTGCGTGACGAACAAATTGAAGCCATTGTCGGATGGATGGCAGCTAACGCATCCACTTCAATGACTTCCGCATCCTCCCAAGGCCAGAGCACTGAAGAGCAACCATCTGTCTCTTCACCACCTGCCAAATTGCCCAGGCAGTCTGAGAGCCCTGGACAGGAGCCATCTCAAACTTTACTTCTGTTCTCAGAATCTGTTGGCTTGGAAAGAGGTGGCCAGCCAAGCAGCATTCTAGAGCGTGAAGAAGAAGGAGTATGCAGTGATGCGCAACTGCTTTGTCCCTCTGAATCTGAAGAGGCGGGTGGGCCAGTGCCTATTGTCAGCAAACCTCAGTGCTCATCTGATGATGAGGAGACTCAGTTGCCAATTTCTGGTGCGTACGGTGCTGGCGAGACAACCCAGGACCAGCCGGTGCTTGAAGAGGGGAGTGGAGATGATGAGGTCCTTGACCCATCATGGCGTCAGCCACAGGAAGGTGGTGGGAGCAGCTCTGAGGAAGAGATTCCCCGAACGGCCAAAAGAGGAGGGAGAGGGCGGGGGCAGACTTGGTTACCTGTAGCCTCCACTTTGGCACCTGTGAGGAGCAATCCTCTTCCAAAACACAAAACGGGCGCTCCCAGGACTTGCAGTGCGTGGTCTTTTTTTGACACAGTTGCAGATGACATTTGCTTTGTCAAATGCAAGCTGTGTCATCAGAAAGTGAAACGAGGGAAAAATGTGAGCAACCTCAATACCACAAATATGTGGAAACATGTGCGTACCAAGCACGAGGTGGAGTTACACAGACACACTGAAGATGTAGGCCAACCTTCAGCAGCACCTACCACCTCTTCAGCTCGTGTTGGGGCCTCTTCCTCCAGCTCACACACAGCTGGTTCGGCTTCCTCACTGGAACGCCATGGAAGAACCACTGCCACTGTTGTCCAGAGACCCAGTGAAATTCCACCCACTGAACCACGTTCGCAGTCATCAGCACACTCCCAGGCCACTCACCAGCAATCGGTAGCACAGGCATGGGGGAAAAGCGGCCATACTCGGCAAACCATCCCCGAGCACTGGCTCTGAATGCCGGCATTGCCAAACTACTGGCCCTTGAGATGCTGTCATTCAGGCTGGTGGAGACTGACACCTTCCGGAACTTGATGTCATTGGCAGTTCCACAATACAATGTGCCCAGCCGCTTTTATTTCAGCTGGCAAGCCGTCCCTGCCCTGCAAAAGCATGTGGAGGGAAAAATTAAAAATGCGCTACTAAACGCCGTCAGTAGCAAGGTCCACCTGACCACCGATGCGTGGACCAGTAGCCATGGACAGGGACGATACCTTTCCCTCACTGCCCATTGGGTCAATGTTGTAGAGCCGGGTACAGATCTGGAGAGTGGCTCTGTACGTATTCTGCCAACTCCAAGGATTGCAGGAATGCAGTCTGTACATATTGAGTCCTCCTCCTACTCTAGTTCCTCGGAATCAGCACTGCATGAGCCTGTTAGGCCAGATAAGAGCACGGGTGTGGCCAAACGTCAACAGGCTGTCCTTAAATTAATTTCTTTGGGGAATCGGAGCCACACAGCACAGGAGCTCTGGAATGCCATCAAGCAGGAGAGCGATGTGTGGTTTGTGCCAGCGAATCTCCAGCCAGGTTTGGTAGTGAGTGACAATGGCCGAAATCTAGTGGCAGCTCTGGGCCTAGGCAACCTCACTCACATACCATGTCTGGCACACGTGCTCAATTTGGTCGTGCAGAGCTTTCTGAGGGACTATCCGGATCTTGATGCACTGCTGCACAAGGTTCGGCTAGAGTGTGCTCACTTGTGGCGTTCCAGCATGGCAAGATCGCGCATTGCATCTCTGCAACGACGATTCCACCTGCCAGAACATCGCATCATATGTGACCTCCCCACCAGGTGGAATTCAACGCTACATATGTTGGAGCGGTTGTGTGAGCAGCAGGCAGCAGTAATGGAGTACCAGCTGCATCAGGCGCAAACAAGTCGCACTGTGCGCCGGACACACTTCACCACCACTTAGTGGGCCACTATGAGGGACATCTGCCAAGTTTTGCGTGCCTTCGATGACTCCACACGGATGGCCAGTGCAGATGATGCACTAATCAGCATGACTGTCCCCCTCATCTGTCTGCTTCAAAAAACCTTACAAGCACTAAGTGAGGAGGTTTTTGAAGAGGTCGAGGATGAGGAGTCAGAAATGCCATCTGCTTCTGGCAAGTCTGCGCAACGTGCTTCCACACAAAGGCCCAGGCAGGGGACACTTAGTGAGGAGGATGACGAGGAGTCAATGGAGGAGGAGGAACACATCTCTCCAGAGGAGGGAGGTACACAAGGCTCTAGTAGTCAGTGTGTACAGCGAGGGTGGGGTGATGCTGAGCAGGCAGAGATGCTGCCTCAAGCTGGGGACAGCGTTTCCGGTCCAGTTGGCAGTCTGCAGCACATGGTTGATTTCATGCTGCAGTGCTTGTTAAATGACCGCCGCATCGCCAACATTCTAGACACGGCTGATTATTGGGTGTACACCCTCCTAGATCCTCGCTACCGGGACAACTTACAAAGCCTCATACCACAGTTGAACCGGGAGCGAAAAATGCGGGAGTACCAAGAAACACTTGTGCAGGCCATCATGTTCTCCATTCCCCCCGCAAGTGTTGCTGGTAGTGCTTTTCAAAGCAGCCATGTGGGTAGAGGCAGTGGAGGAAGCTCTGCACAAAGAGGTAGCAGAGGCAGTGCCGCAGGACAAGGCAAGGCCAGTATGGCCCAAATGGGGAAAAGTTTTGTGGGACCGCCACAAATGGCTACACCATCACAGACGGCTCCAGTCAGCAGGAGGCAACGTTTCCGTCAGATGGTGACAGACTACTTGTCTTGCCCTGTTAGTGTACTCCCAGACGGCTCTTCCCCGTTCAAGTATTGGGTCTCTAAGCTGGATACATGGCCAGAGCTTAGCCAGTATGCATTGGAGGTGCTGGCTTGCCCTGCTGCCAGTGTATTATCGGAACGTGTCTTTAGTGCTGCAGGTGGTGTGGTAACAGACCGTCGCACGCGACTATCCGCCGATAATGTTGACCGGCTTACTTTTCTGAAAATGTACAAGGCCTGGATCTCACCTGAATTTGCCAGTCCTCTTCCAGAATAAATAATTGGCTGGCAACAGGATCCAGGTCTCCTGTTGTGTTCATGTTTCTATGACCTGAACTTTATTTCCTGGGCTACAGCAACGCCCATTGTTGCTCAGAAGTGCTGTCCACACAGACAAAACACTCGCTCATGTGTAAGTGGGGTTCGATAACGTCAGCTGATCCCCTGCTGTGTGTATGGCAAAGTGTCCTTCCCCCTCCACAGTCAAACAACCTCAGATTTACACCTGGCTCCAAGTAGGCCTCGGCCTACTACCTGATTTTCCCTGGGCTTCGACACCGCCAGTTGGTGCTCAGAAGTGCTGTCCGCACAGACAAAACACTCGCTCATGTGTAAGTGGGGTTCGGTAATGTCAGCTGATCCCCTGCTGTGTGTACGGCAAACTCTCCTGCTGCCTACAACTTCTGACTACCTCTGATTTAATATGTTCTCTGATTTGCCCTCTGTTTCCACTCTGTTTTGAGTATTTCCTCCGGCCTACAACACCGCCTGTTTCTGCTCTCAAGTGCCGTCTGCACAATCCACACTTGTTCCTGTGTTACCTGGGTCCTGTAACATCTGCTCATCTCCAGAGGTGAGCACGGCAATGTCTCCTGCTTTGTCTACATTCCCACTACTTGTAGTGGAAATGTGGACAGAGCAGGAGACATTGCCTGACTCACCTCTAGGGAGAAGCTGCTGTTACAGAACCCCAGTAACACAGGAACAAGTGTGGGTTGTGCAGACGGCATTTCAGAGCAGCAACTGGCGTGGTTGGAAGCCAAAGGAAATACTCGAAACATAGTGAAGACAGAGGCCTAATTGGAGTACGTTGACAGTTAGTAGTAGTCTAGAAACAATCGCAACCTGCCACCAAATAGGCCTCGGCCTACTACCTGATTTTCCTTGGGCTCCGACACCGCCAGTTGGTGCTCAGAAGTGCTGTCCGCACAGACAAAACACTCGCTCATGTGTAAGTGGGGTTCGGTAACGTCAGCTGATCCCCTGCTGTGTGTACGGCAAACTCTCCTGCTGCCTCCAAATTCAAACAACGTCTTATCTTAAACTGCCTCCAAGTAGGCCTCAGCCTACAAAATGACTATCCCTGGGCTCCAACATCGTCAGTTGTTGCTCGGAAGTGCTGTCCACACAGAAAAAAAACACTCGTTCATGTGAAAGTGGGGGTCAGTAACGTCAGCTGATCCCCTGCTGTGTGAAGGGCAAAGTGCTGCTGCCTCCAAATTGTAACTATTTCAGATTTAAACATTCTCTGATTTGGCCTCTGTCTCCACTCTGTCTCTAGTATTTCCCCTGACCTCCAACACCGTCAGTTCCTGCTCACAGTTGCCGTCCACGCATTCCACACGTGTTCCTGTGTTCCTGGTGTTCTGTTACGTGAGCAGATCCCCCAATGTGTGTCCGGCACTGTCTCCTGCGCTGTCCACCTTCCCACTACAAGCGGTGGGAATGTGGACAGAGCAGGAGACATTGACAGACACACATCAGGGGATCTGCTGACATTACAGAACCCCAGTAACCCAGGAACACGTGTGTATTGGGCAGACGGCTGCTGTATGCATAAACTGGCGGTGTTGGTGGTCACGTGAAATCCTGGAAACAGAGTGGAGACAGATGCCTAATTGGAGCACGTTGACAGTCTGTTGTAGTCTACAAACAATCTAAAACTGCCACCAAGTAGGCCTCGGCCTGCACCATGATTGTCCCTGGGCTCCAACAACGCCAGTTGGTGCTCGGAAGTGCTGTCCACACAGAAAAACACACTCGTTCATGTGAAAGTGGGGTTCGGTAACGTCGGCTGATCCCCTGCTGTGTGTACGGCAAACTCTCCTGCTGCCTCCAAAGTCAAAATAACTCCGATTTACACCTGGCTCCTAGTAGGCCTCGGCCTGCACCATGATTGTCCCTGGGCTCCAACAACGCCAGTTGGTGCTCGGAAGTGCTGTCCACACAGAAAAACACACTCGTTCATGTGAAAGTGGTGGTCAGTAACGACAGCTGATCCCCTGCTGTGTGGAGGGCAAAGTGTCCTGCTCTCTCCAAAGTCAAAATACCTCAGCTTTACACCTGGCTCCTAGTAGGCCTCGGCCTGCACCCTGATTGTCCCTGGGCTCCAACAACGCTAGTTGGTGCTCGGAAGTGCTGTCCACACAGAAAGAAACACTCGTTCATGTGAAAGTGGGGTTCGGTAACGTCAGCTGATCCCCTGCTGTGTGGAGGGCAAGCTGCTGCTGCCTCCAAATTGTAACTACTTCAGATTTAAACATTCTCTGATTTGGCCTCTGTCTCCACTCTGTCTCTAGTATTTCCCCTGACCTCCAACACCGCGAGTTCCTGCTCACAGTTGCCATCCACGCATTCCACACGTGTTCCTGGTGTTCTGTTACGTGAGCAGATCCCCCAATGTGTGTCCGGCACTGTCTCCTGCGCTACCCACCTTCCCACTACAAGCGGTGGGAATGTGGACCCTTGCAGGAGACATTGGCAGACACACATCAGGGGATCTGCTGACATTACAGAACCCCAGTAACCCAGGAACACGTGTGGATTGGGCAGACGGCTGCTGTACGCATAAACTGGCGGTGTTGGTGGTCACGTGAAATCCTGGAAACAGAGTGGAGACAGATGCCTAATTGGAGCATGTTGACAGTCTGTTGTAGCCTACAAACAATCTAAAGCTGCCACCAAGTAGGCCTCGGCCTGCACCATGATTGTCCCTGGGCTCCAACAACGCCAGTTGGTGCTCGAAAGTGCTGTCCACACAGAAAAACACACTCGTTCATGTGAAAGTGGGGTTCGGTAACGTCGGCTGATCCCCTGCTGTGTGTACGCAAACTCTCCTGCTGCCTCCAAAGTCAAAATAACTCCGATTTACACCTGGCTCCTAGTAGGCCTCGGCCTGCACCATGATTGTCCCTGGGCTCCAACAATTTCAGTTGGTGCTTGGAAGTGCTGTCCACACAGAAAAACATACTCGTTCATGTGAAAGTGGGGTTCAGTAACGTCAGCTGATCCCCTGCTGTGTGGAGGGCAAACTGCTGCTGCCTCCAAATTCAAACAACGTCTTATCTTATACTGCCTCCAAGTAGGCCTCAGCCTACAAAATGACTATCCCTGGGCTCCAACATCGTCAGTTGTTGCTCGGAAGTGCTGTCCACACAGAAAAAAACACTCGTTCATGTGAAAGTGGGGGTCAGTAACGTCAGCTGATCCCCTGCTGTGTGGAGGGCAAAGTGCTGCTGCCTCCAAATTGTAACTATTTCAGATTTAAACATTCTCTGATTTGGCCTCTGTCTCCACTCTGTCTCTAGTATTTCCCCTGACCTCCAACACAGCCAGTTCCTGCTCACAGTTGCCGTCCACGCATTCCACACGTGTTCCTGTGTTCCTGGTGTTCTGTTACGTGAGCAGATCCCCCAATGTGTGTCCGGCACTGTCTCCTGCGCTGCCCACCTTCCCACTACACGAGGTGGGAATGTGGACCCTTGCAGGAGACATTGGCAGACACACATCAGGGGATCTGCTGACATTACAGAACCCCAGTAACCCAGGAACACGTGTGGATTGGGCAGACGGCTGCTGTACGCATAAACTGGCGGTGTTGGTGGTCACGTGAAATCCTGGAAACAGAGAGGAGACAGATGCCTAATTGGAGCACGTTGACAGTCTGTTGTAGCCTACAAACAATCTAAAACTACCACCAAGTAGGCCTCGGCCTGCACCATGATTGTCCCTGGGCTCCAACAACGCTAGTTGGTGCTCGGAAGTGCTGTCCACACAGAAAAAAACACTCGTTCATGTGAAAGTGGGGTTCGGTAACGACAGCTGATCCCCTGCTGTGTGGAGGTCAAACTGCTGCTGCCTCCAAATGGTAACTACTTCAGATTTAAACATTCTCTGATTTGGGCTCTGTCTCCACTCTGTCTCTAGTATTTCCCCTGACCTCCAACACCGCCAGTTCCTGCTCACAGTTGCCGTCCACGCATTCCACACGTGTTCCTGTGTTCCTGGTGTTCTGTTATGTGAGCAGATCCCCCAATGTGTGTCCGGCACTGTCTCCTGCACTGTCCACCTTCCCACTGCAAGCGGTGGGAATGTGGACAGAGCAGGAGACATTGGCAGACACACATCAGGAGATCTGCTGACATTACAGAACCCCAGTAACCCAGGAACACGTGTGGATTGGGCAGACGGCTGCTGTACGCATAAACTGGCGGTGTTGGTGGTCACGTGAAATCCTGGAAACAGAGTGGAGACAGATGCCTAATTGGAGCACGTTGACAGTCTGTTGTAGCCTGCAAACAATCTAAAACTGCCACCAAGTAGGCCTCGGCCTGCACCCTGATTGTCCCTGGGCTCCAACAA
The DNA here is from genome assembly GCF_039654945.1 of Dendrobates tinctorius. Classification (NCBI taxonomy): domain Eukaryota; kingdom Metazoa; phylum Chordata; class Amphibia; order Anura; family Dendrobatidae; genus Dendrobates; species Dendrobates tinctorius. The sequence goes on along the minus strand of NW_027361722.1, from coordinate 16,565,151 downwards.
CGCCAGTTGGTGCTCGGAAGTGCTGTCCACACAGAAAAACACACTTGTTCATGTGAAAGTGGGGGTCAGTAACGTCAGCTGATCCCCTGCTGTGTGGAGGGCAAAGTGTCCTGCTCCCTCCAAAGTCATAGAATCATAGAATCGTAGAGTTGGAAGGGACCTCCTGGGCCATCTGGAGGCAGCAGCAGTTTGACCAGTTTGACCAGCAGCTGCTGCTGCCTCCAAATTGTAACTACTTCAGATTTAAACATTCTCTGATTTGGCCTCTGTCTCCACTCTGTCTCTAGTATTTCCCCTGACCTCCAACACCGCCAGTTCCTGCTCACAGTTGCCATCCACGCATTCCACAAGTGTTCCTGTGTTCCTGGTGTTCTGTTACGTGAGCAGATCCCCCAATGTGTGTCCGGCACTGTCTCCTGCGCTGCCCACCTTCCCACTACACGAGGTGGGAATGTGGACCCTTGCAGGAGACATTGGCAGACACACATCAGGGGATCTGCTGACATTACAGAACCCCAGTAACCCAGGAACACGTGTGGATTGGGCAGACGGCTGCTGTACGCATAAACTGGCGGTGTTGGTGGTCACGTGAAATCCTGGAAACAGAGAGGAGACAGATGCCTAATTGGAGCACGTTGACAGTCTGTTGTAGCCTACAAACAATCTAAAACTGCCACCAAGTAGGCCTCGGCCTGCACCATGATTGTCCCTGGGCTCCAACAACGCTAGTTGGTGCTCGGAAGTGCTGTCCACACAGAAAAAAACACTCGTTCATGTGAAAGTGGGGTTCGGTAACGACAGCTGATCCCCTGCTGTGTGGAGGTCAAACTGCTGCTGCCTCCAAATGGTAACTACTTCAGATTTAAACATTCTCTGATTTGGGCTCTGTCTCCACTCTGTCTCTAGTATTTCCCCTGACCTCCAACACCGCCAGTTCCTGCTCACAGTTGCCGTCCACGCATTCCACACGTGTTCCTGTGTTCCTGGTGTTCTGTTATGTGAGCAGATCCCCCAATGTGTGTCCGGCACTGTCTCCTGCACTGTCCACCTTCCCACTGCAAGCGGTGGGAATGTGGACAGAGCAGGAGACATTGGCAGACACACATCAGGAGATCTGCTGACATTACAGAACCCCAGTAACCCAGGAACACGTGTGGATTGGGCAGACGGCTGCTGTACGCATAAACTGGCGGTGTTGGTGGTCACGTGAAATCCTGGAAACAGAGTGGAGACAGATGCCTAATTGGAGCACGTTGACAGTCTGTTGTAGCCTGCAAACAATCTAAAACTGCCACCAAGTAGGCCTCTGCCTGCACCCTGATTGTCCCTGGGCTCCAACAACGCCAGTTGGTGCTCGGAAGTGCTGTCCACACAGAAAAACACACTTGTTCATGTGAAAGTGGGGGTCAGTAACGTCAGCTGATCCCCTGCTGTGTGGAGGGCAAAGTGTCCTGCTCCCTCCAAAGTCATAGAATCATAGAATCGTAGAGTTGGAAGGGACCTCCTGGGCCATCTGGAGGCAGCAGCAGTTTGACCAGTTTGACCAGCAGCTGCTGCTGCCTCCAAATTGTAACTACTTCAGATTTAAACATTCTCTGATTTGGCCTCTGTCTCCACTCTGTCTCTAGTATTTCCCCTGACCTCCAACACCGCCAGTTCCTGCTCACAGTTGCCATCCACGCATTCCACAAGTGTTCCTGTGTTCCTGGTGTTCTGTTACGTGAGCAGATCCCCAATGTGTGTCCGGCACTATCTCCTGCACTGTCCACCTTCCCACTGCAAGTGGTGGGAATGTGGACAGAGCAGGAGACATTGGCAGACACACATCAGGGGATCTGCTGACATTACAGAACCCCAGTAACCCAGGAACACGTGTGGACTGGGCAGACGGCTGCTGTACGCATAAACTGGCGGTGTTGGTGGTCACGTGAAATCCTGGAAACAGAGTGGAGACAGATGCCTAATTGGAGCACGTTGACAGTCTGTTGTAGCCTGCAAACAATCTAAAACTGCCACCAAGTAGGCCTCGGCCTGCACCCTGATTGTCCCTGGGCTCCAACAACGCCAGTTGGTGCTCGGAAGTGCTGTCCACACAGAAAAACACACTTGTTCATGTGAAAGTGGGGTTCGGTAACGTCAGCTGATCCCCTGCTGTGTGTATGGCAAAGTGTCCTGCTCCCTCCAAAGTCAAAATAACTCCGATTTACACCTGGCTCCTAGTAGGCCTCAGCCTACACCATGATTGTCCCTGGGCTCCAACAACGCCAGTTAGTGCTCGGAAGTGCTGTCCACCAGAAAAACACACTTGTTCATGTGAAAGTAGGGGTCAGTAACGTCAGCTGATCCCCTGCTGTGTGGAGGGCAAAGTGTCCTGCTCCCTCCAAAGTCAAAATACCTCAGCTTTACACCTGGCTCCTAGTAGGCCTCGGCCTGCACCCTGATTGTCCTTGGGCTCCAATAACGCTAGTTGGTGCTCGGAAGTGCTGTCCACACAGAAAAACACACTTGTTCATGTGAAAGTGGGGGTCAGTAACGACAGCTGATCCCCTGCTGTGTGGAGGGCAAAGTGTCCTGCTCTCTCCAAAGTCAAAATACCTCAGCTTTACACCTGGCTCCTAGTAGGCCTCGGCCTGCACCCTAATTGTCCCTGGGCTCCAACAATGCTAGTTGGTGCTCGGAAGTGCTGTCCACACAGAAAAAAACACTCGTTCATGTGAAAGTGGGGTTCGGTAACGTCAGCTGATCCCCTGCTGTGTGGAGGGCAAACTGCTGCTGCCTCCAAATTGTAACTACTTCAGATTTAAACATTCTCTGATTTGGCCTCTGTCTCCACTCTGTCTCTAGTATTTCCCCTGACCTCCAACACCGCCAGTTCCTGCTCACAGTTGCCGTCCACGCATTCCACACGTGTTCCTGTGTTCCTGGTGTTCTGTTACGTGAGCAGATCCCCCAATGTGTGTCTGGCACTGTCTCCTGCGCTGTCCACCTTCCCACTGCAAGCGGTGGGAATGTGGACAGAGCAGGAGACATTGGCAGACACACATCAGGGGATCTGCTGACATTACAGAACCCCAGTAACCCAGGAACACGTGTGGATTGGGCAGACGGCTGCTGTACGCATAAACTGGCGGTGTTGGTGGTCACGTGAAATCCTGGAAACAGAGTGGAGACAGATGCCTAATTGGAGCATGTTGACAGTCTGTTGTAGCCTACAAACAATCTAAAACTACCACCAAGTAGGACTCGGCCTACACCATGATTGTCCCTGGGCTCCAACAACGCCAGTTGGTGCTCGGCAGTGTCTTTGGCACGGGTACTCCCTGTTGCCCAGCCTGGTTCCAGCACGCCAGCTGTTTCCGGGTAGTATCAAGGTCACTGTGCCACCAATCCATTGTCCTGTCGTCTTGCGGCCGGGTTAGCCGACTCTACGGTGCCTGCAGTTTAGGTGACTCCTATGTGGGCTGCGGGAACTGGCACTGAAGGCTGGATCCGTAGTGCCAATGGGACATGGACCCCCTGTAGGACTGTCGGTTTCGGTAACTGCGGCCGGCTTGCGGCCTGGCTACATTGCTTTGGATGGGTACCTTCTGCTACCCACCCGGGTTCCGGCATTGTCAGCTGGTTCTCGCCAGAGCCTTTGGCCTAGGTGCCTCCATCTTGGTATCCGAAGGTCCAGCACCGTCAGCTGGTCCTTGGTAGTGCTTTCTAGCACAGGTACCTCCTGCCTAGTAACCGTGGTCCAGCACCGTCAGCTGTTCCTCGGTAGTGCCATTGGCTCTTGTAGCTTTTGCTACCCATCTGGGTTCCAGCACCGTCAGCTGGTTCTCGGCAGTGTCTTTGGCATGGGTACTCCCTGTTGCCCAGCCTGTTTTCAGCACGCCTGCTGTTTCCGGGTAGTGTCAAGGTCACTATGCCACCAATCCGTTGTCCTGTCGTCTTGCGGCCGGGTTAGCCGACTCTATGGTGCCTGCAGTTTAGGTGACTCCTATGTGGGCTGCGGGAACTGGCACTGAAGGCTGGATCCGTAGTGCCAATGGGACATGGACCCCCTGTAGGACTGTGGGTTTCGGTAACTGCGGCCGGCTTGCGGCCTGGCTACTTTGCTTTGGATGGGTACCTTCTGCTACCCACCCAGGTTCCAGCACTGTCAGCTGGTTCTCGCCAGAGCCTTTGACCTAGGTGCCTCCATCTCGGTATCCGAAGTCCAGCACCGTCAGCTGGTCCTTGGTAGTGCTTTTTAGCACAGGTACCTTCTGCTTAGTAACCGTGGTCCAGCACCGTCAGTTGGTCCTCGGTAGTGCCATTGGCTCTTGTTCCTTCTGCTACCCATCCGGGTTCCAGCACTGTCTGCTGGTTCTCGCCAGAGCCTTTGGCCTAGGTGCCTCCATCTCGGTATCCGAAGTCCAGCACCGTCAGCTGGTCCTTGGTAGTGCTTTTTAGCACAGGTACCTTCTGCTTAGTAACCGTGGTCCAGCACCGTCAGTTGGTCCTTGGTAGTGCCATTGGCTCTTGTTCCTTCTGCTACTCATCCAGGTTCCAGCACTGTCTGCTGGTTCTCGCCAGAGCCTTTGGCCTAGGTGCCTCCATCTCGGTATCCGAGGTCCAGCACCGTCAGCTGGTCCTTGGTAGTGCTTTTTAGCACAGGTACCTTCTGCTTAGTAACCGTGGTCCAGCACCGTCAGTTGGTCCTCGGTAGTGCCATTGGCTCTTGTTACTTCTGCTACCCATCCGGGTTCCAGCACTGTCTGCTGGTTCTCGCCAGAACCTTTGGCCTAGGTGCCTCCATCTCGGTATCCGAGGTCCAGCACCGTCAGCTGGTCCTTGGTAGTGCTTTTTAGCACAGGTACCTTCTGCTTAGTAACCGTGGTCCAGCACCGTCAGTTGGTCCTCGGTAGTGCCATTGGCTCTTGTTCCTTCTGCTACCCATCCGGGTTCCAGCACTGTCTGCTGGTTCTTGCCAGAGCCTTTGGCCTAGGTGCCTCCATCTCGGTATCCGAGGTCCAGCAACGTCAGCTGGTCCTTGGTAGTGGTTTCTAGCACAGGTACCTCCTGCATAGTAACCGGGGTCCAGCACCGTCAGCTGTTCCTCAGTAGTTCCATTGGCTATTGTTCCTTCTGTTGCCACTACGGGTTCCAGTACTGTCAGCTGGTTCTCGCCAGTTTCTCAGCCTTCTTGTACCTTCTGCTACATTTCCAAGATCAAGCTTTTTGAAATTGTCTTTGGTAATCCTTATTGAGCTCCATGACGACGACCCTGATGACGACGACCCTGAAGACCACACCAAAGAAGACCAGAAATATGACCCTAAATAATAAGACCAAGAGGACAAAGAACATGAAGACAACCACCAAGATACAGAACAAAAGACAGAAGAACAAGAAGCAGAAGAAGCAAAAGCAGAAGAACAGAAAGCAGAAGAACATTAAGCATAAGACTAAAAATCAGCATAGAAGAAATCAAAATTATAAGCAGAAGAAGACTAAGCAGTAAATGGGGGTGAGTCCGTTCCTCCTCGTGGTGCCCCTGGAAAATGCCTGCTGCTGCAGGCCAAACTGAACGTGGACAAATCCTGTTGTAAATCTTTAGTGACAAGCAGAACGTAAGGTGTAATCTTATAACTTTTATAGATAAGTACTACAGGAATGCCTGTCACCATAAGAAAATGAAGAAAAAGAAGAATAGGAAGAAGATGAAGAAATAGCATATTAAAATTAATAATAGCTGAATAAGAAGAATATGAAGAATGGAAAAAAAAATTAATGGGAAGAAGATGAAGAAGATGAATAAGGTGAAGAAAAAGTTAATGAAAAAAATGCTACTGCTGCGGATCATGAAGGAGAAAGTGTGGGAGAAGTACAAAAGAAGGTGAAGAGCATGGAAGTTGTGAAACATACATATCTGACATAGTCAATATCTTTTTAACTCCGAACGTCTTGAAAAAAAAATTGGAATTAATGCTATGCCATGTGATTTGAATAAACCACTATGCCTTTAATGTCTCCTCCACCTTCCACAATACATTCTACATGATTCTTATTTGTTTTCAATTATGTAGAATTAGCCAACAAGGAAATAAAGGGCTTTTTTAAATTCCGATACCGGAAGTCCCATTGACTTGAATGGGACTTCCGGTATCGGAATCGGCGACGGTAACGGTATCGCTCAACACTAATTACAACTCACCTAATACTTGTAGTGAAAAGTTCCTGAAGATCGTGTTCTCATCATTCGCCACTTCACAAGTGTATGTCCCATCATCAGATATCTCTGTATGATTGATCGTCAGTGATAAATTGTCACTTCTCATCCTTGGGCTGCAGGAGCTGTATGACGTCTTTGTATTATTCTCCTCTATTTTATATGATATTACACAGGATGATTTATATAGACCAAGCTTCCATATAACTGATAGTAACGTGTCTCCGGGATCAGCGTCACACTGCAGAACAGCAGGCTCGCCTCTTCTCACCGTCACCACACCTGGAAGGGAAAGAAGGTGATTACAGTTGTTGTTATCATTTTTATGAGATTGTTAATGATTGTAGTTAATATGTTCAAGTCCCCGCGGCCGCAGCACATGCAGGGATTGCCTAACAATCTGGTAATTCAAGCACGCCAAAGATACTCTATTATCACACGAGCATGGCAGATAACACCTTATCGGAGCACGTTCACTCATCACTAATTAGCAATCATTTGGTATTTGACACCTAACGAGTTAACTTTTGCTATGCCCAAGTCACTTAGTGGAAAGCATGAATGCTATTTAAGGCCAGGTTCAGACGGGCGTATGAAAAATCCATTATTTTTCATCAAGAAAAAATGGATTTTTCATCTGTGTAATTTTTCTGAGCATTTTTCACATCAGTATAACCTACGTTTTATACATCAACAATTAAAAAAGAAATAAAAGATTACAGATAGTCTCCTAACGAATCACGATTGATAATTTAAAAATGGAGGCCCATTGGGAAGGTGTCTGTATAACATCTGTAGGGGTGGGTCATGGCAGTAGTCATGACTGAGGTTATCGGGTGTTGCGTGCCTCCCTCTGCATAAAAATCATGCTGCACCTTTCACTTACTTGTGCCTATCAAAGTTTTTACCCTCTTAATATATTGCAGTCATCATATCATATTATATAGCACTGTGCACTTACTCATTTTACCTTTCTACCCAGATAATTATTCTCTGTTCTGTTTTCTTTGCTCTAAGTAGAAACAGGAAGTCTCTCTTTCCTGCATGAGTCATCCCCATCTTCAACTTCTGACCCTGCTAACCCCTCATCCCGCCTATTTCTCCCAACCTGGGCCCCTTCCTGGTATAATGTCCTCCAACCTGGGCTACTTGCTGGTTTAATTTCCCCCATTCTGGGCACCTTCCTGGTACAATGCTCCTCACCCAGGGCCCCTTCCAGTAATATTATCAACCTGCTTCCCCCTTCCAGTAGTAATGTCCATCTCCTGACCCCTTCATGTAAAAATGACCGCCATTCATCCTTGGCCCCTTCCTGGAACAATGTCCCCCATCCTTGGCCCCTTCCTGGTACAATGTCCCCCATCCTTGGCCCCTTCCTGGTACAATGCCCCCCATCCTTGGCCCCTTCCTGGTACAATGTCCCTCATCCTTGGCCCCTTCCTGGTACAATGTCCCCCATCCTTGGCTGCTTCCTGTTACAATGTCCCCCATCCTTGGCTGCTTCCAGTAAAAATGCTCCTTGTGCTTCGCCAACACATTTTAAAAGAAATACACAATTTTTCTTACCTTCCTCTGCTCCTATGACATGCATTGTCCTCTTCTATAGCTTCAGCAGCAGACTTTGACGTGTGGGAACGAGCAGCGCATGACGTCACTGCCATGTGTCATCTGTGAAGGACAAGCTGAGGTCAGCTGCTGGCCTCTGATTGGCTGGTGGTATGTATTGTGGTGCAGGGAGCCAACAGGTCTCGGCACCGCAATATATTTCAGCTGCATGTGCCTCGGAGGATGCATATCCAGATGAAATAGACGTTGGCGTCTGAGGGCCCCCCTCCCACAAGGTCCTGATAGTACCCTCTGCGACCACGATCATTATGCTTGTGTTTCCTTTATTTTCTCCTTATAGCAAATGTTATTTTAATAAACTCCATTCCAGCATAGCTTATCAGGGGCAGAAATGTTTTTTTTTTTTTTAAAGTATTAGATTATTTGCAGCGTCATAAATAAAATGCGTGACTGTAACTGAAACTTCACAAACTATACCTACTCCTTTTCTTCTTCAGTAGTTCTGGTTTACGTTTGCCCACACGTCACCTTATATACTGATGTGCAGTATTTTTAGTTCTGATGTACAGTCATCTAGAGATTAGAGAAATCCTTTTTGAAACCAGGGCTGTAATCTTCACCACAACCTTCCACCAACTCACCTTCACGCTGCACCTACAGCTTACAAGAATTGCACCTGTCTCACAGCGGAGGATGGCTTGTGGCGCAGATATTTGACATGAACCATGGGATTTTTTATATTTATTTTCCATGTGAGTGATATAGCAAAGTGAATATTCAGCTTTCCGTATGACTAACCTGTAATATTTACCACTAACACTTATATTTACTGTAATTTTGCAATGAGATAAACCACAGCTTAAAGGGAATCTGTCACCTATTTTTTCAACTTTCAGCTGCCGGCACCGTCATCAGGGGCTTATCTACAGCATTCTGTGATGCTGTAGATAAGCCCCTGATGTAACCTGAAAGAGAAGAAAAACAAGTTAGATTATACTCACCCAGGGGCGGTTCGGGTCCGATGGGTGTTGCGGTCCGTTCCAGCTCCTCCCATCTTCTAACGATGATGTCCTCTTCTTTGCTTCCTGTCATGGCCCTGCGCAGGCGCACTGCTCTGCCTTGTTGAGGGCAGAGCAGAATACTGCAGTGAGCAGGTGCTGGGAAAGGTCAGAGAGGTCCGGCACCTGCTCACTGCAGGACTCTGCCCTGTCCTCAACAGGGCAGAGCAGTGCGCCTGTGCAGGAGCCGCGACGGGAAGCAAAGAAGAGGACGTCATCATTAGAAGATGGGAGGCGCCGGATGGGACCGCGACACCCATTGGACTAAAACCGGACCCAGAACGCCCCTTGGTGAGTATAATATAACTTGTTTTTCTTCTCTTTCAGGTTACATCAGGGGCTTATCTACAGCATTACAGAATACTGTAGATAAGCCCCTGACGGCGGTGACCGCAGCTGAAAAAAAAAAAAAATAGGTGACAGATTCCCTTTAAAAGGAAAAATGTGCTCCCTTCAGCTTCAATGTGTAGAGAACAACTAAAGCTTATGTTAGGGAGAGGATGCTGGAAGGACATTATATGGTGCTATATGTTACTTTAATGAATGGATTATAGAATTAAGGGTTGTCCTGTTTATGGCATTTTCCACCACTGGATATTGCAGATCAATCTATATTTATCATTAGAGTTGAGCGAATTTTTCAATATTCGGTTCGGCTTGTGATTGCCAGCGAATATTGTATTTGCAATATTCGCCAAATGTCATTGGAGCCAATGGGAGTAGAAATGAACAAATATGTTTGGAAACAATCATCAAACATAAACTCGTCAAGAATAGGGTTCCAATATGGTACGAAAAAGGCAATTTCAGATTCGGTGATCGTTTTCGAACATATTCACTCAACTCTATTTATCATACAAATATAGTTAATCCTGTGAATATGCCACAAACGTATAAATTGGAAATACATAATAATAGAGGCAATGGATCTCATCTGCTTAGATGTTTTAAACCATTGAAGACCTATGACTTACAGGTACGTCATAGGTCGCCTCTTCCTGTTTGATGCAGGCTCTGTCACTGAGCCCGCATGTTTTCAAGCAGATGACAGCTGATCTATTCAGATGACATGTGCATCTAACAGCCCTAGGTGGAATCGCGAACCACCTGCATGTGTTAACATGTTAAATGCTGCTGTCAATCTCTGACAGACTCATATAAGATGATCACGCCAGAAGCACGTCATTAGCTCCGCCCTTCAGCGCCCCTGTCACATGATCGCGGTGCGATGAAGAGTTGGCATTACAACCAGGAGTCTGCAAGAGACCCATGTTGTTGTCATTGCTGATCTGCTATGTGCGCCACCCCCTGACAATCGCTGTTTAAGTTCTCCTATGGAGACTATTTAGACAAGTAAAAAGTGGAAATTAAAAAAAAAAAAAGAAAAGTTCAAATCACCCTCCATTTGCCCCATTCAAAATAAAACAATAGAAGCAAAAATACACATATTTGGAATTGCTGCATTTAGAATCGCCCGATCTATCAAAATAATTAATTCGATAGGTATATGGCATAACGAGAAAGGGAATCAAAACCGCAGGATTACGGGCTTTTTAGGTGCCACAACAATGCAATAAAATGCAATAGCAGGTGATTAAAACATTGTATCTACCCCAAAATGCTATCAATAGAAACATTAGCTCATCATTCAAAAAATAATTTCTGAACAAGCCGCAGATAAGGAAAAATGGAGAGGATGCGGGTCTCGGAATATGGTGCCATTTTTTTTTTTTTTACAAACTTGACATTTGTTTTCACCACAAAGATAAAAAAAACAACCCATGCATGTTTGATATTTGTGAACTCATAATGACCTGGTGAATAATAATGGCAGGTCAGTTTCAGCATTTAGTAAAAAAAAGAATGGTAAAAAAAAACAAACAATTGTGGAATTGCTTTTTGTTTGCAATTTTACTGCACTTGGAATTTTTTTCCCGTTTTCCAGTTTACTACATGGTAAAATCAATTGTATTATTGTAAAGTAGAACTCGTTCAGCAAAACAACAAGCCTTCACATGGCCATATTGATTTAAAAAGGAAAAAGTTATGAGAAGAAGGGAGCCAAAAAACGAAAATGCAAAAATGCAAAATCCCAAGGTCATGAAGGGGTTAAACACCTTGTCCTCTATGTATATCACACACTCTAAAGTTGACTCTTGTAAAGTAGCACCTCCGCAATTTTTTTCACTGCTTTCTTTTGTTGGCAGCGTCATTCTGATTCTCTTCTGCACCATGTGACTGCACTTCTGACTAACTGCCTGTCACAAAGGGGTTGGCGCTAACCAGGTTCCTAGAACTAAGGGTGCCCTGGTCTAGCCCTGTCCCCTGGATTGCTCCAATTACTCCTGAAAGTGGGTTATTGTGCCTTGCTATGTTCCTATATCTACTCACATCTGTCTCTTCTCCCCACCCTGGTAGTGGGGAGCAGAAGTATATTGGAACACAATAACCAAAGAAACAAGGGAAGACAGACATGGATAAATGAAAATACCAACAATGTAAAATACACCAAAAACAGAGTGAGACACAGGGGATTTAAATAAAGGAGAAACCAAACAGGAGAGGATGAAGAAGTGCACACAAACAAAACTCCAAGCAGCAATTTCCTAAACAATCTTCAAATTCTACCTGCAACCATGAAATACATCTCCAACTCCAGAACCAGGCAGTAAGAACTAACACTGGCAATCCCTAAGTGCCAGTGCATATATAGCAGATGGAAGTGGTCAAGACTGAACAGCTGAGACAATCCAAGTAGGAAAGCTCCAGGAGTGCATGAAACTTGACACTGCGGTCTTCTGGCTCCTCTCTGTCAGGGTAGCCCCTGACATTGACTCTCTGTGAAGACCAGAAGATATTTTCTCAATTCAAGTCTTCGACAGACTTGATGTGAGTCTTTCAGACTTGCCTCAAATATGCAAATTACCTCTTCAGAGAGAACGAGGACTTGAACTACAGCACCACCTATTGGAAGTAGCAATACTAAAAGTCAATGTCAACCATTTAACGAGCCTTGCAATATCACTTAGAATAAAAGCCAAAGCAGATTCTCAATTTGCAGACACAGTTTTGATCTTCTCATAGGTCTTTATCTGTTTCATGAGCAATGAGCAACCCTGAATGATATTTTGACTGTTCACCTCCATAATACGATATTTACATCTAACTTTAAGAAATCGCAAACTACCCAGTACTAAAGATTCTTTGTAATGATTAAAAGTAGAGATGAGTGAAGTTTACAAAACTTGATTTGCTGAATGGGGAACTGTTCTGGGACATTCGATTTATGTCGAATTTATTATAGTTCTAGAGGCTCCAAAGAGTGAAGACAGAAGAGAATATTTGTGTGGTAGAGAGGAAACAGGTCAGAGGAGGACCAGGTGGGAAGCTGCTTCACCTGGACAAGTGAGAGGTGAGTAAAATATAATTATTTTTTCTTTTTTCTTAACCCCTTCCTTGCTCTTAAATGAATCAAGCAGGACATGATTTTGCTCAATTTGAAAGATTCAAATAGCCCCAAAATTGGGTTCTTATTAATTTGAACATTTTTTGAAATTCAAATCAAATTCGCCTTAGTCGTCTCTAAATAAGAGATATTGCTAAGGACCCATTTGCACTGCTTGATTGAGGCAGTTGAATGTAAGCCAAGTGGCGGCCGTTTAATGGCTTCTTTAGACCGAGAATGATGATTTTTAAGTAACCTCGTTTTTGGTTGGTTTTGATAGTTAGTTGGATGATTACTAACCTGTCTAGAAAGGACAATAATGGAAAAATGAACATTTCCAGGCTCACTCCTTTCACAAATATCTTCCTCTGTAAATGGGATCTAATAAAGAGGTTGTCCAGTTTTTTGGGAATCTTCACTTTGCATTGGGGATTACGACACCAAGTAGGGCCTCTAATGTTACGACGCATGGAATGAAGTCTCTATAGAGACCAGAGACACCTTCTGAGCATCACCTTGAGATATGTGAGGCCTACTTGAATCTGAAAGCCCCTATGTAGATCTCTTTAAGATGCTTGAAGAAGACATCAGGGGTCGAACAAGTGAGCGGCAAGTTAAGTACCTATTTTTTTTTTAACCCCTTTCCCAGGCCCCCTACAAATCAGGAAAATAGCAGTCATTTTCCTATTGACACATTCCCCTTAAACTAAGAAAACAAAAAAACTTTATAATATGTTAATTTTCCTAGTTCTAGTCCACAGTTGCCAGTCGGGTGTTACCCCTTTGCACCAGTAGTCACCAAATATTAGATGTCACCAACAGAATAAGTGATTATCCATTAGTGGAATGACAAAGAATGCATGTAAATAAAGTTTGTTGTTTATTGTTTTGTTTATATATATATTTTTTTATTGTTTTCAAATTAAATTTAATTTTTGGGGAAATCGAATATATATAAAACCACAAATATGATATCACTGCAATTCATACTTGACGGTGCTCAGAGACTTTGACAACCTCACGCCATTGCCCTCGGCTCCGCCATGTCTACAGTATATACATCATGGTACAAACATAGAGCAATATAAAGCTTATACAATATACTGTAATAATAATTGAATCTACTGTATATGTGAGCCCTGGGTTTTACAGGAGACACTACAGATAGGTAGTCACCAAAAGATCATTATCTTACCTGCTTTGAGGACCATCATACTGCTGAGAACCGGCACTACGAGCAGTAAGAGAAGCATGCTCATGGTGGAAGCTGCATGTCAAGGTTCTTCTGCTCAGGGTCTGCGGCGTTAATACTTCTCTTGCACTAGTAAACTTACTTTCATTTGTGCCATGGACTGGTTCCTATTTTCACACTGCTGTCTTCGGCTTCCTGTTTGTAGATGCAAACTACAACTGAAACATAGATATATAATAAAAATGAGGAAAAAATATTCAGCCTACCATACATCAGTGTCCATATAGTCGATAAGCGGTCTGATGCCAGGAGATGTCCAGTGCAGTTCAACTGGCGCTATAAATCCAAATCCAAAGGAAAAAAAGAGGGGGATCTCCAGCACAAAAATTAGAGAAAAAAGATAAAACTCACATTTATTAGGAAGGTTTTAAAATCATATTAATAAGCCACCATGACAGGCAAGGCTACCTTACGCGTTTCAGACAGATATTACATGTCCTTAGTCCCTATGACTATGACCTAGGAGGTAGCGACCATGCTATTTTAGAATTTTGGATAACTAGAGGAGGAAGACCTGTGAAGACTCAGACGTCAAGGTTAGATTTCAGAAAGGCAGATTTTAAGGGATTCAGAAAGAGAATTGGAGGGATCCAATGGCTGGATATCCTTAAAGACAAAAATGTCCAGGAAGGATGGGAAATCTTGAAAAATGAAATTCTCAAAGCACAATTGTTAACAATTCCGAAAAGAGGGAAGAATAGGAAGCATTTAAGGAAACCAGGATGGATGAACACAGAACTTAAGCACATGCTAAAAAGGAAGAAAAAAATGTTTATAAAATGGAAAGAGGGAGGCATATCTAAAGAAGAATATAATGCTGTCTGCAGAACCTGCAGGGCACAAATCAGATTATCTAAAGCTGACAATGAATTGAGGCTTGCAAGAGGTGTCAAAAGCAATAATAAAGGATTTTGGGGATATGTCAAAAGTAAAAGAAAAGTCAAATATGCTATAGGAATTTTACAGGATGAAAATGATGAAATGGTAAGACAGGATGTTGAGAAGGCCAAACTTTTAAATTCCTATTTTGCATCTGTTTTCTCTCAGAAAGGGAATGTAACATCAACTGTTCTTCACTGTCCTATTAAGTGTCATGTCCGCCATGTCTGCCATGTCTGTTTTGTCTCAAGAACTCCTGGAGCGATGTGCATGCGCATATCTAGTCTGCTATCCTGCTCATTCCCTAGAGCAGTGTGCACACTCACCTCATGTCTGAGCTGCAGGATGCCTGCGTTTCTGCTCTGTCTTCTGTGATCTTCTCGTCATGTCTAGAATCTCTGATCAGGTGTCCCTGTCTGGATCCTGCACTGTCTGGTTCTGCAATGATCTCGTCATGTCTGGAGCGCTGATCATGTGACCTTTCCTAGGATCCTGCACTGTCTGGTTTGGTAATCATCTCGTCATGTCTAGAACTCTGATCATGTGACCTGTCTAGGTTTCAGCACAGATTCTGCAGTCGTCTCGTCATGTCTGGAACTCTGATCATGTGACCTGTCTAGGTTTCAGCACTGATTCTGCAGTCGTCTCTTCATGTCTGGAACTCCGATCATGTGACTATGCTCTGTTATCCAGTGGATCTGAACCCGGAAGTGCTCCCCTGGTCCTGACCTGGAAGAGGAGGTGCTATGCCCTATATCAGGCCGCCCCTTCCTATGCTCAGGGCCTGAGTATTGTGTGGTGTCCCTGCATGGCTGCTTGGTCTGTGGGGCGCTCCCTCTATTCTGTGCCCTTGCACCTTGCTCTGTCGTGCATCTCTGCACACGCTCCGTGCTCGTATTCCGTCTCTTGTCTTGTCTAGTGTTTGTCCTTCGTGCCATGTTCTGTCCCTGCTCTGCTTTGCCTTGCAGTCCTTGTTTGCTCTGATTCTGTTCCTTGTTTCATGTCTCGCTCTGCTTTGTGGCTTCAGGTACCCTGCCTCTGTCTCTGTTCCTGGCGTGTCCTTACACGTGCAGGTCTCCGTCTCTGTACCATGTCCCTGACGTGTCTCCTCACACGTGCAGGCCTCCGCTCTGAACCTCTCCCTGGCGTGTCTCTACACGTGCAGGCTTTCGCTCTGAACCTCTCCCTGGCATGTCTCTACACGTGCAGGCCTTCGCTCCGAACCTCTCCCTGGTGTGTCTCTACACGTGCAGGCCTTCGCTCTGAACCTCTCCCTGGCGTGTCTCTACACGCGCAGGCCTCGCTCTGTACCCTGTCTAGTCCCAAGGTCCTTCCTTGGCCCGGCTCTGGACTTCGGCCTACGCTCCGCTGCTAGACTGTCCCTGTCCCTGGCGTGTCTCTACACGTGCAGGCCTCGCTCTGTATCCTGTCTAGTCCCAAGGTCCTTCCTTGGCCCGGCTCTGGGCTTCGGCCTACACTCCGCTGCTAGACTGTCCCTGGCATGCTCTTTGCATGCGCAGGTCTCTGCCTCGTTCTTTGTATTGTCCCTGATGTTTCGTGCGCCCTTGCACTTTTCGCACTAGGCTTTGCCGTACTGGTTGTACGCGTCTCTGTCCAGTGTCTTTGCCTAGCCCAGCCTTGTGGCTCCGTGCCTCTGTGCACGTGCCTGGTCGCCTGTGCCTACCTGGTGTGCCTCAGCCGTGCCGCTTCTAGCCGTGCTCGCCTGTGTGCCCCAGCCGTGCCCCGTCCAGTGCTATAGTGGTCTGGCTGCGTGGCCCCGCAGCGGTGCCGCCTCTAGTCGTGGCCGCTTGCAACTGCCATCGTCAGTATCACCTGCCGGTGCTCCCAGCCATGGTCTCTGTGCTCCCTTGCACTCACGCTGGTTCTCGCACTGTGCCTTTTCGTGCTACTCTTGCACAAAGTCTTTGTCTCTTTTACTCTGCTCTGAACTCTAGTTTGCCTGCCGGATTCCGTAACCTGCCGACCGCTGCCAGAGGTCCGGACCTAGATGACTGCGGCCTGATGTCCGGAGCTGATGTCCGTAGCCTGATTCCTGGACCCTGTCGGTCGATGCCAGCACCCCGGATTCCGATGTCATTGAACCCTTCCCTGGCGTGCCCTTGCATGTGCAGGCCTCCGTCCTCGTATCCGTCCCTGGCGTGCCCCTCGGCATGTGCAGGTCTCTGTTCTGAGAATCTGATCCTGGCGTGTCTCCTAGCATGCACCCTGTTTTGTCTCCTAGTGTATCTCCCGGATTCCTGAAGCCTGCTGACCGCTGCCGGAGGCTTGGAGCCAGATGCCTGGACCCTGTCAGTCCTTGCCAGCCTTCCGGATCCCGATGCCTCGTACCCTGCCTTGGACTTTGGCGTGCCCTCGCACGTACCCTGTTATATGGATTCCGTGTGTTCACGTTTGCACCTGTTTTGCCTAGAAGAGTTCCTCAAGCCTTGGACCTCGGCGTGCCTTGCACGCATCTTGCTTTGTGTTTTTGTGTGTTCACCTTTGCACCTGTTGTACCCTGAAACCTTCCTTAAATGAAGTCTACTTGAACTAATGCTTGCCTTGTCTTGTTTCCCTGAGCCGGCCGTCTGGTCCAGCTGCCGTGGTGGCTCACCCCCTTGGTCTTGCCCCTGACACTCCCTGTATAGGGGGTGGTTCTCATTAGGTCAGCTCGCCCTATGTGGGTGGGTGCCACGGCCAAGAGGGTCCACTCTTTCTAAGAAGAACGACTCAGCGTAAGCTGACACTCGTCACAGAATACTCAGGCCATGGACTCCGCTGGTACCTCGGCTACCCATCTGATGAAGAATCTGATCTGCTCTGTCTCCTGGACTCTCCTGAAAATGGCGGTACCCCGGCCACTTTTCTGATGTAAATCAGACCCGGCCCTTGACCTCTGAACTCGTTTGGAAATGATGGCAGCCAGAGTAAGAAGACTTGCTTGTCTACCCGCAGTCCTCCCCACTGGATCCCCTTGTCTCATCCACGGCTCCTGTGTCTTGACCGGTGCAGTTGTCCGTTTCAGATGTCGGATCAAAGTCGTTGGAGTGGTTTGTACTAAACTCTGGTTTCTGCCGAAGAATTTTTTTTTTCTCTTCTTTCCAGCCCCGGTAAGAGGGGGCTTAAGGAGGGGGGTACTGTCATGTCCGCCATGTCTGCCATGTCTGTTTTGTCTCAAGAACTCCTGGAGCGATGTGCATGCGCATATCTAGTCTGCTATGCTGCTCACTCCCTAGAGCAGTGTGCACACTCACCTCATGTCTGAGCTGCAGGATGCCTGCGTTTCTGCTCTGTCTTCTGTGATCTTCTCGTCATGTCTAGAATCTCTGATCAGGTGTCCCTGTCTGGATCCTGCACTGTCTGGTTCTGCAATGATCTCGTCATGTCTGGAACGCTGATCATGTGACCTTTCCTAGGATCCTGCACTGTCTGGTTTGGTAATCATCTCGTCATGTCTATAACTCTGATCATGTGACCTGTCTAGGTTTCAGCACTGATTCTGCAGTCGTCTCGTCATGTCTGGAACTCTGATCATGTGACCTGTCTAGGTTTCAGCACTGATTCTGCAGTCGTCTCGTCATGTCTGGAACTCCGATCATATGACTATGCTCTGTTATCCTGTGGATCTGAACCCGGAAGTGCTCCCCTGGTCCTGACCTGGAAGAGGAGGTGCTATGCCCTATATCAGGCCGCCCCTTCCTATGCTCAGGGCCTGAGTATTGTGTGGTGTCCCTGCATGGCTGCTTTGTCTGTGGGGCGCTCCCTCTATTCTGTGCCCTTGCACCTTGCTCTGTCGTGCATCTCTGCACACGCTCCGTGCTCGTATTCCGTCTCTTGTCTTGTCTAGTGTTTGTCCTTCGTGCCATGTTCTGTCCCTGCTCTGCTTTGCCTTGTAGTCCTTGTTTGCTCTGATTCTGTTCCTTGTTTCATGTCTCGCTCTGCTTTGTGGCTTCAGGTACCCTGCCTCTGTCTCTGTTCCTGGCGTGTCCTTACACGTGCAGGTCTCTGTCTCTGTACCATGTCCCTGACGTGTCTCCTCACATGTGCAGGCCTCCGCTCTGAACCTCTCCCTGGCGTGTCTCTACACGTGCAGGCTTTCGCTCTGAACCTCTCCCTGGCGTGTCTCTACACATGCAGGCCTTCGCTCCGAACCTCTCCCTGGTGTGTCTCTACACGTGCAGGCCTTCGCTCTGAACCTCTCCCTGGCGTGTCTCTACACATGCAGGCCTCGCTCTGTACCCTGTCTAGTCCCAAGGTCCTTCCTTGGCCCGGCTCTGGACTTCGGCCTACGCTCCGCTGCTAGACTGTCCCTGTCCCTGGCGTGTCTCTACACGTGCAGGCCTCGCTCTGTATCCTGTCTAGTCCCAAGGTCCTTCCTTGGCCCGGCTCTGGGCTTCGGCCTACGCTCCGCTGCTAGACTGTCCCTGTCCCTGGCATGCTCTTTGCATGCGCAGGTCTCTGCCTCGTTCTTTGTATTGTCCCTGATGTTTTGTGCGCCCTTGCACTTTTCGCACTAGGCTTTGCCGTACTGGTTGTACGCGTCTCTGTCCAGTGTCTTTGCCTAGCCCAGCCTTGTGGCTCCGTGCCTCTGTGCACGTGCCTGGTCGCCTGTGCCTACCTGGTGTGCCTCAGCCGTGCCGCTTCTAGCCGTGCTCGCCTGTGTGCCCCAGCCGTGCCCGTCCAGTGCTATAGTGGTCTGGCTGCGTGGCCCCGCAGTGGTGCCGCCTCTAGTCGTGGCCGCTTGCAACTGCCATCGTCAGTACCACCTGCCGGTGCTCCCAGCCGTGGTCTCTGTGCTCCCTTGCACTCACGCTGGTTCTCGCACTGTGCCTTTTTGTGCTACTCTTGCACAAAGTCTTTGTCTCTTTTACTCTGCTCTGAACTCTAGTTTGCCTGCCGGATTCCGTAACCTGCCGACCGTTGCCAGAGGTCCGGACCTAGATGACTGCGGCCTGATGTCCGGAGCTGATGTCTGGAGCCTGATTCCTGGACCCTGTCGGTCGATGCCAGCACCCCGGATTCCGATACCATTGAACCCTTCCCTGGCGTGCCCTCGCATGTGCAGGCCTCCGTCCTCATACCCGTCCCTGGCGTGCCCCTCGGCATGCGCAGGTCTCCATTCTGAGAATCTGATCCTGGCGTGTCTCCTAGCATGCACCCTGTTTTGTCTCCTAGTGTATCTCCCGGATTCCTGAAGCCTGCTGACCGCTGCCGGAGGCTTGGAGCCAGATGCCTGGACCCTGTCAGTCCTTGCCAGCCTTCCGGATCCCGATGCCTCGTACCCTGCCTTGGACTTTGGCGTGCCCTCGCACGCACCCTGTTATATGGATTCCGTGTGTTCACGTTTGCACCTGTTTTGCCTAGAAGAGTTCCTCAAGCCTTGGAACTCGGCGTGCCTTGCACGCATCTTGCTTTGTGTTTTTGTGTGTTCACCTTTGCACCTGTTGTACCCTGAAACCTTCCTTAAATGAAGTCTACTTGAACTAATGCTTGCCTTGTCTTGTTTCCCTGAGCCGGCCGTCTAGTCCAGCTGCCGTGGTGGCTCACCCCCTTGGTCTTGCCCCTGACACTCCCTGTATAGGGGGTGGTTCTCATTAGGTCACCTCGCCCTAGGTGGGTGGGTGCCATGGCCCAGAGGGTCCACTCTTTCTAAGAAGAACGACTCAGCGTAAGCTGACACTCGTCACATTAAGGGAATAGAAGAATCCAGGATATCTATAAACAGAAAGATAGTGAGGAAAACTTAGCTAACCTAAATGAATTCAAGTCTCCAGGTCCAGATGAATTACACCCCAGAGTACTGAAGGAGATAGCAGAAGAAATTTTTGAACCCCTCTCCATAATCTTTGAAAATTCTTGGAGAACAGGAGAAGTCCCAGAAGACTGGAGAAGAGCAAATGTTGTTCCTATCTTCAAAAAGGGGAAGAAGGTGGACCCAGGCAACTATAGACCGGTGAGTCTGACTTCTATACCAGGAAAGATCTTTGAACAAATTATTAAACAACATGTATATCAGTACTTGGATAAGAATGAAGTGATTAAACAGAATCAGCATGGGTTTTTAACTAATAAGTCATGTCAGACTAACTTAATTTCCTTCTATGACGGAATCACTGATTGGGTGGATCAAGGAAATGCAGTAGATATAGTATATCTTGACTTCAGCAAAGCATTTGACAAAGTATCTCATACAATCCTTATTGAAAAAATGACTAAGTATGGAATGGACAAGGCAACTGTTAGGTGGATTCATAACTGGCTTAGTGATCGGACCCAAAGAGTGGTCGTAAATGGCTGCACATCCAGTTGGAAGAATGTCTCAAGTGGGGTACCACAGGGCTCTGTCCTGGGCCCTGTATTGTTCAACATCTTTATCAACGATTTAGATGAAGGAATTGAGGGTAAACTGATTAAATTTGCTGATGACACAAAGCTAGGAGGGATAGCTAATACTAGAGAAGAGAGAGAGAGGATTCAAAAAGATATAAATAAACTGGAGCAGTGGGCAGCAACTAACAGAATAGTTTTTAACAGGGAAAAATGCAAAGTACTACATCTGGGCAATAAAAATGAAAAAAGCATATACAGAATGGGAGGAATAGGGCTAAGCAACAGCACATGTGAAAAAGACTTGGGCATACTAATAGATCACAGACTGAATATGAGTCAACAGTGTGATGCAGCAGCAAAAAAGGCAAATGCAATTCTAGGATATATTAACAGAAGCATACAGTCTAGATCATGTGAAGTCAATATTTCCCTCTACTCCTCTTTGGTCAGACCTCATCTGGAATATTGTGTCCAGTTTTGGGCACCACATTTTAAAAAAGACATCAACAAACTGGAGCAAGTTCAGAAAAGAGCAACCAGAATGGTGACCGGTCTGCAAACCCTGTCTTATGAGGAAAGGTTGCAGGATTTGGGAATGTTTAGTTTGCAAAAGAGAAGACTGAGAGGAGACTTAATAGCGGTCTACAAATATCTAAAGGGCTGTCACATTGTAGAAGGATCAACTTTATTCTCATTTGCACAAGGAAAGACTAGAAGCAATGGGCTGAAACTGAATGGGAGGAGACACAGATTAGATATTAGAAAAAACTTTTTGACAGTTAGAGTGATCAATGAGTGGAACAGGCTGCCATGAGAAGTGGTGAGTTCTCCTTCAATGGAAGTCTTCAAACAGAGGCTGGACAGACATCTGACTGGGATGATTTAGTGAATCCTGCTTTGTGCAGGGGGTTGGACCAGATGACCCAGGAGGTCCCTTCCAACTCTACGATTCTATGATTCTTAATAAGTGTGAGTTTTATCTTTTTTCACTAATTTTGGTGCTGGAGACCCCCTCTTTTTCCTTTGGATTTGGATAGATATATAACCTATCTACAGTACACTAGAAGAAACTACTTAGAATGTAAGGACGCCAGCGAGCGTAGGATAGAAAAACCAACAATGGACTAGCACGCAAAGAAAAAGTGACCACTAACCAGAAAGAAACACAAAAATGTAGGCATGTTAAAATAAAAAAAAACTTTATTAATAAACAATTGAACATCGAAAATGTTGAAAAAAATAAGACAAAAAGGACACAAGATTAAAAATGGCTTACAAAAAGGGAAGAGGAACAGTAAGATGCAATAATATTCAACTGTTCCTGATAAAGTAGATACATGCAAGTAATTGTATAAAATTGTATTGGTATAGAAAAGATCTTTTGATCGCCCGTTATTGCATTTTAATGCAATGTCGCAGCAACCAAAAAAACGTAATTCTGGAGTTTTGACTTGTTTTCTCACTACGCTGTTTAGTGATCAGGTTACTTATTTTTTTCATTGATAGATCGGGAGATTCTAAACGCGGCGAGACCAAATAGGTGTATGTTTGATTTTTTTTTTTTATTGTTTTATTTTGAATGGGGTGAAAGGGGGGTGATTTGTACTTTTATATTTTTTTATTTTTTTCATATTTTTAAAAACTTTTTTTTTACTTTTGTCATGCTTCAATAGTCTCCATGGGAGTCTAGAAGCTGCCATAAATCGGCTGTACTACATAAAGGCGATGATCAGATCGCCTGTGTGAAGAAGATTTGGTGACTTGCTGTATGCGCCACCCAGTGGTCTCCAGGAGACCTCTGGTTGTTATGCCAACCTATTGGTGACCCGCGATCACGTGACCAGGGTCACCGACGGGCGGATTTCTGGCCTGATGGCCGGAAGCACACGTTAAATGCCGCTGTTAGAGTTTGACAGCAGCATTTAATGGGTTAATAGCCCCGAGTGAATCGCGTTTCCACCCACGGCTGTTCCGGGCACATGTCAGCTGTTCAAAACAGCTGAAATGTCCTGGGAAAGATGTGGGCTCACTGCCAATGCCCACATCAAAGGAAGGGAGTCCGACATCGGCGTAAATGTTTGCCCAATGTCGGAAAGGGGTTATTTTGCAACTGCAAATTTGTTGCTGATCCTAAAATACCATAAGGCTGGCGTCACACACAATGATAAAAAAAATCGGTCCGATTTTTACGGACCAAAATCAGACAAATGTTTCATGAACAGTGATCCGTCTGTCATCCAAATTTCCTGCGATGATCCGATTTTATTCGCATCTACCTTTATGTAGTTTTTGGACTGTCTGGAAAAGTATCTTTTTTTCTGAGCATGCTCAGTGCGAAAAAGCAGATTCCGCCGGCAGATTCCGCTAAATAGCGGATCCCGGCGGATCTGCCGCCCATAGGCGGCCATTCTATCAAATGGCAGACAACGGTGGATCCGCCGTCTCCCGCCATTTTGACGGCGCCAAAAAACATTGCAAAGTCCATTCACCTCAGACAGAATCCGCCAAAAATCTGGCGGATCCGCCGAATAGCGGACGTAACGGACGACCATCAGCTAAAATCCGCCACTAATGTATCTCAATAGAGAAAAAAGGCGTATCCGCCATTTTCAAATTTTGGCGGATTTTAACTGATGGTGAAAAACTGATGTGTCAAACAGGCCTAAGCATCCGTTTGACATCCATCTGGCGATATTTTGTCGGAGGCTTACAAAATGGACATATAATGGATCCCTATAGCAGGTTAAAACCCAAAACGGAAGAATAGATATATACACATAGAATATATATATATATATATACAGTATATATATATTTACATTTCATGTAGTTCTACATAGCAGAATAGCCGCAAAATCAATTGCCGGCTTTTGTAAAATCATTCCCCAACCCGACATGAAATGACACATGGTTTACATACAGTAAACCATTTAATTTCATGTTTTTTTATATATGTCCTTGACTAATAATTAGACGAGGGTTTGTGTGCAAAATTTGGGAGATCTAGGTGTTAAATAAAGGGGTTAATTCGATGTAAAAAAAATGCGTGGGCTCCCGCGGCAAAATTGCAACCAGAGAGGTAAAGCAGGTGAGTGAGGGCAGATTTTTATAGCCTTGAGCGGGACCATTGTTTTTGCCCCCCCCGGCTACAAAAATCTGCCCCCAGACACCCCAGAAATGGCGCATCTATAAGATGTGCCCTTTCTGGCACTTATCCTCTCTATTCTCATTGCCCTGTAGCTGTGGCTAATGGGTTAATATCAAAGTGTTAATTTTAACCATTCGATTGGAAGGTGACATTAAGCCGATTAATAATGGAGAGGTGTCAATAAGACACCGATCCATTATTAACCCTAGACTATGAAATGGTTAAAAAACACACACAGACATTAATTAAAAAGTCTTTTAATGAAATAAAGACAAGTTTTTGACTAATTTTTATTATTCGGCAATTCCAAAATTAAACCAAGATCTGCAAAAAATAAAACATAAAAAAGCAACAATATTCTTACCTCTCCGCCGTTCAGTTATGTCCCACGCTGTAAACCTTCACAAGGGGTTAAATAGTTTACAATGAGGACCGGTGCTAATGCGACCAGCCTCACTGTAATCAACTACAGAATGAATTAATTCAGCTCTGCGCAGCCTCACTGGCTGCCTGGAGATGAACTAATTACCGTGGGAAAGTTTCTGACTTTTT
This sequence comes from Dendrobates tinctorius, assembly GCF_039654945.1. Classification (NCBI taxonomy): domain Eukaryota; kingdom Metazoa; phylum Chordata; class Amphibia; order Anura; family Dendrobatidae; genus Dendrobates; species Dendrobates tinctorius. The sequence continues at coordinate 16,540,722 of NW_027361722.1, read as the reverse complement.
TCCCATGCTCATTAGTTCACCTCAGGTCAGCCAGGGGACTCCCCGCAGCCTCAGTGACTAGTGATTTTTTCACTAGTGTGACGCCGGCCTAATAAGGATAATTTTTCCACGGCTTCTTGAGAAGCCAAAAAAAAAATTAAAACAGGAAACCTGTTCCAACGCCCTAAATAAAGGGATCATTTTTACATCGTTTAACAAAACACCATTTTTCTTCATTTTGCAAAAAGCAAACTTTCTGTTGATAACAAAATAGGGATAATAGAAAAATAGAATTTGGCACTCCAAAGATCAAATGCAAATAGTTTATTATAGGGTGAGACCATAATAGTGAAAAAAAAGACATTCTGCGTTTATTGGATTCTCTATATATTTTTACCATTTTTTTATTTGTATTCTCTACTGAATATCTGAATCCGCAAATATGGTTCCACAGAATGCTTGTGTATGGTAAATGACATGATTGCTTATCCAGGGCCTTGTTAAGCTGTTGATACTGTTGGTCATAGAATCATAGAATCATAGAATCGTAGAGTTGGAAGGGACCTCCTGGGCCATCTGGTCCAACCCCCTGCTCAAAGCAGGATTCGCTAAATCATCCCAGTCAGATGTCTGTCCAGCCTCTGTTTGAAGACTTCCATTGAAGGAGAACTCACCACTTCTCGTGGCAGCCTGTTCCACTCATTGATCACTCTAACTGTCAAAAAGTTTTTTCTAATATCTAATCTGTGTCTCCTCCCATTCAGTTTCATCCCATTGCTTCTAGTCTTTCCTTGTGCAAATGAGAAGAAAGTTGATCCTTCTACAATGTGACAGCCCTTTAGATATTTGTAGACAGCTATTAAGTCTCCTCTCAGTCTTCTCTTTTGCAAACTAAACATTCCCAAATCCTGCAACCTTTCCTCATAAGACAGGGTTTGAAGACCGGTCACCATTCTGGTCGCTCTTTTCTGAACTTGCTCCAGTTTGTTGATGTCTTTTTTAAAATGTGGTGCCCAAAACTGGACACAATATTCGAGATGAGGTCTGACCAAAGAGGAGTAGAGGGAAATAATGACTTCACGTGATCTAGACTGTATGCTTCTGTTAATACATCCTAGAATTGCATTTGCCTTTTTTGCTGCTGCATCACACTGTTGACTCATTTTCAGTCTGTGATCTATTAGTATACCCAAGTCTTTTTCACATGTGCTGTCACTTAGCCCTATTCCTCCCATTCTATATATGCTTTTTTCATTTTTATTGCCCAGATGTAGTACCTTTGCATTTCTCCCTGTTAAAAACCATTCTGTTAGTTGCTGCCCACTTCTCCAGTTTATTTAAATCGTTTTGAATCCTCTCTCTCTCTTCTCTAGTATTGGACATCTTTTAAGATGTATACTTACACTCGGAACCAACAAAAATGGCGCCGTATGGAGACACTTTTCTGTAAATCACTTCCGGGTTGTGACTTCACTGATACCGGAAGTGCTCATATTGGCTGAACCTGATACACCTGGGTAACACCAGTAGCTATACCTTTATAAACCCTGCATGGCAGCCGGCTTGATAGCGCTCTGTTTAGTACATGGTGCCTTTCTCCTAAGCGCCGATACGGAATCTTTGTGCTGTCTTTTTCTTGGTAAGCTTCTACTAATTCTATGTTTGTGTGGAATGCATTTTAGCCACATAGAAAACTTTCTTTCACAGTAACACTTTACTATCTTTTCCTATATAGCGCTGTTACCAGCTTTAGGCCGGGGTCAGACTTATGAGAAACTCACACGAGTCTCGCACCTCAATACTCGCCACTGCCGCCGGCACTCAGGACCAGCGTGTGCTGCTGCATGTATTTCTATTCAGCTGAACGCTCCGATTCGAGTGCCGGTGGCAGTGCCGGGTATTGCGGTAGAAGACTCATGCGAGTTTCTCGCAAGTCTGACTCCGGCCTTACACTGATTATCATCACCTTGGTAATATCTGTAACGTGATTGATATTGATGTATATGTTGCTTGCATAACTATGTCTGTTACATGCTCAAAAGCCCTCATTGGATACTCTATTGACATTATGCTAAGTGAAGAGCAAGTGTGCTCGTTATTCGTGAATTCTGAGCATGCTCGGGTGTTCTCTGAGTATTTTGGGTGTGCTTGGAAATTCAGTTTGAGTCACCGCAACTGCATGATTTGCAGCTGCTAGACAGCCAGAATACATGTGGGGATTGCCTGTTTGTTAGGAAATCCCCATATGTATTCAGGCTGTCTAGCAGCCGCAAACCATGCAGCTGTGGTGACTCAAACAGAATTTCCAAGCACACCAGAACTACTCGGAGACCACCCTACTATACTCGGAAATCTCGAGTAACGAGCATCACTAATTATGCTGCTTACATTATGTTGTTTTTTTCATTTATGTTTTGTTTTTTTTGTTTCTTCCGTTTCGTCTGATGCTATTATGATTCTTTAATAAAGCTATGTGTGGAAATACCGTGATGTATTGTAATTGGGATCATTTCTCTTTTTTGTAGTTCTGAGGAAGGCCATTACGGCCGAAACGTTAATATCATACTACAGTATGTTTTTGCACTATTATGGGCTCACCTTATAATAAACTATTTGCATTTGATCTTTGGAGTGCTTTTTTTTTCTATAAACTACGGAGTGGATTCCTATCTGTGCACCCAGCATATATGTTAAGTGTCGCTTAGCCTCTCTTAAAATAGGGATAATGTTTGGATGGCTTGAGAAACAACTACATAATAACATAGTAAGGCCGAAAAAAGACATTAGTCCATGCAGTTCAGCCTATAAAATTCTGTCAGAATAAATCCCCAGATCTACGTCCTTCTAAAGAACCTAACAATAACTCTAAGATACAATATAGTTACGCTCCAGGAAGACATCCAGGCCTCTCTTGAACCCTTCATCTGAGTTCACCATCACCACCTCCTCAGCCAGGGAATTCCAGATTCTCACTGCCCTAACAGTAAAGAATCCTCTTCTATGTTGGTGGAAAAACCTTTTCTCCTCCAGATGCAGAGAATGCCCCCTTGTGACCGTCACCTTCCTTGGTATAAACAGATCCTCAGAGAGATATTTGTGTTGTCCCCTTATATACTTATACATGGTTATTAGATCGCCCCTCAGTCATCTTTTTTCTAGACTAAATAATCCTAATTTTGCTAATATCTCTGGGTATTGTAGTTCCCCCATCCCCTTTATTAATTTTGTTGCCCTCCTTTGTACCCACTCTAGTTCCATTATATCCTTTCTGAGCACCGGTGCCCAAAACTGTACACGGTACTCCATGTGCGGTCTAACCAGAGATTTGTACAGAGGCAGTATAATGCTCTCATCATGTGTATCCATACCTCTTTTAATGCACCCCATGATCCTGTTTGCCTTGGCAGCCGCTATACAGTAGCTTCTTCATTTAACAAACAACAAACCTCTTCCTCATCTCCAATTGGAAATAAATTTTGCCCCACCCCATGGGAAAAGTCACAGTTTCTTTCATGCACATTATCCGTGTGAAAACACCAAAAAGGCAGGCATCTGTCCTCCAAAAGCAAAACATTTTTGAAGTTTTTTTTCCAATTTAATAAGCCTAAAACGTCTTAGTGGAGTGTTTAATTGAACAAACTGTTGGTTGCCTCCAATATCCAACCCTCTAGATGTGTTGGCTAAGGCTGTGTTTGCATTAAAGTGCTCAAAAGTGGGTCGACACAGTTCTAGGAACCATTAGACATTTTTTGATAGATTAAAAGCCTAGAATCAAATCACACAAAATCAAAAATTTTTAAAATTTTCGATGACGCTGGTGAATTTGAATTTCAAAAGATTCAATCATCGTTACAAAACATCTTATAGATTTAAACGGTTGCCTTAACTTATTGGTAAAATTGTGCTTGATAAAATAAGCAACCTTGCAATTTTTCATTTTTTTTTAAAAAATCCTATCTGTTCTCAAAAAAAAGAAAGTATTTTTATGTTATATTTTACAACTCTTGGACAATTTTCTATATAAGGAGTGCAGGATTTCAAGCTGTTTGCTATAAAGCTTGCAAGTGCTGCCCTGAAGATGACCAGATTGCTGGACCTCCCCGCCTTTGATGATGCAGAGGCAAAACATTAAAGAGAAAAAAAATGAACTTTTCTGAATTTCCCAAATGGCTGCAATGAAACAAAGAGTGAAAAATTTAAAGGGGTCTGAATACCTTTCGTACCCGCTGTATGTGCAGTTTGTGTGTGATTGCATGGCTATATTTGAATATTTATTTTTTTGTTGAAGAATAAATGTGCATTGTTGTTCATGGAAAAAAAATAAGACATCTCCTGAAAATAAGCCCTAACCCATCTTTCAGAGTACAAAATAAATTTAAGACTATATCTTATTTTCAGGAAAACACAGCATTTATTTGCTTTACTGTGTACTGTATATACAGTGCAATATACCATCGGGAGACAGAGAGACAGAGCGAGATGAGGCAGCACATACAGTTGGTGAAAATGATCTTTAGATACTTTGGTATTTTTCACCTTGGTTATAATTTGTGCCCACACACTTATTTCCTTTTGTAAGCTAAGAGTTCAGCTCTTGTGGTTTATATCTTAATATTAACTGTGTCATATCTAACCATAAGTAAAGAACTAATTCATGTACACAATATGTGGAAGAAACTAAGTAATCAGACATGCGTTTTGATCGTTACCTTCCAGTTTTTACTTCAGCCCAATTACCCCCAGTGTATAACACCCTTCCCCATCACAACCTGGTGTATAACATTCAGCCCCTTGCCCTCGGAGTATAACATCTGGCTCCACTGCCCTGATGTATAACATCCATCCCTATTATCCCCGGTGTATAACATCCAACTCCATTACTCCCAGTGCATTACATGTGGCTCCATTGCCCCGGTGTATAACATCCAGCCCTATCACCCCTTGTGTATAACATCCAGCCCCTTGCCCCTGGTGTTTAACATCCATCTCCATTGCCCCAATGTATAACATCTGACTCCTTTATCACCAGTGCATAACATCCATCCCCATTATCCCCGGTGTATAACATCCAACTCCATTACTCCCAGTGCATTACATGTGGCTCCATTGCCCCGGTGTATAACATCCAGCCATATCACCCCTTGTGTATAACATCCAGCCCCTTGCCCCTGGTGTATAACATCCAGCTCCATTGCCCCAAGGTATAACATCTGACTCCTTTACCACCAGTGCATAACATCCATTCCCATTACCCACGGTGTATGACATCTGGCTCCATTGCTCCGAGTGTATAACATCCGGCCCCATTACCCCCAGTGTATATCATCCAGCCCCATTGAATCTGGTGTATAACATCTATCTCCATTGCTCTCTGGTATATAACATCCGGCACCTCGCTCCAGTGTATAACATCTGGCTGGCCCCATTATCGCCAGTGTATAACATATGGCCCCATTGCCCCGAAGTATGACATCTGGCCCCTCGCCCCTCCGTTGTATAGTCTCTGGCCCCTAGCCCCCGGTGTATAACCTCCGGCCCGCCACCTGCCGTCTGCTTTTATTAACATATGACAGAGCGGCCGGTGTTGCAGTGGTGGGTCACTGATACCAGCGTGTTCCTGTAATAGGAGCCACCGGGGTAACAAGTCCCTTCATGAAACAAGTCCATCCATGATATTTCTTCCTCCTGAATCTTCCCCCATCACGTGTGAGTGATAGTATTGAGAAGTGGAAGGAACCGCAGAAACTCAGCCATGAAGTAGAGACCCTGCAATAAAGCGGGGGGCTGAGTGCTGAGGAGCAGAGGGCAGAAAAGTCACCACCGCTCTTCCAGACCTCCTAGGTGACGAACATCATTGCTGTCTAGCATCAGTGGCCGAACATGCTGTTTTATATTGCTATAAAGCTGGCTGGAATCGCTGGGGTCATTACTCCCAGTATATTTCTTATTCTCAGCCAGCTTCTGGCCAGTTCTTACAAACTAGCTTCGGGGAGGGGGTGGCGGCAGTAAAGGGGGGTCACAGGGGGCAAGGGCAGGCTTGCCATTGCCGTATCCTGGTGGTGGCAGGAGTGGGGTGATGCTGTCGGACTTGGGCTATCAAAAGGGGGTGTCCTGGTGGTGCAAAGAAAAAGAGAAAGGAGCGGAGTCCCTGCTGCATACATTGACCTTGTGATGGGCATCAGGAAAATGGCGTCAGTGTCGGTGCATGTTCAGATTTAGATCGTGGCTCAATGACAAGCTGAGATCTCAATCTGCGCATGAGTCGCCTTCAGGACCATTTTACTGCAAACATCCAGGAGATCAGTGTGCGCATGCTGAAGTCTGCTGCAAGGTGAATGTTCATAAGCGCCACCCACAGTTAGGGCCTAGTCGGCGCAAAATTTAAAACAGTAACAAGATACTGACACCAGAGGCAGTATAGGGGCCGGAGCAGAGCCGAAGATCCTACCCACAGGACCGAACAACCAGGCTACTGATTTTTACAGTGAAGATACCTATTAAACCGGTAGTACAGTGCCTTAATGCCCATACATTTAGTTTAACATGCTTGATCCTGATGACAGGTTCAAACTTTTTTTCCCCTATTTTCCTTCTCTAAAACCTAGATGCGTCTTATAGTCCAAAAGAATATGGTAATTCATTGCACAAATCCTTGGCCTAAACCGTCCTTAACAAGCATTAGTTTAGGAAATCATTGCCAAGGTTCCAGGTACAGGATATATTATCATAAGAACCCTGAATTTAACTTGCTGATATTTACCACTTAGGGTGACTTATTAACTGGGCCCTAGCTGTGACACCTATTGTTATCACATAATTTGCTGGAAAAATTGTTAAAGCGATCCTGTCATCAGGTTTGGCCGATGTGAGTTACCACCACTGCCTTTCAGGGCTTATCTACAGCATTCCTTAATGCTGTAGATAAACCCCCAATCTTACCTGCAAGAGAAGAAAAATAACTTTTATTATACTCACCTGAGGGGCGGTCCGGTGGGTGTCGCAGCTCTGCATCCAGGGCCTCCCATCTTCTTGCGTCATGTGGATGACACGTCCCTGCATCATCCACACAAGCTCACCAGCATTGTGCTCCTGCACAGGCGTACTGATCTGCCCTGTGGAGGGCAGAGCAAAATACTACAGTGCACAGGCGCAGGGAAATGTCAGAGAGGCCCAGCACCTGCGCACTGCAGGAATTTGCTCTGCCCTCAACGGGGCAGATAAGTATGCCTGCACAGGAGCGTGATGACGGGGAGCCATGAAGCAAGCAGGAGGACGGCATTGCAAGTAGATGGGAGGCGCCAGACCAAGACCTACGACACCCCTCGGACCGGACCACCCTACAGGTGAGTATAATAAAAGTTATATTTCTTCTCTTTCAGGTCGGATCGGGGGCATTATAGAATGCTGTAAATAAGCCCTGGAAGGCGGTGGCCGTAACTCGTATTGGTCAAACATGGTGACAGGTTCACTTTAAATAGTATAATGAATAATTAGCCTGTTCTTTTTAACCCATTAATTAAGGAATGACAGCTGTTAAAGAGACCTATATTTAGGGGGAAGTCACTTAATAGATAATATTAGTATCACAACACTGGGTCTGAGATGTATTGTTAAAATTGTAAACGCCACTTTGTAATAACTTGAGGTAGCTTTGAAGAGAAGAACCACAACCTAGTGTCTACCTATCCGTTCTAACTAAAAAGCCCTTTAGGTTCAAGTTATTGCAAAGTGGTGTTTGTCACGAATTACCAGGGAGGATATATTCGTATATTCCACTGCTGCCACCAATTTGTCACATACCCGCTTCTCAGCACGTGACTTGGGGCTGCGCCTGCAAGGGTTAATCTATCTCCTCTCACTCAGTCCAGCATTCAACCTCTGTTCTATGCTGCAGAGGGAGCATAAATCACACCCCGACACAGACCGCACACCCCGCCACCACTCACCGTACACACCGGCGATGAGTCCTGGAAATATTACTACTACTATGTGCCAATCACCAGGAGCACACACTCTATGGCTATGGATTCTTTGGAGCAACAAGGTTCAGTCTTATTAAAGTTTTATGAAGAGGAGGATGAATGAACTCATGGAGATCAACATCCGACACTGCGGAGACACCATCACGTGTTTCTCAACGCAGTGATTCTAGAGCACTGCCCCCATCCCTTATGGGAAATATGCAAAACATGCAAAACAGAAGCCGCGGAGACACCATCACGTGTTTCTCAACGCAAGCAATGACCAGCCAGGTCTTTGTCCGGGAAGGAACAACCACGGGAAGGGCAGTCTCCAATGAAGGAAACCACCTATGCCAAAACATGGTATCCATCCACATACAGCTGTTTCGGGGTATTGCCCCTCATCAGTGTGGAGTAGGAAACTGGCTGGTAGGAGCAATGCCTAGTAAAAGACTATGAAGAGGAGGATGAATGAACTCATGGAGATCAACATCCGACACTGCGGACACTTTACTAGGCATTGCTCCTACCAGCCAGTTTCCTACTCCACACTGATGAGGGGCAATACCCCGAAACAGCTGTATGTGGATGGATACCATGTTTTGGCATAGGTGGTTTCCTTCATTGGAGACTGCCCTTCCCGTGGTTGTTCCTTCCCGGACAAAGACCTGGCTGGTCATTGCTTGCGTTGAGAAACACGTGATGGTGTCTCCGCGGCTTCTGTTTTGCATGTTTTGCATATTTCCCATAAGGGATGGGGGCAGTGCTCTAGAATCACTGCGTTGAGAAACACGTGATGGTGTCTCCGCAGTGTCGGATGTTGATCTCCATGAGTTCATTCATCCTCCTCTTCATAGTCTTTTACTAGGCATTGCTCCTACCAGCCAGTTTCCTACTCCACACTGATGAGGGGCAATACCCCGAAACAGCTGTATGTGGATGGATACCATGTTTTGGCATAGGTGGTTTCCTTCATTGGAGACTGCCCTTCCCGTGGTTGTTCCTTCCCGGACAAAGACCTGGCTGGTCATTGCTTGCCTTGAGAAACACGTGATGGTGTCTCCGCGGCTTCTGTTTTGCATGTTTTGCATATTTCCCATAAGGGATGGGGCAGTGCTCTAGAATCACTGCGTTGAGAAACACGTGATGGTGTCTCCGCAGTGTCGGATGTTGATCTCCATGAGTTCATTCATCCTCCTCTTCATAGTCTTTTACTAGGCATTGCTCCTACCAGCCAGTTTCCTACTCCACACTGATGAGGGGCAATACCCCGAAACAGCTGTATGTGGATGGATACCATGTTTTGGCATAGGTGGTTTCCTTCATTGGAGACTGCCCTTCCCGTGGTTGTTCCTTCCCGGACAAAGACCTGGCTGGTCATTGCTTGCGTTGAGAAACACGTGATGGTGTCTCCGCGGCTTCTGTTTTGCATGTTTTGCATATTTCCCATAAGGGATGGGGGCAGTGCTCTAGAATCACTGCGTTGAGAAACACGTGATGGTGTCTCCGTTGTGTCGGATGTTGATCTCCATGAGTTCATTCATCCTCCTCTTCATAGTCTTTTACTAGGCATTGCTCCTACCAGCCAGTTTCCTACTCCACACTGATGAGGGGCAATACCCCGAAACAGCTGTATGTGGATGGATACCATGTTTTGGCATAGGTGGTTTCCTTCATTGGAGACTGCCCTTCCCGTGGTTGTTCCTTCCCGGACAAAGACCTGGCTGGTCATTGCTTGCGTTGAGAAACACGTGATGGTGTCTCCGCGGCTTCTGTTTTGCATGTTTTGCATATTTCCCATAAGGGATGGGGGCAGTGCTCTAGAATCACTGCGTTGAGAAACACGTGATGGTGTCTCCGCAGTGTCGGATGTTGATCTCCATGAGTTCATTCATCCTCCTCTTCATAGTCTTTTACTAGGCATTGCTCCTACCAGCCAGTTTCCTACTCCACACTGATGAGGGGCAATACCCTGAAACAGCTGTATGTGGATGGATACCATGTTTTGGCATAGGTGGTTTCCTTCATTGGAGACTGCCCTTCCCGTGGTTGTTCCTTCCCGGACAAAGACCTGGCTGGTCATTGCTTGCCTTGAGAAACACGTGATGGTGTCTCCGCGGCTTCTGTTTTGCATGTTTTGCATATTTCCCATAAGGGATGGGGGCAGTGCTCTAGAATCACTGCGTTGAGAAACACGTGATGGTGTCTCCGCAGTGTCGGATGTTGATCTCCATGAGTTCATTCATCCTCCTCTTCATAGTCTTTTACTAGGCATTGCTCCTACCAGCCAGTTTCCTACTCCACACTGATGAGGGGCAATACCCCGAAACAGCTGTATGTGGATGGATACCATGTTTTGGCATAGGTGGTTTCCTTCATTGGAGACTGCCCTTCCCGTGGTTGTTCCTTCCCGGACAAAGACCTGGCTGGTCATTGCTTGCGTTGAGAAACACGTGATGGTGTCTCCGCGGCTTCTGTTTTGCATGTTTTGCATATTTCCCATAAGGGATGGGGGCAGTGCTCTAGAATCACTGCGTTGAGAAACACGTGATGGTGTCTCCGCAGTGTCGGATGTTGATCTCCATGAGTTCATTCATCCTCCTCTTCATAGTCTTTTACTAGGCATTGCTCCTACCAGCCAGTTTCCTACTCCACACTGATGAGGGGCAATACCCCGAAACAGCTGTATGTGGATGGATACCATGTTTTGGCATAGGTGGTTTCCTTCATTGGAGACTGCCCTTCCCGTGGTTGTTCCTTCCCGGACAAAGACCTGGCTGGTCATTGCTTGCGTTGAGAAACACGTGATGGTGTCTCCGCGGCTTCTGTTTTGCATGTTTTGCATATTTCCCATAAGGGATGGGGCAGTGCTCTAGAATCACTGCGTTGAGAAACACGTGATGGTGTCTCCGCAGTGTCGGATGTTGATCTCCATGAGTTCATTCATCCTCCTCTTCATAGTCTTTTACTAGGCATTGCTCCTACCAGCCAGTTTCCTACTCCACACTGATGAGAGGCAATACCCCGAAACAGCTGTATGTGGATGGATACCATGTTTTGGCATAGGTGGTTTCCTTCATTGGAGACTGCCCTTCCCGTGGTTGTTCCTTCCCGGACAAAGACCTGGCTGGTCATTGCTTGCGTTGAGAAACACGTGATGGTGTCTCCGCGGCTTCTGTTTTGCATTATTAAAGTTTTAAGCTTTAATATAAAAGGTACAGTTCTTACAATAAAAGGATATATAAATTGAAATGAAAAGTAACATACAAATATGCAAAAGCAGTGATAAAATATAAGCGAGAAAACTTACAGAAATATAGAACTTTGCAGTCTGGTACTCTGTCCCTGAGGGAGGGGGAAATATTAAATAGAGCACATCAGCTGTCCATGCTGCCCTCACATGTGAACCCTTTTTCTTTGTGTGTAGGCCTAATTAATAGATTTACTCAGGGATCGGGTTTCTAGACAAGCCTCTCATGTTAATATTCTAATTGCTGGTTTGTCACCAGACCATGGTTATTTTACAATGAATACATTATTTTTCTCTGAAACTCTTTGTCTAACCTTTCTCATTGTTAGATTGTGTCATTCTTCATTTGGCATCTCTCTTCAAAAGAGCTGGAAGGTGTGAAATGTTTCCACTTTGTGGTTCTCAGTAAAGCCCCCGGTGAGATTGGACACAGGAGACTGCCTTCTCAGGATAACATAGGTGACCTGTGTGGAGAGCTGCAGTTAAAGGACAGATGTTAATTTACTGCTGGTCATACATCCCAAACATATACATATTTCAGTACAGTGTTCTTTCAGGTTCAGGTTTTGAAAAATGTCCCTGCAGATAAAAAGAAACCCCTTGTATGAACTTGATAGCGGCTGCTCCAAACTAATAACAGTACAATCAGTGCTGCAAAAATGATTTTAAAAACTCTCTCCAAAAATTCTTAAAAAACTCTTAAATTAAATCCCCAAAATTCTCTAAAGCTATGTGCACACAGAGATTTTTGGGGAGTTTTTAGAGCAGAAACTATGTATGCACACACAAAATCTTTTTCAAGCCCGGAATTAATCTAAAAAAGTGCTGCAAAAATTGAACATAGTGCACTTCAGTGTAAAAACTATGTTGATATGCATATTATGGAGACACGGGGGTCAGTGGGTGCTTTCGTCCGCTAGTCTGAGACCCCATGGACCAGAGCTCATCCCAGTGAATGCCCACTCTCCATTTACCGTGGGCATAACACTACTCAGACACCACGGGGTGAGGGTAAAACACTGTGGCAATACTTTATTGAACCACAAAACAGACAATAACATATAGAACATTCCCAGCAAATTACCCAAGATGGTACAAATTACAGAGTTTCACCCTACCGCTGACTCTCCAGGATTAGAGCAGCTGCTACTTCCGGACTTCCAGGGTTGACTACCCACCTGTGACATGCAACATAAAGGAGGTAACTACAAGTTTAGGAAGCTTACAGTCCATTGAGGTACAAGGCCAGGTAATCGGAGGGTCACAAACTTGCTTCTCCGAACTTCTCCATGGACCAGGTAACTGGGGGGGTCCTAATCCTGGCTTCCCCAAAGGTATCCATGGGGCTCAGATGACCGATGGGCCAAATCCTGGCTTCCCCAAAACATATCCATGTGTTCAGTGTTGGTCAATGGAGCAAATCTGTATTCTTTCATTCCAGGCTGTGGTCCGCTAAGCTGGAATTCTATAGACTCTCAAATCTGTGTCCCCATTCATGATGGAGCCATGATGTCCTGGCTGGTGTCCTGTAGAGTGTTCCTGGCTGTGATTCTGTAAAGAGTCTCTGGTTCTCTTTGGAAAACGATAGAAATCCTTTTTTTATACCCACATCCATATTTCAGTTCATCATCCACAGGTCGGGGGGAGCTGGGATAAGTTTAACTCTCATTGTTTGAGTATTTAATCAATTTGCATAGAACAAGCCACAGGGTCCCACGCAATGGTCAATCATCATATTATCAAAGATCGATTGTTCAATGGCCCTACATCCCTAGCTTGCAAAGATAGCAGACAATAAGCTGTAGCAGCTGATATGAGAGGCGAATAGCAGCCATGCAAAAATATCAAAAGTCAACGTTTAAGACTCATATGACAACAGTCTATGGTTCTCAATCAACTGAAAATAGATGTCTGAATAATTAAGATTAAATGCTGTGTCACCACACATATGTTCAGTATTCTGTTACTTCTTTTAACTGCTTCAGAGTTTGGAACCTTTGTAGCAGTTAAAAGAAGTGACATGCTCATTCTTTGGGCACAAAATGAAAATGAGGGCAAAAGCGCCGTCCTAGGAGCTTTAGGAAAAAAACTTTTTCCTGAAAAGGCTTTGAGAAGAAAAGTCGGGCAGCTTTGCCATCAGATGAGAGACATAATGTGCACATCACTACTGACTGGGCAAAAACTCTCCAAGTCCGTCTCCAAATCTCAACACTAGTGTTGAGCATTCCAATACTGCAAATATCGGGTATCGGCCGATATTCGCGGTATCGGAATTCCTGCATATCGAATACCGGAATCGGAAGTTCCCATGATGCTATGAGCCAGTTTGATTTGATTCAGCCAATGCGGAATCCTAAGAAGTGTGGGCACATCCTGTTAGGCATGTAGGCATGTTAACTAATGGCATGGCTGTGATTGGCTGCAAGCAGACCACCCAGCTGCTCCTCCCCCAGACACACGCTGAACAGTGATCTATGGAAAGTGAAACTAGTGGGGGAGGAGGAAACGACCAGTTCTCATTTCAATGCCAGAACACCCCCCCGGACGTTTATCTTAGAAGCAAGAGATGATATCTTGGAAACCGTGCAGACTAGCCACAGAAGGTAAATTACTTATTGTCAGCATTCTGCAGCCTAGATATGCACTGAAATTATGTGAAAAGCCTGGACAACCTGTTCTGTTATGTATTTCCGCCGAATTGGATTGCCCGCCAGGGCTGGTGGGGTACTCAGTAACGGGCCCGTTGGTTTCAATGGGAGATGTCACGGAAGCTATGACCCGGTCCATGGCCCTTTGCGTCCATTGTAAAAGGGAAATGTTGAACGTGTGGATGATGATTAAAGTTTACGAGTGAATGATTCGTGACGCCACCTGTGGTGTTCGGCAATGAAGATGTTAAGCCAACGCTGCAGACCCTCTGGGACAGATGGTGTGGTGCAGCAATGATGTTGTGGCCCTCCACAGGTAGGGCAGTAGTCCCAGGGCAGTGTAGATGGAGAGGTAGTGAAGAGACGTAGATGGTGCAGTGCTAGGCACAGAGATGTAGCAGTGCTGAGTGGGTTGGTGCAGGAATAAGCGAAGGACACCAGGGCATGTAGTTCCAAAGCTTTACTCACAGTCTGTTGTGCATACAGGTGCCCGCATCCGTGCCGTGTCCTCCGGGTCAGGGGCTCAGTCAACCTCCAAGCTAGAACGTCTCCCTCTATTGCTACACAACCCCTTTAACATAGTCAATATCTTTGTAACTCCGAACGTCATAAAAAAAAAAATTAATTCCTGCTATTCCATTTGATTGGGCTAAACCTCTATGCCTTTAATGTCTCCTCCACCTCCCCCAATACATTCTACATTATTCTTAGTTGTTTTCCTTCATGTAGAATTAACCTACAAAGAAAGAAAGGGTTTATTTTCATTCCGATATTTCTATCCCATTGACTTGCATTGGTTTCCGGTATCGGAATTGACGATATCCGATACTTTTTGGCTATCGGTCCGATCCAATCCGATCCGATATTTCCCGATATCGGAAGGTATCGCTCAACACTACTCAACACTCTTCAAAAACTTTTAGCTTCTGCTCAGTTTCTGCTCTGAAAAAAGTCAGCAAAAAGACTCCAGGTGCAGAAAGCCCACAAAAGGAAAGTTTCCTGAAGTAGTTTCAACTTGAAAAAATTGGCATTTTTAACCGCCTCCAAAAATCCTGTCAACACATAGTTTTAGACGCAGGTGCCACATCTTCATCATCATTGCCTATGCCAAGGTTTTGCCATTTATTCTATCAGTGATATTTAACTCCCCCTAGTGGAACAAAATATAGATGTATAAAAGAATATAGAATAAAAAGAATAAAAACATGTATGTACAGTATATATATATATATATATATATATAAAACAAAAATCCCTTTTTTCTAGGAATATTGCTTTATAATGTAAGACAAACATATGAAAGAATCACTACTGTAATGAACTGAACTACAAAACAAGCCTGTTATTGTTGAAGTTAGGTCAGTGTCCAAGTGTCCACATGGGCTATAGGCCTGGACAGCTCGGCAGCCATGTAACGTTAAAGTGCTGCAACCCACGTTATCCGCGGCCACTGTGCATCATAGCAGTGGGCCAGAACAGGAAAAGAAATATGTGATGACTCTTAACGTGGGCGGGTGTCCTTAGGGCAGGAGTCGGTTGGACAGAGGAGATGAAGGAAGTTAGAGCTTTGACAATATCTAAAGGGCTGTCACATTGTAGAAGGATCAACTTTATTCTCATTTGCACAAGGAAAGACTAGAAGCAATGGGATGAAACTGAATGGGAAGAGACACAGATTAGATATTAGAAAAAACTTTTTGACAGTTAGAGTGATCAATGAGTGGAACAGGCTGCCACGAGAAGTGGTGAGTTCTCCTTCAATGGAAGTCTTCAAACAGAGGCTGGACAGACATCTGACTGGGATGATTTAGCGAATCCTGCTTTGAGCAGGGGGTTGGACCAGATGGCCCAGGAGGTCCCTTCCAACTCTACGATTCTATGATTCTATGACAAGATCGGAACTGACGGGCCGGATGCTTTACCAGAAGCAGCCAAATCTGGTGACTGATGATTTTGAGTCTGGGGCGAAACAGGCAGAAGGAATTATCATGGCAAGGTCAGGCCAGGAAGAAACTGGGGAGCAGTCTAGGACGGTCCGCTCTGGGCTTGTACTACACAGAAGCGACAGCCAGAATGGGAAAGATGAGGAAACTAAATTTCATGATGTACCAACAGTGGATGTAACGTGTGAGATATTCAGTAAAGAGAATGTTAACATTAACTTTGACTGTGTCTCCATTGCTGGGGGTCACCTGGAAAAGGGACTGTCATTGCCTGAGAAGCGCCCAGGGGAAGCTGAAATTGGAGATGCAGGTAGGCTGAAGAGAAGAATACCGTTTTCTGTAGGGGAAGGACTGGACATAGAGGTTGCAGTAATTCAGGTCACGACTACAGACCTGTCCCTCCCTTGCATTTGGCATAGTCAGCAGAATGCGACTACCTCGCAATGCAGAGAACCCACTGGAAAAAAAGTTGATGAAGATGTGTGCACGACTGCTGTGCCCCTGAAAGATGACCGGAAGAAAGAGCAAGTAGTTGCTGTGTCTGAAGAAGAAATTGTGAATGAAACACAGGATTTGCCTACTAACAATTTTGTGGCAACACTGGACTTGACTACTGAATTGCATTTGACTGATTGGGAAAGAAAATCTGATATATCCACTGTGACCAGGATGGCGGCGGTGAGAATGGCTGGAGATGGTGGAGAAGAAGAAAACAACGAAAACTGCGTCCTTCGTGGGCATTGCTGTCATCTCTTGGCACCAAAACCTGCCTGTCAGTATTCCCTGGTCTGCCCCTGGTGGGTGCAGATGAAGAGGAGAAAACCTCGCCTCCTGCCACTGGCCAACAATGGAGGGGAGGAGCAGTTGGAGGCGGTCTCACCTGGTGGCCGGTGGGAATTGAAGGAACAAGTCGTGTTTGGCCGCGTCCATCAGGATTAGCTGAAGAAGGCTGACGCGATGGAGAAGGGGAAGTCAGCCAGCCAGTGGGAAGCTGAGCTCTCCCCGGCGGAGTCCGAATTTTTTCAACCTCCAGAGCCACTATGGGAGAACAAGGAGTCTCTCCCTCAACTGCCGGAACCAAGGGCCACGGTGCTGTGCCTCTTTGAGTCGTGGCGTGCGGCCACTGGTGTGGAAGAAGACCACAGTTGCGGGACCGGGGTGTGCAAGATGCTCTATAGGGAGGTGGTGAGTACACCCCGGATCCAAATTTGCAGGGTTTGGCCGGCCCCTCTCGCGTCTACTTACGAAAGTAGTCTCCGGGGTGCGTCGCTCAGTCATCGGACGTGGGGGACCGCGACTGAGGTCAACACCAGTGTACCAGTGGACATTCCCTGTGCCATTCAGGCAGAACACCCGCTCCCATTCACGTCTCAGCTTTGTGGTGCTGCCGCTGCCCTACCCAGACGGATCCTGAAGTCTGCGGCTGCGGAATCGTCTTCGGCCCGTACCAGGGCATGGAAATCGAAAAAATATAAAGGCGACATGGGCTCATTCCTGGATTCAGTGCAGGCCCAAACATCAGCCGGCATGCGGGAGCCTGACGGCACTACTATGACGCAATCTGCATCTTCTGCGGCTGCAAATGAAAGAGTGACACGTGCCGTTGAAACTTGGAAAAAGAAAAAATATGTGTCATGCTTGTTGCATCCCTGTTGGAGCTGCTGGGACTGTTCCGCATCCCTGTGGGCACTGTAGCCCTTCCAGAAGAAAAAAACCCTTGCTCACGGTAAGCGGGTGAATGTCGGCCCCTGACAACGCTGAAGGGGAAGCATTGTCCATGTTATCTATGCTTTTTTTGTGTGTGTGTGATTTCGGCCTAGAGGACTGCGAGCTAGGCAGATTATATGGAGCCTATGGACTCTTTTGTTTTGTTGCGCCCTTTCTGCTGGAAAAAGGAGAGACTGTCTTCCTAACCAGAGACCCATGGAAAGACTGTACTTTCCTCAAGGGAAGGAGGAGCTCCTCCCCTAGAACTGCTTTCTCACTTGTGGGCACTGGCGTAACTACCGGGGTAGCAGCCAAAGCGGTAGGGTGCAGTTAAGTACATGAGACGATTTGCACCAGCTGCTCAAGCGGCGGGCAGCAGGGAGCGGCATTATGCGCTTCCTCTACCCATGGCAGCACCTACAATTTAGCCTCTGCACGCTGATGCGGTGGTCGTGAAAGAGGCTGTAATTGATGCGTCACAGGAGGGAAGGTGTCAGGGCCCCCTGATCATGTGACCCATGACTCCTCCCCTCCTGTGACCTCATCACAGGTCCTGTGCTCATCATTCCTTGGTTTATGCAGGACTGCTGTCTGTCATCGTGAGTGAGCTACTTGTGTGTGTGAGCTGTGTGTGAGATACGTGTAAGCTGGGTGTGTGATACGTGTGAGCTATGTGTGATACGTGTGAGCTGTGTGTGTGTGCGATATGTGTGAGCTGTGTGTGTGATACGTGTGAGTAATATATGGGGACCATTATACTGTATGAAGTAATATATGGGGACCATTATTTTTTTTTTGGGGGGTGGGCCCCATTCAGAATTTTGCTATGGGGCCCCATGATTTCTAGGTACGCCCCTGCTTGTGGGAAGTGTAAATATGAACTGTTCACTGCTATTGATGAAGGTCTCCAACTCTTGGAGAACTGGGAACCAGGAATGTTACCTGTGCGTCATGAACTGCGGTGCGTACCAGATGCGGCATACATTAAGCCAACTGACTTGCGTTTTCTATGGTTAAAGATTTTAAAATTTGAATTATTCCTTGGTCAAGGATGACCAAGTTCAAGGAAAGGGAGAGTGTAAGGGGGTGAGATGCTTCCCTTCCTCTAATTGCCTTTGATCTGTTAATGTTTACATACAGTAATGTTGATAATGCCTATGATAAATGCTTGCAGTACTGCTTCATAGAAATATGTATTATCGTGTATATTTATGGTACTGCCACATTTATATATGTGTTACCATGCTTTTGGAGAACTGTATTATGCTGTGTTTCTTAGTGTCATACTGTAGATAATATAATGTGACTAAATTTCATGTACAGTTTAGGGTCAGTAAAGTGCATCCTTGACCCTCCTCTGTGTCTAGCTATCGCCCATCTCACTTCTCCCCTATACCTCCAAACTACTGGAACAACATGTCCATTTTGAACTGTCCTCCCACTTCTCCTCTTGCTATCTCTTTGACCGCAAACAATCTGGCTTCTGACCACACCATTCCACTGAAACTGCCCTGTCTAAAGTCACCAACTACCTACTAACCACCAAATACAAGCAACGCTAGTTTGTCCTCCTCCTTCTCCTGGACCTGGCATTTGCCTTTGACACAGTGGACCATTCCCTCTTAATACAGACTCTATCATTTCTTGGCATCACAGACTTGACCCTATCTTGGATCTCCTCATACTTAACAGACCGGACAGTCAGTGTCTCCCACTCACACACCACCTACTCATCTCAACCCCTATCTGTCTGTGTCCCCAAAGTTCCAGTTCTAGGACTCTTGCTCTTCTCTATCTACACCTTTGGCCTGGGACAGCTCATAGAGTCTCACGGTTTTCAGTATCACCTCTATGCTGATGACAGACAGTTCTACCTTTCAGGACCTGATATCACCCCCTTACTAACCAGAATCCCACAATGTCTGTCTGTTATTTAATCTTTCTTCTCTGCTAGATTTCTAAAACTTAACATGGATAAAACCAAATTTATCATCTTTCCACAATCTTATTCAACCCCTCAAACCGACCTATCCATCAAAGTCAGTGGCTGCCCACTGCCCCCAGTTCTGCAGACTTGACTCCGATCTCTTCTTCAAATCTGAAATCCAAACTATCAAGAACCCTGCTGCAGACTTACAGCAGGAGTTTGTGCACGTGTTACAGAAGGACAGAGAGTGTGTGAGGAGCACTGCGGTGAGCTTACTTGCTGGAGCACAAGATCTGAAACACATGACCACCTGGGGAGTGGACTGAGGCAGAGCCAGACTCTGAGTAGTGGCGGTGACCGGCGAAGCCGGAGAGTAGTCTGAAAGTGTCGAAGTCAACCCAGGAGGTCGATAAAGTGCCAAAGGGTGAGACGCTAAGAGTGGTCAGGACTAGAGTTGAGCGACTTTTGGTTTTATAGGGTCGCGTTTCGTTTCGTGAAACCCGACTTTTCCAAAAGTCGGGTCGAGCAAGATCGTCCGATTATAGGGAAAAGTCGGGGTCGTCCCGAAACACGAAACCAAATGTAAGTCAATGGGGAATAAAAGTCGGCAGTGAGAGGAGGACAGGAAACACACCTACAGTGCCCATTTGAAAGCCAAAAGCATCAATTCTTCTTACTTAAGCTTGTCAACCTTAATTAACTTCATAATACAAGTTACGCACTGAAAAATGGGGGTTATTTGGCTAAAGTTGTGGGGGAGGGAGGGCTGGCTGCAGGTTTTCATGTGCCCTGGGCGAAAGAGCGCCCCTTTAACACATACCACAACTCATCATGCTCCGATACGGCAGATAAATAGCGGTATAGTACAATGAAAAATACCTCACTTTTTACATCTCATGACGAGGCCCCTCTATTTCTCCATACAGAATCATTGGTCCCATATAATGTTTGAAACAGTATATGATGAGCTCCACATAATGCTACAGTATATGTTGGTCCCCATGGATGAAGCTCCACTGTCTTATGGGCCCAAATAATGCTCCAAACATAATGGGCCCCATTTCTAATGCTCTAGTGTATAATGGGCCCTGTAAATGCTGCTCCAGTGTCTGATGTCCACCTTTGGAATGTTCCAGTGTATGGTGGGCCCCATCTATCATTCTCCAGAGTACAGTGCTCCCCAAAAATTGCTGTCCCAACATTGAAAACAATCAAATAAGTCTCCTCGCTAGGGAATCCCTGTACTTGTCTGGACAGGTGCTGTAGCTTGCTTAACAGCTCGCCAGCCGTTCTCACGCCCAGTATGGATTACACGTGATTGCACAAAGGTGAGAAAGGGTACCGTATCCCTGGATAACATGTAGGGATAGCGTACACATTCAAAATATATGTCTCAGGAGGCAGGCTCAGACGGTGTTAGGCCCAGTATGGATTGCACGTGATTGCACAAAGGTTAGAAAGGGTACCGTATCCCTGGATAACATGTATGGATAGCGTACATATTCAAAATATATGTCTCAGGAGGCAGGCTCAGACGGTGTTAGGCCCAGTATGGATTGCACGTGATTGCACAAAGGTTAGAAAGGGTACCGTATCCCTGGATAACATGTATGGATAGCGACCACATTCAAAATATATGTCTATACAGCATGAGGCAGGCTCAGACGGTGTTAGGCCCAGTATGGATTGCACGTGATTGCACAAAGGTTAGAAAGGGTACCGTATCCCTGGATAACATGTATGGATAGCGTACACATTCAAAATATATGTCTCAGGAGGCAGGCTCAGACGGTGTTAGGCCCAGTATGGATTGCACGTGATTGCACAAAGGTTAGAAAGGGTACCGTATCCCTGGATAACATGTATGGATAGCGTACACATTCAAAATATATGTCTCAGGAGGCAGGCTCAGACGGTGTTAGGCCCAGTATGGATTGCTCGTGATTGCACAAAGGTTAGAAAGGGTACCGTATCCCTGGATAACATGTATGGATAGCGTACACATTCAAAATATATGTCTCAGGAGGCAGGCTCAGACGGTGTTAGGCCCAGTATGGATTGCACGTGATTGCACAAAGGTTAGAAAGGGTACCGTATCCCTGGATAACATGTATGGATAGCGTACACATTCAAAATATATGTCTCAGGAGGCAGGCTCAGACGGTGTTAGGCCCAGTATGGATTGCACGTGATTGCACAAAGGTTAGAAAGGGTACCACACCCCTGGATAACATGTATGGATAGCGTACACATTCAAAATATATGTCTATACAGCATGAGGCAGGCTCAGACGGTGTTAGGCCCAGTATGGATTGCACGTGATTGCACAAAGGTTAGAAAGGGTACCGTATCCCTGGATAACATGTATGGATAGCGTACACATTCAAAATATATGTCTCAGGAGGCAGGCTCAGACGGTGTTAGGCCCAGTATGGATTGCACGTGATTGCACAAAGGTTAGAAAGGGTACCGTATCCCTGGATAACATGTATGGATAGCGTACACATTCAAAATATATGTCTATACAGCATGAGGCAGGCTCAGACGGTCTTAGGCCCAGTATGGATTGCACGTGATTGCACAAAGGTTAGAAAGGGTACCGTATCCCTGGATAACATGTATGGATAGCGTACACATTCAAAATATATGTCTATACAGCATGAGGCAGGCTCAGATGGTGTTAGGCCCAGTATGGATTGCACGTGATTGCACAAAGGTTAGAAAGGGTACCGTATCCCTGGATAGCGTACACATTCAAAATATATGTCTCAGGAGGCAGGCTCAGACGGTGTTAGGCCCAGTATGGATTTGACGGCCCAGATTACACAGCGGAGGAGCAGGGAGAGGTAAAGATTGCAAATGCTGGGGCCCTGCCCAAGCAAGGGGGGCCCACTCGTGGGCGTCGGTACTGGCACTGGGCCCCTCATAGTACAGCGGTGTGTCTGACGGCGGGTGTGCACCACCACCGTCAGAGACACTTGATTGCACTATGAGGGACCCTGTGCCAGTGCCCGCGCCCAAGAGTCGGCCTACCCACCTGTCCAGGGCAACGGCACTCGCACGGTGTCGTGCGCTAGGTGTTGACCCCGGCCATGGGGGGGGAGGCAGCACAGTTAGGGAGTTTTAGAAAGTGGCATATGTTGATGTTGGACATTCAGCTGATGCAAAAGGCGAAATAAGTGAAGTACCAGGAAGAGGTGGACCAAAGCAAGCCATTTTTCTGTCACCCTATGTGTCATCAGGGGAAGGTGGGACAAAATCCTTGGAAACCCATGCGTGGTTCATTTTAATGAAGGTTAGATCATCCACATTTTGGGTTGACAGACGGGTCCTTTTTTCTGTCAGGATTGATCCAGCTGCACTGAAGACTCTTTCCGATAGCACACTTGCAGCTGGGCAAGCGAGCTCCTGTAAGGCATATTGGGCCAATTCAGGCCAGGTGTCCAGTTTAGCGGCCCAATAGTCAAAGGGGAATGACCTGTGTGGGAGAACATCGATGTGGGAGGAAAAGTAGTTTGTAACCATAGTTGACAACTGCTGTCTCCTGTCACTTTCCATCGATGCAGTATT
The DNA here is from genome assembly GCF_039654945.1 of Dendrobates tinctorius. Taxonomy (NCBI): domain Eukaryota; kingdom Metazoa; phylum Chordata; class Amphibia; order Anura; family Dendrobatidae; genus Dendrobates; species Dendrobates tinctorius. The sequence goes on along the minus strand of NW_027361722.1, from coordinate 16,517,737 downwards.
ACCAGTTGTGTGAGCGGTATTTGAAAAATCAGTCCACAACATTGTGATGAAACCCCTCTCTCCAACGCCACTTCTGCTGTGTGCACCACGAACACCTCTGCCAAGCTGCCCCCAGCCCGTACGGCTCGTGTGAGAACCATCACCGCTGCTGTGTGCTGGGAATGCCTCAAGCAACCGATTTACCAGAGTTGCTTGTTTATTAGCCAATATTAGGTCAAGGTTCTCCTGTGGCATGATGTTTTGTAATTTGCCTTTATAGCGTGGATCCAGGATGCTGGCCAACCAGTAGTCGTCATCGTTCATCATTTTGGCAATGCGGGGGTCCCTTTTTAGGATCCGCAAGGCATAATCTGACATGTGGGCCAATGTTCCCGGTGTCAATGATGCACTGCGAGTGCTGGGTGGAGGAGCACTTTTTGGCAAATCCACATCCCTCCAGTCACGCACAAACCCTGTACCAGACCTTGCCACGCCAACATTTTCACTTGCCCCACGAGATGCATCCTCCTCCCCTAAGTAATCATCCCCATCATCCTCCTCTTCCTCCTCTTCTTCCTCCACCTCGTCCAGGAAAGGTCCCTGAGCAGACAATGGCTGAATGTCATCAAGGATTCCCTCCTCCTCTTCCTCCTCATCAACATTGGCTGAAGACGCCTGCTCCTTAAGGTGCGTCAAAGTTTGCATGAGCAGACGCATAAGTGGGATGCTCATGCTTAGAATGGCGTCGTCTGCGCTTACCAGCCATGTGCATTCCTCAAAACACTGAAGGACTTTACAAAGGTCTTTCTGCTTTGACCACTGCACGCCTGTCAACTCCATGTCTGCTCTCAAAGTGCCTGGCCGTGTATCCTCCCACAAATGCATTATGGCCTGCCTCTGCTCGCACAGCCGCTCCACCATGTGCAGGGTGGAGTTCCACCTTGTTGCAATGTCGATAATGAGGCGGTGGTTGGGAAGGTGGAGCAATCGCTGCAGCTTCTGCATACGAACGGAGTGTACTGGCGACCGGCGGATGTGCGCGCACAGTCTTCGCACCTTCTGGAGCAGGGCTGTTAACTCCAGATAATTTTTGAGGAAGCACTGCACCACCAGGTTCAAGGTGTGAGCCAAGCAAGGTATGTGGCTGAGTTTTGAAAGGGCTATGGCTGCCACAAAATTACGGCCGTTATCACTAACTACCTTGCCTGCCTCAAGATGCCCAGCCATGACTCAGTTTGTCGCTTCAAGTACTCGGCCAGCACCTCGGCGGTGTGTCTGTCGCCCAAACACATCATCTGCAACACAGCCTGCTGACGCTTTCCACTAGCTGCTCGATAGGGGGACACATCGTGTGCAACAGTGGCAGCTGCAGATGGAGTGCTCGTACGACTGCGCTCTGTGGACGAGCTTTCGCTTCTGGAGGAGGAGGAGGAGGAGGGTCGAACGCCTACAGCCAACTGTTTCCTATACCGTGGGCTAGGCAGCACTGTCCCACCACCGCTGTCCCCTGTGGACCCTGCATCCACCACATTAACCCAGTGCGCAGTGATGGACACGTAACGGCCCTGGCCATGCCGACTGGACCATGCATCAGTTGTGAGGTGCACCTTTCCGCTCACTGACTGCTTGAGTGCATGGACAATGCGGTCTTTCACATGATGGTGGAGGGCTGGGATGGCTTTGCGATAAAAGAAGTGGCGACTGGGTAGGTCATAGCGTGGTACTGCATAGGCCATGAGTTCGCGGAAAGCTGTGCTTTCCACCAACCGAAAGGGCATCATCTCAAACGAGATTAGTTTGTCAATGTGGGCGTTCAAACCCAGTGTACGCGGATGAGAGACTGAGTACTTTCTTGACCTACTCATAGTGTCTGGGAGGGTGAGCTGGACTTGAGAGCTGCATATGGTGGAAGTAGCGGTGGACAGGGCGGACTGAGAGAGGGTTGATGATGGTGATGGAGTTGGTGTTCTTTCTGATGGCCTAGAATCAGTCTTTCGTTGATATAACAGTGGGATTCCCTGACTGCTGTGGTCTTGCAACGACACCTCAACATTTGCTGCTGTGCTAACCGGTGGGCTTACAGTGGGGGAAACAATGTAGCGTTGCTGACTACCTTCGTTGTGATCAGTTGCACATGTGGCACTTGAGGTTTGGTGTTGTGTCCATGCTTGCAAGTGCATGCTGGTTAAATGTCTAAGCATGCAACTGGTATTCAAATTTTTCAGATTTTTCCCTCGGCTAAAGGTCTTTGCGCACTTCTTACAGATAACCTTGGCCTGATCATGAGGATTTTGTTCAAAAAAGTGCCACACTGCACTCTTCCTACTTTGGCAGACATTTTGCGGCCTAGCACGCTGTGATCTTTTGACCCTCTGGACAAGCTGTCCAGCAACTCTTTTGATGTTTGGAACCTGCCTTTGGAGTGCTCCGGGCCTGCCAGATAACAGCTGTTGCGATGTCGATGTCTGCTGTGGATGCTCCTCATCTGAGCTATTGGAAGCAGCACCCTCTTCCCCCAATGGATGCCAATCTGGGTCAACAACTGGGTCATCCATCACATCCTCTTCTATGTCATGTGCACCTTCCTCTGTGTCACCGTGTATGGTGGTATAGTGTGCGGGAAGGGGCACCTGAGTCTCATCAGGGTCAGAATCTGGCTCTGTACACTGCGAGGACAATGTAGTGCTCTGAGTGAATGTACCAGCAGAATCATCCATCAGCGGCTGTGCATCAGTGCACTCCATGTCAGATTCATCTTGGCCTGGGTAATTCACCATTTCACTTGATAATCCAGGCATGGTATGTGAAAACAGCTCCATGGAGTAATCAGTAGTATGGCCTGCGTCATCCTTCAATCTTGGTTGGGGTGAAGGACACAAGGAAAGGTGTGGTTCATGAACATGAGCCTCCAATGACGACTCAGTGCTTTTACTTTTTACAACTGAAGAAGAGGAGGCGATAGAGCTGGAGGCTGAGTCAGCAATGTAAGACAAAACTTTTTCCTGATGCTCTGGCTTTAAAAGCGGTTTGCCAACTCCTAGAAAACTAAGCGTTCGAGGCCTTATGTAGCCAGACGATGACGCAGGGTCAGCACCTCCTGCATTCGGTCCTATTTTGCTCCTGCCACTACCATCAGATCCACCACCAACACCATCATTACCAGCTGCCAACCCCCGCCCAATTCCACGGCCTCTTCCACCAGCCTTCCTCATTTTTGGTAGAAATGTAGACAAAATCCAACAAACTATATAGTAATGTAAAACAAGATACAAGGTGTCTATAGGACAGGGGAGATTTAGAATTTCTGCACACACTTGTGGACAGTGGACACTTTTGGATTGTGTGAGGCCCACTGATATCTGAGAGCTATGTGACAGGCTCGATGGCACAGCTGTGACCAAAGTGACGAGAGGATAAGGGAGATTTTGAATCTCTGCGCACACTTTTGGACACTGGACACTTGTGGATTGTGTGAGGCCCACTGATATCTGAGCGCTATGTGACAGGCTCGATGGCACAGCTGCCTGTGACAAAAGTGACGAGAGGATAATGGAGATTTTGAATCTCTGCGCACACTTTTGGACACTGGACACTTGTGGATTGTGTGAGGCCCACTGATATCTGAGCGCTATGTGACAGGCTCGATGGCACAGCTGCCTGTGACAAAAGTGACGAGAGGATAATGGAGATTTTGAATCTCTGCGCACACTTTTGGACACTGGACACTTGTGGATTGTGTGAGGCCCACTGATATCTGAGCGCTATGTGACAGGCTCGATGGCACAGCTGCCTGTGACAAAAGTGACGAGAGGATAATGGAGATTTTGAAACTCTGCGCAAACTTTTGGACACTGGACACTTGTGGATTGTGTGAGGCCCACTGATATCTGAGCGCTATGTGACAGGCTCGATGGCACAGCTGCCTGTGACAAAAGTGACGAAAGGATAATGGAGATTTTGAATCTCTGCGCACACTTTTGGACACTGGACACTTGTGGATTGTGTGAGGCCCACTGATATCTGAGCTCTATGTGACAGGCTCGATGGCACAGCTGCCTGTGACAAAAGTGACGAGAGGATAATGGAGATTTTGAATCTCTGCGCACACTTTTGGACACTGGACACTTGTGGATTGTGTGAGGCCCACTGATATCTGAGCGCTATGTGACAGGCTCGATGGCACAGCTGCCTGTGACAAAAGTGACGAGAGGATAATGGAGATTTTGAATCTCTGCGCACACTTTTGGACACTGGACACTTGTGGATTGTGTGAGGCCCACTGATATCTGAGCGCTATGTGACAGGCTCGATGGCACAGCTGCCTGTGACAAAAGTGACGAGAGGATAATGGAGATTTTGAATCTCTGCGCACACTTTTGGACACTGGACACTTGTGGATTGTGTGAGGCCCACTGATATCTGAGCGCTATGTGACAGGCTCGATGGCACAGCTGTGACAAAAGTGACTAGAGGATAAGGGAGATTGGATTGCTTTTAAAAAAGCAGTTTGCGGAGCAGTGGGTAAACAGCAGTGCCAGCGTGTCAGGAAGCCTTAAAAGGCAGCCCAACAACCAACACCACTGATACACCACTATATAGCCTCCCCTTGCACTGCACACACAGTGACTTGTGTGTTGTGCAGGCCAAATCGCTAGCAGCAGAAGCAGTTTTTTTGTCTTCTTCCCTGCCTAACGCTCTCCCTACAGAATCAGCAGCAACCTCTCCCTATACTAAGATCGGCAGAAGTAAGATGGCGGTCGGCGTGCACGCCCTTTTATACCCCCTGTGACGCCCACCAAAGCAAGCCAATCACTTGCATGCCCTTCTGAAAGATGGTGGTGACCCGTGCCTAGGTCATCACGTTGCCCACAGTGTCCGTGGATCCTGATTGGCTGAAAAAGAGCGCAAAACAAACTTTTGAAACGCGACTTTGGCGCGTAAGTCGCCGACCTCGTGGCCGACCTCATCCTAGGGTCGGGTTTCGTTTCATGAAACCCGACTTTGCCAAAAGTCGGCGACTTTTGAATTTTTTCGACCCGTTTCGCTCAACTCTAGTCAGGACGTAGCAAAAAGGTCGGGAAGCCCGAGATAGCGGTGAAGTACAAACAGAGAAGACAGTTAGAATACCAAGCCGAAGGTCAGAGCCAGAAACAGAGAACAAGCACTAAGTCACAAGACAATGCACAGAAAGAGAAAACAGACTGGGTCATACATGAGAAAGCAATCAGACTAAACAGTATGCAAGCACACCAGCGGGTCAGACGTACAGCCAAGACAGATGTATCACTGACAAGGATCAGATGAAGGCGGGTAAATATAGACCTCCCCAAACCAAAAGGAGGCCATACAAAATTAACCCTGAGATGACAAGGAAGGAACCCTATCCACAACCATGACACAAACCCTTTCCACTTCCTGCTTACTTACTCAAACCTAAAAATATTTCCCGGATAAGCAAATTCCTCAACCGTGATTTTGCAAATACACTACTAGTTCATGCCCACATCATCACTCACTATGCCTACTGCAACCTCTTGCTCTGTGGCCTCCATTCTAATACACTTGCACCCATCCAATCTATCCTAAACTCTGCTGCTCAAGTAATACACCTGTCACACTGCTATTCCCCAGCTTCTCCCCTCTGTCAATCCCTGCACTGGCTCCCCATTGTACAGAGACTACTATTCAAAACTCTAACTTTGGCGTAAAAAGCCATCCACAACCTGTCTGCTCCATTCATAGTCTGCCAGTAATTACTTGCACACATCCTCCGATCGTTACAAGATCTCCTTGTCTTCTCCCCTCATCTCCTCTTCCCACAATCGCATACATTTCCCCTGCGTATCATCCTACTCTGGAACGGTGTACCCCAACATATGATACTCTCGCCTACCATTGGAACCTTCAAAATAAACCTGAAGAACCACCTCTTCTGACAAGCCTACAACCTGCAGTAACCATCGCTCCACCATATTGCTGTGCGACCATCTCTACCCTCAGCTATTGTAATAATAAATAATAATAATACCTCTGTGCAGATGCGAAAGAAAGGGAGACGAGTAGACCATACAGTAACAGAAGTTTTCAAAAAAATTAGCAATTTTACTATTTCTGCTCATAGGCAATTGATGACACTTTAGTGGTGTGTTGAAATAATTTGGGGAAATTTTTGCACTTTGAGTTGGGTCTCCTTCATGTGTTTTGCATGGATTTGTCAGGCCTCTCAGACCACCAGGCTTACATCTGTAAACTCATCCAATGCTGGTCTAAGCCCTGTCCCAGGCATCCATGCTGAGCAAGTATACTATTTTGTACTCTGGTTCAATTTATGCCACTTTTCCTGGTTTCTGCCTCTAATTTGAACTGTTTTGGTGGCTTTTTGGCCCCCCTGAAGGTGTTGTTGGCTGTTTGCCGAATCCGAACTGAACCTTGAAAGGTTCACTCATCTCTAAACATTATGAGTCTCATAAAAGAAAAGCAAATTTCTTTTTCCTAAATTTAAGATTTTTTTTATCACTTTCCAGTGCATTAAATAATGAAATCAATGAAAAGTACAACTCATTCCACAATAAACAAGCCCTCATACGGTCATGTGGACGGAAAAGTAAACTACTTATGGCTCTTGAAAGAAGGGGAGGAAAAACCAAAAGGAAAGAAATGAAAATAGCCCGGTCATTAAGGGGTTTAGAATGTATGCAGCAGCGTTGAATTAGTGGAAAAAACAAGATCACATGAGATCTCAGTCTTTCACCACGAGAGCAGCCACATTGAGTTGTGAGATCCCAGTCTGCATGCCGGAATTCCACAACACAGAAATTTTGGCCCAACTTTGCTATAAAGTCAGGAACTTTTGGGGTACATTACAGCTGCTTCAGAGAGTTTTTTTTACTGGATTACTTTTAGAAAATTCTCCAGACTAGGGCTGCCTACTGTGATATGTATTCTTCACCCTTAGACTTAACCATCCTAAAGAAATAGTCACTGAATTTTCATCATTAAAGAGATGTGAGACATATTGGAGATAAAATGCCTTCAGAAATCAAGAATTAAGGAATCAAGATGTCCAATTCTCCACACTGACACTTCCTTCACTACTCTACTAAATGGGTGAGATCATTCTGCTTTAATTTGCTTTGCGGCTGAGGCACCTGGCAGTCGTGCGACCATGAACAGTCAGGCCATGTGCACATGATGCAGATATCCAGCGGATCCGCAGCTGATTTTACCGCGCAGAAACGCTGCATATCCGCATTGTGATGTACAGTAGCATGTAAGTCAATAGAAAAAAAAAAACGCTGTGCAGACGTTGCGGATTTTTCCGCACGATTTTCTTGTGGTTCAAAATATGCAGCATGTCAATTCTTTTGTGCGGTTTTCCACCTGCTCCATTCTCCAAATCCGCAGGGGGAAATCCGCAGAGGAAAACCGCACAAAAACTGCAAGAAAACAGGAAGAAATCCGCAGGAAAAATGCAGGGGAAGAGTCTTGAGGAGATCATTTGCATATTCCCAGTGCCTTCTGGGATAAGTGAAGAGTCTCAGCGAGCTCAACGATCACTGGGTTTTGGCCGTTGCAGCTGAAAAGAGGAAATCGGAAAACCAGGGGAAGAGTCTTGAGGAGATCATTTGCATATTCCCAGTGCCTTCTGGGATAAGTGAAGAGTCTCCGCGAGCTCAACGATCACTGGGTTTTGGCCGTTGCAGCTGAAAAGAGGAAATCGGAAAACCAGGGGAAGAGTCTTGAGGAGATCATTTGCATATTCCCAGTGCCTTCTGGGATAAGTGAAGAGTCTCCGCGAGCTCAACAATCACTGGGTTTTGGCCGTTGCAGCTGAAAAGAGGAAATCGAAAAACCAGGGGAAGAGTCTTGAGGAGATCATTTGCATCATTTTGGCTCATCTTTCATCGTTTTTAAGAAATCTCAAGATGGAAGAGGCCAGGAGCCATTTGGTGAGCTGCATTTCTTGCTACATGTTCACAGATTTACCAGTGGAAAAGCCAAACTTCACATGCCACAAATGCAAGCTTGTGTCCCTGTTGGAGGAAAAGTTGCAAAATCTCGAAGAGAGGTTAGCTACGTTGAAGATCATTAAGGAAGGTGAAAAGTTCTTGGACAGAGCAGAATTATCTCTTCATGTTACAGATCCTTTTGGATAAATTATTGGGCTTATTGTGCGCTGCTGAGCCAAAGATAAAGTCACCACATGAAATACTTTTTAACTCTTAATTCCCAACGCGTTTCAAAGTGGAATATCACTTCTTCTTCAGGGGATGACATGTCATCCCCTGAAGAAGAAGTGATATTCCACTTTGAAACGCGTTGGGAATAAAGAGTTAAAAAGTATTTCATGTGGTGACTTTATCTTTGGCTCAGCAGCGCACAATAAGCCCAATAATTTATCCAAAAGGATCTTTATCTGTGGTCACGGACGTGAACCTCGGGCGTGCAGCAGACTGACATTGATCTACATGCTTTAAACTATCTTGGAAAAGGTGAGTAGATTCTCTGAATTTATTTCATCTGTTACCCAGATAAGACCCTATTGCGCTCTTTCTCTCCTCAGTTTTATCTCTTCATGTTACAGAAAGAGAAGAAATTCAAAGTGCACCTGAAGAAACAGAGGAATGGAGACATGTGACCCAGAGAAGCAGGAGGATCAGGAGGCAGTCAGCACCCATACTGCTCAGAAACCAGTACCAGGCTCTCACGCAGGAAAACGATGAAGAAATACATCAGGATAAGACTTTGATAACAAACAGCAACCTTGTACGCCTTCAGAGTCCTCCTGGATGGAGAAAGAAAAATGTTGTGAAGAAGAAACGGAGAGTGGTGGTCATGGGGGATTCCCTGTTGAGAGGAACAGAGGCCGCTATCTGCAGACCGGATATAACTTCAAGAGAAATGTGCTGTCTTCCAGGTGCAAAAATTAAAGATGTGTCTGACAGGATATCAGGACTCTTCAGACCTACAGATGTCTACCCATTCCTGCTACTACATGTGGGGACAAATGACACCGCAAGAAACGAACTGGAAACCATCTGCAGAGACTTTGAAGACTTAGGCAAGAAAGTGAAAGAACTGGGAGCGCAGGTGGTCTTCTCTTCCATCCTCCCAGTGGATGGCCATGGAACAAGGAGGTGGAATAAGATTCTGCAGGTGAACAACTGGCTACGTCGATGGTGTCGTCAGCAACGATTTGGATTTCTGGATCACGGAGTGAACTACTTATACGATGGACTACTTGCTAGAGATGTGGTGCACCTTACGAAGACTGGAAAGCATGTATTTGGAAGTTGCCTTGCTACACTTGTAAGGAGAGCTTTAAACTAGAACAACATGGGAAGGGAAGCAAAAGACCAGAAAAAGCCTTACACCTGACAAATGCTATTGAGAACTCTGCTATTAGAAGTGGAAAGGAAGAACAAAGACGAAAGAATCTAATTAATAAAAATATTGGAGAAAGAGAAACCAATCACAAACTAAAATGTTTCTATACTAATGCACAAAGCATGGGCAACAAACAAGGAGAATTGGAACTACTAACACAGGAAAAGAAATATGATGTCATTGGAATCACTGAAACTTGGTGGGACAATACACATGATTGGAATACAAGACTAGAAGGATACAACTTATTTGCAAGAAACAGACTTGATAAACGAGGAGGGGGTGTCGCATTGTATGTTAGAAACGCGTATATCTGCACAGAGATTGAAGCTTCAGAGACTGGGAGCTCTGTGGAAACTGTTTGGGTAAGAATACAAGGACAGAACAATGGAAAGGACACCATTATAGGCATTTACTACAGGCCGCCTGTACAAGCTGAAGATATGGATGAACTCTTTATGCATCAAATGGCCAAGTTCTCCAAAAAATATGACATAGTTGTCATGGGAGATTTCAACTATCCAGACATTTGTTGGGAATCTCTCTCAGGCAAAACTAACAGGTCAAGGAAATTCTTATCCTCTCTTGCTGACAACTTTATCTTCCAAAAGGTAAGGGAGAAAACAAGGGGAACTGCTACCTTGGATCTAATCCTTATAAGCAGGGAGGAAATGGTTGAGGAGGTAAAAGTGGCTGGGACCCTAGGAGGTAGCGACCATGCTATTTTAGAATTTTGGATAACTAGAGGTGGAAGACCTGTGAAGACTCAGACGTCAAGGTTAGATTTCAGAAAGGCAGATTTTAAGGGATTCAGAAAGAGAATTGGAGGGATCCAATGGCTGGATATCCTTAAAGACAAAAATGTCCAGGAAGGATGGGAAATCTTGAAAAATGAAATTCTCAAAGCACAGTTGTTAACAATTCCGAAAAGAGGGAAGAATAGGAAGCATTTAAGGAAACCAGGATGGATGAACACAGAACTTAAGCACATGCTAAAAAGGAAGAAAAAAATGTTTATAAAATGGAAAGAGGGAGGCATATCTAAAGAAGAATATAATGCTGTCTGCAGAACCTGCAGGGCACAAATCAGATTACTAAAGCTGAAAATGAATTGAGGCTTGCAAGAGATGTCAAAAGCAATAATAAAGGATTTTGGGGATATGTCAAAAGTAAAAGAAAAGTCAAAGATGCTATAGGATTTTTACAGGATGAAAATGATGAAATGGTAAGACAGGATGTTGAGAAGGCTGAACTTTTAAATTCCTATTTTGCATCTGTTTTCTCTCAGAAAGGAAATGTAACATCAACTGTTATTCACTGTCCTATTAAGGGAATAGAAGAATCCAGGATATCTATAAACAGAAAGATAGTGAGGAAACACTTAGCTAACCTAAATGAATTCAAGTCTCCAGGTCCAGATGAATTACACCCCAGAGTACTAAAGGAGATAGCAGAAGAAATTTTTGAACCCCTCTCCATAATCTTTGAAAATTCTTGGAGAACAGGAGAAGTGCCAGAAGACTGGAGAAGAGCAAATGTTTTTCCTATCTTCAAAAAGGGGAAGAAGGTGGACCCAGGCAACTATAGGCCAGTGAGTCTGACTTCTATACCAGGAAAGATCTTTGAACAAATTATTAAACAACATGTATGTCAATACCTGGATAAGAATGAAGTGATTAAATAGAGTCAGCATGGGTTTGTAACTAATAAGTCATGTCAGACTAACTTAATTTCCTTCTATGACGGTATCACTGATTGGGTGGATCAAGGAAATGCTGTAGATATAGTATATCTTGACTTCAGCAAAGCATTTGACAAAGTCTCTCATACAATCCTTATTGAAAAAATGACTAAGTATGGAATGGACAAGGCAACTGTTAGGTGGATTCATAACTGGCTTAGTGATCAGACCCAAAGAGTGGTCGTAAATGGCTGCACATCCAGTTGGAAGAATGTCTCAAGTGGGGTACCACAGGGCTCTGTCCTGGGCCCTGTATTGTTCAACATCTTTATCAACGATTTAGATGAAGGAATTGAGGGTAAACTGATTAAATTTGCTGATGACACAAAGCTAGGAGGGATAGCTAATACTAGAGAAGAGAGAGAGAGGATTCAAAAAGATTTAAATAAACTGGAGAAGTGGGCAGCAACTAACAGAATGGTTTTTAACAGGGAGAAATGCAAAGTACTACATCTGGGCAATAAAAATGAAAAAAGCATATATAGAATGGGAGGAATAGGGCTAAGTGACAGCACATGTGAAAAAGACTTGGGTATACTAATAGATCACAGACTGAATATGAGTCAACAGTGTGATGCAGCAGCAAAAAAGGCAAATGCAATTCTAGGATGTATTAACAGAAACATACAGTCTAGATCACGTGAAGTCATTATTTCCCTCTACTCCTCTTTGGTCAGACCTCATCTGGAATATTGTGTCCAGTTTTGGGCACCACATTTTAAAAAAGACATCAACAAACTGGAGCAAGTTCAGAAAAGAGCGACCAGAATGGTGACCGGTCTGCAAACCCTGTCTTATGAGGAAAGGTTGCAGGATTTGGGAATGTTTAGTTTGCAAAAGAGAAGACTGAGAGGAGACTTAATAGCTGTCTACAAATATCTAAAGGGCTGTCACATTGTAGAAGGATCAACTTTATTCTCATTTGCACAAGGAAAGACTAGAAGCAATGGGATGAAACTGAATGGGAGGAGACACAGATTAGATATTAGAAAAAACTTTTTGACAGTTAGAGTGATCAATGAGTGGAACAGGCTGCCACGAGAAGTGGTGAGTTCTCCTTCAATGGAAGTCTTCAAACAGAGGCTGGACAGACATCTGACTGGGATGATTTAGGGAATCCTGCTTTGAGCAGGGGGTTGGGCCAGATGGCCCAGGAGGTCCCTTCCAACTCTACAATTCTATGATTCTATGACCTGCGGACTTCTTCAATTCTGCACGGAAAAATCCGCAGGGCCAAAAAGTACGTCTGCACTTAGCCTCAGACAGTAGGCGACCAGCCCAGAGGGCATCTGCCACTCGGCTCCTTGGCTCAACTACATTTTCTGACTGTCATGAGCTTCATCTTTATGCTAGCGACAGTCCAAAAGTCCCGGCTTTGACCAAGCTCGGGAAACCTTGCGCATGCACTGGGTCATCTTGAGCTTAGTGGCGTCCAGAAGTCCAGACCTAGAGAGTGTGTTGTAAGGTCATGACACGCGTCGTGACATCATGTTGCTGAGGGAAGGCCCAGCTGAGAATGCGCAAACTAGGCTCGGAACATCAGTGTGTGTGCGTCCATTGTAAAGGTGCAGCGACATTGTGCAACAAATAGACTCAAGATGACCCTGCCCACTTGTTGTGTCGTCCAAAAGGGAGTTTCGACCAGAAGTCCTGGTTTAGCATGAAGATGCAGAGGGCGCCAATGGTGACAAGATACGTTCCGGACTCAATAGTGGAAAACAAACAGAAGAGGTATCCGGAAAGGAGGGATGTGAAGTAATTGTTTTATCTTTTTTTTTAACCTTTTGCTGTCCAGTCACCACTTTGCTGAATTCGTGCAGACCATAGTACAAAAATCCACATTCAGAAGAAAATGTTTTTTTGTTTTTTTTAAGATTCAAGTAAAATTTAATTCCAATTAAATAAGTTCGCCGGTCTCTAATTTATCATGAAAGAAGAAGTTAAGATTGTATTGATACCTCACCAGTGATTTTATAAATGATTGACACTAAAAGAGTTTACAAATCTTTACTGAAGAAAATACAAATTTACAAGTAAAGAAATTAAAGAAAAATTTGTAATGATGAGAATTTCAAGAAAGGATCATCCAGGATAATGTATTGTCTTGTTAGAATACATTTCCTTATTTCTTATCATCAGTCTTCATTACTTTCATGTTCAGGAATCTTTAATCCCTTAAAACAGAAGAAAAAAAATATAATTCACTCAATGTAAAAATAAGAAAGATTTTATAAAATGAGAAGAGTGGTAACAACATTCAGATTTGTGCACAATAATAGATATTGATAAAAACAACCTAAAAGCAATAAAATAAGTCAGAAATATCTGAGCTCTGAACACTTTATGTGAATAGAATAGAAGTATGGTGACAAGAAGACGTGTAAAAATTAGGCTGCTGAGGTCATCGTCTTCCCCAGTCCGCAATGTCCCAATGGGACCCAGCGGCCTCTAGGCAACATAAAATGACACCAGTGTTCTAAATGTCACATAGAATGAGGGGGCTTTGTTAGAGTTTGAGTTAAATGAGGGGATGTTAACCCGGAGAATAAAGTGGACAGATTGGTCCTACAGCACAATTCAGAGGCTGGAGAGAGCACTGCATCCTATCATGTAGAACAGTGCAGAGGGGCAGTAAGTTCAATACAATAAGTTTGTGATAAAAGTCACTGCTCTAAAAAAGAATGGAAAACGTAAATCACACATCAGACCTTGTTAAATGAAAGATTAAAGTCGAAAATCTTTCCAGATATAACTTGTGTAATTTATTATCAGAGGTCAATAAAAAACAGGAATTGAATTCATCGAATCATCGAAATCATCCAATTTACGAGAATTTCATCAAGGCAATTTATCATGTGTAGTGTGTATGGCAACCACATGGCTATCTGAATGTTAGGATCTTTGATGGCATCCTGGAGGACCTCCTCTGAGATCTGGATTAGGACCTCAGAGGTTCTTGATCTGTGGTGTTAAATAATAATGTTCGATGTACAGATACATAAAGTCCCAGAGGTTCCCAATTCGATTCATGTTTGGGAAATCTGATCACCAGTAAATGGCATCAATGCTTTCATCATCCCAGGTCTGCCCACACACTGTGGCCACATGAGGCTGGGCATTTTCCTGACCCAGGAGGACCCGGACCAATGCACCAGTGTAAGTTTTGACAATGGTTCTGTTGATTTGATTGCATTTATCAAAGTACTGTTGGCCACAAGATGGAAGTTTATGCGACTCTCCAAGAATATGGCCAGTGTCATATATTTTCTCCTTGCTCTTGAGACTGTCTGAGTCAGACAGCCTTCTTGTAATGTGTGATGCCATTTAAGGTTGTATCATTCTGGTGGAGATGGACTGGAAACTTGAGCACCAGTCAATGGCATCAATGCTGTCATCATCCTGGAACTGTCTACATACTTTGACCACATGAGGCCAGGCAGTGTCCTGAACCTTTAGTTTAAGGTGTGGCAATGGCTCTGTGGAGTTGATTACGGTACATTTGTAAAGGTACCATCGGCACTGACAAGGAAGTTTGTGTGACCCTCCATCAAACCGGTGTTCCTGGATGATATTGCAGGCTGCATTTATGTTCACCGCAGCATCTTCAGAGGCTTTTACATCTCTCACATGTGCTCAGAAGGAATATGATTTTTTTGTAGTGCTCTTCCTGCTCCTCATTGCACACAGAAGCAGATATTGGTTCTTCCACTGGGTTGATGGCTTTTTACGACACTGTCCCACTCTCATGTTGCGACCTGTATCCCGTATCCTATATTTTCTCTATTCTCTTGAAACTGTCGGACTCAAGTCTGTGAGTGGCAAAATTAAGGATTAGTAGGTAGGTTTGAAGACTGAATTAAAGTCTAGTGTTTTCAATCAATGGGATGACAATCAAATGTGAGTGGGCGACCTGTTTTATTTAAACAACTAGAGAAATTCACAAGATTCTTTTGTGGAATTGTATCAGGGCTGGTTAGAAAATCATCTCTAAGGATATTGGACTCCAGCAATCCACAGTCAGAGGAAATTAAAAAGGTTGATCAATAAATAAAATGCCCTTTCTAAATATCTATATTTAAGCCTAAAGACTTATGTAATTTGAATTACTATTAAAATTGCAAGCAATTCTCTTTATACATCTGAAACTTCTATCTACAGCATTTTTTTTCTTTAATGTCAAGTCGATGTGCCAGACTCATCAACAATTACCGGAAACGTTTAGATTCAGTTATTGCTGCGCAAGGAGTCACATCAGACACTGAGAGCAAAGGTTCACATACTTTTACCACTCATAGATGCATAGTTATTTGATATTGGATCATTTTCCTCATTTTAAAAAGTATCTACAATTATTGGCTCATTTGTTTGATTTTGTTCTCTTTTTATAATTTTAGAATCTGATGTAATTTTGGGACAAATTTGTGCAGAAAAATAAAAATTTTTGAAGGGTCCACAATCTTTCAAGCACCACTGTAAGCGTTAAAGCATTCCCTCTATACTGTGATGTAATGTATACTGCTCAAAGAAATAAAGGGAACACAAACAGCCTGTTGCAACTGGAATAGTGTTCCCTTTTTTTTGGAGCAGTATATATAAAGTGCTGTGGGTTGTTCCATCATATCAATACTTAGTATAATAATATTAGCACCTGGCACTTGATTTTCAGGTACAGAAGAATTCCTGCGGTGAGTACGGTGAAGACAACTGTGACGATTACTATGAAGATGTTATCAATTCGAAGATTATTTCCTAGAATCCAATAAAAAGAGTTATTTATTTATTGTGATGAACGAGTTTGTGGATATCTGACTTTTTTTTTTACTGATTTCACTCTAAAAGTAGTATAAGGGTTGCAACACTGTTGAAAAAATGATTATGTTCCTGCTCTGACGCCTGCAGCAGTCAGACACAAATATGGTGCAGAACGGTGGAGGAGAGGAGGAACTGTGCAGCAGGGAACAATGCCTGAACCATGTCTAGGTTAGCAAATGGTTGTAACTAAATGAGCAAATCCTTGAAAATTTGAATTCAGCAGATTCTATCAAAATGGGACAGGAAATTTGCAAAAATTGTATTTTATGGAAATTGAATAGCCATTAAAAACTGCCGTTTGTTAGGCTCCGGGGTCTCCAGACTGCAAAGCATAATAAAGAGATAATCTGGGAAGGGGTTAAAAAAAATAAAAATGCATTCTCCCCTAGTTCCTCACCTTCCTTACCATTCCTCCACTGGTTTTCTATGCCCCCTAGTGGGGCAGTGCACATCATGATTTTAGAAAGGGCATCTTCAGCAGCAGCAGAGACGAGGTCGTCGCCAAGGCAGAACGGGGAACTCGAAATCCAGTAAAGGACTGGACAGAAGCTGCAGCAGATAGAACAGGTATTAGGATGGCGGAGTATGAACTTTTACAGTTTTTTAACCTCTTTCTGGCCCAACAAAATGGCGGCCAACTCTTCACTATTTTGTTAGAATCATGCAAATTTAATGCCCAACAAATAATGAATTTTTTGGAAATTGTAAATGATTTGGATTTGTTTAGAATCAACTCACTCATTCTTAGTAGTGAGTAGCACTTGATTTTATGAAGCACTCATTTGGGCTAAGTAAGGGCCTCAGAAGTTTGTTTAAAGCTCCATCTTGAGCTGCAGCCAATCCACCCATCCTACATATGAGTACCACCATTAGAAGAATTGCCACAGCCGAAGGGAGAATTGCGGTTTATTCTGACTGTACATCTACTAGATAAGAAGTTGGATGCCCAAGAGTCAGAAAAAGTCATTAGAGACAGGTGGAGACTGATGCCTGAGTGTGAAGAACTGTCATGCAGCATCTGTGCTGACTAGATCACAAGTGTGCACACAAACCACAAGGAAGGTTGCTTGTTGCCTAAATAATTAATTTGTCAAAAAAGAGATTGTACTTTCAGTATATTTCATGTCTTATAAGAGTCAAAGGCTTCTTTCTCCACTTTGGAGCCACTTCTTATACCCCCCATGTCTCCTTAACTCCTAAACTCCCAATCCACACAGAATAAACAGCTCATGTTTATCTTGCTCAATCCAAGACAAGCAAGATGGACTGCCAGCTCAGTGAAATGTCATGGGAGATATACTAATATACTGTATGGATGGAGAAGAGAGGAGCAGGGTAAGAAAAAAGACAGAGACACAGAAAGATTGAGTTGAGCTTTCTAACAAGTCTTTTACCTCTGCATTTACATCTATAGTATTAGTACAGTTAAATAATCTTCTCCATACCTCTGCTGCTTCTCTCTATGTGCTAACTAAGGAATGAAGAGCAAGAATTTATCTCTGTGTGATGCAAAGTGATATCATGGTCAGAAATAGTGTTATTATTACACATGCATAACAACTTATTCTGAAAACTTACTCAAAAGTACAGTTCCTCTTTAACTTCACTCCTCATATTAGGATAAAAATCCCAAAGAAGTAGCTTATTTTTCTTTCCTGTAATATTTTTGCTTTGATGTAAAAGTGTAAAATGTGGAGGTTCACTATCATCCACACACACATATACATGTACTTACCACTCAGTGTAATGTCGGATTTCTGTGGAATTACAAATGTTGGATGAGACACAGCGCAAGTCACCGACGTCCTGGACACTCTCCTTATACTGATGGTGCTGATCACTGACCACGTCCAGTCCGGATTTTCCAGTTTTGTAATGTTTATATCATCTGCATTTGGGATCCAGGAGATTTGTGCAGGTGGATTCCCACCGATGGCTCCACATTCTGGAGATCCATCACTGCTTAATTTTAGGTAAGTAGACGGCTGAACTGGAAAAAGGATGAAAGGCTCTTTTATTAAGCTGTTAGAGACTATATGTCACTAGAGATTAGCAATTTTGCCTTTTTTCGGGTCGAGTCGAGTTTCATGAAACCCGACTTTCTCAACAGTCGGGTCGAACGAAATCGGCCGATTATCGTGAAAAGTCGAAGGCCGACTGAAACACGAAACCCAATGCAAGTCAATGGGGAACCAAGGTCGGCAGGGAATGGAGGACAGGAAACACACCTATAGTGCCCATTTTAATGCCAAAAACATCAATTCTTATTACTTAAGCTTGTCAACCTTAATTTACTTTATAATAATAGTTATGCATTGAAAACATGGGGTTATTAGGCTACAGTTGTGGGGGGAAGGTAGGTCTGGCTCCAGATTTTCGTGGGCCCAGGGCCAAAGAGTGTCACTGGGCTCTTTTAACACATGCCACAATTCATGATCCTCTGATACGGCAGAGAAATAGCGGTATAGTACAATGAAAAATACTTCACTTCTTACATCTCATGACTGATATCCATTTTAAATTCTCCAATAGCTCCAAAAATGGACAGTATATTACTCCATACAGTATTATGGCCACCGCATAGTGCGCTATACAGAGTAATGAGGCCCATATATTTCTCCATACAGAATCATTGGTCCCATATAATGTTTGAAACAGTATATGATGAGCTCCACATAATGCTACAGTATATGTTGGTCCCCATGGATGAAGCTCCACTGTGTTATGGGCCCAAATAATGCTCCATATATAATGGGCCCCATTTCTAAAGCTCCAGTGCATAATGGGCCCTGTAAATGCTGCTCCAGTGTCTGATGTCCACCCTTGGAATGCTCCAGTGTATGGTGGGCCTCATATATCATTCTCCAGAGTATAGTGCTCCCCAAAAATAGCTGTCCCAACATTGAAAACAATTAAATAAGTCTCCTCGCTAAGGAATCCCTGTACTAGTCTGGACTCCTCGTCGTCCCCATCTTCCATCTCACTGCACTTGGACTGTTTAGGCAGAGGGCATACAGACGTGATGTCATCGCGCTCTCTGACCAGAATGTCACTGTCAGGAAACGCGGAAGACGTCACGGCGGTGGAGCAGGGAGAGGTAAGTATTTCAACTTTGCAAGTGCTGTGATTCTGAGCAAGCAGGGGGGGCCCACTCGTTGGCGACTGCACTTGCACAGGGTCCCTCATAGTACGGCGGTGTGTCTGACGGCGGGTGGGCCCTCCCGGGTGGGCCCTCCCATCGGCAGAGACACTTTTGCTTACTATGAGGGGCCCTGTGCCAGTGCCGTCACCCATGAGTATGCCCCCCACCTGCTCAAGGAACCTGCACTTTCATCTGCACCTTCCTCTTTGTCACCGTGTAAGGTGGTATAGTATGCGGGAAGGGGAACCTGAGTTTCATCAGGGTCAGATTCTGGCTGTGTAGAGTGCGAGGGGAATGTAGTGGTCTGGGTCAATGTACCAGCAGAATCATCCAGCAGTGGCTGGGCATCAGTGCACTTGTAGCGCCCCCAGGAGTACGGTCGCCACAGTGGCATTACCTTCCTCCTAGGGAGTGTGATGTCATGCTTGGGAGCAACAAAGGATCTCTCTAGCAGTTAAACCAACACACAACACAGTTCCCACTCCAGGCCAGCAGGGAGACCTCTGAATCTGACTGCTGAGGAGCTGCTCTCTGTGGTCGGGAGGAGGTACGTTAGGGCAGTCTGTGAAGAGAAGGGGAAGTGTGTGGTTGTGAAAAGGGAAGCTGGAGGATGAGCAGAGTTAAGGTTCACTCCTAGCTGGAGCGCATGGTCCGGATTCTGGTCTCCGAGATTGTAGCAGCAAGGTGTGTGAGCCAGAAGGAAAAGGCTATGGCTGCCTGCCATACGAGAAAGTTCCAAAAGAGAGTCAACAGGGGGAACTTCAGTGAACTCAGTACTGCGAGTACCTCAGATAAGGGCTAGAACGGAGGCCACACTACCTATCTGCAGAGAGAGAATTCCAAATTTGCTTCAAGGCTGACCAACTCCTTCACCATCTGTACTCTGGGTCCTGGACGGCACTTACCAAGTACAGGTAAAGGAACTGCACGACTGTGTCTGTCATCTTTCTCCTGCGCCTGGCGCACGGCTCTGCTACATCCTGCACTGCACACCATCTACCAACTCTTTCATCTGCCCTGCAACTACGGCCCTACCTGTGCAGGGCTTCTACATCTTATCTGCACAACATCTGTCCAAGAGAAGCGACACTGCAGCGTGGGTCAATCTGATCAGAAACCACCGGTGGCGTCACGTATCATTCACCTATAAACGTTATTCACCCCTTTGCATGGACGCCCAGGGCCACGGAATGGGTCACCACCACCAACGTGACACATCCCTCTGAGACACCGGCCCGGTACCTGATTAACCCCACTGCCCTGGCTGGCCACCCACACTCCATGTCAGATTCATCTTGGACTGGGGAATTCACGATTTGACTTGATTACCCAGGCATGGTATGATAGAAAGAGCTACATGGACTAATGTGGAGTGTGGCCTGCTGCATCATTCACTTTTGGTGGGGGTGAAGGACACAAGGAAAGGGGTTCTTCCTGACCAGGAGCCAGCACTTGACGACTCAGTGCTCGCATTTTTTGAAACTTCAGAAGAGGAGGGCATATTTGCTGGAGTCTCTTTCAGCAATGTAAGCCAAAACCAGTTCCTGATGCTCCGGCTTTAAAAGCGGTTAAGCTACTCCCAGGATAGGTAGCCTTCCAGGTGTTCTGGAGCCAGATCATGACGCAGGCTCAACACCTCCTGCCTTAGCTGCTATTGTGCTTTTGCCACAACCAGCAGATGCACCACCACCATCAGCACCAGCTTGCCCCCCCACGCCTCATCCGCGGCCTCTTCCACCAAACTTCAAAATGTTGCAGAAAATGAACCCAAAATAACATCAGATATATGGTGCTGTATCAGAAGCGTACAGCTCTATACAGTCAAAGGATGATTGTCAATCTCCCTATATATACCATCAGTCACACAGAGACACTCACAGGCTCAGTATGGATTAGACAAGAATATAAAAAGTAGAAAAAGTGTACAGTATCATCAGATAGCAGGTATATATAGTATAGTTTAAACATTCTAAATCTCCGTAGATATTTCAGGAGGCAGACACAGACGCTCTCAGGCTCAGTATAGATTGCAACACAATATAAAAAGCCGTAAAACGGTAATGGATCTGAAGAGTACAGCTGTACACAGTGTAGGGGTCACTGTTGTCAATCTCAGTATTTATTTCCACAGTCAGAAAATAACTCTCACTTGGTCAGTTTGGATTAGACCAGAATATAAAAAGCAGTAAATGAGTAATGTATCACAAGCGTAGAGCTGTATACACTAGTGTTGGTGTAATTTTTAAATGTACATCTAAATTGCAGGAGTAACCCATAGACACTCACACGCTCAGGATGGATCACACCACAATTAGTGTTGAGCATTCCGATACCGCAAGTATCGGGTATCGGCCGATACTTCCTGTATCGGAATTCCGATACCGACTTCCGATATTTTTTCAATATCGGAATTCGGCATCGGAATCGGAAGTTCAGTTGATTGACGGCCTGACGTCATCATGATGCGCGGTGTGTGCGCATCATGATGCGCCGTCATTTCGGGCCTTCCGGGGGTCTCTGCCGGCCTGCCGGGGGGGCTGTGCCGGCCTGCCGGGGGGCTGTGTGGACTGCCCGGGGTCTGTACCGGCCTGCCGGGGGGCTGTGCCGGCCTGCCGGTGGTCTGTGCACCCTGTGGGGGTCTGTACCGGCCTGCCGGGGGGCTGTGCCGGCCTGCCGGGGGGCTGTGCTGATGTCCGGGGGTCTGTGCAAGCATCGTCCGATGGGACTACAAGTCCCATCGGGCGATGCCTGCTACCATGACAGTGATTGACACATTAGCCAATGATGGGACAGTAGTAGTCCCATCATCCGGCTAATGTGTTAAATGTAAAAAAAAAAAAAAAAAAAAAAAAATTACATGCTACATACATACAACATGCATACTACATACATGCTACATTCATACTACATACTACATACATGCTACATTCATACTACATAAATACTACATGCAACATACATACTACATATATACTACATGCATGCTACATACATACTGCATGCTACATACATACCACATATATACTACATACATACTACATGCATGCTACATGCTACATACATAACACATATATACTACATGCATGCTACATACATACTACATACATACTACATATATACTACATGCATGCTACATACATACTGCATGCTACATGCATGCTACATACATACTACATACATACTACATATATACTACATGCATGCTACATACATACTACATGCTACATACATACTACATATATACTACATGCATGCTACATACATACTGCATGCTACATACATACTACATATATACTACATGCATGCTACATACTACATGCTACATACATACTACATATATACTACATGCATGCTACATACATACTACATGCATGCTACATACATACTACATGCTACATACATACCACATATATACTACATACATACAATACATTCATACAATACATACATAGACATACAGTACATATAACATAGAGTAACATACTTACCAATACTTGTCACATTGTTCCCCGAAGCCATTGTCTTTTCCGGGATAAATATTAACATAACAAACCACAAAAATACTCACCCACGATCCGAAGCAGTCCACGAGTGTGTCCCACGACGATCTTGGGTAGAGAACTGCAGCATCAGATGATGCTGCCGTTCTCTATGGGCTGCAGGAATCCAATGACGGAAGGTAGGTATCCTTCCGCACTGTATTCCTCCGCCACTTAAAAAAAAAAGTCCCTAGTCTCACTTTATGCCATTGCTGTGTGGGAAATTCCCACACAGCAATGGCATAAAGTGAGACTAGGGACTTTTTTTTTTAAGTGGCGGAGGAATACAGTGCGGAAGGATACCTACCTTCCGTCATTGGATTCCTGCAGCCCGTAGAGAACGGCAGCATCATCTGATGCTGCAGTTCTCTACCCAAGATCGTCGTGGGACACACTCGTGGACTGCTTCGGATCGTGGGTGAGTATTTTTGTGGTTTGTTATGTTAATATTTATCCCGGAAAAGACAATGGCTTCGGGGAACAATGTGACAAGTATTGGTAAGTATGTTACTCTATGTTATATGTACTGTATGTCTATGTATGTATTGTATGAATGTATTGTATGTATGTAGTATATATGTGGTATGTATGTAGCATGTAGTATGTATGTAGCATGCATGTAGTATGTATGTAGCATGCATGTAGTATATATGTAGTATGTATGTAGCATGTAGTATGTAGCATGCATGTAGTATATATGTAGTATGTATGTAGCATGCAGTATGTATGTAGCATGCATGTAGTATATATGTAGTATGTATGTAGTATGTATGTAGCATGCATGTAGCATGCAGTATGTATGTAGCATGCATGTAGTATGTAGTATGTATGTAGCATGCATGTAGTATATATGTGTTATGTATGTAGCATGTAGCATGCATGTAGTATGTATGTAGTATATATGTGGTATGTATGTAGCATGCAGTATGTATGTAGCATGCATGTAGTATATATGTAGTATGTATGTTGCATGTAGTATTTATGTAGTATGAATGTAGCATGTATGTAGTATGTAGTATGAATGTAGCATGTATGTAGTATGCATGTTGTATGTATGTAGCATGTAATTTTTTTTTTTTTTTTTTTACATTTAACACATTAGCCGGATGATGGGACTACTACTGTCCCATCATTGGCTAATGTGTCAATCACTGTCATGGTAGCAGGCATCGCCCGATGGGACTTGTAGTCCCATCGGACGATGCCTGCACAGCCCCCCGGCAGGCCGGCACAGCCCCCCGGCAGGCCGGCACAGCCCCCCGGCAGGCCGGCACAGCCCCCCGGAGCCTGCACAGCCCCCCGGCAGGCCGGCACAGCCCCCCGGCAGGCCGGCACAGCCCCCCGGAGCCTGCACAGACCACCGGCAGGCCGGCACAGACCACCGGAGCCTGCACAGACCCCCTGGCAGGCCGGCACAGCCCCCCGAAAGGCCCGTACAGACCCCAGAGAGGCTGTACAAGGGCAGGAAAGGGTTTTTTTTATTCCGATACCGGAAGTCCCATAGACTTGAATGGGACTTCCGGTATCGGAATCGGCGATACCGATACTTTTTTTAAAGATCGGCCGATACCATCCGATACGATACTTTGAAGTATCGGACGGTATCGCTCAACTCTAACCACAATATAACAAAGAGATCCGCAAGAAATAATAACACATGTGGGACAATGTTGAAGGTGTCAATGATACACTTAGAGTGGTGGGTGGAGAAGGACTTCCTGGCAGAAAGGGTACAGTATCACCAGGTATATACCAGGTATATATAACATAGTTTAAACACTAAAAATGTACATCTATATATTCAGGAGTATTGTTGAGCCACCCCGCTAGTGTTCCAGTTCGTTTTGGTTGGTCGAACACGAGGCAAGTTTGTCGAATGTTTGTCGAACGTTCGACGAACAACGTCGAACACCATTGAAAACAATGGCAGGCAAGCACAAACACATACAAACACATAGAAAACAATTACAAAACACCTTAAAAGGTGTCCCAAAGCAGACAAAATGCTCAGAATACAAAAATAACATATGGAAAACGGCAACTACATATAGAAAAGAGGTGGAGGAGTAAAATGAGGAGGAGGAGACACAGATATAGGCATGTCATGCCCTTATGAAGTCAAGAAAGGCTGGAATAAAAATGTAAAATACCAAAAAAAAAGTAAAAATCTGAAAACTAAGACGATCATATACCGTCGGACTTCCCATCATAAATTAGGCCAACTGCCGATCGGGCGGCATTATTCCCACGAACCTCTGAACAGCGTCAATGAAGGCAAAGTATTTGGGTTCCGGGGGCAGTATGGTTGCAAAGCTGAACTTTAAAGGAATGTCCAGAAGGGCACCACTAGGAGTGGAGCCTGCGGCTTAATTCGACTCCACCCGGGAAACCTCAACCATGCAAGCTACAGAAAAGATTGACAAATTGCAAGCTTTCTTGATTCTGTGGGTGGTGGTGGATGTCCGTTTTTAGTTGTGCTAGCGATTTGTCAGCTTAATTCTGTTAACGAAAGAAACTCCGGCATGCCCCCGTGGTACGCGTCAAGCTTACTAGAGGGACACGCGAGGCTCTGGCCCTTACATGTCCGGGGCTGCATGCGCGCTACACTGAAAGGTCCAGCATGTGTCACTTACAGGTGCAGATAACCCGCTGAACCCCGTTAGTGATGGGGATCTGGGATTACAATTCTTCTCCGCGAACGAGGATTTCCCAGTAAGTGCAGGTCAACCGGAATTAAGCCTAACCGGCATTCCAGAAAAAATGAAAAAATTAAGTGTCCAAACCACAGGTGCTGTAGCTTGCTTAACAGCTGGGCTCCTATGCTGAGTAGCACGCAGTTCTTACATAAACAGGCGGCATAGCTTGGTTCACTGGTGGGCTCCTCTGCTGAGTAGCAGACAGTGCTACAAGGACCAAAAGGATTTTCTGGACAAGATGCGGTAAAAAATAATTAGAAACACACACGGTGTAGCTCCTTGACAGGTGTACTACACAGCTTGCTACCACACACCGCTACTATGCCATGAAACAGTCTACTAACATTGAAAACCATTATTAATGTGAAAATGAAGTTACGCTTTTGGTGAACGAACCGTACTCGAACGGAACCTCGAACAGCCGAATTTTAAGCAAAGTGTTCGAGTTCGACGAACGGCTCGAACACCGCCCAAAACAGCTGGAATTTTAACTTGGCAAACAGGTCGACTCGAACACCGCTCATCTCTAATCAGGAGGCAGACTCAGATGTTCTCAGGCCCAGTATGGATTCGACAAGATTGTAGAAAGTTGAGAAAGGGTACAGTATCACCGGATAACAGGTATATATAGCATAGTTTAAACATTAAAAACATATGTCTATATATCAGGAGTCAGACTCAGATGGTCTCAGGACCAGTATCAATTCGACCTGATTGTAGAAAGTTGAGAAAGGGTACAGTATCACTGGATAGCAGGTATATATAGCATAGTATAAACATTAAAAATCTGCGTGTATATTTCCGTAGTCTGACAAAGACACTCACAGCCTCAGTATGGATTAGACAAGAATCTAAAAAGTAGAAAAAGGGTTATGTATTCGAAGCATACACCAGTATACACTGTTGGGGTATTTTTCAATCTTCATATATATTTCAGTCTCAGTAAGACAGTCCAGACTCTCCACAAGAGGAAACGAGATGGATACAAGAACAGACGGAAAGTCGACTGATTGCAGAAATCTTTGAATTACTAATCACGGTAAAAACTCCCGGGAGAATTCTCAGAGGCGATGCTGACCCTCAATTACTTTGTCTGTGGAGACAGCGAAAACCCATCACCGTTACTCATCTCCATCAAATTGTGATCACAGGGACAGATGTAGACATTGTCCTCACTGCCTATCATGATCTGTCAGGTAATTTTGGAGTGCAAAAGACACAAGCCACAGGACGTAGGCGATCCTATTGGATTGGGATGAGAGGACACATTTAAAAATGTGGGCAGGAATGTCACACGTCTGTGAGTCGGAAAACCGTGAAAGCTGATAATAAACCACCACTGCATCTCATTGTGAGTCGACGTCCATAACAAATGGAAGCCATTGATCATCTGAAGATAGAGCCCAGCAGGACAGGGCATAGCTACGTCTTAACCATCATCTATCATTTCACCAAATTTGTATTGGCAGTCCCAGTGAAGTATTTAACAGGCCAAACTACACAGTGGTGGAGCAGGGAGAGGTAAGTATTGCAAGTGCTGATGCCCTGAGCAGGCAGGGGGGGCCCACTTGTGGGCGGCGGTACTGGCACAGGGCCCCTCATGGTACGCCAGTGTGTCTGATGGCGGGTGTGCACCCCCACCGTCAGAGACACTTGATTCTACTATGAGGGACCTTGTGCCAGTGCCGTTGCCAAAGAGTGTTCCCACCCACCTGTCCAGGGCAAAGGTACTCGCATGGGTGCGTGAGCCAGGTGGTGACCCCGGCCCTGTGGGGGGAGGCAGCCCAGTTAGGGAGGTGGAAAAATTGGAGTATGTTGATGCTGGACATTCAGCAGCTGCAAATGGAGTAATTGGAGAAGTCCGCGGAAGAGGAGGACAAAAGCAAGCCATTTTTCTGGCAACCTACGTGTCAGCAGGGGAGGGTGGGACAAAATCCTTTGAAACCCATGCATGGTTCATTTTAATGAAGGTTAAGTCATCCAGATTTTGGGTCGTCAGACAGGTCCTTTTTTCTGTCAGGATTGATCCAGCAGCACTGAAGACTCGTTCAGATAACACACTAGAAGCAGGGCAAGCGAGCTCCTGTAAGGCATATTGTACCAATTCAGGCCAGATGTCAAGTTTACTGGCCCAATAGTCAAAGGGGAATGACCGGTGAGGGAGAACATCGATATGGGAGAAGTAGTTTGTTACCATAGTTGACAACTTCTGTCTCCTGTCACTTTCGATCGATGCAGTATTACCAGTCGTGTGAGTGGTACTTGAAAAATCAGTCCACAACATGGTCATGAAACCCCTGTGTCCAACGCCACTTCGGCTGTGTGCACCACGTACAACTCTTCCATGTTGCCCCCTACGGCTCGTTGGAAAAACATCACCACCGCTGTGTGCTGGGAATGCCTCAAACAAAGGGTTTACCAGAGTTGCTTGTTTGTTAGCCAATATTAGCTCT
The DNA here is from genome assembly GCF_039654945.1 of Dendrobates tinctorius. Lineage (NCBI taxonomy): Eukaryota > Metazoa > Chordata > Amphibia > Anura > Dendrobatidae > Dendrobates > Dendrobates tinctorius. Next base: position 16,489,988 of record NW_027361722.1, on the reverse strand, counting down.
AGGTTCTCTTGTGGCATGATGTTTCGGAATTTGCCTTTATAGCGTGGATCCAGGATGCTGGCCAACCAGTAGTCGTCATCGTTCATCATTTTGGCAATGTGTGGGTCCCTTTTTAGGATCTGCAAGGCAGAATCAGACATGTGGGCCAATGTTCCAGGTGTCAATGACGCACTGCGAGTGCTGGGTGGAGGAGCACTTTCTGGCAAATCAACATCCCTCCAGTCACGCACAAACCCTGTACTTGACCTTGCCACGCCAATATTTTTTCTTGCCCCCTGAGAAGCATCCTCCTCCCCAAAATAATCATCCCCATCATCCTCCTCTTCTTCCTCCACCTCGTCCACGAGACTTCCCTGAGCAGACAATGGCTGACTGTCATCAAGGCTTCCCTCCTCCTCTTCCTCCTCAGCTGCAGACGCCTGCTCCTTAATGTGCATCAAAGTTAGCATGAGCAGACGCATAAGTGGGATGCTCATGCATATGATGGCGTCGTCTGCGCTTACCAGCCGTGTGCATTCCTCAAAACACTGAAGGACTTTACAGAGGTCTTTCAGCTTCGACCACTGCACACCAGACAACTCCATGTCTGCCTGCAAACTGCCTGCCCGTGTATCCTCCCACAAATGAATTACAGCCTGCCACTGTTCGCACAGCCTCTGAACCATGTGCAGGGTGGAGTTCCACCTTGTTGCAACGTCGATAATTAGACGGTGCTTGCAAAGGTGGAGCAATCGCTGCAGCTTCTGCATACGACTGGAGTGTACAGGCGACCGGCGGATCTGCGAGCACAGTCTTCGCACCTTCTGGAGCAGGGCTAACTCCGGATAATTGTTGAGGAAGCACTGCACCACCAGGTTCAAGGTGTGAGCTAGGCAAGGTACAGTTGTGGCCAAAAGTATTGACACCCCTGCAATTCTGTCAGATAATTCTCAGTTTCTTCCTGAAAATGATTGCAAACACAAATTCTTTGGTATTATTATCTTCATTTAATTTGTCTTAAATGAAAAACCACAAAAAGAATTGTCCTAAAGCCAAATTGGATATAATTCCACACCAAACATAAAAAAGAGGGTGGAAAAAAGAATTGGCACTGTTCGAAAAATCATATGATGCTTCTCTAATTTGTGTAATTAACAGCACCTGTAACTTACCTGTGGCACCTAACAGGTGTTGGCAATAACTAAATCACACTTGCAGCCAGGTGACATGGATTAAAGTTGACTCAACCTCTGTCCTGTGTCCTTGTGTGTACCACATTGAGCATGGAGAAAAGAATGAAGACCAAAGAACTGTCTGAGGACTTGAGAAACCAAATTGTGAGGAAGCATGAGCAATCTCAAGGCTACAAGTCCATCTCCAAAGACCTGAATGTTCCTGTGTCTACCGTGCACAGTGTCATCAAGAAGTTTAAAGCCCATGGCACTGTGGCTAACCTCCCTAGATGTGGGCGGAAAATAAAAATTGACAAGAGATTTCAACGCAAGATTGTGCGGATGTTGGATAAAGAACCTCGACTAACATCCAAACAAGTTCAAGCTGCCCTGCAGTCCGAGGGTACAACAGTGTCAACCCGTACTATCCGTCGGCGTCTGAATGAAAAGGGACTGTATGGTAGGAGACCCAGGAAGACCCCACTTCTTACCCCGAGACATAAAAAAGCCAGGCTGGAGTTTGCCAAAACTTACCTGAAAAAAGCCTAAAACGTTTTGGAAGAATGTTTTCTGGTCAGATGAGACAAAAGTAGAGCTTTTTGGGCAATGGCATCAACATAGAGTTTACAGGAGAAAAAAAGAGGCATTCAAAGAAAAGAACACGGTCCCTACAGTCAAACATGTCGGAGGTTCCCTGATGTTTTGGGGTTGCTTTGCTGCCTCTGGCACTGGACTGCTTGACCGTGTGCATGGCATTATGAAGTCTGAAGACTACCAACAAATTTTGCAGCATAATGTAGGGCCCAGTGTGAGAAAGCTGGGTCTCCCTCAGAGGTCATGGGTCTTCCAGCAGGACAATGACCCAAAACACACTTCAAAAAGCACTAGAAAATGGTTTGAGAGAAAGCACTGGAGACTTCTAAGGTGACCAGCAATGAGTCCAGACCTGAATCCCATAGAACACCTGTGGAGAGATCTAAAAATGGCAGTTTGGAGAAGGCACCCTTCAAATATCAGGGACCTGGAGCAGTTTGCCAAAGAAGAATGGTCTAAAATTCCAGCAGAGCATTGTAAGAAACTCATTGATGGTTACGGAAGCGGTTGGTCGCAGTTATTTTGGCTAAAGGTTGTGCTACCAAGTATTAGGCTGAGGGTGCCAATACTTTTGTCTGGCCCATTTTTGGAGTTTTGTGTGAAATGATCGATGTTTTGCTTTTTGCTTCATTCTCTTTTGTGTTTTTTCATTTAAGACAAATTAAATGAAGATAATAATACCAAAGAATTTGTGTTTGCAATCATTTTCAGGAAGAAACTGAGTATTATCTGACAGAATTGCAGGGGTGTCAATACTTTTGGCCACAACGGTATGTGTCTGAGTTTTGGAAGGGCTATGGCTGCCACAAAATTCCGGCCGTTATCATGTAGACTGCCCAGTCATGACTCAGTTTGTCGCTGCAAGTAGTCGGCCAGTACCTCCGCGGTGTGTCTGTTGTCGCCCAAACACATCATCTTCAACACAGCCTGCTGACGCTTACCACTAGCTGTTTGATAGTGGGACACCTCGTGTGCAACACTGGCTGCTGCGGATGGAGTGCTCGTGCGACTGCGCTCTGTGGATGAGCTTTCGCTTCTGGAGGAGGAGGGTCAAACGCCTACAGCCAACTGTTTCCTATACCGTGGGCTAGACAGCACTGTCCCACCGCCGTTGTCCCCTGTGGACCCTGCATCCACCACATTAACCCAGTGCGCAGTGATGGACACGTAACGGCCCTGGCCATGCCTACTGGACCATGCATCTGTTGTGAGGTGCACCTTTCCACTCACTGATTGCTTGAGTGCATGGACAATGCGGTCTTTCACATGCACGTGGAGGGCTGGGATGGCTTTTCACGAAAAGAAGTGCCGACTGGGTAGGTCATAGCATGGTACTGCATAGGCCATGAGCTCGCCGAAAGCTTTGCTTTCAACCAACCGGTAGGGCATCATCTCTAACGAGATTAGATTGGCAATGTGGGCTTTCAAAGCCAGTGTACGCGGATGAGAGGATGAGTACTTTCTTGTCCTACTCAGAGTCTCTGGTAGGGTGAGCTGGACTTGAGAGCTGCATATGGTGGAACTAGCGGTGGACATGGCGGACTGAGAGAGGGTTGGTGATGTTGATGTTGTTGGTGGTGTTGCTGATGGCCTAGATTCACTCTTTCGTAGCAATAACATTCTGATTCCATGACTGCTTTGCCCTTGCGACGACACCTCGACATTTGCTGCTGGTGGTGTTCTATCCGGTGGGATTACAGTGGGGGAAGCGATGTAGCGTTGCTGACTTCCTTCATTCGGAGCAGGTGCACATGTGGTACGTGAGGGTTGGTAGTCTGACCACGCTTGCAAGTGCATGGTGGTTAAATGTCTAAGCATGCAACTGGTATTCAAATTTCTCAGATTTTTCCCTCAGCTAAAGGTCTTTGCGCACTTCTTACAGATAACTTTTGCCTGATAATTAGGATTTTGTTCAAAAAAGTGCCACACTACACTTTTCCTACTATGGAAGACATTTTGAGACCTTGCACGCTGTGCTAATTTGACCGTCTGGCCAAGCTGTCCTGCAACTCTTTTGGTTTTTGTAACAGGTTTTTGGACAGCTACGGTCATGCCAGATAACAACTGTTGCGATGTCATTGCCTGCTGCGAATCCTCCTCCTCTTCTGAGCTATTGGCAGCGGCACCCTCTTCCCCCAATGGATGCCAATCTGGGTCAACAACTGGGTCATCCATCACCTCCTCTTCAATTTCATGTGCACCTTCCTCTGTGTCACCGTGTAAGGTGGTATTGTATGCAGGAAGGGGCACCTGAGTTTCATCAGGGTCTGATTCTGTCTCAGTACACTGCGAGGACAATGTAGTGCTCTGAGCGAATGTACCAGCAGAAAAATCTAGCAGTGGCTGTGCATCAGTGCACTCCATGTCAGATTCATCTTGGACTGGGGAATTCACGATTTTACTTGCTAACCCAGGCATGGTATGTGAAAAGAGCTCCATGGAGTAATCGGTAGTGTGGCCTGCCACATCCTTCACTTTTGGTAGGGATGAAGGACACAAGGAAAGGTGTTGTTCCTGACCAGGAGCCTCCACTGACAACTCAGTGCTTTTATTTTTTGAAACTTCAGAAGAGAAGGCGAGAGAGCTGGAGGCTGTGTCAGCAATGTAAGCCAAAACTTGTTCCTGAAGCTCTAAAAGTGGTTTACCTACTCCCAGAAAAGAGAGCCTTCGAGGCCTTGTGGAGCCAGACAATGACGCTGGCTCAACACCTCCTGCCTTAGGTGCTATTGTGCTTTTGCCACTACCAACAGATGCAACACCAACACCACCACCATTGGGACCAGCTGGCAACCCCCGCCCACTTCCATGGCGTCTTCCACCAGACTTCCTCATTTTTGTGAAAATGTACCCAAAATACCACCAGCTATATGGTACTGTAAAACAAGGTAGAAGGTGTATCTACTATTGGTGAGAATTTGATTCTCACTAGAGATTTGAGGACGCTGAACTATTGTCTCAGGCCCAGTAGAGATTACACCTCAATGTAAAGGGCCTGTCACACTAAGCGATATCGCTAGCAATATCGCTATAACGTCACTGGTTTTTGTGACGTTATAGCAATATCGCTAGTGATATCGCTATGTCTGATACTTACCTCCGACCGCTCCCCCGCTGTTTATCGCTGATCGCGCGAGAACGTCCTGGGCCGCTTCTCGTCGTCAGCTTCCTGCTTTGATGACGAGCAACGCGTGGACGCGGGCGGGAGAACGTCAGGATCACCTCGTCTGACAGGTAAGTAGCGACCCCCGACCCCTGCTATGTCGCTGGTGGGATCTGCCTGTGTGGCAGCTCACTAGCGACCACTTAGCGATGTACCAGCGATCCTGACCGCGTCATATCGCTGGTCGGGATTGCTGGTGCATCGCTAAGTGTGACAGTACCTTTACAGGCTGAAATTGGATGGTGTATGGCAAGGTGGAGGGTGTCTATAGTATTGGTGAGAATTTGAATCTCACTAGAGATTTGAGGACGCTGAACTATTGTATTGAGAGATTACACCTCAATATAACAGGCTGAAATTGGATGGTGAATGACAAGGTGGAGGGTGTCTATAGGATTGGTGAGAATTTGAATCTCACTAGAGATTTGAGCTACAGCGCCACCTATTGGTAGTAGCGATCCTACAAGTCACAATCAACCCTTTAACGAGTCTTGTAATATGACTTAGGATAAAAGCCAAATCAGAATCTCAATTTGATTCAGATTCTGATTTGGCTTTTATCCTAAGTCATATTACAAGACTCGTTAAAGGGTTGATTGTGACTTGTAGGATCGCTACTACCAATAGGTGGCGCTGTAGAGTAAAAGTCCTCTTTCTTTCTGAAGAGGCAATTTGCATATTATTTTCCCAGAGGAGCATTGCACGGCGAATAAGCCTCCTTACCTTGACAAGCCAGAGCTGGCATGTCACTCTCCGCAAGTAGAAACCTTACCTCTTAGACCTTAGAGATTTGAGGACGCTGAACTATTGTCTCAGGCCCAGGAGAGATTACACCTCAATATAACAGGCTGAAATCGGATGGTGTATGACAATGTGGAGGGTATCTATAGTATTGGTGAGAATTTGAATCTAACTAGAGATTTGAGGACGCTGAACTCAGGCCCAGGAGAGATTACACCTCAATATAACAGGCTGAAATTGGATGGTGTATGACAAGGTGGAGGGTGTCTATCAGGGGCATAACTAGAACTGATTGGGCCCCATAGCAAACTTTTAAACGGGGCTCCCTCAAAGACACACCCCCTTCAAGTCACACCCCCTTCAAGACGCACCCCCTTCAAGACGCACCCTCTTCCCGATAATGCATACTAGAGTCACAATAAGTAACAGAATTAGAAAGAGCAGGTAGACGGGGCAGCAGGTAGCTGTGGGCAGCAGGTAGCTGTGGAGAGCAGGTAGCTGTGGGCAGCAGGTAGCTGTGGGCAGCAGGTAGACGGGGCAGCAGGTAGACGGGGGGAGCAGTCGCCCTGCTTTCTCCGCTGCTGGCAAATTGATGGGCTGTGTCAGCGGCGGGCTGTGATCGGTGACAGGGTGAGGGGCGGGCTGTGTGGAGCGCTGTAGCTCTGCCTCTCTGCACATGCTGCTCTCTGTATAAGGTGGCATAGGAGCTGGAGGGAGCAGACTCCAGGAGCCCGGCTCTGAGCGCACACTCCGCACCATCCTCATAGGCAGCAGTGCAAGTGCTCACCACAGACAGCCAGGGACTGCACTGGCCACACTAGCCCGGGAGCCACCGTCACTGGACACTAGTTCGATCCCCTGCGTCTGGGGCAGGAAACTCCTCTGTATCCCTGGCGAGTGCGGATATTACACCCATATCCGGAATATCACCGACATCACCCAGGACCTTACTGGCATTGTGCACATGCTGAAGCCCAGCATTGCCCCATCTCCATGACTCAGTGGCAGTGAAGACAGACATGTGTGCCCTCACCATGGAGCTGCTGGCTGGAGTTATTGCTCTGCACTTTTCAGGATGCTCAGTGTCAGGACAAGAAGGTAAGAGCCCAGCGGCTCGTATACAGAGCCATCCCCAGTGCAGGCTGCACTCCCTGCCTCTAGACTCTGCTGGATCTTGTCACATCTGCACTAAACCAAAGGTTTACAATCCTCCAGCGCCTTGTGCGGGGTGCTCCGTGTTGTGGAGCAGAGGATGTCTCCCCCGAGTGTTACCCAGAGTCCCACCAGAGTCCCAGGGACCCTTAATAGCAGTATTGCAGGGAAAGCAGAGCTAGGGTGGCATGTGTGGGGCATGGGGCTGAGGCTGGCAGCAGTGCCCGGTGCCTGCGATCCTGGCTGCCACTCTGCATGTGCTGGCAGTCTGCTGGGGAGAGAGAGGGGAAGTGACAGCTCAGAGACCTCCATCTGCACCAGGAGAGACATACTAGCCCTCCGTCAGGCGCAATATAGATTCTCCTCAGTTCATGCGCAATGTGCCTGACAAGCACAGGTCAGAAAACCACCTATAGTAGCTACATATTTCAATTTCAGGACTATAGAAGTAGTCAGTGACCTTCATAGGAATGTATTAAAAGAGATTACACCAAATCAGATGCAAAAAAAAACATTTATTAACCATAAACTTATTAAAACTAAAAGTACCACTTTTCGGTAGTACCGCCAAATAGGCTCCAGTTATCTTTACTTAACTATTGCTTAAATATAAAATTATGGAAAAAAAATTAAAGGATATTGCACTTAGATGTTACTTAATTATTTTCTACTCATCTTCAGTGGTTTCAATTGCAGCAGAAGCAGCACAGGTACACTTAGAAAAGCAAGGCTGGCAGACGAAAGTTGCATGGGAAAGGCAGATTGATTCTTTACATATTTTGCAGTCATATTTAGAAAGCCTTCTGAAACCAGATACAAATGAGCAGGTAGTACAACTGCGTCTTTTAGAAGGTGGTAGAGTCGGTGTTTGTTCTGGAACGTCCTTGGGACGTCCTTTGTATTTTTATCTTTGCCCAAATAATAAGCTAGATCTGTGTCTGTTTCCTCTGTATCAGTGTCATCACCATCCTGCTCTGTTCCAGAATCAGTGTTACATTCTGCTACCTCATCTTCAGATGAAATGTCACTAGATTCCTCTAAATCCTCAGTTACTGCTGGTTCTTCCTCATCATCTTCTAACAAAAAAATCTTCATTTCTTCTAAATGAAGGGGTTTAGATGAATCATACTGTTTTCTGGCCATTGCAGCAGAAAATCTGAAGCAAGAGAGAAAGAGTATGTGTTAGGGCGCAATGTGCCTTAGAAGCCACCCTCCTTTTGTCTAAGAAAACAGTACTTATGTACACTAACTTAGCATTAATCCTTCATAAAACAAGCTAAATACACAATCGTGATGAATAAAAAAAGAAAATACTAACCTTTCAATTTGTGTTGAAATCAGGCGCAATGTGCCTGAGAAGCCAAAGTGTTGATATCTGCTCACTAGAAGGTCTGCTGAGTCACTGTGATATCAGGTTTCACAGAGCCTGTAGAGTCAGGAGATAACTAGGAGGGGTGGGGTTTTCTGATAAGTGGGCAAGGAGAGAGAAGTGAAACTAATTACTGTGTGCCTGTCAGATCTATTGCGCCTGATGGAGGGCTAGAGTGCCTGTTTGCACCTGACATCTCCAAAAATGGAGTTCTAAGCCCGATGTGAGTGTACAGTGGCCCTGGGTAGAAGTAGAAAGCTAGAGCTGACATTACCATTAGTAGCTCCATGTGAAGTGTTGTGATGCGGGCATAGGAGGACTGGATCGGCACCAGAGAGGAGGTGTGTGCAGACATTACTGTCCAGGCTGGATAAAGATCAAGCCTCCGATCCCATGGCTGTGTCCTGCAGTGAAGTCCTGACCCCATTATGTGGGGTGTCCACAGCTCCATTCTGCTGCCAGCCACCTTGATCTCTGCCTTTCATTCAGCGGAACTTGTCAATAAGATTAGACCCCATTGTATGAGTGGTTGTGGGGTGAGGGTACAATGGCTAAATGCACACACAGCCTGCTCTCTGCACTTCACACTCCACCCGCAGATAACATAAACCCCATGTACAGGTGTCATCAGAGCATGTGACGGATACCTCCATGCAGAGCAATGCGCCGCCAGGATATAGCGCCATGTTACAGGAGGGGGCACTACAAGTGTCAGCATGCCCTGCAGCCCCACTACAGGACTTACACAGTACACACAGGGCAGTGATGTAACCACCAGTGCTCACCGTCCACTCCCGTCCCGTGTTAAGATGCGACGCACGAGTCACAGGAGAAAAAAATTATATGAGGCACGTGTACTGCGCATGCATCATCTCCTACACACCGCCCCTGAGCTTCACTGCAGCTGGAGATGGGAGGAGAGAGCTCCCCTGCTGGTGACAGGGTGTAATAGCACAGGCTCACTGCTGGCGTCTAGGAGGATTAGTGACTGAGGGGATTCACAGCAGCGGCTGAAGCTGAGGAGCAGCCCCATAATAACGCGCAACACGGGGGAATGGCAGCACAGCACTACCGGGTAGCGCCGATCGGAGCCGGGGACCCGGGCGGGCCCCTGTATGGGCCGGGCCCCAAAGCAACCGCTTCGGCTGCTACCCCGGTAGTTACGCCCCTGGTGTCTAAAGTATAGTATTGGCGAGAATTTGAATCTCACTATAGGTTTGAGGACGCTGAACTATTGTCTCAGGCCCAGGAGAGATTACACCTCAATGTAACAGGCTGAAATTGGATGGTGAATGACAAGGTGGAGGGTGTCTATAGGATTGGTGAGAATTTGGATCTCACTATAGATTTGAGGACGCAGAACTATTGTCTCAGGCCCATGAGAGATTACACCTCAATGTAACAGGCTGAAATTGGATGGTGAATGACAAGGTGGAGGGTGTCTATAGGATTGGTGAGATTTTGAATCTCACTATAGATTTGAGGACGCAGAACTATTGTCTCAGGCCCAGGAGAGATTACGCCTCAATGTAACAGGCTGAAATTGGATGGTGAATGACAAGGTGGAGGGTTTCTATAGGATTGGTGAGAATTTGGATCTCACTAGAGATTTGAGGACGCTGACAATGATGCTCTCAGTCCAAGTATGGATGCAGGCAGCCTAATAAGCAGGACTGCTGCCCACACAAAAGGGTGGAAAAATGAACCCTTGGTAACTGTGCAGAAAAGAGGAAGAAAAGTATTTTGCTTTTAAAAAAGCCATTTGCACAGCAGTGTACAAACAGCAATGCAGCTATCAGGGAGCCTTATAAGGCAGCCTAACAACCAACAGAGATGATGCACAAAAATATATCCTCCCCTGCAGCGTCGGACTGGAACACCTTGGGCCCACCAGAGAAAATCATTCTTGGGGCCCACTATGTAGCTGCATAGAGTTAAATACCAGACCACCAATTATGCGGTAAAACACGCTAATATCCGGGTATAATATAAGGTTGTACATGTCTTAATTATGTAGCAGGAGTTGGGGTAGCCCCCTCATAGAATATAAAGCAGCCCCCTCACATAGTATAATGCAGCCATCTCATAGAATATAATACTGCCCCCCTCATAGGGTATAATACTGCCCCCCTCATAGGGAATAATGCACCCCCTCATAGGGTATAATACTGCCCCCCTCATAGGGTATAATACTGCCCCCCTCATAGGGTATAATGCACCCCCTCATAGGGAATAATGCTGCCCCCTCATAGGGTATAATACTGCCCCCCTCATAGGGTATAATGCTGCCCCCTCAGGGTATAATGCTGCCCTCCTCATAGGGTATAATGCACCCCCTCATAGGGAATAATGCTGCCCTCCTCATAGGGTATAATGCTGCCCCCTCATAGGGTATAATGCTGCCCCCTCATAGGGTATAATACTGCCCCCCTCATAGGGTATAATACTGCCCCCCTCATAGGGTATAATGCTATATAGATATATAGATATAGAGTTAGATAGATATAGATAGAAAGATAGATGTAGAAATAGATAGATATAGAGATAGATAGTAGATAATGGATAGAAAGTAGATAATGGATAGATATAGATAGAAAGATTCATAGAGATAGATATAAATATAGATATAGAAAGAAATATAGATAGATAGATAGATCGATAGATAGATAGATATAGAGATAGATAGCCATAGATAGAAAGATATAGAGATAGATAGATATATAGATAGAGATAGATAATAGATAGAGATATACAGATATAATAATAATAATAATAATATAGACATATATAGATAGATATAGAGATAAATATATATAGATAGATGGCTATAAATAAAAATAGATATAGAGATATATATAGAGATAGATATAGAGATAATAGATATAGAGATAGATAGATATAGAGATAGATATAGAGACAAATAGATATAGAAAGATAGATATAGAGATAGATATAGAGATAATAGCTAGATATAGAGATATGTATAGAGATAGATAGATATAGAGTTAGAAAGATAGATAGATAGAGATAGCTAGATAGATAGATGGATAGATAGATATAGATAATAGAGATAATAGATAGATATAATAGATAGATATAGAGATAGATATAGAGATAGATGGATAGATCAATAGATAGATAGATAAAGAGAGAGAGATGGAGATAGAGATAGATAATGAGATATAGAGATAGATATAGAGATATAGTGTTAGATAGAAAGATAGATATAGAGATAGATAGATAGATAGATATAGAGATAGATATGGATATAGAGATAACAGATATAGAGATAGATAGATATAGAGATAGATAGATAGATATAGAGATAGATAGATAGATATAGAGATAATATATAGATAGATAGATAGATATAGAGATAATATATAGATAGCTATAGAGAGAGATATAGAGATAGATATAGAGAGAAACAGATATAGATATAGAGATAGATAGGTAGATAGATATAGAGATAATAGATATAGAGATAGATATAGATATAAAGATAGAGACAGAGAGAGCGGTAGATAGAGAGAGAGATAGAGAGAGAGATAGATATAGAGAGAGATAGATACAGAGATCGATAAATAGATAGAGAGATAGATATAGATATAGATAATAGATAGAGATAGATAGATAAAGATAGATAATAAATATAGAGATAACAGATAGATATAGAGATAGAGTAAGATAAAAAGATATAGAGATAGGTAGATATAGATAATAGAGATAGCTAGATAGATAGACATAATAGATAGATATAGATATAGATAGATATAGAGATAGATAGAAAGATAGATATAGAGATAGATGTAGAGATAGAAAGATAGATATAGAGATAGAGCGATAGATAGATAGAGATATATATAATAGATAGAGATAAATAGATAGATAGATATAGAGATAGATAGATAGATATAGAGATAGAAAGATAGATATACAGAGAGATAGATATAGATATAGAGATAAATAGATAGATAGATATAGAGAGATATAGAGAGAAATAGATATAGATATAGAGATAATAGATATATATAGAGATAGATAGATATAGATATAGAGAGAGATAGATACAGAGAAAAGATATAGAGATAAATAGATAGAGAAAGATAGATATATAGATATAGAGATAGAAAGATAGATATACAGAGAGATAGATATAGAGATAGATAGAGATATATAGATAGATAGCTATAGAGATAGATATAGAGAGAAATAGATATAGATATAGAGATAGATATAGAGATAGATATATAGATATAGATATAGAGATAGAGCGATAGATAGCGACAGATATAGATATAGAGATAGATACAGAGAAAAGATATAGAGATAGATAACGGATAAATAGATAGATAGGTATAGAGATAGATAGATATAGATATTAGATAGATATATATATATATATAGATAAAGATAGATAGATGGTAGCTAGATAGATAATATAGAGATAATAGATATAGAGATAGATAGAGTAAGATAGATAGATAGAGATAGATAGACATAATAGATAGATATAGAGATATATATAGAAAGATATAGAGATAGATGTAGAGATAGAAAGATAGATATAAAGATAGAGCGATAGATAGAGATAGATATAGAAATAGATATAGATAATAGATAATAGATAGATATAGATAATAGATAGAAAGATAGATAAAAGAGAGATAGAGAGAGAGATATATAGAGATATATAGAGATAGATAGAGAGAGACAGATAGAGAGAGCGAGAGAGATATAAAAACAAAACAAAACACAATACTCACCTCTCCTCCTCGCTCCCACGCTGATCCCGGCTTCAGTGTCAGGAGCTGCCCCCTCTGCCAGACACACAGCGGGTGCGCGATGTAGTGACGTCATCGCGCACTGGCTGTGAGCCAGGAGCAGAGAGGACTGAGGGCGGCGCCGGCCCTGATTTACAGCTGTCGTCTGCAGAGCGGCTTACTGGGCTGGGGGCGGGGCCTCTGGGGGTGGAGACCTGCTTCGCAGTGAATATTCATTTCTCTTTAGCAGCGGGGACAGGGGCTCCTGCCTCCTGACACCCGCTGCTACTCCGCTGGCAGGGGCCCCCATAGCAGCTGCATGGTGTGCGACACACCATTGGCTGGGGGCCCCTGGAGCAGCGGGGGCCCTAGGCAACTCCTGGCCCTGTATGCCAGCAGGTGCCAGGGCCCACCAGATGCCAGGGCCCACCGGAGAATCCTCCGGTTCTCCGGTGGGCCAGTCCGACGCTGCTCCCCTGTCACTGCACACAGAGTGTTGTGTTGTAAGTGGAAATCGCTACCAGCAGAAGCAGTTTTTGGGTTCTTCTTCCCTGCCTAACGCTCTCCCTTATTCTGAATCAGCAGCAGTTCTCCCTATGCTAAGATCGGCATAAGCAAGATGGCGGTCGGGGTTCACGCCCTTTTATAGCCCCTGTGACGCCACACAAAGCCAGCCAATCACTTGCATGCCCTTCTCAAAGATGGTGGTGACCGATGCCTATGTCATCGCATTGCCCACAGTGTGCGTCCTCCATCATTGGCTGAAAAAGGGTGCTGGAAGCATCTTTTGAAACGCGACTTTGGCGCTCTGGTCGCCGACCTTGTGGCCGACCTCACGCTATGGTCGGGTTTCATTTCATGAAACCCGACTTCAGCGAAAGTCACCGACTTTTCAATATGACCGACCCGTTTCACTCAACTCTATGTCACTAGAGGGCAATTGTGGGGAAAAAAAATTATTAATAATCTCAGTGCGTCAGATATGGGTGAATCCAATGGGAATCACACCCAGAACTGACTCATTGCTTGGTCATTCTTGGAGTCAAATCTGAACAGTACAGAGTGGTGGTATTGTCAGTGTTATTCACTATGTGTCGGCTTTGCAACCTCCTTCCCCTCAGCCAGCAGTCACCTCTGATGACAGGCATTAAGGTTTTAAAGGCTGGCTCAGGCGCCACAACCTGAGTATTCAGGTAGTTTGGTATCTACGCTAGTACAGTGGCGTAGCGTGGGGGAGTGGCACGTGTGTGGGGGCGGCACGGCGGCAGCAGCAGCAATTCCTCTCCTCTGTGGGAGAAGCGCGGAGGCACAGACACTGCGTCGTACGGAGCACGGTAAGTCGGCGCCGTGTGTGCTTGCTCCCCGGAGCGGGTGACCCTACTGGGCGGGACATGCTGCTGTCCTCGGCTGCGCTCTCACCGCACTAGTGATGTGTCGTTCATGAACGATCCGATTCAAAGAGCCGGCTCCCTGCTGTGAACAAAATGAGCTGACTCTGCAGGGTGAAGGAGCCGTTTTTTTTTTTTCCTGGCGCCTCAACAGCTTACTGAAGCCTGACTGTGACTCATCTGGGGGGAGGAGCAGTCAGGAGAGGACTGTGAATAAATGCAGGGCAGTTAACCCTACAGTCCCAAATATACACTGCCAGTTCCTCCATGGCATCCTCAGATTGGGCCAGGGTTACTAGTGGGGTACCACAGGGGTCTGTATTGGGCCCCCTACTATTTAATATATTTATTAATGATCTAGTGGATGGCTTACACAGTAAAATATCAGTATTTGCAGATGATACAAAACTATGTAAGGTAGTTAACACAAAGGAGGACAGTTTGCAGCTACAGACAGATTTGAGTAAATTGGAGAATTGGGCTGAAAAATGGCAAATGAGGTTTAACACAGATAAGTGTAAGGTTATGCACATGGGAAGGAGAAACAGATGCTAGAATTACTTACTAAATGGGAAACTGCTGGGGAAATCAAACATGGAAAAAGACTTAGGCATCTTAGTCAATAAGAAGCTAAATTGGAGTGCCCAGTGTCAGGCAGCTGCCACCAAAGCAAATAGGGTCATGGGATGCATTAGAAGAGGTCTGGGGACACGAGATGAAAACATAATTCTCCCTCTGTACAAGTCACTCGTCAGACCACACTTGGAGGATTGTGTGTAATTTTGGACGCCGGTGCTCAAGAAAGACATTACTGAACTTGAAAGGGTTCAAAGGCGAGCTACTAAAATGATAAATGGAGTTGGTTCACTACAATACCCAGAAAGGTTATCAAAATTAGGTCTATTTACTCTAGAAAAGAGAAGACTTAGCGGAGACCTAATATACAGTATATGTACAAGTATATCAGAGGGCAATACAGAGATCTCTCCAATGAACTGTTTGTACCAAGGACTGTGACAAGAACAAGGGGGCATTCTCTTCGTTTGGAGGAAAGACAATTTCTGCACCAGCATAGAAGAGGGTTCTTCACGGTAAGAGCAGTGAGGCTCTGGAATTCTCTTCCTGAGGAAGTGGTGATGGCCAACTCACTGAATGAACTTAAGAAAGGAATGGATGCTTTTCTTGTGAGTAACAGTATAGAAGGTTACGAATAACAGAATATTATAGGTAGATGGTTGACCCAGCTTAGGGGAAGGAATTTTTTTCCCTATGGAGAAAATTGGCTTCTACTCTGTGGGTTTTTTGCCTTCCCCAGGATCAACAATGCAGAACAGCTGCACTTAAAATAGGCTGAACTAGATGGACATAAGGTCTTCCTTCAGCCTTCAAAACTATGTTACTATATATGGCATGGAGCGACTCAGCACATTGTCATCATCATCTGCAATGATCCGTGCAATACCTTTAGTCCCGAATAAAGATCTACTTTACTGGCCCCTCATCCATGGCGTATACATACAGTATATAGTATGGGTAGGATGAGAGACTCAGCACATTGTTTGGTATATCATCTTCTCATAGTGTTAGGCCAGGTTCACATTGCGTTAATGGCCCTGCGTTTAAAGGGATCCGTTACATAGCAAATGGCACTAACGCTATGTAACGGACGCGTTAACGCACCCATTGGCTGCAATGCTACTAACGCATCCAAAATCGGCATGATGTGATACTTCATGACGCACCCCCGACTGCTGCAGACCGCGTTCAAGGGTACGTCATCAAGTAACGCATCATGCCGATTTTGGATGAGTTAGTATCATTGCGGCCAAAGGGTGCGTTAACGCATCTGCTACATAGCGTTAGTGCTGCTATGTAACGGATCCCGTTGAACGCAGGGCCAGGAGGATTCAGGACAACACTACAGGGAGGAGGATAGGCGACGGCAGTTGTTGCTGCTAAGGGCTCATACTCACTAGCGAGAGACTCACGTGATTCTCGTGTGAGTCTCTCGCATGGAAACCTGGCACTGCCACCAGCACTGGGACCGGAGCGTGCGGTTACATGTACTTCTATGCAGTCACCCCCTCCGGTCCGAGTGCCGGCGGCAGTGCCAAGTTTCCACGCGAGTCTCTCGCAAGTGAGTATGAGCCCTAAGGGTAGAGTAAGTAATATAAAGTGATTTTAGGCAAAACCTGTGGAGAGATCAGGTCCAGCTCCAATCATTATATAGGGTTAAGCTGGTTTCACACTTGCATATTTTGGCCGCACACAGATCCGTTTTCGTCACCACTGACTTTCAGTGATGACGGATGGGACTTGCGTGTGCATCCAGATGTCACCGTTTTCCCACAGATCCGCATGTCTGCATATTTTATCAGATGCACAAAAACGCAACTTGTTGCAGTTTTGTGTCATCTGAAAAACACACAGGCACAGGGACACGCACGGATCCGCAGCTACACGTCTGGAATTAACATGGAGCTCTATGGAGCACGGATCCAGGTGCTTCCGTGTGCAGGAATCCGTTTTGCGGCACTGAGCATGCTCGGAAGCGAGGGATGTGCTGTATGGGACCAGTATGCAGACATAATATAGACTATGCCCGCATGCTGCTCTGTCATACAGTGATCTTTCCTGCATCACTAGAAGGGCCTATGCCTTATGTTACAGTGTGGTAATGATAATAAAATGTATTGGGAGCATGTATATAACATGGGGGCTCCTGGTTAGGGGCTGCACGAGTGGGGCTGTGTTCACACTAGCGTTGTGGTACGGTACGTTGTGATGCGTAGCAATCCTGATCCAGATTACATCCCTATACTTAACATAGGGACGCACGGACCTGCGTTTGCATCAGGATCAGGATGCATCATGTGCACCAACACATATCACAGCACTTACTAATTCACAAAGGACATGAACAAAAAATGCCACAATACATGGTAAGGCTACAACTGAGGAGCAGGGGCCTGATCACAAGAGCTGACAATCTGAGGAGACAGCAATGCTGAATAACAGTCTACACTGCGTCACTAGATCCTTATACAGGGGTATAATGAGGCCTCACTGTACAGGAGAGAGCGGAGCGAGGAGCAGGGGCCTGATCACAAGAGCTGACAATCTGAGGAGACAGCAATGCTGAATAACAGTCTACACTGCGTCACTAGATCCTTATACAGGGGTATAATGAGGCCTCACTGTACAGGAGAGACCGGAGCGAGGAGCAGGGGCCTGATCACAAGAGCTGACAATCTGAGGAGACAGCAATGCTGAATAACAGTCTACACTGCGTCACTAGATCCTTATACAGGGGTATAATGAGGCCTCACTGTACAGGAGAGACCGGAGCGAGGAGCAGAGGCCTGATCACAAGAGCTGACAATCTGAGGAGACAGCAATGCTGAATAACAGTCTACACTGCGTCACTAGATCCTTATACAGGGGTATAATGAGGCCTCACTGTACAGGAGAGAGCGGAGCGAGGAGCAGGGGCCTGATCACAAGAGCTGACAATCTGAGGAGACAGCAATGCTGAATAACAGTCTACACTGCGTCACTAGATCCTTATACAGGGGTATAATGAGGCCTCACTGTACAGGAGAGCCCGGAGCGAGGAGCAGGGGCCTGATCACAAGAGCTGACAATCTGAGGACACAGCAATGCTGAATAACAGTCTACACTGCGTCACTAGATCCTTATACAGGGGTATAATGAGACCTCACTGTACAGGAGAGACCGGAGCGAGGAGCAGAGGTCTGATCACAAGAGCTGACAATCTGAGGACACAGCAATGCTGAATAACAGTCTACACTGCGTCACTAGATCCTTATACAGGGGTATAATGAGGCCTCACTGTACAGGAGAGACCGGAGCGAGGAGCAGAGGCCTGATCACAAGAGCTGACAATCTGAGGAGACAGCAATGCTGAATAACAGTCTACACTGCGTCACTAGATCCTTATACAGGGGTATAATGAGGCCTCACTGTACAGGAGAGACCGGAGCGAGGAGTAGGGGCCTGATCACAAGAGCTGACAATCTGAGGAGACAGCAATGCTGAATAACAGTCTACACTGCGTCACTAGAGCCTTATACAGGGGTATAATGAGGCCTCACTGTACAGGAGAGACCGGAGCGAGGAGCACGGGCCTGATCACAAGAGCTGCCAATCTGAGGAAACAGCAATGCTGAATAACAGTCTACACTGCGTCACTAGATCCTTATACAAGGGTATAATGAGGCCTCACTGTACAGGAGAGACCGGAGCGAGGAGCAGGGGCCTGATCACAAGAGCTGACAATCTGAGGAGACAGCAATGCTGAATAACAGACTACACTGCGTCACTAGATCCTTATACAGGGGTATAATGAGGCCTCACTGTACAGGAGAGACCGGAGCGAGGAGCAGGGGCCTGATCACAAGAGCTGACAATCTGAGGAGACAGCAATGCTGAATAACAGTCTACACTGCATCACTAGATCCTTATACAGGGGTATAATGAGGCCTCACTGTACAGAAGAGACTGGAGCGAGGAGCAGGGGCCTGATCACAAGAGCTGACAATCTGAGGAGACAGCAATGCTGAATAACAGTCTACACTGCGTCACTAGATCCTTATACAGGGGTATAATGAGGCCTCACTGTACAGGAGAGACCGGAGCGAGGAGCAGGGGCCTGATCACAAGAGCTGACAATCTGAGGAGACAGCAATGCTGAATAACAGTCTACACTGTGTCACTAGATCCTTATACAGGGGTATAATGAGGCCTCACTGTACAGGAGAGACCGGAGCGAGGAGCAGGGGCCTGATCACAAGAGCTGACAATCTGAGGAGACAGCAATGCTGAATAACAGTCTACACTGCGTCACTAGATCCTTATACAGGGGTATAATGAGGCCTCACTGTACAGGAGAGACCGGAGCGAGGAGCAGGGGCCTGATCACAAGAGCTGACAATCTGAGGAGACAGCAATGCTGAATAACAGTCTACACTGCGTCACTAGATCCTTATACAGGAGTATAATGAGGCCTCACTGTACAGGAGAGACCGGAGCGAGGAGCAGGGGCCTGATCACAAGAGCTGACAATCTGAGGAGACAGCAATGCTGAATAACAGTCTACACTGCGTCACTAGATCCTTATACAGGGGTATAATGAGGCCTCACTGTACAGGAGAGACCGGAGCAAGGAGCAGAGGCCTGATCACAAGAGCTGACAATCTGAGGACACAGCAATGCTGAATAACAGTCTACACTGCGTCACTAGATCCTTATACAGGAGTATAATGAGGCCTCACTGTACAGGAGAGACCGGAGCGAGGAGCAGAGGTCTGATCACAAGAGCTGACAATCTGAGGACACAGCAATGCTGAATAACAGTCTACACTGCGTCACTAGATCCTTATACAGGGGTATAATGAGGCCTCACTGTACAGGAGAGACCGGAGCGAGGAGCAGGGGCCTGATCACAAGAGCTGACAATCTGAGGAGACAGCAATGCTGAATAACAGTCTACACTGCGTCACTAGAGCCTTATACAGGAGTATAATGAGGCCTCACTGTACAGGAGAGACCGGAGCAAGGAGCAGAGGCCTTATCACAAGAGCTGCCAATCTGAGGAAACAGCAATGCTGAATAACTGTCTACACTGCGTCACTAGATCCTTATACAAGGGTATAATGAGGCCTCACTGTACAGGAGAGACCGGAGCGAGGAGCAGGGGCCTGATCACAAGAGCTGACAATCTGAGGAGACAGCAATGCTGAATAACAGTCTACACTGTGTCACTAGATCCTTATACAGGGGTATAATGAGGCCTCACTGTACAGAAGAGACTGGAGCGAGGAGCAGGGGCCTGATCACAAGAGCTGACAATCTGAGGAGACAGCAATGCTGAATAACAGTCTACACTGCGTCACTAGATCCTTATACAGGGGTATAATGAGGCCTCACTGTACAGGAGAGACCGGAGCGAGGAGCAGGGGCCTGATCACAAGAGCTGACAATCTGAGGAGACAGCAATGCTGAATAACAGTCTACACTGTGTCACTAGATCCTTATACAGGGGTATAATGAGGCCTCACTGTACAGGAGAGACCGGAGCGAGGAGCAGAGGCCTGATCACAAGAGCTGACAATCTGAGGAGACAGCAATGCTGAATAACAGTCTACACTGCGTCACTAGATCCTTATACAGGGGTATAATGAGGCCTCACTGTACAGGAGAGACCGGAGCGAGGAGCAGGGGCCTGATCACAAGAGCTGACAATCTGAGGAGACAGCAATGCTGAATAACAGTCTACACTGCGTCACTAGATCCTTATACAGGGGTATAATGAGGCCTCACTGTACAGGAGAGAGCGGAGCGAGGAGCAGGGGCCTGATCACAAGAGCTGACAATCTGAGGACACAGCAATGCTGAATAACAGTCTACACTGCGTCACTAGATCCTTATACAGGGGTATAATGAGGCCTCACTGTACAGGAGAGACCAGAGCGAGGAGCAGAGGCCTGATCACAAGAGCTGACAATCTGAGGAGACAGCAATGCTGAATAACAGTCTACACTGCGTCACTAGATCCTTATACAGGGGTATAATGAGGCCTCACTGTACAGGAGAGACCGGGGCGAGGAGCCGGGGCCTGATCACAAGAGCTGACAATCTGAGGAGACAGCAATGCTGAATAACAGTCTACACTGCGTCACTAGATCCTTATACAAGGGTATAATGAGGCCTCACTGTACAGGAGAGACCGGAGCGAGGAGCAGAGGCCTGATCACAAGAGCTGACAATCTGAGGAGACAGCAATGCTGAATAACAGTCTACACTGCGTCACTAGATCCTTATACAGGGGTATAATGAGGCCTCACTGTACAGGAGAGACCGGAGCGAGGAGCAGGGGCCTGATCACAAGAGCTGACAATCTGAGGAAACAGCAATGCTGAATAACAGTCTACACTGTGTCACTAGATCCTTATACAGGGGTATAATGAGGCCTCACTGTACAGGAGAGAGCGGAGCGAGGAGCAGGGGCCTGATCACAAGAGCTGACAATCTGAGGAGACAGCAATGCTGAATAACAGTCTACACTGCGTCACTAGATCCTTATACAGGGGTATAATGAGGCCTCATTGTACAGGAGAGACCGGAGCGAGGAGCCGGGGCCTGATCACAAGAGCTGACAATCTGAGGAGACAGCAATGCTGAATAACAGTCTACACTGTGTCACTAGATCCTTATACAGGGGTATAATGAGGCCTCACTGTACAGGAGAGACCGGAGCGAGGAGCCGGGGCCTGATCACAAGAGCTGACAATCTGAGGAAGCAGCAATGCTGAATAACAGTCTACACTGTGTCACTAGATCCTTATACAGGGGTATAATGAGGCCTCACTGTACAGGAGAGACCAGAGCGAGGAGCAGAGGCCTGATCACAAGAGCTGACAATCTGAGGAGACAGCAATGCTGAATAACAGTCTACACTGCGTCACTAGATCCTTATACAGGGGTATAATGAGGCCTCACTGTACAGGAGAGACCGGAGCAAGGAGCAGGGGCCTGATCACAAGAGCTGACAATCTGAGGAAGCAGCAATGCTGAATAACAGTCTACACTGCGTCACTAGATCCTTATACAGGGGTATAATGAGGCCTCACTGTACAGGAGAGACCGGAGCGAGGAGCAGGGGCCTGATCACAAGAGCTGACAATCTGAGGAGACAGCAATGCTGAATAACAGTCTACACTGCGTCACTAGATCCTTATACAGGGGTATAATGAGGCCTCACTGTACAGGAGAGACCGGAGCAAGGAGCAGGGGCCTGATCACAAGAGCTGACAATCTGAGGAAGCAGCAATGCTGAATAACAGTCTACACTGTGTCACTAGATCCTTATACAGGGGTATAATGAGGCCTCACTGTACAGGAGAGACCAGAGCGAGGAGCAGAGGCCTGATCACAAGAGCTGACAATCTGAGGAGACAGCAATGCTGAATAACAGTCTACACTGCGTCACTAGATCCTTATACAGGGGTATAATGAGGCCTCACTGTACAGGAGAGACCGGAGCGAGGAGCCGGGGCCTGATCACAAGAGCTGACAATCTGAGGACACAGCAATGCTGAATAACAGTCTACACTGTGTCACTAGATCCTTATACAGGGGTATAATGAGGCCTCACTGTACAGGAGAGACCAGAGCGAGGAGCAGAGGCCTGATCACAAGAGCTGACAATCTGAGGAAGCAGCAATGCTGAATAACAGTCTACACTGTGTCACTAGATCCTTATACAGGGGTATAATGAGGCCTCACTGTACAGGAGAGACCGGAGCGAGGAGCCGGGGCCTGATCACAAGAGCTGACAATCTGAGGAGACAGCAATGCTGAATAACAGTCTACACTGCGTCACTAGATCCTTATACAGGGGTATAATGAGGCCTCACTGTACAGGAGAGACCGGAGCGAGGAGCAGAGGCCTGATCACAAGAGCTGACAATCTGAGGAGACAGCAATGCTGAATAACAGTCTACACTGCGTCACTAGATCCTTATACAGGGGTATAATGAGGCCTCACTGTACAGGAGAGACCGGAGCGAGGAGCAGGGGCCTGACCACAAGAGCTGACAATCTGAGGAAACAGCAATGCTGAATAACAGTCTACACTGCGTCACTAGATCCTTATACAGGGGTATAATGAGGCCTCACTGTACAGGAGAGACCGGAGCGAGGAGCAGGGGCCTGATCACAAGAGCTGACAATCTGAGGAGACAGCAATGCTGAATAACAGTCTACACTGCGTCACTAGATCCTTATACAGGAGTATAATGAGGCCTCACTGTACAGGAGAGCCCGGAGCGAGGAGCAGAGGCCTGATCACAAGAGCTGACAATCTGAGGAAACAGCAATGCTGAATAACAGTCTACACTGCGTCACTAGATCCTTATACAGGGGTATAATGAGGCCTCACTGTACAGGAGAGACCGGAGCGAGGAGCAGGGGCCTGATCACAAGAGCTGACAATCTGAGGAAACAGCAATGCTGAATAACAGTCTACACTGCGTCACTAGATCCTTATACAGGGGTATAATGAGGCCTCACTGTACAGGAGAGACTGGAGCGAGGAGCAGGGGCCTGATCACAAGAGCTGACAATCTGAGGAGACAGCAATGCTGAATAACAGTCTACACTGCGTCACTAGATCCTTATACAGGAGTATAATGAGGCCTCACTGTACAGGAGAGACCGGAGCGAGGAGCAGGGGCCTGATCACAAGAGCTGACAATCTGAGGAGACAGCAATGCTGAATAACAGTCTACACTGCGTCACTAGATCCTTATACAGGGGTATAATGAGGCCTCACTGTACAGGAGAGACCAGAGCGAGGAGCAGAGGCCTGATCACAAGAGCTGACAATCTGAGGAGACAGCAATGCTGAATAACAGTCTACACTGCGTCACTAGATCCTTATACAGGGGTATAATGAGGCCTCACTGTACAGGAGAGACCGGAGCGAGGAGCAGGGGCCTGATCACAAGAGCTGACAATCTGAGGAGACAGCAATGCTGAATAACAGTCTACACTGCGTCACTAGATCCTTATACAGGGGTATAATGAGGCCTCACTGTACAGGAGAGACCGGAGCGAGGAGCAGGGGCCTGATCACAAGAGCTGACAATCTGAGGAGACAGCAATGCTGAATAACAGTCTACACTGCGTCACTAGATCCTTATACAGGGGTATAATGAGGCCTCACTGTACAAGAGAGACCGGAGCGAGGAGCAGGGGCCTGATCACAAGAGCTGACAATCTGAGGAGACAGCAATGCTGAATAACAGTCTTCACAGCGTCACTAGATCCTTATACAGGGGTATAATGAGGCCTCACTGTACAGGAGAGACCGGAGCGAGGAGCAGGGGCCTGATCACAAGAGCTGACAATCTGAGGACACAGCAATGCTGAATAACAGTCTACACTGCGTCACTAGATCCTTATACAGGGGTATAATGAGGCCTCACTGTACAGTAGAGACCGGAGCGAGGAGCAGGGGCCTGATCACAAGAGCTGACAATCTGAGGACACAGCAATGCTGAATAACAGTCTACACTGCGTCACTAGATCCTTATACAGGGGTATAATGAGGCCTCACTGTACAGGAGAGACCAGAGCGAGGAGCAGGGGCCAGATCACAAGAGCTGACAATCTGAGGAAACAGCAATGCTGAATAACAGTCTACACTGCGTCACTAGATCCTTATACAGGGGTATAATGAGGCCTCACTGTACAAGAGAGACCGGAGCGAGGAGCAGGGGCCTGATCACAAGAGCTGACAATCTGAGGAGACAGCAATGCTGAATAACAGTCTTCACAGCGTCACTAGATCCTTATACAGGGGTATAATGAGGCCTCACTGTACAGGAGAGACCGGAGCGAGGAGCAGGGGCCTGATCACAAGAGCTGACAATCTGAGGACACAGCAATGCTGAATAACAGTCTACACTGCGTCACTAGATCCTTATACAGGGGTATAATGAGGCCTCACTGTACAGTAGAGACCGGAGCGAGGAGCAGGGGCCTGATCACAAGAGCTGACAATCTGAGGACACAGCAATGCTGAATAACAGTCTACACTGCGTCACTAGATCCTTATACAGGGGTATAATGAGGCCTCACTGTACAGGAGAGACCAGAGCGAGGAGCCGGGGCCTGATCACAAGAGCTGACAATCTGAGGAGACAGCAATGCTGAATAACAGTCTTCACAGCGTCACTAGATCCTTATACAGGGGTATAATGAGGCCTCACTGTACAGGAGAGACCGGAGCGAGGAGCAGGGGCCAGATCACAAGAGCTGACAATCTGAGGAAACAGCAATGCTGAATAACAGTCTACACTGCGTCACTAGATCCTTATACAGGGGTATAATGAGACCTCACTGTACAGGAGAGACCGGAGCGAGGAGCAGGGGCCAGATCACAAGAGCTGACAATCTGAGGAAACAGCAATGCTGAATAACAGTCTACACTGCGTCACTAGATCCTTATACAGGGGTATAATGAGGCCTCACTGTACAGGAGAGACCAGAGCGAGGAGCCGGGGCCTGATCACAAGAGCTGACAATCTGAGGAGACAGCAATGCTGAATAACAGTCTTCACAGCGTCACTAGATCCTTATACAGGGGTATAATGAGGCCTCACTGTACAGGAGAGACCGGAGCGAGGAGCAGGGGCCAGATCACAAGAGCTGACAATCTGAGGAGACAGCAATGCTGAATAACAGTCTACACTGCGTCACTAGATCCTTATACAGGGGTATAATGAGACCTCACTGTACAGGAGAGACCGGAGCGAGGAGCAGGGGCCAGATCACAAGAGCTGACAATCTGAGGAGACAGCAATGCTGAATAACAGTCTACACTGCGTCACTAGATCCTTATACAGGGGTATAATGAGGCCTCACTGTACAGTAGAGACCGGAGCGAGGAGCAGGGGCCTGATCACAAGAGCTGACAATCTGAGGACACAGCAATGCTGAATAACAGTCTACACTGCGTCACTAGATCCTTATACAGGGGTATAATGAGGCCTCACTGTACAGGAGAGACCAGAGCGAGGAGCAGGGGCCAGATCACAAGAGCTGACAATCTGAGGAAACAGCAATGCTGAATAACAGTCTACACTGCGTCACTAGATCCTTATACAGGGGTATAATGAGGCCTCACTGTACAAGAGAGACCGGAGCGAGGAGCAGGGGCCTGATCACAAGAGCTGACAATCTGAGGAGACAGCAATGCTGAATAACAGTCTTCACAGCGTCACTAGATCCTTATACAGGGGTATAATGAGGCCTCACTGTACAGGAGAGACCGGAGCGAGGAGCAGGGGCCTGATCACAAGAGCTGACAATCTGAGGACACAGCAATGCTGAATAACAGTCTACACTGCGTCACTAGATCCTTATACAGGGGTATAATGAGGCCTCACTGTACAGTAGAGACCGGAGCGAGGAGCAGGGGCCTGATCACAAGAGCTGACAATCTGAGGACACAGCAATGCTGAATAACAGTCTACACTGCGTCACTAGATCCTTATACAGGGGTATAATGAGGCCTCACTGTACAGGAGAGACCAGAGCGAGGAGCCGGGGCCTGATCACAAGAGCTGACAATCTGAGGAGACAGCAATGCTGAATAACAGTCTTCACAGCGTCACTAGATCCTTATACAGGGGTATAATGAGGCCTCACTGTACAGGAGAGACCGGAGCGAGGAGCAGGGGCCAGATCACAAGAGCTGACAATCTGAGGAAACAGCAATGCTGAATAACAGTCTACACTGCGTCACTAGATCCTTATACAGGGGTATAATGAGACCTCACTGTACAGGAGAGACCGGAGCGAGGAGCAGGGGCCAGATCACAAGAGCTGACAATCTGAGGAAACAGCAATGCTGAATAACAGTCTACACTGCGTCACTAGATCCTTATACAGGGGTATAATGAGGCCTCACTGTACAGGAGAGACCAGAGCGAGGAGCCGGGGCCTGATCACAAGAGCTGACAATCTGAGGAGACAGCAATGCTGAATAACAGTCTTCACTGTGTCACTAGATCCTTATACAGGGGTATAATGAGGCCTCACTGTACAAGAGAGACCGGAGCGAGGAGCAGAGGCCTGATCACAAGAGCTGACAATCTGAGGAGACAGCAATGCTGAATAACAGTCTACACTGCGTCACTAGATCCTTATACAGGGGTATAATGAGGCCTCACTGTACAGGAGAGACCGGAGCGAGGAGCAGGGGCCAGATCACAAGAGCTGACAATCTGAGGAGACAGCAATGCTGAATAACAGTCTTCACAGCGTCACTAGATCCTTATACAGGGGTATAATGAGGCCTCACTGTACAGTAGAGACCGGAGCGAGGAGCAGGGGCCTGATCACAAGAGCTGACAATCTGAGGACACAGCAATGCTGAATAACAGTCTACACTGCGTCACTAGATCCTTATACAGGGGTATAATGAGGCCTCACTGTACAGGAGAGACCAGAGCGAGGAGCCGGGGCCTGATCACAAGAGCTGACAATCTGAGGAGACAGCAATGCTGAATAACAGTCTTCACAGCGTCACTAGATCCTTATACAGGGGTATAATGAGGCCTCACTGTACAGGAGAGACCGGAGCGAGGAGCAGGGGCCAGATCACAAGAGCTGACAATCTGAGGAAACAGCAATGCTGAATAACAGTCTACACTGCGTCACTAGATCCTTATACAGGGGTATAATGAGACCTCACTGTACAGGAGAGACCGGAGCGAGGAGCAGGGGCCAGATCACAAGAGCTGACAATCTGAGGAAACAGCAATGCTGAATAACAGTCTACACTGCGTCACTAGATCCTTATACAGGGGTATAATGAGGCCTCACTGTACAGGAGAGACCAGAGCGAGGAGCCGGGGCCTGATCACAAGAGCTGACAATCTGAGGAGACAGCAATGCTGAATAACAGTCTTCACTGTGTCACTAGATCCTTATACAGGGGTATAATGAGGCCTCACTGTACAAGAGAGACCGGAGCGAGGAGCAGAGGCCTGATCACAAGAGCTGACAATCTGAGGAGACAGCAATGCTGAATAACAGTCTACACTGCGTCACTAGATCCTTATACAGGGGTATAATGAGGCCTCACTGTACAGGAGAGACCGGAGCGAGGAGCAGGGGCCAGATCACAAGAGCTGACAATCTGAGGAGACAGCAATGCTGAATAACAGTCTACACTGCGTCACTAGATCCTTATACAGGGGTATAATGAGGCCTCACTGTACAGGAGAGACCGGAGCGAGGAGCAGGGGCCAGATCACAAGAGCTGACAATCTGAGGAGACAGCAATGCTGAATAACAGTCTACACTGCGTCACTAGATCCTTATACAGGGGTATAATGAGACCTCACTGTACAGGAGAGACCGGAGCGAGGAGCAGGGGCCTGATCACAAGAGCTGACAATCTGAGGAGACAGCAATGCTGAATAACAGTCTACACTGCGTCACTAGATCCTTATACAGGGGTATAATGAGGCCTCACTGTACAGTAGAGACCGGAGCGAGGAGCAGGGGCCTGATCACAAGAGCTGACAATCTGAGGAGACAGCAATGCTGAATAACAGTCTACACTGCGTCACTAGATCCTTATACAGGGGTATAATGAGGCCTCACTCTACAGGAGAGACCGGAGCGAGGAGCAGGGGCCAGATCACAAGAGCTGACAATCTGAGGAGACAGCAATGCTGAATAACAGTCTTCACAGCGTCACTAGATCCTTATACAGGGGTATAATGAGGCCTCACTGTACAGGAGAGACCGGAGCGAGGAGCAGGGGCCAGATCACAAGAGCTGACAATCTGAGGAGACAGCAATGCTGAATAACAGTCTACACTGCGTCACTAGATCCTTATACAGGGGTATAATGAGGCCTCACTGTACAGGAGAGACCGGAGCGAGGAGCAGGGGCCAGATCACAAGAGCTGACAATCTGAGGAGACAGCAATGCTGAATAACAGTCTACACTGTGTCACTAGATCCTTATACAGGGGTATAATGAGGCCTCACTGTACAGGAGAGACCGGAGCGAGGAGCAGGGGCCAGATCACAAGAGCTGACAATCTGAGGAGACAGCAATGCTGAATAACAGTCTACACTGCGTCACTAGATCCTTATACAGGGGTATAATGAGACCTCACTGTACAGGAGAGACCGGAGCGAGGAGCAGGGGCCTGATCACAAGAGCTGACAATCTGAGGAGACAGCAATGCTGAATAACAGTCTACACTGCGTCACTAGATCCTTATACAGGGGTATAATGAGGCCTCACTGTACAGTAGAGACCGGAGCGAGGAGCAGGGGCCTGATCACAAGAGCTGACAATCTGAGGAGACAGCAATGCTGAATAACAGTCTACACTGCGTCACTAGATCCTTATACAGGGGTATAATGAGACCTCACTGTACAGGAGAGACCGGAGCGAGGAGCAGGGGCCAGATCACAAGAGCTGACAATCTGAGGAGACAGCAATGCTGAATAACAGTCTACACTGCGTCACTAGATCCTTATACAGGGGTATAATGAGGCCTCACTGTACAGGAGAGACCGAGAATGATGACTGTGGTAAACGGATTTCTATTTAAGAAAAGAGCCGGCTCTTTATGGTGAACGGAGCCGAATGAGCCGGTTCACCAAAAAGAGCCGAACTTCCCATCACTACGCCGACCGCACACACCACACTGCTGCTGCCGGCGCTGTCCAGGTGGGGGCGGGACTGGGGCGGAGGCAACTTGCAGCATCTGTCCCAGCAGCGCGGCTATCACACCCAGTGCAATCAATCAACCTAAACTGGGACGGTGTCCTCTCAGGAATGTACTATGGCGTGTGAGGTATTTCTTTACTCGGCAGCACAAGCATGTGTCCTGCAGAACCGCTGCAGTATGGCGTGTACGTATACACGGCGCTGTGCCCCCTGACGTGGGCGCCTCTGTGGCAGAGCTTCCCTGCTGCACTGTGCACATGCCTGCACTACGCCATAGTGCTGACCGTGGAGCGCGCCTTGCTCAGGGGGCCCGTCCGTCACATGACGCAGGCGGAATTCCCGCCCCGGTCGGGCGGCTTTTCTCTCTCCCACAGGCCGGTCCCCTCAGTCAGCTCCCTCATTCCCGCCAACAACGCTTAGGCCTCTTTCACACATCAGTTTTTTGCCGTCAGGCGCGATCCGGCTTTTTTTTGCAAAACTGGATCCGGCGGATCCAGTTTTTCCCCATTGACTTGCATTAGCGCCGGATCGCGTCGGATGGCCATGCGTTTCATCCGTTTTTTGCCGGATCCGGCTACTTGTCTCATTCCGGCGTCTGGAAAAAACGGCTACTGTAACGTTTTTTGTCTCCGGCGAAAAAGCCGGAAGCGCCGGATCCGACGCTTCCGGCTTTTTGCCACAATGAAAGTCTATGGGCGCCGGAATGCGCCGGATCCAGAAAAAGACGGATCCAGCCACCGGATCCGTTTTTTTAAGTCTACGCATGCTCAGATCCAATTGGCCAGCCCCCAGGAAACAGATATAACCTGCTAGACGGATCCGGCAGAAAACCGGATCCGTTTCTACAGTTCTCCAAAATTTATGCCGGATCCGTTTTTTCTAAAAATAGCCGGATCCTGCCTGACGGCAAAAAACTGAGTGAAAGTAGCCTTAGGGTTTTATTTTTCTTCAATGGACACACAGTGCTGCTGTTAACTCCCTCACTGCTGGACCATCTAGTCCAAGTCCATGCAGAGGACTTTGTGAGGAAAAAAGTTGCAGATCCCTTTCAGGAATCGCGTCAGACAGCTAGGAAAAGGTTACATTTGTCTTAAGGCGACTTATATTTAGCAATGTTTGGTGTTTTCAGCTCAACATTCAGGATTATATTGGTGTATTCGGGTTTTCCAGGTCTTCTTAGCAGGGAGCATCAATGGTTGAGTATTTGTAATATTTTTCCATAAAATGAAAGGCGCCTGAATGTTACCTGGATCTCTCTAGGGCATAAGTGAGTTGTAGTAAGGCCACGTTCACACCATCAGTATTTGGTCAGTTTTTTACCTCAATAAATTATAAGCCAAAACCAGGAGTGGAACAATCAGAGGAAAGGTGTAATAGACACCCGTCGCCACTCCTGTATTTATCACCACTCCTGGTTTTGGCTTACAGATGCTGAGGTAAAATACTGACCAAATACTGAACATGTGAACATGGCCTAAGACAAGGCTGGAAATCCATATCAAAACCTGCATGTGTTAGACTATGTTCACACATTGAGTATTTGGTCATATTTTACCTCAGTATTTTTAAGCCAAAGCCAGGAGTGGGTGATAAATGCAGAATTGGTGACGGGTTTCTATTATATTTTTCCGCTGACGGTCCACTCCTGGTTTGGGCTTACAATTATTAATGAGGTAAAATACTGACCAAAACACATATGGCCTTATACTTTCATGTGGATTTTGATTCAGATTTACCTCAGAATTCAATCCTGCTACACGGAAAGGTGAAAAATCCACCACAGAACCTGACATGCTGCCAACCTCAAAATCCTCAACACTTATCAATTTCCGCAACACACGATGAGCTTTTGCAAATGGCAGCATTTCTGCCCTCTGTGAACTTCCATCCCTTTGGAGTTATTTCCATTCTCATCTCTACCTTTCATGGCTGGAATGGAAATAGCTCATCCAGTTGCCCACCTGTGGAGATGGGAGTGGGACCTATGGAAGCGGGACCTATGGAAGCATCCAGAGCGGCTTGTCACTGTGCTGTTTCCTTCACTCCCATTCATTTCTATGGATGTTATGGGGAAAAAAAGTGTACCTCTTGGCTGTGTCTGGAGCTCCTTGCCCTGTGGCTGGCACCCAGATGGAGTTAGGCTAGGTAGTGCACATTCTCTCCGTACGTCTATCCCACAGTATACATCACAAGCTTTTCCCAACGTATACTGTAACGTTGCCACAGGCGTCTGTTCACCAGGCGATGGCTGAAAGTGTGTTCTTTCAGCCTCTGTCTGGCCAGTATGCGGCTGGATACCGTTTAACTGTATAGGAAAGAGCATCAGGGTACGTGCACACGCTGCAGAATGCTCTGCGGATTTGGCCGTGCAGATTTTGTAAAATCCGCAGGTAAATCTGCAGGTCAAAAGACCTGCGGTTTTACCTGCGGACTGGCCTGCGGTTCTGCCCTGCGGTTTTTCATCTCCACAATGGAGGAGATGGCAAACCGCAGCGGAATCCGCAGAAAGAATTGACATGTCAATTCTTTCTGCGGTTTCAAAACCACGCGGAAAAATCTGCACCGTCTGCACTGCGGTTTTTTATTCCCATAGGGAATAATGGTACTGTACACCGCAGCAAAAACCGCAGCGTGTGCACACAGCCTCCAAGTGTGTTTTTCTATCCAGAGGACTACTGCAAAGAAACATGCTATGTGATATACATTTGTTTACAATGGTGGAGGGATGCCCCGGCATCCATCTTGACAGTGCGCACTGTCGGACACATAATTTCCGTAGTGTATACCGCCGACAGTGAGCAAAGACATAGTGTGGACCGAGCCTTATTCATAACCCAGCCATGAAAGATTGATATGGGAATAACTCATAGTTTATTATTTAATGATTCCACTCCAATATCCATATCAAAAATCACTTTTAGGTCTCGTGCACACAACCGTTTAAGGCTATGTGCACACACTGCAGATTCACCTGCGGGTTTTTTCCCGCGGAACCGCAGGTAAAGTGACCTGCGGTTTTGCTGCGGATTAGCCTGCGGTTTCACACCTCTGCTATGTTAAAGGTGTGAAACCGCAGCAGAATCCGCAGAAATAATTGACATGCTGCGGAAAAAACCGCAGCGTGAGCACTGCGGTTTTGAAAACCCATAGGCTAACATGGTAAAGTACCAGGTCTGCGGAACTGCTGCGGTTCTGCAGGGCCAAAACCGCAGCGGAACCGCAGCAAAAACTGCAGCGTGTGCACATAGCCTAAAATGGACGAGTGCTGTCCTTCGTTTTGACGCATAGTACTGGTAACATGTTATTCTATGAGACTGTGCACATATCCAATTTTGATCTGTGTGTCTGATCAAAATCGTCCATTCAAATCTATGGGCCCGTGGAAAACATTGGACCACATACAAATGGCATCCGAGTACGGTTTGATTTTCATGGACTGACTAGATGGAGGAGGTGGAGAGTCTTTTCTTTTTTTCTCTCCACATCTGAGAAAATCGGATCCCACGCTGATCAAACTCTGATCATAGGCTGATTGGCATAATTGGACCGTTTTTCTTGGATGGAGATCAAACGGTCGTGTGCACTTATCCTAAGGGTAACTTCACAGGTTGTTTTTTTACATGCATTTTAAAGCGGATCTGCTTTAAAGTGCACCTGTCACCTGTTTTGGCCTGTTTTACCCAAGTTTCGAAAATAATTTGTACTTTCTGTTTTTTTTCTGTCACATTATTAAAAATTATTATTAAAAAAGCCATTAGGTCTTCATCCAGCATCATCAAGCTAATACATACATATATATAGAGAACTGCAAGAAGATGAAAGTCTAGAAATGTAGAAATAATAACAGCAAAGTTAATAGCAGACTAAAAATTAGATCTCTGATGCTTCTGGATTATCAACGACCAAAGGGGCGGCAAATTTTTCGACCGCCCCGGGCGCCACAAACAGTAGCTACGCCACTGCACTAGTACCATAATGCTGGTCTCTACGACCTGACATACTGAACCCTGCTACAACTACACAATCTCACTTTCTACTGAATCTTTATCTTCCCTATGGCCCTGATCAGCCTCCATTAGTTGAGCTGCCATCCAGTCTCTACCATCTTCATTGCTCTGGCTGATCTTTTTCTGCATTAATATTATTAGTTAGTATTGTGTGGTCCACCTCACCATTAGGCTAAGTTCACACGTACCGGAACTCTCGCGGAAATTACCGCTAGAATTCCGGAATTCCATTCCGCGGCAAAATCGCATTTTAAATTCCCGCAATTTTCCCACGGAAAAACTAGCATTTTGCAAGCGTAATTAGCTTGCAAAATGCTAGCGTTTTCCAAGCGATCTGTAGCATCGCTTGGAGAACTGATTGACAGGTTGGTCACACTCGTCAAACATAGTGTTTGACAAGTGTGACCAACTTTTTACTACTGATGCCGCCTATGCAGCATCAGTAGTAAAAGATAAAATGTAAAAAAAAATAAAAAATGGTGTTATTCTTACCTTCCGGCGTCCTGCGCAGCCGTTCCCAGTAATCCTTTGCGAAAATGCCCGCGATGACGTTCGTTCTCGCGGGATCGCGACGTCTCATGGTAATTCGCGATGACCGCGAGACTTCGCGATCCCGCAAGAACGGACGCCATCGCGGGCATTTTCGCAAAGGATTACTGTGAACGAGAGCGTTGAGAGAGGCGGGAAGGCTACGTGGGACGTCGGAAGGTGAGAATAACAATATTTTTTATTTTAAATTCTATTTTTTACAGGGATATGGTACCCAAAGCCCGGAGGACAGTCTCCTCTCCTCCGGACCGTGGGTACCATCCGCAAATGTTCTGCTTACTTTCCGCATGGTGTGCACAGCCACATGCGGGAAGTAAGCAGAACAATGCATTCCTATGGGTGCGGGAGCGCCGCGATTCCGCAAAATTAATGAGCATGCTGTGGTTTTTACAGCGAAGCGATTCCGCCGCGGTAAAAACCACAGCATTGCGGAATCCCATAGGAATGCATGGGATGCTTATTTTTCGCGGCAAAATCGCGCGGTTAAAACCGCCGCGGAAACGCGAAAAAAATGCAACGTGTGAACTCAGCCTTATTCTACATAATGAACAGCATGGCTGCCTGGCTTTTCATCTTCTGTCTAGTAACATACGTCTTTGCTTCTGGGTGCTGCTACACACAATGTCCTTATTAGTGATGGGCAGTCCGGCTCTTTTTGGTGATCTGGCTCACTCGGCTCCTCTCCTTTTTGGCTCAAAAAGCGGCTCTTCTTGCAAAAAGTGCTACTTTCCCCACTTTTATCACTCCAGACTCTTAACTATAAAGCCTGGGCCTCATTATACAGCTGTACAGGGGTCTAGTGAAGGCTTTTTAGCCATTTTCTCAGAGTGTAAGCTCCTGGGATAAGGCCCTCACTCCTGTCCGTATTGCTGATTTGTGTTATCCTCTAATATCTGATATTTGTCCATGTGCTCTACATTAGTCACTGCTGTGACATCTGCCAGCAATGACTATTCTAAGGCTATGTGCACACGTTGCGGATTTGCTGCGGATCCACAAGTGATTTACAGTACAATGCTATTCTATGGGGGAAAAAAAACGCTGTGTACATGCTGCGGAAAAATCCAAGCGGAAACGCAGCAGTTTATTTTCTGCAGCATGTCAATACTTTGTGCGGATTCCGCAGCGATTTTACACCTATTCCATTATAGGTATCCGCAGGTGTAAAAACACAGGCCAAATCCGCACTAAATCCACAATAAATCTGCATAAAAACCACACGGATTTAGACCTGCGGATTCTGCCAAGAGATGCAGATTCCACAGAGAAAATTCCACACAGCAATCCACAACATGTGCAGATACCCTTATAAGTAAATCCTTGGAGACATGTTCCAGGTTCTTACAGAGTAACTCTGATATCTGCACCATACATGCAGTGGCGTAACTACCGGGGTAGCAGCCGAAGCGGTTGCTTTGGGGCCCGGCCCATATAGGGGCCCGGGTCCCCGGCTCCGATCGGCGCTACCCGGTAGTGCAATTAACAGTGCGGGCTGGGCCGGGTGGCAGAGCATCGCCGTTGTTGCTGCTCCACGGCCTAGCGTGCAGCAGAGTGATGAGGCCATCATGCTGCGACCTCCTCACACTGCTGCTGGCGACACAGAGCAGAAGAGGCGGGGACAAGGCGGCCGGCGGGAAGATTGGTGAGCAGCAGCGCTCCAATGAGGAGCCGGACTCAGAGCTGAGCTGCTGAAGATTGGAGAACTGTCATTTGCTGTGCATAAGGTACAGGGCATGAATCCATGGTGTTAGTCCATGTGTATGAAAGTGTGTGTGTGTAAGTGTGGTGTGTGTGTTTGTGTGACTGTGTATATGAGTGTGTGTATGAGTAAGTGTGTGTGTGTGTAAGTGAGTGTGTGTGTGTGTATGAGTATGTGTAAGTGAGTGTGTATGTGTGTGTGTGTTCAGACGGGCAGTGTGGAGGGAGGACATTATAGAGACTAGGGGCAGTATGTGGGGGACATTATGGAGATAAACATTTTGGAGAGGGACGGTGTAGGTGGGATATTATGGGATGGAGAGGTATGTTTTGGAGAGGGGTGGTGTATGGGGTATATTATAGGGAGAGTCAGCGAAGGGGATATTATGGAGATGGGTGGTGTAGGCAGGATATTATGGAGAAGGACATTTATCATGGGGAGGGGCGGCATGTGTGGGGGTATATTATGGAGAAGGGTGGTGTGGGAGCGATATTATGGAGAGAGACAGTCTAGGGGGATTTTTTCTGTAGGAAGCACATTGAAGGGCAATTATTACAACATGGTAGATATTTATACTTTGTTGGCAGTATAATGATTTTACAACGGCGCAAAATACCCCTGGCCACGATGAGAGCCACGCACGTTGTTTATAAAAGCTCGGCGTCCATGCCGCCGCACGCGGCTCTCATTGTGGCCAGGAGTATTTTGCGCCGTTGTAAAATCATAAGCGCACAGCAAAAGGGCGAAGCCTCCTGATGTACCCTAATATGATAGTGTAGGGCGAAACGCGTTGAGACAACATTGCTGAGATGTGACAGAGCTTAATATCACAGCTTACCATCTCAGGCACATTGTGGACATATTAATCCCATTATGAGTACGGGGATGAGGCAAAATTGCCGGGATGTGCTAGAGCCTTAAGTTTATGGCTCAGTATACTGGCAGATTATATTAATGTTACTCCCATGTGAATAAAGGGAGAGCATGTGCATGTGAGAGGTGACATCTACGGACTGAGTGAGATAAATCATTCGGTCACTGGCTGGCATCTATTTCAATTGGGCAAAGGAGCCTTTGTGTAGTCAACGGATGACACTGTATTAGGGAGATTCCGTTATTCTATTGGGGACAATGTGCAATAGCATTAGCACTTTAGTCTACAGATATTGGAGTGTAAAATTGGCTATTAATGATTGGGAATGATGCAATGGTATATCCATATATAGTATATCCATAAATGCAACAATTGTTAAACACTTCCCTTAAAAAAGGATGCCTAGTGAGAGTTTCCCTCATTAAAGGGTGTCTTGGAGTCCATGAATACAATGTTATATAATTATATTATTAGTGTCCTTTATGACCCCCTCTTGTGATAGGGGTTGATTGGACAGACTGCACACAAGCACGGTGGATGATTTGATATATTGTTTATTAACAATTTATTAAAAGTTTTATTATTTTTCCACCACAGTCAGTGATTTTTGCAATTTCGGTAATTGGTTGGATTTGTATCTGGTGTAAGGGTGCCAATTCAGTGATATCTCTAATACTGACTACATCTCATAAGTAGTGAGGTTCCTGTATTGTCCGCTGTCTGATGATAAAGGTAGCAACAACTCCCAGTATCTTCTTACCATCGTTAAGGACATACTGGGAGCTACATGTTCATGTCATACAAGTGTATCATGGGGCTGATCTAACACTGAAATTGACCACTGTAATAAGCGTGGTGCTGCATTCATCTACTGATGGTGGTCCTGTTGCTGCATTCATCTACTGACGGTGGTTTTGTCGTTGCATTCATCTACTGATGGTGGCTGTGTCCCTGCATTCATCTACTGATGGTGGTTTTGGCCCTGCATTCATCTACTGATGGTGGTTTTGGCCCTGCATTCATCTACTGATGGTGGTTCTGGCCCTGCATTCATCTACTGATGGTGGTTCTGTCGTTGCATTCATCTACTGATGGTGGTTCTGTCGTTGCATTCATCTACTGATGGTGGTTCTGGCCCTGCATTCATCTACTGATGGTGGTTCTGGCCCTGCATTCATCTACTGATGGTGGTTCTGGCCCTGCATTCATCTACTGATGGTGGTTCTGGCCCTGCATTCATCTACTGATGGTGGTTCTGGCCCTGCATTCATCTACTGATGGTGGTTCTGGCCCTGCATTCATCTACTGATGGTGGTTCTGGCCCTGCATTCATCTACTGATGGTGGTTCTGGCCCTGCATTCATCTACTGATGGTGGTTCTGGCCCTGCATTCATCTACTGATGGTGGTTCTGGCCCTGCATTCATCTACTGATGGTGGTTCTGGCCCTGCATTCATCTACTGATGGTGGTTATGACCCTGCATTCATCTACTGATGGTGGTTCTGGCCCTGCATTCATCTACTGATGGTGGTTCTGGCCCTGCATTCATCCACTGATGGTGGTTCTGGCCCTGCATTCATCTACTGATGGTGGTTCTGGCCCTGCATTCATCTACTGATGGTGGTTCTGGCCCTGCATTCATCTACTGATGGTGGTTCTGGCCCTGCATTCATCTACTGATGGTGGTTCTGGCCCTGCATTCATCTACTGATGGTGGTTCTGGCCCTGCATTCATCTACTGATGGTGGTTCTGGCCCTGCATTCATCTACTGATGGTGGTTCTGGCCCTGCATTCATCTACTGATGGTGGTTATGACCCTGCATTCATCTACTGATGGTGGTTCTGACCCTGCATTCATCTATACTAATGCACAAAGCATGGGCAACAAACAAGGAGAATTGGAACTACTAACACAGGAAAAGAAATATGATGTCATTGGAATCACTGAAACTTGGTGGGACAATACACATGATTGGAATACAAGACTAGAAGGATACAACTTATTTGCAAGAAACAGACTTGATAAACGAGGAGGGGGTGTCGCATTGTATGTTAGAAACGCGTATATCTGCACAGAGATTGAAGCTTCAGAGACTGGGAGTTCTGTGGAAACTGTTTGGGTAAGAATACAAGGACAGAACAATGGAAAGGACACCATTGTAGGCATTTACTACAGGCCGCCTGTGCAAGCTGAAGATATGGATGAAGTCTTTATGCATCAAATGGCCAAGTTCTCCAAAAAATATGACATAGTTGTCATGGGAGATTTCAACTATCCAGACATTTGTTGAGAATCTCTCTCAGGCAAAACTAACAGGTCAAGGAAATTCTTATCCTCTCTTGCTGACAACTTTATCTTCCAAAAGGTAAGGGAGAAAACAAGGGGAACTGCTACCTTGGATCTAATCCTTATAAACAGGGAGGAAATGGTTGAGGAGGTAAAAGTGGCTGGGACCCTAGGAGGTAGCGACCATGCTATTTTAGAATTTTGGATAACTAGAGGCGGAAGACCTGTGAAGACTCAGACGTCAAGGTTAGATTTCAGAAAGGCAGATTTTAAGGGATTCAGAAAGAGAATTGGAGGGATCCAATGGCTGGATATCCTTAAAGACAAAAATGTCCAGGAAGGATGGGAAATCTTGAAAAATGAAATTCTCAAAGCACAGTTGTTAACAATTCCGAAAAGAGGGAAGAATAGGAAGCATTTAAGGAAACCAGGATGGATGAACACAGAACTTAAGCACATGCTAAAAAGGAAGAAAGAAATGTTTATAAAATGGAAAGAGGGAGGCATATCTAAAGAAGAATATAATCTGTCTGCAGAACCTGCAGGGCACAAATCAGATTATCTAAAGCTGAAAATGAATTGAGGCTTGCAAGAGATGTCAACAGCAATAATAAAGGATTTTGGGGATATGTCAAAAGTAAAAGAAAAGTCAAAGATGCTATAGGATTTTTACAGGATGAAAATGATGAAATGGTAAGACAGGATGTTGAGAAGGCTGAACTTTTAAATTCCTATTTTGCATCTGTTTTCTCTCAGAAAGGAAATGTAACATCAACTGTTATTCACTGTCCTATTAAGGGAATAGAAGAATCCAGGATATCTATAAACAGAAAGATAGTGAGGAAACACTTAGCTAACCTAAATGAATTCAAGTCTCCAGGTCCAGATGAATTACACCCCAGAGTACTGAAGGAGATAGAAGAAATTTTTGAACCCCTCTCCATAATCTTTGAAAATTCTTGGAGAACAGGAGAAGTCCCAGAAGACTGGAGAAGAGCAAATGTTGTTCCTATCTTCAAAAAGGGGAAGAAGGTGGACCCAGGCAACTATAGGCCAGTGAGTCTGACTTCTATACCAGGAAAGATCTTTGAACAAATTATTAAACAACATGTATGTCAATACCTGGATAAGAATGAAGTGATTAAACAGCGTCAGCATGGGTTTATAACTAATAAGTCATGTCAGACTAACTTAATTTCCTTCTATGACGGTATCACTGATTGGGTGGATCAAGGAAATGCTGTAGATATAGTATATCTTGACTTTAGCAAAGCATTTGACAAAGTATCTCATACAATCCTTATTGAAAAAATGACTAAGTATGGAATGGACAAGGCAACTGTTAGGTGGATTCATAACTGGCTTAGTGATCGGACCCAAAGAGTGGTCGTAAATGGCTGCACATCCAGTTGGAAGAATGTCTCAAGTGGGGTACCACAGGGCTCTGTCCTGGGCCCTGTATTGTTCAACATCTTTATCAACGATTTAGATGAAGGAATTGAGGGTAAACTGATTAAATTTGCTGATGACACAAAGCTAGGAGGGATAGCTAATACTAGAGAAGAGAGAGAGAGGATTCAAAAAGATTTAAAGAAACTGGAGAAGTGGGCAGCAACTAACAGAATGGTTTTTAACAGGGAGAAATGCAAAGTACTACATCTGGGCAATAAAAATGAAAAAAGCATATATAGAATGGGAGGAATAGGGCTAAGTGACAGCACATGTGAAAAAGACTTGGGTATACTAATAGATCACAGACTGAATATGAGTCAACAGTGTGATGCAGCAGCAAAAAAGGCAAATGCAATTCTAGGATGTATTAACAGAAGCATACAGTCTAGATCACGTGAAGTCATTATTTCCCTCTACTCCTCTTTGGTCAGACCTCATCTGGAATATTGTGTCCAGTTTTGGGCACCACATTTTAAAAAAGACATCAACAAACTGAAGCAAGTTCAGAAAAGAGCGACCAGAATGGTGACCGGTCTGCAAACCCTGTCTTATGAGGAAAGGTTGCAGGATTTGGGAATGTTTAGTTTGCAAAAGAGAAGACTGAGAGGAGACTTAATAGCTGTCTACAAATATCTAAAGGGCTGTCACATTGTAGAAGGATCAACTTTATTCTCATTTGCACAAGGAAAGACTAGAAGCAATGGGATGAAACTGAATGGGAGGAGACACAGATTAGATATTAGAAAAAACTTTTTGACAGAGTGATCAATGAGTGGAACAGGCTGCCACGAGAAGTGGTGAGTTCTCCTTCAATGGAAGTCTTCAAACAGAGGCTGGACAGACATCTGACTGGGATGATTTAGCGAATCCTGCTTTGAGCAGGGGGTTGGACCAGATGGCCCAGGAGGTCCCTTCCAACTCTACGATTCTATGATTCTACTGATGTTGGTTATGACCCTGCATTCATCTACTGATGTTGGTTATGACCCTGCATTCATCTACTGATGGTGGCTGTGTCCCTGCATTCATCTACTGATGGTGGCTGTGTCCCTGCATTCATCTACTGATGGTGGTTATGACCCTGCATTCATCTACTGATGGTGGCTGTGTCCCTGCATTCATCTACTGATGGTGGTTATGACCCTGCATTCATCTACTGATGGTGGCTGTGTCCCTGCATTCATCTACTGATGGTGGCTGTGTCCCTGCATTCATCTACTGATGGTGGCTGTGTCCCTGCATTTATCTACTGATGGTGGCTGTGTCCCTGCATTCATCTACTGATGGTGGCTGTGTCCCTGCATTCATCTACTGATGGTGGCTGTGTCCCTGCATTCATCTACTGATGGGGGTTATGACCCTGCATTCATCTACTGATGGTGGCTGTGTCCCTGCATTCATCTACTGGTGGTGGTTATGACCCTGCATTCATCTACTGATGGGGGTTCTGGTGCTACATTTATCTACTTGTCGGTGGTTCTGGTGCTGCATGTATATACTGATGGTTCTGTCACTTCATTCTACTACTGGTTCTGATCATGTACACATGTAGCAAACCATAATGTGCTTCATGGCTTTGTTAAATCTGAAACTTATATGGTTCCATATGTGATATCTGAGATTCTGTAGGCAGGTCCAGGTGTGACCAGTATAGAGCATTGGAAAAAAAATCCTAGGTAATGATGAGAAGCATAGCATACTTTGCTTTACTACATTTCTGAAAATGTATATCCAGTTTAAAATTAATAATACATGAGCATAATATGTGATTTGTCTGATCAATAGAAACGCTCATCTGAGCTGATCCCAGTACTTTCTGGTTTTTCTTTGAACAGCTCTCAGTCAGTACAGTAGTAGGCATATAGCCTATGAAGCAGCCGGAGGTAAACATGTTAAAGGGGTTGTCCAGATTTAAGTTACAAGTCAGTCTGTGACTGCAGACTCGTGAATCCTCACATTGCTCGCAGTGCTGTCATGATTCGGCAGCGTGTGACTGCAGGTATGTGATTTGCATACATGACAACTAGCCTTGCTCGGCCCCACTTATTACAGCTGTATTGAGCAAGGCCAGAAACAGTCTAGTTGTAATATGGCCGGGAATATACACATCACATACTTGATCACATAAGTGCCCGCTCCCACCGCCAGCACCAGAGAATCCTCACAGCGCACATGATGTGAGGATTCACATATAGTGGCTTTAGACTTGTAGCTTAAGATCGGACAACTTTTTAACGATGGGCCGCTACTCATGGGCCACTGCTGTGTGCCTGCCCCCCAGGCTAAAATGTGCCAGCCAGCCCCTGGCAATTAGGTACATTACTGCGTCAGCGGCGCTCCGGCGGGTGCTGTGGCCAACGCTGACTTGGGGGCCTGCCGGCCCGTTGTGTGTAGTGTAGGGGATCCGGGTCCCCGGCGGAAAAAAATGTACACTATTTATGAATGATTTTGCTGCCTACGCTGCATTTCTGTGCCTGCTGTGCGGAGCAAAGCACATATTGGGCCCGCCTCCCTGCCTGCAGCCAGTGTATTGCTTCAGACTAGTTCAGTCCCGCCCCTTCCAAGCCCTCGCTGTCTGTTAGCTCTCTGCAGAGCTGCCTGCCGCATGGACCTCTGGGAAATGTAGTTCCTGGAGGTCGGTTTGCGCGGAGGAAGGCAGGCAGCCCTCACTGTCTCAGCTTAGTTAATGCCAGCCACTCAGCCAGCCTGATTTCTTGCCTCGCCCTCGGATTTTATTGTTTTTCTTCAGCGCCAGCCCAGTCTTTTCTGCAGTGGTGTTTGGTAACAATTGACTCTAGTATGCATTATCGGTAAGAGGGTGCGTCTTGAAGGGGGTGTGTCTTGAAGGGGACCCCATTTAAAAGTCTGCTATGGGGCCCAATCAGTTCTAGTTACGCCCCGACATACATGGCACCCCGTACCTACCAATTCTGGTATGCATCGCCCCCTCATCCCCCAATCCTGATATGCATGTTCCCCTCACCCCCCAATCCTGGTATGCATGGTCCTCTCACCCCCCTTAACCTGGTATGCATGGTCCCCCCTCATCCCTATCGTAGGATGTATAGTCCCCTGATCCCCAATCCTTGTATACATAGCACCCCTTACCTACCAATTCCGGTATGCATGGTACCCCTCATCTCCCAATCCTGGTATGCATGGCCCCGTCATCCCTATAATGGTATGCATGGCCCTCATATCCCTATTCTGGTATATATGTCCCCTCACCCCCCCCAATCCTGGTATGCATGGTCCTCTCACCCCTAATCCAGGTATGCATGGTCCTCTCACCCCCCTATCCTGGTATGCATGGTCCTCTCACCCCCCTATCCTGGTATGCATGGTCCTCTCACCCCCCCAATCCTGGTATGCATGGTCCTCTCACCCCCCTATCCTGGTATGCATGGTCCCCTCACCTCCCTTTTGTGGTATGCAAGGTCCCCTCACCCCCCTTTCCTGGTATGCATGGTCCCCTCACCCCCCTTTCCTGGTATGCATGGTCCCCTCACCCCCTATCCTGGAATGCATGGTCCCCTCACCCCCCTTTCCTGGTATGCATGGTCTCCTCACCCCCTATCCTGGTATGCATGGTCCTCTCACCCCCCTATCCTGGTATGCATGGTCTCTTCACCCCCTATCCTGGTATGCATGGTCTCCTCACCCCCTATCCTGGTGTGCATGGTCCTCTCACCCCCCTATCCTGGTATGCATGGTCTCCTCACCCCCTATCCTGGTATGCATGGTCTCCTCACCCCCTATCCTGGTATGCATTTTCCTCTCACCCCCCTATCCTGGTATGCATGCTACCCCTCACCCCCCAATCCTGGTATGCATGGTCCTCTAACCCCCCCTATCCAGGTATGCATGGTGCCACAACCAGCCCTCTACTGACTTCACGGTGAATACCCGATCGGTAATCTTTTGTGCCATGATGTGAGGAGAGAGCGGGTTGTTGGGCCGGAATTGGCGCCTGCACATTCCTCTCTTTCTGGCGCCATTTTCTTGAAGACACACTGCAGTGTGTCTTCCACAAAATGGC
The DNA here is from genome assembly GCF_039654945.1 of Dendrobates tinctorius. Classification (NCBI taxonomy): domain Eukaryota; kingdom Metazoa; phylum Chordata; class Amphibia; order Anura; family Dendrobatidae; genus Dendrobates; species Dendrobates tinctorius. Next base: position 16,445,472 of record NW_027361722.1, on the reverse strand, counting down.
GCCGGAAAGCGCAGACTGCACATGCGCCGATTCCGGCCCAACAACCCTCCCTCTCCTGTCATCACCGCCAGACGCAAGACCCCGCGGCAACACTCAATCGGTAAGGCCTGTTTCATACCTCCGTCACCGGCGGTCAGTTGAAATCCGCCAAAGGTTGAAACCAGCTAATCCGTGACGGACGGATGTCAGCGGAGCACGTAGGATGAAGGATCCGTGGGAGAAGCGATGCGGCCAAATTTAAAGTGACTGCGGCGGTCGCGAATTGCATGTAGATCACGTAAGGTGGAGCGCGATCGGGAGAGGGATATCGCGGAAGGTGGAGCGCGATCGGGAGAGGGATATCGCGGAAGGTGGAGCGCGATCGGGATATCGCGGGAGCTGGAGTATCGCGATCGGGAGAGGGATATCGCGGGAGATGGAGCGCGATCGGGATATCGCAGGAGGTGGGGCGCGATCGGGATATCGCAGGAGGTGGAGCGTGATCGGGATATCTCAGGAGGTGGGGCGCGATCGGGATAATGCAGGAGGTGGAGCGCGATCGGGATATCGCGGGAGGTGGAGCGGGATTGGGAGAGGGATATCGTGGGAGGGACGGGTGAGTTGGAGCGTGATGAGAGAGAGAGATTTTATCTGCTCCCGGAGCGGCATTTATGGGTTAATGCTGAAATTAGCGGACCGTTAAAGCAAAAAAGTTGTAAGGTCCATTTCATCCGCCCGGGAGCCGCTAAAATCTTGGCGGATCCGTAAAAAAACGGGTGGGACGGACGACCGTCAGTCAAGATCCGCCAATAATGTAAGTCTATGGGGGAAAAAAACAGATCCGACCCTTTTTTGGCGGATTTTGACTGAAGGGAAAAAATGGATGTGTGAAACAGGCCTAAGGTGTTGTGTTGGAGATCACGGTATGCGTTCAGTGCTTACGCATACCGCGATCTCCTGGGGGGTGCGTCACTCTGTGTGGAGCCAGACTGCGTAGGTGCGTCGCACTTGCGCAGTCTTTATAGGCTTCGGACAGAGTGACGCTTAGCCCGTTATATTATAGATATACCCTGGCTCTGTCCACAGAGTTTCTCTGCCTCAGATTTATATTATTACTTTCCCACTGTAGAGCAGCAGGAACTACAGAACTTAATGAGAGGGATAAGATGGCTGTCAGTGCCTGAGCTCAGCGCCTCTGCTCATCCTGCAGCAGCAGGACATCCACTGTTATGTCAGTGACAGTCTGTCTGACCGCACATTGTGATCTATCACAGCTCATGTGTGAAAAATATTCAGAATTGAGAGTCCTCAGTGGTTGATACCTTTTAATGGCTAACTGAAAAGATGGTGACACATTGCAGCTTTCCAGACTACTCAGGTCTCTTCTTCAGGCATTGACTAATACAAAACCTGAAGAATCACATATTTATACACAACACAGCACAGAAAAAATGCAATAGATAAGACAAGTGACGTGAAGCAGAACTATCAATATGGGAGTACAAATTTATGACGACCTTTGACACTCTCAGTGCTGGAATGAATGTGTCGCATGGATTTATGTCTTTTTACATCAATTAAGGAATTTCCTTTTAAAACCGTGTGGGGGCATCACAACACAGAACTAGACCCCAATCAGAGGACCATAAAACATCCAGACTCCTTATCTATATAGTGGTCCAATGTTTATATTTATGTTTCTCCCTCTCCCATATTGACTGTTCTGCTTCACGTCACTTGTCTTATCTATTGCATTTTTTCTGTGCTGTATTGTGCATAAATATGTGACTTCAGATTTTGTATCAGTCTAGCCTGATGAAGAGACCTGAGTAGTCTGGAAAGCTGCAATGTGTTACCATCTTTTCAGTTAGCCATTAAAAGGTATCAACCACTGAGGACTCTCAATTCGGAATATTTTTCTATCTACTGGCTAACAATGGTACAAAGATCTACATCTTTCCTGTAGCTCATGTGTGTGCACTCACTGCACTGAGCTGCCAATCACAGTACAGCTATGTGTCATGTGGGAGGAGCCCAGTCGCAAGTCAAAGCCTTGCCAGTCACTCCCCACTCGTGCACACTGCTCTAAGTCTCCTCCTCAGCTCCTCCCAGCCAGGCAGGAAGAAGCTACACAAACAGCAGGGGAAAAAAAAAAAAATTGGCTCAGCTCCTAGTGGTGAGCCGACTCCCGTCGGTCACATGAAAGAGTCGGTTCGTTCACGAGCGACACATCACTAGTCCTGATGCCTATCAGTCAAGGCTGAAATCTATGTCACCAACTAGGAATGAAGAGGATTGCAGCCGTGAAGCAGGAGAGATAGCTACATCAGACTGATTAACTGTCTGGATTTACTTTAATGTCTAGTCAGGGGTTGGAATTTATTGTTATGTCTGGTCTGACATCATGTTTGCTCTGGGAAAACATATGGAAGCAGAGAATATTTTTGAGGCACATATAACAGAATTTGAGGAAATTTTTCACCCCACTACGACAAGGTTAAAGGGAATCTGTCACCCCTTTTTTTGACTATGAGCTGCCGGCACCGACATCAGGGGCTTATCTACAGCATTCTGTAATGCTGTAGACAAGCCCCCCCGATTTAACCTGAAAGATAAGAAACAGGAGTTAAGGCCTCGTTACATTTAGCGATGCACCAGCGATCCCGACCATGATACGACCCGGTCAGGATCGCTGGTGCATCGCTAAATGGTCGCTAGTGAGCTGCCACACAGGCAGATCTCACTAGCGATGCAGCAGCGGTCGGCGGTCGATACTTACCGTCAGACGCAGCGAGGGTGACCATCTTCCGCCTGCGTCCATGGCTCGCTCATCGGTGCCAGCAGGAAGCCGACGACAAGAAATGGACCAGGCCGATCTCGCGCGATCAGCGATAACCAGCCGGGGAGCCGGTCAGAGGTGAGTATTACATGTAGCGATATCGCTAGTGATATCGCTGCTGCGTCACAAAATCGGTGACGCTTTAGCGATATTGCTATCGATATCGCTATGTGTAAAGAGCCCTTTAGATTATACTCACCGGGAGAACGGTCCAGTCCAATGGGTGTTCCGGCACCTCCCATCTTCATATGATGGCTGCTGTCCTCTTCTTTCCTTCCTGTCGTGGCTCCTGCGCAGGCGCATACTCCTCTGCCCGGTTGTGCGCAGGCGCCGGGAGAGGTCTAGCGCCTGCACACTACAGTATTCTGCTCTGCCCTCAACAGGACAGAGCAGTGCGTCTGCGCAGGAGCCACAACAGGAAGGAAAGAAGAGGACGTCATCGCTACAAGATGGGAGGCGCCGGACCAGACCGTGACACCCATCGGACCTGGACCGAACCTAGAGCGCCCCTGGGTGAGTATAATATAACTCATTTTTCTTATCTTTCAGGTTACATCGGGGGCTTATCTACAGTATTACAGGGACTGCAAAGTGTTGCATTTTGGGCATCAAAAACATGAAAAAAATGCAGCAAAAAATGTGATGTGTGTACATACCCTTACTTATACTAATGGAAATTATGTCCTTTGGGTATAGTAAACTGTAGTCAGGAGAAAATGCTGGCATTGCGTTACATACAGTTGTTTCACAAAGGAGCTCACCAGTGAATCAATATTTTCAGAGTTGGCGGTCAGACAGAATGGTGCTTAGCTGGTGAACCTACAGATGTAAGTCTTAAAAATAGAGATGGTTATAAAGCTGCTCTTATCCTCTGCCGTTTCCATAAATTGTAAATTTCTTAGGTCATCGAATAAACAGTGAGACAGAGTGAACAAGCAACAGCTGTTTCGCCTTGTACATGCTCCTCCTGGGTCCATACAATTTATGGAGATGCCAGTGGTGAGCGTTGCTTTTTATCTAACTCTATTTGCAAGAATATATTGACTAAAGGAGTTGTCACAATTCCTTCTCTCAGAGAGTGATTGTTTTGCTGTCCTATGGAAACTGGGTCATGCTAAGTAGAGATGGGCGGACACCTGGATGTTCGGGTCCAGCGTGTTGGGCTGGACATTTCCAGTTCGGGTACCAGAAAAATACCCGGACCTGAACCCGAACCACATTCACTTAAATGGGGGGCCCAAACATTCAGTGTTAGCCATGGTGTCATGTGGATGACAACGTGGCAAACACCGCTTCTGATCGGCGGTAAAATCATCACCGCCCGTCAGAGAGTCCGGGTTATTGAAAGTATAAAGTTTACCTCTGGTCACTGATGTAATCAGGTGGGACTACTGCTCCCATCAGCTGACACCTGCTGCCGCTAATAACAGCGAGAGCAGGTGGTGGCTGATGGGAGTATTCATAACGCTGTGGGACAGAACGACAGACAGGTGATAGTGTTGTTTTTTTCAGGAGACGAGGACTTCAGTGGAAGAGGTGTTAGGTGAGTATGACTGGGTTTGTTATTTTAAATAAAAAGTAAAAGTGTGTTTGGTTTTATTTCAAATAAAAGACTTTATTCTGGCTGTGTGTTTATTTACCATTTAACTATAGGATTAGTAATGGATAGGTGTATTATAGATGCCTCTCCATTACTAAGCCATGGGCTTGATGTCATCTGACAATACAAAGGTGACATCAACCCCACAAATATTATCCCCACTTGCCACGGCTGCAGGGCAAGTGGGAAGAGTCGGGAAAAGCGCCAGAATTGGCACATCTAATAGATGGGCCTTTTCTGGGCAGCTGCCTGCACTGGTGGTCAAAAATCAAATGGACAGCAGGTAATTTTTTTTTTTATTTTAGTGCGCAGGTACCGGTAGGTGAATACTCCCATCATCGAACACCCACTCTCGCTGCTATCAGCGAAACCAGGTGTAGGATGATGAAAGTAGTGCTCTCATCAGACTCTCAGCCAGCACCTTTTACTGCTGGCCCCAGCTGATGGCTCACACCTCGTCATTTGTGTGACAGCATAGGAACTGCAGCGTTCTGACCAGTAGTAATGAACTTACCACCAATCAGAGCCTGTGTTTCTTGTGCTGTAACACAGGTGACAGACTGGGAAACGCCCGATATTCGAGCCTCCCATTCATTTGAATGGGATCGAGGTTCAGATTCAACATCATTTAACCACGGATGTTTGAATCAGCGGAAGGGTGAGACTCTGTAATTTTGCACCATCTTGGATACTTTGCTGGGGCTGTTCTATGTGTTATTTGCCTGTTTTATGGTTCAATAAAGTATTGCCACACTGTTTTACCCTCACTCTACGTTGCTGAGTAGTAGTGATGAGCGAGTATACTCATTGCTTGGGTTTTCCCGAGCATGCTCAGGTGCCCTCCGGGTGTTTTGGCGTGCTCGGAGATTTAGTTTGCGTCGATGCAGCTGCATGATTTGGGGCTGATGGACAGCCTGAATACATGTGAGCAATGCCTGTTTGTTAGAGAATCCCCACATGTATTCAGGCTGTCCAGCAGCCACAAATCTTGCAGCTGCGTCGACAGAAATTAAATGTCCGAGCATGCCTAAATACTCGAAGGACACCCAAGCATGCTCTGGAAAACCCGAGCAACGAGTATACTCGCTCATCAGTACTGCTCAGCAACATAGGGTGAGGGTAAAACAGTGTGGCAATACTATATTGAACCATAAAACAGGCAGATAACACATAGAACAGTCCCAGCAAAATATCCAAGATGGTGCAAAATTACCCATCTGCTCATTCAAACATCCGTGGTTCAATGACCCTGCATCATTGTCTTGCAAAGACAGCAGACAATAAGCTGTAGGGGCCGATATAAGAGGCAAACATCAGCCATTCGAATATATAAAAAATCAATGTTTAAGACTCATATGACAACAGTGTATGGTTCTTGATCTTGACCAACTGAAGAATTAACGCAAGAATTCAAAAGTCAACATGTAGATAACAGTCTATGCCTCCTGGATTACTGAATTTACATCTGGATAATTAAGATTGCATGCTGTGTTGTCACAGAGGTTTGTTGTGGGGGAGGGTTTTGTTCAATGAAACAAACTTTTTTCTGTGTGTCTTTCTTACTTTTGATTATGAGGTTAGTAATGGAGGTGTCTGATAGACACCTCTCTATTACTAACCCCTGGACTTGGTGTCAGCGGACAAAAAACAGCTGACATCAACCCCAAAACTATTACCCCACTTGCCAACGCACCAGATCAAGTGGGAAGAACCGGACAATGTGCCAGAATTGCCGTATCTTACGGATGCGCCTTTTTTGGGGCATATGTGGGACGCAATTTTAGGCTAGGGAGGGTCAACATCCATGGCCCCTTCCCAGCCTGAGAATACCAGCTCTCGGTGTCCCCCGACTTTTTTTAAATTATTTATTTAAATAATTAAAAAAACGGCATGGGGACACCTCTAATTTTGGTAGCCAGCCGAGATAAAGCTGACAGTTGCGGGCTGCAGCCCACAGTTGTCAGCTTTACCTCTGCTTGTTATCAAAAATATCCCACATCTTTTTTTATTATTTATTTTATTACATACTGCGCCAGCTAATCACAGCCATGCTAATACTTGACAAGCTTTGTTTGTGCTGCCAAAACTGAACAGTAGCACTTGTCCTGAAGAAGACACTAGGTATCCAGTACAGACCCCGAACTTCACCGTTTGGGTTCGCCCATCATTACTAAAGAATACACACATTATTTTCATGACAGTGAGAAGTATTCATGGACAAGAATTGTTATAGAATATTATTTACACATCGGGTCAGATGTATTCTCTGAGGTGTACAGGAATGATCCTATAAAAGGAAAAATAGTATAAGAAATCACACCAGGTCTAACTCACCTAACACTTGCAGTAAAAGGTATTGGGTAATTTTGGCAAAATCATTTACCACTTGGCAAGCGTACGTCCCTTCATCAGATATCTCAGTGTTATTGATCGTCAGTGATAAATGGTCACTTCTCATCCTTGGGCTGCAGGAGCTGTATGACGTCTTATTACCTTCCTCCTCTATTTTATATGATATTACACAGGAAGAATTACATAGATGAAGCCTCCATGTAACTGATCGTAATGTGTCTCCGGGATCAACCTCACACTGCAGAACAGCAGGATCGCCTCTTCTCACCGTCACCACATCTACAAGTAAGAAAGTCATGTTAGGAAGTTAAGAAACCCATCGCTTCTTTTCCAGATCCGGTTATTTGTCACCTTCCCATAAAGTGATTTTTAAGCATAAAAATAATTATTTAAAATTAGTATTTAAAAAAAAAAAGTTGCCCAAATGGCATTCATTTTTTTTACTCTTTTGCTCCTTTCTTTTTTGCATTCTGATGATATCGAATACGCTTCTTGCTGTGTCAATTTTAAAAGACATTTGCCTAAATTCCATAATTCCCGATGCTGGATCTTAAGCCAGTATTTTCTCCTCTCATCCCACTGTAATCCTCCCACTCCACTCCTCAGTTATTCAATGACACCGGCACAAGATAGCGCCGCTTTATAGCAAAGGCATCACAGGGAGTCTCCAAAAGAAAAAATTTTGGCGGACACGAAAAACAGCTTGAATGGAAATTGGGATTAGAGATGGAAAACCTCTTTATAGGTTAGCCCTATATTATGTATGAAGCTTCTAATGAGTGTGTATAAATGTCATTATAAAGGGGAAAGGAGGAGGTGAGCTGTGATATCATTGTGAATAGTGGATCCTGTGTTATCTACTGTATATAGATGTGTTGTCAGTCTTTGTACAGGAGGAGGTGAGCTGTGACATCACCTATTGTGAATGGTGGATCCTGTGTTATCTACTGTATATAGAGGTGTTATCAGTCTTTGTACAGGAGGAGGTGAGCTGTGATATCATTGTGAATAGTTGATCTTGTGTTATCTACTGTATATAGAGGTGTTATCAGTCATTGTACAGGAGGAGGTGAGCTGTGACATCACCTATTGTGAATGGTGGATCCTGTGTTATCTACTGTATATAGAGGTGTTATCAGTCTTTGTACAGGAGGAGGTGAGCTGTGATATCATTGTGAATGGTGGATCCTGTGTTATCTACTGTATATAGAGGTGTTATCAGTCTTTGTACAGGAGGAGGTGAGCTGTGACATCACCTATTGTGAATGGTGGATCCTGTGTTATCTACTGTATATAGAGGTGTTATCAGTCTTTGTACAGGAGGAGGTGAGCTGTGATATCATTGTGAATGGTGGATCCTGTGTTATCTACTGTATATAGAGGTGTTATCAGTCTTTGTACAGGAGGAGGTGAGCTGTGATATCATTGTGAATAGTTGATCTTGTGTTATCTACTGTATATAGAGGTGTTATCAGTCATTGTACAGGAGGAGGTGAGCTGTGACATCACCTATTGTGAATGGTGGGTCCTGTGTTATCTACTGTATATAGAGGTGCTATCAGTCATTGTACAGGAGGAGGAGGTGAGCTGTGATATCATTGTGAATAGTTGATCCTGTGTTATCTACTGTATATAGAGGTGTTATCAGTCATTGTACAGGAGGAGGAGGTGAGCTGTGACATCACCTATTGTGAATTGTGTTATCTACTGTATATACAGCTCTGGCAAAAATTAAGAGACCACTGCAAAATGTTCAGCTTTTCTGATTTTTCTCTTTATATTTTTGAGTAAAATGTAAATTGCTCTTTTATTCTATAAACTACTGACAACATGTCTCCGAATTTCAAAGCACTAAATTTTGTATTTATTTTCAGAAAATGAGAAATGGTCAAAAGAACAAAAAAAAGCAGTGCTTGCAGACCTCAAATAATGCTAAGAAAACAAGTTCATAATCATTTAGAAACAACAATGCTAATGTTTTACCTCAGGAAGAGTTCAGATATCAGTAATCTGTGGAACACCCATGATTGTTAATCCCAGCTTTCGTGCGTCTTGGCTGCTTTCCACCAGTCTGTCACACTGCTTTTGGGTGACCTTATGCCTCTCCTGGTACACACATGTCAGCAGTTCTTCTTTGTTTGATGGCTTGTGACTATCCATCTTCCTCCTGATTACATTCCAGAGGTTCTCAATTGGGTTCAGGTCTGGAGATCGGGCGGCCATGACAGGGATCTGATGTGGTGCTCCTTCATCCACACATTGATTGACCTAGCTGTGTGGCACGGCGCATTGTCCTGCTGGAAAAATCAGTCCTCTGAGTTGGGGAACATTGCCTGAGCAGAAGGAATCAGCTGTTTTTCCAGGATAACCTTGTATGTGGCTTGATTCATACGTCCTTCATGAAGAATAACCTGCTCAATTCCAGCCTTGCTGAAGAATTCCCAGATCATCACCGATCCTCCACCAAATTTCACAGTGGGTGCAGGACACTGTGGCTTGTAAGCCTCTCCAGGTCTCCGTCTAACCATTAGATGACCAGGTGTTGGGCAGAGCTGAAAATTAGACTCATCAGAGAAGATTCCCTTACTCCAGTCCTCTATGGTCCAGTCCATAAGGTCTTTGGCAAACTTCAGCCTGGCTCTCCTTTGCTTCTCATTGATGAAAGGCTTTTTTTCTAGCTTTACATGACTTGAGCCCTGCCTCTAGGAGCCTGTTACGGACTGTTCTTGCCGTGCACTTCACCCCAGCTGCCATTTTGCATTCCTTTTGTAGGTCACTTGATGTCATCCTGCAGTTGCTGAGTGACATTTGAATAATATGATGGTCATCCCAGACAGTGGAGAGTTGTTTTCGCCCTCTGCCGGTCTGTAGCTTTGTTGTCCCCAATGTCTGCTGCTTGACCTTGTTGTAATGGATTGCCATCTTAGAGATTTTAATGATGGAAACAACATGACGCTCACTGTATACCTCTGCTAGTAAAGCCAGAATTGAGCCCGTCTTTTCCTCACTCAAGACTTTTCTTTTCAACTCAATTGGCATGGTTATAAGTTATTTTCTCATTCCTATTACTTTTGGGATATTACCAGCACTTGTTTTGCCATCCAGCTTGTCCTATTGCCGAGAGGATTGTGAACACCACAGCAGGGTTTATTATACTTTCCTTCGTTAAATAAGATTTGGTTCAGGTGATCACCTAATCAGAAGCACATTAATTAGAATGAGGTGTACTCTGGTTGGAATTCAACTGACACTGGAATGGAATGGCTGTCAGACATGTAGAAAAGCTGATTTTTATAAAACTGTGCAGTGGTCTCTTAAGTTTTGCTAGAGCTGTAGATGTGTTCTAAGTCATTGTACAGGAGGAGCAGAAGGTGAGCTGTGATATCACATCTCTCTCACCACTACCGGTAATATCACCTCAACCAACACCGGAACTGCTGCAACCCACCAACCTACTGTCGCCTTCCCCACCATCCTGTAGCATGTAAGCCCGAAAGGGCAGGGTCCTCTCTCCACTCTGTATCAGTCTCTGATTGTTAGTTTGTTTACTGTAAGTGATATCTGTAATTTGTATGTAACCCCTTCTCATGTACAGCACCATGGAATCAATGGTGCTATATAAATAATAATAATAATAATAATAATAATAATAATATTACCTATTGTGAATGTTGGATCCTGTGTAATCTACTGTATATAGAGGTGTTATCAGTCATTGTACAGGAGGGGAGGAGGTGAGCTGTTACATCATCTATTGTGAATGGTGGATCCTGTGTTATCTACTGTATATAGAGGTGTTATCAGTCATTGTGCAGAAGGAGGAGGAGGTGAGCTGTGATATCACCTATTGTGAATGGTGGATTCTGAGTTATCAGCTAGGCATAGAGGTATTATCAGTCATTGTATTCCAGCGTGTTGTGATAATGAGACTGTTATAAACAGGAAGCAAATGTAAAAATAACTCCCACAGGTCGATCTTTCTTTATTCGTCACTCAGCCTCGCAGGAGGAAGTTGAAGCCAGTGACTATAGAAAGGCAGAACTCTGCAGAGAAGTGAGGACAGTGGCGATCTGCACATGCCACAAATTTCATGTACGCAGCCTGACATCGCACATGGAGAAAGGAGAATAATTTACATACAGAGGTGTCGCTAAGCATTAAAATAAGCTGTGGAGGCGATGTGGGGAATATCTCTGTCCCCTTTACAAATCTTAAAGGGATTATTCAGTTTAAAACGACAACACTGCAGTCACTCTATGCGACCGAACTAGGGTTCTCCGATGTCAGCTCCGAGAATGGCGGTCAAGTGGGCAATATGCATACTCCTGGCCACAATCCGACTAGACTGTTTCCGGCCTCGTTGAATACTCTTACATTAAGCATGCCAGAAACAGTCTAGTCGGATTGGGAGTATGCATATCACATCACTGTGGTCACATGTCTGCCATTTACCGCACTGATACCAGAGAATCCTGACAGTGTGCAGAGCACACGATGTGAGGATTCACAAGTCTGCAGTCACATAGAGTGACTAAAAATTTGCCATTTAAGACTGGACAGCCCCTTTATCACCTAATTAATACAGCATATTAAAAAGTGGATTTCTGTGCAATAAGTCTTTTGATTGTAGATATCAAGGTATCATCTTACTCAACTTCCTATCATGTACATGCCCATATGGATGGCTAAGGAGGGATTGAGCCTACAGACAGATTCCCTATAAGTGTAAGATAGTCTTTATTACAGAGTTATTAAATATTATTTTCTGTAACTAGCTAGCCCTATAGAATTTCTGATATGACACCAGAAGTGTCTTCTTCATAATAGAGGCATTGCGTATATTACTATTTTATTCCTTTGGGCATTTGCTTGGAGTGGGTAGCTTTATACAAGCAGATATATATTTTGTCTTTTTATTTTTACACTGCTTGGACAGTAAAGAATCCATGGTCTCACTGCTCAGACAGTAAAGAATGTCCTGCACTTACCTTGCTTACATCGCCTCTCCCCCGTTTATACTAATTATTAGAGGGATTAGAGGGAAAAAGTAGCATTTTTTTGTCTATCCTTGATTGAGCTACATTGTTCTAATATTAAACTCTCTCGCTCATATATCCCTGCTAAGATTGTATGCAGGGGTGGAGGGATTTACAGTTAATATTTTATAAGCATCTAGTTATTTTTCTTGCATCTGTTTCCTAACTAGTATCCATTTCTTAGGGATTTTTGGGGGTTATTTATGGCTCAGCTGTCATGTAGTTGGGGAGGGGAAGATATTATGAAGTTTCTGAAGTGCCCGCCCCCCGGGGTACTATTAGACTCATTGATTAGTAGGGATACTATAGGCTAGATCTAACTTTCTTATACCTTTATTGCCCTTTATTTTTTTCCTTTAGTTATTTATTTTGCACTGGTAATGGTTCATTGAGGGATACTTAATAAAATATGCGTTTTATCATCATAGAAAAGAAGATCCTGCTATAAGTCTGTGTCCGACTCCCAATTCATTAAAGAGGTTGTCCGGTCAAATCCGATAAGTCTGCAGTCAATCTGTGTGACTGCAGATTTAGGAAGCCCCCCGAGTGCACACACTGTGCACTGCGGGGATTCACCAGTTTCACACCTAGGAAGGGAGGGTATGTATGAGTTAGACATAACCCCTACCAGCGGGCGTGGACTCGCTTCCATACACTGGTATGGAGCGAGGCTGCGCACCCTAGTCGGACACGACCACTGGCCATCCGCGTCACTAGATGGGGCATGGCCTTGGCTCAATACAAGTGTACGGAGTGAGGCCGCGCCTACTTGCCAGAGATATGTGTAACTCATACATACCATCCGGTCCCGGGTCTGAAACCGGAGACTCCCCGCAGCGAAACAGTGCATGCATTGGGGGGATTCATAAGTCTGCAGTCACGCAGTGTGACTGCAGACTTATTGGTTTTAACCAGACAGCCCCTTTAAGACCAAAGTTCTGTATACCAGCCTTGAAGAAGAGTGCGCTGGAGTAAGAAGTGCAATTTAATTCAGGTTTTTCACCTGAAAACTCCAAAAAAAACCAGTTTGATGAACATGGGCATAAAAGGTCTTATTTACTAGAAGAATAAAATTAGGACTTTATCAATAATAAAGAGAAAAACTAACAACAATAAATGGTCCCGAGTGTGAGACACAAGTTATATCACCTCCCATCCGCACACAGAGGACACTTACCGGAGGAATCAGCTCCCGGATACAAGAGAACCAGAACCATCAGAGGACGGACCGATCGCAGAGGCTCCATCTCTGAAACCTGCGGCGGGAAGAAAGAGAAAAGCAGCAAATAACTGAACTTCCTGCTGAGCAACCTTAATATAAAGCGTGGGAACCCACAAATATCAGGTTATCAGGTGTCCAGATCTCAGTTACTCAGTTACATTTACAGGATGATGATAAAAGTATTTCGGAAACTTTTTGACATTTTCATGTGGTAACTTTAGTAAGTGGGCCATGCACCTGATATAGGGCCCGGCAGGACAGGATAGCCTTAATGGTCGGTGTTGTGGGTATCAGCTGCCGGATAGTGACAGTAATATCCCTAGGGGGTGTATTCCTAAAGCAAATCTCCACTTCATTATCAGAGCACATAAATAGATGATAGGATGTAAAACTGTCGATAAAAGGACTCGTGTGTACGGGTGGACAGAAAACTCAACTTTATTGACCAGTGTCAGGCAGCTGCTGTAAAGGCTAATGAAATAATGGGACGCATTAAAAGAGGCAAAGAGGCTCAAAACATAGTTAGTCAGGACATACCTAAAACTGCATATAGCTGAAAAAGAGCAGGTGCAGACCCAAAACGGGTTGTAAAACATGCTTTTCAGTTTTGAAGAAGAAAACAGTGTAGGTGTGATCTAATCTCTATATACAAAGAACAGTACATACCTGGAGTTATATTTCTAAACATCTGTTTACACCTAGGCCTGCAAGGGGGCATCCTCTATGCCTAAAGAACAGATGGGTTAACCTTCATCATAAACAAGGATTCTTACCATGTGAGTAATACGACTATCAATTCTTCCCTTTTTGAGCAGTGAAACCATGGATACTTTACTGTATGGACAATCAGACTATGGATTCTTTACTGTGTGAGCAGTGAGATTATGGATTCTTTACTGTCTGAGCAGTGAGATTAAGGATTCTTTAGTGTGCAAGCAGTAAGACTATCAATTTTTTCACTTTGTGAGCAGTGAAACCATGGATTCTTTACTCTGTGAGCAGTGAGGTTATGGATTCTTTACTGTGCAGATTCTTTATTGTACGAATAGTGATACTATATGTTCATTACTGTACAAGCAGTGAGACAATAGATTATTTGCTGAATTTAGCAGTGAAGCCACAATTTCTCTACTGTTGTACTGTTTTATTGGATTCTTACTGAATGAGACCGTGGATTCTTTACTGTATGAGCAGTGAGACTGTGGATTTTTACTGATGGAGCAGTGACTCAGTGGATTCTTTATTGTTATGCTATGGCTTCATTACTGTACAAGCAATAAAACAAATAGTTATATACTTTACGAGGAGAAATATTATGAATTATTTACAGTACAAGAAATTAAACAGTAGATTCTTTACTGTACATGCAGGGTGATTGGATTCCTTACCGTATGCACCTTAAGATTTCTTACTGTACGAGCAGTGAGATTGTAGATTCATTACTGTACGAGAAGTGATAATGTAGATTATTTAATTGTACAATTACTGGAACTATGGATTCGTTACTGTACAAGCAGTCAGACAATGGCTTCTTTTCGAGCAGTGAGGCTATGGATTATATACTGTACAAGCAATAATACAATAGATGCTTTACTGTACACTCAATGTGACTGGATTCCTTACTGTATGAGCCTTGAAACTATAGATCCTTTAATGTTCAAGCAGTGAGACTGTAAGTTCTCTGACAAAAATAGATGGATTTGTGGGAGGAAGAACTGGAACAATAGAGGCAACGGTGTCTCTAGGCTGGAACCATTGGGACTGCCACAAGAGAACCTGACTGGGACAGACCTGTGACCCCTGCTGCCAAGGGCGGGTCTGCTATAAAAAGGGCTGGGCCCGGGGCTTTTGGCAGGAAGACAGGAGATGCGGCAGGTGTAGGATTGCTCCCTCCCTGCGAGTAATCCAACAGACGGCAGACTACGCTTGAGCGTGTACTTCCCAGCATCCAGCAACAGCGCCAGTGACTGCTTACCTCTGCCAGACGCCGACCCTACGCGACCTCAGGCAGGAAATGCTGACTGTCCTGTGCAACGCTTGACCGCTGACAGCATAGGGTGCACAGCCCCCGTCAGAGACTTCAACTCTACAGCCGCGGCTGCAGCCTTGAGACCTGATCCCTCCTCCTCATTCGCTGAAACAACAGCCACTGGTACCCAGACATGCAGCGGCCCACCAAAAGCTCCCAGACTCTTCACCGCCGCTAAGAGACAGTGCCTCCGGTACATCCAGGGCCGCTTCCTCAACGTGAAGCGCCGTCTGCGGCACCATCGTGGGATCTCCTAACCACCTATCTCCGGACGACAGAGTCTAAGTTGAACCCTATGTTTTTTCCTTTCCCGCCGTTAGCAACTATGTTTTTTTTTACAGTTGTTGACAGCTGAAGTCAGGCTGTCACCGCATCATACTGTACTTTCACTTATCTACCACGCAGTACATCTGTGCATCTTGTATATATCAACTCCCTGCGTGGACAACGCGTTGTCATCTTTTTCTCTTGATATATAAAAACACCCGTTAACACTTGCTCTGTAATCACAAAATGCAGGTTTTAAATAAAGGTCTTTATCTTTATTATTAAGGGAAAAAGAAATCCAAACCTACAGGGCCCTGTGTGAAAAAGTGATTGCCCCCCACCCCTCTTAAAACTGTGGTTTATGACATCTTTGGGGAGCAGAGTATAAATTTCCTAGCACTGATTACTGCCACACCTGTTCCCAATCAAGAAATCACTTAAATAAGACCTGCCTGACAAAGTGAAGAAGACCAAAAGGTCCTAAAAAGTTAGACATCATGCCGCCATCCAAAGAAATTCTAGAACAAATGAGAAACAAAGTAATTGAGATCTATCAGTTTGGAAAAGGTTTTAAAGCCATTTCTAAAGCTTTGGGACTCCAGCAAACAACAGTGAGAACCATTATCCACAAATGGCGAAAACGTGGACAGGGCACTGTAGGTTTGGATTTCTTTTTCCCTTAATAATAATGACCTTCATTTATAAACTGCATTCTGTGATTACTTGTGTTATCTTTGCCTAATATTTACAATTGTTTGGTGATCTGAAACATTTAAGTGTGACAAACATGCAAAAGAATAGGAAATAAGGAAGGGGCAAATACTTTTTCACACAACTGTATATTTGTGAATTATTTTATTACAGGAATTGATGAGACGCAGTAGAGGTCTTCTTGCCTATTGGGGGTGTTTGTTTTATTATGGTTCTTTGAGTTGAACTCTCAAGTTTACATCAGCCTTTAATTTTTTTTAATTTTTCTAGGAAATGAATATCTAGAACCATTCAGAAATACTTAAGCAAGAATTTAAAGAAGGACTGAAAGCGGAAAATCGGCAGCTACCCGACCAGAAATCTGCAATGAAATGATCAAACATGCAAAGGAGTATAAGAAAAACTTTACTAAAGGAAAATACAAATTTTTACAACAACAAAAGGAAAAAAAAAAAGACAATTACATCGAAGAAGATGAAGAAAAGGTAAAATCCATTTCTGATAATCCAATCAATAGAAACATCATCATTTCCTTTTTTTTTGTTATGGGTCTTCATTCTTTTGCTCTCCGGGAATATTCTGTCAGTTACAAAACATAAACATATTAATCATTCAGTGCAATAATGACCGAGTTTTTATAGAATCAGGAGCACAATAAAGAAATGTCGATTTTTCTAGTACAATAGATATTGATTGATCTAACGTTCTATATGTTGTTGAATAGAACATAGAGCAGTAGCCGGTTTGATACATAACTACAACATGTCGGATCTGTGATCACAAGATTAATACACTGACTGATCCGCTTGTCATTACATATGGTGGCAGGGACGTCATATTGGGGGATGGTGAGACTGCAGTCACATCCAGGACTTGGAGTCTGACGTAGGACCGACCTCACTGCCTCATCTAATGAAACCAGTATCATAGGTGGTCCATAGTCTTATTATTACAGGGTCTTTATTTCTGTCTGAAGGTGTTTACTATAGTACAAGTAAAGAAAATGAATAAATGCAAAAATAGCTCCCTCCAGAGGCAGAAGAGAGCACTGCATCCAATCTATGGAGCAATCATTAGAGATGATCAAATCTTTTGAAATCCAAATATGCCACTTTCACCAAATTTTGCTAAGAAATTTGATCGGTTGCAAATTGAATGTACTCCGAAGCCTCCAATTGCCCCAAAATTATGTGTATGACAGTCTGGCTCTCCTATCTCTCTTCTCATCTAGAAAACTGTATTATACTCTTTTTCTCATCCACTTACGGTCACACACTATCTGTACAGTTTCTTCAGTATTTTATAGCTTTCTATCCATCTTTCTAATCTATGATCTTAGATATCCTCTCACTATTCAGATCCAATATGACCGCTGTATTCCCATCCTCGGCTTTTATACAGGCTACGATATACCTTTTGGATTAGAAAGAAAGGGAGCAGAAAACAGTGTAATAGGGTCTCAAATAATAAAATATCTAAAAAAGTTATGCTAACCAGATCTGGCTATATTCACACAACATTGTGATGGCATGGAAATCCAGCTGCTGCAAGTCGAACAAGTCCTCAGACCAATGAAATCACAGAAAAGGAAAATTGTAGATGATCCGAACTGCTGGTAATCGAATTGGTGCATCCAGGTCCACACAAGTGGGTTTTCATTGTTTTATTTGGTGAATGCTTCTCGAAGTACTACACTCTTCTTCATCAGGACAAAACATGATTATTTGAAACTCGATGACCAAATAAAAAATAGTAAACCCACTTGTGTGGACCTGGATTTACCATTTCGATTACAGCACGGATCATCCACAATTTTCCTTTTCTGACTTTGCTGTACCAGGTGTTGGGATAGCTGCTAAAGCATTATGGTTATTTAATCTTTTGCAGTTATTAAAATGGTGGTTGTCATCTTAGGCGAATCGCGTGGAGGGGAATCACATTATCCTTCCAATTCAGTGAATTATTAAAAATTCTACTTAAATTTGATTCAAATCAAATTAATTCTCATATTCCTGATGACTTTCATTGACTTGTGATAAAAAGATTAATACATTCCTTCTATACTGTAATCCTATGTAATGGAGACCTACAGGATGTTTCATCATCATATTAGTGTAATATAAGTACCTGGTACTTGATCTTTAGGTATAGAAGGAATGCTATGAAGAGTACAGTGAAGATTACGGTGGCGATCAATCTCAGAATGTTATCAAATAGAAGTTTATATCCTAGAAATCAAGATAAAAGGTTATATAATCAGCCGGTGGCCGGTATCTGAAATGGCGCATGAGAAGCTATTGAGTGGAAAACCGGAATGGGAGTCTAGAGGCCCGCTACGGTATGAGAAGAGTCGGATTGATTTGTGAGAAGTGTTAGTTGGCTTAAAAAAAATTAGTGAATACTCAGGCATGCCCGGCAGGGACACTGGGATTAGCTGATGGAACAATATTCTCCCGATACTTCGCATGCAGGCGTGGTAAGCTCCTTCCCCCCCTACTCCGCCATTACTGAATCAATATTGTTTGTGTCCCACGCAGAAGAATAAATGTGCCAAGAAAACTCATCTATGTGAAAAAAATTAAGCCATGAACCACGACTTAAAACCGTTTTTTTGGCACCCACTAAGGCGCAAGGTCGTTGCTTCAGTAGTGTCTCTTTCGGGACCCTGACACTGACGCAGGACATAGCATTGTGGCACTGGATGATGCTCTGTGGCATGGTTATAGAAAAGGTAAGATGAACGATAGATGTATAGAGGTGGAAGATGACCCGTGGCTGTTACAGCGAAGTGCAGAGGGAGCCTGCTGATGGCCGGAGTAAGAGGGTTAGTCTGAAGAATTGCAGCTTTTGAGGAGCTTTTATGTCAGACTTCAGGAAATATGAAGATTGTGGGCGAGATGGTTATGCAGCCAGGAGGACCAGCTTCAAGTCTTTGTTGGTAGCAGGACCAAATCCTAAGAGTGTTGATGGGCCGCGTGTAGTGGGAGAGAGGCCTGAATACACCCATTGTCAGGTATGCCAGTGGGCTGTAGGCAGAAGCAACATGTCGGAGAGCTATGCGGTGTGGCCCATATAGCTTCCAGTTTCCTAGAATTACTTTACCTAAGTGGTAAAGAATTGATGCAGAATTAGGCCAGAATGTTGTGAAACAATGGAGTGAGATGGTAGACAGCATCCATGAAAGAAAGTGTCATGGGAGCCATGATGACCCACGAAGGCACAAAGTTACTGTCATACTAGGTGATTGGTGCGATCCGTGAGAGGCATGCTGTGGCAAGTTGGTGTGGCACTACGCAAGCATTAGAAACATATACTAGCCGTATACAGGCAATGTCTACCCAGAGATAATCCATTCAACATGACTCACATTAGGGACACAACTCTCAAAAAGAGCAACTTTTATGTTCAGTTCCTTTCCTGTCAATTTTTGCACAGATGTCTACATAGCAATGTACGTATGAAGCCATTGTCAAAATGCTAAATTTTTGTGTAATTAAAAAATGTAAAAAAAAAATGGAACATTGTCTAAACGTGCAAATATTTGTGACTTGTTGCTATTTTACGCTCCTCTATTTTTTGGAAGAAGGTGGTACATGGCGTGATTAGTGATGCAAATCATGTTTAAGTCAGATTTATGAGTTGCAAACTTTTTTAACTAAATATAGGCGGCGGTGTCAAATTTATCAATCGATAAGACATCTTGAATTATGGAAATTAGGCTACATGCAAAAAATGACTTGATAAGTTTACTCCACTGTGAATTTTTAAGTGGATGTTCATTATATTCCACACACATATACTTACCACCGCTCAGAGTAATCGCTGCTTTCCACGGCTTTACAAACATTGGATGAGACACAACACAAGTCCCATTAATTCCACTTCTCCTGATTGTGCTGACCACAGACCACGTCCTGTCCGGATCTTCTAGTTTTGTAGTGTTTATATTAACTGAATGTGGGATCCAGGAGATTTCTGCAGGTGGATTCCCACCGATGGCTCCACACTCAAGAAATCCATTACTGTTTAGTTTTAAGAATGTAGAAGGCGGAGCTGAAAATTAATGAAATTATTTTGTATGAAGCTGTTACACACCACGGCTGTACATTACTTGTAAGCAGTGAGTTATTATATATGAAATTATAAGAGCAGTCACACCAGATCTGCCTCAATTTCATCCCTGAGAATAATTTTCATTTGGAATGACTGCACAGCTCACACATAAGGGGGCAGAGAGGGGTGCAGACAAAGAATAAGAAATTCCTCCATCCCTAAATTAAGACCCTAGAGACATTCCCGCACAGAATCTTCTACATTAAAGATTTTATAAAATTATATTAACTAGAATATGATAAATAGGTATCGTAAGCAAAAAATAATGTGCGGTCCTTTATTATGGTTTAAAGCTGTTTATATTTCATAAAAAAATTACAGCACTTAAAAAAAAATACATATTAAAAAAAACAGAACAGAAAATATAAATATTGATTACAGACAAGATAAATGGGAATCTTGATGGCCCTGAACTATAATGAATATTATATACAACATATTTAATCAGTGGTGAAATTTGAAGCTCATGGGCCCCAATTCAAAAGCTCCAATGGGGCCTCCAATTATTGCAAGTCTTTAATAGTATTGGTCTTTTCATATAGGCCAAAGTGAGATTAAGTTCTGTGGCACTAATTGACAAGGTGAGGTATGCCTTGCTGAATCACGTTTAGCAACTGAAAGAAAATGATTTTGAAAGGTCTACTCATGCATGTGATGTGCCCGAGGGGCCGTGGGATACTCGGCACTGGGCCCGTTAACTTCAATGGGCGGTAACTCGGTTCCTGGCCCCAGGCGGTCATGTAAAAGGGGTAGAATTGATTGGGGATAAAGTGCCAAATAGTGCTTGAACTTCTCGGTCACTGCCCAAATGAATTCTAGTTTGAAGGAGCTATAGTTGCTAGGGTTCCTCTCGGTAGGACGAAGCTTCCGACTGGCATAAGCAATGACTTTCTCCTTACCCCGCTGCACTTGCGATAGGACAGCTCCTAACCCAACATTGCTGGCATTGGTGTGCAGGATAAATGCCTGATCAAAGTCTGGATACACTAATTGTTCAACATCTTTATCAATGATTTAGATGAAGGAATTGAGGGTAAACTGATTAAATTTGCTGATGACACAAAGCTAGGAGGGATAGCTAATACTAGAGAAGAGAGAGATTTAAATAAACTGGAGAAGTGGGCAGCAACTAACAGAATGGATTTTAACAGGGAGAAATGCAAAGTACTACATCTGGGCAATAAAAATGAAAAAAGCATATATAGAATGGGAGGAATAGGGCTAAGTGACAGCACATGTGAAAAAGACTTGGGTATACTAATAGATCACAGACTGAATATGAGTCAACAGTGTGATGCAGCAGCAAAAAAGGCAAATGCAATTCTAGGATGTATTAACAGAAGCATACAGTCTAGATCACGTGAAGTCATTATTTCCCTCTACTCCTCTTTGGTCAGACCTCATCTGGAATATTGTGTCCAGTTTTGGGCACCACATTTTAAAAAAGACATCAACAAACTGGAGCAAGTTCAGAAAAGAGCGACCAGAATGGTGACCGGTCTGCAAACCCTGTCTTATGAGGAAAGGTTGCAGGATTTGGGAATGTTTAGTTTGCAAAAGAGAAGACTGAGAGGAGACTTAATAGCTGTCTGCAAATATCTAAAGGGCTGTCACATTGTAGAAGGATCAACTTTATTCTCATTTGCACAAGGAAAGACTAAAAGCAATGGGATGAAACTGAATGGGAGGAGACACAGATTAGATATTAGAAAAAACTTTTTGACAGTTAGAGTGATCAATGAGTGGAACAGGCTGCCACGAGAAGTGGTGAGTTCTCCTTCAATGGAAGTCTTCAAACAGAGGCTGGACAGACATCTGACTGGGATGATTTAGCGAATCCTGCTTTGAGCAGGGGGTTGGACCAGATGGCCCAGGTGGTCCCTTCCAACTCTACGATTCTATGATTCTAAGATCTCTTCTCCAGTAAGTGCTTGCTTAAGTGTTGCAGCCTCCAGAGTCACCAAGTGCATAGTCAGTGAGATGTATAGGCATTGTTCATGTTTGCTTGTCCAGCTGTTAGTGGTGAAATGCACCCTGGCAGACTTAGATTTTTTCAGGGAAAGGGTGATGTTGTCGGCGACATGCTGGTGTAGTACAGGCACAGCTTTCTTAGAGAAGTAATGGCTACTGGGCAACTGGTACTGTGGGACTGCAATGGCCATCAACTTTCTGAAACCATCTGTATCCAACAGACGAAAAGGCAGTAATTCTGTGGTCAACAGACTGGAGATGGTGGCTTTCAAACTCTTAGCTTTGGCATGTGTAGGAGGAAACAATATTTTATGTGATCACAACTGCGGGACCGAGGGCTGGCAGCTGTGCTTAGAGAGGGAGGAGTACGAAGAACAGGGCAAACTGCTGAACTGTGAGTGAGGTGCAAGCAGAGATGGTGGATTGAGCAAGATTTGTGCTAGATGGCACAAAAGCTGCAATCATTTCTACTTCCATAACAGCTGACTGACTGACTGGCTCTCACTCACCCTGACAGTGGTGGGTAAACAATTGTAATTTCTGTGGCCGGAAACCTGTGTGAGAAGACTTGGAATGGTGACGGAGGAAGAAGCAGCAGATGAGGTTGATGAGGTGGCTGGTGGTTGTCGAGGCCCGCTAGTCCACATTTTAGCGTAATGAGATTCCCACACTAAGGCATGTTCATCGTTGTGCCGGTTCATGCATGTCGTTGTCAAATTATTGCACTTTCTGCCTCTACTGAGTTTCTTTTGCAAATTCGACAGATAACATGTGTTAGGTCATCCTTTGCGGTCTCAAAAAAGGGCCAGGCTTGGCAACCCTTGCTGTACCTGCAAACTGCACACTCACGACTGGTGCTGGCTACAGCCATAGTTGGGGCTAAGCATGCAGTGTTTGTCATGTTTGCATCATTTCGTGCCTGTGTGGAAAGCCATAATGTAACCTCTTCATCTTCCTCCACCTCCTCTGCTGAAAAACTCAGCTGCGTACCTCTGGGTTCACACCAAGTGGGATCTGCAACCTCATGATCATCCTCTCTGTTTTCACACTCCTCATCATCCTCTTTCTCCTGCCATGACACCACAGTAACAGGTAACATAGTAACATAGTTATTAAGGTTGAAGGAAGACTTTAAGTCCATCTAGTTCAACCGATATCCTATCCTAATTTGCCCTAACATGTTGATCCAGAGGAAGGCAAAAAAAACCCATGTGGCAAACAGTAAGCTCCATATTGGGGAAAAAAATTCCTTCCCGACTCCACATACGGCAATCAGACTAGCTGCCTGGATCAACGCAATATTAAGGAAACTAGTGTATATACCCTGTAATATTATACTTTTCAAGAAAGGCATCCAGACCCTTCTTAAATTTTAGTAGGGAATCACTCATTACTAGAGATGAGCGACTTTGCCTTTTTAGGGTCGAGTCGGGTTTCATGAAACCCAACTTTCTCAAAAGTCGAGTCGAACAAAATCGGCCGACTATAGAGAAAAGTCGGGGGTCCGACTGAAACACGAAACCCAATGCAAGTCAATGGGGAAGCAAAGTTGACAGGGAGTGGAGGACAGTAAACACACCTACAGTACCCATTTCAATGCCAACGACATCTTATTACTTAAGCTTGTCAAACTTAATTTACTTTATAATAATAGTTATAATAGTTAACTGGTGGTTATTTGGCTAAAGTTGTGGGGGGGAGGGCTGGCTACAGGTTTTCGTGTGCCCCGGGCCAAAGAGTGTCAGTGCGCCCCTTTAACACATACCACAATTCATGATGCTCTGATACGGCACAGAAATATAGGTATAGTTCAATGAAAAATACTTAACTTCTTACATTACATGACTGATATCTATTTTCAATTCTACAATAGCTCAAAAACTGGACAGTATATTACTCCATACAGTATTATGGCCACCACATAGTGCGCGATACAGAATAAAGAGCCCCATATATTTCTCCATACAGAATAATTGGTCCCATATAATATTCCATACAGTATATGATGAGCTCCACATAATGCTACAGTATATGATGGTCCCCATGGATGATGCTACAGAGTCTTATGGGCCCAAATAATGCTCCATATATAATGGGCCCCATTTCTAATGCTCCAGTGTATAATGGGCCCCATAGATGCTGCTCCAGTGTCTGATCTGCCCCATTTAGAATGCTCTAGTATATGATGGGCCCCATGGATGATGCGCCAGTGTTTTATGGGCCCAAATAATGCTCCATATATAATGAGCCCCATTTCTAATGCTCCAGTGTATAATGGGCCCCGTAAATGCTGCTCCAGTGTCTGATGTCCCCCATTTTAAATCCACCAGTATATGATGGGCCTCATGGATGATGATCCAGTGTATGAGGGGCCCAAATAAAGCTCCATATATAATGGGCCCCATTTTTAATGCTCCAGTGTATAATGGGCCCCATAGATACTGCTCCAGTGTCTGATGTCCCCCATTTGGAATGCTTCAGTATATGATGGGCCTTATGGATGATGCTCCAGTGTATGATGAGCCCCATATATCATTCTCCAGTGTATAGTGCTCCCAAAAATTGCTCCCAACCTTTAAAAAATTAAATACCTGGCTGGGCACTGCTCTACTCTGGAATCCTCACCATCGCCATCTTCCACCTCTCTGCACTTGGACTGTTTAGGCAGAGGGCGTACAGACGTGATGTCGTCGCACTCTCTGACCTGAATGTCACTGTCAGGAAACGCGGTAGACGTCGCGGCGGTGGAGCAGGGAGAGGTAAGTATTGCAAGTGCTGTGGCCCTGAGCAAGCAGGGGGGCCCATTTGTGGGCGACGGCACTGGCGCAGGGCCTTTTATAGTACGCCGGTGTGTCTGACGGCGAGTGGGCCCTCCTACTGGCAGAGACACTTTTGCATACTTTGAGGGGCCCTGTGCCAGTGCCGTCGCCCACTAGTCTGCCCTCTCCACCTGCTCAGGGAACCAGCACTTTCATCTGCACCTTCCTCTGTGTCACCGTGTAAGGTGGTATAGTATGCGGGAACGGGCACCTGAGTTTCATCAGGTTCAGATTCTGGCTCAGTAGACTGCGAGGGGAATGTAGTGCTGTGGGTGAATGTACCAGCAGAATCATCTAGCAGTGGCTGTGCATCAGTGCACTCCATCTCTGATTCATGTTGGACTGGGAAATTCAGGATTTCACTTGATAACCCAGGCATGGTATGTGAAAAGAGCTCCATAGAGTAATCTAAAGTGTGGGCTGCCGCATCCTTCACTTTTGGTGGGGGTGGAGGACACAAGGAAAGGGGTTGTTCCTGACCAGAAGCCTGCACTGACGACTCAGTGCTTGCAGTTTTTGAAACTTAAGAAGAGGAGGCGATAGAGCTGGAGGCTGTTTCTGCAATGTAAGCCAAAACCTGTTCCTGATGCTCCGGCTTTAAAAGCGGTATACCTACTCCCAGAAAAGGGAGCCTTCCAGACCTTCCGGAGCCAGACCATGATGCAGGCTCAACACCTCCTGCCTTAGGTGCTATTGTGCTTTTGGCACTACCAGCAGATGCACCACCACCACCATCAGTACCAGCTGGCCCCCCACGTCCGCGGGCTCTTCCACCATACTTGATAATTTTTGTGAAAATGGACCCAAAATACCAGTAGATATATGGTACTGTATCAGAAGCGTACAGCTGTATACAGTCTAGGGATAATTGTAAATCTCCGTATCTATTTCATGAGTCAAACACAAACGCTCACAGGCTCATTATGGATTAGACAATAATATAAAATGTTGAAAAAGGGTACAGTATCAACAGATACCACGTATATATAGTATAGTTTAAACATTCTAAATCTCTGTATATATTTCAGATATTTCAGGAGTCAGACACAGACGCTCTCAGGCCCAGTATGGATTAGACAATAATATAAAAAGTTGAAAAAGGGTACAGAATCAACAGATACCAGGTATATATAGTATAGTTTAAGCATTCTAAATCTCCGTATTTATTTCAGGAGTCAGACACAGATGCTCTCAGGCTCAGTATGGATTAGACCACAATATAAAAAGATAAAAAGCAGTAAAAGGGAAATGTATTAGAAGCGTACACCAGTATACAGTGTTGGGGTACTTTTAAATCTTTGTATATATTTGAGTCTCAGAAAGCCAATCCAGACTCTCCGCTACAGGAAGCTAGATGGATGCAAGTACAGGCGGAAAGTTCACGGAAGAGCTGCAATTAGAAAACCGCTGCTCTCAATTACAAATGTTTCCAAGTGTTTAGAGTGGTGTAGAAACCTCCAGAATTGGTCCCTCGAGCAGTGAAAACATGTGATATTCTCAGACGAATCATCGTTTACCCTATTTCCGACCTCCGGCCGAGTGTACGTTTGGAGACAGCCGAAAGAAGCATTCCATCCAGACTGCCTTCTCCCAACCGTAAAACATGGCGGAGGTTCTGTGATGATCTGGGGTGCTATTTCGTGGAGATGTGCCGGGCCAATGATATCCCTTCATGGAAGAATTAACAGCCAAGATTATTTAGGCATTTTGGGCGACCAAGTGCATCCTATGGTTCAAGCACTGTTCCCGGAGGGGAATGCCATCTTTCAGGATGATAATGCACCAATTTATACAGCTAGAATCGTTAAAGCATGGCACGAGGAACATTCTAATGAAGTTGAGCATCTCATCTGGCCCCCACAATCCCCAGACCTCAACATTATTGAGCATTTATTGTCAATTTTAGAGATTCAAGTTAGACGTCGATTTCCGCCGCCATCGTCGCTCAAAGAACTGGAGGGTGTTTTAACTGAAGAATGGGCTAAAATTCCTTTGGAAACAATTCACACCAACACCATATTAAACTAACTTTTGTTGAGGTTTCCAGGTGTTTCCATTATTTTGTCCAACCCCTGCCAGGTGTATACAGTCTAGGGGTAATTGTAAATCTCTGTCTATATTTCCGGAGTCAGACAAAGACACTCACAGGCTCAGTATGGATTAGACAAGAATATAAAAAGTCAAAAAAGGGTAATGTATTAGAAGCGTACAGCTGCATACAGTGTTGGGGTCATTTTAAATATCCGTATATTTTTCCAGAGTCAGACACAAACTCTCACAGGCTCAGTATGGATTACACCAGAATATAAAAAGTAGAAAAAGGGAAATGTATTAGAAGCGTACACCAGTATACAGTGTTGGGGCACTTTTAAATCTTCATATATATTTCAGACTCAGTAAGCCAGTCCAGACTCTCCGCTACAGGAAACTAGATGGATACAAGTACAGACGGAAAGTCGAGTGATTGCAGAAATTTGGGAATTACTAATCACGGGAAAACCTCCCGAGAGAATTTGCAGAGGCGATGCTGACCCTCAATTACTTTGTCTGTGGAGACAGCAAAAATGATTCTTTGTGAAGAAAGGGTTGCTGGGTCGCAGTAGCGTGGATCCCATCACCATTACTCGTCTCCATCAAACTGTGATCCCAGGGAGAGATGTAGACATGGTCCTCACTGCCTATCATGATCTGTCTGGTCACTTTGGAGTGCAAAAGACAGAAGCCACAGGCCGTAGGCGATTCTATTGGATTGGCATGAGAGGAGACATTGAAAAATGGTGGGAGGAATGTCAAACGTCTGTGACTAGGAAACTGTGAAAGCTGATCATAAAGCACCACTGCATCCGATTGTGAGTCGACGTCCATTACAAATGGTAGCCATTGATCATCTGAAGGTAGAGCCCAGCAGGACAGGCCATAGCTACGTCTTAACCATGATCGATCAGTTCACCAAGTTTGTAGTGGCGTCCCTGTGAAGGATTTAACTGACCAGACTACACAGCGGTAGAGCAGGGAGAGGTAAGTATTGCAAGTGCTGGGGCCCTGAGCAAGCAGAGGGGCCCACTCGTGGGCGCCGGTACTGGCACAGGGCCCCTCATAGTACGCCGGTGTGTCTGATGGCGAGTGGGCCCCCCAACTGTCAGAGAAACTTTATTGTACTATGAGGGGCCCTGTGCCAGTGCCATCACCCAAGAGTGAGCCCCCCCCACCTGTTCAGGGCAACGGCACTTGCCCGGGTGCGCCAGGTGGTGACCCTGGCCCTGGGGGAAGGGACAGCCCAGTTAGGGGGGATTGAAAAAATGGCATATGTTGATGTGTAGGCTGGACATTCAGCAACTGCAAATGGAGGAATTGGAGAAGTCCGAGGAAGAGGACAAAAGCGAGACATTTTTCTGGCAACCTATGTGTCATCAGGGGAAGGTGGGACATAATCCTTTGAAACCCATGCATGGTTCATTTTAATGAAGGTTAGATCATCAACATTTTGGGTCGACAGACGGGTCCTTTTTTCTGTCAGGATTGATCCAGCTGCACTGAAGACTCTTTCAGATAGCACACTACCAGCAGGGCAAGCGAGCTTCTGTAAGGAGGAGAAGTAGTTTTTAACCATAGTTGACAACTGCTGTCTCCTGTCACTTGCAATCGATTCAGTATTACCAGTCGTGTGAGTGGTACTTAAGAAATCAGTCCACAACATGGTCATGAAACCTCTGTCTCCAACGCCACTTCGGCTGTGTGCACCACGAACACCTCTTCCATTTTGCCCACTTTGGCTCGTGGGAGAACCAACACCTCTGCTGTCTGCTGGGAATGCCTCAAACAAACGGTTTACCAGAGTTGCTTGTTAGTCAATATTAGCTCTAGGTTCTCCTGTGGCATGATGTTCTGTAATTTGCCTTTATAGCGTGGATCGAGGATGCTGGCCAACCAGTAGTCGTCATCCTTCATCATTTTGGCAATGCGGGGGGTCCCTTTTTAGGATCTGCAAGGCATAATCACACATATGGGCCAATGTTCCAGGTGTCAATGATGCACTGGCAGTGGTGGGTGGAGGAGCACTTTCTGGTAATCATCCCCCTCATCCTCCTCATCTTCCTCTTCTTCCTCCACCTCGTCCAGGTCAGTGGCCCTCGCTGACAATGGCTGACTGTCATCAAGGCTTCCCTCCTCCTCTGCTGCAGATGCCTGATCCTTAATGTGCATCAAAGTTTGCATGAGCAGACACATAAGTGGGATGCTCATGCTTATGATGGCGTCGATTGCGCTTACCAGCCATGTGCATTCCTCAAAACACTGAAGTCTTTCAGCTTCGACCACTGCACACCAGACAACCCCATGTCTGCCCTCAAACTGCCTGCCTGTGTATCCTCCCACAAATGCATTACAGCCTGCCTCTGTTCGCACAGCCTCTCAACCATGTGCATGGTGGAGTTCCACCTTGTTGCAACGTCTATGATTAAGCGGTGCTTGGGGAGGTGGAGCGATCGCTGCAGCTTCTGCATACGACTGGAGTCTACGGGCGAGCAATGGTTGTGCGAGCACAGTCTTCGCACTTTATGGAGCAGGTCTGTTAACTCTGGATAATTATTTAGGAAGCACTGCACCACCAGGTTCAAGGTGTGAGCCAGGCAAGGTATGTGTCTGAGTTCTGCAAGGGCTATGGCTGCCACAAAATTACGGCCATTATCACTGACTACCTTGCCTGGCCTGCCTTACCTCCGCGGTGTGTCTGTTGTCGCCAAAGACATCATGTTTAAAACAGTCTGCTGCCGCTTACCACTAGCTGATCGATAGTGGGACACCTCGTGTGCAACACTGGCAGCTGCGGATGGAGTGCTCATGCGACTGCGCTCTGTCGACGAGCTTTCGCTTCTGGAGGAGGAGGAGAGTCGAATGCCTACAGCCAACTGTTTCCTATACCGTGGGTTAGGCAGCACTGTTCCACTGCCGCTATCCCCTGTGGAGCCTGCATCCACCACATTAACCCAGTGAGCAGTGATGGACAATTAATGGCCCTGGCCATGACTACTGGCCCATGCATCTGTTGTGAGGTGCACCTTTCCACTCACTGATTGTTTGAGTGCATGGACAATGCGGTCTTTCACATGCAGGTGGAGGGCAAGGATGGCTTTTCTCAAAAAGAAGTGCCGACTGGGTAGGTCATAGCGTGGGACAGCGTAGGCCATGAGCTCTCGGAACGCTTTGCTTTCAACCAAACGGAAGGGCATCATCTCTAATTAGATCAGTTTGGCAATGTAGGCGTTCAAAGCCAGTGTACGCGGATGAGAGGATGAGTACTTTCTTGTCCTACTCTGGAGTGTCTGGTAGGGTGAGCTGGACTTGAGAGCTGAATATGGGGGAACTAGCGGTGGACCTGACGGACTGACAGGGGGTTGGTGATGGTGGTGATGGCCTAGATTGAGTCTTTCGTTGCAAAAACATTGTGCTTCCCTCGACGGAAGGTCGAGTGATTGCAGAAATTTGGGAATTACTAATCACGGGAAAACCATTTGTACGGCCCAGCTAGAGAATATCACTTTTGTAATTTGTTTTATGTCATTGCATACCCCTGTTTACTCTTTCCTAACACTGCATTCCTTGCCTGTAAATAAATTAACCCTTTGTTGTTTGTACCTCATCTTGCATACTGTAGTCTCCCTGCATTGTTGTGGTCCCCCGGCCATCGCTTCAAGTGGCGCTGCGAGCAGGGTGACTATCACCAAGATGCAGGCAGAAGGCGGCAACGGCGAGAATGCTAGTGTTAGTGGGGATGCTGTGGGCATTGGTGGAACCCCTGCAAGGACACTCCCTATGGGCACCATATTTAGTGTGCTTCCAAAATTTGATGGCAATAATATGCTCCTGTTGGACTGGGTGTCCCGGCTGCAAAGCACCCTGAACATTTATAACATCAGCACAGATCTTGAAGTGGACATTGCTTTGACTGCCTTGGAGGGAGAGGCCCATAAAAACGTCTGCCTACAGCTGGAACTCACCCATAGTACCCTGGTGGAGCTAGTGAAATTCCTGGAAGAGATCTACGGTGAGATTGCTAGTGCGGGACACCTCCACGCCAATTTTTTCTCTAGACTGCAGCAGGAAGAAGGGATCTCTCAGTATGCGACAGCACTGCAAAAAGTATTGGCAGAAGTGCAAAGGAAAGAGGCGGATGTGCTCGGTGGCATGGACTTCAAAGACCGGATACTCTGGGAACAATTCATTCTGGGACTGCACAACACATCCTTGAGGAGTGCACTGTCAGAACGGGTCCGTGTAGATCTGACTTTTTCATTCTATCAAATCCTGGCAGAAGCAGTGGCCCGAAGCAAGGAAGACAGTTACGCGTCTGGTGTGATGTGTGTCCCAGGTGCCAATACTAGAGGAGACCCAAATCAACAGGAGGCGCTGATGCAGGTAGTGCCTGACTTGCAGCAGTCTCTTGTCAGTATGCAAGACAAATTAACCCGTATGGAGCAAAGAATGGGAGAACAACAGTCTGACTCAACGCAATCATATAACCATCCTTCGGCCCAACCTTTAAGGGGTCAGTGGGTGCAAGCTCCCCCCTGCCAGGCATCAGAGGCACGAAGACAGGCTCGGGGTGCCCCTCGGCGAAGAGGAGGCATCCAATGCTGGGAGTGTGGAGGACAAGGGCACCTTGCCAGGGACTGCCGGAATTATGCTCAAAGCCAGCAACAGCCGCAGCTAAACTACCATCCCCCGCAGTAACGCGGCACTCTTTGGGGGAAGCAAGAAGAGATGCCACTCCTTATCATAATGAACACCTGATTGCTGGGAGTCCCATCCTGCGTGCTGAATTTGAAGGCATTCCAGTGGATTGCTTGATGGATACCGGTTCACAAGTGACAGCGATGCCAGAATCATATTTCAAACAGCATTTTCAAGCCCTGGCTAAGCCAGAGAAGGAGACATTGATACGGTTGTTTGCTGCCAATCAACAGCCAATCCCGGTCACAGGGGTCGTGTGGATGAATGTTCGAATCTGTGGGCAAGAAGTAGGAAAGAAAGGGATCCTGCTAGTCCCTGAGCCCATCAAAGAAGACGTGCCTGTAGTAGTGGGAATGAATATCATACGAGAACTCGATCAGATAATGTTCACCAAACGGGGACCCAGTTATTGGAAGAAGGCTGCCACACATAAGCCTACTCAAGAAGCCCTTCAGCGATTGATTCGTGTCTGTGGGATGCAAAATAGTGTGCCATCTTATCAGGCGGTAGGGGTCATCAGGGCCCCTGGGAAGGAGTATGTAATCCTGCCTCCCGAGCAAGAAAGTATATTACACCTTCCAGTGGGGACTCATCGCAACCTTGACGGGCTGGAGGTGATAGTTCAGCCTGTGGTAGGCAGAGGAGCGGACCAAGAAGTTATGATAGCTCGTACGATAGCTGTGGTCCAGCGAGGACACGTCCCCATAAGAGCTTTTAACGTGGGCCCCGGGGAAGTCACCTTGCTCCGGGGGACAGATCTGGCCCGGGTGTACCTACACAAGGGCAAAGTGGTGAGTCAGAAGGAGATGTCTTTATTGCCGATCGAAGGTGTGGGGTGGACCCTGGCTGTCGCTGCGGGGCCCGAAGAGAAGCCATCACCAGAGTGGAATGGGCGGATCATCCTTGACCAAATGGAAGTGGATGTGAAGGCTCTTGGACCTGAGCGTGTGCGGGCGATAGAAGCTATGCTGTGGGAAAATCAGGCCACATTCGCCCGTCCCACCGAAGATTTTGGCTGTACCGAAGCGATCACACACCAGATACCGACCGGGGACGCTCGTCCAATTCGAGAACGATACTGGCAAATCCCACCCAAGATGTACCAAGAGGTGAAGACATTACTGAGGCAGATGCTGGATTCAGGAGTAGTGCAGTGTAGTCAAAGCCCTTGGGCGGCCCCGGTGGTGCTCGTCAAGAAGAAGGATGGGACCATCCGGTCCTGTGTACAGGAAACTCAATGCTTGCACTGTGCGAGACTCATATCTGTTACCCCCCATCGAGGAATCCTTGACAGCGTTGGGGAAAGCCAAGTACTTTTCCACCTTGGACCTAGCAAGCGGATACTGTCAAGTGGCCGTGGCCGAGAAAGACAAGGAAAAAACTGCCTTCATCCTCCCTATGGGATTGTTCGAGCTTAACCAGATGCCCTTCGGGCTCTCCAATGCTCCGGGCACGTTTCAACGGCTGATGGAAAAGTGTTTGGGAGACTTAAACTTTGAGGCTACCCTGATCTACCTGGATGACATCATTGTGTTCTCTGCCTCGTTCGAAGACCATCTTGCCCGGCTTGGACAGGTATTCGGAAGACTGCGGGCTCATAACCTGAAGGTGAAGCTAAAGAAGTGCCACCTCTTCAAGAAAGAGATTGAGTACCTGGGCCACATAGTGTCACAAGACTGAGTTCTGCCTTCAAAAGATTAAGTGGCTGCTATCCAGAAGTGGCCAGTTCCTCAAACCGTGCGGGAACTCCAGGCCTTCCTTGGACTCGCCGGGTACTACCGACGGTTTGTCAAAGATTTCGCAATGGTGGCAGGTCCTCTGAATGATCTGCTGAGTGGGACCGCCGGAGTGCCGAAGACCCAGTGCATCCCCTGTGACCAGAGGCAAGATGAGGCCTTCCAGGGTATAAAGAATGCTCTTACTTCAGCCCTAATTTTGGCCTACTCAGATTTCGATCAACCATTCTTGTTATACACAGATGGTAGCCTTCATGGACTCAGTGCAGTACTTTCCCAAATACAGGATGGACATGAGAGAGTCATCGGGTATGCCAGTAGGTCCCTGCGAGACTGTGAAAGAAACTCCCATAATTACAGCTCTTTCCGGTTAGAACTCCTGGCCCTCGTGTGGGCCATGACAGAGAAGTTTGCGGGCTTCCTGGCAGGGACCAAGATTCAAGTTCGAACGGACAATAATCCCCTGGCCCACCTTGAGAATGCTAAATTGGGGGCCCTAGAACAACGTTGGGTGGCTCGCGTGGCAAAGTTTGACTTTACCATCCGTTATCGCTCTGCTACTGAAAATGCAAATGCCGATGACCTGTCACGAGTGACGGTGGAAACTCCAGTGGGGGATCTCGATGAACAACTCAAAGAGGAAGAAACCCCAGACTTCCATAAGTTCAAGACCCCAGTGGTTGCAGTCCAGTCAAGTAGGGAGGCCTGCGCACTACCCCGATCTCTGGGGAGAATCAATGAATTGTGGGGAAATGTTCAAGATGAAGACGGAGGGCTGAGACAGATGAAATGCTGGGTAGCGCAGAAGCAGAAGCCTGGCAAGCAAGAGAGATAGTCTGGATGCTGAGATGAAGAGTGTATTACACCAGTGGGATAGGCTGGAGGTACCACCACCGCCACGTGACAATGAGTCCAGACAAGAGCCTACAACTCCTGCAGCAAGCATTCCTTTGGAAGATACTCAAAACCTCCGGAGATCCCAGAGGTCTACTGCAGGAGTTCCACCAGTCCGTTATATAGAACAGCGTTCTCTGTTTTTCCACTTGTGCTGCCACCTCTATAGGTGCTATTCTGCATTGCAAGTTTCTTCCCACTGCAACCATGATGCTGTGATGGTCGAGGACGACCATCTTTAAGTAGGGATGCATGTAAGGGGGTGGCATTTCTATGGACAGTAGAGACAAACTGCCACTTTAAGAGACAGAACCCCCTTGGCTAGAGCAATTGGACATTCGGATCTCCCCTGCAATAAGACTGTTTTTGGGTCGTTCTGCCTGCTAGGAGAGGGGAGGGGCTGTTTCCAGGGAGTGTTCGGAGCTTGGAGACAGAAGGAAGCTGGGGCGCTGGATTCTGTGAGGAGAAAAATGTGCAGCTTAGAACTGACTGAACCTGTGGGATTGTGCACCCTTCTGGGGATAACAATGGTGGTTTTTCCTGTGTTACTGCAAGGAGCCACGAAGATATATAAGGGAGGAACAGGATCGGGATCTTCACACAAGAACAAGACCACGTTGCACAGAGCTTCCAGGGAGGACATTGCATCATCTTGCAGAGAACTGTAGGGGGCCCCCAGAAAGGAACTTCAACACCAACTGTACTGTGAGTGTTAACCACGTGTGCGCACATGTTTAGGGCTTAGGATAGGCAGCAATAGACAGAGCATGGTTGCCGTGCGGCTGGTGTAGAAGCGAACAGTCAGGCTAGAGTTAGAGTAGCAGCACACTGTACTGTATTGTATTGTTTTGCTTTTGGAGAAATACACTGATCTGCAATAGTTGGTGCACCGTGCCATTTGTATGGCCCAGCTAGAGAATATCACTTTTGTAAATAGTTTTATGTCATTGCACACCCCTGTTTACTCTTTCCTAACACTGCATTCCTTGCCTGTAAATAAATTAACCCTTTGTTGTTTGCACCTCATCTTGCGTACTGTAGTCTCCCTGCATTGTGGTGGTCCCCCGGCCAGCTTCAAAAGCATTATGGGAAACGCGACTTTGGCGCTCGGGTTGATGACCGCATGGCCGACTTCACGCTATGGTCGGGTTTCGATCGACGAAACCCGACTTTAGCGAAAGTCGGCGATGTTTGAATCTGACCGACCCGTTTTGCTCAACTCTGCTCATTACAACATCATACGGCAGAGAGTTCCATAGTCTCACCGCTCTTACAGTAAAGAATCCGCGTCTGTGAGTATGCTTAAACCTTCTTTCCTCCAGACGTAGAGGGTGCCCCCTTGTTCCCGTCACAGGTCTAGGAGTAAAAAGATCATTAGAAAGGTCTTTGTATTGTCTCTGCATATATTTATACTGTTATGAATGAGTCACCGAGGAGGAAAAACAAAAACAAGCTAAGCCACAGAAAACCAGAGAGGTTGGTAACTAAGCGGATTGCAGACCCCTGATCCTATCCACACAACTAGCAGTAGCCGAGGAGCGTACCTACAATGATCCTAGACGCCTCGTCACAGCCGGAGAACTAAATAAGCCTAAAGCAAGAAAAGGGGAAAACTAAACTGCCCCAGAGCAGACCCCAAAGCAATAGACAGCCCCCAAACATGTATTGTCGGTGAGACAAGATGAAAACACAAACACAGGCAGAAAAATAGGCTGAGCAAACGATGGGGCCCACACTAACTAGAAAGGACAGGAAAGGAAAGATGCTGTCTGCAATCACACACAAAACCCTGCCAAAAAATGTCCAACACGTTCTGATAACAAAACCCTGAAGTCGCTAGACTTCAATTCCCTATATCAGCACTCTGGTATATTCTGAAGACAGAGCAAAAAGAGACCAATCTGATCAGGTACAAAAAACAAACTGGCATAAACAGAGACATAAGACTGGAAATTCAGCACAGCCCGAGCAGGGGCTGGCTGACCACAAAAACTGAGTAAACCAGACCAAATCTCATGTGAAAAAATAGCAGAGCACACTTAGCTTGAGAAGGCAGGAACAGAACTGGAAACCAGAACCTCAGGGCAGGAAAATCACCAGCACAAAATTAGGGAGTCGGCTGTCTTAAATCCAGTCAGAGACTCCTGAGGTCCACTCACAGTCCTCCTCCTCAGGTGGTAGGTGTCTGCTATTTAGATCAGCTTCATTGCCTACTGTCACCACTAGAGGGAGCCCGGATGGAGAACTCACGACTCCACGAAACCCGACTTTAGCGAAAGTCGGCGATGTTTGAATCTGACCGACCCGTTTTGCTCAACTCTGCTCATTACAACATCATACGGCAGAGAGTTCCATAGTCTCACCGCTCTTACAGTAAAGAATCCGCGTCTGTGAGTATGCTTAAACCTTCTTTCCTCCAGACGTAGAGGGTGCCCCCTTGTTCCCGTCACAGGTCTAGGAGTAAAAAGATCATTAGAAAGGTCTTTGTATTGTCTCTGCATATATTTATACTGTTATGAATGAGTCACCGAGGAGGAAAAACAAAAACAAGCTAAGCCACAGAAAACCAGAGAGGTTGGTAACTAAGCGGATTGCAGACCCCTGATCCTATCCACACAACTAGCAGTAGCCGAGGAGCGTACCTACAATGATCCTAGACGCCTCGTCACAGCCGGAGAACTAAATAAGCCTAAAGCAAGAAAAGGGGAAAACTAAACTGCCCCAGAGCAGACCCCAAAGCAATAGACAGCCCCCAAACATGTATTGTCGGTGAGACAAGATGAAAACACAAACACAGGCAGAAAAATAGGCTGAGCAAACGATGGGGCCCACACTAACTAGAAAGGACAGGAAAGGAAAGATGCTGTCTGCAATCACACACAAAACCCTGCCAAAAAATGTCCAACACGTTCTGATAACAAAACCCTGAAGTCGCTAGACTTCAATTCCCTATATCAGCACTCTGGTATATTCTGAAGACAGAGCAAAAAGAGACCAATCTGATCAGGTACAAAAAACAAACTGGCATAAACAGAGACATAAGACTGGAAATTCAGCACAGCCCGAGCAGGGGCTGGCTGACCACAAAAACTGAGTAAACCAGACCAAATCTCATGTGAAAAAATAGCAGAGCACACTTAGCTTGAGAAGGCAGGAACAGAACTGGAAACCAGAACCTCAGGGCAGGAAAATCACCAGCACAAAATTAGGGAGTCGGCTGTCTTAAATCCAGTCAGAGACTCCTGAGGTCCACTCACAGTCCTCCTCCTCAGGTGGTAGGTGTCTGCTATTTAGATCAGCTTCATTGCCTACTGTCACCACTAGAGGGAGCCCGGATGGAGAACTCACGACTCCACTGTCAACACAGCCAGCTCCACCACCCTCACCAGAAGCCAGAGATAAACCAGAAAATGAGTTCACAACAGTACCCCCCCTTGAGGAGGGGTCACCGAACCCTCATCCACGCCACCAGGCCGATCAGGATGGACCCAATAAAAAGCACAAACCAATCTATCGGCATGAATGTCAGAGGCAGAGACCCAAGAATTGTCCTCCTGGCCATAACCGTTCCACTTGACCAAATACTGGAGTCTCTGTCTAGCCAGGCAAGAATCCAGTATTTTCTCTACCTCATATTCCACATTACCTTCAACCAACACAGGGTCAGGAGGTGCCGCCATAGGAACCACTGGCTCAACAAACCTCTTCAACAGAGACTTATGAAACAAGTTATGGATCTTAAACGTAACTGGAAGAGCCAATTGAAAAGAAACCAGGTTAAGAATCTCCAAAATCCTATAAGGTCCAATAAATCTTGGCTTGTACTTTGGAGACGCAACCTTCATAGAGATATTTTTTGACGACTCCAAACCATATCAACCCACTTTAAACCGGGGACCAATGGTCCTATATCGGTTGGAAAACCGCTGGGCCTTTTCTTGAGAGAGGGACAACTTATCCACCACTTGGTCCCAAATCTGCTGCATTCTCTCTACCACAGTGTCAACACCTGGGCAGGCTGAAGATTCCACTTGCCCTGAAGAAAATCGAGGATGAAACCCAAAGTTACAGAAAAAGGGCGATATCAATGTGGCAGAACTAGCTGTATTATTTAGAGCGAATTCGGCCAAGGGCAAAAATGAGACCCAATCATCCTGATCAGCAGATATAAAACATCTCAAATAGGACTCCAAAGTCTTTTTTGTTCTCTTAGTCTGCCCATTGGTCTGTGGGTGAAACGCAGAGGAGAAGGATAACTGAATTCCCAGCTTGGAACAAAAAGCTTTCCAAAATCTGGAGACAAACTGGACTCCTCTGTCCGACACAATGTTCTCAGGAATCCCATGCAACCGAACCACCTGTTGAAAAAACAAGGCCACCAACTCTGAGGAAGATGGCTGCTTTGGGAGTGGTACAAGATGGATAACTTAGAAAATCTATCACAAATCACCCAGATAACAGTCATTCTCTGAAAGACAGGAAGATCAGAAATAAAATCCATTGAGATATGGGTCCATGGCCTCTTGGGCACCGGCAAGGGCATCAACAGCCCACTAAGAACGAGAACAGGGTTTAGACCGGGAACAAGTCCCACAAGACTGCACAAAATTCCTGACATCACGAGATAAGGCGGGCCACCAAAAAGACCGACTCACCAAATCTCTGGTACCAAAAATACCTGGATGACCAGCCAACGTGGAGCAATGAACTTCAGACATCACTCTCTTCCTCCACTGGTCAGGAACATACAATTTTCCCATAGGACAACGATCAGGTTTGTCCTCCTGAAATTCTTCCATGGCACGTCTCAAATCGGGCGAGATGGCAGAAAGAACTACCCCCTCACCTAGGATGGTAGTAGGTTTGGTCACAATAGGAGAATCAGCAAAGAAAGTCCCAGAAAGGGCGTCTGCCTTAACATTCTTAGTGCCCGGAAGAAAGGAGACCTCAAAATCAAAACGCGTGAAAAACAAGGCCCACCTAGCCTGTCTAGGATTCAAGCGTTTGGCCGACTCCAGGTAAATCAAATTCTTGTGATCAGTGAGGACCACAACTTGATGTTTAGCTCCAGCCAACCAATGTCTCCACTCCTCGAATGCCCACTTCATGGCCAACAATTCCTGATTCCCCACATCATAGTTGCGTTCAGATGGGGAGAACTTTCGGGAAAAGAAGGCACAGGGATTCATTTTAGAAGTCACCGGATCTTTTTGGGACAAAAGAGCTCCTGCACCAATCTCTGAAGCATCTACCTCTACCTGAAATGGAAGTGAGACATCAGGTTGCCGTAAAACCGAAGCAGAAGTGAACCTCCGCTTCAGCTCCTGAAATGCCAAAACAGCCTCTGGAGACCAAATCAGTACATCAGCGCCCATCTTGGTCAGATCAGTCAGTGGTTTGGCAATACCAGAAAAATTAGCTATAAATTTACGAAAAAAAATTAGCAAAACCCAAAAACTTCTGGAGAGCCTTCAAAGAAGTGGGCTGAACCCAATCATAAATGGCCTGTACCTTGGCCGGGTCCATTTCAATAGTTGACGGAGACAAAATAAATCCCAAAAATGAAATCCTCTGTACACCAAAAAGGCATTTCGATCCCTTAACATACAGGGAATTCTCCCTTAAAATCCTGAACACAGTCCGAACATGTTCCACATGAGAATCCCAATTACTGGAAAAGATCAGAATATCGTCCAAATAGATGATCAAAAACGTATCCACAAAGTTCTGGAAAATATCATTCATGAAGGATTGGAAGACAGAAGGGGCATTAGTGAGCCCAAAAGGCATCACCAGGTACTCAAAATGTCCCTCCGGAGTATTAAACGCCATCTTCCATTCATCCCCATGCTTGATGCGAATAAGATTATGCGCCCCCCTGAGGTCAAGCTTAGTAAACCAGCAGGCACCTTTAACTCTGGAGAATAAATCAGAAATCAGGGGTAACGGAAACTGATATTTAACAGTAATCTTGTTAAGGGAACGATAGTCAATACAAGGCCTTAATGAACCATCTTTCTTAGCCACGAAAAAAACCCAGCACCTAAGGGTGAAGAGAATGGTCTAATATGACCCTTCTCCAATGACTCCTTAATATAAGATCGCATAGCCTCGTGTTCAGGTAGAGGAAAGTTGAAAAGCCGACCCTTGGGAAATTTACACCCAGGCCTCAACTCAATTGCACAGTCATAACTCCTATGAGGATGCAGGGACGCAGATTTACTCTCACTAAATGCATCATAAAAATCAGCCAAATAGTCAGGAACATCATGAGACTGGGGAGAGGTGGAGGAAACAGGAGTGTCACCAAGAGCACACCGACAGCCCCAACTCACCACAGACACAGCTTTCCAATCCAAAACTGGATTATGGATTTGTAACCAGGGAAAACCCAGAACAATAGTATCATGCAAATTATGCAGTTCCAAAAATCTACAATTTTCTTGGTGGTCTGGGGCGACCCGCATTATCACCTGGGTCCAAAACTGAGGTTTATTCTCTGCCAAAGGAGTAGCATCAGTACCCCTCAAAGGAATAGGCGTCCGCAGAGGTATCATGGGAAAACCACAACGTTTAGCAAAATCCAAATCCATCAGAGTCAAAGCCGTTCCTGAATCCACAAAAGCCTTTGCGGAAAATGTGGACAGGGAGCAGATCAGTGTAATTGCCAAAAGAAACTTATGTTGCACGCCACCCACAGCAAATGTGTGTGCAAAACGTTTCTCTCATTTAGGGCAGACAGAAATAATATGAGAGGCATCTCCACAGAAAAAACACAGCTTATTACGCCTTCTATACTTCTGACGTTGTGCCCTAGACAAAACTCTATCACATTGCATAGGTTCAGACATTTGTTGAAAAGGTGGCAACACCTCTAGTGTAGTTCACGTAAACGCCGATCAACTTGAATGGCTAATGACATAGAATCGTCAAGACCAGAGGGAACAGGAAATCCCACCATAATATCTTTTACTGTTTCTGATAAACCCTTGCGAAAGAGAGCTGCCAAGGCACCATCATTCCATGTAGTAAGGACCACCCACTTTCGGAATTTTTGACAGTATAACTGCAGAATCCTGACCCTGGTTCAATGCCAATAGGGCTTTCTCAGCTTGATCAATAGCATTAGGTTCATCATACAACAACCCCAAGGCTTGAAAAAATGCATCCACTTTAGTCAGAATGGGATTTTCAGGTGTAAAAGAAAATGCCCAATCCTGGGGATCGCCGCGCAGCAAGGAGATGACAATTTTAACCTGCTGCGCAGAGCTCCCCAATGAGTTAGGCTTCGAGGCAAGAAATAATTTACAATTATTCTTAAAATTCAAAAATTTAGACCGATCCCCAGAAAACACATCAGGAGTAGGGATTTTTGGTTCCACAGCATGTGATTGAGTGAGATAGGCGGAAATTCCCCGCACTTCAGCAGTGAGCTGCTCCACACGATCAGACAATTGCTTAATCTCCATTAAGGAAAAAATCCTACGGCCCCAGAGAAAAAGAGGAAAAAATACATATAAAAAAAAAAATTCTAACACTTTCTTTTTTTTTTACAATTTTTTTTTTTCCCCTGCTTTTGAGTACCCTAGAATCTGCGGTATGGCTGGTGATTCTGTTATGAATGAGTCACTGAGGAGGGAAAACAAAAACAAGCTAAGCCACAGAAAGCCAGAGAGGTTGGTAACTAAGTGGATTGCAGACCCCTGGACCTATCCACACAACTAACAGTAGCCGAGGAGCGTACCTACGATGATCCTAGATGCCTTGTCACAGCCGGAGAACTAAATAAGCCTAAAGCAAGAAAGGGGAAAACTAAACTGCCCCAGAGCAGACCCCAAAGCAATAGACAGCCCCCAAACATGTATTGTCGGTGAGACAAGATGAAAACACAAACACAGGCAGAAAAATAGGCTGAGCAAACGATGGGGCCCACACTAACTAGAAAGGACAGGAAAGGATAGATGCTGTCCTCCTCAGGTGGTAGGTCTCTGCCATTTAGATCAGCTTCATTACCTACTGTCACCACTAGAGGGAGCCTGGATGGAGAACTCACGACTCCTCTGTCAACACAGCCAGCTCCACCATCCTCACCAGAAGCCAGAGGTAAACCAGAAAATGAGTTCACAACATATACATTGTAAGCCTTTGATTTTCCAAACTAAATAACCCCAAGTGTAATAATCTGTCTTGGTATTGCAGACCCCCCAGTTCCCAAATAACCTTGGTCGCTCTTCTCTGCACCCGCTCCAGTTCAGCTATGCCTTTCTTATACACCAGAGACCAGAACTGTACTTACAGTAAAGAATCCGCATCTGTGAGTATGCTTAAGACCATGTGTCATGACATTGTGGATGGTTTATGCACCCTGATTGGTTGCCAGAATCAACACACATAAAACTAAGAGAAAAAAAAAGCGCCCGCTCCTGTAATCTCTTCAGACGCTCCTTAAATTTATTTACACACAAGATAAGAGGCAATTTATTGGGGACAAATTATAGTATATATCCTACATACAACACGTCTAATATGTTATGTAATGTATGGATTTACAGAAATGATCCTAACAGGGGCACATTAGAAACTTGCATTTTAATAAAATTAATTGTTCACCTAATACTTGTAGTGAAAAGTTCCTGAAGATCGTGTTCTCATCATTCACCACTTCACAAGCGTACGTCCCTTCATCAGATATCTCTGTGTGATTGATCGTCAGTGATAAATGGTCACTTCTCATCCTTGGGCTGCAGGAGCTGTATGACGTCTTTGTATTATTCTCCTCTATTTTATATGATATTACACAGGATGATTTATATAGACCAAGCTTCCATATAACTGATCGTAACGTGTCTCCGGGATCAGCGTCACACTGCAGAACAGCAGGCTCGCCTCTTCTCACAGTCACCATACCTGGAACGTAGAAAATTATGTTGGTGAGTTTTAAAATATGGTGATATAATATATTTATTTTTACCTAAACTTAATAGGAATCTGTCACCAGGTTTTTGTTTGTTTTATTATTATGATTTAGCGAATCCTGCTTTGAGCAGAGGGTTGGACCAGATGGCCCAGGAGGTCCCTTCCAACTCTACGATTCTATGATTCTATTTTTAGAGCCCCATTGATTCTATGGTGCTGTAATTAAAATGGCTTAGATACAAAACACAAATATAAGTTGCAGTGAACAAACTAACAATGGTAGACAGATACAGAGGGTAGAGAGCCCTGCCCTCGCAGGATTACATTCTACAGGATAAGGTGGAATATCAATAAAAAAAGTAACAAAGGAAATACTAAAAATGGTGGTGGGGGTATAAATGGTGTTAAGTAAGTATTCGTTATATAACCATATAAAACATCAAGCCCTCCACCAAAATGCCTGACCCAAGTGACACCGTGTGGACAGTCAGGAGAACCACAATAAATAATAATATTAAATTTTATTTCTATAGCGCCGACATATTCCGCAGCACTTTACATTTCAGAGGGGATTTGTACAGACAATAGACATTACAGCGTAACAATAATCACATAGATCATAACATACAAGAGGAGTGAGGGCCCTGCTCGCAAGCTTACAGTCTATGAGGAAAGAGGTAGACACGAAAGGTGGGTGGTAACAGTTGCCCTGATTGTATGGACCAGCCATAATGTTAAGTGTGTAACAGTAAAGACACAAAGGGCTAATGGATGCATAAAGCATGTGGGAACCTGGTTATGGTAAAACTTTTGGCTGCGCCACACAGGGATAGATTAGATTAATGTGTTGAGGCGTTAGACCAGTCTTAATAAATGCGTTTTCAGGGCACGCTTAAAATTGTGGGGATTGGGGACTAATCGCATTGACCTGTGAAATGCATTCCAAAGAAATGGGACAGCATGTGTAAAGTCTTGGAGATGGGAGTGGGAGGTTCTGATTATTGAGGATGCTAACCTCAGGTCAGCAGCAGAACGGAGGGCAAGGGTAAGGTGGTATACTGAAACAAGTTAGGAGATGTAGGGTGGTACTGAGCCATGGAGGGCTTTGTGGGTGAGGGTAATAAGTTTATACTGAATTCTGGAGTGGATGGGTAGCCAGTGTAATGACTGGCACAAGGTAGAGGCATCGGTGTAACGATTGGTGAGGAATATGATCCTGGCTGCAGCATTCAAGACAGATTGGAGGGGGGAGAGTTTGGTAAGAGGGAGACCGATTAGAAGAGAGTTACAATAGTCGAGACGAGAATGAATAAGAGAAACAGTAACAGTTTTTGCAGAGTCAAAAGTAAGAAAAGATCGAATTCTAGAGATGTTTTTGAGGTGCA
Organism: Dendrobates tinctorius; assembly: GCF_039654945.1. Classification (NCBI taxonomy): domain Eukaryota; kingdom Metazoa; phylum Chordata; class Amphibia; order Anura; family Dendrobatidae; genus Dendrobates; species Dendrobates tinctorius. The sequence continues at coordinate 16,400,874 of NW_027361722.1, read as the reverse complement.
GATGACAAGAGCGAACCAGTGATCGAATGTGGGGGGGGCAAAGGAAAGCTCAGAGTCAAGTATGACCCCAAGACAGCGGGCATGTTGCTGGGGAGTAATAGTGGAACCACACACAGAAATGGCAATGTCGGGTATAGGTACATTAGTAGCGGGAGGAAACACAAGGAGTTCAGTCTTTGACAGGTTCAGTTTCAGATATAGTGAGGACATGATGTTAGACACAGCGTTTAGACAATCGCTGGTGTTTTCTAAGAAGGCTGGAGTGATGTCAGGAGAAGATGCGTAACCAAATCTACTGATTGTTTGACCAATAGGGGCAGTGTACAAGGAGAAGAGGAGGGAGCCTAGAACCGATCCTTGAGGAACCCCAACAGTAAAGGGAAGGTGGGAGGAGGAACCAACAAAAGATACAGTAAAGGAGCGGTCAGAGAGATAGGAGGAGAACCAGGAGAGAACGGTGTCCTTGAGGCCAATGGAGTGGAGCATGGTGAGGAGGAGCTGATGATCCACAGTGTCGAATGCTGCAGAGAGATCCAAAAGAATTAGCATGGAGTAATGACCATTTGATTTAGCTGTTAGTAGATCATTAGAGACTTTAGTGAGGGCAGTTTCAGTAGAGTGTAAAGAGCAGAAACCGGATTGGAGAGGGTCGAGAAGAGAGTTATCACAGAGATAGCGGATCAGACGGGAGTGGACCAGGCGTTCCAGGAGTTTAGAGATGAAGGGAAGATTAGAGACAGGTCTATATTTAGCGGCACAGTTTTGGTCAAGGGATGGTTTTTTAAGTAGTCTGGCAGTAATGATTTTACTGCTGATCAGAAGCAGTGTTTGCCACCCTGTCATGCACATGACAGTGTGGCAAGCACTGGATGTTAGGGCCCCACATTCTAGTGAAAGGGGGCCGTGTTTGGGTCCGGGTACTTTTCTGATACCCAAACACAAACCTTTTCTTAACTGTTCAGCCAAACCCGAACATCCAAGGGTCCAACCATCTCTACTTACCACTTGTGCACTTCACCACATTGTATCCCAGCTCTTCCCCAAATTTTTAAGAATTTTTAATAATCAAATCTTATAACAGCGGCACAAACCAAACTGTAAAGAAATCAGACAAAAACCCAGTGGTAAAAAGTGATATAAATCCTAACATAGGCAAATGAATCTACCAAGTGGTAATATAAGTACTCAGAAGAGCAGCATTGAACGGAAGCGGAAAAATGTGCAGGATGAGCATTACAAAAGTTAGACAAAATACAGTAGTAACGCAAAAGTGTCAGAAAACTCACAAAATAGTATGGCAATGGTCTGCTCCTGGATGGCGTCCAACCAAACATGCGTCTTGGCACGTAGCCTTCGCCAGGGAGTAAACAAACTAACAATGGTAGACAGATACAGAGGGTAGAGGGCCCTGCAATCGCAGGATTACATTCTACAGGATAATGTGAAAGGAGACAGTGGATTGGGGGTTGTGGCAGCTCCAGTGAGGGTCAGGAAGCCGGACTGTAGGTTGTCGAAGATTGAGTTAGATAAGAGATGAGAGTAAAGTTCAGCATGTACAAGTTGAGGAGTTTGGAGGCGAACGGGAGTAGTGATAAGGGGGTATAGCTGGACATAGAGGTCAAGTCAAAGGATGACTTGTTTATGATCATGACATGTTTGAAAGCAGAAGGGAAGGTACCAGAGGTTAGCAATAAGTTGAAAAGATGGGTTGGGCCCGGGATAAGCGTGGTGATGAATTTGGGGAGGAGCTGGGATGCAATGTGGTGAAGTGCACAAGTGGTAAGTAAAGATGGTTGGACCCCTGGATGTTTGGGTCTGGCTGGTTTGGCTGAACAGTTAAAAAAAAGTTTGTGTTTGGGTATCAGAAAAGTACCCGGACCCAAACATGGCTCCCTTTCACTAGAATGGGGGGCCCTAACATCCAGTGCTTGCCACACTGTCATGTGCATGACAGGGCGGCAAACACTGCTTCTGATCAGCAGTAAAATCATTACTGCCAGACAGACAGCCGCGGTTCCTATGCAGCTGTGATTGGAGGTAAGAAGTTTACCTCCGGTCATGGACTTCGGCTGATGGACTACAGCTCCCATCAGCCTACACCTGCTACCACTTATAACAGCGAGAGCAGGTGGCGGCTGATGGGAGTAGCCATCAGCCGGCACCTGCGCTGTAAATAAATAATAAAAAAAACGGTGTAGGTTCCCCTGTATTTTTGATAACCAGCCAGGCAAAACTCACAGCTTGGGGCTGCAACCCTCAGCTGTGAGCATTAACAAAGCTGGTTATAGAGTGGTCCTCACTCCGATTTTTTCCAATTATTTAAATAAATAATTTAAAAAACGACATGAGGTTCCACCCATGTTTGACAACCAGCCAAGCTAAAGCAGACAGATGGGGGCGGGCTGGTACTGTCAGGCTGGTAAGGGGCCATGGAAATTGGCCCCCTCAGACTAAAATTAGCAGCCCGCCGATGCCCAGAAAAGGCGCATCTGTTAGATGTGCAATTTCTGGCGCCTTGCCCAGCTCTTCCCTCTTGCCCTGTAGCAGTGGCAAATTGTCACGTGCCCCGTCCTGAGTGACACGGCCAGCAGGCCGGTAACTGATACAACAGGACGCGGCACGTGCAATTGTCCTATGTGACGCGGCCCGCAGGCCGGTAACTAATACAATAAGACAAGGGAATAGGGAAAACCTGGCTAACAATAACAGTGGTGGCCCTGCGATAGGGAATGGGGAAATGGAGACCTCCTGCACTCCCCTGAGTCAGTGTCTCTACACTCCTAACGTTCCCTAGGCTGGTTCCGCACCGGGTGCCGATCAGGATACCCTAGCTCACCCTGCACCTAAACCCTCACTAGGGAAATGGTCGGTGCGGAAACTAATCCCATCACTGCACTAAGCACACAAGGAAAAATGACAAAACAGGGGAGCACCACTTAGCTTTGCTCTGTTGCTTACGCTCCCAGCAACAGAGCCCACCACCTGCGTGCCTCTTTTCCTCCGACCGGATCCAACACCATAGTGCAGCCTTGGAGCAAACAGAGTCCACACCTGCATGCAGCTGTCCAGAAACAGAGTCCAGCAAATAAGTCCAGCTTTTCTGCCAAAGGGTCCAACATTTTGAGTGCAGCTTTCCGCAACCGAGTCCAGCATTCTGAGTGGAGCTCTACACCATAGCTGTCACTCCACCAAGCAATACCAGCCCTCCTTGCAGACACCATAGCTGACACTCCACCAATCCATGCCAGCCCTCCTTGCAGACACCATAGCTGCTACTCCAGCACTCTGACTGGGCTGCCCGTGACTCTCCTTCAGCTCCCTTCTTTACCCAGGTTTGCTTGCACATGAGGAACTCATCACCAACAGTGATTAACACACCTGATACTCTTTTATAGAGCAATCACACCTGTTATATAATCACATGCACAAACTTAGGTAACCAAAGTGCAATGACCCTAATGGCCACCGGGGGCAAAACCACCTTTGGCACACAGCCAAAGGAAAAAAAATGGGTTACTTTGTGCATTTAATCTGTCAGATCCACCCTGGATCATGACACAAATGGGGTAATATTTGTGGAGTTTATGTCACCTTTGTATTGTCCTGTGAAATCAAGTCCATGGCTTTGTAATGGAGAGGCATCTATAAGACACCTATCCATTACTAATTCTACAGTTATATGGTAAATAAACACACAGCCAGAATAAAGTCTTTTATTTGAAAGAATGACACAGACTGCTTTAATAATTCTAAATTAAACCAAACACTTATCAGAACCCATTCTTTTGAATCCCTCATCTCCTGTAATAAAACAAAAATTAAAAAAACAAAAGCAACCTCATTTCCCAGTGGTTCTCAGCCTGGACAGTCGCATCTTGGCACATCCAGGTTGAAAACTATTTATCCCCAGACACGGGACAGAACGACGGACAGGTGAGGGATATTGTTGTTTTTTATTGTTTTATTACATGAGATGAGGAATTCAGTGGAATGGGCATTAGGTGAGTATAACTGTGTTTGTTATTTTTAAATAAAAAAGTTAAAGTGTTTTTTTGTTTTATTTCAAATAAAAGACTTTATTCTGGCTGTGTGTTTACTTACAATATAACTATAGGATTAGTAATGGATAGGTGTATTATAGCCGCCTCTCCATTACTAATCCGTGGGCTTGATGTCACCTGACAATACAAAGGTGACATTAACCCCACATATATGAACCCCACTTGCCACCGCTACAGGGCAAGTGGGAAGAGCCAGACAAAGTGCCAAAATTGGCATCTTTTCTGGGTGACTGCGGGCTGCTATTTTTAGTCTCAGGGAAGCAAAATCCATGGCCCCATGGTCTGCTTTAGCTCAGTTGGTTGTCAAAAATGGGGGTCACCCCATGCCATTTTTTTAAATTATTTATTTAAATCGGAATGGGGACCTCTCTATACTTGATAACCAGCTTTGCTGTCGCTGACAGCTGTGGGTTGCAGCCCCCAGCTGTGAGTTTTTCCCGGCTGGTTATCAAAAACACAGGGGAGCCCAGGTCATTTTTTTTTTAAATTATTTATTTACAGCACAGTTATCAGCCAACGCCAGTGACCAGAGGTAAATATTATACCTCCGATCACAGCTGTGGACTCACGCTTTCATTTGACATCCAACCAGAAGTGGTTGTCATGATATGTATTCACCACTCTTTGGATGTTATTTCAGGGAATATGTAATATTATTATTGGTGTTAATTAAGTGTTATTTTTTTATATTTTTTTTTAACTGTTTATTTTTTAAAGATTTTCCTTTTTCGTGTACAAATAGCATCATAAACACAAATATAGTTGTGGCCTAATTATGCAAAACAGTGCCAAACATTTTAGATGTTTCTTGCAGTGGCACAATGCACAGTGCACAGCACTGCTGCTCCTCCTAACATTAGGTCAAACATGTAATACATCATCTAACAGTATAGGAGTACAGGGAAGAGATAGGAAAAAAGTCAGGAAGGGGGAAAGGACACGAAAGAAAGAAGGCACGTAACATCAATTGGTTAGCTTAGTTACATAATCATCCCATGGAGCCCAGATGCGATTAAACAAATCAAGTTGATTATTAATACAGGCCGTAAGATTCTCCATGTGTCACATTTCTTTAATCTTCATCCTGAGTTTTTCATGGAGGGAGTCGACCTTTTCTTCCAGTAAGAGGCTACTAGACACTTCGCCGATGTTAGGATATGGAGGAGCAGCCTGGTAGGGCCCTTTCTCATCGGCACGGGGGGAACATTAAGCAAATAAGAGTCCTATCAAGTTCAACAATGCCACGATTTTGATTTTCCCAGACTTCTCTATGGAACTCCAGAAACAACGGGCACAGTTTACGGCGGTCAAAAGACATCTACGGGAGAGGAATGTTATGTACTCGATGATTTACCCGGCCCGGCTCAGGGTGGTTCACGAGGGTTCTACTTTATTTTTTACAGATCCAGCGGAGGCGGCGGAGTGGCTACGGTCTCACAAAGGATCTGCTGCAATGGAATCCTAACGTATCTATGGCTAGTTGGTATTTTTCTATTAATCGACTGATTGGAGCTCTACTCGAAAGCGTCCAAGTTACCAACAATACCGGACACTGGGCTCAGTGATGGTATCCCCTTGTTTGCTTTGTGATGGGAGTACAGGACTCTGCTCCCGCGTTGTTTGTTTTTTCCACTTAGTTTTTATTCCGTTGTGGTTTTTTGTATTTTTTAGGTATTAATCGCAGTCGACAACAATTTCAGTCTCTAGGTGATGTCTCTAAATTTTGCCCGGGTAATATTATGCATTATATTCAGCGGAGTAAAACATGGGGTCGGAGATGATATGTATGACATGGAATGTGAGGGGTATAAAAACTCCTCGAAAAAAGATCAAGGTTTTCTCACAGATCAGACATTATCGCCCTCACATTGTGGCCTTGGTGAAGATGCACCTGACTAGGGATACAGCGCGTTGCGTGCAGAAGCCTTGGGTACAATGGTCTGCCCATACATTCCACACCAGCTACTCGAGAGGGGTCTCACTGTTGGTACATAAAGATGTTAGATGGGAAACTAGGGAGACTCTGAGGGTGCATTGATAAACACCAGGAAATATGTGGCCTTATGTATTTATAATCCTCCCCCCGGCTCGCATATCCATTCTACAGAAGGCAATGAGTTTTGCTCTTAATTACCCAGACGCTGATGTTATTTGCATGGGAGACTTTAACATGGTTATGAACAACTGTCTTGATAAATTGAGGTTGGATGATGGAGCGACTGGAGGGTCCTCTCCACCGAATACAACCCCGTTGTCATTATTTATGGCGGGTGGTTGGATTTGTGGAGGGTGCGTCACCCTGAGCTAAGGGAATATACTTGCCACTCATCCACTAAACGCTCTCTATCACGCATAGACTACATATTTGGTTCTAGCGGTCTGGCAATGTGGGTGGCTGATATAGAGCATGGAAGTAGAGGGATCTCAGACCATAGTCCGGTTATCCTTAAACTCAAATATGGGCATGTAAACAATGGGATAGCTTGGAAGTTGAATCCTTTCTGGTTAAAATTGATGGGACCTCCAGACAGAATGATTGGTCAGTTGCATTGCTTCATCGAGTCCCACCTGGAACCTCAAGATATTAATTTATTTTGGGATGCCCTTAAGGCATATCTGAGGGGCTGTTTTTCCTCCACGATCTCTTATATTAAGCGGGTAACCTCGGAAAAGAATGATGAGGTGGAGCAACGACTGAAAGATTCAGAGGCTACATATATATCTAACCAAACCAGTGGGAACAGGAGTGAGTGGTTGGCTGCCCAGAGGTTATATACTCAGCATGTGGACACTAAATCTAAACGTAAACTATTCTTTACCTGTCAATGCTATTTTGAATTGGGGAACCAGACGGGCAAATTCTTGGCCTAACGGTGCGCCAACATAACACCTCCAACACGATATTACAGATTCGTAGGGCCGATGGTATATTGGTGTCTTCGACCGAGGAGATTCTTGGCTGTTTTCAGAAATACTACAGGTCACGATAGGAATCTAAAAGTGACTCTGACACTTTGGGGTGTCTTGACTATTTGTCAGATCTATCATTCCCCAAATTAGATCCTGAGCAGCGGGCCCTTATGGACGCTGTGTTCACTGCAGAGGAGATAGAAAATGCTATGACAGACATGGCTTCTGGGAAGGCCCCTGGACCTGATGGGTTCCCTATTGAATTATATCGGAAGTACCGGGATATATTGACGCCACTTTTGGTGAAGGTATTTCGGGGAAATTGGGAAGGGAATTCTATGCCTGAGTCCTTTTATGAGGCTAACATCATAGTGATTAGGAAGGAGGGGAAGGACCCTTTGGAATGTGGATCCTATCGTCCCATTTCGTTAGTGAATGTGGACTATAAAGTTTTCACCAAGATTCTAGCTACTAGACTGAATTCAATTATATTGAACCTTATACATCCTGATCAAACGGGCTTAATGCCTGGTAAAAGTACTTCTATTAACATCAGAAGAGTCCAGTCAATAGTCCAATATAGCTCCCTAATGCCAGACAACAGATGGGCTTTGGCATCGTTAGATGCTGCCAAGGCTTTTGACTCTCTTGAATGGCCTTTCCTCTCCGAATGTTTGCAGAGGTATGGCTTTGGCAATAAATTTATAACAAAGATCAAAGTACTATATATGAAACCCAAGGCCCGTATTATAATAAATAACTCTATATCTGAGTCTTTCGCATTACATAGGGGAACCCGTCAGGGTTGCCCTCTTTCCCCGGCCCTCTTCACCCTTTCGATTAAGGCACTAGCAATACGTATAAGGTCCTCCCCTAACATCCGAGGTATAGATATAGCAGGTCGGGTGGATACCATAGGCCTATATGCTGATGATATGGTGATATTCTTGAATGATGTGGAAGAAACTTTGTCGCAGGTGATATCCCTTATAGATAGATTCAGTAAATATTCAGGTTTACATATAAATTGGGAGAAGTCTGCTATCAACTGTATCTAGTTTTAAATATTTGGGCATCCACATATCTAACAATAGTACGCTTGATCTACAACTTAATGTCCACCCATTGCTGGAACTAGTTAAAGTTAAATTTGCATCCTGGAGTAGGCTCCCATTATCTGTGGCTGGACGCATTAACCTGATTAAAATGATATTACTCCCTAAATTTAGCTACTCGCTCCAGCACAGTGCGGTAGCGGTGCCCAAGTCCTTTTTTGTTAATCTCAATTCCCTGGTCACGTCCTTTATATGGGGGAAAACTAGGCCCAAACTTAAACTGTCCACTTTACAAAGACCAAAGAAGGGAGACGGGGCGGCGTTGCCAGATTTTTTCCTATTCTACTTAGCTGGGCAGGCTAAAGCTTTAAGTAAATGGATGTCGGGTAATTGTCTCCCCAATTCTGAAAGTCACTTGCTCCACGCTGCACAAGCGGATTGCCCATTAGGTTTCCTGGAGTTGGAGAAAACCAATGTTCCACGTCTGTTACCCCTGCTCCGGCTGGCACCATTAATATGGAGACAAATCAAGAACGTTATTGGGTTTAAAGGTTTTATAGCTGAAATGCCCCTGTGGAATAATAACTATTTTCCGGGGTTACTGAGTCACCCATCCGCCGCTTTTTGGATTCAGTATGGCGGCTCTTCAATGGGAGACTTGTATGACCAAGGGATCTTAAAATCTTTTGAACAACTACAGGCCACACATGATATTCCGAGATCTCAATTTTTTCATAATTTGCAGTTGAGATCGGCTCTTCAATCGCATATGAGGGATAGGGGTGTGGACCGTACTATTTCATCTTTACCTCTGATAGGAATCCTTAATTCGCAGGGTCCCCAGGGTCTCATACTCTCTGTCAGTAGGGGCAGAATCGGCCATAAGCTCTACTGAGAGGAAGTGGGAACGACTCATCCCTAATACGCAAAAAGAGGAGTGGGAGGAGATTCTAGAGTCTCCGACTGGAGTATCACCATCTATTAATAACAGAATGATACAACTGTGTATAATAAATCAATCATATCTGACTCCGGTGCGACTTTTTAGGATGGGTCGGCTTCAATCATCAGAATGTATGCGATGTCACTCGCCAGATGCTGATTTTATTCATATGGTGTGGCAGTGTCCCATTATCCTACATTACTGGAAAGAGGTGACGACACTACTGACATCCCTGGTGCAGGCCCCTGACCCTCTAGAGCCATTGCTCTGCTTGTTTGGGGTATGGGAGGAGGAGACTTGGGATCGCTATGCTGGGGTCTTCCTGCGCGAGACGCTGTTTATGGCGCGGAAGGTGCTGGCATTGCGGTGGATGGGGGGGTTCATGTCCTTACCTTAGATTTTGGATCGAGTTGTTAAATTTGATTGTTCCATATGAGCGCACGTTATACCAAAATAGGGGATGCCTGGGTACATTTGAAAAGATTTGGGAGAGGTGGAATTCCTCTGACCTCACTTTAGAAGGCTGAGACATCACACGTGACATAATATGATATAGGAGACCAGGCTGCGGAAATAGTAGATACCAGTTGATGTAGTGGTAGTTGTAGTTTAGGAATTTTAGTTAGATTTTATTTCTGAATGATATTACAAGGCTTATGAAATTGGATTGATATACATGCTGGAAAATGTATAGGCAATTATCCTTTGTGTAGGCTTGGAAGGATATGTACATACTACCTAGTTTATAAGAGTGTGCAATCTCTTTGCATTATATTTTACAATGGACGGAAACATGTGTGCTATGTATAATGCTGGTTATTAGAGTTGAGCGACTTTTGGTTTTTTAGGGTCGAGTTTCGTTTCGTGAAACCCGACTTTTCCAAAAGTCGGGTCGAGCAAGATCGGCCGATTATAGGGAAAAGTCGGGGTCGTCCCGAAACAAGAAACCCAATGTAAGTCAATGGGGAATAAAAGTCGGCAGTGAGAGCAGGACAGGAAACACACCTACAGTGCCCATTTGAATGCCAAAAGCATCAATTCTTCTTACTTAAGCTTGTCAACCTTAATTAACTTCATAATACAAGTTACGCACTGAAAAATGGGGGTTATTTGGCTAAAGTTGTGGGGGGGTAGGGCTGGCTCCAGGTTTTCATGTGCCCTGGGCGAAAGAGCGCCCCTTTAATACATACCACAACTCATCATGCTCCGATACGGCAGAGAAATAGCGGTATAGTACAATGAAAAATACTTCACTTTTTACATCTCATGACGAGGCCCATCTATTTCTCCATAAAGAATCATTGGTCCCATATAATGTTTGAAACAGTATATGATGAGCTCCACATAATGCTACAGTATATGTTGGTCCCCATGGATGAAGCTCCACTGTCTTATGGGCCCAAATAATGCTCCAAACATAATGGGCCCCATTTCTAATGCTCTAGTGTATAATGGGCCCTGTAAATGCTGCTCCAGTGTCTGATGTCCACCTTTGGAATGTTCCAGTGTATGGTGGGCCCCATCTATCATTCTCCAGAGTATAGTGCTCCCCAAAAATTGCTGTCCCAACATTGAAAACAATCAAATAAGTCTCCTCGCTAGGGAATCCCTGTACTAGTCTGGACTCCTCGTCGTCCCCATCTTCCATCTCACTGCACAGTATTTCAACTTTGCAAGTGCTGTGATCCTGAGCAAGCAGGGGGGGCCCACTCGTTGGCGACGGCACTGGCACAGGGCCCCTGATAGTACGGTGGTGTGTCTGATGGCGGGTGGGCCGAACCTGCACTTTCATCTACAGCTTCCTCTTTGTCACCGTGTAAGATGGAACTGTATATGGGAAGGGTAACCTGAGTTTCATCAGGGTCAGATTCAGGCCGTGTAGCGTGCGAGGGGAATGTAGTGGTCTGGGTCAATGTACCAGCAGATTCATCGAGCAGTGGCTGGGTATCAGTGCACTTGGGTCGCCCCCAGGAGTACGGTCGTCACAGTGGCATTACCTTCCTCCTAGGGAGTGTGATGTCATGCTTGGGAGCAACGAACGATCTCTCTAGCAGGTTAACTGATTGGGCGGCGTTATTCCCATGAGTCATGACCCTCCAAACAGCGTTCATGAAGGCAAAGTGTTTGTTTTACGTGGGCAGTATGGTTGCAAAGCTGAACCTTAAAGGAATGTCCAGAAGGGCACCACCAGGAGTGGAGCCTACGGTTAAATCCGACTCCACCTGGGAAACCTCAAACATGCCAGCTACAGAACAGATGCACACATTGCAAGCTTAATTCCGTTAACGAACGAGACTCCGTCATGCCCCGCGGTCCGAGTCCGGCTTACTAGAGGGACACGTGAGGCTCTGGCACATGATACTGGCCAATAACTGGTGTGTCATGCCCTTACATGTGCGTGGCTGCATGTGCGCTACACTGAAAAGGCCAGCGTTTGTCGCTTACAGGTGCAGATAACCCGCTGAACAACGTTAGTGATGGGGATCACTGATTACAATTATTACCCGCGAACAATGATTTCCCAGTAAGTGCAGGTCAACCGCAGTTCCGGAATTAGGCCTAACCGTCATTCCTGAAAAAATGAAAAACTTACGTGTGCAAACCACAGGTGCTCTAGCTCGCTTAACAGCTCGCCAGCCGTTCTCACGCCCAGTATGGATTACACGTGATTGCACAAAGGTGAGAAAAGGTACTGTATCCCCAGATAACATGTATGGATAGCGTACACATTCAAAATATATGTCTATACATCAGGAGGCAGGCTCATACGGTGTTAGGCCCAGTATGGATTGCACGTGATTGCACAAAGGTTAGAAAGGGTACCGTATCCCCGGATAACATGTATGGATAGCGTACACATTCAAAATATATGTCTATACATCAGGAGGCAGGCTCAGACGGTGTTAGGCCCAGTATGGATTGCACGTGATTGCACAAAGGTTAGAAAGGGTACCGTATCCCCGGATAACATGTATGGATAGCGTACACATTCAAAATATATGTCTATACATCTGGAGGCAGGCTCAAACGGTGTCAGGCACAGTATGGATTTGACGGCCCAGACTACACAGCGGAGGAGCAGGGAGAGGTGAAGATTGCAAATGCTGGGGCCCTGCCCAAGCAAGGGGGGCCCACTCGTGGGCGTCGGTACTGGCACTGGGCCCCTCATAGTACGGCGGTGTGTCTGACGGCGGGTGTGCACCACCACCGTCAGAGACACTTGATTGCACTATGAGGGACCCTGTGCCAGTGCTCGCGCCCAAGAGTCGGCCTACCCACCTGTCCAGGGCAACGACACTCGCACGGTGTCGTGCGCTAGGTGGTGACCCCGGCCATGGGGGGGGAGGCAGCACAGTTAGGGAGTTTTAGAAAATGGCATATGTTGATGTTAGACATTCAGCTGATGCAAAAGGTGAAATAGGTCAAGTCCCAGGAAGAGGTGGACCAAAGCAAGCCATTTTTCTGTCACCCTATGTGTCATCAGGGGAAGGTGGGACAAAATCCTTGGAAACCCATGCATGGTTCATTTTAATGAAGGTTAGATCATCCACATTTTGGGTTGACAGACGGATCCTTTTTTCTGTCAGGATTGATCCAGCTGCACTGAAGACTCTTTCCGATAGCACACTTGCAGCTGGGCAAGCGATCTCCTGTAAGGCATATTGTGCCAATTCAGGCCAGGTGTCCAGTTTAGCGGCCCAATAGTCAAAGGGGAATGACCTGTGCGGGAGAACATCGATATGGGAGGAAAAGTAGTTTGTAACCATAGTTGACAACTGCTGTCTCCTGTCACTTTCCATCGATGCAGTATTACCAGTTGTGTGAGCGGTACTTGAAAAATCAGTCCACAACATTGTCATGAAACCCCTGTCTCCAACGCCACTTCTGCTGTGTGCACCACGAACACCTCTGCCAAGCTGCCCCCGGCCCGTACGGCTCGTGTGAGAACCATCACCGCTGCTGTGTGCTGGGAATGCCTCAAGCAACCGATTTACCAGAGTTGCTTGTTTATTAGCCAATATTAGGTCAAGGTTGTCCTGTGGCATGATGTTTTGTAATTTGCCTTTATAGCGTGGATCCAGGATGCTGGCCAACCAGTAGTCGTCATCGTTCATCATTTTGGCAATGCGGGGGTCCCTTTTTAGGATCTGCAAGGCATAATCTGACATGTGGGCCAATGTTCCCGGTGTCAATGATGCACTGCGAGTGCTGGTTGGAGGAGCACTTTCTGGAAAATCCACATCCCTCCAGTCACGCACAAACTCTGTACCAGACCTTGCCACGCCAACATTTTCACTTGCCCCACGAGATGCATCCTCCCCTAAGTAATCATCCCCATCATCCTCCTCCTCCTCTTCTTCCTCCACCTCGTCCAGGAGAGGTCCCTGAGCAGACAATGGCTGAATGTCATCAAGGATTCCCTCCTCTTCCTCCTCATCAACATTGGCTGCAGACGCCTGCTCCTTAAGGTGCATCAAAGTTTGCATGAGCAGACGCATAAGTGGGATGCTCATGCTTAGGATGGCGTCGTCTGCGCTTACCAGCCGTGTGCATTCCTCAAAACACTGAAGGACTTTACAGAGGTCTTTCAGCTTCGACCACTGCACACCTGTCAACTCCATGTCTGCTCTCAAAGTGCCTGGCCGTGTATCCTCCCACAAATGCATTATGGCCTGCCTCTGCTCGCACAGCCGCTCCACCATGTGCAGGGTGGAGTTCCACCTTGTTGCAATGTCGATAATGAGGCGGTGGTTGGGAAGGTGGAGCAATCGCTGCAGCTTCTGCATACGAACGGAGTGTACAGGCGAATGTGCGCGCACAGTCTTCGCACTTTCTGGAGCAGGGCTGTTAACTCCGGATAATTTTTGAGGAAGCACTGCACCACCAGGTTCAATGTGTGAGCCAAGCAAGGTATATGGCTGAGTTTTGAAAGGGCTATGGCTGCCACAGAATTACGGCCGTTATCACTAACTACCTTGCCTGCCTCAAGATGTACACTGCTCAGCCATGACTCAGTTTGTCGCTTCAGGTACTCGGCCAGCACCTCGGCGGTGTGTCTTGTCGCCCAAACACATCATCTGCAACACAGCCTGCTGACGCTTTCCACTAGCTGCTCGATAGGGGGACACATCGTGTGCAACAGTGGCAGCTGCAGATGGAGTGCTCGTACGACCGCTCTGTGGACGAGCTTTCGCTTCTGGAGGAGGAGGAGGGTCGAACGCCTACAGCCAACTGTTTCCTATACCGTGGGCTAGGCAGCACTGTCCCACCACCGCTGTCCCCTGTGGACCCTGCATCCACCACATTAACCTCTGGCAGTGATGGACACATAACGGCCCTGGCCATGCCGACTGGACCATGCATCAGTTGTGATGTGCACCTTTCCGCTCACTGACTGCTTGAGTGCATGGACAATGCGGTCTTTCACATGATGGTGGAGGGCTGGGATGGCTTTGCGAGAGAAGAAGTGGCGACTGGGTAGGTCATAGCGTGGTACTGCATAGGCCATGAGTTCGCGGAAAGCTGCGCTTTCCACCAACCGAAAGGGCATCATCTCAAACGAGATTAGTTTGGCAATGTGGGCGTTCAAACCCAGTGTACGCGGATGAGAGAGTACTTTCTTGACCTACTCATAGTGTCTGGGAGGGTGAGCTGGACTTGAGAGCTGCATATGGTGGAAGTAGCGGTGGACAGGGCGGACTGAGAGACTGTTGATGATGGTGATGGAGTTGTTCTTTCTGATGGCTTAGAATCAGTCTTTCGTTGATATAACAGTGGGATTCCCTGACTGCTGTGGCCTTGCAACGACACCTCAACATTTGCTGCTGTGCTAACCGGTGGACTTACAGTGGGGGAAACAATGTAGCGTTGCTGACTACCTTCGTTGTGATCAGTTGCACATGTGGCACTTGAGGTTTGGTGTTGTGTCCACGCTTGCAAGTGCATGGTGTTTAAATGTCTAAGCATGCAACTGGTATTCAAATTTTTCAGATTTTTCCCTCGGCTAAAGGTCTTTGCGCACTTCTTACAGATAACCTTGGCCTGATCATGAGGATTTTGTTCAAAAAAGTGCCACACTGCACTCTTCCTACTTTGTCAGACATTTTGCGGCCTAGCACGCTGTGATCTTTTGACCCTCTGGACAAGCTGTCCAGCAACTCTGTTGATTTTTGGAACCTGTCTTTGGAGTGCTCCGGGCCTGCCAGATAACAGCTGTTGCGATGTCGATGTCTGCTGTGGATGCTCCTCATCTGAGCTATTGGAAGCAGCACCCTCTTCCCCCAATGGATGCCAATCTGGGTCATCCATCACCTCCTCTTCTATGTCATGTGCACCTTCCTCTGTGTCACCGTGTATGGTGGTATAGTGTGCGGGAAGGGGCACCTGAGTCTCATCAGGGTCAGAATCTGGCTCTGTACACTGCGAGGACAATGTAGTGCTCTGAGTGAATGTACCAGCAGAATCATCCATCAGCGGCTGTGCATCAGTGCACTCCATGTCAGATTCATCTTGGCCTGGGTAATTCACCATTTCACTTGATAATCCAGGCATGGTATGTGAAAACAGCTCCATGGAGTAATCAGTAGTATGGCCTGCGTCATCCTTCAATCTTGGTTGGGGTGAAGGACACAAGGAAAGGTGTGGTTCATGAACATGAGCCTCCAATGACGACTCAGTGCTTTTACTTTTTACAACTTCAGAAGAGGAGGCGATAGAGCTGGAGGCTGAGTCAGCAATGTAAGACAAAACTTTTTCCTGATGCTCTGGCTTTAAAAGCGGTTTGCCAACTCTTAGAAAACTAAGCCTTCGAAGCCTTATGGAGCCAGACGATGACGCAGGCTCAACACCTCCTGCATTCGGTCCTATTTTGCTCTTGCCACTACCATCAGATCCACCACTAACACCATCATTACCAGCTGCCAACCCCCGCCCAATTCCACGGCCTCTTCCACCAGCCTTCCTCATTTTTGGTAGAAATGTAGACAAAATCCAACAAACTATATAGTAATGTAAAACAAGGTACAAGGTGTCTATAGGACAGGGGAGATTTTGAATTTCTGCAGACACTTGTGGACACTGGACACTTTTGGATTGTGTGAGCCCACTGAATATCTGAGCGCTATGTCACAGGCTCGATGGCACAGCTGTGACCAAAGTGACTAGAGGATAACGGAGATTTTGAATTTCTGCAGACACTTGTGGACACTGGACACTTTTGGATTGTGTGAGCCCACTGAATATCTGAGCACTATGTCACAGGCTCGATGGCACAGCTGTGACAAAACTGACTAGAGGATAAGGGAGATTTTGAATTTCTGCAGACACTTGTGGACACTGGACACTTGGATTGTGTGAGCCCACTTAATATCTGAGCACTATGTCACAGGCTCGATAGCACAGCTGTGACAAAAGTGACTAGAGGATAACGGAGATTTTGAATTTCTGCAGACACTTGTGGACACTGGACACTTTTGGATTGTGTGAGCCGACTGAATATCTGAGCGCTATGTCACAGGCTCGATGGCACAGCTGTGACCAAAGTGACTAGAGGATAAGTGAGATTTTGAATTTCTGCACACACTAGTGGACACTGGACACTTTTGGATTGTGTGAGGCCCACTGAATATCTGAGCGCTATGTCACAGGCTCGATGCCACAGCTGTGACTAAAGTGACTAGAGGATAAGTGAGATATTGAATTTCTGCTCACACTAGTGGACACTGGACACTTTTGGATTGTGTGAGGCCCACTGAATATCTGAGCACTATGTCACAGGCTCGATGGCACAGCTGTGACCAAAGTGACTAGAGGATAACGGAGATTTTGAATTTCTGCAGACACTTGTGGACACTGGACACTTTTGGATTGTGTGAGGCCCACTGAATATCTGAGCGCTATGTCACAGGCTCGATGGCACAGCTGTGACCAAAGTGACTAGAGGATAAGTGAGATTTTGAATTTCTGCTCACACTAGTGGACACTGGACACTTTTGGATTGTGTGAGGCCCACTGAATATCTGAGCGCTATGTCACAGGCTCGATGGCACAGCTGTGACCAAAGTGACTAGAGGATAAGTGAGATTTTGAATTTCTGCTCACACTAGTGGACACTGGACACTTTTGGATTGTGTGAGGCCCACTGAATATCTGAGCGCTATGTCACAGGCTCGATGGCACAGCTGTGACCAAAGTGACTAGAGGATAAGTGAGATTTTGAATTTCTGCTCACACTAGTGGACACTGGACACTTTTGGATTGTGTGAGGCCCACTGAATATCTGAGCACTATGTCACAGGCTCGATGGCACAGCTGTGACCAAAGTGACTAGAGGATTAGTGAGATTTTGAATTTCTGCAGACACTTGTGGACACTGGACACTTTTGGATTGTGTGAGGCCCACTGAATATCTGAGCACTATGTCACAGGCTCGATGGCACAGCTGTGACCAAAGTGACTAGAGGATAACGGAGATTTTGAATTTCTGCAGACACTTGTGGACACTGGACACTTTTGGATTGTGTGAGCCCACTGAATATCTGAGCACTATGTCACAGGCTCGATGGCACAGCTGTGACAAAAGTGACTAGAGGATAAGGGAGATTTTGAATTTCTGCAGACACTTGTGGACACTGGACACTTTTGGATTGTGTGAGCCCACTGAATATCTGAGCACTATGTCACAGGCTCGATGGCACAGCTGTGACCAAAGTGACTAGAGGATAAGTGAGATTTTGAATTTCTGCAGACACTTGTGGACACTGGACACTTTTGGATTGTGTGAGCCCACTGAATATCTGAGCGCTATGTCACAGGCTCGATGGCACAGCTTTGACCAAACTGACTAGAGGATAACGGAGATTTTGAATTTCTGCAGACACTTGTGGACACTGGACACTTTTGGATTGTGTGAGCCCACTGAATATCTGAGCACTATGTCACAGGCTCAATGGCACAGCTGTGACCAAAGTGACTAGAGGATAACGGAGATTTTGAATTTCTGCAGACACTTGTGGACACTGGACACTTTTGGATTGTGTGAGTCCCACTGAATATCTGAGCGCTATGTCACAGGCTCGATGGCACAGCTGTGACCAAAGTGACTAGAGGATAAGTGAGATTTTGAATTTCTGCAGACACTTGTGGACACTGGACACTTTTGGATTGTGTGAGCCCACTGAATATCTGAGCGCTATGTCACAGGCTCGATGGCACAGCTGTGACCAAAGTGACTAGAGGATAACGGAGATTTTGAATTTCTGCAGACACTTGTGGACACTGGACACTTTTGGATTGTGTGAGCCCACTGAATATCTGAGCGCTATGTCACAGGCTCGATGGCACAGCTGTGACCAAAGTGACTAGAGGATAACGGAGATTTTGAATTTCTGCAGACACTTGTGGACACTGGACACTTTTGGATTGTGTGAGCCCACTGAATATCTGAGCACTATGTCACAGGCTCAATGGCACAGCTGTGACCAAAGTGACTAGAGGATAAGTGAGATTTTGAATTTCTGCAGACACTTGTGGACACTGGACACTTTTGGATTGTGTGAGCCCACTGAATATCTGAGCGCTATGTCACAGGCTCGATGGCACAGCTGTGACCAAAGTGACTAGAGGATAAGGGAGATTTTGAATTTCTGCTCACACTTGTGGACACTGGACACTTTTGGATTGTGTGAGGCCCACTGAATATCTGAGCGCTATGTCACAGGCTCGATGGCACAGCTGTGACCAAAGTGACTAGAGGATAACGGAGATTTTGAATTTCTGCAGACACTTGTGGACACTGCACACTTTTGGATTGTGTGAGGCCCACTGAATATCTGAGCGCTATGTCACAGGTTCGATGGCACAGCTGTGACCAAAGTGACTAGAGGATAAGGGAGATTTTGAATTTCTGCAGACATTTGTGGACACTGGACACTTTTGGATTGTGTGAGGCCCACTGAATATCACAGCGCTATGTCACAGGCAGAAATTGGCTAGTGTATCACAAACTACAAGGTGTATGTAGAATTGGGCAGAATAGGAATCTCCCTAGAGTGCAGGTCTGTAAGAACGGAACATGTCCTCGACTTATTCTCACAGAGTGACACAGATAGCTTCACTGTGGCTGTGATAACAGCTGTTACACGGTACTGTGTGAGGAGCGTACACCGCTGTATGGTGTGAAAAAATGCACGCTCAGTACCTCAGCAGGACAAAAAAAAAAAATTGGGATTGCTTTTTAAAAAGCAGTTTGCAGCTCAGTACCTCAGCAGGACAAAAAAAAAAAAATTGGGATTGCTTTTAAAAAAGCAGTTTGCAGAGCAGTGGGTAAACACCAATGCAGCTGTCAGGAAGCCTTAGAAGGCAGCCCAACAACCAACACCACTGATACACCACAATATAGCCTCCCCTTGCACTGCACACACAGTGACTGGTGTGTTGTACAGGCACAATCGCTAGCAGCAGAAGCAGTTTTTTTGTCTTCTTCCCTGCCTAACGCTCTCCCTACAGAATCAGCAGCAACCTCTCCCTATGCTAAGATCGGCAGAAGTAAGATGGCGGTCGGCGTTCACGCCCTTTTATACCCCCTGTGACGCCCACCAAAGCAAGCCAATCACTTGCATGCCCTTCTGAAAGATGGTGGTGACCCGTGCCTATGTCATCACGTTGCCCACAGTGTCCGTGGATCCTGATTGGCTGAAAAAGAGCACAAAACAAACTTTTGAAATGCGACTTTGGCGCGTAAGTCGCCGACCTCGTGGCCGACCTCATCCTAGGGTCGGGTATCGTTTCATGAAACCCGACTTTGCCAAAAGTCGGCGACTTTTGAAATTTTTCGACCCGTTTCGCTCAACTCTACTGGTTATCATAAGCCATTGTGTATGTTGTACATTCTTTGTGTCCTGAGGTTCAATAAACGAATTAAAAAAAAAAACATTAAGCAAATAAGTCACAGGATCCAGAGGAATCTCTACATCCAACACCTGAGAAATCAACCCCCATACCCTCTTCCAGAACGAGGATATAGCCTGGCAATCCCAGAATACATGTGGCAATGAGCCCACAGCTTCCCAGGCATTTCAAGCATCTTTTTGACGTGGCAGGGTAAACATTATGTAAAACTTCCGGCGTATGATACCAATGCGTCAGTATCTTGTACTGATTTTCCTTCTGTATTATGCATGGTGACTTAGACCAAATGACCTGCCAGACAGGAAGCGGAAGTTCCCTCCCCAGGTATCTCTCCCACTTAATCATGTAAGCATGTTTAGGAGGGGGGTCTGATGGCAAAGTGAGCAGTATATTATAAATGTCCATGATCAAACAGAGGGATATGTGATATTTTTTGTGTGCAGCCATTTTTGTGTGCATCCCTGCAGAGGGATTCCCTTTACAGAGTCACTCAAAGGGATTGGGGGTAGAGAACGTTGTGTTTTATATAAAGCTAAGGCCAGGTGGCGGATCTGCAAGTATGAGAAATAGGTCCTAAGTGGGAGTTTAAACCGCTCTCTAAGTGTCTGGAAAGGAAGAATATTTCTGTTAGAGGTCTACAATATCTGCGTAATAAAATAATTGTACTTGAAGCCATGGTTCCATCATAGCAGCAGTAAGACTATTATTATTATCATTATTTATTGTTATAGCGCCATTTATTCCATGGCGATTTACATGTGAGGAGGGGTATACATAATACATACAAGTACAGTAATCTTAAACAATACAAGTCACGACTGGTACAGGATGAGAGAGGATCCTGCCCGCGAGGGCTCACAATCTACAAGGGATGGGTGAGGATACAGTAGGCGAGGGCAGAGCTGGTCGTGCAGCGGTTTGGTGGATCGGTGGTTACTGCAGGTTGTAGGCTTGTCGGAAGAGGTGGGTCTTCAGGTTCTTTTTGAAGGTTTCCATGGTAGGCGAGAGTCTGATATGTTGTGGTAGAGAGTTCCAGAATAGGGGTGATGCGTGGGAGAAATCTTGTATGCGATTGTGGGAAGAGGAGATAAGAGGGGAGTACAGAAGGAGATCTTGTGAGGATCGGAGGTTTCGTGCAGGTAAGTACCGGGAGACTAGGTCACAGATGTACGGAGGACTCAGGTTGTGGATGGCTTTGTATGTCATGGTTAGGGTTTTGAAGTGGAGTCTTTGGGTAATGGGGAGCCAGTGCAGGGATTGACAGAGGCGAGAGGCCGGGGAATAGCGGGGGGACAGGTGGATTAGTCGGGCAGCAGAGTTAAGAATAGATTGGAGGGGTGCGAGAGTGTTAGAGGGGAGGCCACAGAGCAGGAGGTTGCAGTAGTCAAGGCGGGAGATGATGAGGGCATGGACTAGGGTTTTTGCAGATTCTTGGTTGAGGAATGTATGGATCCGTGACTATCAGGTATATAGGGTGTAAAAAGGAAGGAGATCATAGGGGATCTGGAGGAGATCAATGGAAAGGCCCTGCTGCTTATCCTCCAAATTTTCATTGTAAATGCCATAGAGCCCAGCAGAGGCACTGAGGGCAGAGGCATAGCCAGGGTTTTGGTTCAGGGCGGGGGGCGAAACTTCCGAGTGGGCCCCTAACCAGGTAACCTTGATTATAACTGGGTGACGCACCTTAAAAGTGGAGGAGAACCTCAGCAGATGACCGCGCTGTTACTGAAAATAATTGCTATATAAAGATCAACATTGATATTACCGCCATATGGTCAGTGGTAGATACCTGTCCTACAGAACATACTGTATAAGAGATCACAGCACAGCTACAGATATGACCTACCGCTGACGTTCTTTCTGAAGGAACCGTTCACTTTTCACATCTTTTCCATCTGGCCCAGACCGACATGACAACTTCTCCAGCCAGGACTCGGCTACAGAGAATACAACAAAGACGTTTCACTTCTCACATTTTCAGCAGTGTCCAAAACCGGACTATCCCCAACCTACACAAACTCCTCATCCTGCTGATGCCCCAATGCTGATCCGCTGCTGTCATGTGTGACCCTATTAATGCACCTGCTGGGTGGCCCTATGTGACCTCTAAATTTTAAAGCAACCCTCTAGAAAATACTAAGGCCGGGTGCAAGTGCCCTATAAAACAGTGCCCACATTTTGTCCCCTAGAACGTAATAATGCTTTTTTTTTTTTTTTTTAACTCTATATTGTATAATGCACTCCCCATAGGCAGGTTCTATAGTATAATGAATTCCACATAGCCAGCCTCTGTAATGTAATGCACTCCCCATAGACAGCCTTTGTAGTGTAATGCACCCCCATAGGCAGCCTCTATAATGTAATGCACCCCCATAGCCACCCTCTGTAGTATAATGCACCCCCATAGCCACCCTCTGTAGTATAATGTACCCCCATAGCCACCCTCTGTAGTATAATGTACCCCCATAGCCACCCTCTGTATATGCACCCCCATATCCACCCTCTGTATATGCACCCTCATAGCCATCCTCTAGTATATGCACCCCCATATCCACCCTCTGTATATGCACCCCCATAGCCACCTTCTGAATATGCACCCCCATAGCCATCCTCTGTATATGCACCGCCATAGCGATCCTCTGTATATGCACCACCCATAGCCATCCTCTGTATATGCACCCACATAACCACCCTCTGTATTGCACCCCCATAGCCACCCTCTGTATATGCACCCCCATAGCCATCCTCTGTATATGCACCCCCATAGCCACCCTCTGTATATGCTCCCCCATATCCACCCTCTGTATATGCACCCCCATATCCACCCTCTGTATATGCACCCTCATAGCCATCCTCTAGTATATGCACCCCCATATCCACCCTCTGTATATGCACCCCCATAGCCACCTTCTGAATATGCACCCCCATAGCCATCCTCTGTATATGCACCGCCATAGCGATCCTCTGTATATGCACCACCCATAGCCATCCTCTGTATATGCACCCACATAACCACCCTCTGTATTGCACCCCCATAGCCATCCTCTGTATATGCACCCCCATAGCCATCCTCTGTATATGCTCCCCCATAGCCACCCTCTGTATATGCACCCCCATAGCCACCCTCTGTAAATACACCCCCATAGCCACCCTCTGTATATGCACCCCCATAGCCACCCTCTGTATATGCATCCCCATAGCCACCCTCTGTATATGCACCCCCATAGCCACCCTCTGTATATGCATCCCCATAGCCACCCTCTGTATATGCACTCCAATAGCCATCCTCTGTATATGCACTCCAATAGCCATCCTCTGTATATGCACCCCCCATAGCCATCCTCTGTATATGCACCCCCCATAGCCATCCTCTGTATATGCACCCCCATAACCACCCTCTGTATATGCACCCCCATAGCCACCCTCTGTATATGCACCCCCATAGCCACCCTCTGTATAAGCACCCCCATAGCCACCTTCTGTATATGCACCCCCCATAGCCATCCTCTGTATATGCACCCCCCATAGCCATCCTCTGTATATGCACCCCCCATAGCCATCCTCTGTATATGCACCCCCATAGCCATCCTCTGTATATGCACCCCCATAACCACCCTCTGTATTGCACCCCCATAGCCATCCACTGTATATGCACCCCCATAGCTACCCTCTGTATATGCAACCCCATAGCCACCCTCTATATGTACCCTTATAGCCACCTTCTTTATATGCACCCCATAGCTATCCTCTGTATATGCACCCCCACAGCCACCCTCTGTATATGCACCCCCATAGCCACCCTCTGTATATGCACCCCCATAGCCACCCTCTGTATATACACCCCATAGCCACCCTCTGTATATGCACCCCCATAGCCACCTTCTTTATATGCACCCCCATAGCCACCCTCTGTATATGCACCCCCATAGCCACCCTCTGTATATGCACCCCCATAGCCACCCTCTGTATATGCACCCCCATAGCCATCCTCTGTATATGCACCCCCCATAGCCATCCTCTGTATATGCACCCCCATAGTCACCCTCTGTATTCACTCCCATAGCCATCCTCTGTATATGCACTCCCATAGCTACCCTATGCATATGCACCCCCATAGCCATCCTCTGTAGGATAATGCACCCCCCCATAAACTAAATACTCACCTCTCTTCCTCCTGGTTCCTGCGCTGATGCCGCTAATCTCCGACTGCAGGCGCCGGGTACTGACGTCATCGCACCCCCTGTCAGTGTCGGCGTCGGTGACGTCAGACGCTGACAGGGGGATGATGAGAGAAGCAGCGCTCGCTCCTTCTGTCATCAATGCGGTCAGCGGTGTCGGCATGTAGCCGACACCGCTGACCCTGCGATGACGGGCGGGGGCCCACTGCCGGCACCGGGCCCCCTGCCTGCTCAGGGGCCCATAGCGGCCGGACAGCAGAGGAGGGATTGATTATCCCTGCTCTGCCGCAAAATGCATCTGTAGCGTAGCGCCGGGTGGCCCCCTGAGAGTGCGGGGCCACCGCCCCCTCTGCCCCCCCGGTAGCTACGCTACTGACTGAGGGTCATGTACTCCCATCTCCCCATAGCAATGAATTGGGATGCACTGGAGACATCCAAAGTTTCTTGATTTCTACCCATTTGCTCTAAGCCTGCAAGGAGTCCCAAGCTGGTATCCTTCTAAGGTGCACGGCCAAGTAATATCTCCAGACTTTTCCAGACTAATATGTCTGGAAAAGCAATACACCCCCTGCGTTTTTTGGAGATGTGAGGACTAATTTAGCTATACAAAGTCATCTCTGACTCCCAAAAATATTTAGAAGCACGGTCTGAAACCTCCTCAACACCGCTCGTGCGATCGGAACCGGCAAAACTTCCACCATGTATAAGAACTTACGTATAATAAACATCTTTATCAAATTTGCTCTACCAAAAAGAGAGAGAGGAAGTTTAGACCATCTAGATAGTAATCCGCTCAAGGGAATCTGTCAGCCCTTTTTTGAGATATTATATAATGATATCATTCAATTGTGTGTCACATAAGGATTCTCTTAGTACTTTTGCTTCCCACTGACCCCGCACCTTTCATGCATAAATACCTTTTTTATATCGGTTCAGATGTATGTAAACTGCCGCTGTCCGGTCCGCTGGGCGGGGCTTATTCAACTGCTCCCCCCTCCCTGTCTTGCTCTACACAAGAAGAAATGCGTAGAGCAAGACAGGGAGGGGGGAGCAGTTGAAGAAGCCCCGCCCAGCGGACCGGACAGCGGCAGTTTACAAACATCTGAACCAATATAAAATAGGTATTTATGCATGAATCCTTATGTGACACACAATTGAATGATATCATTATATGATATCTCAAAAAAGGGGTGACAGATTCCCTTTAATCTCTTGAAAGAAGGCCAGGAAATTTGGTCTATAAAGGGAGTCGTAAGAGCCAGTCAGGAAGATAACCAAATATTTAATTTTGGTGTCCTTCCATACAAATTTAAACTTTGATCTCAGGGCGTCCACCATTGCGCACGGTAAGTTAATTGGGAGGGGGGACCTAGTGAATGAACTGCAGAGAGCTGGGACCAATGTAACAAGGCCTACCATAAGTAACACACTACGCCACCATGGACTCAGATCCTGCAGTGCCAGACGTGTCCCACTGCTTAAGCCTGTACATGTCCGGGCCCGTCTGAAGTTTGCTAGAGAGCATTTGGATGATCCAGAGGAGTTTTGGGAGAATGTCCTATGGTCTGATGAAACCAAACTGGAACTGTTTGGTAGAAACACAACTTGTCGTGTTTGGAGGAAAAAGAATACTGAGTTGCATCCATCAAACACCATACCTACTGTAAAGCATGGTGGTGGAAACATCATGCTTTGGGGCTGTTTCTCTGCAAAGGGGTCAGGACGACTGATCCGGGTACATGAAAGAATGAATGGGGCCATGTATCGTGAGATTTTGAGTGCAAACCTCCTTCCATCAGCAAGGGCATTGCAGATGAAACGTGGCTGGGTCTTTCAACATGACAATGATCCAAAGCACACCGCCAGGGCAACGAAGGAGTGGCTTCGTAAGAAGCATTTCAAGGTCCTGGAGTGGCCTAGCCAGTCTCCAGATCTCAACCCTATAGAAAACCTTTGGAGGGAGTTGAAAGTCCGTGTTGCCAAGCGAAAAGCCAAAAACATCACTGCTCTAGAGGAGATCTGCATGGAGGAATGGGCCAACATACCAACAACAGTGTGTGGCAACCTTGTGAAGACTTACAGAAAACGTTTGACCTGTCATTGCCAACAAAGGATATATCACAAAGTATTGAGATGAAATTTTGTTTCTGACCAAATACTTATTTTCCACCATAATATGCAAATAAAATGAAAAAAAAAACAGACAATTAGAGTTGAGCGATACCGTCCGATACTTCAAAGTATCGTATCGGATGGTATCGGCCGATCTTTAAAAAAAGTATCGGTATCGCCGATTCCGATACCGGAAGTCCCATTCAAGTCTATGGGACTTCCGGTATCGGAATAAGAAAAACCCTTTCCTGCCCTTGTACAGCCTCTCTGGGGTCTGTACGGGCCTTTCGGGGGGCTGTGCCGGCCTGCCAGGGGGTCTGTGCAGGCTCCGGTGGTCTGTGCCGGCCTGCCGGTGGTCTGTGCAGGCTCCGGGGGGCTGTGCCGGCCTGCCGGGGGGCTGTGCCGGCCTGCCGGGGGGCTGTGCAGGCTCCGGGGGGCTGTGCCGGCCTGCCGGGGGGCTGTGCCGGCCTGCCGGGGGGCTGTGCAGGCTCCGGGGGTCTGTGCAGGCATCGTCCGATGGGACTACAAGTCCCATCGGGCGATGCCTGCTACCATGACAGTGATTGACACATTAGCCAATGATGGGACAGTAGTAGTCCCATCATCCGGCTAATGTGTTGAATGTAAAAAAAAAAAAAAAATTACATGCTACATACATACAACATGCATACTACATACATGCTACATTCATACTACATACTACATACATGCTACATTCATACTACATAAATACTACATGCAACATACATACTACATATATACTACATGCATGCTACATACATACTGCATGCTACATACATACCACATATATACTACATACATACTACATGCATGCTACATGCATGCTACATACATAACACATATACTACATGCATGCTACATACATGCTACATACTACATATATACTACATGCATGCTACATACATACTACATGCTACATACTACATATATACTACATGCATGCAACATACATACTACATGCTACATACATACTACATATATACTACATGCATGCTACATACATACTACATGCTACATATATACTACATATATACTACATACATACTACATACATACTACATGCATGCTACATGCATGCTACATACATACCACATACATAACACATATATACTACATGCATGCTACATACATACTACATGCTACATACATACCATATACATACTACATGCATGCTACATACATACATGCATGCTACATACATACTACATGCTACATACATACTACATATATACTACATGCATGCTACATACATACTACATGCTACATACATACTACATATGTACTACATGCATGCTACATACTACATGCTACATACATACTACATATATACTACATGCATGCTACATACATACTACATGCATGCTACGTACATACTACATGCTACATACATACCACATACATACTACATATATACTACATGCATGCTACATACATACTGCATGCTACATGCATGCTACATACATACTACATGCTACATACATACCACATACATACTACATATATACTACATGCATGCTACATACATACTGCATGCTACATACATACTACATACATACTACATATATACTACATGCATGCTACATACATACTACATGCTACATACATACTACATATATACTACATGCATGCTACATACATACTGCATGCTACATGCATGCTACATACATACTACATACATACTACATGCTACATACATACCACATATATACTACATACATACAATACATTCATACAATACATACATAGACATACAGTACATATAACATAGAGTAACATACTTACCAATACTTGTCACATTGTTCCCCGAAGCCATTGTCTTTTCCGGAATAAATATTAACATAACAAACCACAAAAATACTCACCCACGATCCGAAGCAGTCCACGAGTGTGTCCCACGACGATCTTGGGTAGAGAACTGCAGCATCAGCTGTTGCTGCCGTTCTCTACGGGCTGCAGGAATCCAATGACGGAAGGTAGGTATCCTTCCGCACTGTATTCCTCCGCCACTTAAAAAAAAAAAAAAGTCCCTAGTCTCACTTTATGCCATTGCTGTGTGGGAATTTCCCACGCAGCAATGGCATAAAGTGAGACTAGGGACTTTTTTTTTTTTAAGTGGCGGAGGAATACAGTGCGGAAGGATACCTACCTTCCGTCATTGGATTCCTGCAGCCCGTAGAGAACGGCAGCATCATCTGATGCTGCCGTTCTCTACCCAAGATCGTCGTGGGACACACTCGTGGACTGCTTCGGATCGTGGGTGAGTATTTTTGTGGTTTGTTATGTTAATATTTATTCCGGAAAAGACAATGGCTTCGGGGAACAATGTGACAAGTATTGGTAAGTATGTTACTCTATGTTATATGTACTGTATGTCTATGTATGTATTGTATGAATGTATTGTATGTATGTAGTATATATGTGGTATGTATGTAGTATGTATGTAGTATGTATGTAGCATGCATGTAGCATGTAGTATGTATGTAGCATGCATGTAGTATATATGTAGTATGTATGTAGCATGCATGTAGTATATATGTAGCATGTATGTAGTATGTATGTGGTATGTATGTAGCATGTAGTATGTATGTAGCATGCATGTAGTATGTATGTAGTATGTATGTAGTATGTATGTGGTATGTATGTGGCATGTAGTATGTATGTAGCATGCATGTAGTATGTATGTAGCATGCATGTAGTATGTATGTAGTATGTAGCATGTATGTAGTATGTATGTAGTATGTAGCATGCATGTAGTATGTATGTAGCATGCATGTAGTATGTATGTAGTATGTATGTGGTATGTATGTAGCATGTAGTATGTATGTAGCATGCATGTAGTATGTATGTAGCATGCATGTAGTATGTATGTAGCATGCATGTAGTATGTATGTAGTATGTATGTAGTATGTATGTAGCATGCAGTATGTATGTAGCATGTATGTAGTATGTATGTAGTATATATGTAGTATGTATGTAGCATGTAGTATGTATGTAGCATGCATGTAGTATGTATGTAGTATTTTTTTTTTTTTTTTTTAACATTTAACACATTAGCCGGATGATGGGACTACTACTGTCCCATCATTGGCTAATGTGTCAATCACTGTCATGGTAGCAGGCATCGCCCGATGGGACTTGTAGTCCCATCGGACGATGCTTGCACAGACCCCCGGACATCAGCACAGCCCCCCCGGCAGGCCGGCACAGCCCCCCGGCAGGCCGGTACAGACCCCCACAGGGTGCACAGACCACCGGCAGGCCGGCACAGCCCCCCGGCAGGCCGGTACAGACCCCCACAGGGTGCACAGACCACCGGCAGGCCGGCACAGCCCCCCGGCAGGCCGGTACAGACCCCCACAGGGTGCACAGACCACCGGCAGGCCGGCACAGCCCCCCGGCAGGCCGGTACAGACCCCGGGCAGTCCACACAGCCCCCCGGCAGGCCGGCACAGCCCCCCGGCAGGCCGGCAGAGACCCCCGGAAGGCCCGAAATGACGGCGCATCATGATGCGCACACACCGCGCATCATGATGACGTCAGTCTGTCAATCAACTTTGAACTTCCGATTCCGATGCCGAATTCCGATATTGAAAAAATATCGGAAGTCGGTATCGGAATTCCGATACAGCAAGTATCGGCCGATACCCAATACTTGCGGTATCGGAATGCTCAACACTACAGACAATGTGATTTTCTGGATTTTTTTTTCTCAGTTTGTCTCCCATAGTTGAGGTCTACCTATGATGTAAATTACAGACGCCTCTCATCTTTTTAAGTGGTGGAACTTGCACTATTGCTGACTGACTAAATACTTTTTTGCCCCACTGTATTTATAATACCATGTATACATTTGGGGTGCCTTTTTTAGTTATTCTAAGTGTGCACCTATTGTTGTTTTATATTTTAATAAAGGCCATTTTTTGATTATTTTATTCTGTGTTTTTTTTATATTATATATTACACACATCATATTTTCTTTTATTTCTATACCCTGCCCGGTTTCATCTTCCACCATACCCAGAGTATACAGTGGTTTTTTCACCGGATGGTCTGCCATCCAATTTTTACAGAGGGTTTTTTGGCATAATTTTTATTATATATTTAATTATTTCAAAAAATTGTTTATTTTGGAATATTATTTTTATTCCCCACTGTTTTAATTTCATGTACCCTGAGAGTAGTCCATATTCTGTCAAGGTAGAGTGGAGATTTGGGAGGGAAATGTGTGGGTTGGTGAGAGTGAGGAGAATATCATCCGCAAATAGAGACAACTTGAACTCTCTCTCCCGTACATTAATGTCCTGGATATCTGGGTTATTCCTTATTTTGGAAGCCGCTATCAGTTCCTTTGTAGAGCACACAATGGGGCTGTGCTCTGCATAGGCAGTCAATGAGATGAGAAAGCTCTCAGTATCACGAAGTGAACTTTGTCGGTTTGGTTGCCGCCTATGCAGAGCGCAGCAGCAATGACGATCTCATCTTGACTACTGCACTTTGTATAGGCAGAGGCTGACATGTCAGAAGTTGAGCATGAGAGTATTCAATCATGCACACTTTCCATGTGCTGCACGCTTCTCAGCCTCTTTAATAGTTTTGTGATAGGAGAAACATAGATCTGTTGTAAAATAAATCTAAAAAAAAATCCCATTAAATAAAAAAAATTCACTAACATTATTATAAATGTTATGCTTTTACACATTTTTTCCAATCTTAAGTAGTGTTAGGGTTAGCTGTAGGGCTAGGGGCAGGTTCAGGGTTACAACAAAAAAAATAAAAATAAGAAATTGAAAATAAAATAGAACAATGTGGAACTTTTCTTTTTAAAATTGTATGTCGTATATCAACAGAAACAAAGTAGAAAAAACCTAGAAGGACAAATGGTAAACTACAATGACATCAGTATTTTCTTAAAATTCAGCAAAGGTTCTAGCGAGATAATGGCTTCAATACTGGACTGGTGGAAGGAACTCAGCAAAGGTTGCCAATCCAGGAGTTATTTGCTTAGCTCCAGGTTCTGGCCCAAGCCCATGAAATGAAATGTATTTTTATTTTGTCCAAGATAACAAAAGTACAAAATATGTTAAAAGTCTAAAATCAGAATTCTTAAGGTAAAATATTGGCAACACTACATTATCTGAAAACTTTGTAAGCGGCAGAGTCCCAACTTTTAATCTCCTCCCATCCATATAGAAAGCACTCACCTGCAGATATAACTCCCAAGAACCAAAGAACTAGAGCCATCCGAAAAGTTACAGATCGCAGCGGCACCATTTCTTAATTCTGCTGTGAAAAGAAAGAGGAAACCGACAGATAGAGCTATTTATGTAGCTCAACTTCCTGTCCAGCAAACTTTCTATACTGTATGTCAGAAATTCATTATGGTTTTATTATATGGTATGGCTGCACACAAAAAATATCACAGATCCGGCTTTCAGTTCCTTGGTCATGTTTTAAAGCTCACTGACAAAAAAGCAATTCTGTAAACTTTTTGCCATTTTTATAAAGGAACTAGCTGAAGAGCCCAGCGCTGCCCGGGCATAATAACCAACTACGGTTAGTTATAAAAAATTATAATGATTATATCTATATATAAAGCTGAGTGTACAGCCCCGCCCACTCCGCATAGCCACATTCACTATAATATCTCACATCATCTCGTCAGCCAGAGCCACCAGACTACTACCCCTAATATCCCATATCATTCAGTCAGCCAGAGCCACCGAACTACTGCCCCTAATATCCCACATCATCCTGTCACCCAGAGCCACCAGACTACTACCCCTAATATCCCACATCGTCCCGTCAGCCAGAGCCACCGGACTACTACCCCTAATATCCCACATCATCCCGTCACCTAGAGCCACCGGACTACTACCCCTAATATCCCACATCATCCCGTCACCCAGAGCCACCGGACTACTACCCCTAATATCCCACATCATCCCGTCACCCAGAGCCACCAGACTACTACCCCTAATATCCCACATCATCCCGTCAGCCAGAGCCACCGGACTACTACCCCTAATATCCCACATCATCCTGTCAGAGCCACTGGACTACTACCCCTAATATCCCACATCATTCCGACACCCAGAGCCACCAGACTACTACCCCTAATATCCCACATCATCCCGTCAGCCAGAGCCACCGGACTACTACCCCTAATATCCCACATCATCCCGTCAGAGCCACTGGACTACTACCCCTAATATCCCACATCATTCCGACACCCAGAGCCACCAGACTACTACCCCTAATATCCCACATCATCCCGTCAGCCAGAGCCACCGGACTACTACCCTTAATATCCCACATCATCCCGTCAGCCAGAGCCACCAGACTACTACCCCTAATATCCCACATCATCCCATCAGCCAGAGCCACCGGACTACTACCCCTAATATCCCACATCGTCCCGTCACCCAGAGCCACCAGACTACTACCCCTAATATCCCACATCATCCCGTCAGCCAGAGCCACCGGAATACTACCCCTAATGTCCCACAGCATCCCGTCAGAGCCACCGGACTACTACCCCTAATATCCCACATCATTCCGTCACCCAGAGCCACCGGACTACTACCACTAATATCCCACATCATCCCGTCAGCCAGAGCCTCCGGACTACTATCCCTAATATCCCACATCATCCCGTCAGCCAGAGCCACCGGACTACTACCCCTAATATCCCACATCATCCCATCAGCCAGAGCCACCGGACTACTACCCCTAATATCCCACATCATCCCGTCAGAGCCACTGGACTACTACCACTAATATCCCACATCATTCAGTCAGCCAGAGCCACCGGACTACTACCCCTAATATCCCACATCATCCCGTCAGCCAGAGCCACCGGACTACTACCCCTAATATCCCACATCTTCCCGTCAGAGCCACTGGACTACTACTCCTAATATGTCTCATCATCCCGTCAGAGCCACCAGACTAATACTGCTAGTATCCCACATCATCCCGTCAGAGCCACCGGACTACTACCCCTAATATCCCACATCTTCCCGTCAGAGCCACCCATCAGCCAG
The DNA here is from genome assembly GCF_039654945.1 of Dendrobates tinctorius. Lineage (NCBI taxonomy): Eukaryota > Metazoa > Chordata > Amphibia > Anura > Dendrobatidae > Dendrobates > Dendrobates tinctorius. The sequence goes on along the minus strand of NW_027361722.1, from coordinate 16,367,643 downwards.
AGCAACCGGACTACTACCCCTAATATCCCACATCATCCCGTCACCCAGAGCCACCAGACTACTACCCCTAATATCCCACATCATCCCGTCAGCCAGAGCCACCGGACTACTACTCCTAATATCCCACATCATCCCGTCAGCCAGAGCCACCGGACTACTACCCCTAATATCCCACATCATCCCATCAGCCAGAGCAACCGGACTACTACCCCTAATATCCCACATCATCCCGTCACCCAGAGCCACCAGACTACTACCCCTAATATCCCACATCATCCCGTCAGCCAGAGCCACCGGACTACTACCCCTAATATCCCACATCATCCCGTCAGCCAGAGCCACCGGACTACTACCCCTAATATCCCACATCATCCCGTCACCCAGAGCCACCAGACTACTACCCCTAATATCCCACATCATCCCGTCACCCAGAGCCACCAGACTACTACCCCTAATATCCCACATCATCCCGTCAGCCAGAGCCACCGGACTACTACCCCTAATATCCCACATCTTCCCGTCAGAGCCACTGGACTACTACTCCTGATATGTCACATCATCCCGTCAGAGCCACCGGACTACTACCCCTAATATCCCACATCATCCCGTCAGCCAGAGCCACCGGACTACTACCCCTAATATCCCACATCATCCCCTCAGCCATAGCCACCAGACTACTACCCCTAATATCCCACATCATCCGGTCAGCCAGAGCCACCAGACTACTATCTGTTTTCTTGCTTTAGGCTTATGTAGTCCTCCGGCCGTGATGAGGCGTCTAGGAACATCGTAGGAACGCTCCACGGCTACTGCTAGTTGTGTGGTAAGATCAGGAATCTGCAATCTGCATAGTTACCAACTTCTCTGGTTTTCTGTGGCTTAGCTTGTTTTGGTTTTTTTTCTCCTCGGTGACCCATTCATAACAGAATCACCAGCCATACCGCAGATTCTAGGGTACTCAAAAGCAGGAAAGAATTGTAAAAAAAAAAGTGTCAGAATTTTTTTTTTTATATGTATATTTTTTCCTCTTTCTCTGGGGCCGTAGGAGGATTTTTTTTTTTCTTAATGGAGATTAAGCAATTGTCTGATCATGTGGAGCAGCTCACTGCTGAAGTGCGGGGAATTTCCGCCTATCACGCTCATTCACATACTGCTGAACCAAAGATCCCTACTCCTGATGTGTTTTTTGGGGATCGGTCTAAATTTTTGAATTTTAAGAATAATTGTAAATTATTACTTGCCTTGAAGCCTAATTCATCGGGGAGCTCTGCGCAGCAGGTTAAAATTGTCATCTCTTTGCTGCGCGGCGATCCCCAGGATTGGGCGTTTTCTTTGACACCTGAAGATCCTATTCTGACTAATGTGGATGCATTTTTCCAAGCCTTGGGGTTGTTGTATGATGAACCTAATGCTATTGATCAAGCTGAGAAAGCCCTATTGGCATTGAACCAGGGTCAGGATTTTGCAGAGTTATACTGTCAAAAATTCCGAAAGTGGGCGGTCCTTACTACATGGAATGGCAGCTCTCTTTCGGAAGGGTTTGTCAGAAACCGTAAAAGATGTTATGGTGGGATTTCCTGTTCCCTCTGGTCTTGACAATTCTATGTAATTAGCCATTCAAATTGATCGGCGTTTACGTGAACGCAAAACTACACGAGAGGCGCTGCCACCTTTTGGACAAATGTCTGAACCTATGCAATGTGATGGGGTTTTGTCTTGGGCGCAACGTCAGGAGTTTAGAAGGCGTAATTAGCTGTGTTTTTTCTGTGGAGACGTCTCTCATACTATTTCTGTCTGTCCAAAACGAGAGAAACGTTTTGCACATAGATTTGCTGTGGGCAGTATACAACCTATGTTTCTTTTGGCAATTACTCTGATCTGCTCCTTATCCACGTTTTCCACAAAGGTTTTTGTGGATTCAGGAGCAGCATTGAATCTGACGGATTTGGACTTTGCCAAACGTTGTGGTTATTATTATTATTATTATTATTATTATTATTTATTGTTATAGCGCCATTTATTCCATGGCGCTTTACATGTGAGGAGGGGTATACATAATAAAAACAAGTACAATAATGTTAAACAATACAAGTCATAACTGGTACAGGAGGAGAGAGGACCCTGCCCGCGAAGGCTCACAATCTACAAGGTTTTTCCATGATACCTCTGCGGACGCCTATTCCTTTGAGGGGTATTGATGCTACTCCTTTGGCGGAGAATAAACCTCAGTTTTGGACCCAGGTGATGATGCGTGTTGCCCCAGACCACCAAGAAAATTGTAAATTTTTGCTGCTGCATAATTTGCATGATACTATTGTTCTGGGTTTTCCTTGGTTGCAAACTCATAATCCAGTTTTGGATTGGAAATCCGTGTCTGTGGTGAGTTGGGGTTGTCAGTGTGTTCTTAGGGACGCTCCTGTTTTCTCCTCCTCTCCTCAGTCTCATGATATTCCTGATTATCTGGCCGATTTTTCTGATGTATTTAGTGAGAGTAAGTCTGCGTTTTTGCCTCCTAATAGGAGTTATGACTGTGCAATTGAGTTGATGCCTGGGTGTAAATTTCCCAAGGGTTGGCTTTTCAACTTATCAGTACCCGAACATGATGCTATGCGATCCTATATTAAGGAGTCATTGGAGAAGGGTCATATTAGACCATCCTCGTCACCTTTAGGTGCTGTTTTTTTTGTCGCCAAGAAAGATGGTTCATTAAGACCGTGTATTGATTATCGTTCCCTTAACAAGATGACGGTTAAATATCAGTACCCGTTACCTCTGATGTCTGACTTATTCTCAAGAGTTAAGAGTGCCTGTTGGTTTACCAAGCTTGACCTCAGGGGGGCGTATAATCTTAATCGCATCAAGCACGGGGATGAATGGAAGATGGCGTTTAATACTCCGGAGGGACATTTTGAGTACCTGGTGATGCCTTTTGGGCTACCTAATGCCCCTTCTGTCTTCCAGTCCTTTATGAACGATATTTTCCGTGACTTTGTGGATAAGTTTTTGATCATCTATCTGGATGATATTTTGATCTTTTCTAGTGATTGGGATTTTCATGTGGAACATGTCCGGACTGTGTTCCGGATTTTGAGGGAGAATTCCCTGTTTGTTAAGGGATCGAAATGTCTCTTTGGTGTACAGAGGATTTCATTTTTGGGATTTATCTTATCTCCATCGACTATTGAAATGGACCCGGCCAAGGTACAGGCCATTTATGATTGGGTTCAGCCTACTTCTTTGAAGGCCCTCCAGAAGTTTTTGGGTTTTGCTAATTTCTATCGTAAATTTATAGGTAATTTTTCTGGTATTGTCAAACCACTGACTGATCTGACCAAGAAGGGTGCTGATGTGCTGAATTGGTCTTCTGAGGCTATCTCAGCATTTCAGGAGCTTAAGCAGAGATTTACTTCAGCTCCTGTTTTACGGCAACCTGATGTCTCACTTCCATTTCAAGTGGATGTAGATGCTTCTGAGATTGGTGCAGGAGCTGTTTTGTCCCAAAAAGACCCTGTGACTTCTAAGATGAATCCCTGTGCCTTCTTTTCTCGAAAGTTCTCCCCATCTGAACGCAACTATGACGTGGGGAATCGGGAATTGTTGGCCATGAAGTGGGCATTTGAGGAGTGGAGACATTGGTTAGAGGGAGCTAGACATCAAGTTGTGGTCCTCACCATCACAAGAATTTGATTTATCTGGAGTCGGCCAAACGCTTGAATCCTAGACAGGCTAGATGGGCCTTGTTTTTCACACGTTTTAATTTTGTGGTCTCTTTTCTTCCGGGCACTAAGAATGTTAAGGCAGACGCCCTTTCTAGGAGTTTCTTTGCTGATTCTCTTAGTGTGACTGAGCCTACTACTATCCTAGGTGAGGGGGTAGTTCTTTCTGCCATTTCGCCCGATTTGAGACGCACCTTGGAGGAATTTCAGGAGGATAAACCTGAGTGTTTCCCTATGGGAAAATTGTATGTTCCTGACCAGTGGAGAAAGAGAGTGATGTCTGAATTCATTGCTCCGCATTGGCTGGTCATCCAGTTATTTTTGGTACCAGAGATTTGGTGAGTCGGTCCTTTTGGTGGCCTGCCCTATCTCGTGACGTCAGGAATTTTGTACAGTCCTGTGGGACTTGTTCTCGGTCTAAACCTTGTTCTCGCTCTAGTGGGCTGCTGATGCCCTTGCCGGTGCCCAAGAGGCCATGGACCCATATCTCAATGGATTTTATTTCTGATCTTCCGGTCTCTCAGAGAATGACTGTTATCTGGGTGATTTGTGATAGATTTTCGAAGATGGTCCATCTTGTACCACTCCCAAAGTTGCCATCTTCCGCTGAGTTGGTGCCCTTGTTTTTACAACTGGTGGTTCGGTTACATGGGATTCCTAAGAACAATGTGTCCGACAGAGGAGTCCAGTTTATTTCCAGATTCTGGAAAGCCTTTTGTTCCAATCTGGGAATTCAGTTATCCTTCTCCTCCGCGTTTCATTCCCAGACCAATGGACAGACTGAGAGAACAAACCAGACCTTGGAGTCTTATTTGAGATGTTTTATATCTGCTGATCAGGATGATTGGGTCTCATTTTTGCCCTTGGCCGAATTCGCAATGAACAATAGAGCTAGTTCTGCCACTTTGATGTCACCCTTTTTCTGTAATTTTGGGTTTCATCCTCGATTCTCTTCAGGGCAAATGGAATCTTCGTCCTGCCCAGGTGTGGACACTGTGGTTAAGAGAATGCAGCAGATATGGGACCAAGTGGTGGATAAGTTGTCACTCTCTCAGGAAAAAGCCCAGCGATTTTCCAACCGGCATAGGACCATTGGTCCCCGGTTTAAAGTGGGTGATATGGTTTGGTTGTCGTCTAAGAATATTCCTATGAAGGTTGCATCTCCTAAATTTAAGCCAAGATTTATTGGTCCTTATAAGATTTTGGAAATTCTTAATCCTGTTTCGTTTCGATTGGCTCTTCCAGTTACGTTCAAGATCCATAACGTATTTCACAAATCTCTGTTGAAGAGGTTTGTTGAGCCAGTGGTTCCTATGGCAGCACCTCCTGACCATGTGTTAGTCAAAGGCAATGTGGAATATGAGGTAGAGAAAATATTGGATTCTCGTTTGGTTAGACGGAGACTCCAGTATTTGGTCAAACGGAAGGGTTATGGTCAGGAGGATAATTCTTGGGTCTCTGCCTCTGATATTCATGCCAATAGATTGGTTCGTGCTTTTCACCGGGCCCATCCTGATCGGCCTGGTGGCGTGGATGAGGGTTCGGTGACCCCTCCTCAAGGGGGGCTACTGTTGTGAGTTCATTCTCTGGTTCGGGAGGTGATGCGGCTGGTTTAATCGGTGGAAATCTGCCACCTGAGAATGAGGATGACAATTGGATCTCAGGATTCTCAGATTGGATTTAAGACAGCCGACACCCTATTCAGTTGCTGGTAATTCCTTCTGGCTTGTCAGCTCCTGGTTTTCAGCTCTGTTCCAGTCATCTAAAGCTAAGTTTTTCTGCTAATGTTCACACTTGATTTTGTTGGTCTATTCAGTTTTTTGTGGGGTCTGCCAGCCCCGGCTGGGGGCTGAGCTGAATTTCCACTCTTATTTATCAGTATTTTGCCAATTAGCTTTTTGTCCCTTACTAGTTCGGTCTCTTTTTGCTCTGTCTCAGAATATTCCAGATTGCTGATATAGTGGGAGAAGTCTAGTGACTTCAGGGTTAATTTTGCTATCAGAAGTGTTGGACATTATTTTTGTAGGGTTTTTTGCAGGTTGCAGACTGTTGTGAGTTCATTTTCCCCTTCACCATTGAGGTCTGATGAACTCCCTCTTCTGGTGAAGGAAGGTGGTAGTGAGGCTGATTACAAAGCACCTGAGCAGAATGATGATGACTGGGTGACTGGAATTGCTGACTGGATATAAGGCAGCCGACGCCCTTCTGCCTTGCGGGTGATTTCTCTGAGGGATTCTAGGAGACCAGTCTGATTCCTGCTCCTAAAAAGCTAAGTTTTCTGCTTTGCTTTTTGCATTTGTGTTTTCGTTTTGTTTTGCCTTTTTTTTCTGGATTTCTGCCTTCCCCTGCTGGGTGAGCTTAATTCCTTTTTGCTCTGTCTTCAGAAAATACCTGAGTACTGATATAGTCTTTTTGAAGCCTAGCGTCTTCAGGGCTTTTTTCCCTATCAGTCTGTTGGCTCTTGTTTTGAGAGGGTTTTGGCGGATTGCAGACAGCAGCTTTTCTATTCTGTCCTATTTAGTTAGCTTGGGCCCCATCATTTGCTCAGCCTATCTTTCTATCTGTGTGAGTGTTTTTTCATCTTGCTTCACCGTCATTATATGTTGGGGGCTGCCTATTGCTTTGGGGTCTGCTCTGGGGCAGTTTAGATTTCCCTTTCTGTCTTTAGGCTATGTAGTTCTCCGGCTGTGATCGAGGGGTCTAGGGCACCGTAGGAACCCCCCACGGCTACTGCTAGTTGTTGTTGTTAGGTTCAGGGGTCTGCAATCCAATAGCTGCCAACTTCTCTGGTTTTCTGGACTTAGCTAGTATTTCTGTTTTTGCCTCCTACGGTGACTCATTCATAACAGCAGACAGTGACTTGCCTTTCCTTTCCTGTCTAGTTAGTTTGGGCCCCATCATTTGCTCAGCCTATTTTCCTGCCTGTGTTTGTGCCTTCATCTTGTTTCACTGTCAATACATGTGTGGGGGCTATCTATTCCTTTGGGGTCTGCTGTGGGGCAGTTAGTTTTCCCTTTACTTGCTTTAGGCTTATGTAGTCCTCCGGCCATGACGAGGCATCTAGGAACATCGTAGGCACGCTCCACGGCTACTGCTAGTTGTGTGGTAAGATCAGGGATCTGCAATCTGCATAGTTACCAACTTCTCTGGTTTTCTGTGGCTTAACTTGTTTTGGTTTTTTTTCTCCTCGGTGACCCATTCATAACACTACGGTGTCTGCTGCAGGACCATTAGTATCCGTACAACCTCGGGGACCGGACCCCGGCCTTGCGCTTAGAACTTGAAAAGGGTTCTCTATTCCTGGCCCTTGTTCTCTTACTCTCCTCACGTTCCGTGCTAATCCTTCTTCCCAATGGAGAATCAAGCTTCCTTTCTCTGTCTCTTTCCTGTGCCAGCAGACCCAGATCACTGTGGCCTGCTGCAGCACTTCCTTCTTCCATCCCTCTCCCTGGGATCTTCTCTGTCTCACACTCTGTCCGTCTACATCCTTACTCTCTGACTGAGTGAATGACTGACTGTACAACTCAACTCTTCCCGCTCTTTTGTGTCAACTAAACTCCACCCACCTCCCAGCACGTTTTGTGTTCCAAGCATGGAGCCACCAAGGGGTGCTATGCTACACTCCCAGCAGGGTGCTTTGCTACACTACTTTGTGGTGTGGGGTGCAGGTGTTGGAGCGTGGTCAGGAGTCTCCACCTTACCTCGATGGTGGGGTACCACACCTCAGGAGGAGGTGCAGTACCTCTGTGGCTACTGAACCCTCAGGGGTGCCACACATAGAACGAAGGGAGATCAATCCTTAAATAACATCTGTCCATCCCAGTATCAGAAAATAAACAAATACAGCTTGAGAGCTGAAAGTTCACAAATTAAAGATTCAATCTCCCTTATTTCAGTTGTGTTCTGTCCACACTTAGATGTTATGGGCTCTAAAAGACATTAAAGCTCCTACTCTGTCCACATGCCCTCTGCAACTGACACAGAATGGAGGGAAACCAGTCCAAAAATAACATCTGTCCATCCGAGTTTCAGAAAATAAACAAATACAGGTGGAGAGCTGAAAGTTCACAAATGAAAGATTTAATTTCCCCTCCATAACCCAGGGCGAACACATTTCAGTTGTGTTCTATACACACTTAGAAGTTATTAGCTCTAAGAGACAGTAAAGCTCCTACTCTATCCACATTCCCTCTGCAACTGACAAAGAATGGAGGGAAACCAGTCCAAAAATAACATCTATCCCTCACAGGATCAGAAAATCAACAAATGTAGTGAAAATAATTCCAGGTGAGGAGCTGAAAACAAAGAAATTAAAGGGTCAACCTCTTGATAACCTGCCACGACACACTATATCAGGTGTGTCCGATTCACCCTTATAAGCCATGGCCTCTAAGAGGCAGTGAATTTTCCACCTCCTCCACATGCCCTCTGCAACTGACACAGAATGGAGGGAAGTCAGTACTTGAATAACATCTTCCCATCTCAGTATGAGAAAATAAACAAATGCGGGGAGCAGAAGTTCAAAAGAAAATTGACAAAAGGGATATCTGCTACCTCCATGAAATAAACAGAAAGCTACGTCCGAACAGAGATGACCACAGATAGTGATCCCTATAATACGGTGAGTTGGATTTTTCTCCAATTTGTAACAGTGCCACAAGTAAAACTAATTAGAGAAAGTTTACTATAATGTGTTTTGATGTTATAAATGTAAAAATATAATGGTATATGTGACTTTATGTGATCAGTATGAGCTGAATTAATGTAATATAACAAAGTCTTCTATACTGTAAGCCAATATAAACAGAGAGCTGTGGGATGTGCCGTCATTACATCAATACGAAGTCCAAAAAGTACCTGGCTCTTGATCTTCAGGCTTATGAAAAGTTCGGCGAGGAGAACAGTGAAGATTACCGTAATGATTAATCTCACAATGTTATCAGGTCTAATTTTATAAACTAGAGGGAAACATAAGAAAAGTTACAAGGCCATAAGTGAATGGTGAGGTACGACTGGTGGTGGGTACGATAGCACATGGGTGGATCACACACTATAGTAATATTTTTGGACAATATATTGGATTATTAATCAGATACAGATTTTGAATGTAACATTGGAAATCATGGACAACACACGTTACCAACCGCTAGAGATGGACAAAGATATGATTGTCCACAGGAACGGATACCACATCTACCATCATCCACTAGATATGGACCATGAATGGTGTTTGATCAATTGTTGACTTATAATTACATGTCCCAACAAGAACACATGTAGTCGGATTTAATTAATTAGAATCATGCTTCAGGTCTTCAAGGGGTACTCCTATCTTGTACTTTATAACAAATCCAAAGGCTATGCCATTAACATTTAGTAAATACTGGTCCCCGTTGTGTGCTGCTGGTAGTGGAGAAATTGTCGTAATTCCCAAATAAATTAATAAGACTTCTGACAACTTCTCTACTAATGATGGAAATTGGTTCTTAAGGTAGAGGTAGATCCAATTGATGGGACCCACATACGTATATGGCAGAGCCTGAGGATATACCATAAATGTACAAGATGAAAATATCCCTTTAACAAAAGGTTCATGCTGTGCAGCATTATAAGGAGTGGAAACATCCATGGGGTTGGGTCAATGATATTCATCATGTCCTAAAATACTGTCTTTGGACTGATGGAGCTGACGCCAGTCTATGTTTTGCAAAAATGGATTGGGTTGTTTCGTTAGGCATATTTTAGGACATTACAAAGTGGCTAGTAGAGTAACTTTAAAGGGTTTTTTTTTCCTTCAAGCCTTCAATATCATATAGGTGAGTTAAAGCCCAGCACGTTCAAGGATAACATGTTATCAGTAGAGTTGAGCGAAACGGGTCGAAAAAATTCAAAAGTCGCCGACTTTTGGCAAAGTCGGGTTTCATGAAACGAAACCCGACCCTAGGATGAGGTCGGCCACGAGGTCGGCGACTTACGCGCCAAAGTCGCGTTTCAAAAGTTTGTTTTGCGCTCTTTTTCAGCCAATCAGGATCCACGGACACTGTGGGCAACGTGATGACCTAGGCACGGGTCACCACCATCTTTCAGAAGGGCATGCAAGTGATTGGCTTGCTTTGGTGGGCGTCACAGGGGGTATAAAAGGGCGTGCACGCCGACCGCCATCTTACTTCTGCCGATCTTAGTATAGGGAGAGGTTGCTGCTGATTCTGTAGGGAGAGCGTTAGGCAGGGAAGAAGACAAAAAAACTGCTTCTGCTGCTAGCGATTTGGCCTGCACAACACACAAGTCACTGTGTGTGCAGTGCAAGGGGAGGCTATATTGTGGTGTATCAGTGGTGTTGGTTGTTGGGCTGCCTTTTAAGGCTTCCTGACACGCTGGCATTGCTGTTTACCCACTGCTCCGCAAGCTGCTTTTTTAAAAGCAATCCAATCTCCCTTATCCTCTAGTCACTTTTGTCACAGCTGTGCCATCGAGCCTGTCACATAGCGCTCAGATATCAGTGGGCCTCACACAATCCACAAGTGTCCAGTGTCCAAAAGTGTGCGCAGAGATTCAAAATCTCCATTATCCTCTCGTAACTTTGGTCACAGGCAGCTGTGCCATCGAGCGTGTCACATAGCGCTCAGATATCAGTGGGCCTCACACAATCCACAAGTGTCCAGTGTCCAAAAGTGCGCAGAGATTCAAAATCTCCATTATCCTCTCGTCACTTTGGTCACAGGCAGCTGTGCCATCGAGCGTGTCACATAGCGCTCAGATATCAGTGGGCCTCACACAATCCACAAGTGTCCAGTGTCCAAAAGTGTGCGCAGAGATTCAAAATCTCCATTATCCTCTCGTCACTTTGGTCACAGGCAGCTGTGCCATCGAGCGTGTCACATAGCGCTCAGATATCAGTGGGCCTCACACAATCCACAAGTGTCCAGTGACCAAAAGTGTGCGCAGAGATTCAAAATCTCCATTATCCTCTCGTCACTTTGGTCACAGGCAGCTGTGCCATCGAGCGTGTCACATAGCGCTCAGATATCAGTGGGCCTCACACAATCCACAAGTGTCCAGTGTCCAAAAGTGTGCGCAGAGATTCAAAATCTCCATTATCCTCTCGTCACTTTGGTCACAGGCAGCTGTGCCATCGAGCCTGTCACATAGCGCTCAGATATCAGTGGGCCTCACACAATCCACAAGTGTCCAGTGTCCAAAAGTGTGCGCAGAGATTCAAAATCTCCATTATCCTCTCGTCACTTTGGTCACAGGCAGCTGTGCCATCGAGCCTGTCACATAGCGCTCAGATATCAGTGGGCCTCACACAATCCAAAAGTGTCCACTGTCCACAAGTGTGTGCAGAAATTCTAAATCTCCCCTGTCCTATAGACACCTTGTACCTTGTTTTACATTACTATATAGTTTGTTGGATTTTGTCTACATTTCTACCAAAAATGAGGAAGGCTGGTGGAAGAGGCCGTGGAATTGGGCGGGGGTTGGCAGCTGGTAATGATGGTGTTGGTGGTGGATCTGATGGTAGTGGCAAGAGCAAAATAGGACCGAATGCAGGAGGTGCTGACCCTGCGTCATCGTCTGGCTACATAAGGCCTCGAACGCTTAGTTTTCTAGGAGTTGGCAAACCGCTTTTAAAGCCAGAGCATCAGGAAAAAGTTTTGTCTTACATTGCTAACTCAGCCTCCAGCTCTATCGCCTCCTCTTCTTCAGTTGTAAAAAGTAAAAGCACTGAGTCGTCATTGGAGGCTCATGTTCATGAACCACACCTTTCCTTGTGTCCTTCACCCCAACCAAGATTGAAGGATGACGCAGGCCATACTACTGATTACTCCATGGAGCTGTTTTCACATACCATGCCTGGATTATCAAGTGAAATGGTGAATTACCCAGGCCAAGATGAATCTGACATGGAGTGCACTGATGCACAGCCGCTGATGGATGATTCTGCTGGTACATTCACTCAGAGCACTACATTGTCCTCGCAGTGTACAGAGCCAGATTCTGACCCTGATGAGACTCAGGTGCCCCTTCCCGCACACTATACCACCATACACGGTGACACAGAGGAAGGTGCACATGACATAGAAGAGGAGGTGATGGATGACCCAGTTGTTGACCCAGATTGGCATCCATTGGGGGAAGAGGGTGCTGCTTCCAATAGCTCAGATGAGGAGCATCCACAGCAGACATCGACATCGCAACAGCTGTTATCTGGCAGGCCCGGAGCACTCCAAAGACAGGTTCCAAACATCAAAAGAGTTGCTGGACAGCTTGTCCAGAGGGTCAAAAGATCACAGCGTGCTAGGCCGCAAAATGTCTGCCAAAGTAGGAAGAGTGCAGTGTGGCACTTTTTTGAACAAAATCCTCATGATCAGGCCAAGGTTATCTGTAAGAAGTGCGCAAAGACCTTTAGCCGAGGGAAAAATCTGAAAAATTTGAATACCAGTTGCATGCTTAGACATTTAACCAGCATGCACTTGCAAGCGTGGACACAACACCAAACCTCAAGTGCCACATGTGCAACTGATCACAACGAAGGTAGTCAGCAACGCTACATTGTTTCCCCCACTGTAAGCCCACCGGTTAGCACAGCAGCAAATGTTGAGGTGTCGTTGCAAGACCACAGCAGTCAGGGAATCCCACTGTTATATCAACGAAAGACTGATTCTAGGCCATCAGAAAGAACACCAACTCCATCACCATCATCAACCCTCTCTCAGTCCGCCTTGTCCACCGCTACTTCCACCATATGCAGCTCTCAAGTCCAGCTCACCCTCCCAGACACTATGAGTAGGTCAAGAAAGTACTCAGTCTCTCATCCGCGTACACTGGGTTTGAACGCCCACATTGCCAAACTAATCTCGTTTGAGATGATGCCCTTTCGGTTGGTGGAAAGCACAGCTTTCCGCGAACTCATGGCCTATGCAGTACCACGCTATGACCTACCCAGTCGCCACTTCTCTCGCAAAGCCATCCCAGCCCTCCACCATCAAGTGAAAGACCGCATTGTCCATGCACTCAAGCAGTCAGTGAGCGGAAAGGTGCACCTCACAACTGATGCATGGTCCAGTCGGCATGGCCAGGGCCGTTACGTGTCCATCACTGCGCACTGGGTTAATGTGGTGGATGCAGGGTCCACAGGGGACAGCGGTGGTGGGACAGTGCTGCCTAGCCCACGGTATAGGAAACAGTTGGCTGTAGGCGTTCGACCCTCCTCCTCCTCCTCCTCCTCCAGAAGCGAAAGCTCGTCCACAGAGCGCAGTCGTACGAGCACTCCATCTGCAGCTGCCACTGTTGCACACGATGTGTCCCCCTATCGAGCAGCTAGTGGAAAGCGTCAGCAGGCTGTGTTGCAGATGATGTGTTTGGGCGACAGACACACCGCCGAGGTGCTGGCCGAGTACTTGAAGCGACAAACTGAGTCATGGCTGGGCAGTGTACATCTTGAGGCAGGCAAGGTAGTTAGTGATAACGGCCGTAATTTTGTGGCAGCCATAGCCCTTTCAAAACTCAGCCACATACCTTGCTTGGCTCACACCTTGAACCTGGTGGTGCAGTGCTTCCTCAAAAATTATCCGGAGTTAACAGCCCTGCTCCAGAAGGTGCGAAGACTGTGCGCGCACATCCGCCGGTCGCCTGTACACTCCGTTCGTATGCAGAAGCTGCAGCGATTGCTCCACCTTCCCAACCACCACCTCATTATCGACATTGCAACAAGGTGGAACTCCACCCTGCACATGGTGGAGCGGCTGTGCGAGCAGAGGCAGGCCATAATGCATTTGTGGGAGGATACACGGCCAGGCACTTTGAGAGCAGACATGGAGTTGACAGGCGTGCAGTGGTCGAAGCTGAAAGACCTTTGTAAAGTCCTTCAGTGTTTTGAGGAATGCACACGGCTGGTAAGCGCAGACGACGCCATCCTAAGCATGAGCATCCCACTTATGCGTCTGCTCATGCAAACTTTGACGCACCTTAAGGAGCAGGCGTCTGCAGCCAATGTTGATGAGGAGGAAGAGGAGGAGGGAATCCTTGATGACATTCAGCCATTGTCTGCTCAGGGACCTCTCCTGGACGAGGTGGAGGAAGAAGAGGAGGAGGAGGAGGATGATGGGCATGATTACTTAGGGGAGGAGGATGCATCTCGTGGGGCAAGTGAAAATGTTGGCGTGGCAAGGTCTGGTACAGGGTTTGTGCGTGACTGGAGGGATGTGGATTTGCCAGAAAGTGCTCCTCCACCCAGCACTCGCAGTGCATCATTGACACCGGGAACATTGGCCCACATGTCAGATTATGCCTTGCGGATCCTAAAAAGGGACCCCCGCATTGCCAAAATGATGAACAATGACGACTACTGGTTGGCCAGCATCCTGGATCCACGCTATAAAGGCAAATTACAAAACATCATGCCACAGGACAACCTTGACCTAATATTGGCTAATAAACAAGCAACTCTGGTAAATCGGTTGCTTGAGGCATTCCCAGCACACAGCAGCGGTGATGGTTCTCACACGAGCCGTACGGGCCGGGGGCAGCTTGGCAGAGGTGTTCGTGGTGCACACAGCAGAAGTGGCGTTTGAGACAGGGGTTTCATGACAATGTTGTGGACTGATTTTTCAAATACCGCTCACACAACTGGTAATACTGCATCGATGGAAAGTGACAGGAGACAGCAGTTGTCAACTATGGTTACAAACTACTTTTCCTCCCATATCGATGTTCTCCCACACAGGTCATTCCCCTTTGACTATTGGGCCGCTAAACTGGACACCTGGCCTGAATTGGCCCAATATGCCTTACAGGAGCTCGCTTGCCCAGCTGCAAGTGTGCTATCGGAAAGAGTCTTCAGTGCAGCTGGATCAATCCTGACAGAAAAAAGGACCCGTCTGTCAACCCAAAATGTGGATGATCTAACCTTCATTAAAATGAACCACGCATGGGTTTCCAAGGATTTTGTCCCACCTTCCCCTGATGACACATAGGGTGACAGAAAAATGGCTTGCTTTGGTCCACCTCTTCCTGGTACTTCACCTATTTCGCCTTTTGCATCAGCTGAATGTCCAACATCAACATATGCCACTTTCTAAAACTCCCTAACTGTGCTGCCTCACCCCCCATGGCCGGGGTCACCACCTACCGCACAACACCGTGCGAGTGCCGTTGCCCTGGACAGGTGGGTAGGCCGACTCTTGGGCGCGGGCACTGGCACAGGGTCCCTCATAGTGCAATCAAGTGTCTCTGACGGTGGTGGTGCACACCCGCCGTCAGACACACCGCTGTACTATGAGGGGCCCAGTGCCAGTACCGACGCCCACGAGTGGGCCCCCCTTGCTTGGGCAGGGCCCCAGCATTTGCAATCTTTACCTCTCCCTGCTCCTCCGCTGTGTAATCTGGGCCGTCAAATCCATACTGTGCCTGACACCGTCTGAGCCTGCCTCCTGAGACATATATTTTGAATGTGTACGCTATCCATACATGTTATCCGGGGATACGGTACCCTTTCTAACCTTTGTGCAATCACGTGCAATCCATACTGGGCCTGACACCGTCTGAGCCTGCCTCCTGAGACATATATTTTGAATGTGTACGCTATCCATACATGTTATCTAGGGATACGGTACCCTTTCTAACCTTTGTGCAATCACGTGCAATCCATACTGGGCATGAGAACGGCTGGCGAGCTGTTAAGCAAGCTACAGCACCTGTCCAGACAAGTACAGGGATTCCCTAGCGAGGAGACTTATTTGATTGTTTTCAATGTTGGGACAGCAATTTTTGGGGAGCACTATACTCTGGAGAATGATAGATGGGGCCCACCATACACTGGAACATTCCAAAGGTGGACATCAGACACTGGAGCAGCATTTACAGGGCCCATTATACACTAGAGCATTAGAAATGGGGCCCATTATGTTTGGAGCATTATTTGGGCCCATAAGACAGTGGAGCTTCATCCATGGGGACCAACATATACTGTAGCATTATGTGGAGCTCATCATATACTGTTTCAAACATTATATGGGACCAATGATTCTGTATGGAGAAATAGATGGGCCTCGTCATGAGATGTAAAAAGTGAGGTATTTTTCATTGTACTATACCGCTATTTATCTGCCGTATCGGAGCATGATGAGTTGTGGTATGTGTTAAAGGGGCGCTCTTTCGCCCAGGGCACATGAAAACCTGCAGCCAGCCCTCCCCCCCCCACAACTTTAGCCAAATAACCCCCATTTTTCAGTGCGTAACTTGTATTATGAAGTTAATTAAGGTTGACAAGCTTAAGTAAGAAGAATTGATGCTTTTGGCATTCAAATGGGCACTGTAGGTGTGTTTCCTGTCCTCCTCTCACTGCCGACTTTTATTCCCCATTGACTTACATTGGGTTTCGTGTTTCGGGACGACCCCGACTTTTCCCTATAATCAGATGATCTTGCTCGACCCGACTTTTGCAAAAGTTGGGTTTCATGAAACGAAACGCGACCCTAAAAAACCAAAAGTCGCTCAACTCTAGTTATCAGCTCTGTCAGTGGCATAACCAATATACTGAGCGGGTCAGTAAAGCTCCACGTGGGGACCATTGCTGAGAACAGCTTTATCGGTGGGGTACCAGATGTGAGACCTCATCTATATAATATTGATGACTTATCATAAGGACAGGTCATCATTATCATTAACCCAGACTAGCCCTTTATGCATTTAGGTCCCAATGCAGAATTAGTAAAAGGAAGCCCCTCATCGTGCAATGCAAGGTGTCTTATTTGACTGGATCGCAGGCCTTTGACTGGCGTCTAAGGGGTAATGTCTCGTTAAGAGTCAATATTAGCTTCTAGGATTGCTACTTTCAGTAGGCTGTACTAGTGTTCAATACTTTTTCCACTCTGGAGAAGCAATTTGCATATTTAGTTTCCCAGAAGAACATTGCATGGCCTATAAGTCTCTTCACACCAGCATATGATGCGCCACAAGGAAAGATGCTACTTCTTAGAACCCTATTAAACTGAAGGTACACTTTAATAATAAGAAATTAACTGAGCAGGCTTTTTTTATAGAGATGGATAGTGGGCAGCAAAAGGCTCAGTTGTTAGCACTATCAAAGCACAGAATGAAAAATGTGCAAAAATACCTTGCAGTAAGACGTATAATAGTAGTCAGCAAGTGCTGATAAAAAGATGACAACAAATACAGGGTATTTAGTCGATACTTTTTTTGCAAAAAAATGTATGCCAAGCTGCTCCACCACATCAAGGTAACCCCTATTGAAGCAGTCCCTATCTAATATATTTAAAACCTGAACATGTGAACAGTGTTTAAATGAGCAGGATTAAGACAGGCGCTTACCTGTATGGGCTCGTGGCGTGAGACAGCTCCTTTTGTGCATGTCACACAAGAGAGGGGTGGGGTCTCTCAAATCATGCATAAGCACAAAAAAAACTGGATTAAAAACACATGTGAAATGCACAAATGTGAACAAGTCTGTAGGACAATGTTCACACCACCCACTGATTGAAACACAAACAAAGCACAGAATGAAAAATGTGCAAAAATACCTTGCAGTAAGACATATAATAGTAGTCAGCAAGTGCTGATAAAAAGATGACAACAAATACAGGGTATTTAGTTGATACTTTTTTTGCAAAAAAAATATATGCCAAGCTGCTCCACCACGTCAAGGTAACCCCTATTGAAGCAGTCCCTATCTAATATATTTAAAACCTGAACATGTGAACAGTGTTTAAATGAGCAGGATTAAGACAGGCGCTTACCTGTATGGGCTCGTGGTGTGAGACAGCTCCTTTTGTGCGTGTCACACAAGAGAGGGCTGGGGTCTCTCAAATCATGCATAAGCACGAAAAAAACTGGATTAAAACACAGGTGAAATGCACAAATGTGAACAAGTCTGTAGGACAATGTTCACACCACCCGCTGATTGAAACACAAACAAAGCACAGACTGAAAAATGTGCAAAAATACCTTGCAGTAAGACATATAATAGTAGTCAGCAAGTGCTTACCTAATATATATAGGTAACCTAATATATATAATATATTAGATAGGGACTGCTTCAATAGGGGTTACCTTGACGTGGTGGAGCAGCTTGGCATACATTTTTTTGTATTTGTTGTCATCTTTTTATCAGCACTTGCTGACTACTATTATATGTCTTACTGCAAGGTATTTTTGCACATTTTTCATTCTGTGCTTTGTTTGTGTTTCAATCAGTGGGGGGTGTGAACATTGTCCTACAGACTTGTTCACATTTGTGCATTTCAGTTGTTAGCACTGTTGCTTTGAAGCTCTGAGGTCCTGAGTTCAAATAAACATCTGCAAATACCGTGGTTTGTATGTTCTCCCCATGTTTGTGTGGGTTTCTTCGCGGGTATCTGGATTCCTTCCAGACTTCAAAGACAAACTGACAGGGAATGTACAGTCATGGCCAAAAGTTTTAAGAATGACACAAATATTATATTTTCACATGATCTGCTGGCCTCTGGTTTTTATGTGTGTTTGTCAGATGTTTTTATCACATACAGAAATATAATTGCAATCATATTATGAGTAGCAAAAGGTTATATTGACAGTTAGAATGAGTTAATGCAGCAAGTCAATATTTGCAGTGTTGACCCTTCTTCTTCAGACCTCAGCAATTCTCCCTGGCATGCTCTCAATCAACTTCTGGATCAAATCCTGACTGATAGCAGTCCATTCTTGCAAAATCAATGCTTTTATTTTGTCTGAATTTGAAGGTTTTTGTTTGTCCACCCGTCTCTTGATGATTGACCACAAGTTCTCAATGGGATTAAGATCTGGGGAGTTTCCAGGCCATGGTCCCAAAATCTCTATGTTTTGTTCCCTGAGCCATTTAGTTATCACCTTTGCTTTATGGCAAGGTGCTCCATCATGTTGAAAAAGGCATTGTTGATCGCCAAACTGCTCTTGGACGGTTGGGAGAAGTTGCTCTTGGAGGACATTCTGGTACCATTCTTTATTCATGGCTGTGTTTTTAGGCAAGACTGAGAGAGAGCCCATTCCCTTGGCTGAGAAGCAACCCCACACATGAATGGTTTCAGGA
This sequence comes from Dendrobates tinctorius, assembly GCF_039654945.1. Classification (NCBI taxonomy): domain Eukaryota; kingdom Metazoa; phylum Chordata; class Amphibia; order Anura; family Dendrobatidae; genus Dendrobates; species Dendrobates tinctorius. Next base: position 16,348,863 of record NW_027361722.1, on the reverse strand, counting down.
TGCTTGACAGTTGGCATGAGACAAGACTCGTGGTAGCGCTCACCTGGTCTTCTCCGAATAAGCCGTTTTCCAGATGTCCCAAACAATCGAAAAGGGGATTCATCAGAGAAAATGACTTTACCCCAGTCCTCAGCAGTCCACTCCCTGTACCTCTTGCAGAATATCAGTCTGTCCATGATGTTTTTCCTGGAGAGAAGTGGCTTCCTTGCTGCCCTCCTTGAGACCAGGCGTTGCTCCAAGAGTCTCCGCCTCACAGTGCGTGCAGATGCTCTCACACCTGCCTGCTGCCATTCCTGAGCAAGCTCTGCACTGCTGGTAGCCCAATCCCGCAGCTGAAACACTTAACAGACGGTCCTGGCGCTTGCTGGTCTTTCCTGGGCGCCCTGGAGCCTTTTTGGCAACAAGGGAACCTCTCTCCTTGAAGTTCTTGATGATGCGATAGATTGTTAACTGAGGTGCAATCTTTCTAGCTGAGATACTCTTCCCTGTTAGGCCATTTTTGTGCAGTGCAATGATGACTGCACGTGTTTATTTAGAGATAACCATGGTTAACAGAAGAGAAACAATGATGCCAAGCACCAGCCTCCTTTTAAAGTGTCCAGTGGTGTCATTCTTACTTAATCATGACAGATTGATCTCCAGCCCTGTCCTCATCAACACCCACACCTGTGTTAATGGAGCAATCACTGAAATGATGTTAGCTGGTCCTTTTAAGGCAGGGCTGCAATGATGTTGAAATGTGTTTTGGGGGATAAAGTTCATTTTCTAGGCAAATATTGACTTTGCAAGTAATTGCTGTTAAGCTGATCATTCTTTATAACATTCTGGAGTATATGCAAATTGCCATTAGAAAAAATGAAGCAGTAGACTTTGTAAAAATTAATATTTGTGTCATTCTCAAAACTTTTGGCCATGACTGTAGACTGTGAACCCCATCGGGGACAGTGCCGATAATGTCTGCAAAGCGCTGTGGAATTAATGGCGCTATATAAGTGAGTAAAATAATATTAAAAATAATAATAGTGGATCTTCAAAATCAATGTTTCCGGATGGCCTAATGTGCCTGTCAGAAGAGGAAGCTGAATGATCAGTGTTCAAGTTCACAATATAGAGTAGTGATGGAGCTTACAGAGTCAGCTAGCTATTGGAAACCAGAGAAGACATATCAATCATTGACTAGGGTTGAGCTGAAAATTTGTTTCTAGCACAGTGGCTTGAATCATCCAGGATACTCAAATTGGCCAGGATAAAATTCAGTCTGAGTCTAATCTGCCCCAATCTCCAGATTCCCCAGCATAATAAGGGGAGTGGAAAAAAATACTCATTTGTCTTAGGCCCTTCCCTCAGCTGCTCTACAAATACTCACCTGGTCATCTGGTTGTTTAAATCTTCTAGTGCTGACTAATTGTCACATAGTCAATGATGTGTGGCCCAGTGGTCAAGTGTGGCATGATGCACACATTTGATTTGCCCCTATCTACGCTACACAGCTCCAAACCCAAAAGAACATATTAAACCCCTTCATTGCCTCAGACCTCTTGCTGACGCTTTGCTACTCTAGACCACCAAGGTTCTTCGCAATGACATAGATGCTTGTTGTGAATTCGCTTTCTGGCCTCCCTCTGGTTATTACTGAAGGTAGTGGAGCTGGTCAGATTGACAGAGGGGTTGCGAGTTCTCTTTCTGGGCTCCCTCTGGTGGTTACTGGAGGTAATGGAGCTGATCTGATTGACAGAGGCTTGCCACCTGGTAATGAGGACCACGATTGGAGATCTGGGGTTTCAGATTGGCATTTAAGACAGCTGACTCCCTCTATCGCTGCTGGTGATTTGCTTCCTGTTCCTCCTGAGGTCTGATTTCTCCAGCTCTGTCCCTGCATGTTCAGCTAAGTGGTTTATTTGCTATTCTGTTTGCATTTGATCTGGTTTTGTCTATCTCTTCTTGATGCATGTCAGCCAGCTCCGGCTGGGGCTGTGCTGAATCACCACCCATATGTTACTGTTTGTGTCAGATTGTTTTATCCCCTGTTAGATTGGTCTCTTTTTACTCGGCTTTCAGAATATACCAGAGTGCTGATATAGTGGGGGGCGAAGTCGTGTGACTTCAGTGTTTTTTGCATCAGACGTGTTGGACTTTTTGCAGGGTTTTTTGTGTGATTGCAGACAGTGTCTTTCCTTTCCTGTCCTGTCTAGTCAATGTGGGCCCCCTCATTTGCTCAGTCTATTTTCCTGCCTGTGTTTGTGTGTTCATCTTGTCTCACCGACAATATATGTTTGGGGGCTATCTATTCCTTTGGGGGTCTGCTCTGGGGCAGTTTAGATTTCCCCTTTCTTGCTTTAGGCTTAGTTAGCTCTCCGACTGTGCCGAGGCATCTAGGATCATCGTAGGTACGCTCCACGGCTACTGCTAGTTGTGCGGATAGGATCAGGGGTCTGCAATCCGCTTAGGTACCAACCTCTCTGGTTTTCTGTGGCTTAACCTGGACCTGCTCTCCTCCTCGGTGACCCATTCATAACAGATGCTGTCTTGTAAAAAAAAAAAAGTAAAAAAATCAATTAAAAAAACATGTCAGAAAAAAAGAGCAGCATTACTTGTGTGGTGCCCCTGAGGGTTCAGTCGCCACAGAGGTACTGCACCTCCTCCTGAGGTGTGGTACCCCACCATTCAGGTAAGGTGGAGACACCTGACCACACTCCAACACCTGTATCCCACACAACATAGTAGTGTAGCAAAGCACCCTTGGTGGCTCCCTGCTTGGAACACGAAGCGTGCTGGGAGGCGGGTGGAGTTTAGTTTGCACTAAAAGAGCGGGAAGAGGATAGGAATTAGTTAGTCACAGGAGTCTGACGAGGTCAGTCTGTGAAAGGAGATCCCCTGAGTGGGATGGATGAAGGAAGTGCTGCAGCCGACCTCAGTGATCTGGGTCCGCTGGCACAGGAAAGGAACATTAATAGAAAGCCTGACTCTCCATAAGAAGGAAAGAATTAGTACGGAACATGAGGAGAAGAGAACCAAGGATCAGGGTTAAAGGAGAACCCTTCCCAAGTTCTAAGTGCATGGCCGGGGTCCGGTCCCCGAGGTTGTATGGATACTAATGGTCCTGCAGCAGACACCGGAGGAATAGAAGTTGTCACCACTTGATTCCCACACCAGACTTGGGGGCACAACAGCAATGTGTGTGAGCCGGGACTAGATAGTAAGAAGTCCCCGAAGCAGGCTACAGCTGTCTGCCGTACAAGTAGAGTTCATAGAAACATCTGACAGGAGGAACTCCAGTGTAACTCAGTACTGTGAGTTAGAGTTGAGCGAAACGGGCCGAAAAAATTCAAAAGTCGCCGACTTTCGCCAAAGTCGGGTTTCAAGAAATGAAACCCGACCTTAGCGTGAGGTCGGCCACGAGGTCGGCGACCATCGCGCCAAAGTCGCATTTCAAAAGATGCTTTAGCGCCCTTTTTCAGCCAATCAGGAAGAACGGACACTGTGGGCAATGTGATGACATAGGCAGGGGTCACCACCATCTTTGAGAAGGGCATGCAAGTGATTGGCTTGCTTTGTGTGGCGTCAAAGGGGGTATAAAAGGGCGTGCACGCCGACCGCCATGTTACTTATGCTGATTTCACAATAGGGAGAGCTGCTGCTGCTGCTGCTGATTCTGTAGGGAGAGCGTTAGGAAGGCCAAAAGAAAAAAAAATGCTTCTGCTGATAGCGCTTTTCACTGTAGTTAGTGTGCAGTGAAAGGTGAAGATTTTTGCTTTTGTGCAGCAGCTCTGGTGGTGATTAGCCTGCCTTTTAAGGCTACCTGCATTGCTGTGTGCACACTGGTGTTCAAACTGCTTTTTTAAAAGCAATCCAAATTTTATTGTTTTGTCCTGGTGAGGTACTGAGCGTTCATTTTTTCACACACCGTACAGTGGTGTACGCTCCTCACACAGTACCATGTACTGGCTGTTATCACGGCCAAATTGAAGCGAACTGTGTGTGACTCTGTAAGGAAAAGCAGAGGAGTTTGTCCGTTCTTACAGACCTACACCTTAGAGTTTTGTCCGTTTTTCAAACAGTTTCGATTATCTGCTGTTCGATTACATTCAAAACTAGAGAGAGACAGCGTGTGTCAGTCCGTATACAAAAACACGGAGCTTGACAATTTTACATACACTGTACAGCGGTGTACGTGTATGCTGCTCACACAGTACCGTGTACCGGCTGGTATCACGGCCAAATTTAAGCTATCTGGGTGTGACTCTGTAAGAATAATCCGAGGAGTTTGTCCGTTCTTACAGACCTACACTCTAGGGAGATTCCAATTCTGCCCAATTCTATATACACCTTGTAGTTTGTAATACACTAGGCAATTTCTGCCTGTTACATTGTGGTGTAATATACACAGGGCCTGACTGAATCCAACTGTGTCCTGAAGTCTGTAGAGAGATTCCATTTCTCCCCAGTCCTCTATACACCTTTTTTACACCATCCAGAATCAGCCTGTTACTTTGAGGTGTAATATACCCAGGGCCTGACAGAATACAACTGTGTCCTGAAGTCTGTAGAGAGATTCCATTTCTCCCCAGTCCTCTATACACCTTTTTTACACCATCCAGAATTAGCCTGTTACATTGAGGTGTAACATGCACAGGGCCTGAGAGAATCCTTCTGTCATGATCCAGTGTTGGATCTGGCGGTATTAAGAGCACAAAGTGAACTTTTTTTACTTTGGTTGAGTTAAAAGGTGTTTTGACTGTCCCGGTGGTGGTTAGCGGTATCGCACCATAGGTTTAGGTTAATGTTCACTTAATTAGGGATCAGGTGTGACTCCCTATAAAGGTGTGCTTAGGGGGTTCACTCACCGCTGGTGATATTTCTTTCTGAGTTGTTGGAGAGCCTGGTGGAAGGATGGAGCGGGATAGGAGTCCTGCGCAGTCAGCCAGAGAGGATGAGTGCCAGCTAATGGTGTCTGCAGGAAGGACTGGCATGGCTTGGTGGAGTCGCAGTTTGTGGTGTCGGCGGGAAGTGCGGGCATGGCTTGGAGGAGTGGCGACTTGGAAGAGAGTTGCACTCAGCATGCTCTACTTGGTTGCTGAGAACTGGACTCGAGCATGCTTGGATTCTTGGCAGAGGCTGGACTCATCTTGGGACTCTGTGTACTGGACTGCTGCAAGTGGTGATGGACTCTGCTCCCAGGCTGCACGATGGTGACGGATCCAGTTATGTGATGGATCAGGGTGGAGGAGAAGATGCACACAGGTGGTGGGCTCTGTTGCTAGGAGCGAACGCAACAGAGCAAAGATAAGTGGTGGTTTCCCTGTATTGTCTCTTTCCTCATGTGTGTTGTTAGTGCAGTGGTGGGATTAGTCTCCGCACCGACCTATTCCCTAGTGAGGGTTTAGGCTCAGGGCGAGCAAGGGCGTTAAGGTACGTGTGCGGCGACAGGTGCGGAGCCTGTTTAGGGAATGTGAGGAGTGTAGGGACACTGGCTCAGGGGAGTGCAGGAGGTCTCCATTTCTCCATTCCCTATCGCAGGGCCCACCATTGTTAAAGTTACCCAGGTTCCCCCCTTATTATTTAAATGCGCCTTACTGGAGGCGGTGTTTCCAGATATATGTATGCATAACGTGTAATACCCAAATTCGCCAGGTGGAGGCGGCGTATCCATCTGCACGTTTTATTATTTAAATTCGCCCCACTGGAGGCGGTGTATCCAGGGTCACGTGTGTCACATGGGTTCGCCTTGCGGAAACATCTGCGTCCTGACACACGTGACCATGACACCTTCAGTATCCAGAAGTGTGTAAGGAGATTCATATTCTCCCCAGTCCTCTATACACATTTTTTACACCATCCAAAATCAGTCTGTTACATTGAGGTGTAACATACACAGGGCCTGAGAGAATCCTTCAGTATCCAGAAGTGTGTAAGGAGATTCAAATTCCCCCCAGTCCTCTATACACATTTTTTACACCATCCAAAATCAGCCTGTTACATTGAGGTGTAAAATACACAGGGCCTGAGAGAATCCTTCAGTATCCAGAAGTGTGTAAGTAGATTCAAATTCTCCCCAGTCCTCTATAGACATTTTTTACACCATCCAAAATCAGCCTGTTACATTGAGGTGTAGCATACACAGGGCCTGAGAGAATCCTTCAGTATCCAGAAGTGTTATGAATGAGTCACCGTAGGAGGCAAAAACAGAAATGCTAGCTAAGTCCAGAAAACCAGAGAAGTTGGCAGCTATCGGATTGCAGACCCCTGAACCTATCATCACAACTAGCAGTAGCTGTGGGGGGTTCCTACGATGCCCTAGACCCCTCGATCACAGCCGGAGGACTATATAGCCTAAAGACAGAAAGGGAAATCTAAACTGCCCCAGAGCAGACCCCAAAGCAAAAGGCAGCCCCCAACATATAATGACGGTGAAGCAAGAAGAAAGAACACTAACACAGACAGAAAGATAGACTGAGCAAAGACGGGGCCCAAGCTAACTAGATAGGAAAGGACAGGAAGGCTGCTGTCTGCAATCCGTGAAAAACCCTATGAAAATAAGAGCCAACAAACTGACAGTGAAAAAGGCCCTGAAGACACTAGGCTTCAAAAAGCTATGTCAGTACTCAGGAATATTCTGAAGACAGAGCAACCGGCAAAAGGAAATTCAGCTCACCCCAGCAGGGAATGGCAGAATCCAGAAAAGCAAGGTAAACAAAAACAAAACACAAATGCTAACAGGCAAAGCAGAAAACTTAGCTTTAGAGGAGCAGGAATCAGACTGGTCTCCTAGGAGTCCACAGAGAAATCACCCGCAGGGCAGAAGGGCGTCAGCAGCCTTATATCCAGTCCGTGACTCCACTCAGCCAGTCATCATCATCAGGCTCAGGTGCCTGATAATCAGGCTCATTACCTTCCTTTGCCAGAATAGGGAGTTCACCAGACCTCAGTGACGAAGGGGAAAATGAACTCACAACAGTACCTCCCCCTTGAGGAGGGGTCACTGAACCCTCAACCACGCCACCAGGGCGATCAGGGTGAGCCCGATGAAAGGCACGCACCAATCTTTTGGCATGAATATCAGAGGCAGAGACCCAGGAATTATCCTCCTGACCATAACCCTTCAACTTAACCAAATACTGGAGTCTCTGTCTAGCCAGATGGGAATCCAGTATTTTCTCTACCTCATATTCCATGTTACCTTCAACCAATACAGGGTCCGGAGGTGCCACCCCAGGAACAACTGGTTCAACAAACCTCCTCAACAAGGACTTATGGAACACATTATGGATCTTAAATGTGACAGGAAGAGCCAAACGAAAAGAGACCGGATTAATAATCTCCAAAATCTTGTAAGGTCCAATAAATCTAGGCTTAAACTTAGGAGAAGCCACCTTCATAGCAATATTTTTTGATGATAACAACACCATATCACCAATCTTAAACTGGGGACCAATGGTCCTATGTCGATTGGAAAACCGCTGGGCCTTTTCCTGGGAGAGAGATAACTTATCCACCACTTGGTCCCAGATCTGGTGCATTCTCTCCACCACAGTGTCAACACCTGGGCAGGCAGAAGGCTCCACCTGCCCTGAGGAAAATCGAGGATGAAACCCAAAGTTACAAAAAAAAGGTGACATCAAAGTGGCAGAACTAGCTCTATTATTTAAAGCAAATTTGGCCAAGGGCAAAAAAGAAACCCAATCATCCTGATCAGCGGAAATAAAACATCTCAAATACGACTCCAAGGTCTGGTTTGTTCTCTCCGTCTGCCCATTGGACTGAGGGTGAAAAGCAGAGGAGAAGGACAACTGAATTCCCAGCTTGGAACAGAAAGTCCTCCAAAATCTAGACACAAACTGAACTCCTCTGTCAGATACAATGTTCTCAGGAATCCTGTGCAAGCGAACCACCTGTTGCAAAAACAGGGGCACCAACTCAGAGGAAGATGGCAACTTAGGGAGTGGTACAAGATGAACCATCTTAGAGAACCTATCACAAATCACCCAAATAACAGTCATTCTTTGAGAGACCGGCATATCAGAGATGAAATCCATTGAAATATGGGTCCATGGCATCCAGGGGACCGGCAAAGGCATCAACTACCCACTAGAGCGAGAACAAGATTTAGACCGGGAGCAAGTCCCACAGGACTGCACAAAATTCCTGACATCATGAGACAAGGTGGGCCACCAAAAAGAGCGACTCACCAGATCTCTAGTACCAAAAATACCTGGATGACCAGCCAATGCAGAGCAATGAACTTCAGACATCACTCTCTTCTTCCACTGGTCAGGAACATACAACTTTCCACTGGGACAACGCTCAGGCTTGTCCTCCTGGAACTCTTGCAGAGCAAGTCTCAAATCGGGCGAGATGGCAGAAAGAACTACCCTTTCACCTAAGATGGTAGCAGGCTTGGTCACCACAGGAGAATCAGCAAAGAAGCTCCTAGAGAGGCCGTCTGCCTTGACATTCTTAGTTCCAGGAAGAAAAGAGACCACAAAATCAAAACGTGTAAAAAACAAGGCCCACCTAGCCTGTCTAGGGTTCAAGCGTTTAACCGACTCTAGGTAAATCAAATTCTTGTGGTCAGTGAGGACCACAACTTGATGTTTAGCTCCCTCCAACCAATGTCTCCACTCCTCAAATGCCCATTTCATGGCCAACAGTTCCCGATTCCCCACATCATAGTTACGTTCAGATGGAGAGAACTTTCGGGAAAAGAAAGCACAGGGATTCATTTTAGATGTTACAGGATCCTTTTGGGACAAAACAGCTCCTGCACCAATCTCAGAAGCATCCACCTCTACCTGGAACGGGAGTGAGACATCAGGTTGCCGCAAAACCGGGGAGGAGGTAAATCTTCGCTTCAGCTGCTGAAAGGAAGCAACAGCCTCCGGAGACCAATTCAACACATCAGCACCCTTCTTAGTCAGATCAGTCAATGGCTTGGCAATACTAGAAAATTTTGCTATAAATTTCCGATAAAAATTAGCAAAACCCAAAAACTTCTGGAGGGCCTTCAAAGAAGTGGGCTGAACCCAATCATAAATGGCCTGTACCTTGGCCGGGTCCATTTCAATAGTTGACGGAGACAAAATAAATCCCAAAAATGAAATCCTCTGTACTCCAAAAAGGCATTTCGATCCTTTGACATACAGGGAATTCTCCCTTAAGATCCGGAACACAGTCCGAACATGTTCCACATGAGAATCCCAATCCTTGGAGAAGATCAAAATATCATCCAGATAGATAATCAAAAATCTATCGACAAAGCCTCGGAAAATATCGTTTATGAAGCACTGGAAGACAGAAGGGGCATTAGTGAGCCCAAAAGGCATCGCCAGGTACTCAAAATGTCCCTCCGGAGTATTAAACACCATCTTCCATTCATCCCCCTGCTTAATGCGGATAAGATTATACGCCCCCCTGAGGTCAAGCTTGGTAAACCAGCAAGCACCTCTAATTCTAGAGAATAGATCCGAAATCAGGGGTAACGGATACTGATATTTAATAGTAATTTTGTTGAGGGCACGATAATCAATACAAGGCCTTAAAGAACCATCCTTTTTGGCCACAAAAAAAAACCCGGCACCTAAGGGTGAAGAGGATGGTCTAATATGACCCTTCTCCAACGCCTCCTTAATATAGGATCGCATAGCCTCGTGCTCGGGTACAGATAAATTGAAGAGCCGACCCTTGGGAAATTTACACCCCGGGCTCAGTTCAATTGCACAGTCATAACTCCTATGAGGAGGCAAAGATGCAGACTCATTCTCACTAAATACATCATAAAAGTCCGCCAAATAGTCAGGAACATCATGCGACTGAGGAGAGGTGGAAAAAACCGGAGCCTCACTAAAAGCACACCGACAACCCCAACTCACCACAGACACAGATTTCCAATCCAAAACTGGATTATGAATTTGCAACCAGGGAAACCCCAGAACAACGGCATCATGCAGACCATGCAACACCAAAAATCTGCAATTTTCTTGATGGTCTGGGGCGACCCGCATGACCACCTGGGTCCAAAACTGAGGTTTATTTTTCGCCAAAGGAGTAGCATCAATCCCCCTCAAAGGGATAGGCGTCTGCAGAGGTGTCATCGGAAATCCACAACGTTTAGCAAAATCCAAGTCCATTAGGTTTAGCGCTGCTCCTGAATCCACAAAAGCCTTGGCGGAAAATGTGGACAGGGAGCAGATCAGAGTAATTGCCAGAAGAAACTTAGGTTGAACACCACCAACAGAAAACGTGTGTGCAAAGCGTTTCTCTCGCTTAGGACAAACAGAAATAATATGCGAGGCATCTCCACAGAAAAAGCACAGCTTATAACGCCTTCTGAACTCCTGACGTTGCGCCCTAGACAAAACTCTATCACATTGCATAGGTTCAGACGTCTGTTCAACCGGTGGCAACACCTCTCGTGCAATCCTGCGTTCACGTAAACGCCGATCAACCTGAATGGCTAATGACATAGAATCGTCCAGACCAGAGGGAACAGGAAATCCCACCATAGTATCTTTTACGGCTTCTGACAAACCCTTCCGAAAGAGAGCAGCCAAGGCATTATCATTCCAGGTAGTAAGTACTGCCCACTTTCGGAATTTTTGACAGTACAACTCTTCAGAATCTCGACCCTGGTTCAATGCCAACAGAGTCTTTTCAGCCTGATCAATAGCATTAGGTTTGTCATACAACAACCCCAAGGCTTGAAAGAATGCGTTCACATTAGTCAGAATAGGATCATCTGGTTTCAAAGAAAACGCCCAATCCTTGGGATCGCCACGCAGCAAAGAGATGACAATTTTAACCTGCTGCGCGGAGCTCCCTGACGAGTTAGGCTTCAAGGCAAAAAATAATTTACAATTATTTTTGAAACTCAAAAATTTAGATCGATCCCCAAAAAATACATTCAGGTGTAGGGATCTTTGGTTCAACAGCATGCGAACGAACAAGGTAGGCGGAAATTCCCCGCACTTCCGCAGCGAGCTGCTCCACATGATCAGACAATTGCTTTATCTCCATTGAGAGAAAAAAAAAAATTCCCCCTATGGCCTCAGAGATATAGAGGAAAGAATATACACACCTTTTTTTTTTTTTTTTTTTTTAAACACAATTCTTTCCTGCTATTGAGTACCCTAGGATCTGCAGTATGGCGGGTGATTCTGTTATGAATGAGTCACCGTAGGAGGCAAAAACAGAAATGCTAGCTAAGTCCAGAAAACCAGAGGAGTTGGCAGCTATCGGATTGCAGACCCCTGAACCTATCTTCACAACTAGCAGTAGCCGTGGGGGGTTCCTACGATGCCCTAGACCCCTCGATCACAGCCGGAGGACTATATAGCCTAAAGACAGAAAGGGAAATCTAAACTGCCCCAGAGCAGACCCCAAAGCAAAAGACAGCCCCCAACATATAATGACGGTGAAGCAAGAAGAAAGAACACTAACACAGACAGATAGACGGGGCCCAAGCTAACTAGATAGGAAAGGACAGGAAGGCTGCTGTCTGCAATCCATGAAAAACCCTATGAAAATAAGAGCCAACAAACTGACAGTGAAAAAGGCCCTGAAGACACTAGGCTTCAAAAAGCTTTGTCAGTACTCAGGAATATTCTGAAGACAGAGCAACCGGCAAAAGGAAATTCAGCTCACCCCAGCAGGGAATGGCAGAATCCAGAAAAGCAAGGTAAACAAAAACAAAACACAAATGCTAACAGGCAAAGCAGAAAACTTAGTTTTAGAGGAGCAGGAATCAGACTGGTCTCCTAGGAGTCCACAGAGAAATCACCCGCAGGGCAGAAGGGCATCAGCAGCCTTATATCCAGTCCGTGACTCCACTCAGCCAGTCATCATCATCAGGCTCAGGTGCCTGATAATCAGGCTCATTACCTTCCTTTACCAGAATAGGGAGTTCACCAGACCTCAGTGACGAAGGGGAAAATGAACTCACAACACAGAAGTGTGTAAGGAGATTCAAATTCTCCCCAGTCCTCTATACACCTTTTTTACACCATCCAAAATCAGCCTGTTACATTGCGGTGTAATATACACAGGGCCTGAGAGAATCCTTCAGTGTCCTCAAGTCTGTAGAGAGATTCCAATTCTCCCCAGTCTTCTATAGACATTTTTTCCACCATCCAAAATCAGCCTGTTACATTGAGGTGTAACATACACAGGGCCTGAGAGAATCCTTCAGTATCTAGAAGTGTGTAAGGAGATTCAAATTCTCCCCAGTCCTCTATACACATTTTTTACACCATCCAAAATCAGCCTGTTACTGTAATGTCCGTCTGCAAGTCTGGGCTGCAGAAAGACAGCACCCTGAGTAACCCCGATACCCTTTACCCCTATACAGGGATCTGGATTTACAGCAGAGCCCAGGAGGCGCTGTCAAAATAGGGGTAGTGCGCCAGAGCAGAATGGTCGCCAATAGAAAAGCAGGAAGGAGCCAAAAACGTGGTCAGAACCAGGCAAGCAGTGGAGGTACAGAAACGGCAGGCAGAGGCAGAGTCGAGAGTCCAGGCCAAGGTCACAAAACAGGAGGGCGGTAGAGGTGCAAAAACGGCAGGCGGTAGCAGAGTCGAATATCCAGTCCAAGGTCACAAACCGGGAGAATAGCAGAAGTACAGAATCAGCAGGCAGAAGAGAGGTCAGGGATCCAAGCCAAGGTCAGTGTCAGTAGTCAGGAGAAAGGTATCGGTACAAAAACGGTAGGCAGTAGAATAGTCAGAAATCCAGGCTGAGGTCAGAGTAAACTATAGTAAATCACAAAGTAGTACGCAGGGGAACCAAGAATATATCCGGCGGCTTGCAAGCCCAGTCCAAAGGTATTTGAGGGATCAGGTCATCCCTCACAGGCTCCCGGGCTGATGATGTCATCAGGACCGCCCCCAGGACCAGACCTGATGATGATGCACCAACCCCTTCATGACTGACAGAGGAGCGGAGTCTGTGTCCACTAGACGCCTGCGCAGAAGCCCTTTCACTGTTGCCGCCATCACTCGGGCGTGAGCCACGGCGCCTCCCAGTGGCCGCGGCAGGAACAGCAGGCCCCGAGTTCGACGGCGATGTGTCAGTCCGGCGCCTCCTGGTGGCTGAGGCTTGGACAGCAGGCCACGAGCCCGAGGGCGGCGTGACAGTTCGTCGCCTCCTAGTGGCTGAGGGCTGAACAGCAGGCCCCGAGTCTGATGGCGACATGACAGTTACATTGAGGTGTAACATACACAGAGCCTGAGAGAATCCTTCAGTATCCAGAAGTGTGTAAGGAGATTCAAATTCTCCCCAGTCCTCTATAGACATTTTTTACACCATCCAAAATCAGCCTGTTACATTGAGGTGTAACATACACAGGGCCTGAGAGAATCCTTCAGTATCCAGAAGTGTGTAAGGAGATTCAAAATCTCCCCAGTCCTCTATAGACATTTTTTACACCATCCAAAATCAGCCTGTTACATTGAGGTGTAACATACACAGGGCCTGAGAGAATCCTTCATTATCCAGAAGTGTGTAAGGAGATTCAAATTCTCCCCAGTCTTCTATACACATTTTTTACACCATCCAAAATCAGCCTGTTACATTGCAGTGTAATATACACAGGGCCTGAGAGAATCCTTCAGTGTCCTCAAGTCTGTAGAGAGATTCCAATTCTCCCCAGTCCTCTATAGACATTTTATCCACCATCCAAAATCAGCCTGTTACATTGCGGTGTAATATACACTGGGCCTGAGAGAATACTTCAGTATCCAGAAGTATGTAAGGAGATTCAAATTCTCCCCACTACTATATACACCTTGTACCTTGTTTTACAGCACCATATAGTTGGTGGAATTTTGGGTACATTTTCCCCAAAAATGAGGAAGTGTGGTGGAAGAGGCTGTGGAAGTGGAAGTGGGGTTGCCAGCTGGTAATGAAGGTGTTGGTGGTGGTGGATCTGCTGGTAGTGGCAAAAGCAAAATAGCACCTAATGCAGGAGGTGTTGAGCCTGCGTCATCGTCTGGCTCCACAAGGCCTCGAAGGCTCCCTTTTCTGGGAGTAGGTAAACCACTTTTAAAGCCGCAGCTTCAGGAACAAGTTTTGGCTTACATTGCTGACTCAGCCTCCAGCTCTATCGCTTCCTCTTCTGAAGTTTTAAAAAATAAAAGCACTGAGTCGTCATTGGAGGCTCATGGTCATGAACCAAACCTTTCCTTGTGTCCTTCGCCCGTACCAAAACTGAAGGATGCGGCAGGCCACACTACAGATCACTCCATGGAGCTGATTTCACATACCATGCCTGGGTTATCAAGTCAAATCGTGAATTACCCAGGCCAAGATGAATCTGACATGGAGTGCACTGATGCACAGCCACTGCTAGATGATTCTGCTGGTACATTCACTCCGAGCACTACATTGTCCTCGCAGTGTACTGAGCCAGAATCTGACCCAGATGAAACTCAGGTGCCCCTTCCCGCATACTATACCACCATACACGGTGACACAGAGGAAGGTGCACATGACATTGAAGAGGAGGTGATGGATGATGCAGTTGTTGACCCAGATTGTCATCCATTGGGGGAAGAGGGTGCCGCTGCCAATAGCTCAGAAGAGGAGGAAGAGCATCCGCAGCAGGCATCGACATCGCAACAGCTATTATCTGGCAGGCCCAGAGCAGTCCAAAAACGGGTTACAAAAACCAAAAGAGTTGCAGGACAGCTTGGCCAGACAGTCAAAATAGCACAGCGTGCAAGGCCTCAAAATGTCTTCCATAGTAGGAAGAGTGCAGTGTGGCACTTTTTTGAACAAAATCCTAATGATCAGGCAAAGGTTATCTGTAAGAAGTGCGCAAAGACCTTTAGCCGAGGGAAAAATCTGAGAAATTTGAATACCAGTGGCATGCTTAGACATTTAACCACCATGCACTTGCAAGCGTGGACGGACTACCAAACCTCACATACCACATGTGCAACTGCTCCCAAAGAAGGTAGTCAGCAACGCTACATTGTTTTCCCCACTGTAGGCCCACCGGTTAGCACACCACCAGCAGCAAATGTTGAGGTGTCCTCGCAAGGCCAAAGCAGTCAGAGAATCACAATGTTATATCAGCGAAAGACTGAATCTAGGCCATCAGCAAGAACACCAACTCCATCACCATCATCAACCCTCTCTCAGTCCGCCATGTCCACCGCTAGTTCCACCATATGCAGCTCTCAAGTCCAGCTCACCCTACCAGAGACTATGAGTAGGACAAGAAAGTACTCATCCTCTCATCCGCGTACACTGGGTTTGAATGCCCACATTGCCAAACTAATCTCATTAGAGATGATGCCCTATCATTTGGTTGAAAGCGCAGCTTTCCGCGAACTCATGGCCTACGCAGTACCATGCTATGACCTACCCAGTCGCCACTTCTTTTCTCGCAAAGCCATCCTAGCCCTCCACCTTCATGTGAAAGACCAGATTGTCCATGCACTCAAGCAATCAGTAAGTGTAAAGGTGCACCTCACAATTGATGCATGGTCCAGTAGGCATGGCCAGGGCCGTTACGTGTCCATCACTGCGCACTGGGTTAATGTGGTGGATGCAGGGTCCACAGGGGACAACGGTGGTGGGACAGTGCTGCCTAGCCCACGGTATAGGAAATAGTAGGCTGTAGGCGTTTGACCCTCCTCCTCCTCCAGAAGCGAAAGCTCGTCCACAGAGCGCAGTCGCACGAGCACTCCATCCGCAGCTGCCAGTGTTGCATACGAGGTGTCCCCCTATCGATCAGCTAGTGGAAAGCATCAGCAGGCTGTATTGAAGATGATGTGTTTGGGTGACAGACACACCACAGAGGTACTGGCCGACTACTTTCAGGGACAAACTGAGTCATGGCTGGGCAGTCTACATCTTGAGGCAAGCAAGGTAGTTAGTGATAACGGCCGGAATTTTGTGGCAGCCATAGCCCTTTCAAAACTCAGACACATACCTTGCTTGGCTCACACCTTGAACCTGGTGGTGCAGTGCTACCTCAATAATTATCCAGAGTTAGCAGGCCTGCTCCATAAGGTTCGAAGACTGTGCTCGCACACTCCAGTCATATGCAGAAGCTGCAGCGATTGCTCCACCTTCCCAAGCACCGCCTAATTATCGACGTTGCAACAAGGTGGAACTCCACCCTGCACATGGTTGAGCAGCTGTGCGAACAGAGGCAGGCCATAATGCATTTGTGGGAGGATACACGGGCAGGCACTTTGAGGGCAGACATGGAGTTGACAGGTGTGCAGTGGTCAAAGCTGAAAGACCTCTGTAAAGTCCTTCAGTGTTTTGAGGAATGCACACGGCTGGTAAGCGCAGATGATGACATCATAAGCATGAGCATCCCACTTATGCATCTGCTCATGCAAACTTTGACGCACATTAAGGAGCAGGCGTCTGCAGCCGAGGTTGATGAGGAGGAAGAGGAGGAGGGAAGCCTTGATGACAGCCATTGTCTGATCCGGGACCTCTCCTGGACGAGGTGGAGGAAGAAGAGGAGGAGGAGGATGATGATGGGGATGATTATTTAGGGGAGGAGGATGCTTCTCGTGGGGCAAGAGAAAATGTTGGCGTGGCAAGGTCTGGAACAGGGTTTGTGCGTGACTGGAAGGATGTGGATTTGCCAGAAAGTGCTCCACCACCCAGCATTCACAGTGCATCATTGACACCGGGAACATTGGCCCACATGTCAGATTATGCCTTGCAGATCCTAAAAAGGGACCCCCGCATTGCCAAAATGATGAACGATGACGACTACTGGTTGGCCAGCATGCTGGATCCACGCTATTAAGGCAAATTCCAAAACATCATTCCACATGAGAACCTTGACCTAATATTGGCTAACAAACAAGCAACTCTGGTAAACCAGTAGGTTGAGGCATTCCCAGCACACAGCAGTGTTGATGGTTCTCACACGAGCCGTAGGGGCCGGGGCAGCTTGGAAGAGGTGTTCGTGGTTCACACATTAGAAGTGGCGTTGGAGACAGGGGTTTCATGACCATGTTGTGGAATGATTTTTCAAGTCCCGCTCACACGACTGGTAATACTGCATCGATTGAATGTGACAGGAGACAGCAATTGTCAACTATGGTTACAAACTACTTCTCGTCCCATATCGATATTCTCCCTCACAGGTCATTCCCATTTGACTATTGGGCTGCTAAACTGGACACCTGGCCTGATTTGGCACAATATGCCTTACAGGAGCTCGCTTGCCCAGCTGCAAGTGTGCTATCGGAAAGAGTCTCCAGTGCAGCTGGATCAATCCTGACAGAAAAAAGGACCCGTCTGTCGACCCAAAATGTGGATGATCTAACCTTCATTAAAATGAACCATGCATGGGTTTCCAAGGATTTTTTCCCACCTCACCCTGATGACACATAGGTTGTCAGAAAAATGGCTTGCTTTGGTCCTCCTCTTCCTCGGACTTGACCAATTTCGCCTTTAGCAGCAGCTGAATGTCCCACATCAACATATGCCATTTTGTAAACCTCCCTAACTGGGCTGCCTCCCCCCCATGGCCGGGGTCACCACCTAGCGCACGCAACCGTGCGAGTGCCGTTGCCCTGGACAGGTGGGTAGGCCGACTCTTGGGTGCGGACACTGGCACAGGGTCCCTCATAGTGCAATCAAGTGTCTCTGACGGTGGGGGTGCACACCCGTCGTCAGACACACCGCCGTACTATGAGGGGCCCAGTGCCAGTACCGACGCCCACGAGTGTGCCCCCCTTGCTTGGGCAGGACCACAGCATTTGCAATGCTTACCTCTCCCTGCTCCTCCGCTGTGTAGTCTGGGCTGTCAAATCCTTCACTGGGACTGCCACTACAAATTTGTTGAACTGATAGATGATGGTTAAGACGTAGCTATGCCCTGTCCCGCTGGCCGGGCTCTAGCTTCACATGATCAATGGTTTCCATTTCATATGGACGTCGACTCACAATGACATGCAGTGGTAGTTTATCATCAGCTTTCACCGTTTTCCTACTCACAGACGTGTGCAGACATGTGACATTCCGGCGCACATTTTTAAATGTGCCCTCTCATGCCAATCCCATAGAATCACCTACGGCCTGTGGCTTCTGTCTTTTGCACTCCAAAGTTACGTGACAGATCATGATAGGCAGTGAGCACCATGTTTACACCTATCCCTGTGATAAAAATTTGATGGAGATGAGTAACGGTGATGGGATCAACGGTACTGCGATACAGCAACATTTTCTTCACAAAGAAATGTTTTCGCTGTCTCCACACACAAATTAATTGAGGGTGAGCATCGCCTCTGAGAATTGTGATGGACGTTTTTCCCGTGATTAGTAATTCCTAGATCTCTGCAAACACTAGACTTTATGTCAGTAATTGTATGCTTCTCATTTCCTATTGCGGAGAGGCTGGACTGTCTTACTGAGACAGAAATATATATGAAGATTTAAAAATACCACCAAAAGTGTATACTGGTGTACGCTTCAAATACATTTCCTTTTTTCTACTTTTTAGATTGTCGTCTAATCCATACTGAGAACACGGAGATTTTAAATGTTTAAACTATGCTATATATACCTGCTATCCAGTGATAAAGTACCCTTTCTCAACTTTGTACAATCTGGTCAAATCCATACTGGGCCTGAGACCGTCCGAGCCTGCCTCCTGATATATAGACATAGGTTTTTAATGTGTAAACCATGCTACATATATACGTATTATCCGGTGAAACTGTACCCTTTATCAACTTTCTACAATGTTGTCGAATCCATACTGGGCCTGAGAACGGCTGCCGAGCTGTTAAGCTAGCTACAGCACCTGTGGTTTGGACACGTAATTTTTTCATTTCTTCAGGAATGCCGGTTAGGCCTAATTCCGGAATTGCGGTTGACCTGCACTTACTGGGAAATCATCGTTCGCGGGGAATATTTGGAATCCCAGATCCCCATCACTAACGGTGTTCAGCGGGTTATCTGCACCTGTAAGCGACAAAAGCTGGTCCTTTCAGTGTAGCGCGCATGCAGCCCCGGACATATAAGGGCATGATGGACCTGTTATTGCTCGATCTCGCATGCCAGAGCCTCGCGTATCCCTCTAGTAAGCTTGACGCGTACCACGGGGGGCATGCCGGAGTCTCGGTCGTTAACGGAATAAAGCTGAGAAATCGCTAGCCCAACTACAAACGGACATACCACACCACACACAGAATCGACAAAGCTTTCAATGTGTGCATCTTTTCTTTAGGTGGCATGGTTGTGGTTTCCCGGGTGGAGTCCAATAAAGCCACAGGCTCCACTCCTGGTGGTGCCCTTTTGGACATTCCTTTAAGGTTCAGCTTTGCAATCATACTGCCCCCGGAAACCAAACACTTTGCCTTCATGGACGCTGTTTGGAGGTTCGTGGGAATAATGCCGCCCGATCGGCAGTTGGCATAATTTATTGGTGGGAAGTCCGACGGTATATGATCATGTTCGATTTCAGAAATTTTTTTTTTTTGGTTTGTATTTTACATTTTTATTCCAGCCTTTCTTGACTTCATAAGGGCATGACAAGCCTATATCAGTGTCTCCTCCACCTCCTCCTTTTACTCCTCCACCTCTTTTTTAAATGTAGTTGCCCTTTTCCATATGTTATTTTTGTCTTCTGAGCATTTTGTCTGCTTTGGGACACCTTTTAAGGTGTTTTGCAATTGTTTTCTATGTGTTTGTATGTATTTGTGTTTGCCTGCCATCGTTTTCAATGGGGTTCGACGGTGTTCGACGAACATCCGACGAACTTGCCTCCTGTGCGGCGAACCAGAACACTAGCGGGGTGGCTCAACACTACTCCTGATATATAGACGTACATTGTTAATGTTTAAACTATGCTATATATACCTGGTATCTGGTGATACAGTACCCTTTCTGCCAGGAAGTCCTCCTCCACCCACCACTCTAAGTGTATCATTGACACCTGGAACATTGTCCCACATGTGTTATTATTTCTTGCGGATCTTCTTGTTATATTGTGGTGTGATCCATCCTGAGCGTGTGAGTGTCTATGGGTTACTCCTGCAATTTAGATGTACATTTAAAAATTACCACAACACTGTATACAGCTCTACGCTTGTGATACATTACCCATTTACTGCTTGTTATATTCTGGTCTAATCCAAACTGACCAAGTGAGAGTTATTTTCTGACTGTGGAAATAAATACTGAGATTGACAACAATGACACCTACACTGTGTACAGCTGTACTCTTGAGATCCATTACCGTTTTATGGCTTTTTAGATTGTGTTGTAATCCAATACTGAGCCTGTCTGTATGTGCCTCCTCAAATATCTATGGAGATTTAGTATGTTTAAACTATACTATATATACCTGCTGTCTGATGATACTGTACACTTTGTCTAATTTTTATATTCTTGTCTATTCCATACTGAGCCTGTGAGCGTCTCTGTGTGACTGATGGAATATATAAGGAGATTGACAATTATCCTTTGACTGAATAGATCTGTACGCTTCTGATACAGTGCCATATATCTGATGTTATTTTGGGTCTATTTTCTGCAAAATTTTGAAGTTTGGTGGAAGAGGCCGCGGACGTGGGCGTGGGGGGCAAGCTGGTGCTGATGGTGGTGGTGCATCTGCTGGTAGTGGCAAAAGCACAATAGCAGCTAAGGCAGGAGGTGTTGAGCCTGCGTCATGGTCTGGCTCCGGAACGCCTGGAGGACTACCTTTTCTGGGAGTAGGTTAACCGCTTTTAAAGGCGGAGCATTAGGAACTGGTTTTGGCTTACATTGCCGAAACAGACTCCAGCAAATATGCCCTCCTCTTCTGAAGTTTCAAAAAATGCAAGCACTGAGTCGTCAAGTGCTGGCTCCTGGTCAGGAAGAACCCCTTTCCTTGTGACTTTCACCCCCACCAAAAGTGAATGATGCAGCAGGCCACACTTCACTTTAGTCCATGTAGCTCTTTCTATCATACCATGCCTGGGTTATCAAGTCAAATCGTGAATTCCCAAGTCCAAGATGAATCTGACATGGAGTGTGGGTGGTCAGCCAGGGCAGTGGGGTTAATCGGTATCGGGCCGGTGTCTCACAGGGATGTGTCACGGTGGTGGTGACCCATTCCGTGGCCCTGGGCGTCCATGCAAAGGGGTGAATTACGTTAATAGGTGAATGATACGTGACGCCACCTGTGGTTTCTGATTAGATTGACCAGCGCTGCAGTGTCGCTTCTCTGGGACAGATGTTGTGGTGCAGCTAAGATGTAGAAGCCCTGCACAGGTAGGGCCGTAGTCGCAGGGCAGATGAAAGAGTTGGTAGATGGTGTGCAGTGCAGGATGTAGCAGAGCCGTGCGCCAGGCGCAGGAGAAAGATGACAGACACAGTCGTGCAGTTCCTTTACCTGTACTTCGTAAGTGCCGTCCAGGACCCAGAGTACAGATGGTGAAGGAGTTGGTCAGCCTGGAAGCCAATTTTGAATTCTCTCTCTGCAGATAGGTAGTGTGGCCTCCGTTCTAGCGCTTATCTGAGGTACTCGCAGTGCTGAGTTCAATGAAGTTCCCCCTGTTGACTCTCTTTTGGAACTTTCTCGTATGGCAGGCAGCCGTAGCCTTTTCCTTCTGACTCCCACACGTCGATGCTGGGGCCTCCGAGGCTTAGTTGGGTACAGAGCATTTACAGCTGCTACTTCCTCCGGGTTCTGCTGCAGGAACGTCAGTGTCCCTACAAACTCGGAGACCGGAATCCGGACCATGCGCTCCAGCTAGAAGTGAGCCTTAACTCTGCTCATCCTCCAGCTCCCCTTCTCACGTCCACACACTTCCCCTTCCCTGCACAGAGTGCCCTAACTTACCTCCTCCCGACCACAGAGAGCAGCTCCTCAGCAGTCAGGTTCAGAGGTCTCCCTGCTGGCCTGGAGTGGGAAATGTGTTGTGTGTTGGTTTAACTGCTAGAGAGAGCCTTCGTTGCTCCCAAGCTTGACAGCACACTCCCAAGGAGGAAGGTAATGCCACTGTGGCGAGCGTACTCCTGCGGACGCCACAAGTGCACTGATGCCCAGCCACTGCTAGATTATTCTTCTGGTACATTGACCCAGACCACTACATTCCCCTCACACTCTACACAGCCAGAATCTGACCCTGAGGAAACTCAGGTTCCCCTTCCCGCATACTATACCACCTTACACGGTGACAAAGAGGAAGGTGCAGATGAAAGTGCAGGTTACTTGAGCAGGTGGGGGGGCATACTCATGGGTGACGGCACTTGCATAGGGCCCCTCATAGTACGCAAAAGTGTCTCTGCCAGTGGGAGGGCCCACCCGCCATCAGACACCCGCCATCAGACACACCGCCACACACCGCCGTACTATGAGGGGCCCTGTGCCAGTGCCGTCGCCAACGAGTGGGCCCCCCTGCTTGCTCAGGATCACAGCACTTGCAAAGTTGAAATACTTACCTCTCCCTGCTCCACCGCCATGACGTCTTCCACGTGTCCTGACAGTGATATTCTGATCAGAGAGCGCAATGACATCACGTCTGTACGCCCTCTGCCTAAACAGCAAAGTGCAGTGAGATGGAAGATGGGGACGACGAGGAGTCCAGGCTAGTACAGGGATTCCCTAGCGAGGAGACTTATTTAATTGTTTTCAATGTTGGGACACCAATTTTTGGTGGGCACTATACTCTGGAGAATGATATATGAGGCCCACCATACAATGGAGCATTCCAAAGGTGGACATCAGACACTGGAGCAGCATTTACAGGGCCCATTATACACTAGAGCATTAGAAATGGGGCCCATTATATATAGAGCATTATATGGGCCCATAAGACAGTGGAGCTTCATCCATGGGGACCAACATATACTGTATCATTATGTGCAGCTCATCATATACTGTTTCAAACATTATTTGGGACCAATGATTCTGTATGGAGAAATATATGGGCCTCATTACTCTGTATAACGCACTATGCGGTGCCCATAATACTGTATGGAGTAATATACTGTCCGTTTTTGGAGCTATTGGAGAATTTAAAATCAATATCAGTCATGAGATGTAAAAAGTGAAGTATTTTTCATTGTACTATACCGCTATTTCTCTGCCATATCGGAGCATCATGATTTGTGTTATGTGTTAAAGGTGCGCTCTTTGGCCCAGGGCACATGAAAACCTGGAGCCAGCCCTACCCCCCACAACTTTAGCCAAATAACCCCCATTTTTCAGTGCGTAACTATTATTTTGAAGTAAGTTAAGGTTGACAAGCTTCAGTAATAAAAATTGATGTTTTTGGCATTCAAATGGCCACTGTAGGTGTGTTTACTGTCCTCCACTGCCTGCCGACTTTGCTTCCCCATTGACTTGCATTGTTTTTCG
Organism: Dendrobates tinctorius; assembly: GCF_039654945.1. Taxonomy (NCBI): domain Eukaryota; kingdom Metazoa; phylum Chordata; class Amphibia; order Anura; family Dendrobatidae; genus Dendrobates; species Dendrobates tinctorius. Next base: position 16,325,543 of record NW_027361722.1, on the reverse strand, counting down.
TGTTTCGGTCGGCCTTCGACTTTTCACGATAATCGTCCGATTTCGTTCAACCTGACTTTTGCGAAAGTTGGGTTTCACGCAACCCGACTCGACCCGAAAAAAGGCAAAGTCGCTCATCTCTACTGTGAGTACTTCACTAAAGGTGCTAAGAGGGAGACATTCAGAAAAGGCACATATGTTGGCGGAGTGTTGGAAAGGAGTACTTCATCTTGCCTGGAAGTTGGCTGAGCTCCTGACCCGGAGGACACAGCACGGATGCGGGCTCTGGTGCCACAACTGACTGTGAGTAAAGCTTTGGAACTACATGTCCTGGTGTCCTCCACTTATTCCTGCGTCAACCTGCCAGCACTGCTACATCCCCTGCGCCTGACACTACATCATCTAAGTGTCACTTCACCTACTCTGCCCTGAGACTACAGCCCTGCCTGTGGAGGGCTATAACATCATTGCTGCACCACACCATCTGTCCCAGAGGATCTGTCTGCAGCGTCGGCTCAACATCTTCATTGCCGAACACCACAGGTGGCGACTCATTCATTCATAAACTCTAATCATCATAAGCACACTGAACATTTCCCCCCTTTTACATTGGGCGCCCAGGGTCCCAGCTGCTGTGACATCTCCCATTGAAGCTCTTCGGGCCCGGTACCTAGTACCCCACAGTCCTGGGAGGGCGACCCACTTGCAATACCATGTCTAGACACAAATGCACAACAGGATGCAGCAGGTCCACCATGATGAAGACGGGGGCTGCACAGGTGCAAAATACTAATAAAACAGCCACTTACTAGCCCACCAAACATCAGTGGGGCCACTGCCTAGTATTCAATATGCACACAGGTTGCATAGGATGCCATTCACGCCATTACGGGAGATGCATCTGTGTCCATACCATTATATCAGGTGGACTACCAATGCCATATGTACACCCACAGGTAGAGGGGAAGATGCACCAACCTGCTTGGTCATTTTAGTTGGAGGACACCAAAAGTGGGGTTCTCAAAGCTAAGTTCTAATCTTTGTCAGTAAAATGCCCACTTGGGGAGCTGAACCAATTAACTGAGTTGACGATGACCATAAGGCTGAGTTCACACGTGGTGTTTTTTTCGCGTTTCCGCGGCGGTTTTAACCGCACGATTTTGCCGTGAAAACGCGAAAAATAAGCATCCCATGCATTCCTATGGGATTCCGCAATGCTGTGCTAATGCTGCGGTTTTTACCGCGGCGGAATCGCTTCGCGGTAAAAAACGCAGCATGCTCATTAATTTGCGGAATCGCGGCGATCCCGCACCCATAGGAATGCATTGTTCCGCTTACTTCCCGAATGTGGCTGTGCACACCATGTGGAAAGTAAGCAGAACAATTGCGGATGGTACCCACGGTCCGGAGGAGAGGAGACTGTCCTCCGGGCTTTGGGTACCATATCCCTGTAAAAAATAGAATTTAAAATAAAAAATATTGTTATTCTCACCTTCCGGCGTCCCGCGCAGCATTCCCGCCTCTCTCCACGCTCCCGTTCCCAGTAAGCCTTTGCGAAAATGCCCGCGATGGCATGAGAACGGACGTCATCGCGGGCATTTTCGCAAAGGATTACTGGGAACGGATGCGCGGGACGTCGTAAGGTAAGAATAACACCATTTTTTATTTTTTTTTACATTCTATCTTTTACTACTGAGGCCGCATAGGCGGCCTCAGTAGTAAAAAGTTGGTCACACTTGTCAAACACTATGTTTGACGAGTGTGACCATCCTGTCAATCAGTTCTCCAAGCGATGCTACAGATCGCTTGGAAAACGCTAGCATTTTGCAAGCTAAATATGCTTGCAAAATGCTAGTTTTTCCGCGGGAAAATCGTGGGAATTTAAAATGCGATTTTCCCGCGGAATGGAATTCCGGAATTCTCACGGTAATTTCCGCGAGAGTTCCGGTACGTGTGCACATAGCCTAATAGGACAAAGACACCTTGACGTACACTAGAATGGACTTCCTGTAGTATGAGAAACAATCATCGTAGGCATGAAGTCTGTTTTATCGAAGTGTATGGCTAGGTGAATAATTTTGACTCTAGGAGCATGGATCTTATCTAAAAGTTTAGTGACAACCTAAGAAGAACTCATCAGGATCACCTCCACATCCGGGGGTTATCGTCTGTTGACAAAGGTCTGGATTCTACCCCAACTCTACTTCATCTGGCCCTGGATCCATCATGAAAAAATTTTGGTCATCATTAGAGTTGAGCGATACCAGCCGATACTTGAAAATATCGGATCGGAATGGATCGGCCGATCTTAAAAAAAAGTATCGGTATCGCCGATTCCGATACCGGGAACCAATGCAAGTCAATGGGGCCAAAATATCGGAATTAAAAAAAAACCTTTCTTTCCTTGTAGGTTAATTCTACATGAAGAAAAACAACTAAGAATAATGTAGAATGTATTGTGGGAGGTGGAGGAGACATTAAAGCCATAGAGGTTTAGCCCAATCAAATGGAATAGCAGGAATTAAACTTTTTTTTTTAAAGATGTTAGGAGTTACAAAGATATTGACTATGTTAGCCTCATTTATATTTTGCCAGACATGTATGTCTTCTTCTTCTACTTCCTTTTTTTACATTCTTCTTCTTCTTCTTCTACTTCCTTTTTTTACATTCTTCTTCTTCTTCTTCTACTTCCTTTTTTTACATTCTTCTTCTTATTCCTTTTTTTACATTCTTCTTCTTCTTCTACTTCCTTTTTTTACATTCTTCTTCTTCTTCTTCTTCTTCTTCTTCTTCTTCTTCTTCTTCTTCTTCTTCTTCTTCTTCTTCCTTTTCTTACATTCTTCATATTCTTCTTATTCAACAATTATTATTCTACATATTCAGCTTCTTCATCTTCTTCCTATTCTTCTTCATCATATTCTTGTTTGTGTCAGGCATTCCTGTAGTTGTTATCTAGAAAAGTTAGAAGTTTACACCTTCCGTTCTGCCTGTCACAAAAGATTTACAACAGGATTTGTCCGCGTTCAGTTTGGCCTGCAGAAGCAGGCCTTTTCCAGGGGCACCACGAGGAGGAACGGACTCACCCCCATACACTGCTTAGTCTTCTTCTGCTTATAAATAAGATAATATCATTTGCTCAGAGTATTAGTCTTATGCTTAATGTTCTTCTGCTTTGTTTTTTTTATGCTTCTTTGTCTTCTCTCTCTTGTTGTTCTGCATCTTGGTGGTTGTCTTCCTGTTCTTTGTCCTCTTGAACCAGCTGACGGTACTGGCACCCGGAGGGGCAGCAGAAGGAACAAGAGCCAATGGCACTACCGAGGACCAGCTGACGGTGCTGGAACCCGGTTACTAAGCAGGAGGTACCTGTGCTACAAAGCACTACCAAGGACCAGCAGACGTTGCCGGAACTCGGATACCGAGATGGAGGCACCTAGGCCAAACGCTCTGACGAGAACCAGCTGACGGTGCTGGAACCCGGAGGGGTAGCATAAGCTGCAAGAGCAAATGGAAATAGCGAGGACCAGCTGACAGTGCTGGCACCCGGAGGGGCAGCAGAAGGAATAAGAGCCAATGGCACAACCGAGGACCAGCTGACGGTGCTGGAACCCGGTTACTAAGCAGGAGGTACCTGTGCTACAAAGCACTACCAAGGACCAGCAGACGTTGCCGGAACTCGGATACCGAGATGGAGGCACCTAGGCCAAAGGCTCTGACGAGAACCAGCTGACGGTGCTGGAACCCGGAGGGGTAGCATAAGCTGCAAGAGCAAATGGAAATAGCGAGGACCAGCTGACAGTGCTGGCACCCGGAGGGGCAGCAGAAGGAATAAGAGCCAATGGCACAACCGAGGACCAGCTGACGGTGCTGGAACCCGGTTACTAAGCAGGAGGTACCTGTGCTACAAAGCACTACCAAGGACCAGCAGACGTTGCTGGAACTCGGATACCGAGATGGAGGCACCTAGGCCAAAGGCTCTGATGAGAACCAGCTGACGGTGCTGGAACCCGGAGGGGTATCAGAAGTTACCCCTGAAAAGCAAAGTTGGCATGCCGCAAGCTGGCCGCAGTTACCGAATCACACAGTCCTACAGGGGGTGCTTGTCCTACTGGCACTATGGAACAAACCTTTCTTACCAGAACCCGCAGTCCACATAGGAAGCACCTAAACTGCTGGCACCCTAGCCTCGGCTAACCCAACCGCAACACGACATGGCAACTTGGGGTGGCAAACTGACATTGACACTTCCCGGAAACAGCAGGCAGGGCTGGAACCAAGCTGGGCAGGAGGGAGTACCCGTGCCAAAGTCAGTTATGAGCAGCAACTGGCGATGTTGGAGCCCAGGACAAGCACTTAGCAGGCTGAGGCCTGATGTGCTGTCAATTGGGAGGCAGCAGGACAGATTGCCATCAAAACAGCAGGGGAACAGCTGACGTTACTGAACCCCACAAACACAGGAGCTAGTGTTTTACTCTGTGAAGACGGCACTTCCGAGCAACAACTGGCTGTGTTGAAGCCCAGGGACAAGCACGGAGCAGGCTTAGGCTGCATTGAAGAAATTTTAAGATCGGTTGTAGACTACTAATTTGAACCAAGCTCCACTTAGGCCTGTGGATTCACTGATTTTCGTATTTCCCCTGTCCTCCAACCCCGCCAGTTACAGCTCCGAAGTGGCGTCTGCACAATCCACACTTGTTCCTGTGTTACAGGTGTTCAGTCCGGTCAGTTAATCCCCTGATGTGTGTCCGGCAATGTCGCCTGCTCTGTCCACATTCCGATAATGGGAATGTGGACAGAGCAGGCGACATTGTCGGACACACATCAGGGGATTAACTGATCGGACTGAACACCTGTAACACAGGAACAAGTGTGGATTGTGCAGACGCCACTTCGGAGCTGTAACTGGCAGGGTTGGAGGACAGGGGAAATACGAGAGACAGTGGAGCCACAGGCCTAATTGGAGCACGGTTAAAAATCAGTAGTGGTACGACTGTGTAGGCAGCAGGAGACTTTGCCATCCACACAGCAGGGGATCAGCTGACATTACTGAACCCCACTGAGACACGGGAGCAAGTATCTCTTTCCGTGTGGACGGCACTTCCGAACTACAACTGGCTGTGTTGAAGCCCAGGAAATAGGAGGGTGTAGGCAGAGGCCTACTGTATTTTGAATGAGTTTACAGCAGGAGAGACTGCCATCCACAAAGCAGGGGATCAGCTGACGTTACTGAACCCCACTGAGACACGGGAGCAAGTATCTCTTTCCGTGTGGACGGCACTTCCGAACTACAACTGGCTGTGTTGAAGCCCAGGAAATAGGAGGGTGTAGGCAGAGGCCTACTGTATTTTGAATGAGTTTACAGCAGGAGAGACTGCCATCCACACAGCAGGGGATCAGCTGACGTTACTGAACCCCACTGAGACACGGGAGCAAGTATCTCTTTCCGTGTGGACGGCACTTCCGAACTACAACTGGCTGTGTTGAAGCCCAGGAAATAGGAGGGTGTAGGCAGAGGCCTACTGAATTTTGAATGAGGTGACAGCAGGAGAGACTGCCATCCACACAGCAGGGGATCAGCTGACGTTACTGAACCCCACTGAGACACGGGAGCAAGTGTCTCTTTCCGTGTGGACGGCACTTCCGAACTACAACTGGCTGTGTTGAAGCCCAGGAAATAGGAGGGTGTAGGCAGAGGCCTACTGTATTTTGAATGAGTTTACAGCAGGAGAGACTGCCATCCACACAGCAGGGGATCAGCTGACGTTACTGAACCCCACTGAGACACGGGAGCAAGTATCTCTTTCCGTGTGGACGGCACTTCCGAACTACAACTGGCTGTGTTGAAGCCCAGGAAATAGGAGGGTGTAGGCAGAGGCCTACTGAATTTTGAATGAGGTGACAGCAGGAGAGACTGCCATCCACACAGCAGGGGATCAGCTGACGTTACTGAACCCCACTGAGACACGGGAGCAAGTATCTCTTTCCGTGTGGACGGCACTTCCGAACTACAACTGGCTGTGTTGAAGCCCAGGAAATAGGAGGGTGTAGGCAGAGGCCTACTGTATTTTGAATGAGTTTACAGCAGGAGAGACTGCCATCCACACAGCAGGGGATCAGCTGACGTTACTGAACCCCACTGAGACACGGGAGCAAGTGTCTCTTTCCGTGTGGACGGCACTTCCGAACTACAACTGGCTGTGTTGAAGCCCAGGAAATAGGAGGGTGTAGGCAGAGGCCTACTGTATTTTGAATGAGTTTACAGCAGGAGAGACTGCCATCCACACAGCAGGGGATCAGCTGACGTTACTGAACCCCACTGAGACACGGGAGCAAGTATCTCTTTCCGTGTGGACGGCACTTCCGAACTACAACTGGCTGTGTTGAAGCCCAGGAAATAGGAGGGTGTAGGCAGAGGCCTACTGTATTTTGAATGAGTTTACAGCAGGAGAGACTGCCATCCACACAGCAGGGGATCAGCTGACGTTACTGAACCCCACTGAGACACGGGAGCAAGTGTCTCTTTCCGTGTGGACGGCACTTCCGAACTACAACTGGCTGTGTTGAAGCCCAGGAAATAGGAGGGTGTAGGCAGAGGCCTACTGTATTTTGAATGAGTTTACAGCAGGAGAGACTGCCATCCACACAGCAGGGGATCAGCTGACGTTACTGAACCCCACTGAGACACGGGAGCAAGTATCTCTTTCCGTGTGGACGGCACTTCCGAACTACAACTGGCTGTGTTGAAGCCCAGGAAATAGGAGGGTGTAGGCAGAGGCCTACTGAATTTTGAATGAGGTGACAGCAGGAGAGACTGCCATCCACACAGCAGGGGATCAGCTGACGTTACTGAACCCCACTGAGACACGGGAGCAAGTATCTCTTTCCGTGTGGACGGCACTTCCGAACTACAACTGGCTGTGTTGAAGCCCAGGAAATAGGAGGGTGTAGGCAGAGGCCTACTGTATTTTGAATGAGTTTACAGCAGGAGAGACTGCCATCCACACAGCAGGGGATCAGCTGACGTTACTGAACCCCACTGAGACACGGGAGCAAGTGTCTCTTTCCGTGTGGACGGCACTTCCGAACTACAACTGGCTGTGTTGAAGCCCAGGAAATAGGAGGGTGTAGGCAGAGGCCTACTGTATTTTGAATGAGTTTACAGCAGGAGAGACTGCCATCCACACAGCAGGGGATCAGCTGACGTTACTGAACCCCACTGAGACACGGGAGCAAGTATCTCTTTCCGTGTGGACGGCACTTCCGAACTACAACTGGCTGTGTTGAAGCCCAGGAAATAGGAGGGTGTAGGCAGAGGCCTACTGAATTTTGAATGAGGTGACAGCAGGAGAGACTGCCATCCACACAGCAGGGGATCAGCTGACGTTACTGAACCCCACTGAGACACGGGAGCAAGTGTCTCTTTCCGTGTGGACGGCACTTCCGAACTACAACTGGCTGTGTTGAAGCCCAGGAAATAGGAGGGTGTAGGCAGAGGCCTACTGTATTTTGAATGAGTTTACAGCAGGAGAGACTGCCATCCACACAGCAGGGGATCAGCTGACGTTACTGAACCCCACTGAGACACGGGAGCAAGTATCTCTTTCCGTGTGGACGGCACTTCCGAACTACAACTGGCTGTGTTGAAGCCCAGGAAATAGGAGGGTGTAGGCAGAGGCCTACTGAATTTTGAATGAGGTGACAGCAGGAGAGACTGCCATCCACACAGCAGGGGATCAGCTGACGTTACTGAACCCCACTGAGACACGGGAGCAAGTATCTCTTTCCGTGTGGACGGCACTTCCGAACTACAACTGGCTGTGTTGAAGCCCAGGAAATAGGAGGGTGTAGGCAGAGGCCTACTGTATTTTGAATGAGTTTACAGCAGGAGAGACTGCCATCCACACAGCAGGGGATCAGCTGACGTTACTGAACCCCACTGAGACACGGGAGCAAGTGTCTCTTTCCGTGTGGACGGCACTTCCGAACTACAACTGGCTGTGTTGAAGCCCAGGAAATAGGAGGGTGTAGGCAGAGGCCTACTGTATTTTGAATGAGTTTACAGCAGGAGAGACTGCCATCCACACAGCAGGGGATCAGCTGACGTTACTGAACCCCACTGAGACACGGGAGCAAGTATCTCTTTCCGTGTGGACGGCACTTCCGAACTACAACTGGCTGTGTTGAAGCCCAGGAAATAGGAGGGTGTAGGCAGAGGCCTACTGAATTTTGAATGAGGTGACAGCAGGAGAGACTGCCATCCACACAGCAGGGGATCAGCTGACGTTACTGAACCCCACTGAGACACGGGAGCAAGTATCTCTTTCCGTGTGGACGGCACTTCCGAACTACAACTGGCTGTGTTGAAGCCCAGGAAATAGGAGGGTGTAGGCAGAGGCCTACTGAATTTTGAATGAGGTGACAGCAGGAGAGACTGCCATCCACACAGCAGGGGATCAGCTGACGTTACTGAACCCCACTGAGACACGGGAGCAAGTATCTCTTTCCGTGTGGACGGCACTTCCGAACTACAACTGGCTGTGTTGAAGCCCAGGAAATAGGAGGGTGTAGGCAGAGGCCTACTGTATTTTGAATGAGTTTACAGCAGGAGAGACTGCCATCCACACAGCAGGGGATCAGCTGACGTTACTGAACCCCACTGAGACACGGGAGCAAGTATCTCTTTCCGTGTGGACGGCACTTCCGAACTACAACTGGCTGTGTTGAAGCCCAGGAAATAGGAGGGTGTAGGCAGAGGCCTACTGTCTTTGTAATGCGGAGACAGCAGGAGAGACTGCCATCTCCACAGCAGGGGAACAGCTGGCAGTGCTGAACCCCACTAACACTTGAACGAATGTGTTTGGCTCTGTGGAGACGACACTTCTGAACACCAACTGACGCTGTTGGAGCCCAGGATTAGGCGAGGAGCAGGCTGGGGCCTACTGGATTTTGGCAGGTGAAGGCAGCAGGAGACTTGCCATCTCCACAGCAGGGGAACAGCTGGCAGTGCTGAACCCCACTAACACTTGAACGAATGTGTTTGGTTCTGTGGAGACGACACTTCTGAACACCAACTGACGCTGTTGGAGCCCAGGATTAGGCGAGGAGCAGGCTGGGGCCTACTGGATTTTGGCAGGTGAATGCAGCAGGAGACTTGCCATCTCCACAGCAGGGGAACAGCTGGCAGTGCTGAACCCCACTAACACTTGAACGAACGTGTTTGGCTCTGTGGAGACGACACTTCTGAACACCAACTGACGCTGTTGGAGCCCAGGATTAGGCGAGGAGCAGGCTGGGGCCTACTGGATTTTGGCAGGTGAAGGCAGCAGGAGACTTGCCATCTCCACAGCAGGGGAACAGCTGGCAGTGCTGAACCCCACTAACACTTGAACGAATGTGTTTGGCTCTGTGGAGACGACACTTCTGAACACCAACTGACGCTGTTGGAGCCCAGGATTAGGCGAGGAGCAGGCTGGGGCCTACTGGATTTTGGCAGGTGAAGGCAGCAGGAGACTTGCCATCTCCACAGCAGGGGAACAGCTGGCAGTGCTGAACCCCACTAACACTTGAACGAATGTGTTTGGCTCTGTGGAGACGACACTTCTGAACACCAACTGACGCTGTTGGAGCCCAGGATTAGGCGAGGAGCAGGCTGGGGCCTACTGGATTTTGGCAGGTGAAGGCAGCAGGAGACTTGCCATCTCCACAGCAGGGGAACAGCTGGCAGTGCTGAACCCCACTAACACTTGAACGAATGTGTTTGGCTCTGTGGAGACGACACTTCTGAACACCAACTGACGCTGTTGGAGCCCAGGATTAGGCGAGGAGCAGGCTGGGGCCTACTGGATTTTGGCAGGTGAAGGCAGCAGGAGACTTGCCATCTCCACAGCAGGGGAACAGCTGGCAGTGCTGAACCCCACTAACACTTGAACGAATGTGTTTGGTTCTGTGGAGACGACACTTCTGAACACCAACTGACGCTGTTGGAGCCCAGGATTAGGCGAGGAGCAGGCTGGGGCCTACTGGATTTTGGCAGGTGAATGCAGCAGGAGACTTGCCATCTCCACAGCAGGGGAACAGCTGGCAGTGCTGAACCCCACTAACACTTGAACGAACGTGTTTGGCTCTGTGGAGACGACACTTCTGAACACCAACTGACGCTGTTGGAGCCCAGGATTAGGCGAGGAGCAGGCTGGGGCCTACTGGATTTTGGCAGGTGAAGGCAGCAGGAGACTTGCCATCTCCACAGCAGGGGAACAGCTGGCAGTGCTGAACCCCACTAACACTTGAACGAATGTGTTTGGCTCTGTGGAGACGACACTTCTGAACACCAACTGACGCTGTTGGAGCCCAGGATTAGGCGAGGAGCAGGCTGGGGCCTACTGGATTTTGGCAGGTGAATGCAGCAGGAGACTTGCCATCTCCACAGCAGGGGAACAGCTGGCAGTGCTGAACCCCACTAACACTTGAACGAATGTGTTTGGCTCTGTGGAGACGACACTTCTGAACACCAACTGACGCTGTTGGAGCCCAGGATTAGGCGAGGAGCAGGCTGGGGCCTACTGGATTTGGGCAGGTGAAGGCAGCAGGAGACTTGCCATCTCCACAGCAGGGGAACAGCTGGCAGTGCTGAACCCCACTAACACTTGAACGAATGTGTTTGGCTCTGTGGAGACGACACTTCTGAACACCAACTGACGCTGTTGGTGCCCAGGATTACGCATGCCGCATGCAGAGGCCAATGGGCAGCGGTTTTTATGGAGGTTGTGGACTACTACTGATTCTAACCATGCTCCACTTAGGCCTCTGGCTCCACTGTCTCTACTATTTACCCTGGCCTCCAACCCCGCCAGCTACATCTCTGAAGTGGCGTCAGCACAATCTACACTTGTTCCTGTGTTACTGGTGCTCAGTCCCATCAGTTGATCCCCTGATGTTTGTCCGGCAAGTTCGCCAGCTCTGTCCTCATTCCCACTACTGGTTATGGGAATGTGGACAGAGCAGGAGACCTTGCCGGACACACATCAGGGGATAAACTGATGGGACTGAGCCACAGGAACACAGGAACAAGTGTAGATTGTGCTGACGCCACTTCAGAGATGTAGATGGCGGGGTTGGAGGTCAGGGGAAATAGTAGAGACAGTGGAGCCAGAGACCTAAGTTGGGCACGGTTAAAAATCAGTAGTGGTTTGAATGTTGATGGAGCTGGTGACTCTGCCGTCCACACAGCAGGGGATCAGCTGGCATTACTGAACCCCAGTAACACAGGAGCTAGTGTGTTTCTCTGTGCAGACGACACATCTGAGCGACAACTGGCTGTGTTGAAGCACAGGGATTATAGTTCAGGTGGTAGAAAAATGAACACACCAGCAGACCTGGATACAGTTGCCAACCACTAATTTAGTCTGTAAGAGGAATGGCAAAGTCTTTGGAGATCCAGGCCTTGTTCATTTTCAGAAAAGTCAGCCGGTCAACATTATCGGAAGATAGTCGCGTGCGACGGTCTGTTAGTACACCACCTGCGGCACTAAAGACACGTTCCGATAATACACTGGCAGCAGGGCAAGCCAGCACCTCCAATGCATACTGGCTAAGCTCTGGCCATGTATCCAGCTTAGAGACCCAAAACTTGAAGGGGGAAGAGCCATCTGGGAGTACAGCGACAGGGCAAGACATGTAGTCTGACACCATCTGACGGAAGCGTTGCCTCCTGCTGACTCGAGGCGTCGCTGATGGTGTAGACAATTGTGGTGGACACACAAAACTTTGCCACATTTGGGCCATAGTGGTCTTGCCTTGTGCTGCGGCACTGCCTCTGCTCCCTCTTTGTGCAGAGTTTCCTCCACTGCCTCGACGCACAGAGCTGCTTTGTAAAGCACTTGCAACAATGCTGTCGGGTGGAATGGAAAACATTATGGACTGCACCAGTGACTCTTCGTACTCCCGCATTTTACGCTCCCGGTTCAACGTTGGTATGAGCCTTTGTACGCTGTCCCGGTAGCGAGGATCTAGGAGGGTGTACACCCAATAATCAGCCGAGACGAGAATGTGGGCGATGCGGCGGTCGTTTCTCAGGCACTGCAGCATGAAATCAACCATGTGCTGCAGACTCCCAACTGCCAAAGAACCGCTGTCCCCTGTTTGAGGCGTGACCTCGACCTGCTCTGCATCACCCCACCCTCGCTGTACATACTGAGTAGAGGTTTGTGTACCTCCCTCCTCTGGAGAGATGTCTTCCTCCTCCATCGACTCCTCCTCATCCTCCTCACAAAGTGTCCCCTGCCTAGGCCTTTGTGAGGAAACACGTAGCGCAGACTGTCCAGAAGCAGATGGCATTTGGGACTCCTCATCCTCCACCTCTTCTGAAACCTCATCCCTTAGTGCTTGCAGTGTTTGTTGAAGCAGGCAGATAAGGGGGACAGTCATGCTGACTAGTGCATCATCTGCACTCGCCATCCGCGTGGATTCATCGAAGGCACGCAAAACGAGGCAGATGTCCTTCATAGAGGCCCACTCAATGGTGCTGAAGTGTGAACGGCGCACAGTGCGACTTGTTTGCGCCTGATGCAGCTGGTACTCCATGACTGCTGCCTGCTGCTCACACAACCGCTCCAACATATGTAACGTTGAATTCCACCGGGTGGGTAGGTCACATATGATGCGATGTTCTGGAAGGCCAAATCGTCGCTGCAGAGCAGCGAGGCGCGATCTTGCCGTGCTGGAACGTCGCAAGTGAGCGCACTCTATGCGGACCTTGTGCAACAGTGCATCAAGATCCGGATAGTCCCTCAGAAAGCTCTGCACGACCAAGTTAAGAACATGTGCCAGACATGGGATGTGTGTGAGGTTGCCTAGGCCAAGAGCTGCCACCAGATTTCGGCCATTGTCACACACTACCAAGCCCGGCTGGAGATTCGCTGGCCCAAACCACACATCGCTCTCCAGCTTGATAGCATTCCAGAGCTCCTGCGCTGTGTGGCTTCGATTCCCCAAAGAAATTAATTTGAGTACAGCCTGTTGACGTTTGGCCACGGCTGTGCTCATATCGGTCGTAACAGGCTCCTGCTCTGCTGTTTCTGAGGAACTTGAGTAGGAGGAGGAGTCTATGTGTACAGACTGGAGTCCTGCAATCCGTGGCGTTGGAAGAACACGTACAGCGCCACTCTCCAGATCCGTACCCGGCTCCACAACATTGACCCAGTGGGCAGTGAGGGAAAGGTATCGTCCCTGTCCATGGTTACTGGTCCACGCATCGGTGGTCAGGTGGACCTTGCTACTAACGGCGTTTAGTAGCGCATGTTTTATTTTGCCCTCAACATGTTTCTGCAGGGCAGGGACGGCTCGCCTGCTGAAATAAAAGCGGCTGGGCACGTTGTATTGGGGGACTGCCAATGCCATTAAGTCCCGGAAGGTGTCAGTGTCCACCAGCCTGAATGACAGCATTTCAACTGCCAGAAGTTTGGCAATGCCAGCATTCAGAGACTGTGCTCGGGGATGGTTTGCCGAGTAAGGGCGCCTTTTATCCCATGCCTGTGCTACCGATGGCTGTGATGGATGGGAACGTGCTGTTATGGGTGGAATCTGACAGGGTCTCCGGACAACAGTGGCAGAGGTTCTTCCTTGGCGATCCTGTGAGGAAGCCGAACCAGCAGTGTGTGAGCTGGAGGAAGAGGGCCCAACACGAACTGAAGAGGTGGTAGGTGGTGCTGTACGTTGGCCTACGTCTTGAGGGTGTCTATGCAACTCCAACTCGTGCTTGGTGCGCACATGTTTCCACATATTTGTGGTATTGAGGTTGCTGACATTTCTCCCTCTTTTGACTCTCTGATGACACAGCTTGCATTTGACAAAGCAAATGTCATCTGCAACTGTGTCAAAAAAGGACCACGCACTGCAACTCTTGTGAGCGCCCGGTTTGCCTTTGGAAGGAGGAATGCTCCTAACGGGTGCCGAAGTGGAGGGTACAGGCAACCAAGTCTTCCCCCTCCCTCTGCCTCCTGTTTTGGCCAGTAGGGGAATCTCTTCCTCCGAGCTGCTCCCACCACCTTCCTGTTGCTCACGCCATGATGGGTCAAGGACCTCATCATCTTCCCTCCCCTCTTCAAACAGCTGCTTCTCCGGGGTTGTCTCGCCAGCACTGTACGCACCAGAAAGTGGCAACTGAGTCTCGTCATCATCTGATGCGTACTGAGGTGTGCTGACCATAGGCACTGGCCCACTCGCCTCTTCAGATTCAGAGGGACAAAGAAGTTGCGCATCACTGCATACTCCCTCTTCTTCACATTCAGGAATGCTGCTTGGCTGGCCCCCTCTTTCCAAGCCAACAGATTCCGAGAACAGAAGTAGAGATTGTGATGGCTCCTGTCCATGTCTCTCTGACTGCCTGGGCACTTTGGCAGGTGGTGAAGAGACAGATGGTTGCTCTTCGGTGCTCTGACCCTGAGAGGATGCGGAAGTAATTGAAGTCGATGCGTTAGCTGCCATCCATCCGACAACGGCTTCAATTTGTTCCTCCCGCAGCAGTGGGGTACGTTGAGGTCCTACAAAGCTGCGCATAAAGGACTGTTGCCTGCTAAAACTGGGGGATGCTGATCCACTGGTGCCCGCAGCAGGCCCAGAATCCCCACGTCCTCTACCTGTAGAATCCCCACGTCCTCTCCCTGCAGAATCCCCACGTCCTCTCCCTGCTGAAACTCCACGCCCACGCCCACGCCCCCGCGCCTTACTCCCTGCCTTCTTCATCTTGCAAGACTGCTTAAGATAGGCAAAAAAGGACAAAGGGGGGCCTTAGTGTGCTTATTCCTGAACAGCTGGTTACAGGTACAAGAAACACTAATTTTATGAAGTGTGTGTGTGTGGACTAGACTTTAATAGGAGCTGATGTGGCCTACACAAGTTCAAAATGTAGTGTTTGGTGAACTTTTTATGTGGTTTCTTTGTTTGAAACAAACTCAAAGTATGAGAACAAAGAATTGAAACTGATAGTATCACCAACTTTTTGGAGCTATTACAATGCAGGCAGGTAACCTACAATGCAAAAGATGAGGCTCCAAAAAAATTGGGTAATACTAATCTGGCTGCGCCGGCAGGGCACAAGCCAGAAAAAAAGGCTCCTCTATCTACTCCTATATAGTGTTTGCAACCAACCAATGTTGATGGATACGGATGGATGCACACTAATAGGAGAAGAAAAAATGAGCTGCACTCAGAGACAAATATGTGTGAGGCAGTGACGCACGTTGAGCGTCCTACAACCAGACGTAGCTGCAGGACACTCTACTCAGCGTGAGCTGCACTCACACACAGTCAGAGACCTCTCAGACAGCCGTCAACAGTGCAGCTAAGTGGGCACTGGCACTGACAGGCTGCAGAAAGGCTCCGCTGTGTACTCCTATATAGTGTTTGCAACCACCGTAGATGGAGACGGATGGATGCACACTAATAGAAGAAAAAATGAGCTGCACTCAAATAAAAATATGTGTGAGGCAGTGACGCACGCTGAGCGTCCTACAGCCAGACGTAGCTGCAGGACACACTACTCAGCATGAGCTGCACTCACACACAGTCAGAGACCTCTCAGACAGCCGTGAACAGTGCAGCAAAGTGGACACTAGCACTGAAAGGCTGCAGAAAGGCTCCGCTGTCTACTACTAGTGTTTGCAACCAACGTATATGGATACGGATGGAAGCACACTAGATTGAAATTATTTAAAAAATGCAGCTCAAAAAATAAAAGATGTATGAGGCAGCAGTGATCACACTGGGTGGCCTACAGCCTGACGTGGCTGCAGGACCCACTCCACAGCGTGAGCTGCACTCACACAGCCCTTGCAGACAGCTGTGAAAACAGCGCTGCTAGGGAAAAGCAAGCTACAGTGGTGGTTTATGTAGCCTGGATAAAGCACAATATTGTTTTTAGAATCGCTATTTCTAACTGTCCCTCACAGTCTTCTACAGCAGCCTGTCCCTAACTGAATTCACAGCAGAGTGACCAGAAATGGCGGCTGCGGTGGCTTTTATAGTGCATCATGACATCATTTCGGCAGCCAATCACAGCCATGCCAATAGTTAACATGCCTACATGCCTAACAGGATGTGCCCACACTTCGGAGGATTCCCATTGGCTTAATCAAAGCAAGCAGGCTCATAGCATGATGGGAACTTCCTATTCCGATTCCGATCCCGGAATCCGATATGAAAAAAGTATCGGAATTAAGTATCGGAATTCCGATACCGCTGATATCGGCCGATACCCGATACTTGCGGTATCGGAATGCTCAACACTAGTCATCATTGCAGATACTTTTCTCCTCTGGATTCTGTGAATCTTTGAAGCTGACCTCTGATGCTCATGGAATAGAATGTATGAACAGCTCTGCAGAATGGCCCATCTGAGATTCCCCACAGTCAGTTGGGCATTTGGAGCTTTTTGACATGGGGGGAAACAAGGGTCATTGGGGTGCCACCTCTGAGAATTGTTCTGTGCGTGATGTTAAGCTGGAGGAAGAAGATGAGAGGCCACTTGATGCAGCGTTTGCCATCCATTGGAACACATGCGCTTTATGACCCTCATCTACAAGGTGTATCGCTGTGTGACTTCCAAAGAAAGGGAGTGCAGTAGCCTATCCAGTAGATGGTGTTTGTTCATTTGAGGTTTCATTAACGTTAACACCTAGCCCACGTTCAAGTCGAACACCAAGACTATTCCCCCTTCCACCACAACCTCGCTGTTTCCCACCCATGTTGTAAGTAGCCTTCCTCTCTTTTAACCTGCTGTTTCACATCCTTAGGCCCACAGCTGTCAGTCACCTGTCACTAAATTTTGTTAAATAGTGTGCCTGAAAAACACTCTTTTACCTACCTAACAATTTTGATGAGCAAATGGGGCCTCCGGATTCCTCACTGCAGCACAGTTTTATGGCAAATGATTTTGATAGGCAAATATGGCCTCCTGGCTGAACACCAATATAAGGACTAATGATTTTTAAGTGCAAAAGGGGCATCCTGATTCAGCACTGCAACACAGTTTCATCCCAAATGATTTGAATTAGCAAATGGGGCCTCCTGGCTGCACCCCACTATTAGGCCTTAACAATTTTTAATAGGAAATGGGGTCTCCTGATTCTTCACTGCAACACAGTTTTATCCCAAACGATTTGGATAAACAAATACGGCCTCCTGACTGAACTCCGATATTAGGACTAATGATTTTTAAGAGCAATTGGGGCCTCCTAATTCCTCACAGCAACACAGTTTTATCACAAACAAATTGGATAAGCAAATAGAGCCTCCTGGCTGAACCCCTATTTTAGACCTAACAATTTTTAGGAGGAAATGAGGCCTCCTGATTCTTCACTGCAACGCAGTAATATACCAAACGATTTAGATAAGCAAATAGGGCCTCCTGGCTGAACCCCAATATTAGGACTAACGATTTTTAAGAGCAATTGGGACCTCCTAATTCCTCACTGCAACACAGTTTTTGCCCAAACTCTTTGGATTAGCAAATGGGGCCTTGTCCTGACTGCAACACAGTTTTAGCACAATCTATTTAGATGCTGGAAGATCGATTTCACACAAGACAGGATCTTATCTATCTTAAGCAGAAGCAGCAGGAGCGACCTCTCTGCACTGTTACACTTAGAAAATGGCGCCAGCAAAACAAGATGTCCACTTTTTATATAGCCAGGGACATGTGACTTCGGCAGCCAATCACAGAAGACCTTGTGACGTGATGTTGTGGATGGTTTCTGCTTCTTGGTTGACTGCCAGAAAAATATACACACATTAAGTTATTACAGAAATAGAATTTTTTTTTTAAAAATTACACTCCGCCGCTCCTCTGACCTAGACCTCTACTCATAAAATACGCCCCCGCCCCCCGTCTCCCCAGCTCATCATATACCACCACTATCCTAGAGAAAGTCAGAACAAAAGCATTAGTGGAAAAACAATCATTTATTTATCTGTGATCGAATTTTGCCGACTTTGAGGAAAACTGCTCGGGAAACCAAACACAAATCCGAATATGCTACATTCGTGACAAATTTGAGATTGGTGAAAGTTTTCCAAACACGTTCGCTCATCTTGAATCATGATTTAATATTGATCCAGCTCGTACATCCAATGTGTAAACCATACCGTGGTCTGGAACTACCTAACTTTGTACTGAGCTGTATTAAAGCACTATGCTCTGGGATTAGTCCTTAGGACCTTGCCTTCACAAGGATGCACCTTCTATATGAGACCTTTGTCAACCTTGCACTTTAGATCCACCACACTTGTTGGCCTTATCAGTCTTTTTCTCCTTGTTTGTAGGTTGGACATTATATGAACTGCTCTTTATTAATGTGCCTTGAATACAATTTGTTTTCCGGTGATCCTTTTTGATTGGGTGGACACCTCCATCTATATCTTGATTTGCGAATACTTTCCAAATGGAGATCCAAAACCATTAAGAGAACAAAAAATATGAGAAACATACCTTCTCTAGAGAAATCCTCTGGGTGGCAGCATCAAGCTGTGGACATGTTCCTGGTAGAGCTGACAATGGAAAAAATATAACAAGCACAGGACAGGATGTAAAACAACATGGATTTGAACCGTATGCATAGCCTTGCACATATTTTTGGTAGACTTTTTACCTTGCAGATAAATTAGCATTTTTTTGTTTTATATAGACCCCCTATTTATGAAAAAGTGACGAAAGAATGTCAGATATAGTTTATATTTTTGCTGACCAGGATGCGTCAATGACAATGATGTTTACCAGAGATTTGTTCAAAACAAAGCAATTTTCACCATTTTGACCAGTGATTGTCTTGGAGGACATTCCCTTCCATTTCTAGAAGCAGGAAATAGAAGCTACCGGTAGCCGCTGGACAACTCCCTCCTAACAGGGAAAAGCTACTAAAGGGGTTCCCAATGTTATAAGACCCAAGAAAAATTTTACATTTTTGTTTTCTATTTGGATCCATCTCCATCTATACCAACCACATGTCCCTACTGTGGAGCCATTTGGACCATAGTGCATTTCTGAGAATCTCCTGCAGCTCTTTTACGTGATATTAGCTGTGACGATCCAGTCTTTGAAGCAGTAGGAATATACCATGAAAATAAGGTATGGTATGATCCATGACACTTTGGTGGAGTAAATATGGCCCAGTCTATAAGCTTGAGACTCGTGTTTAATCCTGGAACACCCAGCACAAAAATTTTTAAGAAAACTAACATGTGAACTCATCTTGGCGCCAGAGAATTTCAAACAAGTGCCTAAATCAAGACCAAAGATAATTTATGTAGGGAATCAACTGAATGTGACTTGAATTAAACATATGGGTGTCGCGATTCCACCTAGCAGTGGGTCTGGACACAGTGAATGACAGTTCTGCCATTCAATCTATAAGAGGGATGTGCTGAGCTGTTAGTATGGTGATGGACAGGTCAGCTGTCCAATCGGATCCTAGAGCATGCTGAGTTGTCAGTGTCTTGAGTGTCAGTTTAGCTGTCCAATCAGTGCTAGGGATTGCTGGGTGTTGTGAACTCATTTTCTGGTCTGCTCTGGTTTTTGGTGATGGAGCTGGTTGTGCTGAGAGGAGTTGAGAGTTCTCTTTCCGGGCTCCCTCTGGTGGTGGCAGGAGGTATTGAAGCTGATCTAATTAACAGAGACCTGTCACCTGATAATGAGGTAGAGGAGTGGACATCTGGAGTCTCAGACTGGATTTAAGACAGCCGACTCCCTATTCCCATGCTGGTGAATTTTTCCTGCCTCCTGAGGTCTTAGTTTCCAGCTCAGTTCCTGCCATCTCAAGCTAAATTGTCTTTGCTAATGTTCACATTTGATTTGGTTTGGTCTATTCAGTTTTTTGTGTGGTCAGCCAGCCCCGGCTGGGGCTGTGCTGAATTTCTACTCTTATGTCACTGTATGTGCCAGTTTGCTTTTTGTCCCTTATTAGATTGGCCTCTTGTTGCTCCTTTCTCAGAATATGCCAGAGTGCTGATATAGTGGGAGAAGTCTAGTGACTTCAGGGTATTTTTTTGCTATCAGAAGTGTTGGACATTTTTGCAGGGTTTTTTGGCGTGATTGCAGACAGTATCTTTCCTTTCCTGTCCTTTCTAGCTAGTGTGGGCCCCATCGTTTGCTCATTCTATTTTCCTACTTGTGTTCATGTTTTCATCTTGTCTCATCGTCAATACATGTGTGGGGGCTGTCTATTCCTTTGGGGTCTGCTCTGGGGCAGTTTTAGATTTCCCCTTTTCTTACTTTAGGCTTATTTAGTCCTCCGGCTTTTATGAGGCTTCTAGAATCATCGTAGGTACGCTCCACGGCTGCTGTTAGTTGTGTGGTTAGGATCAGGGGTCTGCAATCTGCGTAGTTACCAACCTCTCTGGTTTTCTGTGACTTGGCTTGGTCTTGTTTTCCTCCTCGGTGACCCATTCATAACAGCTGGGTGTTGTGAGTTCATTTTCCCCTTCGTCACTGAGGTCTGGTGAACTCCCTATTCTGGTAAAGGAAGGTAATGAGCCTGATTATCAGGCACCTGAGCCTAATGAGGATGACTGGCTGAGTGGAGTCACGGACTGGATATAAGGCTGACGACGCCCTTTTGCCCTGTGGGTGATTTCTCTGTGGACTTCTAGGACACCAGTCTGATTCCTACTCCTCTAAAGCTAAGTTTTCTGTTTTGCCTGTTAGCATTTTTGTTTTGTTTTTTTGCTTTCCTTGCTTTTCAGTATTCTGCCATTCCCTGCTGGGGTGAGCTGAATCTCCTTTTGCCTGCAGCTCTGTCTTCAGAATATTCCTGAGTACTGACATAGCTTTTTTGAAGCCTAGCGTCTTCAGGGCCTTTTTCTCTGTCAGTCTGTTGGCTCTTATTTTCATAGGGTTTTTCACGGATTGCAGACAGCAGCCTTCCTGTCCTTTTCTATTTAGTTAGCTTGGGCCCCGCCTTTGCTCAGTCTATCTTTCTGTCTGTGTTAGTATTTTCATCTTGCTTCACCGTCATTATTTGTTGGGGGCTGCCTATTGCTTTGGGGTCTGCTCTGGGGCAGTTTAGATTTCCCCTTTCTTTCTTTAGGCCTATTTAATTCTCCGGCTGTGATCGAGGGGTCTAGGGCTTCGTAGGAACCCCCCACGGCTACTGCTAGTTGTGTTGATAGGTTCAGGGGTCTGCAATCCGATAGCTGCCAACTTCTCTGGTTTTCTGGACTTAGCTAGCATTTCTGTTTTTGCCTCCTACGGTGTCTCAATCATAACAGCTGGGACTTCATCCATGTGTCTACAGTTCAGAGTGATTACCTAGCTATTTAGCCAGCCCTCTGCCTTAGATTACTTCCAATTGTAGCGTTGCTCAAGAGGTGTGTGTTTGTATGCTTAAAGTCTTGTTTTCTGATCTTTGTTGTTCCACCTTCAATTTGCCTTTGACCTTGCGTTGCCTATCTCTTTTGTCCTGTCGTGATCCCCTACCTTTTTGGAATTCTGACCCCGAACTGTGATCTGACAACGCCTTTGTCTCATTCCTCTGTCTATGATGTACTCTCCTTTGACACCGGACCTCTTGACCACCCAGCCTCTCAGCTTGTCCATGAGTAGCGGCTAGCGTCCAAAGAGCAACTCCAATTATTGAAAGTCTGGTCAATTAAAAAAAAATTATTTCTACACTCAAACTGTGGAGTGTAGCCACACGCTGACTTGCCCCAAGGAATGAAGTATAACAACACGTGGATGCTAAACAGTTTAAATGGTTATTCCCAGGTCGAACTTTTTTAGCACTGAACCCCAAAGGTATTTGGAGAACAGGATCTCATCTTTCGCCGTTATCAATGGACAGGTGGCCGCAAACGTGCAGCTCTCTGCATTTATGTGTTTGGAAAATTGCTCTGCTCATTTAAAAACTAAAAAAGTTGACATTTTTGTACAGAATAGTCATATGCCAAAGTTTGCATTTCTTTTTCTGCCAGAAACCTTAAGCCAAAAGTTTAAGGCCATGTTTTCACAATACATAAACAATGCATTTTTCTTCCTTTTCATTTTTTTTTGCAGAAAATTTGCTATGTTTAACAGTTCCAGCAAAGTGGATGTGTTTTCAGTAAAAGTTCTTCCCACTATGTGTGGAACTGTGCATTTTTCCCCCTTAAACTTTTATGGGAAGCCTAAAAACATGCATATAATAAATGTAGCCATGTTTATATGTTTATAAGCACAAAATCTCAGAGTCTCTGCATTAAAATTAGTAACAAAAAGAAATGCTGATTAGAACCAGCATCAAAAACATCAAAAATGGGAAAACCATGTAAAAAATGCAATAAACATGCAATAACCAGAGCAGATTAGTATTTTATATTGCACTTTTGGCACCTATAAAATGGTGGGAACATGACCTAATCTCCCCCAGTGTTTTTGGTACGCAGGTGATGCTTTTTTTTTTAATCGCAAACTTGTTGAAACATTTCAGCCAACGCATCTGCACTTCAGGGTGCACGGAGTGGGAATGGGGGCCCCTTTTAATCCTTCTGTATTCATCATTTTATGGATAAATATTATAAGTGTGATGGCATTTATCTTATTTATGTGGAAAGTTACTGTACTTTAGGGGATTTCCACCACTGTAGGAAAAAACAGCTCATCGCTCTGATGTTTTTGAATGTCATGGAATTTCCTGGAAGTCTTCATGTAACAGGCACATGGCCGACCTGTGCCTATCCATATTGGAATCACGAGATGGTAAAAAGATTTTTTATATAACTTTATCCCTTTTATTCTTGAACGAACCAACCCACAATCTCCGCAGACATGTATACATACGAGGTGCTAGGTGCCATATCAGCACCTACTGTATATCTCGTGAAAAACTTGGAAACATCTCTCCACCCCAAAATAAATTGCAGACGGTTTTAGGTGTAGGCTGAATTGGGAAACTAGTCTATTTGGACTCCCCAAATATAAAATAATTTCTGACTGCATATACTTTTTGGAAGTGGGCGACAATATGTAGCAGACTGTGCTTGCTGCCTTCTTCTGCATGCGTATATAGCCAAAAATGATGCACAACAGAGCAAACCGTGACTCTGTCTACATTATTATAGTCAATTAGCTGAAGAGCCCGGCGTAACAAAATACACTCAGCTTTATATGTAGATATGTATGTATACACCGTATATACTCGAGTATAAGCCGACCTGACTATAAACCGAGGCACCTAATTTTGCCACGAAAACTGGGTAAGCTTATTGACTCGAGTATAAGCCTGGTATGCATTTTCCCCTCATCCCTTTCCTGGTATGCATGGCTCCCGTGCAAATTCATCATTACCTTAATGAGCGAGGCCATGTGATCGCTAATCGTGCAGGAAGGTGAGTAGGATGTGTGGCGCCCCTGAGGCTCAGTCGCCACAGAGGTACTGCACCTACTTTTGAGGTGTGGTATCCCACCATCCAGGTAAGGTGGGGACTCCTGACCACGCTCCAACACCCGCACCCCTCACCACAAAGTAGTGTAGCAAAGCACCTTCGGCGGCTCCCTGCTTGGAGTATAGCAAAACACCCATTGGTTGCTCCTTGCTTGGAACACGAAACGTGCTGGGAGGTGGGTGGAGTTAGATTACATTACAAAGAGCGGAAAGAGTTTAGAACAGTCAGTCAGTTGGTTAGAGAGTTGGAGAGAAGAAGATCCCTAGAGAGAGGGATAGATGGATGGAAGTGCTGCAGCAGACCTGGGTCTGCTGGCACGGGAAAGGAAGAAAGAGAGCAACATAGACTGAAAGCCTGATTCTCCATAGAAAGAAAGACTAGTACGGAACGTGAGGATTAAAAGGGAACAGAGGACGTGGGTTAGAAGAGAACCCTTCCTAGAAGTTCCAAACGCAAGGCCGGGGCCCGGTCCCCGAGGTTGTATGGATACTAATGGTCCTGCAGCAGACACCGGAGGAATAGAAGTAGTGACCATTTTATTCCCACACAAGACTTGGGGGCACAACAGCAACTGGATAGTGAGCCGGGACTTAGTAGCAAGAAGTCCCCGAAGCAGGCTACAGCTGTCTGCCGTACAAGTAGGGTTCATAAGAACATCGGACAGGAGGAACTCCAGTGTAACTCAGTACTAGGAGTACTTCACTCAAAGGCGCTATAAGAGGAGACGATCAGAAAAGGCACATATGTTGGCGGAGTTTTGGAAAGGAGTATTCCATCTGGCCTGGAGGTTGACTGAGTCCCTGACCCGGAGGACACGGAACGGAGGCAGGCACCTGTTTGTGCAAGACTGTGAGTAAAGCTTTGGAACTACATGCCCTGGTGTCCTCCACTTATTCCTGCGCCAACCTGCCCAGCACTGCTACATCCCTTGTGCCTGACACTACACCACCTACATGTCACTTTACCTATTCTGCCCTGGGACTACAGTCCTGCCTGTGGAGGGCTATAACATCACTGCTGCACCACACTATCTGTCCCAGAGGATCTGTCTGCAGCGTCGGCTTACATCTTCATTGCCGAACACCACAGGTGGCGTCAAGACTTACACCTTGACACTGAACTTTTACAATGGGCGCCCAGGGCCACGGGCCGGGTTCCAGCTACCGTGACATCTCTCATTGAGGACCATCGGGCCAGGTACCGAGTGTGAGGGCGACCCAGATGTCTTTTGGAAACCGGCGGCTGCCGGTGTCACTGTGCGTGCTATAATATAGAAATGAATATTCATTTCTCTTTAGCAGCAGGCACAGATACAGTTGCAGCCGCCGGCTCCTGCCTCTGTGACCCGCTGCTCCGCCACTTGCCCCTCCCCCTGCCAGCCCTCTGGGACAATTAACTCATGTATAAGCCGAGAGGGAGGAGGGTTATAAAAAGCCTGGCTGTCGCTTCGCCGGGGCACTATAGTGGAGGGAGAGGACATGTGTTATACATGGTGACAGGCCGAGGAGGGCTCTGAGCCGCACACACTGCTGGGCTGTTGGATTTGTGTGGGTTTCTGGTGTGGCATCCCCATGTACTTGGTGTATGTGCTGTGGGCCTGGGTGTGGCGGATCTCTGAGCTGTGTGATACAGGCTGTAGGAGGGACTTTTTTTGTACTAAAGCTCATGTCCATGAGAGGATCCTCTACAGGATCCTGTCTCCTGTAAGCTCTTATCATCAGTGGGGTTCACAGAATCACAGAAAGTTAGAATTGGAAGGGACCTCGAGTCATAATGTCAAACCACCTGCTCATTGCAGAATTTATTAAACCATGTCAGACAGAGATGTCTGTCCAGCCTCAGTTTGAAGACTTCCATTGAGAGAACTCACCACCTCTCGTGGCCGCCTGTTATACTCATTGATCACTGTCACAAAGTTTTTTCTAATATCTATTCTGTATCTTCTCCCTTTCAGTTTCATTCCATTGCTTCTCATGTTTTTATGTGTAAATGAGACTAAGTATGATCCCTCTACACTGTAACATCCTTTCAGATATTTGTAGACAGTTATTAAGTGTCCTCTTAGCCTTATTTTTTGCAAGCTAAACACTCCCATATTCTTTGACCGTTCCTCTTTCCAGTCTACTCACCATCCTGGTAGCTCTTCTCTGAACTTGCTCCAGTTTTTCAATGTGTTTTTTAAAAATGTGGTGCCCAGAACTGGACATGGTATTATAGATGAGGTCTGACCAAGGAGGAGTAGAGGGGGATAATTACTTCATGTGATCAAGAATTTATGCTTCTTTTAATGCATCCTAGAACTGCGTTTGCATGTTTGTCTTTCTTGCTGCTGCACCATACTGTTGACTCAGGTGCAGGCTGTAATCTATTAGTACAGCCACGTTTTTTTCACATGTGCTGTTGCTTAGTTCTATTCCTCCCTTTCTGTAAATGTAATTTTCTTTTTTTTTGCCCAGATGTAGAATCTTGCATTTCTCCTTGTTAAATACCATTCTATTATTTGGTGCCCATTGTGCAAGCTTATCCACATACTTCTGAACCCTTTCTCTTTCTTCTCTAGTATTAGCTATCCCTCCTAGCTTTGAATTGTCTGCAAATTTCATTAGTCTACTTTCAGTTCCCTTATCTAGATCATTTCTAAAAATGTTAAACAACACTGGGGCCAGGAGCTTTGGGGTACCCCACATGAAACACTCTTCCAATTTGATGTGCAACCTTTTATTACAACTCTTCGAGTACGATCACTGATCCAGTTATGAACCCACCTAACCGTAGCCTTGTCAATCCCATACTTGGCCATTTTTTCAATAAGGATAGTATGAGATACTTTAGTAAATACTTTGCTGAAGTCAAGATATACTATATCTACAATATTTCCCTGATCCAACCAATCAGTGATTCCGTCATAGAAGGAAATTAGATTAGTCTGGCATGACTTGTTTGCTACAAACCCATGCTGGCTCTGGTTAGTTACTGTATTCTTATCAAAGTGCTTCTTTCCTTTTTTGAAGATAGGGACAATATTTGCCCTTCTCCAATTTTCTGGGACTACTCCTGTTCTTTAGGATTTTTCAAAGATTCTGGCTAGTGGTTCTGCAACTTCCTCTGCTAACTCTTTAATTACCCTAGGATGTAAATCATCTGAACCAGGAGATTAAAATTTACTTAAATTAGCTAAGTATTCTCTCACCATCTCTCTGTTTATAGATAGTGTGGACCTCTCAGTAGGCTGAGCTCAACCACCACTGAGCAAGACACAGAAGTACAAGGTGTTCAGTGCTCAGAGAAATAGCCAAGGTGAGGAGGCTGAGCCAGACCACCAATGAGAAAGATACAGAAGTACAAGGTACTCAGTGCTCAAAGAAACAGACTAGGTGAGGAGGCTGAACCCGACTTCCACTGAACAAGACACAGAAGTACAAGGTGTTCAGTGCTCAGGGACACAGCCTAGGGGAGTAGACCGAGCAAGACTATCACTGAGCAAGACACAGAAGTACAAAGTGTTCAGTGCTCAGAGACACAGCTGAGGGGAGGAGATCAAGTACGACCACCACTGAGCAAGACATGGAAGTACAAGGTGGTCATTACTCAGAGACAAGGCCGAGGTGAGGAGGCTGAGTCTGACCACCACTGAGCAAGATACTGAAGCACAAAGTGTTCACTGCTCAGAGACATTGCTGAGGTGGGGTGGCTGAGCCCAACCACGACTGAGTAAGACACAGAAGAACAAGGTGTTCAATGCTCAGAGACACGGCTGAGGTGAGGAGGCTCAGCCTGACCATCATTGAGGAAGATACCGAAGGTGAAACATCAAGACCGGGCTTTTAGCACTTAGAGAAACAACTTGGGTTTCCACATATATATTTATGTGTGGTCCTAGATGGTTGCTTTCTACTTTTTTGTGGTTTTAAGGTAAATTCATCACTTACAATTTTTAACTATTGCTGGATTCCCCATAGACTTTAAATCAGTCTAAGCAGCTTTAAAAAAATCATCATCTTGGGTTCAGGAGAGAAGGTAAACATGGTTTATTAGGGAGGGAGCAGGAGTGCTGAGTCCTATGAAAACCAAACAGTTCTGTTCTGCAGCCTACAGGCTTGTAGCTGGTGTTAGGGTTTGCGGATCGCACCAAATATAAATTATGAAAAGGTGCGATCGCAACCTGGGGTCCACCGTGCGTGATGGAGGAACAGAAACTAGTAAACAATGGCGAAGCGTAGCTGTGAGCAAGCACTGTAAGCACACCGAGTTAAACGTCATTCGGTGTGAACAGAGTGCAAAGTGCCTTACTCTGTTACTCCACAGAGCAGTACAAAAACTGAGAGCACTGTAAGCTATGCTCTGTTAGACATCACAGGAGCATAGTGGAAATGACACTAGTTGGGGTCCCTACAATTAACCTCCCCAGGGAAGACTAAGTTGGTGGTTGAGCCTGCTCTGACACACGGTTTGTGCAAACGGCACATGCGATGCTGCCGCCCGGAGCAGATGCTAAACTCAAGCGGGAGTTCCCACCCTACCCTGCCTGTCTAGACATACACTCATAGAGTTAGTAGCGACACACGTGCACACAGGGTGGTAACATTTCCACCTACACAACAAACACATATTATCTTAGCGCGCCGATGAATGCTCCAGAGGACCTTTTATATGTTCCTGTTCAAGTCCAGTCTGACAGGACCTTGCTTGTGGACCAATCCGGAACTGCCATGTCACCCAAGCAGCTGATGACTGACCACCAATGAGAAGTCACCTCACGAGCATGCTCAGTAGAGTGATTTCTGGACTTAGGCTCAGGAAGGTTTGTTCGCCGCTGCCCATTGCTAGGTACTATAGCAGGCTCAGGAAGGTTTGTTCGCCGCTGCCCATTGCTAGGTACTATAGCTTTGGCTGGAGAGCCAGCAGTAACAAAGCGCACAGCATGAGTCTGAGGAAGACCATGGGACCGACGTCCTTGCTGAGCAGCTTCAACTGCGGCCGAAGCTGAACGGGAGACCGCAGAGGCAGACAAGGATGGGGATCCACCCTGTGGAGCAGGAGAATCCTGGCACCTAACTGGGGCTAATAGATCAGTTTTAGTTACAAGGGAAATTAGCCAAGAATAAAACTATATAGATATGTTACAATGCCCCATCCCAAAACAAAGTCTTTTAGGGGGCACAGTGATCACAAGAAATGAAAAAAAGAAATAATAAGAAAATTAAATAGAAAAAAAATCATAAATAAAAAAAATTTAACTAAGAAAATAAAAGAGACACTGCCAACCTAAATGGCTGTTTCTAGCTTTGCCCCTATCAAACAAATATGTCCAATATATAAAAATATCTTTTAGGATAGAGGAAAACAATTTAGAATGCTTTTTAACGGTCCTTTATACAATGTATAAATATATGCGGGGACAATGATCTTTTTACTCTTAGACCTGTGACGGGGACAAGGTGGCATCCTCTACGTCTGGAGGAAAGAAGGTTTAAGCATACTCACAGACGCGGATTCTTTACTGTAAGAGCAGTGAGACTATGGAACTCTCTGCCATATGATGTTGTAATGAGTGATTCCCTAATAAATTTTAAGAAGGGACTGGATGCCTTTCTTGAAAAGTATAATATTACAGGGTATATACATTAGTTTCCTTAATACTGCGTTGATCCAGGGAGCTAGTCTGATTGCCATATGTGGAGTCGGGAAGGAATTTTTCTCCCCAATGTGAAGCTTACTGTTTGCCACATGGGGGTTTTTTTTGCCTTCCTCTGGATCAACATGTTAGGGCAAGTTAGGATAGGAGATGGGTTGAACTAGATGGGCTTAAAGTCAACCTTCAACCTTAATAACTATGTTACTATGTTTATTGTGGTAAAAATAAAAATGTGAAAAATAGAGAGGTATTTCTTTTTTTTTTTTACATTTTCACTTCAATATCATATAAAATATTAATACAAAAATGGCCTAAAATTAAGCCACATGTATCATGAAAATAATTCTGAACCATAAAAAATATGGAGGCATTATAAGTGCATATAGGATAAAACCCCAAAATATTCATGCTTTGGAAGAGGGGTACATACATGGTCAAAATTGTTAGTACCCCTCTTTTAATGACAGAAAACCCCACAATGGTCACAGAAATAACTTGAATCTGACAAAAGTAATCATAAATATAAAATCTATGAAAATGAACAAATGAAAGTCAGACATTGCTCTTCAGCCATGCTTCCACAGAATGTGAAAAAAATAAAACTCATGAAATAGGCCTGGACAGAAATGATGGTTCCCCTGAAAATAATGTGACAAAAGGGACATGTTACATCGCAGTGTGTCCACTAATTATCATCACAGGTGTCTACAATCCTGGAGTCAGTGAGCGGCCGGTATAGAGGCTACAGATACTCACTGTGCTGTGTGGTGACCTGGTGTGTATCACACTCAACATGGACCAGAGGAAGCGAAGGAAAGAGTTGTCTCAGGAGATTAGAAAGAAAATTATAGACAAACATGTTACAGGTATAAGTTATAAGACCATCTCCAAGCAGCTTGATGTTCCTGTTACTACAGCTGCACATATTATTCAGAAATGTAAGCTCCATGGGACAGTAGCCAACCTCCCTGGACGTGGCCACAGGGGGAAAATTGATGACAAATCAAAGAGATGGATAATACGAATGGTAACAAGAGAGCCCTGAGAAACTTCTAAACAGATTAAAGGTGAACTTCAAGCTCAAGGAAAATCAGTGTCAGATCGCACCATCTGTTGTTGTATGAGTCAAAGTGGACTTTATGGGAGACGACCAAGGAGGACACCATAGTTGAAAAAAAATCATAAAAAAGCCAGACTGGAATTTCCCAAACTATTTGTTGACAAGCCACAAAGCTTCTGGGAGACTGTTGTATGGACAGATGAGACAAAAATGGAACTTTTTGGCAAGGCACATCAGCTCTATGTTCAAAGACGGAAAAAAGAAGCATATCAAGAAAAGAACACTGTCCCTACTGTGAAACATGGAGGAGGCTCTGTTATGTTCTGGGGCTGCATTACTGCATCTGGCACAGGGTGTCTAGAATCTGTGCAGAGTACAATGAAATCTCAAGACTATCAAGGGATTCTAGAGAGAAATGTGCTGCCCAGTGTCAGAAAGCTTGGTCTCAGTCACAGTTCATGGGTCTTGCAACAGGATAATGACCCAAAACACACAGCTAAAAACACCCAAGAATGGCCAAGAGGAAAACATTGTACTATGCTGAAGTGACCTTCTATGAGCCCTCACCTAAATCCTATTGAGCATCTTTGGAAAGAGATGAAACATGCCATCTGGAAAAGGCAACCTTCACACACGAGACAACTGGAGCAGTTTGCTCTTGAGGAGTGGCCAAAATACCTGTCAAGAGGCGCAGAAGTCTCATTGACAGTTACAGGAATCGTTTGATTGCAGTGATTGCCTCAAAAGGTTGTGCAATAAAATATTAAGTTAAGGAACCATTATTTCTGTCCCGGCCTATTTCATGAGGTTAATTTTTTTTAAACTCTGTGGAAGCATGGCTGAAAAGCAATGTTTAACTTTCATTTGTTCATTTTCATAGATTTTTTTATTTATTATTTTTGTCAGATTCAAGTTATTTCTGTCACCATTGTGGGTTTTTCTGTCATTAAACGAGGGGAACCAACAATTTTGACCACGTGTGTAAATGGGCTGGTTATGAACTGGTTAAAAAAAAGTTTTTTATTCTCATGCATCTTGATTGCTTGGCCTTATTATGGGTTGACGTGTGCATTTTTGTACCCCACTTTATTCTCTTACAGATCCATCAGATTGTCTTGTTTCTGCTCAGCTTCACTTGCAGACAACAACAATTATTTGGATCACGGGAATAATGTGATAGTTCATAATATCATCAAATTTTGGGAAGATTTGGGGACTTTTATTTTACCAGGAACACAATATCCCAATTACTGTAATTAGCAACACTTTGGTGCTATTTATTGATTGCAGCTACATTTTCTGCAGTCCCAGCAGACAAAATTATTTTACTGTCTGCTCTCTGCTCCTGACTATACCTTGCTTATCAGTCCTGCTTATGGCATAATTACAGCTTCTCTGTAAAGGAGCTTCACCTTTAGCAGCAGTATTCTGTTTATTACCAAAAAGACATAACAGTATGCAGATAGGGCTAATGGCGGATGCTGATGGCGCTGGTAAAAGTTGGAATCTCAAGGCTATTGTTAACATCATAGAAACACAGAATATTCCAGGGACTTTTATACAATGGGTTCAGCAAATACATCAGAACAGGATATATGTTGCTTCTGTTGTTTCAACAAACTTTGCATAACTCAATAGTACAAGTGATTATAGGAAATGTTGCAATATATCTTATCATAGAATTCTGTATCTTTTCTCTCCACGTCCTCTACTACTGAAATAATTTTTTTCTCTAAAAAAATACACCTAAAATCTATCCTGCTGAAAATTTTCCAGCTCACTGAGGGATCAGATTACAGCTGCTTATTGGAGTCTATGGAGAGATAGGAGGAAGAATGGGCAGAGTGTGAGAGACAGAGAGGCGCAGACGAATACAGGAATAATAATAGTTTAAAAAAAAGCAATTATTAAACTCGCCCAGAGTGTCACTCATGTGGGGACACATTCAGTGGTATACGGGGTTAAAGGGAATCTCTCACCCCTTTTTTTGTCTATGAAATGCCGGCACCGACATCAGGGGCTTATCTACAGCATTCTGTAATGCTGTAGATAAGCCCCCCGATGTAACCTGAATGATAAGAAAAACAAGTTAGACTTTACTCACCTGGGGGGGCGGTCCTGTTCGGTGGGTGTTGCTGTCCGGCGCCTTCCATCTTCATAAGATGCCGTCCTCTTCTTTGCTGCCTGTCGCGGCTCCGGCTCAGGCGTACTCCTCTGCCCTGTTGAGGGCAGAGCAGAGTCCTGCAGTGCGCAGGCACCGGGAGAGGTCCGGCGCCTGCGCGCTGCTGTATTCTGCTCTGCCCTCAACAGGGCAGAGCAGTGCGCCTGCGCCGGAGCCACAACAGGCAGCAAAGAAGAGGACGGCA
Organism: Dendrobates tinctorius; assembly: GCF_039654945.1. Lineage (NCBI taxonomy): Eukaryota > Metazoa > Chordata > Amphibia > Anura > Dendrobatidae > Dendrobates > Dendrobates tinctorius. The sequence continues at coordinate 16,293,100 of NW_027361722.1, read as the reverse complement.
TAGTATAAAGATGGGAGGTGCTGGAACGGACCGCGACAATCGTCGGACCGGACTGCCCCCCGGGTGAGTATAATCTAACTTGTTTTTCTTCTCTTTCAGGTTACATCGGGGGCTTATCTACAGCATTACAGAATGCTTTAGATAAGCCCCTGATGTCGGTGCCGGCAGCTCATAGTCGAAAAAAGGGGTGACAGATTCCCTTTAAGCAGAGCTGGCTTATCCATGCAAAAATTCAAGTTCAAAGTGAGACACTCCACAACTCCAGAATCATTAAAAAAAAACTTCTTGTCTAATCATATAAACCAAGTGGAATATAAAAAATAAAAATCAAGAATTCCATTTCGACCCTAATCATGACATAGTCTTTTAGACAAGACCCCCTTTCTTTACCTCGCTTTATCCAAAATACCTAACAAAAAGTCAGGTTAAAAGTTAGAAGCAATGGGTCCAAAAAGTGAATATGGTGTCAACCATTTGTATGTACAAAGGGAGCAGATATTAATGTACAGTACTGTCGCTAATGTGGTGATGAGAAAAATCTTATAGATTTTCACTGTGCAGAATCAATGATATGTCCTTTACGTGTTGTGGATGAAGTCATGTCTGTTGAGTAAGATGCAGAGAAGGTGTAGGAGGAGACAGATAACAGCCCCCTGGTGGTAGAAATAGATGTAGCTCCCAGCCATGGAGACTTCACCAAGTTCAGAGAGCGGTCTACGCTATTCTGCAGGTGAGAGTACAGAACGGACATCCTTTTCTGCAGGAAATAATGGCGGCTTGGTATCTTCCAACAAGCGCTCACCATAGTTTTTCAAAAGGCAGTCGACTCCACCAGGTAGAAATGCAGCAACTGGGAAACAAGTAAGTTGACCAGGTGAAAATTTAGTTGGACAACCGGTGTATGCCTCTGAGAACACACGTTTCCGTGACAGACAATTGGAGATGGATATTTGGAGGTGCTGTGGGGAAGGTGACTTGACGGACAGACGTGACTGGTAGTAGGAGGGGACGGTTTGTGCACTAGAGACAGAGATTGACAGGATGGAAGGGTGACAGCTGGGAAAGGTGGATAGGAGAGTGCAGTACCTAGAAATGACCACAAGATGGCAGGGGGAGTAGCTTAGGACTCAACATCAGCTTATGGATTGAGAAACGCTTAGTCATGGGGGGCGGGGAGATAGGAACCCAGGAGGGGAATTCCCGGTGAGAGAGGGGATAAATAGAACAGGATAGGGTTCCAGGCTGTCTAGTCCAGGAAGAAGCTCGGTGGAAGAAAGTGAAGAGAGAAGAGCTCGACCAGGGGACGGACAGCAAGAACACAATCAGGGGGTGGCCCTGACCCGACGGACCGCAGGACAGACGAGGCCCCGGGGGTACCGATTGGACGACGACCTCGGCCAGGTGAAGCGCTGGCGGTAGATTGGTCTAGGACAGCCCCAGCGAAAGATCAGTGAGGGACGTTACTTCGACTGGAGCAAAGGTGCAGGTACTCGGGCCTGGAGACAGAGAACTGTGAAGAAGCTGCGGTGCGTGATTGTGGTCGTCAGGAGGACGACGAATAAATCCGGAACTGTTACTATTGAAATCTGTCTCCGCCTCGTCCTTGCATTGCCTGGCGTCTGTGTCATCCAGACAGGGTAAGCAGTGGACCACCCCCCAATCCGGTCCCCTACCACATTTGGCGTAGTCAGCAGGATCGCCGCCGCTAATACGACATCTTCCGCGGCAGGCCTGCGTCTGAAGAACCCAACAGGACTTGGACTGTTCACCTGTGGATTACAAATACATGTGGATTACAAGACTGCTCACCTGTGGATTATAATTGGAGACTTGGTTCCGGATCCGGGGCGGTGGCGTCAAGAGGCCGAATCTCGCCGGGAAGCCTGATTTCGGGAGCCACTGACGGCCCCCAGACATCTGGCGGAGAGGAGGAGCGACTTCGGGCTCTGCTGGAGCAGCCACCAAAGACATCGCCTGGGAGCCTCCCCGTGGGACCCACAAGCCTGGAGGCTAGCCCTGCCAGATGGCGGGGCGAAGATCAGAGGTCGAGGGAGGAGCTGCGGAGTGACCTGCCGGAGGCTGCGGCACAAGGGTAGGTGAGAAATCCCCCGGCCCGGCCGGCGGCTCCGCGACCGGCTCCCTCCACCCGGCCTTCTTGCGTGGCCTCCTGCGTTCCTGTGGGCCCGGTTGCGAAGGGCTTTGCGGCCTCCGCTAGGCCGACCGATGCTCTCACCTGCCACCCTGAGCCACCCTGCCTGGCGGCGCATCGGCCCGCGTCGTCGGTGAGGAACCAGCCCGTGGCCGACGCTGCTGCGTTCAACCTGGCAGCAGCGGTTTATCACCCGAAGCCTGCCGCCACTCCGGCCTCCCCTGAGGCCTCCTCACCAGTGCGGGCCGCCACTCCGGCCCCATCTGTGACTCCGATTGCGGCCTGCTCCGCGGGCGCCTCTGGTTCAATTGCGGCGCCGGCTGCGGCCTACCCGGCGGCACCCGCAGCCGCCTCGGCCTCGCTCATGGTTCCAGCTGCGGCCTGCTCACCGATACCTGGGGCCGCCTCTGCCGCACTCCATACCGCGGCTGCGGCCTGCCCATCAAGGTCCGCGGCTGCTCCGGCCCCCCTCCGGACGGCAGCTTCGGCCGGGTCATTGGGCTCCGCCGCCTCTGCGGAGACGTCTGCCATCCACACTAGCAGGCCCCAGCTTTGCCGCTCCGCTTCTCATCGGTCAACGACACCGGTCCCTCACCTGCAGTTGGAGCTACAGGAGCTGGGGGCCGGCTGGAGCGAAGCCACCGCGTTGACAGAGATGAGCACGTCCACGCCACCACCGGTGGTGGACTGCTGGTCCCCAAGTAGAGAAATAGCTCGGAACGCGCGCCGTGGAACCACCTTTGACCCCTTCTACCCCTGTAGCCGCATCTCTCAGGAGGGAGATGACCCCTGAGCCCGGGGCAAAGAGAACAGTCGGGGCCCAGGAACAGTTGAGACACCCCGGGAGCTCCACGGCTGTGGAGATCCCTGGTGAATTGGCATAACATCGGCCGTCAGGAGATGGCCCGGACTACCGGAATATCGCTGCACCGTTGTGCAGGCCTAAAAGGACAGTTATGCGTCCAAGTTAAGGAAAATATTTTATTAGTTATTGTTTTCTCCTGATATAGCGGGGGTGCGAAGGAGGAAGAACTAATGTTAAAGGGAGGGGGAGTATTTATGTTAAAATGTTATGTTGAAAGAAAAGAAAAAGAAAAACGAAAGAAAAAAACAAGGGAAAAGGGGTTACCACTGTTGGGTAACTCATATTGTTATTAAGGTAGAGATAACAGTATGTTAAAGTTGATTTAATGAGTAGTGTGTTTTAAAAAAAAAAAAATGTGTGTAACAGGTTCCGGGTACGAGGTAGATGTGGCGAAGACGCCGACCATGACTCTTTTTAGGTGAAGGACGAAGAGATGACAAACATCGAACCAGACAGTGGTCCGTCAGTCAGGTCCCCAACACCACGGACACCCCACAAGGATGGGCGGGCGCCAATGATAACCTGGTAGGCGAAAGGCCTCGGTCATAGCGTTCCGGAAAGCTGAAGGTAGTGGAAGGGGAGAGTAGTGAGAGGTTTACGCCTTAGAGTAGTCCAGGTGGACCTCGCCAACCCGAAAGAAGTTGTCACGTGGCGTGAGCGCTGGCAAGTAGCAGTAGGCTGCTCGGAGCATGTTGCTCCTGGTTTAGTTCGGCCCCATGAGCAGCGGGGTTTTGGCCCAACGACCGGTCCGACAAAAGACTGTGGACAAGCTTCAGAACGACGTAGGTAGGGAGTATGATTGTCAGGACGACAATGGACAAAGGGAGGGTGAGTGTGGGGAAGGTGACTTGACGGACAGACGTGACTGGTAGTAGGAGGGGATGGTTTGTGCACTAGAGATGGAGATTGACAGGATGGAAGGGTGACAGCTGGGAAAGGTGGATAGGAGAGTGCAGTACCTAGAAATGACTACAAGATGGCAGGGGGGAGTAGCTTAGGACTCAACATCAGCTTATGGCTTGAGAAACGCTTAGTCATGGGGGGCGGGGAGATAGGAACCCAGGAGGGGAATTCCAAGTGAGAGAGGGGATAAATAGAACAGGATAGGGTTCCAGGCAGTCTAGTCCAGGAAGGAGCTCGGTGGAAGAAGGTGAAGAGAGAAGAGCTCGACCAGGGGACGGACAGCAAAGAGACAGTTAGGGGGTGGCCCTGACCCGACGGACCACAGGACAGACGAGGCCCCGGGGGTACCGATTGTACGACGACCTCGGCCAGGTGAAGCGCTGTCGGTAGATTGGTCTAGGACAGCCCCAGCGAAAGATCCGCGAGGGACGTTACTTCGACTGGAGGAAAGGTGCAGGTACCTGGGCCTGGAGACAGAGAACTGTAAAGAAGCTGCGGTGCATGATTGTGGTCAGGAGGACGACGAATAAATACGGAACTGTTACTATTGAAATCTGTCTCAGGCTCGTCCTTGCATCGCCTGGTGTCTGTGTCATCCGGACAGGGTAAGCAGTGGACCACCCCCCAATCCGGCCCCCTACCACAGTGCAACGGAGAAGGAGGAGGAGTACTCAGAGTGCGACAAGCAGTAGTGGTAGTCGAGGATGATAGTGATGATGACACTGACCAGATGCTACTTGAGGATGTGGCCTTGCTGACTGAAAGACTAATGTGAGGAGAAAAAAGAAAGGAGAAGAGGACAGCTCGAGGCTTCTGATTGCTAGACTGCTTTATTTTTCCAAATTGGGAGGTGATTTTGCTTCATGTACTGAGTTGTAGTTCCTGGTCAATTTGAGCTCTGAAGTTCACAGCTTATCGTCCTCTGGCAGATCCTGCAGAGTGCCAAAGAATCATTTGATAGCAGCATAAGAAGAGCTAACAAGCAAAGTAGCACTCTGTAGTGCTAAAGCATGAAAAAAAAGAAATATATGATATATGAATTGTGTTACTGCTCTAGAAAATAATAAAAATTGAGAATACTTAGTGTATAAATTGTCCAATTCATGTGTACCCAGCAGCCGCGATATTTGTATACTTAGACTCTCTGACCGAGCACTCCACCCATCAGCCTGCTTTGGCTATAATTACAACAGGATCCTATCCAGCCATATAATGTAGGCTTCAGCCTAGGAGAAGATTCACATTACAATAGGTGCCCAGCAACGAGAATCACCTTATCGTGGCTGCTGGGTACACATGAACTGGCCAATCTAAGCATTCTCAATTTTTCCTATTTTCTATAGTGCTACAGAGTGCAGCTTTATTTGTTGGTTAGATATGAAGGTGGCTACTCTTAGTTTGCACCTGTACACACCTGGTTTCTGTTTTAGAATTGACGGTCAGTCTTTTGTTATATGTAAAAGAGCTCCCACATATGAGATTCCTGCATGTACAACTCACCCCCCCTCACAACAAGAGCTTCCAGACACTGTTAAACCTCCACCACCAAACAGCACGCTCGGCAACACCTGCTCCAGAATCAACCACGAAACAAGTAGATTTTACCTCCACACTTTGCCTATGGTGTGTATCACCGAGGCTAACACTCTCTTTCTCTGAGAATATCAACGCCTCAACTTCAACTGTGCACAACAATGACTCAAGCTGATGGTGTTACTGTCAGAGGCTACACCTTCCTGCTGTGACTGATATAAATGATGTGACATATATTCCATCACAACCTCCACTTCCTCCCCACTAATTTGTTGTAAACCAAAGGAGGGCGAATGTGACCGGCTTTTAGTACATTTACTGCTTGGAAATCTAGTGCCAGCAGTATTGGTGGAACTGCTGTTAGCACCTTGCCCTTTTTCTACTATGGTATGTGTTATTTTTTCTCACACCACCATGTTCATTGCCAATGACACATTTCCGTTTACTATACATTTTGGACACGAGTATAGAATTTAATAACACTTCTTTGCGACTCTTAGCAAATCCTTGAAAAATATGACCAGAAATGCTAGGTAGCGCATGATAGCCAAAACGGCTAATGCAGCAGCAACCTTCCCGTAATCTCAGCGAGCCGTGTTCATGTCTCCAATTTTACAACTTAAGCAGGTGTTGCAAACAGATCACCTGTACTGTTAAATGTGTTGATTTAGTTGTTTGTAGATTTTTGACTAAACAAATTACACAATAATAACACAGCCATCATCTACTGGGAGTGGAGCGGGCTCAGCTACTGAGCCCTCTCCATTCCTCCTTTGTATGGCGCTTGTCATTCAGGGGTTAAAGAGGTTCTTTAGACAAGACATGAATGTTTATAGTTGCTGTAGATGACCGTTGCTTCCAAATGTTAGCAATATACAATATGCAAACTGTTTGGATTGAGCTGATTATGGAAGTAGCCATCATGTGAAAGCTCATAAGCAATCTGCATACTGATATTTACGGGAAAATGTTCAACTTTTCCCTCTTCTCTCAATAGAATGTTGAACATTACGAGGGTAGGGAATTGTAGCTAGTTGGCATGTGATCACCAGTATGCAAATAGAGCAGTCATCTGATGAGCAGGAGCTCCAGCAAGCAAAGGGAGCAGAATCCTGACAGTGTGTATAAGGCCGGGGTCACACTTGCGAGAAACTTGCACGAGTCTAGCGTCTCAATACCCGGCACTCGGACTGGAGCATTCAGCTGCATAGAAATACATGCAGTCGTACACTCCGGTCCCAAGTGCCGGCGGCAATGCCGGGTATTGAGACGCGAGACTTGCGCGAGTTTCTCACAAGAAGCTCCCCTTAGCTCAAGTCAATTTATAATGCTATCTACACATCAGTTTAAAGAAAAGCAGCACAAAACTAATTGCGTATAGATTTTTATTACAAAAAAATCGGAGTAAAACAAGAGCTTTATTAAATGAATATACCATATACATCAAAAGCTACAACAAAACAGATTGTCAAAGGTTACGCTAAAGCTTTGCATCTTCCGATCTGACATCCATCCTTGTACAATATAACTTTTATGCGCCTGTTAGGATGGGACTACATCGGCATTTTATTAAACAATCCATCCTGACTAGAGATGAGCGAATATGTTCGGAATCAGTCGCCGAATCTGAATTGGCCATATTTGTCCCATATTGGAACACTGTTTGTGCCGAATTTATGTTTGATGATCGGTTCTGAACATATTCATTCATTTCTATTCCCATTGACTCCAATGACGTCGGGCGAATATTGCAAAAAACGATATTCGGCACCGATCATAATTGGAACCGAATTTGGAAAAATTCACTCAGCTCTAATCCTGACTAAATAGAAAAGTCATTGACCTTGATGTACATTCTGTGGACGGTATGATAAAGGGCCTGAGGAAATGAATAGATCGATATATAGTTTTGTGGGTGAAGGTTCATTAGAAACGCTCATTCATTCCTTAAACTGTTGGATTTAGGAGGCTGATAGCTGGAGTCCAGTGGGAGTGTTTATACAGATTGCTGTCAATCATGAAGGGACCTCCCACTGGACTCCTCAGCTCAGAAGAAGTAGGGATTAGTGGTGAATGAACTTGCTGGGATAAGGTGTTCTCCAAGCATGATCGGGTGCAAACTGAGTGTCTTTGACATGATCGAAAAAAAAATGTTCAAGTCCCCACGGCTGTTCGACAGCCAGGGATTGGATCTTACAAACAGGCAGACATGCAGCCACGGGGACTCGAACATATTATTCGAGCATGCCCGAGATACTCGTTTAGCGCCCGAGATACTCGGTTAGCACCCGAGCATGCTCAGGTTGGTAACTCCTTATCCGAGCACGTAGACTCATCACCAGTAGAGATTCCAATGAATTAATGACTGAAACTAAATCCTTTCCTGGAAACCCATATATATCATCTTCTCAGCTCCTCCAGCTCTCTAGCATACCGTAGATCTGTCTACATTCTTAATGTGTCAGGTTCCCATTAAATAAAATAAATAATTGTTTTTGGACTTTATCTTTTTTTTTCTGCAAAATGCATAAATAGTTAATAAAAAAAAGAAGCCAATTTCATTCAATACGTTCTAAACAAACTTTTGCCTAAGGCTTTGTTCTCCATAAATACAACCAAAAATGAAACACTGAGCAAACACAATAAAAGTAAATTAAAAAAAAAAAAAAAGACAAATAAAATAATAAAATACAAAAAAAGAACAAATAAAATACAGGTTCCATTGTCCAAATTTGAACATCTGGATGTAATAAACAGGTTTACAATGCTACAACTTGCCATTTACAACGGGAAATAAACAACTGATGGCATTTTATTAAGACTGAATCTTGGGACCCCCTACAATTCCCGGAACAAGTGGCATGCTAGAAGAAATTAGCAGATTTGCCAAATTTAAAATTCTGGTGGGAAATTTGTTTGATTCTGCGCAATTATTACATTCCACAATTGTTACAGAAACATAGCAACAAGTTGTTCGTTATGCTCTAATGTCTCCTGACCAGTAATTATGGAATTCTTAGCCTACGTAGAAAGGGCCCTCCTTTTTAAGAATCGTACTGCTAATCCAAAGATTCTTGGGCCATCTTTTTTCATCTATGATGGCCACAATGTTTCTTCATGTCTGCATCAATAGTCTGGCTAATTCGAGAGAATTAGGAAAAGTGTCAATCTAAGAGTGGCAGGAAGAATTTCGGACTGTTAATATACAGTGTTCATCTGGCAATCTGAGAATCACTGTGGCCATCTTGAAAGACAAAACAAGGTCTCGGAAATTTATGAATTGTCGTTGGCACAAAATGTTAAAGAACCAATCACTGTTATATCTTTTTATGTAAAATGGAAGGTCATTTTGTGCCACTAAAATGTATTTTTTGGGGGGACCAATATTTTGCGTAAAATGTCAAACAAATTACCCAATTCAATATCATGAAAAACTAGAAGGAAATTATTATAGCAGAACAGAAGTGCCAGAAATGCCTTAAACAGTACAATTCACAATAGTAATAACCTAAAACAGCAAAAGGGCCAACTAGTGCTCCCTCTGAGCTGTGCACCGGCGCGGCCTCGCAGCTTCTGAGCTCACTACCCGCATTCCAAATTCCATCATTCACACTGATCCGCAACAGAGGGCGCAGAGATAACAGTGTATGCAGTTATAGATAACAGGATTTTTTCAGCCTAAAAACCTAAATCGAATTCTTCTTACAAGCATAATATCCTTGATGGAGTGGAAAAAAAAATATTCCGGTGGTCTAAAGAGTAAAGCATCATCAAACAGTAAGATCACATTACAAACTTTGTGACATACGGCTGCCTATCTCCATTTTAGGATATTTTCACACAATGGGTTTTTAGTCGATTTTGAAAAATTTCAAGGAAAATATATTAGTCGTCTCTTGGTATTTCTTACGTATGCTTGTAAAGGCTCAACGTACATTTACACGTCTCATATACACTCACTGGCCACTTTATTAGGTACACCTGTCCAACTGTGTGTTAAGACTTAATTTCTAATCAGCCAATCACATGGCGGCAACTCAGTGCATTTAGGCATGTAGACATGGTCAAGACAATCTCCTGCAGTTCAAACCGAGCATCAGTATGGGGAAGAAAGGTGATTTGAGTGCCTTTGAACGTGGCAAGATTGTTGGTGCCAGAAGGGCTGGTCTGAGTATTTCAGAAACTGCTGATCTACTGGGATTTTCACGCACAACCATCTCTAGGGTTTACAGAAAATGGTCCGAAAAAGAAAAAAAATCCAGTGAGCGGCAGTTCTGTGGCCGGAAATGCCTTGTTGATGCCAGAGGTCAGAGGAGAATGGGCATACTGGTTCGAGCTGATAGAAAGGCAACAGTGACTCAAATTGCCACCCGTTACAATCAAGGTAGGCAGAAGAGCATCTCTGAACGCACAGTGCGTCGAACTTTGAGGCAGATGGGCTACAGCAGCAGAAGACCACACTGGGTACCACTCCTCTCAGCTAAGAACAGGCATCTGATGGCTACTTTCAGCAGGATAATGCGCCATGTCATAAAGCTCGAATCATCTCAGATTGGTTTTTTGAACATGACAATGAGTTCACTGTACTCAAATGGCCTCCTCAGTCACCAGATCTCAATCCAATAGAGCATCTTTGGGATGTGGTGGAACGGGAGATTCGCATCAGGGATGTGCAGCCGACAAATCTGCGCCAACTGTGTGATGCCATCATGTCAATATGGTCCAAAATCTCTGAGGAATGCTTCCAGCACCTTGTTGAATCTCTGCCACGAAGAATTGAGGCAGTTCTGAAGGCAAAAGGGGGTCCAACCCGTTACTAGCATGGTGTACCTAATAAAGTGGCCAGTGAGTGTATATGTGAGCGTAATGTGTGAATGCATGTGTAATGTCTCTATATATGTTTTTTATATGCTTCTGTATATATGTTTGTAATGTGTATACATAGAAAATTATTTGGTCACTCGCATTCTTCTGTCTAAATCTGGAGAGACGGAGCTGCATATTTTCCGAAGCCATACAGTCTATTATTTAGTATAGGAGCGTTGCTGAGCGCTGGCCGGTTGCCCACCTTTAATTTAATTTTGATTGCTCAACCGCTTCACCGCTCAGCGGCCTGCGAGGCTCAGAGGGAACATTAGTGCCAACATATTGTGCAACTCTTTACAACTGAGAGAATTAGCAATACAAGTTTAACAACAACCAACGAGTAGTTGGCTTGAAATTTCACAGTCACACGTGGCTCGTTTGCAAATGCAATTTTTTTTCTTCTAGGATTCCTACATTCGAAGAAGCCCGGCTGATATATGACACTCTATACCTGTCAGCAGATAACAAGGTAATTACCGTATTGTCAATAAATTTTCTTGGATCACTTCTTATATGTAATGGAACTTTGTAGAACCCATATTGTAATAATACCAACATAAGAAGCTTAAACAGTTTCATATAGAACAAGTTACAGCCTATACACATGATAGGTGATAACTACTAAATTGGTGGGGTCCAACTGCTGAGACCCACGCTGGTCACCAGAACGGGAAGCTCGTTCCCCCTTTTTCAGTTGAGCAGGGGACTTCCATGTGCACCGCAGTTTAATTCAAATTCTATAGGATTGCTGGGGATAGACGAGTTATGTAAAAGTTGACTATTTTTGTCAATTCCATAGTTGACTTGGGATCTCAAAAGTCGGACCCAGACCTCATAGTTATCATCTGTTCTTGTTCTATACAAAATACATCTGTAACGTTTAAACAGTAACCCTTAGTTTGTTATTTCATAAATCAATAGTATGAGTGAAAATAAGCAAATTTGTAATGTATCTTTGAGAAATCTGCTTCTTTCTCCTTCTGGACTGATCTTTCACTCTCAATTCAGGGGTAAAATCTGTACACAGTAAAGACAGATTTTCCCATTATTGTGATAGGAGATGACAATTGGTGCTTTTAAAATTCTTTGGAGAGGGGAGGAGCTAGAGGCAGACAGGCATTCTGCTGCAAGCTCTCCTGAAAAGAATGTATTAGTTCACCATAGAACTTTTAGTACCAACTGTCATCTCCTATCCCAGTAATGGGAAGATCTGTAGTCACTAAAGACTGATGTTCCCATTATTGTGATAGGAGATGACAATTGGTGCTTGTAAAAGTCTATGGAGAGGGGAGGAGCTAGAGCCCAATGAGCATTCTGCTGCAAGTTCTCCTAAAAAGAATGTTACAGTTTGCCATAGAGCTTTTAGTAACAACTGTCATCTCCTATCCCAGTAATGGGAAAATCTGAAGTCACTAAAGACAGATGTTCCCATTATTGTGATAGGAGATGACAATTGGTGCTTTTAAAATTCTATGGAGAGGGGAGGAGGTAGAGGCAGACAGGCATTCTGCTGCAAGTTCTCCTGAAAAGAATGTATTAGTTCGCCATAGAGCTTTTAGTTCCAACTGTCATCTCCTATCCCAGTAATGGGAAAATCCGTAGTCACTAAAGACATATTTTCTCATTAATGTGATAGATGACAATCAGTGCTTTGAAAAGTCTATGGAGAGGGAAGGAGCTAGAGGCAGGCAGGCATTCTGCTGCAAGTTCTCCTGAATGTTACAACTCGCCATAGAGCTTTCAGTTCCAACTGTCATCTCCTATCTCAGTGATGGGAAATCTGTCTTCACCGAAGACAGATTTTACCCATGAATTGTATATTTTTAGAATGAAAGATCAGTCCAGGAAGAGAAAGAAGTTGATTTCTCTGATAAGATATATGATAAAGTTTATTATTTTCACAAAAAAACTATAGATTCGTGTAATAAAAATTAAAACTATGATTACTCTTTAAAGTTTTCTTAAAATAGAATTTAGAATTCAACAAAGGCCTATAGAGTTCACTATAACTTTATAACATCACCCCTATACAAATACATATATATATATATATAAAAGACATTCCAAGTAAAATAGTAGATAAAGAGCTTAATATTCCTACTGAAACATAAAGAAAAAAAAAAATCAACTTTTGCAACTGATATAATTTCCCCGGTTTGTTCTTTTTCTCTTGTTTATAGCTATATATAAATATATGTATAATAATAAAAAAATAATAAGTCAGAAATCAGTGTCAAAACAACCTAAAAGTATATAAAAAGTCCTGCCGCCCATAAATCCAAGCTTATGCGATTTTATAAATGTAAGAACAGCTTATCTAAAAATATACAGTGCACTTAATAGTCCATCATTAGGTTCCGTAAAGATTAGGTCCATACATTCAAAACACAAAAATAAGAGCAAGAGGACAATCCAATTTTAGGCTCTGTATTTTTATATGTGAAATCCTTCATTTTCCTGTTGTCGGATGCCGATATACCGCGTGATTCAATTGGCTAGCATTTCTACAACTCCACCATAATTTTATCTAAAGATAATAACACTGGAATCTCTAAAACGAAAAAGTTCACTCTCTTTTTTATTAAAGAATAAAAAAAAAATCAAATCTTAGCTTTTTTTTTTTTTCTTAGGTAGGTCAATCTTCATAAAAAAAAAAAAAAAAAATTCCGGGGAATTTTTGGAAGAATGACACAATGTCACGGATGTAGATAAAGTCAGTTTCATATCCCCTTTGTGATGTCAGTAATATATTTATGAAATGATCCAGTGAAAAATAAATCCGTCGTTTTGTTAAGAAGTATCTTCCGTGTTGTGGATAAATGACATGGCCTCTCTAAAAAAGAAAAATAGAAATAGCATATTAGATAATGAAGGATAATGAAGGAAAATTACAGAAAATATTAAATTTGGAAAAAAAAGCTCTCAAAAAGGGTTTTCTGATATGGAAAGCCTGTTTGCAAGTCCTCTTCAAAGATGACCTGTTATCGAGTCATAAGTGGGTATTTGTTGTTCTTATTTTAATTAACAAATTCCCTGATTAGGATTTTTTTTGTTTTTTTTTAATCCACCATATGGTTCCAGAGATATATAGGCAAATTTTATTATTTTTACCTTGGGGGCAGTGCTCATAGGATCCTCTGGGGTGTGTCTTAAGGCTGCGCTGCAAAATCAGCCAATGAACAATGCCCCTTTTGGAAAATGCCATAAAAATTATCACTAAATAAAAAGGCTAATGTCTCTAGAACCGTATGACGAATTGTAAGAAAACACAAAAATATTATTTTCAGGGGATTAGTGAGAATACAACAATTGCAAAAAGCTGGCCACTTTTGATCTGGTGACAAATCCTATTCTACACTCTGACCCTTGAACAAGACCTCACAAATAAATTGTTCAAAGCGGACAACCCTCTTTGAGTAGCAACAGAAAAGTGTGAGTAATCCAATTTTACAGCAGGAAAACCAAAGATAACCCATATTTTATGCAAATTATCTCCTGAATAGCTAAAATTTTATTTAAATTAGCCCATGATTAAAGTAACAGTAGGCTGTTGACCATGCCATAACCCTTGGCTGTAGTCAACTGATGATGGTTCAACACGAACGCCAACAAAAATTTGAATGGTCACTTAGTATATTTTGATTGCTCTTTGTTTCGAGTGATTTTGATGATTGTAATATTAGAGAGTTTCTAGCACATTTTAAGTCAAGTGAGGTTATCATCTACTTTGTCAAGTGGGAGGAGATAAGACTATTTAAGCATTACGTGTGTTCAACGCTCAATAAATCTTAGCACAAGGAGATAGAGAAACATTCCAAAACGTATGATGTAAGTATAGAGGTAACATTCGCTGTGGTTCAGAGGGGGCACAAGAGGTCGCTATGACCAATAAGACCCATTACTATAAATTTCAGATTTTTCATTGGTGTCTACTCCTCTATGCATAGGGAATACTTTCCCTCTCTTGAGTTGATTTTTGAATCTTGATGACCTTCCAAGACTTCATCCAAGAAAAGTGAACCATAATGATATCGGTCGTGGTATAACCCAAGGAAATTAGACTTTTACGGGACATTGAAGTAGACTCACTCCACCGAAGAAGATGTGTGACCTGCAACATTTTCAAATTACAGGACCAAAAGAAAAAACATAAAAAAAAAAACCCAAATAATCATAGATACAAGTGTAAGACAGTGTCCAGTCATATAGGAAAGTGATAATTTCACCAAGACTATAAGTAGAATCTCCAATAGTTCTGATCTTGGAGGTCTTCAAAAACCAACGTAATCTTAAGTATGTTCTTTCATTCAACCAATTTGTCCCCAAAAATATTTCTTTCTTTTTGTTTCTGCCTTTTACATTCTTTTAGATTTTGATTCCGAAGGCCGAGGTCGAGTTTGTGCCCTAAACTCTACAGTATATTCAGAATTACTATAAGCCAAACTACATTTGGCTAGTGTGGCTATGGTTGTCTTGCATGGGTAAGCAGATATTACATTCCTGAAGGAATACTTACTGCTGAGTGACATCATTGTTTGGGGCTGTTGTAGTTGGATTTTGCCGATTCTGTAATGGTACTGAAAAAAACAACAATGCACAATTACTTTCTCGTTGCTTAAATGAATAGATCATTTGTCTGTACATGAAACAAAGGTTCTCGGACAAGGTCTGAATGGTTGTAAACAGGTTGAGGGACTCCAATTCTTACACTATGTAGTACAGAAATGATTCCCCTAAATATGTCCATTACAGTCCAAACCCCCTTCTGCACCTTTTCTATATCTCTTCTTTGCCCCTTCAAAGCCCCCTCCATGAAACAAACCTTCTGGAAGAACTGCTTTCTGGGATTTTTTTTGTGAGACATGACAAATCTTTCAGAGTCCTGGAGGTCTCCCATTTTTGGAGAGTCGTCAATAGAAATGAGAAGTATTTGATAAAGACCTGCTACAGGTCGAAACGTACTTTTATGGCGGAATAAAGCTTCTTTTCAATTTCTTCAACTGGATTGGACGCTGTTCTCATTTCTTATGACTGCTGCTATTTTCCAAGTGGGTTCCTTGGATTGAGAGTGTGCGCCCACACTTAGTGCAGTCAGCCTTTTCCTTATGTGTCTGTCCAGAAGAATCAGTCTCCCCTTTTTTGGAGACCATCGCGAAGAGTTGGCAAGCCAATAGGTTGCTTTATGAAATAGTTTTCTCATTGTCAGAGATAGCAGCTATTCCCTAGCCCGACTAAAACTGATCTACCACATTAGAAGTGGTCATGAAAACATACAGAAACCAAAGCAAATTCATCAGATCACAGGTTAAAGTTCAGGTAGCGATCTGTGGGATGCGTTGCACAGGCAAGGATTGTGGGCTAGTTCCCTAGTAGTAGATGAAGTAGAAAATAAATGGCTCCAGAATCCAAACAGGAAACAAATATTTGCGAAAATAGAAAAAAAAGTTCAAACGAAACACTTTTCCTACGCGTTTCAAGCCTATATAGGGTCCTTAATCATAGCACCAGGTATAAACAGATCATAACAAGGGCACTATATGGGCTTAAAATGCGTAGGTCAAGTGTTTTTTTTTTAAACTTTTTTCTATTTCAGAGCGAGGTAATTGAAGCATAGTTTTAACAAATATTTTTGCCCTGTTTGCTGATGTTGGAACTACTTGACATAAAATGGGGTCAGTGATATAGATTTTGGGTCCAAGAACTTTAAGATGCTCAGGGCAAGGTAAAAAAAAAATACCCATTCCATTCAACAACAGTAAACCGGAAGGAAAGAAAGAGGAAGTGAACAGTTATTGGGGATAACAAACTACAAGTGGTAGCACAATACTTGTATCCTAATGGGTGGGGCTATGATGTGAATTAGAATACTTTTCTGAGCCTGGGACGGTCCTAGTGTCCAATCCCTTCCTTACCCTTTTTTCCTTTTGTCTTGTCCTCCTATATTCACATTCAATTTTCTTTTCTAACAGTTTACAGGCAGGATAAAATTGATGGTTTTGACCTTTAAGAAAAGTGTCCACATGTATTGGGGATGGATGGAGCAGGAAGGTTCTTTTTATTCTTTTCTAAAAGGACTGATACGTGCATACTAGAGAGGGGAAAATGTAATTCAAGTTGCATTGAATTCTCCTAAAATTTTTACAAAAATCTGAATTTTCCAGAATATAGACTGTTTGCAATTCTCTCAGTGCAAATTTGGCAAAATGGTGGTAATCTGCAGTCGCCATTTTGCTAAACCATAAACCAGAAAAAACGGTTGCCAGAAGCAACAAAGATGTACTAGTCCAATAATAATATTGTAAATCAATAAAATTTTTATTAGTTAAATTTCATACAAAAAGTATATAGATCGACATAGGAAATAGCAGGAGGGAATAATGGAACAGTTTGTGCAAAAATGCTGCTGTACAAAGGGGCCGCACAATCCCCCTGAGACCCTAATACAAGAAGCAGAAATAATAAATCCAATATACCAATAGTATTGAGCCAGCATGCCAAAAGCAAAAAACATGCGAGGCACAAATCCTGGTCACATGAATAGGCAGCTATAATGTAATTATTTCAGCAATAAAAATGTCATGGTTGTATTACCTGGGTAAGATGGGGGCCCCCTGACGAAGGCCGAAACGCGCGTTGGGGTGGGCGCACACATCTCCCTGGATCTTACACTGAAGCCAAGCCTGCCATCTTACCCAGGTAATACAACATTCTGGCAACCGTTTTTTCTTGACAATGTTTTGGTGTGTCCAGCACTACGGTCCATCACATTGACTTAGTTCTTATTACAATTGTAATGAAATATATCATGTGTGTGCGTTGATGGAATATACTGTGTCTAAACCATAGACCGCCAGGCAAAGAAAAACAAAAACAAATACCTCAATGCTCACCTGTCCCACTGCCCCATCCAGTCCTGTCTCTTTTTCCCTTCATCCATCGCTCACATTCTTAGACCTCTTCACTCGAAGCTGTGACCTCTGGTATGTCTACACCTCCGACATTACTGCATCCCATGCAGTCGAGGAGCTCGTCATGAAGTCGGAGCGTTTTGAAGCATATCGTCCAGCTGACAGCATAGCGCTCAGTGATGTCACAGGAAGCCACAGCTTGGAGTGATGCGGATGAAGATAATGCATGCGATGGGGAAAGGGGAAAGGAGGAGATGTAAAGGACCAGACAAGAATGGTGTAAAATGAGTATTTTTTTTACATCTTATGTTTTTCTAGACCAAAAAGCATAATAAAAAAATCAATCAATTTTCATTGAAAAAAACGTAGCTAAGAATTGAATTTTTCTCTAAAATTTGCATGATTTCTCCAATTCCAATCATGATAGATTCATATCTTAGAAAATATCAAGAAATATTAAAAAAAAAAAAAAAAACAAAGAGCTAATTGGCTGTTCACATCACAGACGTGAGAGCTGCTCTTTCCTTAATTTTGTAGCCAGGACAAATTTGGTAAATATGTAAATGCGTAAACAGAGGCTTGTTTTCCAAAACACAGGTGCGATCCAAGGGCGTGTCGTGCAATCGAAATGTAGTGAGTGACGGGAACAATCTCAACAATGAATATATTGATGCTAAATTGTGGTCCTTTTCCCTTCCCCACTTTTTTGTGTTTTTTTGACCCCCTTATTAATATATTAAAAAGTGAATAAAAGTATTGATAAAAACAAAACAAAAAAAACAACAAGAGTAAACAGGTATGCAGAAAGAATCTCAGAATGAACTGACGTATTTCTTACAAGTTTGTCTGGAATTTCCCGTACTTCAACCAACTAACAAATGCTATTGAGAACTCTGCTATTAGAAGTGGAAAGGAAGAACAAAGACGAAAGAATCTAATTAATAAAAATATTGGAGAAAGAGAAACCAATCACAAACTAAAATATTTCTATACTAATGCACAAAGCATGGGCAACAAACAAGGAGAATTGGAACTACTAACACAGGAAAAGAAATATGATGTCATTGGAATCACTGAAACTTGGTGGGACAATACACATGATTGGAATACAAGACTAGAAGGATACAACTTATTTGCAAGAAACAGACTTGATAAACGAGGAGGGGGTGTCGCATTGTATGTTAGAAACGCGTATATCTGCACAGAGATTGAAGCTTCAGAGACTGGGAGTTCTGTGGAAACTGTTTGGGTAAGAATACAAGGACAGAATAATGGAAAGGACACCATTGTAGGCATTTACTACAGGCCGCCTGTGCAAGCTGAAGCTATGGATGAACTCTTTATGCATCAAATGGCCAAGTTCTCCAAAAAATATGACATAGTTGTCATGGGAGATTTCAACTATCCAGACATTTGTTGGGAATCTCTCTCAGGCAAAACTAACAGGTCAAGGAAATTCTTATCCTCTCTTGCTGACAACTTTATCTTCCAAAAGGTAAGGGAGAAAACAAGGGGAACTGCTACCTTGGATCTAATCCTTATAAACAGGGAGGAAATGGTTGAGGAGGTAAAAGTGGCTGGGACCCTAGGAGGTAGCGACCATGCTATTTTAGAATTTTGGATAACTAGAGGCGGAAGACCTGTGAAGACTCAGACGTCAAGGTTAGATTTCAGAAAGGCAGATTTTAAGGGATTCAGAAAGAGAATTGGAGGGATCCAATGGCTGGATATCCTTAAAGACAAAAATGTCCAGGAAGGATGGGAAATCTTGAAAAATGAAATTCTCAAAGCACAGTTGTTAACAATTCCGAAAAGAGGGAAGAATAGGAAGCAGTTAAGGAAACCAGGATGGATGAACACAGAACTTAAGCACATGCTAAAAAGGAAGAAAAAAATGTTTATAAAATGGAAAGAGGGAGGCATATCTAAAGAAGAATATAATGCTGTCTGCAGAACCTGCAGGGCACAAATCAGATTAGCTAAAGCTGAAAATGAATTGAGGCTTGCAAGAGATGTCAAAAGCAATAATAAAGGATTTTGGGGATATGTCAAAAGTAAAAGAAAAGTCAAAGATGCTATAGGATTTTTACAGGATGAAAATGATGAAATGGTAAGACAGGATGTTGAGAAGGCTGAACTTTTAAATTCCTATTTTGCATCTGTTTTCTCTCAGAAAGGAAATGTAACATCAACTGTTATTCACTGTCCTATTAAGGGAATAGAAGAATCCAGGATATCTATAAACAGAAAGATAGTGAGGAAACACTTAGCTAGCCTAAATGAATTCAAGTCTCCAGGTCCAGATGAATTACACCCCAGAGTACTGAAGGAGATAGCAGAAGAAATTTTTGAACCCCTCTCTATAATCTTTGAAAATTCTTGGAGAACAGGAGAAGTGCCAGAAGACTGGAGAAGAGCAAATGTTGTTCCTATCTTCAAAAAGGGGAAGAAGGTGGACCCAGGTAACTATAGGCCGGTGAGTCTGACTTCTATACCAGGAAAGATCTTTGAACAAATTATTAAACAACATGTATGTCAATACCTGGATAAGAATGAAGTGATTAAACAGAGTCAGCATGGGTTTGTAACTAATAAGTCATGTCAGACTAACTTAATTTCCTTCTATGACGGTATCACTGATTGGGTGGATCAAGGAAATGCTGTAGATATAGTATATCTTGACTTCAGCAAAGCATTTGACAAAGTCTCTCATACAATCCTTATTGAAAAAATGATTAAGTATGGAATGGACAAGGCAACTGTTAGGTGGATTCATAACTGGCTTAGTGATCGGACCCAAAGAGTGGTCGTAAATGGCTGCACATCCAGTTGGAAGAATGTCTCAAGTGGGGTACCACAGGGCTCTGTCCTGGGCCCTGTATTGTTCAACATCTTTATCAACGATTTAGATGAAGGAATTGATGGTAAACTGATTAAATTTGCTGATGACACAAAGCTAGGAGGGATAGCTAATACTAGAGAAGAGAGAGAGAGGATTCAAAAAGATTTAAATAAACTGGAGAAGTGGGCAGCAACTAACAGAATGGTTTTTAACAGGGAGAAATGCAAAGTACTACATCTGGGCAATAAAAATGGAAAAAGCATATATAGAATGGGAGGAATAGGGCTAAGTGACAGCACATGTGAAAAAGACTTGGGTATACTAATAGATCACAGACTGAATATGAGTCAACAGTGTGATGCAGCAGCAAAAAAGGCAAATGCAATTCTAGGATGTATTAACAGAAGCATACAGTCTAGATCACGTGAAGTCATTATTTCCCTCTACTCCTCTTTGGTCAGACCTCATCTGGAATATTGTGTCCAGTTTTGGGCACCACATTTTAAAAAAGACATCAACAAACTGGAGCAAGTTCAGAAAAGAGCGACCAGAATGGTGACCGGTCTGCAAACCCTGTCTTATGAGGAAAGGTTGCAGGATTTGGGAATGTTTAGTTTGCAAAAGAGAAGACTGAGAGGAGACTTAATAGCTGTCTACAAATATCTAAAGGGCTGTCACATTGTAGAAGGATCAACTTTATTCTCATTTGCACAAGGAAAGACTAGAAGCAATGGGATGAAACTGAATGGGAGGAGACACAGATTAGATATTAGAAAAAACTTTTTGACAGTTAGAGTGATCAATGAGTGGAACAGGCTGCCACGAGAAGTGGTGAGTTCTCCTTCAATGGAAGTCTTCAAACAGAGGCTGGACAGACATCTGACTGGGATGATTTAGCGAATCCTGCTTTGAGCAGGGGGTTGGACCAGATGGCCCAGGAGGTCCCTTCCAACTCTACGATTCTATGATTCTATGATTCTATGATTCTATGATTCATGTGTGAAATACTTTGCAGCCCATACAGAGCCAAATGAAATTATTAAAAAAGGAATCAGTGTTCTATCTGCTTCTTAAACCGGACCTGTCGGCAGGTTTTAACTATTTAATCTGAGAGTCATATAATATAGAACAAGAAAGCCTATTTTCACAAATGTGTCAATAATTTGTCGGTGTGTTGTAGTGTCAATACAATCAATATTTTATCAACAAACTATTATCAACAGGACTAGGTGTTATGTGCAGGGTAGTCCAGCTAATTTGTATAACCCTGCCCCCACCACTGATTGGCAACTTTCTTACAGTGTACACAAGAAGCTACCAATCAGTGGTGTGGGCGGGGTTATACACAGCTCAGCATTCTGAGCTCTTCTACATCTACAGCAGATAAAACAGGGTTTCTATTAAAACTACACCAAGCAGCTCAGTATGTGATACATCGCTGGAATCAGGGTCTCTTACTCTATATTATGCTGACTTCAGATTCCATAGGAAAAAACTGCTGACAGATTCCCTCACAATATACCCTAGAAGACTTATTTTAACAAGTCTCTCCATAATCGTAGGCTGATTTCACACTTCTGTGGATGGACAACATTGTCCAAATATCCTGACCCAGACTTACAGTAACTGTCAGGTTTAGGTCGGGAAACCCATAGCTGTTCCGGACATTGTGATCTGTACTCGGACAAGGATGTGTGAAACTAGCTGTACTCTGTTTTAAGGTCCCCTAAATAAATATGGCAAACACAAAAATAGGAGTACAGCTAGTTTCAGATCTGCAGGTTTACAGTGCCACCCTTGCTCTCAGGCTGTGTCTGGTAGTGCAGTTCAGATTGAATGGGGCTGAATTGCAATACCACGTATAGTTTAGAGACAAGAGTGGGGCTATTTATTAAATAAACCCACCATGTTGTAAAGGGGTATATAGTATTGTTTTCATTCTGTTTTTAACTATTATTATTGTCGTCAACCATGATTACTGTTTAATTTTACATCAGAAATGCTGGACATGGGATCAATGGCTTAACTTAAAGATACTGAGCCATAATGCAAAATCTTCCAGAGACTGTTGCAGTTAAAGATCTTCCCCACACACTCCAACATATCTTTTATAGTGTCTTGGAAGAGTCTCCTGATACAGGGATAGTAAGAGATAGGGCCCATTGGGCTCTCGGTCTCAAACCAAAGGATCCCAGCCTTCTGTGTAATGTCATCTGTCGCGTGCACCGCTATCTTCAAAAGGAGGCCATTATGCAAAAACTCTACAATTGTTCCATGGCTCTCTGCCACAAGTCAAAGATACAAATTTGACCTGACTTATCTCTCCTTACTCTTCAGAAAAGAAGAGCCCTAAGACCTCTTCTAAACAGGCTTCGGTCATATGATTTACCATACATCTGGAGGTTACCATTTTGCCTCCAGGTGCACCATGTGGGTAAGATGGTCACTCTTCGGTCAGTCACCGGATGACATTATCACCTTCACCATAGCTCTGAATCTCCCCTCAATTGAAATTGAAGATTGCCCAGCCATTGCCACAGAGTCCCGAGAGGGACCTGCTCTGAGAGTTTCAGAGAACACCCAGAACCATAAGGGCAGAGGCACAGAAAGATTCAGGCCCTTTTTTCTGATATCTTCTGATTTTTTCGGGACCCTAAATTCCCTTTTTCAGTTCAGGATTGGAAGCTCCTCCATAGAAAGCATGTAACTCTGGTAACCTAGGCTATTTTCTTTTATTTTTCTTCTATATCCCTCTTATTCTTGCTCTTTTTTTCACTCTCTATCTCCCACACCCATCCTTTTGACTTAGTATCTTTCTCTCCCTCCTATCTTTCCTTCCCCTCAACCTCCCTAAACTTTAAAATGACACAGGTCATCTGCGGGTCCTTTAATGCTCGGGGGCTGAATGCTCCACAAAAACGATCCCAAATCTTATATGATATGCATAAAAAGAGGATTCATATTTTAATGCTCCAAAAATCTCATTTTAAGACGGGTCATCTCCCCTGACTGGAAGCAGCAACTTCTGCAAAGTTTGGATGCTAATGTGGCGCCCCTGAGGCTCAGTCGCCACAGAGGTACTGCACCTTCTCCTAAGGTGTGGTGCCCCACCAACTAGGTAAGTTGGGAACTCCTTTCCACACTCCAACACCTGCACCCACACACAGGATAGTTCAGCAATGGACCAGATTGCAGCTCCATGCTTAGAGGATAGCAGAGCACCTTTCATGGATCCTTGCTTCGTAACACGACATGTGCTGGGAGGTGGGTGGAGTTAATATAAAAGAGTGGGAAAGTTTAGAATTACAGATCAGTCTGGAGGAGAGTCTGACGGGAGGTCAGTCGAGAGAGGGGTCTAGAGGGTCAGTCAGGAGAGACTGAGGACGGATCCCTAGAAGGAAGGATGGAGGAAGGAGTGCTGCAGCTGCCTCAGTGATCTGAGCCAGCTGGCACGGGAAAGGAACAGAAGGAGAAAGATGTAGAACTGCAACCTAAGCTTCCATAAGAGAGAGAAGGAACAGCGCGGAACGAAGGAGTAGGAGAACAGAGAGGAGTTGTGGGTTGTAAGAGGAATCCTGCCTATAGGTTCTCAGCGCAAGGCCGGGGCCCGGTCCCCGAGGTTGTATGGGCACTTATGGTTCTGCAGCAGACATCGGTGGAGTAGTTGGCTGTAAATGCCCTACTCCCATCCAAGACATGGGGCACAACAGCATCTGTATAGAGAGCCAGGACTCAGGATAAAGGGAGTCCCCGAAGTAGGCTACAGCTGTCTGCCGTACAAGGAAGAGTTGTTAGGAACATCTGACAGGAGGAACTTCAGAGTACCACAGTACTGGAGTTCTTCACACTAAAAGGCGCAATAGAGGAGTCGTTCAAGACAGGTACATGTTGGCGGAGTGTTGGAGAGGAGAAGCCTAACTTGCACGGAAGGTTGATTGAGTCTCTGCCCCGGAGGACACGGCACGGAGGCCGGCACCAGTGTGTACTACGAACTGTGAGTAAAGCTTTGGAACTACAAGCCCTGGTGTCTCCCAGTCATTGTGCACCAACACCGTCAGCACCGCTACATCTGGGTGTCCTCCTCTACACTACCTGCGCCTATACACTGCCCTGGGGTTACAGCTTCACCTGTGGGGAGCTTCACCATCTTTGCTGCAACACACCATCAGCCCCAGAGGATCTGCACGCAGCGTTGGCTTAACATCTTGCTTGCCAAACACCACAGGTGGCGTCACAAACTATTTCATCACATAAACTATATCACAAACCACCATTACTTGGGCGCCCAGGGCCACGGACTGGGTCACCGCTGCTGTGACACATCCCACTGACACCGGCCAGGTACCAAGTAACCCACAGCCCTGGGACGGGGCGACCCACTAACACAACAGTCCAATGAAGTCAGTGACCGACCGCAGAGGTCGGGTGACTATAAGAGTGCATCATCAGAGATACATCCAGTAATGCGCTCTTCCAGTCACCTGACCACTGCAGGCAATCACAGGCTTCAGCAATCCTGCTGCCATCTAGACAGTGCAGATTTCGATTTCGGCACCGGGTGATGGAAGGTGACTATTTCTCCATATCTTATTTTGAAAACATTCATGCCTAGTATTTAAAAGTTTAGTGTCAGACAACACCTTTAAGGGATACTTAAAGGGAATCTGTCACATGAAAAATGTTATTAACCTGCAGATTGTATTTCCTCCCGGCAGCGTTCTGGTCTCAATTACAGAGGTGGCACTGGCACGTTTTCAGTTACCTCTCTGTGTACAGAGAGCTGCGGCTGCAACCGCATCCCGCCACTGACTGCCAGCTGAGTCTAATGCTGAGCTGCTGTCAGTCAGCGGCGGGATGTGGTTGCAACCGAGAGCTATTGTCAGGAATCGAACCCAGTAGCTCCTGTGCACCAGTCAGCAGCTCTTCCTTCTGAGCTTTTCAGCTCGCTGGACAGTTCAGTGCTAACCCAAATTCTTGTACCTATGTTGTTGCTGATGTCTCCACCCTGAGTTTTCTGTTGGTCACCACCCTGAGTTACTGATTTGCTCATCCTGATTGCACACCCTATTTACTACTGGCCTTGCTCTCCTTTCTTTGCGTGGTTACTGAGCTACCTGCCTCTAGTCAAGCTTCCTTCAACCTGCTGCTTCTTCATACGACATTGCTGCTCCTGATATCGACCTCTGGCTTTCCTGACTACGATTCCTGCTTATTCCTTCAAACTACATTGCTTTTCCTGTGTAGCGACTCCTTGGCTATCCCTGACTATTCTACCTGCTGGTGCTGCCCCTAGTGGTTGCAATATCACTACTCCAAAACAGGTCAATTCATAATAGAGGTGACTGCGCCGATGCGCCCCCATGAGTGAGTCCGGAATTTTTCAGCGGGAAATAAAGTTCATTTCCTCTCAGCAGCGTGGGTCTAAGTGCTGGCGTTATTATTCTGCAGATTTATCCCATATCTGCAGGTTAATAGCATTTTTTCACGTGACATGTCCCCTTTAACAACAATACAATAGAGTAAATTACATTGAATTGATTAGTTAAATATTCTAATTTTTCAATGTGCTTAATGTTTGTGGTCAGGATTACTCACTAGATCTGCTGGTCTTTCTTGAACAATATATCACGACGGCAAGGATCAAGACGACGATCAAGATAATGCACATTGCAATATATTTTAAATTATTATTTTCCTCACTTCGTATGGTGATTTCAGGCTTTAGTTCTGTAATAAATAAACATCACTATGGTAAATTCAAATGAAAACATTAATCCCCAGAATGCAATTTCAGCAGAAGTTTCTACCTGCGTATGCTTAGTGACCCTACCGTATGGTTGTATTGCAGCATAAGCATACGCCTGTGAACACATACACTGGGACATGAGCAGTGTCTTCAGGTGCAGAAAGATGAGCTCCCATTTGCTTCCAGCAAAGTCTATTAGTCAAAATTTTTAGGGATTTGCTTAACCCAACAAATTTGAACAGATCGCAATGACCTAAAAGGGCTGCCACCATTTCTCACAATACAGAAGACTGCATCAGCCAAAAAAAGCTTCATTAGACCTCGGACAGGATTATTCATAATGCCATGCAGTTGTCACATCACGTAGTATAGCACAGCCAATCAGGAGGGACAATTATTTAAAAGCAGAAGCAGGAAATGCAATGGCCATTTTATGATGAATCTTGATAGGGATGGGATGTCACTGCTTAACCATAGAGATAGGGAGAGAAGGTCAGAAAATACCGAAGAAACCGTAGAGGTAATGTATGACAGCACAGTAAGGAAGAGTGAGAAAAAAAATGTTGTTATAAATTGCTTTCAGGCGCATTATAGATTGCTTTCAATACACCATCAGTTGAATTTCCTGTAAAAATGTGGCAAATCTGGTGAATTGAATTTCAAAAGATTAACTTATCTCTATTCTAATCTAATCATGGAAATACCAGGGGTGCTGATGTAAGAAGAGGCTGCTTACACTGCTTTCTACCCTGCATTCCTTATCTTATACTGGAGATAACAGGGATGCTGATATAACAAGTAGACACCAGGGTTCAGAGGTAAAAAGAGGCGGCTCACACTGCTGTCCATCCTATCTGGTCTAATACTGGAGATACCAGGGGTGCTGATTTAAGAAGAGGCTGTTGACACTGCTGTCCACCCTGTCTATCTGATATAGACTGGAGATACTAAGGGTGGTGAGGTAAGAAGAGGCTGCTCACACTGCTGTCCACCCTGTCTATCTGATGTAATACTGTAGATGCCAGAGATACTGAGGTAAAAAGGGGCTGTTCACACTGCTGTCCACCCTGTCTATCTGATATAGACTGGAGATACTAAGGGTGGTGAGGTAAGAAGAGGCTGCTCACACTGTTGTCCACCCTATCTATCTGATCTAATACTGGAGATGCCAGAGGTACTGAAGTAAGAAGAGGCTGCTCACACTGTTGCCCACCTTGTCTATCTGATCTAATACTGAAGATACCAGGGGTGCTGAGGTAAGACGAGGCTGCTCACACTGCTGTCCACTTTGACTCTCTGATCTAATACTGGAGATACCAGGGATGCTGAGGTAAGAAGAGGCTGCTCACACTGTTGTCCACCTTGACTATCTGATCTAATACTGGAGATAACAGAGGTGCTGAAGAAGAGACTGCTGACACTGCTGTCCACCCTATCTATCTGATATAATACTGAAGATACCAGGGATGCTGAGGTAAGAAGAGGCTGCTCACACAGCTGTCCACCTTGACTATCTGATCTAATAATGGAGATAAAAGGGGTGCTGAAGTAAGAAGAGACTGCTCACACTGCTGTCCACCCTGTCTATCTGATAATTATTAACAATTATTTTTATTAAATTTAAATTTTTATTCGCATTATCCAGTATATATATTTTTTATTTTTTATATAACAGTGGCGGAAGCTCTCTTGCATTACTGCAACATGGGTTCTAGCATTTTGCTTTACAGCAGCAAAATGGTGACAGAAATCAAAGTCAGACAACTCATTGACATCTATGGGAGCAAAGTGAGGGAGAAGGGAGAGGAAGCTGATCTGTCCAAGCAGGTATCAATACCCGTCTGTTATCCACCTCCTGCTTTATTATACAGCCGCTCTCTGACTTACGGTAATCCTTTCTAATGAGATGATTTTGGACTTTCATAGACATAACTGAAAAATAGAAATATTGAAAAATTAATGTAATAACCTATTTGCAGAACATCAGAGGAGAAGTTGTGATGAGCCATCACTGTACAGCTGACATTCGTGCTGCTCTTCACTGTCAATGTGAAATTGCTCGAGATGGTAAATGTTTGAGCGGTTTCCTTTATTGCGCATGACGGACTGGTCACCACCGTACAGTTTACAGGGTAATATTGTGTTCCATTGCAGTCAACAACCATCCATAATATTCCACGAGGTTGTGGAAAACCATCTCCGGACGAGCAGTGAAAGTTCACTACAGACTCCACATCCAGTTCTAGAAAGCTTCCGTTACTGATCTCAGGGACACTGTAGTTAGCTGCAAAAGGAAAAGAGACCAGAAAATATAAACGGGAAAAACACAAGTAAAAAAAATGCAGCAAAAAGTCATCAAAACTAATCTATGTACTAAAGAGCCGCAACTAAAAGCCCAAGACCGCAATCAATTACCAGCTGACAGATCCTCTATATACTACAACACACGGGACACACCCTCTATATACTACACCACACGGGACACATCCTCTATATACTATACCACACGGGACACACCCTCTATATACTACACCACACGGGACACATCCCCTATATACTACACCACACGGGACACACCCTCTATATACTACACCACACGGGACACATCCCATATATACTACACCACACGGGACACATCCTCTATATACTGCACCGCACGGGACACATCCTCTATATACTACACCACACGGGACACATCCCCTATATACTACACCACACGGGACACACCCTCTATATACTACACCACACGGGACACATCCCCTATATACTACACCACACGGAACACATCCTCTATATACTACACCACACGGGACACATCCCCTATATACTACACCGCACGGGACACATCCCCTATATACTTCACTACACGGAACACATCCTCTATATACTACACCACACGGGACACATCCCCTATATACTACACCCCACGGGACACATCCTCTATATACATCACATGGGACACATCCCCTTTATACTACACCACACGGAACACATCCTCTATATACTACACCACAAGCGACACCTCCTCTATATACTACACCACATGGGACACATCCCCTATATACTACACCACACGGGACACACCCTCTATATACTACACCACACGGGCCACATCCCCTATATACTACACCGCACGGGACACATCCTCTATATACTACACCACACGGGACACATCCTCTATATACTACACCACACGGGACACATCCTCTATATACTACACCACACGGGACACATCCCCTATATACTACACCGCACGGGACACATCCCCTATATACTACACCGCACGGGACACATCCTCTATATACTACACACGGGACACATCCTCTATATACTACACCACATGGGACACATCCCCTACATACTACACCACACGGGACATATCCACTATATAATACACCACATGGGACCCATACTATATATGCTACACCACACGGGACACATCCTCTATATACTACACCACACGGGACACATCCCCTATATACTACACCACACGGAACACATCCTCTATATACTACACCACATGGGACACATCCTCTATATACTACACCACACGGGACACATCCCCTATATACTACACCGCACGGGACACATCCCCTATATACTTCACTACACGGAACACATCCTCTATATACTACACCACACGGGACACATCCCCTATATACTACACCCCACGGGACACATCCTCTATATACATCACATGGGACACATCCCCTATATACTACACCGCACGGGACACATCCTCTATATACTACACCACACGGGACACATCCTCTATATACTACACCACACGGGACACATCCTCTATATACTACACCACACGGGACACATCCCCTATATACTACACCGCACGGGACACATCCCCTATATACTACACCGCACGGGACACATCCTCTATATACTACACACGGGACACATCCTCTATATACTACACCACATGGGACACATCCCCTACATACTACACCACACGGGACATATCCACTATATAATACACCACATGGGACCCATACTATATATGCTACACCACACGGGACACATCCTCTATATACTACACCACACGGGACACATCCCCTATATACTACACCACACGGAACACATCCTCTATATACTACACCACATGGGACACATCCTCTATATACTACACCACACGGGACACATCCCCTATATACTACACCGCACGGGACACATCCCCTATATACTTCACTACACGGAACACATCCTCTATATACTACACCACACGGGACACATCCCCTATATACTACACCCCACGGGACACATCCTCTATATACATCACATGGGACACATCCCCTTTATACTACACCACACGGAACACATCCTCTATATACTACACCACAAGCGACACCTCCTCTATATACTACACCACATGGGACACATCCCCTATATACTACACCACACGGGACACACCCTCTATATACTACACCACACGGGCCACATCCCCTATATACTACACCGCACGGGACACATCCTCTATATACTACACCACACGGGACACATCCTCTATATACTACACCACACGGGACACATCCTCTATATACTACACCACACGGGACACATCCCCTATATACTACACCGCACGGGACACATCCCCTATATACTACACCGCACGGGACACATCCTCTATATACTACACACGGGACACATCCTCTATATACTACACCACATGGGACACATCCCCTATATACTACACCACACGGGACACACCCTCTATATACTACACCACACGGGCCACATCCCCTATATACTACACCGCACGGGACACATCCTCTATATACTACACCACACGGGACACATCCTCTATATACTACACCACACGGGACACATCCTCTATATACTACACCACACGGGACACATCCCCTATATACTACACCGCACGGGACACATCCCCTATATACTACACCGCACGGGACACATCCTCTATATACTACACACGGGACACATCCTCTATATACTACACCACACGGGACACATCCCCTATATACTACACCACACGGAACACATCCTCTATATACTACACCACATGGGACACATCCTCTATATACTACACCACACGGGACACATCCTCTATATACTACACCACACGGGACACATACTATATATGCTACACCACACGGGACACATCCCCTATATACTACACCACACGGGACACACCCCCTATATAATACACCACACGGGACACATCCTCTATATACTACACCACACGGGACATATCCCCTACATACTACACCACACGGGACATATCCTCTATATACTGCACCACACGGGACACATCCTCTATATACTGCACCGCACGGGACACTTCCTCTATATACTACAGCACACGGGACACATCCCCTATATACTACACCACACGGGAAATATCCTCTATATACTACACCACACGGGACACATCCCCTATATACTACACCACACGGGACACATCCCCTATATGCTACACCACACGGGACATATCCCCTACATACTACACCACACGGGACATATCCTCTATATACTGCACCACACGGGACACATCCTCTACATACTGCACCGCACGGGACACTTCCTCTATATACTACACCATACGGGACACATCCTCTATATACTGCACCATATGGGACACACCCTTTATATACTACACAACACGGGACACATCCTCTATATTCTACACCACACGGGACACATCCTCTATATACTACACCACACAGGACACATCCTCTATATACTACACCACACGGGACACATCCTCTATATACTACACCACAAGAGACACATCCTCTATATACTACACCATACGGGACACATCCTCTATATACTACATGATACGGGACACATCGTCTATATACTACACCACACGGGACATATCCCCTATATACTACACACACGGGACACATCCCCTATATACTACACCACACAGGACTTATCCCCTATATACTACACCACACGGGACATATCCACTATATACTACACCACACGGGACATATCCTCTATATACTACACCACATGGGACACATCCTCTATATACTACACCACACGGGACACATCCTCTATATACTACACCACACGGGACGCATCCTCTATATACTACACCACATGGGACACATCCTCTATATACTACACCACACGGGACACATCCTCTATATACTATGCGACACGGGACACATTCTCTATATACTACACCACACAGGACACGTCCTCTATATACTACACCACACGGGACACATCCCCTATATACTACACCACACGGGACACATTCTCTATATACTACACCACACGGGACATCCTCTATATACTACACCACACAGGACACATCCTCTATATACTACACCACACGGGACGCATCCTCTATATACTACACCATATGGGACACATCCTCTATATACTACATCATACGGGACACTTCCTCTATATACTACAACATACGGGACACATACTATATATGCTACACCACACGGGACACATCCCCTATATACTACACCACACGGGACATATCCCCTATATACTACACCACACGGGACATATCCTCTATATACTACAAAATACGGGACACATCCTCTATATACTACATCATACGGGACACATCCTCTATATACTACACCACACGGGACACATCCTCTATATACTACACCACACGGGACATATCCCCTATATACTACATCACACGGGACATATCCTCTATATACTACACCACATGGGACATATCACCTATATACTACAACACACGGGATATATCCTCTATATACTGCACCACACGGTAAACATCCTCTATATACTACACCACACGGGACACATCCCCTATATACTACACCACACGGGACACATCCTCTATATAATACACCACACGGGACACATCCTCTATATACTACACAACACGGGACACATCCTCTATATACTACACCACACGGGACACATCCTCTATATACTACAAAATACGGGACACATCCTCTATATACTACATCATACGGGACACATCCTCTATATACTACACCACACGGGACACATCCTCTATATACTACACCACACGGGACATAACCCCTATATACTACACCACACGGGACATATCCTCTATATACTACACCACATGGGACATATCACCTATATACTACAACACACGGGATATATCCTCTATATACTACACCACACGAGACACATCCTCTATATATTACAACACACGGGACACATCCCCTATATACTACACCACATGGGACAAATCCTCTATATGCTACACCACACAGGACATATCCCCTATATACTACACCACACGGGGCATATCCACTATATACTACACCACACGGGACACATGCCATATGTACTACACCACACAGGACACATCCCCTATATACTACACAACACGGGACACATCCCCTATCTACTACACCACACGTGACATATCCCCTATATACTACACCACACAAGACATATCCCCTATATACTACACCACATGGGACACATCCCCTATATACTACACCATATGTGACACATCCTCTACATACTACACCACACAGGACATATCCTCTATATACTGCACCACACGGGACACATCCTCTATATACTGCACCACATGGGACACAACCCCTATATACTACACCACACGTGATACATCCTCTATATACTACACCACATGGGACATATCCCCTATATTCTACACCACACCGGACATATCCCCTATATACAACACCACACAGGACACATCCCCTATATACCACACCACACGGGACATATCCCCTATATACTACACCACACGGGACATATCCTCTTTATACTGCACCACACGGGACACAACCTCTATATACTACACCACACGGGATGCATCCTCTATATACTACACCACATGGGACACATCCTCTATATACTACACCACACGGGATACATCCTCTATATACTATGCGACACGGGACACATTCTCTATATACTGCATCACACAGGACACATCCTCTATATACTACACCACAGGGGACACATCCCCTATATACTACACCACACGGGACACATCCTCTATATACTACACCACACAGGACACGTCCTCTATATACTAAACCACACGGGACACATCCCCTATATACTACACCACACGGGACACATCCTCTATATACTGCACCGCACGGTACACATCCTCTATATACTACACCACACGAGACACATCCTCTATATACTGCACCACATTGGACATACCCCCTATATACTACACCACATGGGACATATCCCCTATATACTACACCACACAGGACATATCCTCTATATTCTACACCACACAGTACACATCCTCTATATACTACACCACACAGGACACATCCCCTATATACTACACCACATGGGACATATCCCCTATATACTACACCACACGGGACACATCCCCTATATACTACACCACACAGGACACATCCCCTATATACCGCACCACACGGGACATATCCTCTATATACTGCACCACACGGGGCACATCCTCTATATACTACACCACACGGGACACATCCTCTATATACTACACCACACAGGACGTATCCTCTATATACTACACCACATTGGACACATTCTCTATATACTACACCACACGGGACACATCCTCTATATACTACACCACACGGGACACATTCTCTATATACTACACCACACGGGACGCATCCTCTATATACTACACCATATGGGACACATCCTCTATATACTACATCATACGGGACACATCCTCTATATACTACACCACACGGGACACATACTATATATGCTACACAACACAGGACACATCCCCTATATACAACACCACATGGGACACATCCCCTATATACTACACCACACAGGACATATTCCCTATATACTACACCACACGGGACATATCCTCTATATACTACACCACACGGGACACATCCTCTATATACTACAAAATACGGGACACATCCTCTATATACTACATCATACGGGACACATCCTCTATATACTACACCACACGGGACACATCCTCTATATACTAAACCACACGGGACATATCCCCTATATATTACACAACACGGGACATATCACCTATATACTACAACACACGGGGCATATCCTCTATGTACTGCACCACACGGGACACATCCTCTATATACTACACCACACGGGATATATCCCCTATATACTACACAACACGGGACATATCCCCTATATACTACACCACACGGCACATATCCTTTATATACTACACCACATGGGACACATCCTCTATATACTACACCACACGGGATATATCCCCTATATACTACACCACATGGGACATATCCCCTATATACTACACCACACGGGACATATCCCCTATATACTACACCACACGGGACACATCCTCTATATACTACGCGACACGGGACACATTCTCTATATACTACACCACATGGGACACATCCCCTATATACTACACCACACGAGACACATCCTCTATACTGTATACTACACCACACGAGAAACATCCTCTATATGCTACACCACACAGGACACATCCTCTATATACTACACCACACGGGACATATCCTCTATATACTACACCACACAGGACACATCCTCTATATATTACACCACACGGGACACATCCCCTATATACTACACCACACGGGACACATCCTCTATATACTGCACCGCACGGGACACATCCTCTATATACTACACCGCACAGGACACATCCTCTATATACACCACCACACGGGACACATCCTCTATATACTACACCACACGGGACACATCCTCTATATACTACACCACAAGGGACACATCCTCTATATACTACACCACACGGGACACATCCCCTATATACTGCACCACACGGGACACATCCTCTATGTACTACACCACACGGGACACATCCCCTATATACTGCACCACACGGGACACATCCTCTATATACTACACCACACGGGACACATCCTCTATATACTACACCACACGAGACACATCCTCTATACTAGAGTTGAGCGAAACGGATCGAAAAATTTCAAAAGTCGCCGACTTTTGGCAAAGTCGGGTTTCATGAAACGAAACCCGACCCTAGGATGAGGTCGGCCACGAGGTCGGCGACTTACGCGCCAAAGTCGCGTTTCAAAAGTTTGTTTTGCGCTCTTTTTCAGCCAATCAAGATCCACGGACACTGTGAGCAACGTGATGACATAGGCAGGGGTCACTACCATCTTTCAGAAGGGCATGCAAGTGATTGGCTTGCTTTGGTGGGCATTACAGGGGGTATAAAAGGGCGTGCACGCCGACCGCCATGTTCCTCATGCTGATCTCAGAATAGGGAGAGCTGCTGCTGCTGCTGCTGATTCTGTAGGGAGAGCGTTAGGCAGGTAAGAAGACACCAAAAACTGCTTCTGCTGCTAGCGATTTTGCCTGTACAACACACCGGTCACTGTGTGTGCAGTGCAAGGGGAGGCTATATTTTGCTGGATCAGCGGTGTTGGTTGTTAGGCTGCCTTCTAAGGCTTGCTGACGGCTGCATTGCTGTTTACCCACTGCTCTGCAAACTGCTTTTTTAAAAGCAATCCCAATTTTTTTTTTTGTCCTGGTGAGGTACTGAGCGTGCATTTTTTCACACCATACAACGGTGCACACTACTCACACAGTACCGTGTAACGGCTGTTATCACAGCCACAGTGAAGCTATCTGTGTGTCACTCTGTAAGAATAAGTCGAGGACATGTTCCGTTCTTACAGACCAGCACCTTCTAGTTTTGTCTAGCTTTCAAACAGTTAAATATATTTGCTGTTTGATCACATTCAAAAATATAGAGTCCTCTCACTGCCGACTTTTATTCCCCATTGACTTACATTGGGTTTCGTGTTTCGGGACGACCCAGACTTTTCCCTATAGTCGGCCGATCTTGCTCGACCCGACTTTTGGAAAAGTCGGGTTTCACGAAACGAAACTCGACCCTAAAAAACCTAAAGTCGCTCAACTCTACTCTATAATGTATACTACACCACACGAGACACATCCTCTATATACTACACCATACGGGACACATCCTCTATATACTACATCATACGGGACACATCCTCTATATACTACACCACACGGGACACATACTATATATGCTTCACCACACGGGACACATCCCCTATATAATACACCACACGGGACACATCCCCTATATACTACACCACACGGACATATCCCCTATATACTACACCACACGGGACACATCCCCTATATACTACACCACACGGGACACATCCTCTATATATTACACCACACGGGACACATCCCCTATATACTACGACGCACAGGACACATCCTCTATATACACCACCACACGGGACACATCCTCTATATACTACACCACACGGGACACATCCTCTATATACTACACCACAAGGGACACATCCTCTATATACTACACCACACGGGACACATCCCCTATATACTGCACCACACGGGACACATCCTCTATATACTACACCACACGGGACACATCCCCTATATACTGCACCACACGGGACACATCCTCTATATACTACACCACACGGGACACATCCTCTATATACTACACCACACGAGACACATCCTCTATACTAGAGTTGAGCGAAACGGATCGAAAAATTTCAAAAGTCGCCGACTTTTGGCAAAGTCGGGTTTCATGAAACGAAACCCGACCCTAGGATGAGGTCGGCCACAAGGTCGGCGACTTACGCGCCAAAGTCGCGTTTCAAAAGTTTGTTTTGCGCTCTTTTTCAGCCAATCAAGATCCACGGACACTGTGAGCAACGTGATGACATAGGCAGGGGTCACCACCATCTTTCAGAAGGGCATGCAAGTGATTGGCTTGCTTTGGTGGGCGTTACAGGGGGTATAAAAGGGCGTGCACGCCGACCGCCATGTTCCTCATGCTGATCTCAGAATAGGGAGAGCTGCTGCTGCTGCTGATTCTGTAGGGAGAGCGTTAGGCAGGTAAGAAGACACCAAAAACTGCTTCTGCTGCTAGCGATTTTGCCTGTACAAC
Source organism: Dendrobates tinctorius (assembly GCF_039654945.1). NCBI lineage: Eukaryota > Metazoa > Chordata > Amphibia > Anura > Dendrobatidae > Dendrobates > Dendrobates tinctorius. Next base: position 16,255,341 of record NW_027361722.1, on the reverse strand, counting down.
ACACCGGTCACTGTGTGTGCAGTGCAAGGGGAGGCTATATTTTGCTGGATCAGCGGTGTTGGTTGTTAGGCTGCCTTCTAAGGCTTGCTGACGGCTGCATTGCTGTTTACCCACTGCTCTGCAAACTGCTTTTTTAAAAGCAATCCCAATTTTTTTTTTTGTCCTGGTGAGGTACTGAGCGTGCATTTTTTCACAACATACAACGGTGCACACTACTCACACAGTACCGTGTAACGGCTGTTATCACAGCCACAGTGAAGCTATCTGTGTGTCACTCTGTAAGAATAAGTCGAGGACATGTTCCGTTCTTACAGACCAGCACCTTCTAGTTTTGTCTAGCTTTCAAACAGTTAAATATATTTGCTGTTTGATCACATTCAAAAATATAGAGTCCTCTCACTGCCGACTTTTATTCCCCATTGACTTACATTGGGTTTCGTGTTTCGGGACGACCCCGACTTTTCCCTATAGTCGGCCGATCTTGCTCGACCCGACTTTTGGAAAAGTCGGGTTTCACGAAACGAAACTCGACCCTAAAAAACCAAAAGTCGCTCAACTCTACTCTATAATGTATACTACACCACACGAGACACATCCTCTATATACTACACCATACGGGACACATCCTCTATATACTACATCATACGGGACACATCCTCTATATACTACACCACACGGGACACATACTATATATGCTTCACCACACGGGACACATCCCCTATATAATACACCACACGGGACACATCCCCTATATACTACACCACATGGACATATCCCCTATATACTACACCATACGGGACACATCCTCTATATACTACAGCATATGGGACACATCCTCTATATACTGCACCACACGGGACATATCCTCTATATACTACACCATACGGGACACATCCTCTATATACTACAACACACGGGACACATCCCCTATATACTACAACACACGGGACACATCCCCTATATACTACACCACACGGGACACATCCCCTATATACTACACCACACGGGACACATCCTCTATATATTACACCACACGGGACACATCCCCTATATACTACACCGCACAGGACACATCCTCTATATACACCACCACACGGGACACATCCTCTATATACTACACCACACGGGACACATCCTCTATATACTACACCACAAGGGACACATCCTCTATATACTACACCACACGGGACACATCCCCTATATACTGCACCACACGGGACACATCCTCTATATACTACACCACACGGGACACATCCCCTATATACTGCACCACACGGGACACATCCTCTATATACTACACCACACGGGACACATCCTCTATATACTACACCACACGAGACACATCCTCTATACTAGAGTTGAGCGAAACGGATCGAAAAATTTCAAAAGTCGCCGACTTTTGGCAAAGTCGGGTTTCATGAAACGAAACCCGACCCTAGGATGAGGTCGGCCACAAGGTCGGCGACTTACGCGCCAAAGTCGCGTTTCAAAAGTTTGTTTTGCGCTCTTTTTCAGCCAATCAAGATCCACGGACACTGTGAGCAACGTGATGACATAGGCAGGGGTCACCACCATCTTTCAGAAGGGCATGCAAGTGATTGGCTTGCTTTGGTGGGCGTTACAGGGGGTATAAAAGGGCGTGCACGCCGACCGCCATGTTCCTCATGCTGATCTCAGAATAGGGAGAGCTGCTGCTGCTGCTGATTCTGTAGGGAGAGCGTTAGGCAGGTAAGAAGACACCAAAAACTGCTTCTGCTGCTAGCGATTTTGCCTGTACAACACACCGGTCACTGTGTGTGCAGTGCAAGGGGAGGCTATATTTTGCTGGATCAGCGGTGTTGGTTGTTAGGCTGCCTTCTAAGGCTTGCTGACGGCTGCATTGCTGTTTACCCACTGCTCTGCAAACTGCTTTTTTAAAAGCAATCCCAATTTTTTTTTTTGTCCTGGTGAGGTACTGAGCGTGCATTTTTTCACACCATACAACGGTGCACACTACTCACACAGTACCGTGTAACGGCTGTTATCACAGCCACAGTGAAGCTATCTGTGTGTCACTCTGTAAGAATAAGTCGAGGACATGTTCCGTTCTTACAGACCAGCACCTTCTAGTTTTGTCTAGCTTTCAAACAGTTAAATATATTTGCTGTTTGATCACATTCAAAAATATAGAGTCCTCTCACTGCCGACTTTTATTCCCCATTGACTTACATTGGGTTTCGTGTTTCGGGACGACCCCGACTTTTCCCTATAGTCGGCCGATCTTGCTCGACCCGACTTTTGGAAAAGTCAGGTTTCACGAAACGAAACTCGACCCTAAAAAACCAAAAGTCGCTCAACTCTACTCTATAATGTATACTACACCACACGAGACACATCCTCTATATACTACACCATACGGGACACATCCTCTATATACTACATCATACGGGACACATCCTCTATATACTACACCACACGGGACACATACTATATATGCTTCACCACACGGGACACATCCCCTATATAATACACCACACGGGACACATCCCCTATATACTACACCACACGGACATATCCCCTATATACTACACCATACGGGACACATCCTCTATATACTACAGCATATGGGACACATCCTCTATATACTGCACCACACGGGACATATCCTCTATATACTACACCACACGGGACACATCCTCTATATGCTACAACACACGGGACACATCCCCTATATACTACACCACACGGGACACATCCCCTATATACTACACCACACTGGACACATCCTCTATATACTACACCACACGGGACACATCCCCTATATAATACACCACACGGGGCATATCCCCTATATACTACACAACATGTGACACATCCTCTATATGCTACACCACATGGGATATATCCTCTATATACTGCACTACACGGTACACATCCTCTATATACTACACCACATGTGACATATCCCCTATATACTACACCACACGGGACATATCCTCTATATGCTACACCACACAGGACACATCCTCTATATACTACACCACACAGGATACATCCTCTATATACTACACCACACAAAACACATCCTCTATATATTACACCACACAAGACACATCCTCTATATACTACACCATATGGGACACATCCTCTATATACTACATCATACGGGACACATCCTCTATATACTACACCACACGGGACACATACTATATATGCTACACCACACGGGACACATCCCCTATATACTACACCACACGGGACACATCCCCTATATACTACACCACACGGGACATATCCCCTATATACTACAACACATGGGACATATCCTCTATATACTACACCACACTGGACACATCCTCTATAAACTACACCACACGAGACACATCCCCTATATACTACACCACATGGGACACATCCTCTATATACTACACCACACGGGACACATTCTCTTTATACTACATCACACGGGACACATCCTCTATATACTACACCACACGGGACACATCCTCTATATACTACACCACACGGGACGCATCCTCTATATACTACACCATATGGGACACATCCTCTATATACTACATCATACGGGACACATCCTCTATATACTACACCACACGGGACACATACTATATGTGCTACACCACACGGGACACATCCCCTATATACTACACCACACGGGACACATCCCCTATATAATACACCACACGGGACATATCCCCTATATACTACACAACACGGGACATATCCTCTATATACTACACCACACGGGACACATCCTCTATAAGCTACACAACATGGGACACATCCCCTATATACTACACCACACGGGACACATCCTCTATATACTACACCACACGGGACACATCCTCTATATACTACACAACACAGGACACATCCTCTATATACTACACCACACGGGACACATCCCCTATATACTGCACCACACGGGACACATCCTCTATATACTACACCACACGGGACACATCCTCTGTATACTACAAAATCCGGGACACATCCTCTATATACTACATCATACGGGACACATCCTCTATATACTACACCACACGGGACACATCCTCTATATACTACACCACACGGGACATATCCCCTATATACTACACCACACGGGACATATCCTCTATATACTACACCACACGGGACACATCCCCTATATACTACACCACACGGGACACATCCCTTATATACTACACCACACGGGACATATCACCTATATACTACAACACACGGGACATATCCTCTATATACTGCACCACACGGGACACATCCTCTATATACTACACCACACGGGACACATCCCCTATATACTACACACATGTGACATATTCTCTATATACTACACCACATGGGACACATTCCCTATATACTACACCACACAGGACATATCCTTAATATACTACACCACGTGGGACACATCCTCTATATACTACACCACACGGGACATATCCCCTATATACTACACCACACGGGACATATCCCCTATATACTACACCACACGGGATATATCCCCTATATACTACACCACACGGGACACATCCCCTATATACTACACCACACGGGACACATCCTCTATTTACTGCACCGCACAGGACACATCCTCTATATACTACACCACACGGGACACATCTGTGATGTACAATGTCTGTGAGGTATGGGGTTTTGTCCACAAAATATGATGTTTTCTGTTGTAACTTTCCAGAAAGATCCGGCAGATATGACAATCCAGGCTGCTAGCTCTGCAGCTTCATCCCTCCTCCCTTCACACACACACAGAGCGGTGCCACCCCCCCTCCTCTACAGCCTGTGTTCGCACTAGTAATAGGAGACCCCCCTGCTGTTACAACCATTTGTTTCCTTCTCTCCTCTTCAGAGCGGGAAAAACTTCTTTGTTTGAAACGAATAAAACTATGAGAGACTATACCATAAGAACCAAATACCCTAGAGATATGAAAATCACATTTTTGTAATCCGGGCGGTCACAGCGTCGCTGCCGTGGTTCTGGCGAAGCGTAATCCTTTCAGAACCTGAGATATGTGTTCCAGCTAAACGGTGTATCAGAACTACTGCATATTTGGTCTTGAATTATTGTACTCAACAAATCACAACCAATGATGCCCTATATGTGTCTGTGCGGGCTGCCCCCACGGAGTTATGATTAGTATAAGTTTTCTAGTGTAATTCTAAATCCAAAAGGGAGAGGTGGGATTAACCCAGCATGCATCTCTCCGTGATGTCACATAGCAAGTCTATAAAGCATTTCCTGGACAAAACCAGAGCAGAACAGCTCAAGTCGTCGTGCTAGAAAGACCCAGATGAGCGGAGAAGTGCAGCTCCGCCTCCACCCACCTTAGCCGCATGGTCTGCCTAAGGAACAATATGGAACTGTGAGTGTAATCTCTTGGTTTTCTCCACTTTTATTTTATACCTGTACTGTACATATTTTATGTCTCAATTTTATAGCAACTTTTATCTGTAATCACTGTCCTCTTTCGGAAAATAAATGAAATTATTTAGATCTGTCTCCATGCTCTAAGAATCGAACTATATGCCTTTGTTAGATAATCGCTACTAATTCAAGGGGTTTGCCACGGACCCTCTTAATTTAACACTGTGAATTAAGTAACCGTGACTGGTGGCAGCGCGTTGTGCACGGCTATTGCGGCTTGCTGGCAGTCCAGAAGGGTCTGCGGCCACAGCATTGATAATTCCCTTACTGCAGAAGCCTAATTGCCGGTTCACAACAGGCAGCCCGTCCAGCGACCAATTATCCTAGGTGCAGTTCCCTGACTGACCTGAGGGTAAGGGGGGAGCCGGAGAGCTGCGAGTTCCAAAGTGGAACTGAGAAAGTGGGATATACATAAATCCCCGCAGTACTTGGAAGGTTGATAGTAGTGGTGGGGCATCCAAAATAACCCCCCCCTGCGGCAAATTGTAGAGCGAGAGTAGCTTGCTGGATATTTTGGTCACATGGTGCCAGTGGTGGGATAACTAAGATAAGCCCCACTGCGCCTGTGATAGCCGTGTGCCGGCATTGTGTCTCGTCCCTCCGTCCGCTGATACACCCGTGTCAGTGGTGGGACTGTGACATAGTGGTGACACAGGGTCCGCTGTCCGTCACATTTTGGTGGCACCGGGACCCCCGTTAGTCGCCTCCGTAAGTGGACGAACGGCCGTGGGCTGTTCGTCACATATTGGTGGCAGAGCGGTGGGAAAATCCTAGAGCATTAGTGATTTGGTTTGAGCAATCATTCCTCTCACTAAAGACCTGCACAGTTCCTGCGGGAATCCTGCATCATAGGTTTTGGAGAACAGACTCAGTGGTTACTAGTCCTGAGACATTAGTGTGTACTTGCAAGTATTCCCTCCCTTTTTCTCCGTTTTTCTTTTCTGTCTTTTATTTGGCAACCATTGCTACGATGGGAGCAGAGTGGTATAAGCAGCATAACAAGGCATCTCTTATTGCCCTCTGCGGGGTGTGGCGGATCGACACCACGAACAAAAACAAAGCCCAAATGATCGCGGCTCTGGTGCAACGGGAAAACGACCAGAGCCCAGCGAACGCAGAAGCGGGCTCAAGTAACAATGGGGCTGCAGCAGAGGCTCCACTCATGAGCGCTGGCCCCACATTCAACCATAACGGGGTGGACCCCTATCTGCAAATGGCCTTGGACGAACTCCCTGCCGAAGACAGTGAGGGTCGTCTGACACTGATCCGGCAATATCGGCAGGAGGCCCAGGCCAAGCATCAAGCCCAGGCTGAGAGAGCCGAACGTGAGCGTCAATCCCAAGCTGAGAGAGCTGAGCGCCATGCAGAAGCTCAGAGGGCCCATGAGCTGGAGATGCTCCAAGGGGGGTGGAATGCCCCCACAGCCCGAACCAGTGAGCCCAGCAGCGTCCAGACTCCTAAACCCCGGACAGAGCATTTTCCCGTGATGGAAAAGGACGGGGACTTGGACACGTTTCTGCGAGCCTTTGAGAAAACCTGCAGACAGTACCGACTGCCCGAAGACCAATGGGCCAGGTACTTGACCCCAGGGCTAAAAGGCAAAGCTCTGGAGGCGTTTGCTTCTCTTCCGCAAGCGCATGATGATGACTATCGCGCCATAAAAGAGGCGCTGATCGCCAAATATCGGCTGACACCTGAGGTATACCGAAAGAAGTTCCGACACCTCCAACGTGGCCCACATGATAGCTACAGTGATGTGGTGCAAGGACTCAGGACCCACTTTGACCAGTGGATCCATGGACTGTCCGTTGAAACCTTTGAGCAGCTACGGGACCTGATGATCAAAGACCAGTTCCTGCATCTCTGCCCAGCTGAGGTCCGACAGTTCATCCTGGACCGCGAACCAACGAACGCGGACAAAGCGGCGCAGATCGCCGACAACTTCGAGGCCAACCGGAAGCCCGAGACGCGGAGGCCAGTCGCCACCAGCTGGAAAGGGGGTAAGCCAGCAACCAACCCCAGTGCCCCAGCTAGCCGTCCCTCCGGAGGCCCAGTCCCTGTTGCCAACAACAGGCCGGCTACTGACAGTCGCCTGTGTCACCACTGCCAGCGGCCTGGTCATTTCTTTTACGCCTGTCCGAACAGGCCGAAGAACCCCCCAGCCAAGGCCCCCGGGCCCAACGCCTCTGTTCTTTTGGTGAGAGGTGTGGTTGGGAGGGCTGACGACAACGTTCAACCTGTTCAGGTGGGGGCCCGTCTTGCTACAGGCCTCAAGGACACCGGGGCTGAACGAACCCTCATCCGTCCTGGACTGGCGGCCCCTGAAGAGTTTGTTGAGGGGAAAACCCTGACTGTCACCGGGATTGGAGGCACCCGTTGTCCCTTGCCAGTGGCACGAGTTTATCTCGATTGGGGTGCTGGGAGCGGGTTGAGGGAGGTGGGAGTGTCTGAAAACCTGCCCACTGATGTTTTATTGGGGACTGACTTGGGGCGGATGGTTGCATACTACGTCCCTGACACCCTTCCCCAAACTGATAATAAGGGTAACGTTAACCCTGATGATGATGATGATGACGGGAAACTGAATGTGTTACCTGCTAATGCCTTGATGAGTAATGATGCAACTAACAACCATTCTTTCCCCAGGTATGATGCTGATGTGAATGTGCCAAAGCAAACTGATAACCATTCTTCCCCTAGGAAGGATGATGATGAGGTTGATGTATCTGTGCCGACTGAACCCGTTAACCCTTTCTTTGAAGCGGTAGATGTGTCCACAGGTACCGAAGTGCTCAGCCCAGTCACTCTGCGGAGTGAGACGGCTGAGGAACCCCTGGCAGGAGTAAGCAACGGTGCTCAAGAGAATGGGGAGGTGCATGGGGACCATGAGGAAGGTAATGCCATGCAGCTAACCAGTGCCACCGAGGAAGGTAACTGGCCCATAAGTAGCCCTGCTCCTGAAGTGTTGGGGGTGGATGGGGAGGTAGAGCCCAAGCCAGCACCGGCTGGTGGGTCTGTAGAAATCCCCAGGGAGACAGCATACATAGCAGCTGTCACACGCAGTCAGAGTGCCCAGATCGCAGGTAACGCACTGTCTTCTGGACCCTCTGCTGCTACAGGAGAGACTGAACCAGAGGTGAACCCAGAGCCGGTTCCAGAGGGTCCCAGTAAAGAGGGGACCCTGACGTCACTTCTGGCAGCCTCCAGCATGGAGTTCCAGGCTGCTCTGCACTCAGATGCCAGCCTGGAGAAATTGAGAGGTCTCGCCGAGACGCCCACCTCCAAGTCTGATAAGGAGAGGGTGTTCTGGGAACGAGGAAGGTTGTACCGGGAGACAGTACCCGGAGATCCTAAAAAGGAGTGGTTGAGGGAAAGACAGCTGGTCGTCCCCTATCAGTTCAGAACTGAGTTGTTGCGGATTGCCCATGAGATTCCACTCGCTGGACACTTGGGGATCAGCAAAACAAAGGCACGGCTGTCTCAACACTTCTATTGGCCCAAGATGGGGACAGATGTAACACACTACTGCCGCTCCTGTGCCACCTGTCAAAAAGTGGGTAAGGCGGGGCCTGCTCTTAAGGCTCCCCTTATTCCTTTGCCGGTGATAGAGGAGCCTTTCCAGAGAATCGCGGTGGACATTGTAGGACCGCTGTCCGTCCCCAGCAGCTCCGGAAAGCGATACATTCTCACCGTGGTAGACTATGCTACCCGGTACCCAGAGGCAGTAGCTCTGTCTTCAACCAGGGCAGATAAGGTGGCTGACGCGCTGGTGACCATCTTTTCAAGAGTAGGATTTCCCAGGGAGATGCTTACCGATCAAGGGCCCCAATTCATGTCTCGCCTAATGGAGGCTCTCTGTGAGAAAATGCAGGTGACGCAGCTGGTATCGAGTCCGTATCACCCACAGACTAATGGTTTGTGTGAACGTTTCAACGGTACCCTCAAACAGATGCTCCGCATACTGGTTGAGACCCAAGGGCGCGACTGGGAGCGGTACCTCCCACACCTGCTGTTCGCTTACAGAGAAGTTCCGCAGGCCTCGACCGGGTTCTCCCCCTTCGAGCTCCTGTATGGCAGGCGAGTCCGGGGACCCCTTGGGTTGATAAGAGAATCCTGGGAAGATGAGCCAAACCCCACAGAAGTGTCCATCGTGGATTATGTCATGCGTTTCCGTGACAAGATGCAGACCTTGACGCAGTTGGTGCATGACAACATGACGCAGGCTCAGGCTGACCAGAAGCGCTGGTACGACCAGAACGCCCGGGAGCGGACCTACCAGGTGGGTCAAAAGGTGTGGGTGCTGGTCCCTGTACCAACGGATAAGCTTCAGGCAGCCTGGGAAGGCCCATACGTCGTCCACCAACAGCTCAACCCGGTCACCTACGTGGTCACGCTTGACCATGCTCGGGGTAGGCGCAAGGCCTTTCACGTCAACATGCTGAAGGCGCACTACGAACATGAAGCTTGCGTCCTACCGGTCTGCAATCTGCCAGAGGATGGGGAGGAAGATCCCCTCCTGGACATGCTGGCCCAGGCCAAGGCCAATGGGTCCATTGAGGACATGGAGATAAGTGGTTCGCTCACCGTGTCCCAGCGGTTGCAGTTGATGGCCACCCTGAAACTCTTCCGGCCCGTGTTCACCAACCAACCGGGGAGGACGGAGTTAGCGGTTCATGAGGTGGACACCGGGAATCACGCCCCGTTACGGTGAACACCTTATCGGATCTCTGAAACGGTGCAACAAGTCATGCGCCAAGAGATCGATGAGATGTTAAGGCTGGGGGTGATTCGACGGTCAAAAAGCGTGTGGGCTTCACCTGTAGTCCTCGTGCCTAAAAAGGATCGAACCACCCGGTTCTGCGTGGACTACAGGGGGGCTCAACTCCATCACAACCTCTGATGCCCACCCAATGCCGCGCATCGAGGATCTGCTCGAGCGGTTGACAAACGCCAACTACATATCCATCATGGATTTGAGTCGGGGATACTGGCAGATTCCCCTGAGCCCTGAGGCGCAGGAGAAATCCGCCTTTATCACCCCCTTTGGACTGTACGAGTCCACGGTCATGCCCTTCGGCATGAAGAATGCCCCTGCCACTTTCCAGCGGATGGTCAACCACCTGCTTCGGGGACTGTAGGAGTACGCGGTGGCGTACTTAGACGATATTGCCGTCTTCAGTTCCACCTGGGAGGAACACCTTCAGCACGTCCAGGAGGTGCTCAAGCGTCTTCACCAGGCAGGCCTGACCATCAAGCCGGGGAAGTGCCAGATAGGCATGCGCAAGGTCCACTACCTGGGGCACCGGGTAGGCGGGGGTTCCATGAGTCCGGAGCCAGAAAAAGTGGACGCAATCGTGTCCTGGCCCACCCCCAGGACCAAGAAACAGGTGAAGTCCTTCTTGGGCACTGCAGGGTACTATAGGCGGTTCGTACAGGACTATAGCGCCCTTGCCAAACCCTTGACTGACCTCACCAAGCAGAGGCTACCCCAAACAGTCAACTGGACAGATGACTGTGAGGCGGCTTTCCAAGCTTTGAAAGCAGCCCTGTGCAACTCTCCAGTGTTGAGAGCAGTCGACAGCAGTCGCCCGTTTCTGGTACAGACCGACGCCAGCGAGTTTGGCCTTGGTGCTGTGCTTAGCCAGGTCGACTCGGGGGCCCAAGAACACCCCGTGTTGTACCTGAGCAGGAAACTTTTGCCGAGGGAAGTGGCATACTCGACCATCGAGAAGGAGTGTCTGGCCATGGTGTGGGCACTGCAACGTTTGCAGCCCTACCTGTACGGGTGCGCCTTCACGGTGGTAACTGACTACAACCCTCTGAGCTGGTTGCACACAGTGTCCGGAACAAATGGAGAGTTGCTCCGCTGGAGCCTTGCCCTTCAACAGTACGACTTCACTGTAAAACACAGGAAGGGCAGTGAAAACGGCAATGCCGATGGGTTGTCCCGCCGGGGCGAACCCGCTGAGGTGCGCATGGCCGATTACCGAGAGGTAATGCCTCCTTAGCGCCCTCTTAAGGGGGGAGGTGTGATGTACAATGTCTGTGAGGTATGGGGTTTTGTCCACAAAATATGATGTTTTCTGTTGTAACTTTCCAGAAAGATCCGGCAGATATGACAATCCAGGCTGCTAGCTCTGCAGCTTCATCCCTCCTCCCTTCACACACACACAGAGCGGTGCCACCCCCCCTCCTCTACAGCCTGTGTTCGCACTAGTAATAGGAGACCCCCCTGCTGTTACAACCATTTGTTTCCTTCTCTCCTCTTCAGAGCGGGAAAAACTTCTTTGTTTGAAACGAATAAAACTATGAGAGACTATACCATAAGAACCAAATACCCTAGAGATATGAAAATCACATTTTTGTAATCCGGGCGGTCACAGCGTCGCTGCCGTGGTTCTGGCGAAGCGTAATCATTTCAGAACCCGAGATATGTGTTCCAGCTTAACGGTGTATCAGAACTACTGCATATTTGGTCTTGAATTATTGTACTCAACAAATCACAACCAATGATGCCCTATATGTGTCTGTGCGGGCTGCCCCCACGGAGTTATGATTAGTATAAGTTTTCTAGTGCAATTCTAAATCCAAAAGGGAGAGGTGGGATTAACCCAGCATGCATCTCTCCGTGATGTCACATAGCAAGTCTATAAAGCATTTCCTGGACAAAACCAGAGCAGAACAGCTCAAGTCGTCGTGCTAGAAAGACCCAGATGAGCGGAGAAGTGCAGCTCCGCCTCCACCCACCTTAGCCGCATGGTCTGCCTAAGGAACAATATGGAACTGTGAGTGTAATCTCTTGGTTTTCTCCACTTTTATTTTATACCTGTACTGTACATATTTTATGTCTCAATTTTATAGCAACTTTTATCTGTAATCACTGTCCTCTTTCGGAAAATAAATGAAATTATTTAGATCTGTCTCCATGCTCTAAGAATTGAACTATACGCCTTTGTTAGATAATCGCTACTAATTCAAGGGGTTTGCCACGGACCCTCTTAATTTAACACTGTGAATTAAGTAACCGTGACTGGTGGCAGCGCGTTGTGCACGGCTATTGCGGCTTGCTGGCAGTCCAGAAGGGTCTGCGGCCACAGCATTGATAATTCCCTTACTGCAGAAGCCTAATTGCCGGTTCACAACAGGCAGCCCGTCCGGCGACCAATTATCCTAGGTGCAGTTCCCTGACTGACCTGAGGGTAAGGGGGGCGCCGGAGAGCTGCGAGTTCCAAAGTGGAACTGAGAAAGTGGGATATACATAAATCCCCGCAGTACTTGGAAGGTTGATAGCAGTGGTGGGGCATCCAAAATAAACCCCCCCCTGCGGCAAATTGTAGAGCGAGAGTAGCTTGCTGGATATATTGGTCACATGGTGCCAGTGGTGGGATAACTAAGATAAGCCCCACTGCGCCTGTGATAGCCGTGTGCCGGCATTGTGTCTCGTCCCTCCGTCCGCTGATACACCCGTGTCAGTGGTGGGACTGTGACATAGTGGTGACACAGGGTCCGCTGTCCGTCACGTTTTGGTGGCAGCGGGACCCCCGTTAGTCGCCTCCGTAAGTGGACGAACGGCCGTGGGCTGTTCGTCACAACATCCTCTATATACTACACCACAGGAGACACATCCTCTATATACTGCACCACACGGGACACATCCTCTATATACTACACCACACGAGACACATCCTCTATATACTACACCACACGGGACACATCCTCTATATACTGCACCACACGGGACACATCCTCTATATACTGCACCACACGGGACACATCCTCTATATACTGCACCACACGGGACACATCCCCTAAATACTGCACGACACGTGACACATCCTCTATATACTACACCACACGGGACACATCCACTATATACGACACCACACGGGACACATCCTCTATATACTGCACCACACGGGACACATCCTCTATATAATACACCACATGGGACACATCCTCTATATACTACACCACACGGGACACATCCTCTATATACTACACCACACGGGACACATCCTCTATATACTACACCACACGGGACACATCCCCTATATACTACACCACACGGGACACATCCTCTATATACTACACAACACAGGACACATCCTCTATATACTACACCACACGGGACACATCCCCTATATACTGCACCACACGGGACACATCCTCTATATACTACACCACACGGGACACATCCTCTATATACTACACCACACGAGACACATCCTCTATATACTACACCACACGAGACACATGCTCTGTATACTACAAAATACGGGACACATCCTCTATATACTACATCATACGGGACACATCCTCTATATACTACACCACACGGGACATATCCCCTATATACTACACCACACGGGACATATCCTCTATATCATACACCACACGGGACACATCCCCTATATACTACACCACACGGGACACATCCCCTATATACTACACCACACGGGACATATCACCTATATACTACAACACACGGGACATATCCTCTATATACTGCACCACACGGGACACATCCTCTATATACTACACCACACGGGACACATCCCCTATATACTACACACATGTGACACATCCTCTATATACTACACCACATGGGACACATTCCCTATACACTACACCACACGGGACATATCCTTAATATACTACACCACGTGGGACACATCCTCTATATACTACACCACACGGGATATATCCCCTATATACTACACCACACGGGACATATCCCCTATATACTACACCACACGGGACATATCCCCTATATACTACACAACACGGGACACATCCCCTATATACTACACCACACGGGACACATCCCCTATATACTACACCACACGGGACACCTCCTCTATTTACTGCACCGCACAGGACACATCCTCTATATACTACACCCCACGGGACACATCCTCTATATACAACACCACAGGAGACACATCCTCTATATACTGCACCACACGGGACACATCCTCTATATACTACACCACACGAGACACATCCTCTATATACTACACCACACGGGACACATCCTCTATATACTGCACCACACGGGACACATCCCCTATATACTGCACGACACAGGACACATCCTCTATATACTACACCACACGGGACACATCCTCTATATACTACACCACACAGGACACATCCTCTATATACCACACCACACGGGACACATCCCCTATATACTGCACTACACGGGACACATCCTCTATATACTACACCACACGGGACACATCCTCTATATACTACACCACACGGGACACATCCTCTATATACTACACCACACGGGACACATCCTCTATATACTACACCACACGGGACACATCCCCTATATACTACACCACACGGGACACATCCCCTATATACCACACCACACGGGACACATCCCCTATATACTACACCACACGTGACACATCCACTATATACTACACCACATGGGACATATCCTCTATATACTACACCACACGAGACACATCCTCTATATACTGCACCACACGGGACACATCGTCTATATACTGCACCACACGGGACACATCCCCTATATACTACACCACATGGGACATATCCCCTATATACTACACCACATGGGACATATCCTCTATATGTTACACCATACGGGACACATCTTCTATATACTACACCACATGGGACATATCCCCTATATGCTACACCACACGGGACACATCCCCTATATACCACACCACACGGGACATATCCCCTATATACACTACACCACACGGGACATATCCCCTATATACTACACCACATGGGACATATCCTCTATATACTGCACCACACGGGACACATCCTCTATATACTACATCTCACGGGACGCATCCTCTATATACTATACCACATGGGACACATCCTCTATATAGTACGCGACACGGGACACATTCTCTATATACTACACCACACGGGACACATCCCCTATATACTACACCACACGAGACACATCCTCTATACTGTGTACTACACCACACGAGACACATCCTCTATATACTACATCACACAGGACACATCCCCTATATACTACACCGCATGGGACATATCCTCTATATACTACACCACACAGGACACATTCTCTATATACTACACCACATGGGACACATCCCCTATATAATACACCACACGAGACACATCCTCTATATACTACACCACACGGAACACATCCTCTATATACTACACCACATGGGACACATCCTCTGTATACTACACCACACGGGACACCTCCTCTATATACTACACCATACGGGACACATCCTCTATATACTACAACACACGGGACGCATCCTCTATATAATACACCACACGGGACACATCCTATATTTACTACTCCACACGGGACACATCCTATATTTACTACTCCACACGGGACACATCCTCTATATACTACACCAGACAGGACACATCCTCTATATACTACATCATACGGGACACATCCTCTAAATCCTACACCACACGGGACACATACTATATATGCTACACCACACGGGACACATCCCCTATATACTACACCACACGGGACACATCCCCTATATACTACACCACACGGGACACATCCCCTATATACTACACCACACGGGACATATCCCCTACATACTACACCACACGGGACATATCCTCTATATACTGCACCACACGGGACACATCCCCTATATACTACACCACACGGGACACATCCCCTATATACTACACCACACGGGACATATCCCCTACATACTACACCACACGGGACATATCCTCTATATACTGCACCACACGGGACACATCCTCTATATACTGCACTGCACGGGACACCTCCTCTATATACTACATCATAAGGGACACATCCTCTATATACTACACCACACGGGACACATACTATATATGCTACACCACACGGGACACATCCCCTATATACCACACCACACGGGACACATCCCCTATATACTACACCACACGGGACACATCCCCGATGTACTACACCGCACGGGACACATCCTCTATATACTACACCACACGGGACAACTCCTCTATATACTACACCACACGGGACACCTCCTCTATATACTACACCATACGGGACACATCCTCTATATACTACAACACACAGGACACATTCTCTATATAGTACAACACACAGGACACATCCTCTATATACTACAACACACAGGACACATCCTCTATATACTACACCACATGGGACACATCCTATATATACGACACCACACGGGACACATCCTCTATATACTACACCATACGGGACACATCCTCTATATACTATATCATACGGGACACATCCTCTATATACTACACCACACGGGACACATCCTCTATATACTACACCACACGGGACACATCCTCTATATACTACACCAGAAGGAACACATACTCTATATACTACACCACACGGGACACATCCTCTATATACTACACCACACGGGACACATCCCCTATATACTACACCACACGGGACACATCCCCTATATACTACACCACATGGGACACATCCCCTATATACTACACCACACGGGACACATCCCCTATATACTACACCGCACAGGACACATCCTCTATATACTACACCGCACAGGACACATCCCCTATATACTACACCACACGGGACACATCCCCTATATACTACACCATACGGGACACATCCTCTATATACTACATCATACGGGACACATCCTCTATATACTACACCACACGGGACACATCCTCTATATACTACGCGACACGGGACACATTCTCTATATACTACACCACACGGGACACATCCCCTATATACTACACCACACGAGACACATCATCTATACTGTGTACTACACCACACGAGACACATCCTCTATATACTACATCACACAGGACTCATCCTCTATATACTACACCACACGGGACACATCCCATATATACTACACCGCACGGGACATATCCTCTATATACTGCACCACACAGGACACATTCTCTATATACTACACCACATGGGACACATCCCCTATATACTACACCGCACTGCACACATCCTCTATATACTACACACGGGACGCATCCTCAATATACTACACCACATGGGACACATCCCCTATATACTACACCACACGGGACACATCCTCTATATACTACACCACACGGGACACATCCCCTATATACTACACCACACGGAACACATCCTCTATATACTACACCACACGGGACACCTCCTCTAAATACTACACCATACGGGACACATCCTCTATATACTTCACCATACGGGACACATCCTCTATATACTACAACACACGGGACGCATCCTCTATATAATACACCACACGGGACACATCCTATATTAACTACTCCACACGGGACACATCCTCTATATACTACACCAGACGGGACACATCCTCTATATACTACATCATACGGGACACATCCTACACCACACTGGACACATACTATATATGCTACACCACACGGGACACATCCCCTATATACTACACCACACGGGACACACACCCTATATAATACACCACATGGGACATATCCCCTATATACTACACCACAAGGGACATATCCTCTATATACTGCACCACACGGGACACATCCAGTATATACTACACCACATGGGACACATCCCCTATATACTACACCACACGGGACATATCCCCTACATACTACACCACACGGGACACATCCTCTATATACTGCACGGCACGGGACACCTCCTCTATATACTACATCATACGGGACACATCCTCTATATACTACACCACACGGGACACATCCTCTATATACTACACCACACGGGACACATACTATATATGCTACACCACAAGGGACACATCCCCTATATACTACACCACACGGGACACATCCCCTATATACACTACACCACACGGGACACATCCTCTATATACTACATCATATGGGACACATCCTCTATATACTGCACCACAAGGGACACATACTATATTTGCTACACCACATGGGACACATCCCCTATATACTACACCACACGGGACACATCCCCTATATACTACACCACACGGGACACATCCCCTATATACTACACCACACGGGACACCTACTCCATATACTACACCACACGGGACACTTCCCCTATATACTGCACCACACGGGGCACATCCTTTATATCCTACACCATACGGGACACATCCTCTATGTACTGCACCATAGGGGACACACCCTCTATATACTACACAACACGGGACACATCCCCTATATACTACACCACACGGGACACATCCTTTATATACTACACCACATGGGACACATCCTCTATATACTACACCACACGGGATATATCCCCTATATACTACACCACACTGGACATATACCCTATATACTACACCACACGGGACATATACCCTATATACTACACCACACGGGACACATCCTCTATATACTACACCACACGGGACTTATCCTCTATATACTACACCACAGGAGACACATCCTCTATATACTGCACCACACGGGACACATCTTCTATATACTACACCACACGCGACACATCCTCTATATACTACACCACACGGGACACATCCTCTATATACTGCACCACACGGGACATATCCCCTATAAACTGCACCACACGGGACACATACTATATATGATACACCACACGGGACACATCCCCTATATACTACACCACACAGGACACCTCCTCTATATACTACACCATACGGGACACATCCTCTATATACTACAACACACGGGACACATCCTCTATATACTACAACACACGGGACACATCCTCTATATACTGCACCACACGGGACACATCCTATATATACTACACCGCACGGGACACATCCTCTATATACTACACCATACGGGACACATCCTCTATATACTACATCATACGGGACACATCCTCTATATACTACACCACACGGGACACATACTATATATGCTACACCACATGGGACACATCCCCTATATACTACACCACACGGGACATATCCTCTATATAATGCACCACACGGGACACATCCTCTATATTCTGCACCGCACGGGACACCTCCTCTATATACTACACCACACGGGACACATCCCCTATATACTACACCACACGGGACACATCCCTTATATCCTACACCATACGGGACACATCCTCTATATACTGCACCATATGGGACACATTCTCTATATACTACACCAAACGGGACATATCCTCTATATACTACACCACATGGGACACATCCCCTATATACTACACCACACGGGATATATCCCCTATATACTACACCACACGGGACATATACCCTATATACTACACCACACGGGACATATACCCTATATACTACACCAAACAGGACACATCCTCTATATACTACACCACACGGGACATATCCTCTATATACTACACCACAGGAGACACATCCTCTATATACTGCACAACACGGGACATATCCCCTATATACTACACCACACGGGACACATACTATATATGATACACCACACGGGACACATCCCCTATATACTACACCACACGGGATACCTCCTCTATATACTACACCATACGGGACACATCCTCTATATACTACAACACACGGATCACATCCTCTATATAATACAACACACGGGACACATCCTCTATATACTGCACCACACGGGACACATCCTCTATATACTACACCATACGGGACACATCCTCTATTTACTACACCACACGGGACACATACTATATATGCTACACCACACGGGACACATCCCCGACATACTACACCACACAGGACATATCCCCGACATACTACACCACATGGGACACATCCCCTATATACTACACCACACGGTACATATCCCCTATATACTACACTACACGGGACATATCCTCTATGTAATGCACCACACGGGACACATCCTCTATATACTGCACCGCACGGGACACCTCCTCTATATACTACACCACACGGGACACATCCCCTATATACTACACCACACGGGACACATCCTTTATATTCTAGAACATACAGGACACATCCTCTATATACTGCACCATATGGGACACACCCTCTATATACCACACCACACGGGACATATCCTCTATATACTATACCACATGGGACACATCCCCTATGTACTACACCACACGGGATATATCCCCTATATACTACACCACATGGGACATATCCCCTATATACTACACCACACGGGACATATCCCCTATATACTACACCACATGTGACACATCCTCTATATACTACACCACACGGGACCTATCCTCTATATACTACACCACAGGAGACACATCCTCTATATACTGCAACACAAGGGACACATCTTCTATATACTACACCACACGCGACACATCCTCTATATACTACACCACACGGGACACATCTTCTATATACTGCACCACACGGGACACATCCCCTATATACTGCACGACACGGGACACATCCTCTATATAGTACACCACACGGGACACGTCCTCTATATACTACACCACACGGCACACATCCTCTATATACTATACCACACGGGACACATCCCCTATATACTGCACCACACGGGACACATCCTCTATATACTACACCACACGGGACACATCCCCTATATACTGCACCACACTGGACACATCCTCTATATACTACACCACACGGGACACATCCTCTATATACTACACCACAAGGAACACATCCTCTATATACTACACCACACCGGACACATCCTCTATATACTACACCACACTGGACACATCCCCTATATACTACACCACACGGGACATTTCCCCTATATACTACACCACACAAGACACATCCCCTATATACTACACCACACGGGACACATCCCCTATATACTACACCACACATGACACATCCTCTATATACTACACCACACGGGACATATCCTCTATATACTGCACCACATGGGACACATCCTCTATATACTGCACCACACGGGACAAAACCCCTATATACTACACCACATGGGACACATCCTTTATATCCTACACCATACGGGACACATCCTCTATATACTGCACCATATGGGACACACCCTTTATATACTACACCACATGGGACATATCCTCTATATACTACACCACATGGGACACATCCCCTATATACTACACCACACGGGACACATCCTTTATATACTACACCACATGGGACACATCCTCTATATACTACACCACACAGGATATATCCCCTATATACTACACCACACGGGACATATACCCTATATACTACACCACACGGGACATATACCCTATATACTACACCACACGGGACACATCCTCTATATACTACACCACACGGGACATATCCTCTATATACTACACCACAGGAGACACATCCTCTATGTACTGCACCACACGGGACACATCTTCTATATACTACACCACACGCGACACATCCTCTATATACTACACCACACGGGACACATCCTCTATATACTGCACCACACGGGACATATCCCCTATATACTACACCACACGGGACACATACTATATATGATACACCACACGGGACACATCCCCTATATACTACACCACACGGGATACCTCCTCTATATACTACACCATACGGGACACATCCTCTATATACTACAACACACGGGACACATCCTCTATATACTACAACACACGGGACACATCCTCTATATACTGCACCACACGGGACACATCCTATATATACTACACCACACGGGACACATCCTCTATATACTACACCATACGGGACACATCCTCTATATACTACATCATACGGGACACATCCTCTATATACTACATCATACGGGACACATCCTCTATTTACTACACCACACGGGACACATCCCCTATATACTACACCACATGGGACACATCCCCTATATACT
Source organism: Dendrobates tinctorius (assembly GCF_039654945.1). Classification (NCBI taxonomy): domain Eukaryota; kingdom Metazoa; phylum Chordata; class Amphibia; order Anura; family Dendrobatidae; genus Dendrobates; species Dendrobates tinctorius. The sequence continues at coordinate 16,233,080 of NW_027361722.1, read as the reverse complement.
ACACCACACGGGACATATCCCCTACATACTACACCACATGGGACACATCCCCTATATACTACACCACACGGGACACATCCTCTATATACTACACCACACGGGACATATCCTCTATATACTACACCACAGGAGACACATCCTCTATATACTGCACCACACGGGACACATCTTCTATATACTACACCACACGTGACACATCCTCTATATACTACACCACATGGGACACATCCTCTATATACTGCACCACACGGGACACATCCCCTATATGTGACGAACAGCCCACCGCCGTTCGTCCACTTACGGAGGCGACTAACGGGGGTCCCGCTGCCACCAAAACGCGACGGACAGCGGACCCTGTGTCACCACTATGTCACAGTCCCACCACTGACATGGGTGTATCAGCGGACGGAGGGACGAGACACAATGCCGGCTCACGGCTATCACAGGCGCAGTGGGGCTTATCTTAGTTATCCCACCACTGGCACCATGTGACAAAAATATCCAGCAAGCTAATCTCGCTCTACAATTTGCCGCAGGGGGAGTTTAATTTGGATGCCCCACCACTGCTATCAATCTTCCAAGTACTGCGGGGATTTATGTATATCCCACTTTCTCAGTTCCACTTTGGAACTCGCAGCTCTCCGGCGCCCCCCTTACCCTCAGGTCAGTCAGGGAACTGCACCTAGGATAAATAGTCGCCGGATGGGCTGCCTGTTGTGAACCGGCAATTAGGCTTCTGCAGTAAGGGAATTATCAGCTGTGGCCGCAGCCCCTCATTCAGCTATATAAGACCCTTCTAGACTGCCAGCAAGCCGCAATAGCCGTGCACAACGTGCTGCCACCAGTCACGGTTACTTAATTCACAGTGTTAAATTAAGAGGGTCCGTGGCAAACCCCTTGAATTAGTAGCGATTATCTATCAAAGGCGTATAGTTCGAGTCTTAGAGCATAGAGACAGATCTAAATAATTATTTCATTTATTTTCCGAAAGAGGACAGTGATTACAGATAAAAGTTGCTATAAAATTGAGACATAAAATATGTACAGTACAGGTATAAAATAAAAGTGGAGAAAACAAAGAGAGTACACTCACAGTTCCATATTGTTCCTTAGGCAGACCATGCGGCTAAGGTGGGTGGAGGCGGAGCTGCACTTCTCCGCTCATCTGGGTCTTTCTAGCACGACGACTTGAGCTGTTCTGCCCTGGTTTTGTCCAGGAAATGCTTTATAGACTTGCTATGTGACATCACGGAGAGATGCATGCTGGGTTAATCCCACCTCTCCCTTTTGGATTTAGAATTACACTAGAAAACTTATACTAATCATAACTCCGTGGGGGCAGCCCGCACAGACATATATAGGGCATCATTGGTTGTGATTTGTTGAGTACAATAATTCAAGACCAAATATGCAGTAGTTCTGATACACCGTTTAGCTGGAACACATATCTCAGGTTCTGAAAGGATTACGCTTCGCCAGAACCACGGCAGCGACGCTGTGACCACCCGGATTACAAAAATGTGATTTTCATATCTCTAGGGTATTTGGTTCTTATGGTATAGTCTCTCATAGTTTTATTCGTTTCAAACAAAGAAGTTTTTCCCGCTCTGAAGAGGAGAGAAGGAAACAAATGGTTGTAACAGCAGGGGGGTCTCCTATTACTAGTGCGAACACAGGCTGTAGAGGAGGGGGGGTGGCACTGCTCTGTGTGTGTGTGAAGGGAGGAGGGATGAAGCTGCAGAGCTAGCAGCCTGGATTGTCATATCTGCCGGATCTTTCTGGAAAGTTACAACAGAAAACATCATATTTTGTGGACAAAACCCCATACCTCACAGACATTGTACATCACACCTCCCCCCTTAAGAGGGCGCTAAGGAGGCATTACCTCTCGGTAATCGGCCATGCGCACCTCAGTGGGTTCGCCCCGGCGGGACAACCCATCGGCATTGCCGTTTTCACTGCCCTTCCTGTGTTTTACAGTAAAATCGTACTGTTGAAGGGCAAGGCTCCAGCGGTGCAATCTTCCATTGGTTCCGGACACTGTGTGCAACCAGCTCAGAGGGTTGTGGTCAGTTACCACCGTGAAGGCACGCCCGTACAGGTAGGGCTGCAAACGCTGCAGTGCCCACACCATGGCCAGACACTCCTTCTCGATGGTCGAGTATGCCACTTCCCTCGGCAAAAGTTTCCGGCTCAGGTACAACACGGGGTGCTCTTGGTCCCCCGAGTCGACCTGGCTAAGCACAGCACCGAGGCCAAACTCGCTGGCATCGGTCTGTACCAGAAACGGGCGACTGCTGTCGACTGCTCTCAACACTGGAGAGTTGCACAGGGCTGCTTTCAAAGCTTGGAAAGCCGCCTCACAGTCATCTGTCCAGTTGACTGTTTGGGGTAGCCTCTGCTTGGTGAGGTCAGTCAAGGGTTTGGCAAGGGCGCTATAGTCCTGTACGAACCGCCTATAGTACCCTGCAGTGCCCAAGAAGGACTTCACCTGTTTCTTGGTCCTGGGGGTGGGCCAGGACACGATTGCGTCCACTTTTTCTGGCTCCGGACTCATGGAACCCCCGCCTACCCGGTGCCCCAGGTAGTGGACCTTGCGCATGCCTATCTGGCACTTCCCCGGCTTGATGGTCAGGCCTGCCTGGTGAAGACGCTTGAGCACCTCCTGGAGGTGCTGAAGGTGTTCCTCCCAGGTGGAACTGAAGACGGCAATATCGTCTAAGTACGCCACTGCGTACTCCTCCAGTCCCCAAAGCAGGTGGTTGACCATCCGCTGGAAAGTGGCAGGGGCATTCTTCATGCCGAAGGGCATGACCGTGGACTCGTACAGTCCAAAGGGGGTGATGTGATAAAGGCGGATTTCTCCTGCGCCTCAGGGCTCAGGGGAATCTGCCAGTATCCCTGACTCAAATCCATGATGGATATGTAGTTGGCGTTTGTCAACCGCTCGAGCAGATCCTCGATGCGCGGCATTGGGTGGGCATCAGAGGTTGTGATGGCGTTGAGCCCCCTGTAGTCCACGCAGAACCGGGTGGTTCGATCCTTTTTAGGCACGAGGACTACAGGTGAAGCCCACGCGCTCTTTGACCGTCGAATCACCCCCAGCCTTAACATCTCATCGATCTCTTGGCGCATGACTTGTTGCACCGTTTCAGAGATCCGATAAGGTGTTCGCCGTAACGGGGCGTGATTCCCGGTGTCCACCTCATGAACCGCTAACTCCGTCCTCCCCGGTTGGTTGGTGAACACGGGCCGGAAGAGTTTCAGGGTGGCCATCAACTGCAACCGCTGGGACACGGTGAGCGAACCACTTATCTCCATGTCCTCAATGGACCCATTGGCCTTGGCCTGGGCCAGCATGTCCAGGAGGGAATCTTCCTCCCCATCCTCTGGCAGATTGCAGACCGGTAGGACGCAAGCTTCACGTTCGTAGTGCGCCTTCAGCATGTTGACGTGAAAGGCCTTGAGCCTACCCCGAGCATGGTCAAGCGTGACCACGTAGGTGACCGGGTTGAGCTGTTGGTGGACGACGTATGGGCCTTCCCAGGCTGCCTGAAGCTTATCCGTTGGTACGGGGACCAGCACCCAGACCTTTTGACCCACCTGGTAGGTCCGCTCCCGGGCGTTCTGGTCGTACCAGCGCTTCTGGTCAGCCTGAGCCTGCGTCATGTTGTCATGCACCAACTGCGTCAAGGTCTGCATCTTGTCACGGAAGCGCATGACATAATCCACGATGGACACTTCTGTGGGGTTTGGCTCATCTTCCCAGGATTCTCTTATCAACCCAAGGGGTCCCCGGACTCGCCTGCCATACAGGAGCTCGAAGGGGGAGAACCCGGTCGAGGCCTGCGGAACTTCTCTGTAAGCGAACAGCAGGTGTGGGAGGTACCGCTCCCAGTCGCGCCCTTGGGTCTCAACCAGTATGCGGAGCATCTGTTTGAGGGTACCGTTGAAACGTTCACACAAACCATTAGTCTGTGGGTGATACGGACTCGATACCAGCTGCGTCACCTGCATTTTCTCACAGAGAGCCTCCATTAGGCGAGACATGAATTGGGGCCCTTGATCGGTAAGCATCTCCCTGGGAAATCCTACTCTTGAAAAGATGGTCACCAGTGCGTCTGCCACCTTATCTGCCCTGGTTGAAGACAGAGCTACTGCCTCTGGGTACCGGGTAGCGTAGTCTACCACGGTGAGAATGTATCGCTTTCCGGAGCTGCTGGGGACGGACAGCGGTCCTACAATGTCCACCGCGATTCTCTGGAAAGGCTCCTCTATCACCGGCAAAGGAATAAGGGGAGCCTTAAGAGCAGGCCCCGCCTTACCCACTTTTTGACAGGTGGCGCAGGAGCGGCAGTAGTGTGTTACATCTGTCCCCATCTTGGGCCAATAGAAGTGTTGAGACAGCCGTGCCTTTGTTTTGCTGATCCCCAAGTGTCCAGCGAGTGGAATCTCATGGGCAATCCGCAACAACTCAGTTCTGAACTGATAGGGGACGACCAGCTGTCTTTCCCTCAACCACTCCTTTTTAGGATCTCCGGGTACTGTCTCCCGGTACAACCATCCTCGTTCCCAGAACACCCTCTCCTTATCAGACTTGGAGGTGGGCGTCTCGTCGAGACCTCTCAATTTCTCCAGGCTGGCATCTGTGTGCAGAGCAGCCTGGAACTCCATGCTGGAGGCTGCCAGAAGTGACGTCAGGGTCCCCTCTTTACTGGGACCCTCTGGAACCGGCTCTGGGTTCACCTCTGGTTCAGTCTCTCCTGTAGCAGCAGAGGGTCCAGAAGACAGTGCGTTACCTGCGATCTGGGCACTCTGACTGCGTGTGACAGCTGCTATGTATGCTGTCTCCCTGGGGATTTCTACAGACCCACCAGCCGGTGCTGGCTTGGGCTCTACCTCCCCATCCACCCCCAACACTTCAGGAGCAGTGCTACTTATGGGCCAGTTACCTTCCTCGGTGGCACTGGTCAGCTGCATGGCATTACCTTCCTCATGGTCCCCATGCACCTCCCCATTTCCTTGAGCACCGTTGCTTACTCCTGCCAGGGGTTCCTCAGCCGTCTCACTCCGCAGAGTGACGGGGCTGAGCACTTCGGTACCTGTGGACACATCTACCGCTTCAAAGAAAGGGTTAACGGGTTCAGTCGGCACAGATACATCAACCTCATCATCATCCTTCCTAGGGGAAGAATGGTTATCAGTTTGCTTTGGCACATTCACATCAGCATCATACCTGGGGAAAGAATGGTTGTTAGTTGCATCATTACTCATCAAGGCATTAGCAGGTAACACATTCAGTTTCCCGTCATCATCATCATCATCAGGGTTAACGTTACCCTTATTATCAGTTTGGGGAAGGGTGTCAGGGACGTAGTATGCAACCATCCGCCCCAAGTCAGTCCCCAATAAAACATCAGTGGGCAGGTTTTCAGACACTCCCACCTCCCTCAACCCGCTCCCAGCACCCCAATCGAGATAAACTCGTGCCACTGGCAAGGGACAATGGGTGCCTCCAATCCCGGTGACAGTTAGGGTTTTCCCCTCAACAAACACTTCAGGGGCCGCCAGTCCAGGACGGATGAGGGTTCGTTCAGCCCCGGTGTCCTTGAGGCCTGTAGCAAGACGGGCCCCCACCTGAACAGGTTGAACGTTGTCGTCAGCCCTCCCAACCACACCTCCCACCAAAAGAACAGAGGCGTTGGGCCCGGGGGCCTTGGCTGGGGGGTTCTTCGGCCTGTTCGGACAGGCGTAAAAGAAGTGACCAGGCCGCTGGCAGTGGTGACACAGGCGACTGTCAGTAGCCGGCCTGTTGTTGGCAACAGGGACAGGGCCTCCGGAGGGACGGCTAGCTGGGGCATTGGGGTTGGTTGCTGGCTTACCCCCTTTCCAGCTGGTGGCGACTGGCCTCCGCGTCTCGGGCTTCCGGTTGGCCTCGTGGTTGTCGGCGATCTGCGCCGCTTTGTCAGCGTTCGTTGGTTCGCGGTCCAGGATGAACTGTCGGACCTCAGCTGGGCAGAGATGCAGGAACTGGTCTTTGATCATCAGGTCCCGTAGCTGCTCAAAGGTTTCAACGGACAGTCCATGGATCCACTGGTCAAAGTGGGTCCTGAGTCCTTGCACCACATCACTGTAGCTATCATGTGGGCCACGTTGGAGGTGCCGGAACTTCTTTCGGTATACCTCAGGTGTCAGCCGGTATTTGGCGATCAGCGCCTGCTTTATGGCGACATAGTCGTCATCGGCTTCTGGCGGAAGAGAAGCAAATGCCTCCAGGGCTTTGCCTTTTAGCCCTGGGGTCAAGTACCTTGCCCATTGGTCTCTAGGCAGCTGGTACTGTCTGCAGGCTTTCTCAAAGGCTCGCAGGAACGTGTCCAAGTCCCCGTCCTTTTCCATCACGGGAAAATGCTCTGGCCGGGGTTTAGGAGTCTGGACACTGCTGGGCTCACGGCTTCGGGCTGTGGGGGCATTCCCACCCCGCTGGAGTACCTCCAGTTCATGGGCCCTCTGCGCCTGGCGCTCGGCTCTCTCAGCCTCAGCTTGGCGCTCGGCTCGCTGCTCTGCTCTCTCTCGAGCTTGCTGGATCAGCCTCACCCGCCCATCACTGTCTTCGGCGGGGAGTTCGTCCAAGGCCATTTGCAGATAGGGGTCCACCCCATTACGGTTGAATGTGGGGCCAGCGCTCATGAGTGGAGCCTCTGCTTCAGCCCCATTGCCACTTGAGCCCGCTTCTGCGTTCGCTGGGCTCTGGTCGTTTTCCCGTTGCACCAGAGCCGCGATCATTTGGGCTTTGTTTTTGTTCGTGGTGTCGATCCGCCACACCCCGCAGAGGGCAATAAGAGATGCCTTGTTATGCTGCTTATACCACTCTGCTCCCATCGTAGCCATGGTTGCCAAATAAAAGACAGAAAAGAAAAACGGAGAAAAAGGGAGGGAATACTTGCAAGTACACACTAATGTCTCAGGACTAGAAACCACTGAGTCTGTTCTCCAAAACCTATGATGCAGGATTCCCGCAGGAACCGTGCAGGTCTTTAGTGAGAGGAATGATTGCTCAAACCAAATCACTAATGCTCTAGGATTATCCCACCGCTCTGCCACCAATATGTGACGAACAGCCCACCGCCGTTCGTCCACTTACGGAGGCGACTAACGGGGGTCCCGCTGCCACCAAAACGTGACGGACAGCGGACCCTGTGTCACCACTATGTCACAGTCCCACCACTGACACGGGTGTATCAGTGGACGGAGGGACGAGACACAATGCCGGCACACGGCTATCACAGGCGCAGTGGGGCTTATCTTAGTTATCCCACCACTGGCACCATGTGTCAAAAATATCCAGCAAGCTAATCTCGCTCTACAATTTGCCGCAGGGGGAGTTTAATTTGGATGCCCCACCACTGCTATCAATCTTCCAAGTACTGCGGGGATTTATGTATATCCCACTTTCTCAGTTCCACTTTGGAACTCGCAGCTCTCCGGCGCCCCCCTTACCCTCAGGTCAGTCAGGGAACTGCACCTAGGATAATTAGTCGCCGGATGGGCTGCCTGTTGTGAACCGGCAATTAGGCTTCTGCAGTAAGGGAATTATTAGCTGTGGCCGCAGCCCCTCATTCAGCTATATAAGACCCTTCTAGACTGCCAGCAAGCCGCAATAGCCTTGCACAACGTGCTGCCACCAGTCACGGTTACTTAATTCACAGTGTTAAATTAAGAGGGTCCGTGGCAAACCCCTTGAATTAGTAGCAATTATCTATCAAAGGCGTATAGTTCGAGTCTTAGAGCATAGAGACAGATCTAAATAATTATTTCATTTATTTTCCGAAAGAGGACAGTGATTACAGATAAAAGTTGCTATAAAATTGAGACATAAAATATGTACAGTACAGGTATAAAATAAAAGTGGAGAAAACAAAGAGAGTACACTCACAGTTCCATATTGTTCCTTAGGCAGACCATGCGGCTAAGGTGGGTGGAGGCGGAGCTGCACTTCTCCGCTCATCTGGGTCTTTCTAGCACGACGACTTGAGCTGTTCTGCCCTGGTTTTGTCCAGGAAATGCTTTATAGACTTGCTATGTGACATCACGGAGAGATGCATGCTGGGTTAATCCCACCTCTCCCTTTTGGATTTAGAATTACACTAGAAAACTTATACTAATCATAACTCCGTGGGGGCAGCCCGCAAAGACATATATAGGGCATCATTGGTTGTGATTTGTTGAGTACAACAATTCAAAACCAAATATGCAGTAGTTCTGATACACCGTTTAGCTGGAACACATATCTCAGGTTCTGAAAGGATTACGCTTCGCCAGAACCACGGCAGCGACGCTGTGACCGCCCGGATTACAAAAATGTGATTTTCATATCTCTAGGGTATTTGGTTCTTATGGTATAGTCTCTCATATTTTTATTCGTTTCAAACAAAGAAGTTTTTCCCGCTCTGAAGAGGAGAGAAGGAAACAAATGGTTGTAACAGCAGGGGGGTCTCCTATTACTAGTGCGAACACAGGCTGTAGAGGAGGGGGGGTGGCACTGCTCTGTGTGTGTGTGAAGGGAGGAGGGATGAAGCTGCAGAGCTAGCAGCCTGGATTGTCATATCTACCGGATCTTTCTGGAAAGTTACAACAGAAAACATCATATTTTGTGGACAAAACCCCATACCTCACAGACATTGTACATCACACTATATACTGCACGACATGGGACACATCCTCTATATAGTACACCACACGGGACACGTCCTCTATATACTACACCACACGGCACACATCCTCTATATACTACACCACACGGGACACATCCCCTATTTACTGCACCACACGGGACACATCATCTATATACTACACCACACGGGACACATCCCCTATAAACTGCACCACACGGGACACATCCTCTATATACTACACCACACGGGACACATCCTCTATATACTACACCACAAGGAACACATCCTCTATATACTACACCACACGGGACACATCCTCTATATACTACACCACACGGGACACATCCTCTATATACTACACCACACGGGACACATCCTCTATATACTACACCACACGGGACACATCCCCTATATACTACACCACACGGGACACATCCCCTATATACTACACCACACGGGACACATCCCCTATATACTACACCACACGTGACACATCCTCTATATACTACACCACACGGGACATATCCTCTATATACTGCACCACACGGGACACATCCTCTATATACTGCACCACACGGGACACAACCCCTATATACTACACCACACGTTACACATCCTCTATATACTACACCACACGGGACATATCCCCTATATACTACACCACACGGGACACATCCCCTGTATACTGCACCACACGGGACACATCCTCTGTATACTACACCACACGGGAAACATCCTCTATATACTACACCGCACAGGACACATCCTCTATATACTACACCACATGGGACACATCCCCTATATAATACACCACACGGGACACATCCTCTATATACTACATCATACGGGACACATCCTCTATATACTACACCACACAGGAAACATACTATATATGCTTCACCACACGGGACACATCCCCTATATAATATACCACACGGGACACATCCCCTATATACTACACCACACGGGACATATCCCCTATATACTACACCATACGGGACACATCCTTCATATACTACAGCATATGGGACAAATCCTCTATATACTGCACCACACGGGACATATCCTCTATAAACTACACCACACGGGACATATCCTCTATATACTACACCACACGGGACACATCCTCTATATACTACACCACACGGGACACATCCCCTATATACTGCACCACACGGGACACATCCACTATATACTACACCACACGGGATACATCCTCTATATACTACACCACACGAGACACATCCTCTATACTGTATACTACACCACACGAGACACATACTCTATATACTACACCATACGGGACACATCCTCTATATACTACACCACAAGGGACACATACTATGTATGCTTCACCACACAGGACACATCCCCTATATAATACACCACACGGGACACATCCCCTATATACTACACCACACGGGACATATCCCCTATATACTACACCATACGGGACACATCCTCTATATACTACAGCATATGGGACACATCCTCTATATACTGCACCACACGGGACATATCCTCTATATACTACACCACACGGGACACATCCTCTATATACTACACCACATGGGACACATCCCCTATATAATACACCACACGGGGCATATCACCTATATACTACAGCACATGTGACACATCCTCTATATGCTATACCATATGGGACATATCCTCTATATACTGCACCACACGGTACACATCCCCTATATACTACACCACACGTGACATATCCCCTATATACTACACCACACGGGACATATCCTCTATATGCTACACCACACGGGACACATCCTCTATATACTGCACCACACGAGACACATCCTCTATACTGTATACTACACCACACTAGACACATCCTCTATATACTACACCATACGGGACACATCCTCTATATACTACATCATACAGGACACATCCTCTATATACTACACCACACGGGACACATACTATATATGCTTCACCATACGGGACACATCCCCTATATAATACACCACACGGGACACATCCCCTATATACTACACCACATGGGACATATCCCCTATATACTACAGCATATGGGACACATCCTCTATATACTGCACCACACGGGACATCACCTCTATATACTACACCACATGGGACACATCCTCTATATACTACACCACAAGGGACACATCCCCTATATATTACACCACACGGGACACATCCTCTATATACTGCACCGCACGGGACACATTCTCTATATACTACACCAAACGGGACACATCCTCTATATACTACACCACAAGGGACACATCCTCTATATACTACACCACACGGGAAAAATCCCCTATATACTGCACCACACGGGACACATCCACTATATACTACACCACACGGGACACATCCACTATATACTACACCACACGGGATACATCCTCTATATACTACACCACACGAGACACATCCTCTATACTGTATACTACACCACACGAGACACATACTCTATATACTACACCATACGGGACACATCCTCTATATACTACACCACAAGGGACACATACTATGTATGCTTCACCACACAGGACACATCCCCTATATAATACACCACACGGGACACATCCCCTATATACTACACCACACGGGACATATCCCCTATATACTACACCATAGGGGACACATCCTCTATATACTACAGCATATGGGACACATCCTCTATATACTGCACCACACGGGACATATCCTCTATATACTACACCACACGGGACACATCCTCTATATACTACACCACATGGGACACATCCCCTATATAATACACCACACGGGGCATATCACCTATATACTACAGCACATGTGACACATCCTCTATATGCTATACCACATGGGACATATCCTCTATATACTGCACCACACGGTACACATCCCCTATATACTACACCACACGTGACATATCCCCTATATACTACACCACACGGGACATATCCTCTATATGCTACACCACACGGGACACATCCTCTATATACTGCACCACACGAGACACATCCTCTATACTGTATACTACACCACACTAGACACATCCTCTATATACTACACCATACGGGACACATCCTCTATATACTACATCATACAGGACACATCCTCTATATACTACACCACACGGGACACATACTATATATGCTTCACCATACGGGACAAATCCTCTATATACTGCACCACACGGGACATATCCTCTATAAACTACACCACACGGGACATATCCTCTATATACTACACCACACGGGACACATCCTCTATATACTACACCACACGGGACACATCCCCTATATACTGCACCACACGGGACACATCCACTATATACTACACCACACGGGATACATCCTCTATATACTACACCACACGAGACACATCCTCTATACTGTATACTACACCACACGAGACACATACTCTATATACTACACCATACGGGACACATCCTCTATATACTACACCACAAGGGACACATACTATGTATGCTTCACCACACAGGACACATCCCCTATATAATACACCACACGGGACACATCCCCTATATACTACACCACACGGGACATATCCCCTATATACTACACCATACGGGACACATCCTCTATATACTACAGCATATGGGACACATCCTCTATATACTGCACCACACGGGACATATCCTCTATATACTACACCACACGGGACACATCCTCTATATACTACACCACATGGGACACATCCCCTATATAATACACCACACGGGGCATATCACCTATATACTACAGCACATGTGACACATCCTCTATATGCTATACCACATGGGACATATCCTCTATATACTGCACCACACGGTACACATCCCCTATATACTACACCACACGTGACATATCCCCTATATACTACACCACACGGGACATATCCTCTATATGCTACACCACACGGGACACATCCTCTATATACTGCACCACACGAGACACATCCTCTATACTGTATACTACACCACACTAGACACATCCTCTATATACTACACCATACGGGACACATCCTCTATATACTACATCATACAGGACACATCCTCTATATACTACACCACACGGGACACATACTATATATGCTTCACCATACGGGACACATCCCCTATATAATACACCACACGGGACACATCCCCTATATACTACACCACATGGGACATATCCCCTATATACTACAGCATATGGGACACATCCTCTATATACTGCACCACACGGGACATCACCTCTATATACTACACCACATGGGACACATCCTCTATATACTACACCACAAGGGACACATCCCCTATATATTACACCACACGGGACACATCCTCTATATACTGCACCGCACGGGACACATTCTCTATATACTACACCAAACGGGACACATCCTCTATATACTACACCACAAGGGACACATCCTCTATATACTACACCACACGGGAAACATCCCCTATATACTGCACCACACGGGACACATCCACTATATACTACACCACACGGGACACATCCTCTATATACTACACCACACTTGACACATCCTCTATACTGTATACTACACCACACGAGACACATCCCCTATATACTACACCACACAGGACATATCCCCTATATACTACACCATACGGGACACATCCTCTATATACTACAGCATATGGGACACATCCTCTATATACTGCACTACACGGAACATATCCTCTATATACTACACCACACGGGACACATCCTCTATATACTACACCACACGGGACACATCCCCTATATACTACACCACACGGGACACATCCTCTATATACTACACCACACGGGACACATCCCCTATATAATACACCACACGGGACACATCCCCTATATACTACACCACATGTGACACATCCTCTATATGCTACACCACATGGGACATATCCTCTATATACTGCACCACACGGTACACATCCCCTATATACTACACGACACGTGACATATCCACTATATACTACACCACACGGGACAAATCCTCTATATACTGCACCACACGGGACATATCCTCTATAAACTACACCACACGGGACATATCCTCTATATACTACACCACACGGGACACATCCCCTATATACTACACCACACGGGACACATCCTCTATATACTGCACCGCACGGGACACATCCTCTATATACTACACCGCACAGGACACATCCTCTATATACTACACCACACGGGACACATCCTCTATATACTACACCACACGGGACACATCCCCTATATACTACACCACACGGGACACATCCTCTATATACTACACCACACGGGACACATCCTCTATATACTACACCACACGGGACACATCCCCTATATACTGCACCACACGGGACACATCCACTATATACTACACCACACGGGATACATCCTCTATATACTACACCACACGAGACACATCCTTTATACTGTATACTACACCACACGAGACACATCCTCTATATACTACACCATACGGGACACATCCTCTATATACTACATCATATGGGACACATCCTCTATATACTACACCACAAGGGACACATACTATGTATGCTTCACCACACAGGACACATCCCCTATATAATACACCACACGGGACACATCCCCTATATACACCACATGGGACATATCCCCTATGTACTACACCATACGGGACACATCCTCTATATACTACAGCATATGGGACACATCCTCTATATACTGCACCACACGGGACATATCCTCTATATACTACACCACACGGGACACATCCTCTATATACTACACCACATGGGACACATCCCCTATATAATACACCACATGGGGCATATCACCTATATACTACAGCATATGTGACACATCCTCTATATGCTACACCACATGGGACATATCCTCTATATACTGCACCACACGGTACACATCCCCTATATACTACACCACACGTGACATATCCCCTATATACTACACCACACGGGACATATCCTCTATATGCTACACCACACGGGACACATCCTCTATATAATGCACCACACGAGACACATCCTCTATACTGTATACTACACCACACGAGACACATCCTCTATATACTACACCATACGGGACACATCCTCTATATACTACATCATACAGGACACATCCTCTATATACTACACCACACGGGACACATACTATATATGCTTCACCACACGGGACACATCCCCTATATAATACACCACACGCGACACATCTCCTATATACTACACCACATGGGACATATCCCCTATATACTACAGCATATGGGACACATCCTCTATATACTGCACCACACGGGACATAACCTCTATATACTACACCACATGGGACACATCCTCTATATACTACACCACACGGGACACATCCCCTATATATTACACCACACGGGACACATCCTCTATATACTACACCACACTTGACACATCCTCTATACTGTATACTACACCACATGAGACACATCCTCTATATACTACACCATACGAGACACATCCTCTGTATACTACATCATACGGGACACATCCTCTATTTACTACACCACACGGGACACATACTATATATGCTTCACCACACGGGACACATCCCCTATATACTACACCACACAGGACATATCCCCTATATACTACACCATACGGGACACATCCTCTATATACTACAGCATATGGGACACATCCTCTATATACTACACCACACGGGACACATCCTCTATATACTACACCACACCGGACATATCCTCTATATACTGCACCACACGGGACACATCCTCTATATACTGCACCACACGGGACACAACCCCTATATACTACACCACACGTTACACATCCTCTATATACTACACCACACGGGACATATCCCCTATATACTACACCACACGGGACACATCCCCTGTATACTGCACCACACGGGACACATCCTCTGTATACTACACCACACGGGAAACATCCTCTATATACTACACCGCACAGGACACATCCTCTATATACTACACCACATGGGACACATCCCCTATATAATACACCACACGGGACACATCCTCTATATACTACATCATACGGGACACATCCTCTATATACTACACCACACAGGACACATACTATATATGCTTCACCACACGGGACACATCCCCTATATAATATACCACACGGGACACATCCCCTATATACTACACCACACGGGACATATCCCCTATATACTACACCATACGGGACACATCCTTCATATACTACAGCATATGGGACAAATCCTCTATATACTGCACCACACGGGACATATCCTCTATAAACTACACCACACGGGACATATCCTCTATATACTACACCACACGGGACACATCCTCTATATACTACACCACACGGGACACATCCCCTATATACTGCACCACACGGGACACATCCACTATATACTACACCACACGGGATACATCCTCTATATACTACACCACACGAGACACATCCTCTATACTGTATACTACACCACACGAGACACATACTCTATATACTACACCATACGGGACACATCCTCTATATACTACACCACAAGGGACACATACTATGTATGCTTCACCACACAGGACACATCCCCTATATAATACACCACACGGGACACATCCCCTATATACTACACCACACGGGACATATCCCCTATATACTACACCATACGGGACACATCCTCTATATACTACAGCATATGGGACACATACTCTATATACTGCACCACACGGGACATATCCTCTATATACTACACCACACGGGACACATCCTCTATATACTACACCACATGGGACACATCCCCTATATAATACACCACACGGGGCATATCACCTATATACTACAGCACATGTGACACATCCTCTATATGCTATACCACATGGGACATATCCTCTATATACTGCACCACACGGTACACATCCCCTATATACTACACCACACGTGACATATCCCCTATATACTACACCACACGGGACATATCCTCTATATGCTACACCACACGGGACACATCCTCTATATACTGCACCACACGAGACACATCCTCTATACTGTATACTACACCACACTAGACACATCCTCTATATACTACACCATACGGGACACATCCTCTATATACTACATCATACAGGACACATCCTCTATATACTACACCACACGGGACACATACTATATATGCTTCACCATACGGGACACATCCCCTATATAATACACCACACGGGACACATCCCCTATATACTACACCACATGGGACATATCCCCTATATACTACAGCATATGGGACACATCCTCTATATACTGCACCACACGGGACATCACCTCTATATACTACACCACATGGGACACATCCTCTATATACTACACCACAAGGGACACATCCCCTATATATTACACCACACGGGACACATCCTCTATATACTGCACCGCACGGGACACATTCTCTATATACTACACCAAACGGGACACATCCTCTATATACTACACCACAAGGGACACATCCTCTATATACTACACCACACGGGAAACATCCCCTATATACTGCACCACACGGGACACATCCACTATATACTACACCACACGGGACACATCCTCTATATACTACACCACACTTGACACATCCTCTATACTGTATACTACACCACACGAGACACATCCTCTATATACTACACCATACGAGACACATCCTCTGTATACTACATCATACGGGACACATCCTCTATTTACTACACCACACGGGACACATACTATATATGCTTCACCACACGGGACACATCCCCTATATACTACACCACACAGGACATATCCCCTATATACTACACCATACGGGACACATCCTCTATATACTACAGCATATGGGACACATCCTCTATATACTGCACTACACGGAACATATCCTCTATATACTACACCACACGGGACACATCCTCTATATACTACACCACACGGGACACATCCCCTATATACTACACCACACGGGACACATCCTCTATATACTACACCACACGGGACACATCCCCTATATAATACACCACACGGGACACATCCCCTATATACTACACCACATGTGACACATCCTCTATATGCTACACCACATGGGACATATCCTCTATATACTGCACCACACGGTACACATCCCCTATATACTACACGACACGTGACTTATCCACTATATACTACACCACACGGGACAAATCCTCTATATACTGCACCACACGGGACATATCCTCTATAAACTACACCACACGGGACATATCCTCTATATACTACACCACACGGGACACATCCCCTATATACTACACCACACGGGACACATCCTCTATATACTGCACCGCACGGGACACATCCTCTATATACTACACCGCACAGGACACATCCTCTATATACTACACCACACGGGACACATCCTCTATATACTACACCACACGGGACACATCCCCTATATACTACACCACACGGGACACATCCTCTATATACTACACCACACGGGACACATCCTCTATATACTACACCACACGGGACACATCCCCTATATACTGCACCACACGGGACACATCCACTATATACTACACCACACGGGATACATCCTCTATATACTACACCACACGAGACACATCCTCTATACTGTATACTACACCACACGAGACACATCCTCTATATACTACACCATACGGGACACATCCTCTATATACTACATCATATGGGACACATCCTCTATATACTACACCACAAGGGACACATACTATGTATGCTTCACCAGACAGGACACATCCCCTATATAATACACCACACGGGACACATCCCCTATATACACCACACGGGACATATCCCCTATGTACTACACCATACGGGACACATCCTCTATATACTACAGCATATGGGACACATCCTCTATATACTGCACCACACGGGACATATCCTCTATATACTACACCACACGGGACACATCCTCTATATACTACACCACATGGGACACATCCCCTATATAATACACCACATGGGGCATATCACCTATATACTACAGCATATGTGACACATCCTCTATATGCTACACCACATGGGACATATCCTCTATATACTGCACCACACGGTACACATCCCCTATATACTACACCACACGTGACATATCCCCTATATACTACACCACACGGGACATATCCTCTATATGCTACATCACACGGGACACATCCTCTATATAATGCACCACACGAGACACATCCTCTATACTGTCTACTACACCACACGAGACACATCCTCTATATACTACACCATACGGGACACATCCTCTATATACTACATCATACAGGACACATCCTCTATATACTACACCACACGGGACACATACTATATATGCTTCACCACACGGGACACATCCCCTATATAATACACCACACGCGACACATCCCCTATATACTACACCACATGGGACATATCCCCTATATACTACAGCATATGGGACACATCCTCTATATACTGCACCACACGGGACATAACCTCTATATACTACACCACATGGGACACATCCTCTATATACTACACCACACGGGACACATCCCCTATATATTACACCACACGGGACACATCCTCTATATACTGCACCGCACGGGACACATTCTCTATATACTACACCAAACGGGACACATCCTCTATATACTACACCACAAGGGACACATCCTCTATATACTACACCACATGGGAAACATCCCCTATATACTGCACCACACGGGACACATCCACTATATACTACACCACACGGGACACATCCTCTATATACTACACCACACTTGACACATCCTCTATACTGTATACTACACCACATGAGACACATCCTCTATATAATACACCATACGAGACACATCCTCTGTATACTACATCATACGGGACACATCCTCTATTTACTACACCACACGGGACACATACTATATATGCTTCACCACACGGGACACATCCCCTATATACTACACCACACAGGACATATCCCCTATATACTACACCATACGGGACACATCCTCTATATACTACAGCATATGGGACACATCCTCTATATACTACACCACACGGGACACATCCTCTATATACTACACCACACAGGACATATCCCCTATATACTACACCATACGGGACACATCCTCTATATACTACAGCATATGGGACACATCCTCTATGTACTACACCACACGGGACACATCCTCTATATACTACACCACACGGGACACATCCCCTATATACTACACCACATGGGACACATACTATATATGCTGCACCACACGGGACACATCCCCTATATACTACACCACATGTGACACATCCTCTATATGCTACACCACATGGGACATTTCCTCTATATACTGCACCACACGGTACACATCCCCTATATACTACACGACACGTGACATATCCACTATATACTACACCACACGGGACATATCCTCTATATGCTGCACCACACAGGACACATCCTCTATATACTACACCACACAGGACACATCCTCTATATACTACACCACACAAGACACATCCTCTATATACTACACCACACAAGACACATCCTCTATATACTACACCATATGGGACACATCCTCTATATACTACACCACACGGGACACATACTATATATGCTGCACCACACGGGACACATCCCCTATATACTACACCACACGGGACACATCCCTTATATACTACACCACACGGGACATATCCCCTATATACTACACCACACGGGACATAACCTCTATATACTACATCACACGGGACACATCCTCTATAAACTACACCACACGGGACACATCCCTTATATACTACACCACATGGGACACATCCTCTATATACTACACCACACGAGACGCATTCTCTATATAATACACCACACAGGACACATCCTCTATATACTACACCACACGGGACACATCCTCTATATACTACACCACACGGGACGCATCCTCTATATACTACACCATATGGGACACATCCTCTATATACTACATCATACGGGAAACATCCTCTATATACTACACCACACGGGACATATCCTCTATATACTACACCACACGGGACACATCCCCTTTATACTACACCACACGGGACATATCCGCTATATACTACACCACACGGGACTTATCCTCTATATACTACACCACACGGGACACATCCTCTATAAACTACACCACATGGGACACATTCCCTATATACTACACCACACGGGACACATCCTTTATATACTACACCACACTGGACACATCCTCTATATACTACACAACACAGGACACATCCTCTATATACTACACCACACGGGACACATCCCTTATATACTACACCACACGGGACATAGCCTCTATATACTACACCACACGGGACACATCCCCTATATACTACACAACACGGGACACAGCCCCTATATACTACACCACACGGGACATATCGCCTATATACTACAACACACGGGACATATCCTCTATATACTACACCACACGGGACACAACCTCTATATACTACACCACACAGGACACATCCCCTATATACTACACCACATGTGACACATCCTCTATATACTACACCACATGGGACACATACCCTATATACTACACCACACGGGACATATCCTTTATATTCTACACCACATGGGACACATCCTCTATATACTACACCACACGGGATATATCCCCTATATACTACACCACACGGGACATATCCCCTATATACTACACCACACGGGACATATCCCTTATATACTACACCACATGGGACACATCCCCTATATACTACACCACACGGGACACATCCTCTATATACTGCACCGCACGGGACACATCCTCTATATACTACACCACATGGGGCATATCCTCTATATACTACACAACAGGAGACACATCCTCTATATACTGCACCACACGGGACACATCCTCTATATACTGCATGACACGGGACACATCCTCTATATACTATACCACACGGGACACATCCTCTATATACTACACCACACGGGACACATCCTCTATATACTACACCACACGGGACACGTCCCCTATATACTGCACCACGCGGGACACATCCTCTATATACTACGCCACACGGGACACATCCTCTATATACTACACCACACAGGACACATCCCCTATATATTACACCACACGGGACATATCCCCTATATACTACACCACACGGGACACATCCACTATATACTACACCACACAGGACACATCCCCTATATACTACACCACACGTGACACATCCTCTATATACTACACCACACGGGACATATCCTCTTTACACTGCACCTTGCGGGACACATCCTCTATGTACTGCACCACACGGGACACAACCCCTATATACTACACCACATGTTACACATCCTCTATACACTGCACCTTGCGGGACACATCCTCTATGTACTGCACCACACGGGACACAACCCCTATATACTACACCACATGTTACACATCCTCTATATACTACACCACATGGGACATATCCTCTATATACTACACCACACGAGACACATCCTCTATATACTGCACCACACGGGACACATCGTCTATATACTACACCACACAGGACACATCCCCTATATACTACACCACACGTGACACATCCTCTATATACTACACCACACGGGACATATCCTCTATACACTGCACCTTGCGGGACACATCCTCTATGTAATGCACCACACGGGACACAACCCCTATATACTACACCACATGTTACACATCCTCTATATACTACACCACATGGGACATATCCTCTATATACTACACCACACGAGACACATCCTCTATATACTGCACCACACGGGACACATCGTCTATATACTACACCACACGGGACACATCCCCTATATACTACACCACACGGGACACACCCCCTATATACTACACCACACGGGACATATCCCCTATATACTACACCACATGGGACATATCCCCTATATACTACACCACACGGGACATATCCCCTATATACTACACCACACGGGACACATCCTCTATATACTGCACCGCACGGGACACATCCTCTATATGCTACACCACACGGGACACATCTTCTATATACTACACCACACGGGACATATCCCCTATATACTACACCACACGGGACACATCCCCTATATACCACACGGGACATATCCCCTATATACTACACCACACAGGACATATCCCCTATATACTACACCACACGGGACATATCCCCTATATACTACACCACACGGGACACATCCTCTATATACTGCACCGCACGGGACACATCCTCTATATACTACACCACACGGGGCATATCCTCTATATACTACACAACAGGAGACACATCCTCTATATACTGCACCACACGGGACACATCCTCTATATACTACACCACATGCGACATATCCTCTATATACTACACCACACGGGACACATCCCCTATATACTACACCACATGTGACACATCCTCTATATACTACACCACATGGGACATATCCCCTGTGTACTACATCACACGGGACATATCCTCTATATTCTACACCATACAGGACACATCCTCTATATACTACACCACACGAGACACATCCTCTATATACTGCACCACACGCGACACATCCTCTATATGCTACACCACACGGGACATATCCCCTATGTACTACACCACACGGGACATATCCACTATATACTACACCACACGGGACATATCCTCTATATACTGCACCACACGGGACACATCCTCTATATACTACACCACAAAGGACACATCCTCTATATACTACACCACACAGGACACATCCTCTATATACTACACCACACAGGACACATCCTCTATATACTACACCACACGGAACACAACCTCTATATACTACACCACACAGAACACAACCTCTATATACTACACCACACTGGACAGTTGCTAGATATACCTTAAGATTTAAGTCCCTTCAGCTATTTTTTTTCTTTTTTATTTCTTACCGTTTACTTTGTGCTTATATTCTTTTTTATGGTCCAATTCCATTCCACCAACTCCACTTTTTTTGCGGACTAGACAGTGGTAAGTACCTTTATCCTCCATCGTGATATTATATAAGTACAGGTCTCCATTTTGCATGAACTTCATGTTTCGGTTTTTGTAACTCTTTGTGACATGATCGTATATCCTTTTTCCCTTGAATAACTCAGCCACTACAAAGATTTCTGAGTCTGTTATATGTTTTTCCCAGGTATATATGAGTTCTGAAGATGAAATATTCTGGTAATTTTTGTAGTCACATTTAAATTCTGCCATCCCAGTCACATAGGTGCTCATTTCATCATATGAGGTTGCTTTATCTATAAGAACAAGACATAACAAATTATAGTAAACTGTAATAAGCTGTTTGTTCAGCATCTGGAATAAGTGTTGAACACGTCACCGATCTTCTAATTAAATATACTGTATTTCTAAAGGTGCTATTGACATGAAATTCTCAGAAGATAACAACCCATCCTATCCACACAGGCAAAAGCATCATCCATAGATTCCCATAAATTAAGTTATCTTTAATAATGAGAAATGATACAGAGAAAAGTATTGAAGACATGAAGAAAATGAGGTGCAAAAAGCCATAGAAAGTCCTGACAGCAGCTGAATTCTATCAGTAATTAGAAAGCAATCTTGTCATTAACAGAAAAATAATATCAGCTGGTTCAACTGATGGACTATAAAAATATTTATCATTACTAATGTGCCACACAAGAAACATCTCATGATGGCTAAAACCTGTGAACTGTCTCAAGACCTTCACAACCTTATTGTTGCAAAACATACTGATGGCATTAGTTACTGAAGAACTTCTAAATTACTGAAAGGTCTAGTGAGCACTGTTGGGACCTTAATCCGGAAGTAGAAAGAACATAATTTAACCATAAACCGGCCACGACCAGGTGTTCCTTGCAAGGTTTCAGACAGAGGAGAGAAAAGAATTATAGGAACTATTGTCTAAGAGCCAAGGACCAGCTGTTAAGAGCTACAGAAAAACCTGAAATCAGCCGGTAAATTGTTTTAAAGAAAACTATAAGTAATGCACTCAACTTCCATGGCCTTTATGCACAACCACCACTCAAAACATGTCAAATGTGTTTAAAGTTTCATCAACAACATATAAGCCTGTGAAATAGGCCGGTGTGGCACTTGTGAGAAACTTGCATGAGTGTTGTGAGAGTCTCTCGCATCAACACCCAGCATTGCCGCCGGCACTTGGATCGGCAGGTGCGTCTGCACAGAAATACATGCAGCTGCACACTCCGGCCCCGAGTTCTGGCAGCAGTTTAGGTGCGAGACTCTTGCAAATTTCTCGCAAATCTGACCCTGGCCATACAGGAAGAAGTGAATGGTCATATGAGACCAAAATTGAACTCTTTAGCTGCCATAGTACACACCATGTATGGAGGCCAAAAAGCACTGTATACCACCCCAAAAACATCATACTAGCAGTGAAGTTTGGAGATAAGAAAATCAAGTATGGGTCTGCTTTTCAGCATTCAGCATTGGGAAACGTCATATAGTTTAAGGAATGATAAATGTACAAATGTACCGAGACATTCTTGATAAAAATCTGCTGCCATCTACCAGGATGATGAAGATAAAACAAGGGTGGACATTTTAGCAAGACAATGATCCCAAACACACAGCCAAGGAAACTCAAATGGTTTTAAAGATAAAAAAATAAGTTGCTAGAATAGCTTAACCAGTCACTGGACCTGAAGCCAATTTAAACATTTTTGGAAGAAACTAAAGCTCAGAGTTCATAGGAGTCCACGGGACCTTCAGGATGTTAAGTGTGTTTGTGTGAAGAATGGGATAAAATTGCACCTGAGCAATGCATGTGAGCAGTTTCTCCATACAGGGGGAGTCTTGAATCTTCATCACCAACAAGGCATTTGCAGGGTTGGACTGGCCCAGGCACTGACAAATGCTGGCATACAGGGATGGCAGCTGCCCAGGGCCTCCACTGCCCCAGGGGCCCCCAGTCAGTGGCATGTCGCTAACAGCAGCACACCACGCAGATGCTATGGGGCGCATGAGTCAAGGGGGCCCACCCGGCGCCAGCGGAGCAGTAGCGACGCAGCAGGTGACAGAAGGTAGGAGCCAGCTGCTGCGGCTAAAGCCTGTGCCCGCTGCTAAAGAGACATGAATATTTACTGCTCCCCATGTCCATGGGCATGGAGAGCAATGAATATTCATTTAACTTTAATAGTGGGCAGCAGGGCTGGCGTCAGCACCCAGGCAAGTGCCGGGGCCCTGAGCAGGGACCCACTCACCGTCGGAGACACCTGCATGCTATGGGGGGCCCAGTGCCTATGCTAGCACCGGCACCCTCGAGTGGGCCCCCCGCTTGATTAGGGCCCCAGCACTTTCCATACTTGACTCTCCCCACTCCACCAATGCGACATTTTAGCGTCTTCTGACTGTGATGTTCAGGTCAGAGGGTGCGATGATGTCACGTTTGTGTGCCCTCTGCCTGAACAGTCACAGAGCAGAGAAAAGTAAGACGCTGACTCTGAGGAGTCCGGAGCAGAGCAGCGAAGAGAGGTATTTCATTTTTTGTTTTTTTGATGTTTGGAGCATTATATTCTGCTACAAAAATAAAGGGAACACTATTCCATTTGCAACAGGCTGTTTGTGTTCCCTTTATTTCTTTGAGCAGTATATATGGCACCCATCATACACTATATGGGGCCCATTATACACTGGATCATCATATTTGGGCCCGTCATACACTGGAGCATCATATATGGGGCTCATTATACACTGGAGCATCATATATGGGTCCATCATATATGAGCCCTACATACACTAGAGCATCATATATGGGCCATCATACACTGGAGCATCGTATATGGTGCCAATTATTTATGGAACATTAGATGGACCCATCATACACTGGAGCATCATATGGTGCCCACTACATATGGAGCATCATATGGCGCCCATAATATATGGAACATTATATGGGACCCATTATGTATATAATATATGGGGCTCATTATACTGTATGGATAAATATATGTGGCTCATTATTCTGTATGGAGAATTATATCAGATCCATTATTCTTTATGGAGCAAAATATGGGGCATCTTATATACTGTATGGAGCTATATATGGACTTCATTATTCTCTGTGGAGCAATATATGGGGCTTATACAGTATGGAGAAATATATGGAGCACATTATACTGTGTGGAGCATTATATGGGGCTCAATATACTGTTTGGAGAATTATATGGGCTCATTATACTGTATAAAACAATATATGAGGTTCATTATTCTTTATGGAGCATTATATGGGGTCCATTATACAGTATTGAGCAATATATGGGGCTCATTATACTGTATGGAGCACTATATGGGGCTATTATATACTGTATCGAGCAATATATGGGGCTTAATATTCTGTATGAAGCAATATATGGGGCTCATTCTACTCTTTGGGGCCAATCCTATACTGTATAGAGCATTATATGGGGCCCATTATATATGGAGCAATATATAGGGCTAATTATACTGTAAGAGGCATTATATGGGATCCATTGTTTTGTATGGATCAATATATGTGGCATATTATATACTGTGTAGAACAATATATGGGGCTCATTATTCTGTATGGAGCAATATATGGGGCTCATTACATTGTATGGAGCAATATATGTGGCTCATTAAACTGTATGGAGCACTATGCAGTGACCATAATACTGTATGGAGCAATATATGGGGTCATTATAATGTATGGAGCAATATATGGGGCATATTATATACTGTTGTGAATTCTCTCACTGGCTTCCCTCTGGTGATTACTGAAGATAGTGGAGCTGGCCAGATTGAGAGTTCTCTTTCTGGGCTCCCTCTGGTGGTTACTGGAGGTAGTGGAGCTGATTTGATTGACAGAGGCTTGCCATCTGATAAAGAGGAAGACAATTGGAGATCTGGGGTTTCTGATTGGGATTTAAGACAGCTGACTCCCTCTATCCCTGCTGGTGATTTTTTTTCCTGTGCCTCCGGAGGTCTGATGTCTCCTGCTCTTTCCCTGCATGTTCAGCTAAGTGGTTCATTTGCTATTCTGTTAGCATTTGATCTGGTTTTGTTTATCTCTGCTTTGTGCGGGTCAGCTAGCTCCGGCTGGGGCTGTGCTGAACCACCGCCCATATGTTACTGCATGTGCCAGTTTGTTTTGTCCCCTTTAATATTGGTCTCTTTTTGCTTTGCTTTCAGAATATACCAGAGTGCTGATATAGTGGAGGGCGAAGTCGTGTGACTTCAGTGTTTTTTGCAACAGACGTGTTGGACTTTTGCAGGGTTTTTGCGTGACTGCAGACAGTGTCTTTCCTGTCCTGTCTAGTCAGTGTGGGCCCCATCGTTTGCTCAGTCTATTTTTCTGCCTGCATTTGTATTTTCATCTTGTGTCACCGACAATATACATATGTTTGGGGGCTATTCCTTTGAGGTCTGCTCCGGGGCAGTTTAGATTTCCCCTTTCTTGCTTTAGGCTTAATTAGCTCTCTGGCTGTGCCAAGGCATCTAGGATCATTGCAGGTACGCTCCACGGCTACTGCTAGTTGTGTGGACAGGATCAGGGGTCTGCATCCGCTTAGTTACCAACCTCTCTGGTTTTCTGTGGCTTAGGCTGGGCCTGCTATCCTCCTCGGTGCCCATTCATAACAATATACTGTATGGAGCATTATATGGGGCTCATTATTCTGTACTCAGCGTTATATGAGGCTCATTATTCTGTATGGAGCATTGTATGGGGCTCATTATTCTGTATGGAGCAATATATGGGGCTCATTATTCTGTATGGAGCACTATGCGGTGCCCATAATACTGTATGGACCCATAATGCTGTATGGGATCATTATTCTGCATGGAGCAATATAGTAACATAGTTAGCAAGGCTGAAAATAGACATTTGTCCATCCAGTTCAGCCTATATTCCGTCAGACTAAATCCCCAGATATACGTCCTTCTAAAGAAAATAATAAATGTAAGAATAGGGATGGGCGAATCCTGAAATACTCGGAATCGCTAGACTCTAACGAGTCCGACTCGGAAACTCGCTATTCGTTGCGAGTCTAGCGAGTCCAATGTTAACGAATGGGGATGCGAGTATTGCAGTGATTCCTGTGCTGCCATTTTTTTGTTCCGCTTACTTCCCGCATGTGGCTGTGCACACCATGCGGAAAGTAAGCAGAACAATTGCGGATGGTACCCACGGTCCGGAGGAGACTGTCCTCCGGGCTTTGGGTACCATATCCCTGTAAAAAATAGAATTTAAAAATAAAAAATATTGTTATTCTCACCCTCCGACGTCCCGCGTAGCCTTCCTGCCTCTCCACGCATCCGTTCCCAGTAATCCTTTGCGAAAATGCCCGCGATGGCGTCCGTTCTCGCGGGATCGCGAAGTCTCGCGGTCATTCGCACGACGTCATCGCGAATTACCGCGAGACATCGCGATCCCGCAAGAACGGACGTCATCGCGGGCATTTTCGCAAAGGATTACTGGGAACGGATGCGTGGAGAGGCGGGAAGGCTGCGCGGGACGTCGGAGGGTAAGAATAACAATATTTTATTTTTTTTTTACATTTTATCTTTTACTACTGATGCCGCATAGGCGGCCTCAGTAGTAAAAAGTTGGTCACACTTGTCAAACACTATATTTGACGAGTGTGACCAACCTGTCAATCAGTTCTCCAAGCGATGCTACAGATCGCTTGGAAAACGCTAGCATTTTGCAAGCTAATTACGCTTGCAAAATGCTAGTTTTTCCGTGGGAAAATCGCGGGAATTTAAAATGCGATTTTCCCGCGGAATGGAATTCCGGAATTCTCGCAGTAATTTCCGCGAGAGTTCCGGTACGTGTGCACTTAGCCTTATTTGCATTGGACTCGTTACTGTGCGAGTAATCGCTTGGAAACTCGCAGAGTACCGACTCCTGCGAGTCCCCTACTACTCACAGAGTAACGAGTCCTAACGAGTAGATTCGCCCATCCCTATGTAAGATACAATATTGTTACGCTCAAGAAAGACATCCAGGCCTCTCTTGAACCCCTCCACCGAGTTGGGGCTTATTATTCTGTATGGAGCACTATGTAGGGCTCATTATTCTGTATGGAGCAATATATGGGGCTCATTATTCTGTGTGAAGAAATTTATGGGGTACATTATTCTGTATGGGGCTCATTATTCTGTATGGGGCAATATATGGGGCTCCTTATACTTTGTGAATCAATATATGGGGCTCATTATTCTGTATGGAGCACTATGTGGTGTCAATAATGCTGTATGGAACAATATATGGGGCTCATAATTCTGTATGGAGCAATACATGAGGCTCATTATAGTGTATGGAGCAATATATGGGGCTCATTCTGAATGAAGCAGTATATGGGGCTCATTATACTGTATGGAGCAATATATGTGGCTCATTATTCTGTATGGAGCACTATGTGGTGCCCATAATACTGTATGGAGCAATATGTAAGGCTCATTATTCTGTATGGAGCACTATGTGATGCCCATAATACTGTATGGAGCAATATATGGGGCTCATTATGCTATATAGAGCAATATGAGGTTCATTTTTCTGTATGGAGCACTATGTGGTGCCCATAATCCTTTAAGGAGGACTATGTGGTGCCCATAATACTGTATGGAGGACTATACTGTCCGGTTTCTGAGATATTGTAGAATTTACAATAGATATCACTCATGTAATGTAAGAAGTCAGTAAAATCTTTGCCATTATACTATGCCAACATTTATCTGCCATATCTGTGCATCATGAATTGTGATATGTGTTAAAGGGGCCACTGAGACTCCTTTGCCTGAGGCCCACGAAAACCTGGAGCCGGCCATGGGGATTAAGATGCCATGCATACTAGGATGGGGATGAGGGGGTCATGCATACCAGAATAGGGATGAGGGGACAATGTATACCAGGATGATGATAAGGGGGATATGTATAACTGGATTGGGGACATACAGTATATATACAGAATGGGGAATATTAGAATAGAATTGATCACATTTTTTACTTACTGTACTTTTTTTTGTATTTTACTCATCTAAAGCATAGGTGCGTCTTATGGTACGAAAAATACGGTATATATCAGTGAGCGAGTGAGTACGTGGTGGCCATAATACTGTAGGACTGAATTATATTTTATGAGGGGGGCTGCATTATACTATATGAGGGTTGCATTATATTCTATATGGGGGGCTGCATTATACTATATGAGGGCTGCATTATATTCTATGAGGGAGCTACATTATACTATATGAGGGGGGCTACCCCTGCTATATTATTAAGACATGTACTACCTTATATTATACCCTGATATTAGGGTGTTTTACCTCACAATCGGAGGTCTAGTATTTATTTCTATGTAGCTACATAGTGGGCCCCAAGAATGAGTTTCTCTGGTGAGCCCAAGGTGCTCCAGTCCGACGCTGGGCATTTGTATAAAGTATTGAATACATTTTAGCAATTGTGTTCAATACTTTCAATACCGACATCTGGTGAGAATTTCATGTCAACAGCATCTTTAGAAATATGTATATTTACTTAGAAAATAGTTTATTTATTTCACCTGCTTGCGCTTGTATGTATATATATATATATATATATATATATATATATATATATACACACACACACACATACAGTACAGACCAAAAGTTTGGACACACCTTCTCATCCAAAGAGTTTTCTTTATTTTCATGACTATGAAAATTGTAGATTCACTCTGAAGGCATCAAAACAATGAATTAACACATGTGGAATTATATAATTAACAAAAAAGTGTGAAACAACTGAAAATATGTCTTAGTTTTGTTGCCTTCAGAGTGAATCTACAATTTTCATAGTCATGAAAATAAAGAAAACTCTGAATGAGAAGGCGTGTCCAAAATTTTGGTCTGTACTGTATATCACGGCAAGACGTCTAGCTTTTGAGGATCTTTAGGTCTACTTGACTTTGGCAGGCAGGTCCTATTTAAGTGATTTCTTGATTGAGAACAGATGTGGCAGTAATCAGGCCTGCCTGTGGCTTGGGAATTTGATCTCATCTTCCCAAAGATGTGCTAAACCACAGTTAATTTATGTTTTTAGGGGGATGGGGGACAATCACTTTTTCACACAGGTCGCTCTGTAGGTTTGGATTTCTTTTTGCCTTAATACTCAAGACTTTCATTTTAAAACAGCATTTTGTGTTTACTCGTGTTATCACTGTCTAATTTTTAAATTTGTTTGGTGATCTGAAACATTTAAGTGTGACAAACATGTAAAAGAATAGGAAATCAGGAAGGCGCAAACACTTTTTTAAACACATCTGTAAATATAGAGTGGGGAAAATAAGTATTTGATACGCTGCCGATTTTGTAAGTTTTCCCAACCTACAAAGAATGGAGAAGTCTGTAATTTTTATCATAGGTACACTTCACCTGTGAGAGACAGAATCTAAAAATAAAAAAAGCAGAAAATCACATTGTAGGATTTTTAAATAATTAAATTGCATTTTATTGCATGAAATAAGTATTTGATCACCGACCAACCAGCAAGAATTCTGGCTCTCACAGACCTGTTAGTTTTTCTTTTAAGAAGCCTCCTACTCTGCACTCATTACCTGTATTAATTGTACCCGTTTGATCTCATCACCTGTATTAAAGACACCTGTCCACATAGTTAATCACACTTCAACTTCTCCACCATGGCCAAGAACAAAGAGCTGTCTAAGGACATCAGGGACAAAATTGTAGACCAGAACAATTATGGAATGGGCTACTGGACAATAGGCAAACAGCTTGGTGAGAAGGCAACAACTGTTGGCACAATTATTAGAAAATGGAAGATACAAAAGATGACTGTCAATCTCCCTCGGTCTGAGGCTCCATGCAAGATCTCGCCTCATGGGGTAAGGATGATTCTGAGAACGAGCAGGAATCAGCCCAGAACTACACGAGTGGACCTGGTCAATGACCTAAATAGAGCTGGAACCACAGTCTCAAACATTACTGTGTGTAATGCACTACGCCGTCATGGATTAAAATCCTGCAGGGCACGCAAGGTCTCACTGCTCACGTCAGCAAATGTCTAGGCCCGGCTGAAGTTCTCCAGTGGCCATCTGGATGATCCGGAGGAGGCCTGGGAGAAGGTCAGGTGGTTATATTTTCTTCTTATGGTTTATATTTCCTTATATTTGCTACTTAATATGTCCTTAAAGAGGGGGCTTTACACAGGAGCACAGATTTAGGAAAATGTCAATTTTTTAATTTCCTTCACTCCCCGCCCAGCTGTCTCTGACAGCTGATAATCGGACCTGCTCCATTAAATAGTTTTTCTTATGTTCTATCTCCAGCCTCTCGGCTTCCTGCTTGATGAATGATTAACAGTTCAGACCATTGACATGCCACTGCCTGAACTCTGCCCTCTATGATGCCAGAAGCAGAGACAGCTTTGCTTATGTAGCACGAGGGGGCAATGAAGCTAAGGAGATTAAACGATTTTGCTGGCTTCAGAGCAGCGCTTGCAAGCTCTGAAGCAAAGAGCTTGTAAAAGCCGATCTCCTTGTTTAGGAGACTAGATTATAGAAGTCGCCGGTAACCTAAGCATCGACTATCAAGTTATGAATAGAGTTGAGCGATACCGTCCGATACTTCAAAGTATCGTATCGGATGGTATCGGCCGATCTTTAAAAAAAGTATCGGTATCGCCGATTCCGATACCGGAAGTCCCATTCAAGTCTATGGGACTTCCGGTATCGGAATAAGAAAAACCCTTTCCTGCCCTTGTACAGCCTCTCTGGGGTCTGTACGGGCCTTTCGGGGGGTTGTGCCGGCCTGCCAGGGGGTCTGTGCAGGCTCCGGTGGTCTGTGCCGGCCTGCCGGGGGGCTGTGCCGGCCTGCCGGTGGTCTGTGCAGGCTCCGGTGGGCTGTGCCGGCCTGCCGGGGGGCTGTGCAGGCTCCGGGGGGCTGTGCCGGCCTGCCGGGGGGCTGTGCCGGCCTGCCGGTGGTCTGTGCAGGCTTCGGGGGTCTGTGCAGGCATCGTCCGATGGGACTACAAGTCCCATCGGGCGATGCCTGCTACCATGACAGTGATTGACACATTAGCCAATGATGGGACAGTAGTAGTCCCATCATCCGGCTAATGTGTTAAATGTAAAAAAAAAAAAAAAAATTACATGCTACATACAGTACATACAACATGCATACTACATACATGCTACATTCATACTACATACTACATACATGCTACATTCATACTACATAAATACTACATGCAACATACATACTACATATATACTACATACATACTACATATATACTACATGCATGCTACATACATACTGCATGCTACATACATACTACATGCTACATACATACCACATATATACTACATACATACTACATGCATGCTACATGCATGCTACATGCTACATACATAACACATATATACTACATGCATGCTACATACATACTACATGCTACATACATACCACATACATACTACATGCATGCTACATACATACTACATGCATGCTACATACATACTACATGCTACATACTACATATATACTACATGCATGCTACATACATACTACATGATACATACTACATATATACTACATGCATGCTACATACATACTACATGCTACATACATACTACATATATACTACATACATACTACATACATACTACATACATACTACATGCTACATACATACTACATACATACTACATGCATGCTACATACATACTGCATGCTACATACATACTACATACATACTACATGCTACATACATACCACATATATACTACATACATACAATACATTCATACAATACATACATAGACATACAGTACATATAACATAGAGTAACATACTTACCAATACTTGTCACATTGTTCCCCGAAGCCATTGTCTTTTCCGGAATAAATATTAACATAACAAACCACAAAAATACTCACCCACGATCCGAAGCAGTCCACGAGTGTGTCCCACGACGATCTTGGGTAGAGAACTGCAGCATCAGCTGATGCTGCCATTCTCTACGGGCTGCAGGAATCCAATGACGGAAGGTAGGTATCCTTCCGCACTGTATTCCTCCGCCACTTAAAAAAAAAAAAGTCCCTAGTCTCACTTTATGCCATTGCTGTGTGGGAATTTCTCACGCAGCAATGGCATAAAGTGAGACTAGGGACTGTTTTTTTTTTTAAGTGGCGGAGGAATACAGTGCGGAAGGATACCTACCTTCCGTCATTGGATTCCTGCAGCCCGTAGAGAACGGCAGCATCATCTGATGCTGCAGTTCTCTACCCAAGATCGTCGTGGGACACACTCGTGGACTGCTTCGGATCGTGGGTGAGTATTTTTGTGGTTTGTTATGTTAATATTTATTCCGGAAAAGACAATGGCTTCGGGGAACAATGTGACAAGTATTGGTAAGTATGTTACTCTATGTTATATGTACTGTATGTCTATGTATGTATTGTATGAATGTATTGTATGTATGTAGTATATATGTGGTATGTATGTAGCATGTAGTATGTATGTAGTATGTATGTAGCATGCATGTAGCATGCAGTATGTATGTAGCATGCATGTAGTATATATGTAGTATGTATGTAGCATGCATGTAGTATATATGTAGTATGTATGTAGCATGCATGTAGTATATATGTAGTATGTATGTAGCATGTATGTAGTATGTATGTGGTATGTATGTAGCATGTAGTATGCATGTAGTATATATGTAGTATGTATGTAGCATGTAGTATGTATGTAGTATGTATGTAGTATGTATGTAGTATGTATGTGGTATGTATGTAGCATGTAGTATGTATGTATGTAGCATGCATGTAGTATGTATGTAGTATGTATGTAGTATGTATGTAGCATGCATGTAGTATGTATGTAGTATGTATGTAGTATGTATGTAGTATGTAGCATGTATGTAGTATGTATGTGGTATGTATGTAGCATGTGGTATGTATGTAGCATGTAGTATGTATGTAGCATGCATGTAGTATATATGTAGTATGTATGTAGTATGTATGTGGTATGTATGTAGCATGTAGTATGTATGTAGCATGTATGTAGCATGCATGTAGTATGTATGTAGCATGCATGTAGTATGTATGTAGCATGTATGTAGTATGTATGTAGTATATATGTAGTATGTATGTAGCATGTAGTATGTATGTAGCATGCATGTAGTATGTATGTAGTATTTTTTTTTTTTTTTTTTTTTACATTTAACACATTAGCCGGATGATGGGACTACTACTGTCCCATCATTGGCTAATGTGTCAATCACTGTCATGGTAGCAGGCATCGCCCGATGGGACTTGTAGTCCCATCGGACGATGCTTGCACAGACCCCCGGACATCAGCACAGCCCCCCGGCAGGCCGGCACAGCCCCCCGGCAGGCCGGTACAGACCCCCACAGGGTGCACAGCCCCCCGGCAGGCCGGCACAGCCCCCCGGCAGGCCGGTACAGACCCCCACAGGGTGCACAGCCCCCCGGCAGGCCGGCACAGCCCCCCGGCAGGCCGGTACAGACCCCCACAGGGTGCACAGACCACCGGCAGGCCGGCACAGCCCCCCGGCAGGCCAGTACAGACCCCCACAGGGTGCACAGACCACCGGCAGGCCGGCACAGCCCCCCGGCAGGCCGGTACAGACCCCGGGCAGTCCACACAGCCCCCCGGCAGGCCGGCACAGCCCCCCGGCAGGCCGGCAGAGACCCCCGGAAGGCCCGAAATGACGGCGCATCATGATGCGCACACACCGCGCATCATGATGACGTCAGTCTGTCA
This sequence comes from Dendrobates tinctorius, assembly GCF_039654945.1. NCBI lineage: Eukaryota > Metazoa > Chordata > Amphibia > Anura > Dendrobatidae > Dendrobates > Dendrobates tinctorius. The sequence goes on along the minus strand of NW_027361722.1, from coordinate 16,196,655 downwards.
ATCAACTTTGAACTTCCGATTCCGATGCCGAATTCCGATATTGAAAAAATATCGGAAGTCGGTATCGGAATTCCGATACAGCAAGTATCGGCCGATACCCGATACTTTTTGGGCCTACATAATGCTGTGTATACATGTTCTTTTCTAGCCTGATTTGGTTCATGTGTAGTTAGGTTCTTGTATGGACTCCTTTTATTTCATTTTTGTATTATTATTATTGTTATCATTTTCTCACATTTACTTGTCTTATGCACACATTATGGTACCGTAAGAGAGAGAGATACAGATATAGATACATTTATCTACCCATTGGTTGCCTGTACTTAGTATGATATCCATTCTACTTTGGCCTCCCCTATGTCTATCGTTATATTGGCTGCTATACACCACGTTAATTATATGCTGGTGCGGATTCCAGCTTTGCCCCTACATTTTTCCCCTTTCCAAAATGGCCGCTGTTGATTCTGTCCATACTGCGCATGCGCCGATTGCGTCACGGACCACGTGACATTACCCTCCTCCCTCCTGCCCACCGTCTGACGTTTGACTGCACAGGGCCCCGTGTTTTGTCTACGTCAGCAGTGTTCATTGGCTGGGATGGTGGGTGTGCCCGGTGCTTGGACGTGATTGGTGCTTTCACTTGCAACCATCCCCTGTGATCTGTATGCATTAGCTGTGACCGATGGGTGGGTGTGTCTTGATCCTGGGCATGATTTTACTTTCACTTTCACTTCCCCTATATAATGGGCCTTTGTCAGCAGTTACACATGCCCCCTGAGGAAGGCATTATCGCCGAAACGCCGCGCGTTGGGGTACGGCTGTGGTCTCCCTTGCTGCTCCTTCTTGTGTAAGTGCCCCCATTATTACCATATTGTATGTTTTTGCCTGTCATCATTTATGTAGGGATTTTTCCCTGTGAGTTATGGTCACGACCATGGGCAAACATTATTTATGTTTAGACAGTTAGACACTTCACAATGTTCATGCATTTCTCATGACTATTTATTTGGAGCTGCCATGGTCACCCGGCCTTTCTTTTCCTACCAATGTCACTTTTTAGCCATGTTCTGTTTGTTTCACCTTTCAATAAAAACCTACTTTGCACTTTACCTTGTGATATGAGGACTTTTTCACTGCTTTTCGTCAGTTGCTATGATACCCGATACTTGCGGTATCGGAATGCTCAACACTAGTTATGAAATTAAAAATTCCTCTGATCTTGAGAGTGGAAATTATTTTGCTATATTGCAAGCTATATTGCAAAGTTGATTATCTTTACAAGCAGTTTGAAATTTTACCCATTTAAGAAAATTAGAATAACCCTATTTATTTAGTGGGTGGTCAAAAATGGGTTAAAAGTAGAGTTGAGCGAAACGGGTCGGCCAAATTCAGAATCCGACGACTTTTGCTAAAGTCGGGTTTGCCGATCGAAACCCGACCATAGCGTTAGGTCGGCCATGAGGTCGCCGATTTGAGCTCCAAAGTCGCGTTTCAAATAATGCTTCCAGCGCCTTTTCTCTGCCAATCATCAAGGATGCACAGTGTGGGCAACGCGATTACGTCTGCAGCGGCCCCCACCATGTTAGAGAAGGGCATGCAAGTGATTGGCTGGCTTTGTGTGGCGTCACAGTGCCTATAAAAGGCTGTGACCGCCGACCGCCATCTTACTTCTGCCGATCTTAGAATAGGGAGAGGTGCTGCTGCTGATTCTGAATAAGGGAGAGCGTTAGGCAGGGAAGAAGAAAAAAAAAATTGCTTCTGCTGATAGCGCTTTTCACTGTACAGTTAGTGTGTAGTGAAAGGGGAGGATTTTTGTTGTGTGCAGCAGCGCTGGTGGTGATTAGGCTGCCTTTTAAGGCTACCTGATAGCTGCATTGCTGTGTGCACACTGCTGTTCAAACTGCTTTTTTCAAAGCACTCCAACTTTTATTATTTTGTTCTGCTCAGTTACTGAGCATTCATTTTTTCACACACCGTATAGAGGTGTACGTTCCTCACACACTACCGTGTACCGGCTGGTATCACAGACAAATACAAGCTATCTGGGTGTGACTCTGGAAAAACAAACCGAGATTTTCCATTTTTCCAGACCTACACCGTATAGAGCTGTCCGCTTTTCAAACAGTGAAGCTATCTGTGTGTGACTCTGGAAAAACAAACTGAGGAGATTTTTCATTTTTCCAGACCTACACCATATAGAGCTGTCCGCTTTTCAAACAGTATCGTATATCTGCTGTTTGATTACGGTCTAATCTATACAGAGACAGCGTGTGTCACTCCGTATAAAAATAGACGGAGATTTACAATTTTCCATACAGACACCGTATAGAGCTGTCCGATTCTCAAACAGTATTGTATATCTGTTATTCGCATTACAGTCACATCCATACAGAGTCAGCGTGTGTGTGTGACACTCCGTAAATACATATACACTCACTGGCCACTTTATTAGGTACACCTGTCCAACTGTGTGTTAAGACTTAATTTCTAATCAGCCAATCACATGGCGGCAACTCAGTGCATTTAGGCATGTAGACATGGTCAAGACAATCTCCTGCAGTTCAAACCGAGCATCAGTATGGGGAAGAAAGGTGATTTGAGTGCCTTTGAACGTGGCATGATTGTTGGTGCCAGAAGGGCTGGTCTGAGTATTTCAGAAACTGCTGATCTACTGGGATTTTCACGCACAACCATCTCTAGGGTTTACAGAGAATGGTCCGAAAAAGAAAAAAAATCCAGTGAGCGGCAGTTCTGTGGCCGGAAATGCCTTGTTGATGCCAGAGGTCAGAGGAGAATGGGCATACTGGTTCGAGCTGATAGAAAGGCAACAGTGACTCAAATTGCCACCCGTTACAACCAAGGTAGGCAGAAGAGCATCTCTGAACGCACAGTGCGTCGAACTTTGAGGCAGATGGGCTACAGCAGCAGAAGACCACACTGGGTACCACTCCTCTCAGCTAAGAACAGGCATCTGATGGCTACTTTCAGCAGGATAATGTGCCATGTCATAAAGCTCGAATCATCTCAGATTGGTTTCTTGAACATGACAATGAGTTCACTGTACTCAAATGGCCTCCTCAGTCACCAGATCTCAATCCAATAGAGCATCTTTGGGATGTGGTGGAACGGGAGATTCGCATCAGGGATGTGCAGCCGACAAATCTGCGCCAACTGTGTGATGCCATCATGTCAATATGGTCCAAAATCTCTGAGGAATGCTTCCAGCACCTTGTTGAATCTCTGCCACGAAGAATTGAGGCAGTTCTGAAGGCAAAAGGGGGTCCAACCCGTTACTAGCATGGTGTACCTAATAAAGTGGCCAGTGAGTGTACAGAGATTCTTTGTTTTCACTAAAAACGTATACAGCTGTACACTTCTGATACAGTACAGTCATGGCCAAAAGTTTTGAGAATGACACAAATATTAATTTTTACAAAGTCTACTGCTTCATTTTTTCTAATGGCAATTTGCATATACTCCAGAATGTTATAAAGAGTGATCAGCTTAACAGCAATTACTTGCAAAGTAAATATTTGCCTAGAAAATGAACTTTATCCCCCAAAACACATTTCAACATCATTGCAGCCCTGCCTTAAAAGGACCAGTTAACATCGTTTCAGTGATTGCTCCATTAACACAGGTGTGGGTGTTGATGAGGACAGGGCATGAGATCAATCTGTCATGATTAAGTAAGAATGACACCACTGGACACTTTAAAAGGAGGCTGGTGCTTGGCATCATTGTTTCTCTTCTGTTAACCATGGTTATCTCTAAAGAAACGCGCAGCCATCATTGCACTGCACAAAAATGGCCTAACAGGGAAGAGCTAGAAAGATTGCACCTCAGTCAACAATCTATCGCTTCATCAAGAACTTCAAGGAGAGAGGTTCCCTTGTTGCCAAAAAGGCTCCAGGGCGCCCAAGAAAGACCAGCAAGCGCCAGGACCGTCTCTTAAAAGTGTTTCAGCTGCGGGATCAGGCTACCAGCAGTGCAGAGCTTGCTCAGGAATGGCAGCAGGCAGGTGTGAGTGCATCTGCACGCACTGTGAGGCGGAGACTCTTGGAGCAAGGCCTGGTCTCAAGGAGGGCAGCAAAGAAGCCACTTCTCTCCAGGAAAAACATCATGGACAGACTGATATTCTGCAAGAGGTACAGGGAGTGGACTGCTGAGGACTGGGGTAAAGTCATTTTCTCTGATGAATCCCCTTTTCGATTGTTTGGGACATCTGGAAAACGGCTTATTCTGAGAAGACCAGGTGAGCGCTACCACCAGTCTTGTCTCATGCCAACTGTCAAGCATCCTGAAACCATTCATGGGTGGGGTGGCTTCTCAGCCAAGGAAGTGGGCTCTCTCTCAGTCTTGCCTAAAAACACAGCCATGAATAAAGAATGGTACCAGAATGTCCTCCAAGAGCAACTTCTCCCAACTGTCCAAGAGCAGTTTGGCGATCAACAATGCCTTTTTCAACATGATGGAGCACCTTGCAATAAAGCAAAGGTGATAACTAAATGGCTCAGGGAACAAAACATAGAGATTTTGGGACCATGGCCTGGAAACTCCCCAGATCTTAATCCCATTGAGAACTTGTGGTCAATCATCAAGAGACGGGTGGACAAACAAAAACCTTCAAATTCAGACAAAGTAAAAGCATTGATTTTGCAAGAATGGACTGCTATCAGTCAGGATTTGATCCAGAAGTTGATTGAGAGCATGCCAGGGAGAATTGCTGAGGTCCTGAAGAAGAAGGGTCAACACTGCAAATATTGACTTGCTGCATTAACTCATTCTAACTGTCAATATAACCTTTTGTTACTCATAATATGATTGCAATTATATTTCTGTATGTGATAAAAACATCTGACAAACACACATAAAAACCAGAGGCCAGCAGATCATGTGAAAATATAATATTTGTGTCATTCTCAAAACTTTTGGCCATGACTGTACCGTATATCTGCTTGTTGGATTACGGTCAAATACATACTGTTAGAGGGTCTGTGACTAACAAAATATATACGGAGATTTAATTTTTTTAATACACCTTACACAGCTGTACGCTCCTCATACAGCACCATCTCTCTTCTGGTATTTTTGGTACATTTTCCCAAACATGAGGAAGTATGGTGGAAGAGGCCACGGACGTGGGCAGGGGGGCGCAGCTGGTACTGATGGTGGTGGTGCATCGGCTGGTTCTGGCAAAAGCACAATAGCAGCTAAGGCAGGAGGTGTTGAGCTTGCGTCATCGTCTGGCACAAGAAGGCCTTTAAGGTTCCCTTTTCTGGGAGCAGGTAAACTGCTTTTAAAGCCAGAGCATGAGGAACAGGTTTTGGCTTACATTGCCAAAACAGCCTCCAGCTCTATTGCCTCCTCTTCTGAAGTTACAAAAACTGCAAGCACAGAGTCGTCAGTGCAGGCCTCTGGTCAGGAACAACACCTTTCGTTGTGTCCTTCACCCACACCAAAAGTGAAGGATGCTGCAGCACACACTTCAGATTACTCCATGGAGCTCTTTTCACATACCATTCCTGGGTTATCAAGTCAAATCCTGATTTCCCTAGTCCAAGCTTAATCTGACATGGAGTGCACTGATGCACAGCTACTGCTAGATGAATCTGCTGGTACATTCACCCACAGCACTACATTGCCCTCGCAGTCTACTGAGCCCGAAGCAGACCTTGATGAAACTCAGGTGCCCCTTCCCGCATACTATACCACCTTACACGGTGATACAGAGGAAGGTGCAGATGACTTTGAAGACGAGGTCATGGAAGACACAGTTGTTGACCCGGAATGGCATCCATTGGGGGAAGAGGGTGCTGGTGTCAATAGGTCAGAACAGGAGAAGGATCCGCAGCAGGCATCGTCATCGCAGCAGCGGTTATCTGGCAGGCAGGCCCGTAGCTGTCAAAAAACTTGGCAAGAAAAGTAAAAGAGTTGCAGGACAGCTTGGCTAGACGGTCAAATTAGCGCAGCGTGCAAGCCCTGAAAATTTGTACCATAGTAGGAAGAGTGCAGTGTGGCACTTTTTTGAACAACATCCTACTGATGACGCAAAGGTTATCTGTAAGAAGTGCCGAAGGACCTTTAGCAGAGGGAAAAATCTAAGAAATTTGAATACCAGTTGCATGCTTAGACATTTAACCAACATGCACTTGCAAGCGTGGACGGACTACAAAAGCTCAGGTAACACATGTGTACTTGCTCCGACTGAAGTTAGCCGGCAACGCTCCATCACTTCCCCCACTGTAAGGCCACCGCTAAGCACACCACCCTCAAGAAATTTTGAGATGTCGTTGCTAGGCCAAACCAGTCAGGCAATCACAATATTTTCGCGAGGAAACACTGATTCGAGGCCATCAACACCCTCACCATCACCAACCCCTTCTCAGTCCGTCATGTCCAATGCTAGTTCCCCCATATGCAGATCTCAAGTCCAGCTCACCCTACCAGCCACTCTGAGTAGGACAAGAAAGTACTCATCCTCTCATCCACGTACACTGGCTTTGAACAACTACATTGCCAAACTGATCTCATTAGAGATGATGCCCTTCCGTTTGGTAGAAAGCGAAGCTTTCCGAGAGCTCATGGCCTACGCTGTCCCACGCTATGACCTACCCAGTCGGCACTTTTCTCGAAAAGCCATCCCTGCCCTCCACCAGCATGTGAAAGACCGCATTGTCCATGCACTAAGACAATCAGTGAGTGGAAAGGTGCACCTCACAACAGATGCATGGACCATTAGGCATGGCCAGGGCCGTTACGTGTCCATCACTGTGCACTGGGTTAATGTGGTGGATGCAGACTCCACAGGGGTTAGCGGAGGTGGAACAGTGCTGCCTAGCCCACGGTATAGGAAACAGTTGGCTGTAGGCGTTCGACCCTCCTCCTCCTCCAGAATCGAAAGCTCGTCGACAGAGCGCAGTCGCACAAGCACTCCATCCACATTTGTTAGTGTTGCACACGAGGTGTCCCACTATCGAACAGCTAGTGGTAAGCGGCAGCAGGCTGTTTTAAAAATGATGTCTTTGGGCGACAGTAGACACCGCGGAGGTACTGGCCGACTACTTGCATCGACAAACTGAGTCATGGCTGGGCAGTCTACATCTTGAGCCAGCAAGGTAGTCAGTGACAATAGGTGGAATTTTGTGGTAGCCATAGCTCTTTAAAAACTCACACACATACTTTGCCTGGCTCACACCTTGAACATGGTGGTGCAGTGCTTCCTAAATAATTATCCAGAGTTAACAGCCCTGCTCCATAAGGTGCGAAGACTGTGCTCACACATCCATCACTCAAACGTCCACTCCAGTCGTATGCAGAAGCTGGAGCGATCATTCAACCTCCCCAAGCACCGCCTAATCATAGACGTTGCTACAAGATGGAACTCCACCATGCACATGGTTGAGAGGCTGTGCGAACAGAGGCAGGCTGAAATGCATTTGTGGGAGGATACACGGGCAGGCAGTTTGAGGGCAGACATGGAATTGTCGGGTGTGCAGTGGTCAAAGCTGAAAGACCTCTGTAAAGTCCTTCAGTGTTTTGAGGAATGCACACGGCTGGTAAGCGCAGACGACGCCATCATAAGCATGAGCATACCACTTATGCGTCTGCTCATGCAAACTTTGACGCACATCAAGGATCAGGCGTCTGCAGCTGAGGAGCAACAGGAGGAGGAGGAGGAGGGAAGTCTTGATGACAGTCAGCCATTGTCTGGTCAGGGAACTGGCGTGGAGGAGGAGGAGGTGGAGGAAGAAGAGGAAGATGAGGAGGAGGATGAGGGGGATGATTATTTTGAGGAGGAGGATGCTTCTCAGGGGGCAAGAGAACATGTGGGCGTGCCAAGGTCAGGTACAGGGTTTGTGCGTGACTGGAGGGATGTGGATTTGCCAGAAAGTGCACCTCCACCCACCACTGGCAGTGCAGCATTGACACCAGGAACATTGGCCCACATGTGTGACACTGCCTTGCGGATCCTAAAAAGGGACCCCCGCATTGCAAAAATGATGAGGGATGACGACTACTGGTTGGCCAGCATCCTTGATCCACGCTATAAAGGCAAACTACACAACATCATGCCACAGGAGAACCTAGAGCTAATAATGGCTAACAAACAAGCAACTCTGGTAAACAGGTTGTTTGAGGCATTCCCAGCACACAGCAGCGGAGCTGGTTCTCCCACGAGCCGTAGTGGCCAAAATGGAAGAGGTGTTCGTGGTGCACACAGCCGAACTGGCGCTGGAGACAGGCGTTTCCTGACCATGTTGTGGTCTGATTTCTCAAGTCCCGCGCACACGACACCTAATACAGAATCGATTGCAAGTGACAGGAGACAGCAGTTGTCAACTATGGTTAGAAACTACATCGCCTTCCATATCGAGGTTCTTCCTCACAGGTCATTCCCCTTTGATTATTGGGCCTCAAAACTGGACACATGGCCTGAATTGGCACAATATGCCTTACAGGAGCTCGCTTGCCCTGCTGGTAGTGTGCTATCTGAAAGAGTCTTCAGTGCTGCTGGATCAATCCTGACAGAAAAAAGGACCCGTCTGTTGACTCAAAATGTTGATGATCTAACCTTCATTAAAATGAACCATGCATGGGTTTCAAAAGATTTTGTTCCACCTTCCCCTGATAGCACATAGGTTCTCAGAAAAAAGGCTCGCTTTTGTCCTCCTCTTCCTCTGACTTCTCCAATTCCTCCATTTGCAGCAGCTGAAAGTCCATCCTACACATCAACATATGCCATATTTTAAACCACCCGAAATGGGCTGCCCCCCCACCCCAGGCCCAGGGTCAACACCTGCCACACCCGGGCAAGTGCTGTTGCCCTGAACAGGTGTGTGGCCCCCACCCTTGGGCAACAGGACTGGCACAGGACCTCTCATAATACAATAAAGTGTCTCTGATGGTGAGGGGGCGCACTCGCCATCAGACACACTGGCGTACTATGAGGGGCCCTGTGCCAGTTACGGCACCCACGAGTGGGTCCCCTCTGCTTGCTCAGGGCCACAGCACATGCAATACTTACCTCTCACTGCTCCACCGCCGTGACGTCTTCCGCCTTTCCTGACAGTGACATTCAGGTTACAGAGCGCGATGACATCACGTCTGTATGCCCTCTACCGAAACAGTACAAGTGCAGAGAGCTTTAAAATGGCAATGCTGAGGAGTCTAGAGTAGAGCAGTGCTCAGCGAGGAGAGGTATTTAACTTTTTGAAAATGTTGGGAGCATTTTTTGGGGAGCAATATACACTGGAGAATGATATATGGGGCCTATCATACACTGGAGCATCATCCATTTGGCCCATCATATACTGGAGCATTCCAAATGGGGGACATCAGCCACTGGAGCAGCATTGACGGGGTCCATTATACACTGGATGATTAGAAATGGGGCCCATTACATATGGAGCATAATTTGGGCCCATAACACACTGGAGCATCGTCCATGGGGACCAACATATACTGGAGCATTCTAAATGGGGGACATCAGACACTGGAGCAGCATTTACGGGGCCCATTATACACTGGAGCATTAGAAATGGGGCCCATTATATATGGAGCATTATTTGGGCCCATAAGACAATGGAGCATCATCCATGGGGTCCAACATATACTGTAGCATTATGTGGAGCTCATCATATACTGTATGGAACATTATATGGGACCAATTATTCTGTATGGAGAAAGATATGGGGCTCATTATTCTGTATGGCGCACAATGTGGTGGCCATAATACTGTATGGAGTAATATACTGTCCATTTTTTGAGCTATTGTAGAATTTAAAATAGATAATATCAGTCATGTCATGTAAGCAGTGAAGTATTTTTCATTGTACTATACCTATATTTCTGTGCCGTATAGGAGCATCATGAATTGTGGTATGTGTTAAAAGGGCGCACTGACACTCTTTGGCCCAGGGCCCACGAAAACCAGGCGCCAGCCCTACCCCCCCACAACTTTAGCCAAATAACCCCCAGTTTTCAATGCATAAACTATTATTATAAAGTAAATTAAGGTTGTCAAGCTTAAGTAATAAGAATTGATGTTGTTGGCATTGAAATGGGCACTGTAGGTGTGTTTCCTGTTCTCCACTCCCTGCCGACTTTGCTTCCCCATTGACTTGCATTGGGTTTCGTGTTTCAGTCGGACCCCGACTTTTCCCTATAGTCGGCCGATTTCGTTCGACCTGACTTTTTAGAAAGTCGGGTTTCAAGAAACCCGACTCGACCCGAAAAAAGGCAAAGTCGCTCATCTCTAGTTAAAAGCACAGTCAGACATATATTTTAGTAGCCAAAAAATTGCTCAAAATTAATTTTCTGGTGAACCTGTGCACAACCTTCCCGAGACCACTGCTACAGATGTGCGTTACTTACCTGCAAAGATGGAAATAGTGAATCCCAACACTGCAATCCATTTCATCATCCTTGAATAGATCTGTAATGAAAGCCAATATTTTATTATAGTTGATCTAACTGTAGACTTTACGTCTATGTAAAACTTTAAATATAAGATAACGGGGGTCCTATAGCTAAATCAAGATCGGACCACCCTTTCTGCCGCGTGTTCTGAGATTATATTTTTTGTGATGTCTTTGAAGATCTGGATTTGGAATTGCCAGGAAAGAGGCAGAATAATACTAGGCTACTCTTTCCTCTTCTCTTCCCCCTTACACAGAGTAAATGTCACACAGCAGCCGCATCCCCCTCCTCTCCCTCCTCTCCTTAGTTCAGTGTCTTGAGTGGCTGAGGTTTCTAAACATTTGCAGAGAGCCTATAAACTGAGAAAGGTTTTGGAACAGAAAAACGGAAGTGAGGAAGATGCTATGTTCCTCTAATACACATAACTTTTAAACTTACAAAATTCTTTTTTTTTTTCCTAAAAGAAAGTTCTTAAAAGTGACATCTCCATATGGTCACTGAGAAATCCGATCCATAACGTTGTCTGATCCAGCAACTATTTATTAGTAAATAAAAGAAATAAGAGATTTATCGCTTGTTCTGCAATTCTGAAGACTTGAAATTCCATCTTATGAGACAATGGGTAATTTGGACGATGTGCAGTAACTACACAGCTCTCATTGAGGCTGCGATGATCTCAAGGTGCTTTCCAAGGTGGGGATGGCAATACCACAAGTCCTCGTAATTCTGCTTTCCTTGATCCATGGCATTAGTAACCTGTTACATAAAATATTCCTCTAGATACTACTCGGCTACATTAACCAAGAGATATCAACTGGCTTGAAAAATAAAACAGAGAAGCCTAAAGAGTCCAAGATACTAGACGTAAGACTACTCAAATTCATTTGACTGATCCACTGTAGCTAGTAGTCAGCCATCGCTCCCAATCTGCTGACTTAAGTCATCCCTACTTGTCAGATCACAGTTGGCAAAACTTGTGCATTTTGAAAGTAAAGAAAGATTGGACATGTTGTACTCCATGCCTATTCATTTAAGATCAGGCTGTTATGGGTTTACCATGACAGAGAGGAGCCAGAAGACCACAGCATCTGATTTCTCCTACACTGATTAGAAGCTATTCTCCTTCATAGGTTTCTTTCAGCAGTGCAGGGGTTAATCTTCTCAGTTAAGAGCTCCTGGAAAAGCTTTTCACACTTAGCCACTCCTCTCTACTATATAACCTGGGCCCTGGCTAGCACTCATTGTTAGGCGTCAGATTCCTGCGGCTACACAGCAGGAATCCAGAGCCTCACATTCTACTGTCTCCCATTGATGGCTCAGCAATCCCAGCGTCTCAGACGCTCCGCCCAGACCTGCTCTATTGGTCTGGTTTTTGCTGCCACCTTTGGGTCAGCAATAGCAATGCAGACTGCACAGTAGCAAATCGCTCCTGAGGCTAAGTCCCTCCGCCGCTCTACTGAGCATGCTCACGAGACGATCTCCCATTGGAGATCGGGAGTCACATGCTCAGGTCCTTCTCCTGATCTCATTGGTCCATCTCAGAGATCTGGAAGGTCCTGCACGACTATAAAAGGTCCGCATGGCCACTCGGCCATGCGCTAGTATAGGCTATTCTTGCTAGATGCGTGAATGGTGATGGATGTATGATTCTGGTGACTGACTCATTAAGATTCCCCTCCCTCTGATATGATGCATGTGGATAGGGAACTATAGTTAGAGTCCGCACCAGTCAGTGGCAAGCCATAGGCCACTGCACACCGCACCTCTACACTAGCGTCCGGTGGTGTCACGTCTCTCAAGGCACCATCGCTTAGTGGTTGTGTCTGCCGCCACGCTGCATGTAGCAGCACTTACCGGCGTCCGCAGCAGCGACGTCGCACGCACGGTAGGTCTAGACAGACACCGTCCCCTGTCTTGGAACCGTGTCCTGTGACCAGAAACCATGCGTGCAATTTCACTGAGTCCAGTGAAGTCTAACTGGCTCAGTGTATACTTGTATGTTTTCGTTACAGCGCCTCTGTGAGTTTAACAGAGTCCGCTCCGCGCTCATCAGGTGATGTTGAACCTGAGCGCATTATACCGCCATATAGCGCATCTGCCATTGTTTAGCAGCGGTTTTAACACCTACTGCACGGTGGACCCCGAGCGGCGAACGCACTTTATTATTTATTTAGTGCGTTCCGCCGTTCCTAACAAGTAGCTTATGCTGCATGGCTGGAGGTTGTTGGTTGGTGGTTTTTGTTTGAAAGGGGTTTGGTGGATTTATCTTGGACATTTGGCAGTTTTTGGGTGTGTGCTAATTCCCCTCCTTCTCCTACTTTAGTTTTACCCCATCCTCTACTCCCTGGTGCATACCTCTGTTGTTTATGTGTGTATATTTGTATGATTGGTATTTTCCTTTTTCCCTGTTTGTATTGCCTTGTCAGTCTGGTTGGTGTCACTACTACTACCCTCTTCCCTGGGCGAGGGAAGGGTACAGGAGGTAAGGCAAGGTATGTGGCCCTGGCGTCTTCACCATCAGAAGTAATCCGGGGAACAGGGCAAACTAGGGTGCCACTAGTATTAGGGACAGGGAAGGAGCTCCTACTTTCGGGACACCCGACAACAGTGCTGTGACAAACATATGTTGTATTTCAACATGCCTCATCATTTGTTTCTTCAAGGTGCAAATAATCAGTAGGTAGATCTTCCAGCAGTCTGTTCTCCTTTTCAGAGTTGCTAAATTATTTTCATTTTTTTCTGGACAAATTATTTAAAATGAAAGGACAGATCACATGTTTACGGACACATTGGAAAACCTTAATGAATCGTTAAATGCGTTGCCCTGTGAACATACGTTATCACCTAGCCATGGAGAGGTGATAACTTGGTGATTGGTGGGGATCTGAATGCAGGGATTTGCAGTTATCAACAAAATAGGGAACTTTTATCCCTATTACAGAATATAGCTGCACGTCCGACACCCGACCGCCGCCCCATTCATTTTCTATGGGGCCACTGGCGGCAGCTCCATAGGGAATGAATGAAGCCACGGTCAAGCCTACCCCTTTCCAAAATAAAGCATAAAAAGCCTCAGTTTTCAGCAAAGAAATATCTCATCTTATACGGTCAGTTTAAAGGGAATCTGTCACCTCATTTAGGCGCGATATCTAAATGATTTGCGTCCGGTCCAATGGGTGGTGTTTTGTGTCCGTTCCTCCACCCCCCCCTTGGCCGCTGTCGGCAATATTTCAGGTAATTTCCATACTTGGCCTCCATATTACACGCATGCGCATTGCAATCTGGACTCACGCACACGCAGTAAGCTTTGCCCAACTGCGGGCAAAGCCGAAAAGCATTAGTGCGCATTCGCCAGTGAACTACGTCCCGGAACACACCGAAATACTTCCAGGACACTACTTTCAAGTCCACACTCACTGCATCAAAACAAACCTACTTCTCATTTCTCATATCCTCCATGTCTCACAACCCTAAACAGCTATTCAACTCTTTCAATTCTCTCCTCCATACCCCAGCACCTCCTCCCTCTCATCTCAGCTGAAGATTTTGCCTCATTCTTCAAGCAGAACATTGGCAACATAAGGCAAAGCTTTTGCCTAAAGTTCCCACATCCTCTCCTCATAGCTACTCACCATCCTCCTCCAAAACCAGCTTCTCCACTGTAACAGTAAATCAACTTTCCACATTACTCTACAGATCACATCTCATAACCTCTGCACTTGACCAGATCCCATCCCACCTCATCCCAAACCTCACCACAGTCTTCATCCTAAACCTAACCCATCTCTTCAACCTCTCACTAACAATTGGTGTCTTCCCCTCATGCTTCAAACTTGCCTCGATCACATCCATCCTCAAAAAATCCCTCCCTTTACCCATCCTCTCTGTCTAGATATCACCACCCATCACTTCTGCCTTAAGCATCAAAACTACTTGAACAACAAGTTCATTTTGAGCTGTCCTTCCACCTCTCCTACAACTCCCTCTTCAGTATCACCTCTATGCTGATGACACAGAAAAGGCTGTCACTAGGAATTTCAGGGCCCCAAACTGGCAAAATTGTCGGGCCCCTTTGAGATTCCGCCAAGGTTCCACCCCAGCTCTACCTCCTCCACCCCTCAAACCTTCCATAGTCCCACTTCCCACTCATGGAAAAACTCCTTTTCTGAACTACATCCTCAACAATCACACATTAACAGTTACCATTGAACAGTATATCACATACATAGCCAGCAGCTTTTGTTTTGACAAAAAGATTTTTTAAGCCACCACCACCACAACAAGGTAGGCTCATTTGGCCGGACCCTACTCTACTCTAACCTATTAAACATTTCTTAAAATACTCAATATTCTTTTTAGGTATATTTTAAATTATTTTTCTTTAAGGAAATATGCCACATACATTTTTTAAATGATCAATAATACCACTTATAGGAGACAAATACCATTACACTATGGCTGGACCACATATTACCACCACATAGTAACCGAATACTACCACATACAATTAACAAATACCATAACACCTTGACCAGATGACATATTACCACCACCTAGTGACTGAATAATACCATGTATCTCTTTGGACTGGATAATACATTCTTAGCCTTACTAACCAGAAGCCCACAATATCTGTCCTATATTTCATCTTTCTTCTGTGCTAGATTTCTAAAGCTGAACATGGATAAAGCAGAATTCATAATTTTTCCCTCATCTTACTCTACCCAGTTCCACAAGCTCGCTGCCTCAGGGTTATCCTTGACTCTGACCTCTCCTTCAAACAAAATATCTAAGCCCTATCCACTTCCTGCCGACTCCAACTTAAAAATATTTCCAGGATCCGTACATTCCTTAATCAAGAATTTGCAAAAACACTAGTTCATACCCTCATCATCAGCAACCTTCTGCGTTGTGGCCTCCCCTCTAACACTCTTGCACCCCTCAAATGTATTCGCCTGAATCCTGCAGCCTGGCTAAACCAACTGCCCTCCAGCTTCTCCTCTCTCCCTGACTGTCTCACCATTACCCAGAGACTCCAGTTCAAAACCCTAACCATGCCATGTAAAGCCATCCACAACCTGTCTCCTCCATACATCTGTGACCTCGCCTCCCGGAACTTACCTGCATGCAACCTCTGATCCTCCTTCTCTATTCCCTTCTTATCTATTCTTCCCACAATCGCATAAAAGTTTTCTCCCGCGCATCACCCTTCCTCTGGAACTCTCTACCCCAACATATCAAACTCTTACCTACGTGGGAAATCTTCAACAGGAACCTGAAGATCCACCTTTTCCAACAAGCCTACAACCTGCAGTAACAACCAATCCACCAAACCGCTGCATGACCAGCTCTACCCTCAGCTACTGTATGTCGGGGTATGTAATAAATCTGCCCCTTTAAGCCCCCATGCTGCTACTGTACATGTATGTATATATGTATATCATTGTTGCGTAATATCATTAGAACGTGTATCTATTATGCTGCTGATTAACCCATGCTGTTTGCTGTAGCACCATGTACATAATAGGGACAGTGCAGTTAGTGTTATGGCCAGTAGATGGGGGCATAGAGTTCATTACACTGTAGATGGAGATACAGTCATATGTAAAAGTTTGGGCACCCCTATTAATGTTAACCTTTTTTCTTTATAACAATTTTGGTTTTTGCAAAAGTGGCGGATCCTCTTTTAAAGGGGGTGTCCCATTAGGGAAAGCTTTACATACCTGAATATTGAAATCACAGCAGGGAGTTTCCCACTGGGCATTTCCCGAGCTAGATAGGTGAGTTGCTGCAGAGGAATGTTCTTTTATATGCTACAGGACAATGTATTATTCATGGATCAGAAAACTTCGAAACTAGGACTCCAAGCATTCAGTGACAGCAACAAGCCGTCAGTCATTTTTTTTTTTTTTACCCTAGTGATAATCCATGTGCTTTTCGACAAAATCAGTGGTCTGACTGAGTGCACGAGCAACTCCTGCTGAAAGG
Organism: Dendrobates tinctorius; assembly: GCF_039654945.1. Lineage (NCBI taxonomy): Eukaryota > Metazoa > Chordata > Amphibia > Anura > Dendrobatidae > Dendrobates > Dendrobates tinctorius. The sequence goes on along the minus strand of NW_027361722.1, from coordinate 16,180,245 downwards.
AACACCATAGATGACCTGGCAGCAAAGGTTTAGTCCCAAAACAGATCTTTGGGCCTTGATGAAAATTTTTCATGAGAAGACAGGAAGAATGAGCCTAAAGATCCAACAGTGGCCAGTGTCAAAATTCCAAGATTACGAATGTATTTTTTTTCTTTTTGTTTGTTTGATTTTTAATAATGATCACTGTCAAAATTCGAAAACATTTTTTAAAATACGGTATATTTATCATAAAAACAAATTCAACCCCTTCGTGACGCAGCCAGTTTCCCCTTTTGCCTTCAGGTTCTTTTTGAAGGTTTCCATGGTAGGTGAGAGTCTGATATGTTGTGGTAGTGAGTTCCAGAGTAGGGGGGATGCGCGGGAGAAATCTTGTATGCGATTGTGGGAAGAGGAGATAAGAGGGGAGTACAGGAGGAGATCTTGTGAGGATCAGAGGTTTCGTGCACGTAAGTACCAGGAGACGAGGTCACAGATGTACGGAGGACGGAGGTTGTGGATGGCTTTGTATGTCATGGTTAGGGTTTTGAACTGGAGTCTTTGGGCAATGGGGAGCCAGTGCAGGGATTGACAGAGGGGAGAGGCCGGGGAATAGCGGGGGGACAGGTGGATTAGTCGGGCAGCAGAGTTTAGAATAGATTGGAGGGGTCCGAGAGTGTTAGAGGGGGGCCACAAAGCAGGAGGTTGCAGTAGTCAAGGCGGGAGATGATGAGGGCATGGACTAGGGTTTTTGCAGATTCTTGGTTGAGGAATGTACGGATTCGTGAAATATTTTTGAGTTGAAGGCGGCAGGAAGTGGAAAGGGCTTGGATATGTGGTTTGAAAGAGAGATCAGTGTCAAGGATAACCCCGGGGCAGCGAGCTTGTGGGACTGGAAAGAGTGGGCAGCCATTTTCTTTAATGAATAGGTCCGTTGGGGGGGGGTCACGTGAGATGGGCGAAAGATGATTAATAATCACATGGTCATAAGTATTCAAACCATTTGCTTAGACACTCATATTTAAGTCACATGCTGTCCATTTCCTTGTGATCCTCCTTGAGATGGTTCTACTCCTTCATTGGAGTCCAAATGTGTTTAATTAAACTGATAGGACTTGATTTGTAAAGGTACACACCTGTCTATATAAGACCTCACAGCTCACAGTGCATGTCAGACCAAATAAGAATCATGAGGTCAAAGGAACTGGCCAAGGAGCACAGAGACAGAATTGTGGCAAGGCACAGATCTGGCCAAGGTTACAAAAGAATTTCTGCAGTACTCAAGGTTCCTAAGAGCACAGTGGCCTCCATAATCCTTAAATGGAAGAAGTTTGGGATCACCAGAAGTCTTTCTAGATCTGGCCGTCTAGACAAACTGAGCAATCATGGGAGAAGAGTCTTTGTGAGAGAGGTAAAGACAAACCCCAAGATCACTGTGGCTGAGCTCCACAGATGCAGTAGGGAGATGTTTGCCAAAAAACCACATGAAGGACTCCCAGACTATGAGAAATAAGATTCTCTGGTCTGATGAGTAGAAGGTAGAACTTTTTGGTGATAATTGTAAGCGGTATGTGTGGAGAAAACCAGGCACTGCTCATCACCTGCCCAATACAATCCCAACAGTGAAACATGGTGGTGGCAGCATCATGCTATGGGGTGTTTTTTAGCTGCAGGGACAGGATGACTGGTTGCAATTGAAGGAAACATGAATGCAGCCAAGTACAGAGAAATCCTGGATGAAAACCTCTTCCAGAGTGCTCTGGACCTCAGACATGGCCGAAGGTTCAACTTCCAACAAGACAATGACCCTAAGCACACAGCTAAAATAACAAAGGAGTGTCTTCAGAACAACTCCATGACCATTCTTGACTGGCCCAGCCAGTGCGCTGACCTAATCCCAAGTGACCATCTCTGGAGAGACCTGAAAATGGCTGCCCACCAATGTTCACCATCCAACCTGAAGGAACTGGAGAGGATCTGCAAGGAAGAATGGCAGAGGATCCCCAAATCCAGGGGTGAAAAATTTGTGCCATCATTCCCAAGATGACTCATGGCTGTACTAGCTCAAAAAGGGCTTCTCCTCCATACTGAGGAAAGGATTTGAATATTTATGACCATGGGAGATTTCAGGTTTTCTTTTTTAATAAATTTGCAAACATTTCTACATTTCTGTTGTTTTTTAGTCAAGATGGGGTGCAGAGTGTACATTAATGAGAAAAAAATGAACTTTTTTGAATTTACCAAATGGCTGCAATGAAACAAAGAGTGAACAATTTAAAGGGGTCTGAATACTTTCCATACTCACTGTATGTGATCTTGTTTTTGTTATTTTTGTACTTTTAAATGACACCATTCATTTAGCCACATAATGTACTGGAAAACGGGAAAAAAATTCCAAGTGGGGAGAAATTGTGAAAAAGAATGCAATTCTGACCTTGTTTTTTGGGAATTGTTTTTACGGTGTACATATTGTGGTAAAAATGCCCAAGTAATATGATTCTGATCATCAGTACGATTATGGTGATACCAATCGTGTCCAGTTTTTTTTGTTAGTTTAGTGATGAAAAATAAATCAGAAATTTAAAAAAAAAAAAGAGGTTGAGTCATCATTCTTCGAGACCCGTAACATTTTTATTTTTTGGTTGATGGAGCTGTGTGACGGCTTACTTTTTGCGGGCGAGACAAAAATTTTTCCTGATACTAGCTTGGGATAGATGTGACCTTTTGATCGCTTGTTACATCATTTTTTGAGGAATTACAGCAACTAAAAAAAAAAATGTAATTTTGGCGGTTTTAATTTTTTTCTTCATTTTCATTGTTTACTGATTTATTTACGGTAATCATTTTTATATTATAATAGCTCAGACTTTTCTGATCCTGGCATTATCACATATGTACATTTGTTTTATTTTTTAATATCTTTATTTTTAAAGGGAGAAAATGAGGGTGATTTGAACTTTTATGAGTTATTCCTTTCTTCATATTTTTTAAAACTTTTTTTCACTGTTCTTAATAGTTCCCATAGGGAACTTGAAGCTGCGATTTTTTTTTGATCACTTGTGTTATTTACAGTGATGCTACAGCATTGTGGTATATAGCTAAAATTACGGTCTCCTTTGAAGGATACAAAGAAGCTTTGTAATGACAAGCATGGGGGTCTTCAGCAGACTGCCATAGTAACCCATCGATCACGTCACGTGAGTGCCAAAGGGCGCATGGAATGACGCTCCCCAATGTCGGCGAGTGTTAAATGCCACTGTCAGAGTTTGACAGCGGCATTTAACAAGTTAACAATCATGGGCAGAGCTTCGCTCCACATGTAATTGTTAAGGGCAGGTCCTGGCAGTAACACGCAGCCATCATCTACCGAGCATCATCCAGGCTTACCCCATGAGCCTGCTCCATACACCAGCTTCAAACTTGCACCATACATGTAAGGCGCATGTAGTGAAGAGGTTAAACAATAACTAATTTTCTGACAATACGTTCCCTTTAATAATCTACATTAAAAAAATTTTAAATGTAACTGTCAAAACTTGAAATGATCAAAAATTCAAATTTGCCAGCTTCAACGAATTTTCCCGAAAAATGGGATTTACAGTGAATAAATTTGTATTGATTCTCGGTACTGACATACCTGAAATTCTCCTTAAAATACCTATATAAAACTCGGAGGTCTTAGGACTGTATTGAATCCTTTTGAGCTCTTTAATGCAAACAAGGCTCTATTAATGTCCGAGTGGTGTCAACCCATCTGGCTAAAGGTAAATGGATGGTAATCAGTAGTAACCAACAGTGGTGTGAAGGTGGCTTGTATGGGTCTAATATTTGACTACTACAAAAAAAAAGTGTACAAAAAAAGAAATGAAAATGTTTCCCACCACGCACACTTTTTGAGGTAGATTTTAAATTTCTGGATACTAGAGATTTGTGATTTGTACTGAAAACAAAACAAATTGTGGCTTCCCTGCCTCTGACACACAAGCCTAGGTTTCAGGATTCTTATTTATTAGTAAAGTTAATAGCAAAAATTGCAATAGTGCTTTCCTGCTACTTCAGTATATCACAGGTCAATGTCTTTACAGTCACACTGACTATGCAGGTCCTGCACCTCACCTTATCACTGGAATCTTTAGATTAATATTCACAAACTGACTTCTACTGCCATTTTTAATGTGCAACACAATCCAATTTTGGCTTTTTTTCTGTCCCTATGACTTGTGTGCTCTGGCTCCCCTATGCTGTAAAAGCATAAAATGGTGCTGTTTGGCCGGCCTCCATCTTTCATAATAGCTGTGGTTGTCCCCCCGATTGGCTGAACTAGGCCATGTTATTCGATAGCAGAAGGGCATTTTGGGGAATCCTGCCTAGTTGCGCCTGATATCATTTGCCTGCACTGTGACTCTTCAGCAGTGTGTGAAATGGTGCCAGGAGGTTGTGGGTATCGAAACTCAAACTTTTCGAATTCGCGGGGACCTGCGAAAATCAGGAAAGGCCACTCAAATTTGATTTTTCACATAGCAGTCCAATTGCTTCTAGTCAGAATCCAAAGGGACAAACAAACAAAATGAGCTGGGTCATTAACAGAGTAAATTGCTAACACGCAGTGAAACTAGAAAGCAAAGATTGCATTATAGGAAGCTCTGATGAAATATATACAATCCTATATGACTCATCTCAAAGATCTGTTCATGAAGGAACTACATGTTCTCCGCAAAAGTACTGTAGAAATTCAATATATTCAAAACCATAGAACTTTTGCGCTTTTGTGTTTTTTGAAAACTTTTTTTCAGCCTCACAATCAAAATGCAACATACATTTGTATATTATGTTGTGCCCATGGCCAGTGAGGGCACAAACAGTAACTCTACTTCTCGGTTATAATATTGCAATGATAAACATTTATAGCTATATATTGTATATGGGGTCCTAACACTTGCTCCATTCGCATTGAAAAAACAGGGGTCCCACATTTCCTTAAGTGCAAAATCCAGCTGCATTGAGAAGAAAAACTGTCCTTTTTCGCCTACATATTGTAAAAACATCCATTATTGTGCAATTTGTTAACCTATTCTAAGTGAATCATGGTTAAGGTCATTAGTAAGGGGCTAAAGTGTACTGCTGGAAACAAGATAGGCAGGATGACAGTAATGTCAATAGCAGTAGAGCAGGATGCAAACATATATTTTAGCTTTTCCCACTCTGTATAGTACAAGAGTCATTCTTTTGCTGGTATGGAGGTTTATATTAACTGATTTACAGTTGACTTGTATCACTGGAGACTAGATAGGCAGGATTACATGACTATAAATAGCAGTAGAGAGCAGAATGGAAACATAAACTTTAGTCTTCCCCATTCTGTATGTTATAGGAGTCATCCTTTTGCTGGTAGGGAAGTTTATATTGACTGAATTACATGTGACTTGTATTATTGGAGACTAGATAGGCAGGATTATAAGACTATCAATAGCAGTAGAGAGCAGAATGTAAACATATATTTTAGTCTTTTCCACTCTTTGTGGTATAGCAGTCATCCTTCTGCTGGTAGAGGAGTTTATATTGACTGATTTACATGTGACTTGTATTACTGGAGACTAGATAGGCAGAATTACATAACGATCAATGGCAGTAGAGAGCGGAATGTAAGCATAAAACTTTACGCTTTCTTACTCTGTGCATTGGTGGAATCGTCCTTTTGTCACTAGAGTAGTTTATACTGAGCAAATGAAACCAGGTGAAGAGACTGGAGACTAGAAAGGCAGGATTACACACAACTAAGAATAGCAGCAGACAACAGTAAGGAAACATATGCTTTACACCTACTCTGTACATGGAGGAATGATCCTTTTGTAACTAGAGGATTTTATACTAACTGAATAACAGGTTAATTTTATTACTGGAAACTAGATAGGTCGGGTTACAACACTGACAATAGCAGTGGAGAGCAGAGGGTAAAGATATCCTCTACTCTTACTTTGTGGATAGAAGGAATTATCCTTTTGTCACTTGGAGAATTTACACTGACTCAATAGCAGGTGAATTGCAGTACTGGAGACGAGATAAGCAGGAATACACCATTGACAATAGCAGTAGAGAGCAAACACATACTTTTTGATTAGCAAATAAAACAATACATAAATATATAATTCACCGTACTGAATATATGACCGTATCCAATCATACTTTATGATTGTTTACTTTGTGAATTGGAGGAATCCTCATTTTGTCACTAGAAGAGTTTTCATAGACTGAACAGCAATTAAATTATACTAGCAAAGACTAGATATCCAGGATTAAACCACTGACAATACTTTAGAGAGTAGAGAGTAAATGCATGCTATAGGCTTCGTTATTTTGTGCATTGGAGGAATCATCATTTTGTTACTAGAGGAGTTTATTCTGAATAAATAAAACCAGGTGAATTGTATTACTGAAGACTAGATAGGCAGGATTTCTCCATTGTAATGGCCGTATAGAGCAGGGATTAAACAGATATTTTATGATTGCTTACTCTCTGCATTGTAGGAATCATACTATTGTCAGTTGAGGAGTTTATACTGATTGAATAGCAAGTAGGCTGTACAACTTGAGACTAGATAGGCAGGATTACATCAATGGCAATAGCCTTAAACATATACTTTACGCTGATACTGTGCATCATAGGAATCATACTTTTGTCAGTGAAGGAGTTTATACTGAATGAAAAGCAAGTATATTGTACTACTGGAGACTAGATAGGCAGTTTTACACTAGTGGCAATAGCAATACAGGGCAGAAGGTTGACATATACTTTAGGCTTACTTTCTCTGCATTGAAAAAATGAAACTTTTGTCAGTGGATGAGTTTATACTGACTGGATAACAAGTATGATGTTCAACTAGAGACTAGATAAGCAGGACTACACTAATGATAATAGCTGTAAAGACCAGAGAGTAAACATATACTTTCATTACTCTGTGCATTGGAAGAATCAAGGAATCCTACTTTTCTCACTGGATGAGATTATACTAACTGAATATCAAGTATATTGTACTACTGTAGACTAGATAAGCAGACCAGATTGCATACACATCGCTCTATGAACTTTGGGAACAGAAGCTTTAGCTGATGTTCATTTAACTCAATGCAAAATCTATAACGGGTCACCCCACCTAGAATTTATCCAGGTTCACATGCCTTTGGGAGCTTCTTACCCTCTACACATGGTATGTTTTTACCTGAACATTCTGTTCAGAAATTGGTTGTTTTCCCCTCCATGGTGTAAGTATAGTGGATGCTGTTGTTGCATTTGGCACCCTGGAGCCGAAGAGTCCCTTTGTCCCATATAAGAAGCATGATACCATTAAAAACCTTTGATATCTGAGGGCCCGTTGGAGATTTTCCATTGGTGCCCATGAGCTCCAAGTTATGCCCCTGGTTACCTCTTCACCTTTTTAAGTAGGCAATGGCTGCTGTACATTTATGGTGTCCATACACCATCACTAAATGGAGTGACCCATGCAATGTGAGTTCCAACAGTATTTTGGAAACCACAGGATAAATCACCTCGCTACCAGAAGCTCCAAGCTGCACCTTCACTCACAGAAAAGAATCCGTACCCCTTTCCCAGTGTAGTATCTAGAGATACCTAAAAGTATTGGATCCTATTGGAAGAAAGACCCAAATTTTCACAGTAAAAAATGATCCAACTACATTGATGCCCATGTTATAGAGAAGGAGATAACTTATGCATCCAAATCTGGTACTGATTGTTTGACCCTTTAAATTGACCCATTTTGTGAGAAGTAGAAAACATCAACTTTTTTATAGAAAAAAATCCCCTTTGATAAATCATTTCCCTTTACCAGACATTCTAGTACATGAAACCATGAAACATCCATGGGCATTGACGTCATTACTAACAACATCAACCCAATTGGTCAAGATCTCAAACTCCTAGAGGAACTCTCCTCTTGAAAATAAAGGGCACTCCCAAGAAATTCCACAAATTTTGGCAAAAGTTGCAAAAATTAATTTAGACAATACTTAGGGCCCCTTGTGGCGCCCCTGAGGCTCAGTCGCCACAGAGGTACTGCACTTTCTCCTAAGGTGTGGTGCCCCACCATCCGGGTAAGGTGGAAACTCCTTTCCACACTCCAACACTCACACCCCACACAACAGGGTAGTTTTGCACAATCCCATTGCGGCTCCTTGCTCAGAGGGTAGCAGAACACCTTTGGTGGTTCCCTGCTTGGAACACTGGATGTGCTGGGAGGTGGGTGGAGTTGAGATACATAAAAGAGTGGGAAAGCGTAGGAGGACTGGTCAGCCTGACGGAAGGTCAGTCGGGTAGGAAGTCACTCAGACAGGAGTGAGGATCCCTGGAAGAAGGGATGGAAGAAGGAGTGCTGCAGCTGCCTCAGTGATCTGAGCCAGCTGGCACGGGAAAGGAAAAGAAGGAGAAAGACGTAGAACTGAAATCTAAGCTTCCATAAGAAAGAAAGACAAGTACGGAACGAAGGAGTAGAGAGAACAGAGAGGACGTGGGTAGGAAGAGGAACCCTGCCTATAGGTTCTCAGCGCAAGGCCGGGGCCCGGTCCCCGAGGTTGTATGGACACTTATGATTCTGCAGCAGACACCGGTGGAGTAGTTTGGCTGTAAATGCACTACTCCCATCTAAGACTTGGGGCACAACAGCAATTTGATAGAGAACTGGGACTCAGGAGAAGAGAGTCTCCGAAGCAGGCTACGGCTGTCTGCAGTACAAGTAGAGTTCTTGGGAACATCTGACAGGAGGAACTCCAGTGTAACTCTGTACTAGGAGATCATCACACTTTAAGGCGCAATAGAGGAGTCATTCGGAAAGGTACATGTTGGCGGAGTGTTGGAGGGGAGAATCCTAGCTTGCCCGGAGGTTGATTGAGTCTCTGACCCGGAGGACACGGCCCGGAGCCAGGCACCTTTGTGCGTGTACAACGGACTGTGAGTAAAGCTTTGGAACTACAAGCTCCGGTGTCCTCCATTCATTTGTGCGCTAACACATTCAGCACCGCTATAGTTGGGTACCATTCTTCACACCGCCTGCACCTCTCCTCTTCTATTGGATACACGCTACCCTGGGGCTACAGCTTCACCTGTGGGGAGCTACAACATCTAGGCTGCAACACACCACCAGCCCCAGAGGATCTGCATGCAGCGTCAGCTTAACACCTCCCTTGCCGAGCACCACAGGTGGCGTCACGAACTATTCCATTCCATTAACTACATTACCCCCATTGCTTGGGCGCCCAGGGCCACGGACCGGGTTGCCGCTGCTGTGACACATTCCCCTGACACCAGTACCCCACAGCCCTGGGAGGGCGACCCACACTTGCAAATCTAACCTCCTGTACAACTCAAAAGCTTCTTAAAGGGTTCCGATTCCGAAGCAGATACCGGCATAGACGTTGAGTTCTCCAAGGTAAAGCCACTTCAGGAAATCACTGGAAGTCATTTTCCAGTGGGGTCTTTACTGTCATTCTTGCAGCTTCCACTCTGTACTGTTATGAATAGAGAGTGGGCATTTTTCTAGCAAAAGACGCCTGGAGACTGAGCATGTCACTTCTTTTAACAGCTCCAGGGTTTCCAAAGATGCCAAGTAGTTAAAAAAAATTTGACGGCCACACATAGCCACATCCCATCCTGCCTGGGTTTCTCTACAGCTTGACCCATTTTGGTATAACTGACCCAAACAGGTAAGACAAAAAGGCTTAAAGTCACAACATTTTGGTGAATCTTAGCATTGCTCCAACAATTTGCAACTTTTTTAAGTTTTAAGTTTTTTACGAAATTGGGGTCAACACTTTGCTGAATTGAGGCCAGTGTATATTGCAGTATTTGGGAAAAAAGTTTAATTGGCGCTCTTAATTTTAGTATTACGGTATCTTTGTGCTACTATAATTTCGTAGGCATTATCCGACTCCACCTACGAGTTCTTTCTCGGCAGCTCTTAAAAAAAACAAAACAATGGACTTGAGTGGAGTGAGTCATGTGAACGTGTGGCCACCTTTCCTATAAAACTGTGATAGTAGGTCAGATGGGTTCTTGGTTTCGAAGGTAGAATGGAGAGCGAAATTTTTTGCTTAGGGGTAAATAATAACCTCAGTCCATTCCAATGCAACCTAATACGCATTGAGATCAACCAAAAGTCCTAATGTTCTGCCCCTTTCGGCAGCCTTGGCCTCCATTACTTTGCCCCTATCCCAGAATTGTCAGGCCCTTCTCAGTCTGTAGGTCTCTTACCTGGCTGTAATCGTACTTTCAACAACCGAAGATCAGACCTTTTTTTATTGCTAGAACAACCCAAACTACGTGTAACTTTAAGTTCTCTTTCATTTTGTGGTGGTACCAGTTGTTTCTTGAGCAAACCTCTAAAGTCAACATCCAGGTAGGAGGTATCAACAATTATTCACAGCAAAGAGCAGCCGAGGAAAACCATAAAGGAAGCGCACATCTAAGACGACATCCACTATATACTCACTTTCATCAAATTATAATGATGCAGGTACAGTGGGGAAAAAAAGTATTTAGTCAGTCAGCAATAGTGCAAGTTCCACCACTTAAAAAGATGAGAGGCGTCTGTAATTTACATCATAGGTAGACCTCAACTATGGGAGACAAACTGAGAAAAAAAAATCCAGAAAATCACATTGTCTGTTTTTTTTCATTTTATTTGCATATTATGGTGGAAAATAAGTATTTGGTCAGAAACAAGCAATCAAGATTTCTGGCTCTCACAGACCTGTAACTTCTTCTTTAAGAGTCTCCTCTTTCCTCCACTCATTACCTGTAGTAATGGCACCTGTTTAAACTTGTTATCAGTATAAAAAGACACCTGTGCACACCCTCAAACAGTCTGACTCCAAACTCCACTATGGTGGAAGACCAAAGAGCTGTCAAAGGACACCAGAAACAAAATTGTAGCCCTGCACCAGGCTGGGAAGACTGAATCTGCAATAGCCAACCAGCTTGGAGTGAAGAAATCAACTGTGGGAGCAATAATTAGAAAATGGAAGACATACAAGACCACTAATAATCTCCCTCGATCTGGTGCTCCACGCAAAATCCCACCCCGTGGGGTCAGAATGATCACAAGAACGGTGAGCAAAAATCCCAGAACCACGCGGGGGGACCTAGTGAATGAACTGCAGAGAGCTGGGACCAATGTAACAAGGCCTACCATAAGTAACACACTACGCCACCATGGACTCAGATCCTGCAGTGCCAGACGTGTCCCACTGCTTAAGCCTGTACATGTCCGGGCCCGTCTGAAGTTTGCTAGAGAGCATTTGGATGATCCAGAGGAGTTTTGGGAGAATGTCCTATGGTCTGATGAAACCAAACTGGAACTGTTTGGTAGAAACACAACTTGTCGTGTTTGGAGGAAAAATAATACTGAGTTGCATCCATCAAACACCATACCTACTGTAAAGCATGGTGGTGGAAACATCATGCTTTGGGGATGTTTCTCTGCAAAGGGGCCAGGACGACTGATCCGGGTACATGAAAGAATGAATGGGGCCATGTATCGTGAGATTTTGAGTGCAAACCTCCTTCCATCAGCAAGGGCATTGAAGATGAAACGTGGCTGGGTCTTTCAACATGACAATGATCCAAAGCACACCGCCAGGGCAACGAAGGAGTGGCTTCGTAAGAAGCATTTCAAGGTCCTGGAGTGGCCTAGCCAGTCTCCAGATCTCAACCCTATAGAAAACCTTTGGAGGGAGTTGAAAGTCCGTGTTGCCAAGCGAAAAGCCAAAAACATCACTGCTCTAGAGGAGATCTGCATGGAGGAATGGGCCAACATACCAACAACAGTGTGTGGCAACCTTGTGAAGACTTACAGAAAACGTCTGACCTCTGTCATTGCCAACAAAGGATATATCACAAAGTATTGAGATGAAATTTTGTTTCTGACCAAATACTTATTTTCCACCATAATATGCAAATAAAATGAAAAAAAAACAGACAATGTGATTTTCTGGATTTTTTTTTCTCAGTTTGTCTCCCATAGTTGAGGTCTACCTATGATGTAAATTACAGACGCCTCTCATCTTTTTAAGTGGTGGAACTTGCACTATTGCTGACTGACTAAATACTTTTTTTCCCCACTGTATATGAAATCTGCACATAATGTAGAAAATAACAAACATACTAATTAACATAGCGACATTCTGTATAAGAAGTCAGACAGCATTGCATCGCGTAAGATCTAACAGCCACCGGCAGCCAAGAAGATCCCTAAAAAGTGCAAATGCTGCACCATAGTGCACCCGATCTCTATCAGTCCATGAAATATTGGGGATTGCTTCACCCCCAGCAGACAATAGCAATAGGCAAATAACGAGTAAAGCAAAGTTAAGCCACAGAGGCGACACCTCGTGTGCCAACCTAGGTAAGGGTCACCATTTTTTATCATATTTACATAGGAGAGAAACTCGTTTTAGTACAATAGAAAAAGATAGATAATAGATAGATAATAGATAGATAATAGATGATAGATAGATACGTAATAGATGGACAGACAGATAAATAGATAGATAGATAGATAGATAGATAATAGATGATAGATAGATAGATAGACAGATAGATAATAGATGCAGAGATAGATAGATACTAGATAACAGATAATAGATAGATAATGGATGATAGATAGCAAATAGATACTGTATATAGATAATAGATAGATAATAGATAGACAGAGATAGATTATAGATAAACAGATTAATAGATAAATAGATAATAGATAAAGATAGATAATATGTAAAGACAGATAGATAATAGATAGATAACAGAGTCCTGGGTTCGAATCCCACCAACATCTGCAAGGAGTTGTATGTTCTCCCCGTGTTTTCGTGGGTTTCCTCCGGGTTCTCCGGTTTCCTCCCACATTCCAAAGACATACTGATAGGAAATCTAGATTGTGAGCCCCATCCGGGACAGCGGTGGTGATGTGTGCAAACTGTAAAGCGCTGCGGAATATGTTAGCGCTATATAAAGATTATTATTATTATTATAATAGATGATGGATAATAGATAGATAGATGATAGATAGATAGATAATAGATATAGAGATAATAGATAGAGAGATAATAGATAGAGAAATAATAGATAGAGGTTCCAATAGAGCTAAATGTGTTTCTGTGGATGTCTTAGGTTTGCAGCCCCTTTAGTTATTGTCGCTACCGTTCACATACTCCTAAATTTGTAACATCTGTCTCTGTATGAAGCCATTGTGATTTTGTGACAGCAGTTATTACTCACAGACTTACCGTGAGGCAGGATAGTCAACTGGGGTCAGTACCAAGAGGACTTGTAGTAGACAAAGGGACAAGACAAAAGTGTAGTCAGGTCACAGTCCGAGGTCAGAGAATCATGAATGTAGCAGATCAAGACAAAGGGGAAAGTCAAATGGATGGTCAGAAAGGTAAATCCAAGGTCAGCAACGGAGATCACAGTACAACTCAGAGTAGAGAGCAAACACACACACCACTTGAGCAAAGCTACAATTAGCAATGGTCTGACAACGGTCAGAGTACTAAGTAGCCCTGTAATCACCCAGGCCACCTGGAGGAGATCAAAGACCCAACAAGACAGGACCGCTCAACTATCAACCGCATTATTAACACCTCTGCCTCAGACTGGGCGGTAGAGCTGTCACTCACAATTCTGACAACTGAGCAAGCCCTCCATCCACAGGGCTGCAGAGCTGTCATTCACAGGGTCCCTAGGACACTGTGAGTGGAGGAATGAAGACAGATATCACCTTGTGGTTACAATTACAGACTGATCCCTTAATATCAGAGCCACTGCCACAATTTGCTCCCGGTGCTAGAACCTGCGGGGAGTCCAGGATGTTGCTGGTCACGTTCTCTGCAGCGGCCACTACTGGGAAAATGGGGTATTACACGCAGGCATTCAAATCAATCAGTACACCACACAGACGGATCAGGACTTCCAGAGTAAAAGTGTCTTTTTAAAGTGCCTCTCTGCTACGGGCTATTGCTTAAAGAAGGAGATCCAGAACGGAGAACCCTTCTTTAGGACTTCTATGTGCCCTATTAACTGTCCCTTTAAATTTCGATACTACGTAAAGCACACATACAATTCCATCCCACTGACAATAATTTCAGCTCTGCTACATCTATATAGTAAGAGAACTAAAAACTTACAGAGAAATGCATTTTCAGGACTTCTGGAATCTCTGGAACTTTAGTAACACTGTCAGGACATGCTGGGAATTGTAGTCCCTACAGCGCTGGATAGAGCTAGGAGCACGGCTGTAAGGTTTAAAAAAAAATCTTAATAATCTCAGCAGAATCCAAGCCGCAGCATTGCTATTCACAGGCAGACAGGAAAAACCTGAAGAGCGAGAGCAGCAATAACTAACCTGTCTGATGTTCCGCAAGATACTACGTGAATGAATCCTGCCCGTCCAAAGCTCAGATCGAACTGAAAGTCTGGAAGCCGAGGCGTCGATGAAATCTCTGCTAAAAAAAAAAAAAGGTTCTGAACACGTGACGCCTTCTGACGTATACGAGTTCCTGAAACTCAGAATTTCCCCTTTTCGATACCGTCCACAATAAAACCTACAGAAAAAGTAACATTTTTGCCGAAATAGACATGTGGGAAAGTAAACACGCCCCATGTGCCGCGTCCAAATGTATCATAGGTGCCTCCATTATTATAGTGACAATAACTAAACAAAGGAAACATCAAGAAACAAAAAAAGTATCAAATCAAAAAAGTTCTCGGTAAGTTTATGTGCGCAAGGAATCTTATAGACGTCGGAGCACCAGCTGAAGCTTTCTCAGGCGAAACTGCTAAAAGAAAATGCTTTCAACGATCTTGTGGCGACTCCAAAGTTTTACTCTATGCTTTCAAGAATGATCTGAGTTTTTGATTTCTAAAGCGGCTTAAAGTTGGAAGATGTGCGCGGCCGTCGTTTTCACATTGCTGCGCACTATGTTCATTTTATGGGGCATTTTGGGGGCACTTTTTCAGGTGGAATCTTGACTATGTCGGCACATAACCTCATCTTTTTTCCCGGCGGATTTTTAAAAAATGGTGAAGTTGACTCAAGAAATCGACCGCCGGTGCTTTCCTGAAGTGATTTTGCCTGTGAAAACTCGGCTGCTGCGCCGGACTCTAAAATGACGCCACTTTAAGATACCCTTAAACTATGTTCACACACATTTTTTTTCCAGGGATTTTATTGTGTGGATTCCTTCCAAAATCTGCTTCAAAATCTCTCGTAAATCTCTTTAATTCCTATTTATTTCTTTTGCAAATCCACTCTGCTGTTCATATGAGGGGTTTTTTTGTGCTTTTTTTGTTCCCCTGAAGAGGTTTTGTTTTGGAAAATAAAAAGGAAACTGTGTGGAAAACTCTGCAAACAAGACACTGGCTTTTTGCACATAGAGTTTTTGGAGCAGAAACTGAGAGCAAACTCACCAAATCCTGGTCAAAATTGTAAAGCTCCTCCAAAATTTAGAGGTTCTGCTCAGTTTCTTCTAAAAAAAAAAAAAACTCTGCAAAAAGATTCCATATGCACATAATCACCGTCCAATAAAAATTCTGAAATGTGCTCTTCCGGGAAAAAAAAATTCCTCCAAAATTCTTCAAAACTACTTAAGGAAACACTTCAGGAAAAAGAAAAAAAAGAAAAAATAATCCAAAAACTGCTCAGAAAAGATTTGATTCCTGAAACAGTTTCCACTTGAAAAATTAAAAATTTAGAATTCCTCAAAAAAGAACAATGCTTTACAATGACTTAGGCTGTGTTCACACCAACTTGTTTGAGGCATTCAAAAATTAGGAAATGACATCAGGAAACATTCTTTTTGGGAAAGTTTTTGGAAGAATTTTTCCATTCCTGAAGTGGTTATTTTTTTCTTGCAGTGATTTTTGTAGCCTCTTAATTTGTCAGTACCTAGACTGGCATGAATTCCATTAAGGACCCCCTTCAAAGAAGTGTTTTAAATTACTTTTTATTTCCCCACCAGGTATATTTTTTTTAAAACCTCTTCAGTAAAAAAAAAAAAAAATACTCAAAAAACTTTTCATAGGAACTGTAAAGTCGATTTCCCATGGAAATGAATAAAAAAAAACATTTTTCAAGAATTACAAAGCAATTTTTCAGGAGGTTTTATATCAGATCAGCTCCAAAAGTTATTTGGGAAAATTATATTGCAGTTGGTTTTTTTTGTTTGTTTGTTTTTTAATTTCCGGAAGAGGTTTTGAAAAAAAAAAAAAAATGCTGAAAAAAAATTTAGGGAATAAAAACCTATTCAGGATATGCATCTGGAAAAGAAAATCTCCTCCTAAAAACTCCCCAAAAAAGCAATGTTTCCTGAAGAGCATTCCATAACCATAGTCCAAGATCCACTTCAAAGAAATGATTTGCAATTTTTTTTTTCCCCCACCAGGTGTTTTATTTAAAAACACACAAAAAAAATCCTCATATGAGCAGCAAAGGGAATTTCTCATAAAAATAAGTAGGAAGAACTTCCAAGTCTTCTTGAGGAGGGTTTACTGTTGAAAAAACACCCAGAAAAATGTATTGTCCTTTAAGGCTGGTTTCACATTCGCGCTTTTTAAGCGCACGCACGGCCGGGGGTAGCTCCGCCCCCGAGCCGGCTCTCTGCCCGGCGTGCCCGCCCCTTCCTTGTAGCGCCGCCTCCTAGCGCACAGCGGCGCCTGCGATCGGCGCACCCTATCTTTAGCATAGGGTGCGCAGATCGTGCGCAGGCCGTGCGCTAGTTGCGCTTTGACCTGCGCTGCGCACTTTTGACGGTGCGCCGTGCGCGCCAAAATCCGAAAAGTTTGATTTTGGCGCGCACGGCGCACCGTCAAAAGTGCGCAGCGCAGGTCAAAGCGCAACTAGCGCACGGCCTGCGCACGATCTGCGCACCCTATGCTAAAGATAGGGTGCGCCGATCGCAGGCGCCGCTGTGCGCTAGGAGGCGGCGCTACAAGGAAGGGGCGGGCACGCCGGGCAGAGAGCCGGCTCGGGGGCGGAGCTACCCCCGGCCGTGCGTGCGCTTAAAAAGCGCGAATGTGAAACCAGCCTAAGTCTGAAAAAAAAACCTTCAGCAGGTATTTTTATGAGTTTTTATAGCTTTATTACCTCCACTGGGAGATTTTTTTCCCCCACTCCTCACACAATTTCAACAATTACTAAACTATAAAATGAAGGTCTGGGAACAGGGGGTAGATAGTGCCTTGAAAAAGTATTCATACCCTGTGGACTTTTCCACATTTTTTTCAAGTTACAGCCAAAAACTTACGGTAAATGTATTTTATTGGGATTTTATGTGATACCAATACAAATTAGTGATTATTTGTGAAGTGTAAAGGAAACGATACAGGGTTTTCTAATTATTTAAAAAATATAAATATGACAATTGTTTTGTGCATTTGTATTTAGCCCCCCTTAGTCAATACCTTCTAGGACCACTTTTTGCTGCAATTCCTGCTGCAGTCTTTTGGGGTCTGTCTCTACCAGATTTGCACATTAAGGCCGGGGTCAGACTTACGAGAAACTCGGATGAGTCTCGCACGTCAATACCCAGCACTGCCACTGGCACTCGGATCGGAGCGTTCAGCTGCCTGTCTTTCTATGCAGCTGATCACTCCGATCCGAGTGCCGGGTATTGACCGGTGAGACTCCTGCGAGTTTCTCGCAAGTCTGACCCCGGCCTAAGAGGTGAAATTTTTGCCCCTTCTTCTTTGCACACTTGCTCTCAGTGAGATTGGATGGAGGTGTCTGTAAACAGGTGCATTTGTATTCAGCCCCCTGTAGTTTGATGCCCATAAATAAAATCCTGAGTGCCCAATTCGCTCCAGAAGTCACACAATTAGTAAATTTAGTCCACCTGAGTGTAATTTATTCTCAGTATAACTACGGCTGTTCTGTGAAAGCCTGAGGTTTGAGAACATTAGGGATCAAGCAGCTTCATGAAAACCAAAGAGCACACCAAACAGGGGGATCCCTCTTCTCTTTAATAACCAGTTGAGGGAATGCAGACAGCTGGGAGCTGGTGTTATTATTCTGGGAAGGTGCCAAAATCCATGGATCTTACCAGCCTATTAATATCACCTTTGAGCTGTCGACATAGGCTTTACTGGTTATTAAAAATGGGGGACCAAAAAAAAATAACGTGGCGTGCCCCCTATTTTTTTAATAACCAGCAAAGGCTAAATAGACAGCGGTGAGATCACAGCCAATGAACTGCGCTAACCTTACTGAAGTCACAGCTTGTCACTGCAGACAGATTCACATGCCACGGACCCCTTTGGATTATTATTTTTTATTAAATGGTTAAAAGAGCGTAATTGTCAGGGAGTGCTTTGTACAATTTAATACAGTTTTCTGTGTGTTTTTTTCCTTTTACTACGGGGTTAGCAATGGGGGTTCCTGACAGACACCTCTCCATTACATTATTGTCTGTGGGCATTACACAGCTGACACCAGCCTCAAAACAATTACCCTGATTGCCAATGCACCAGGGCAGAAGGAGCTGAGGCTAAGCGCCAGAGTATTTCATGGATGCGCCATTTCTGAGGGCTTGTGTTAGTTGTCTGGAAAGGGGCCAATATCTATGGCCCCTTACCAAACTATAATACAACCATAGTTGTCTGCTTAGCCTTTGCTGGTCATTAAAATTAGGGAGGCCCCCACAGAATTTTTTGTGGGGTCCCTCCCTTTTAAGAACTAGAAAAGGCTATGAGCTGATATTAATAGTGTAGTTTTTAGGCTGTGTGCCCACGTAGCATTTTTTAAGCGTTTCTGCAGCGCTTTTAGACAGGCGTTTCTGCTGCAGAAAAGCTTAAGAAAAGCATCCAATGGTTTTGTAATGGAAAATGCACATGTTGTGCTAATGGTGCATTTTTAACCGCTGCGGAAACGCTTAGCGGTTAAAAACGCAGCCTGTTCATTAATTTTGCGGAATCGCCCGCGATTCCACATACCATCAATTATGTGGGCAAGAACGCTTAGGAAAACGCATGCAAAAATGCTTGACAAACGCTTACAAAAGCGCGTCAAAAACCGCATGCGTTTTCCCGGGAGCAGAGTGTGCGATTCTGCTCAGGCTTATTCTGTATGAGAATCGCTACGTGGGCACATAGCCTTAGTGTGCATTGATCTTGCATTATTGCAGTCTGTGACATCTTTGTGGTGTCTTCTGCCTGATGTTGCTACTGCTGCTGATTAGTGTTGAGCATTCCGATACCGCAAGTATCGGGTATCGGCCGATACTTGCTGTATCGGAATTCCGATACCGACTTCCGATATTTTTTCAATATCGGAATTCGGCATCGGAATCGGAAGTTCAAAGTTGATTGACAGACTGACGTCATCATGATGCGCGGTGTGTGCGCATCATGATGCGCCGTCATTTCGGGCCTTCCGGGGGTCTCTGCCGGCCTGCCGGGGGGCTGTGCCGGCCTGCCGGGGGGCTGTGTGGACTGCCCGGGGTCTGTACCGGCCTGCCGGGGGGCTGTGCCGGCCTGCCGGTGGTCTGTGCACCCTGTGGGGGTCTGTACCGGCCTGCCGGGGGGCTGTGCCGGCCTGCCGGTGGTCTGTGCACCCTGTGGGGGTCTGTACCGGCCTGCCGGGGGGCTGTGCCGGCCTGCCGGTGGTCTGTGCACCCTGTGGGGGTCTGTACCGGCCTGCCGGGGGGCTGTGCCGGCCTGCCGGGGGGCTGTGCTGATGTCCGGGGGTCTGTGCAAGCATCGTCCGATGGGACTACAAGTCCCATCTGGCGATGCCTGCTACCATGACAGTGATTGACACATTAGCCAATGATGGGACAGTAGTAGTCCCATCATCCGGCTAATGTGTTAAATGTTAAAAAAAAAAAAAAAAAAAACTACATACATACTACATGCATGCTACATACATACTACATGCATGCTACATACATACTACATGCTACATACATACTACATGCATGCTACATACATACTACATGCTACATACATACTACATATATACTACATACATACTACATACATGCTACATACATACTACATGCATGCTACATACATACTACATGCTACATACATACTACATGCATGCTACATACATACTACATGCTACATACATACTACATATATACTACATACATACTACATACATGCTACATACATACTGCATGCTACATACATACTACATACATACTACATACATACTACATGCATGCTACATGCATGCTACATACATACTACATGCATGCTACATGCATGCTACATACATACTACATGCATGCTACATGCATGCTACATACATACTACATGCTACATACATACCACATACATACTACATACATACTACATACTACATATATACTACATGCATGCTACATACATACTACATGCTACATACATACCACATACATACTACATACATGCTACATACTACATACATACTACATACATACTACATGCATGCTACATACATACTACATGCATGCTACATACATACTACATGCCACATACATACCACATACATACTACATACATGCTACATACATACTACATGCTACATACATACCACATACATACTACATACATGCTACATACATACTACATGCATGCTACATACATACTACATATATACTACATGCATGCTACATACATACTACATGCTACATGCATGCTACATACATACTACATACATACTACATGCTACATACATACCACATATATACTACATACATACAATACATTCATACAATACATACATAGACATACAGTACATATAACATAGAGTAACATACTTACCAATACTTGTCACATTGTTCCCCGAAGCCATTGTCTTTTCCGGAATAAATATTAACATAACAAACCACAAAAATACTCACCCACGATCCGAAGCAGTCCACGAGTGTGTCCCACGACGATCTTGGGTAGAGAACGGCAGCATCAGATGATGCTGCCGTTCTCTACGGGCTGCAGGAATCCAATGACGGAAGGTAGGTATCCTTCAACACTGTATTCCTCCGCCACTTAAAAAAAAAAAAGTCCCTAGTCTCACTTTATGCCATTGCTGCGTGGGAAATTCCCACACAGCAATGGCATAAAGTGAGACTAGGGACTTTTTTTTTTTTAAGTGGCGGAGGAATACAGTGCGGAAGGATACCTACCTTCCGTCATTGGATTCCTGCAGCCCGTAGAGAACGGCAGCAACAGCTGATGCTGCAGTTCTCTACCCAAGATCGTCGTGGGACACACTCGTGGACTGCTTCGGATCGTGGGTGAGTATTTTTGTGGTTTGTTATGTTAATATTTATTCCGGAAAAGACAATGGCTTCGGGGAACAATGTGACAAGTATTGGTAAGTATGTTACTCTATGTTATATGTACTGTATGTCTATGTATGTATTGTATGAATGTATTGTATGTATGTAGTATATATGTGGTATGTATGTAGCATGTAGTATGTATGTAGTATGTATGTAGCATGCATGTAGCATGCAGTATGCATGTAGCATGCATGTAGTATATATGTAGTATGTATGTAGCATGTAGTATGTAGCATGCATGTAGTATATATGTAGTATGTATGTAGCATGTAGTATGTATGTAGCATGTATGTAGTATATATGTAGTATGTATGTAGCATGTAGTATGTATGTAGCATGCATGTAGTATGTATGTAGCATGCATGTAGTATGTATATGGTATGTATGTAGCATGTAGTATGTATGTAGCATGCATGTAGTATATATGTGTTATGTATGTGGTATGTATGTAGCATGCATGTAGCATGCATGTAGTATGTATGTAGTATGTATGTAGTATATATGTAGTATGTATGTAGCATGTAGTATGTATGTAGCATGCATGTAGTATATATGTAGTATGTATGTAGCATGTAGTATGTATGTAGCATGCATGTAGTATATATGTAGTATGTAGCATGTAGTATGTATGTAGCATGCATGTAGTATATATGTAGTATGTAGCATGTAGTATGTATGTAGCATGCATGTAGTATATATGTTATGTATGTAGCATGTAGCATGCATGTAGCATGCATGTAGTATGTATGTAGTATATATGTGGTATGTATGTAGCATGCAGTATGTATGTAGCATGCATGTAGTATATATGTAGTATGTATGTTGCATGTAGTATTTATGTAGTATGAATGTAGCATGTATGTAGTATGTAGTATGAATGTAGCATGTATGTAGTATGCATGTTGTATGTATGTAGCATGTAATTTTTTTTTTTTTTTTTTTTTACATTTAACACATTAGCCGGATGATGGGACTACTACTGTCCCATCATTGGCTAATGTGTCAATCACTGTCATGGTAGCAGGCATCGCCCGATGGGACTTGTAGTCCCATCGGACGATGCCTGCACAGACCCCCGGAGCCTGCACAGACCACCGGCAGGCCGGCACAGACCACCGGCAGGCCGGCACAGCCCCCCGGCAGGCCGGCACAGCCCCCCGGAGCCTGCACAGCCCCCCGGCAGGCCGGCACAGCCCCCCGGAGCCTGCACAGACCACCGGCAGGCCGGCACAGCCCCCCGGAGCCTGCACAGACCACCGGCAGGCCGGCACAGACCACCGGAGCCTGCACAGACCCCCTGGCAGGCCGGCACAGCCCCCCGAAAGGCCCGTACAGACCCCAGAGAGGCTGTACAAGGGCAGGAAAGGGTTTTTCTTATTCCGATACCGGAAGTCCCATAGACTTGAATGGGACTTCCGGTATCGGAATCGGCGATACCAATACTTTTTTTAAAGATCGGCCGATACCATCCGATACGATACTTTGAAGTATCGGACGGTATCGCTCAACTCTACTGCTGATGTTACAAACAATTTTTGGAAATCTGCAGACTCCAAGTTGGGTCTCCATCTGGTGGATTGCCTGTAGTGGAAGGGGTGTCAGGGGCCATTATACCATTTCTACTCTGTGGAAATTGATTGCACTTTAGTGGTGTGTTACAATAATTTTTGGAAATGTTTGGAATCCAAGTTGGGTCTTCTCCATGTGTGTTGCCTTGACGTTGGTAGATGGGCTCACAATTTTTGGCCAAATCTTGTGCTAAGCATCTCGTGTTTTTTCATTTCCTCAAGCCATTATGCTATTCACACTTCATTCAACACACAATGTAGTGCAACCTTGGCTTCACTTATTACGTGATTTTTGGTATGCACTAGTTCAGACTAGCTTTTTGTTCAGTTTGTTTCTCATTATTATTAACTTCACTTTGAGTCGGGATGATGATCTGCAAAGACCTCCACGATATCAATGCGTGCACCGCGAGAATTCTCAGCTGTGGGCTTTCCCTCTGCTGGTTATGAAAATTTGCTGTTTTTTTATTTCATTATTTTATTTCATTATTTATATTCGGCTGCAGCTGAATACAACTCCTATCATTGTCGCCTGGGCGCGCTGATCATATGGAGACCAAGCAACAATGATGAGAGCTGCCTTCAGCAGTCACCGTCTGGGATCAGCACGAACTATACTGGTTTTCTCAGGTGCTGGCACTTGTCACACGGACGGCATATGGATGTGAGACACAGACAGCAAACACGAACACACGGATGCCACATACGTACACACGGACACGGACCACAGATCTTACCAGTACTGTTTTTTCCTGTACAGGAATCACCAGGATACATGAAGGAGGCCTTATTCATATACTCCACAAATCTGGTGTTTATGGAGAAGTGGCAAGAAGAAAGCCAATTTTGAAAGTGAACCATAAGAAGTCCTGTTTGCGGTTTACAAAAAACCCTGTGGGGGGACATAGCAAGCATATGAAAGAAGAGGCTCTGGTCAGATGAGACCAAAGTACAACTTTTTTGGCTAAATGCAAAATGCTATGTGTGGCAGAAAACTAACACTGCACCTGACCCCAAAAAAACATCTCCACCATCAAACATGGTGGTGGCAGTATCCTGCTGTGAGGAGACTTCTCTTCAGCAGGGGCAGGGAGGCTGCTCAGAGTTGATTGGAAGATGGATGGAGCTAAATACAGGGAAATCCTGGAGGAAAACCTGTTATAGGCTGCAAAATACAGGAGACTGGGGCATAGGTTCACCGTCCAGCAGGACAACGACCCTAAACATCCTGCCAGAGCTACAATGGAGGGTTTACATCAGGGCATATTCCTGTTTGTGACTGGCCCAGTCACCGTCCAGACCCAAATCCTATTGAGAATCTGTGAGAAGACTTGGAAATTGCTGATCACAGACGTCTCCATCCAATCTCACGGAGTAAGAGGAACTGTGCAAAGAAGAAGGGGCTCTAAATGTGCAAAGCTGGAGAGACAGACCCCAAAAGACTGCACCAGTAATTGCTCAGAAAGGTGGTCCTAAAAGTACTGACTCGGGGGGTCTGAATACCAATGCACATCACAATATTCAGATTTATAGTTTTTTAAATAATTAGAAAACCATGAATCCTTTCCCTGATACATCACAAATACTCGATACTTTGTGTTGGTATCAGATAAAATCCAAACAAAATACATTAAAGTTTGCGTATGTAACGTGAAAAAATGGGGAAAGGTTCATTGGGGGTATGAACAGGGGCGGGACTACCGCGGTCGCAGCTACGACAGTGCCCGGAGTCCTCAGGGGCCCGATCGCGAAGCTGCAGCCGCTCATTGGTTGTGCAGCTCTGTTCTTTGATTGGCTGACTGGCTGCTCTGTGCGCACAGGACCCGTGATGAGGTCACAGGAGGGGAGGAGTCAGGGGTCACATGATCAGGGGCCTCTGTCCGAGGCCCCTGATCATGTGACCACCTAACTCCTCCCCTCCTGTGACCTCATATCGGGTCATGTGCGCACAGGCCTCAGTGTATGCAGGACTCTGCTGTGCTCATCATGGTGCACTGCTGGATGAGGGTAAGTTTATGTGTGGGGTGAGGGGTTTACAGGGTGGATGTAGCAGAGCCGTGTGTGTATGAGGTGTGGGGAGCGGAGCCGTGTGTGTACAGTCATGGCCAAAAGTTTTGAGAATGACACAAATATTATATTTTCACATGATCTGCTGGCCTCTGGTTTTTATGTGTGTTTGTCAGATGTTTTATCACATACAGAAATATAATTGCAATCATATTATGAGTAGCAAAAGGTTATATTGACAGTTAGAATGAGTTAATGCAGCAAGTCAATATTTGTAGTGTTGACCCTTCTTCTTCAGGACCTCAGCAATTCTCCCTGGCATGCTCTCAATTAACTTCTGGATCAAATCCTGACTGATAGCAGTTCATTCTTGCAAAATCAATGCTTTTATTTTGTCTGAATTTGAAGGTTTTTGTTTGTCCACCCGTCTCTTGATGATTGACCACAAGTTCTCAATGGGATTAAGATCTGGGGAGTTTCCAGGCCATGGTCCCAAAATCTCTATGTTTTGTTCCCTGAGCCATTTAGTTATCACCTTTGCTTTATGGCAAGGTGCTCCATCATGTTGAAAAAGGCATTGTTGATCGCCAAACTGCTCTTGGACGGTTGGGAGAAATTGCTCTTGGTGGACATTCTGGTACCATTCTGTATTCATGGCTGTGTTTTTAGGCAAGACTGAGAGAGAGCCCATTCCCTTGGCTGAGAAGCAACCCCACACATGAATGGTTTCAGGATGCTTGACAGTTGGCATGAGACAAGACTGGTGGTAGCGCTCACCTGGTCTCCGAATAAGCCGTTTTCCAGATGTCCCAAACAATCGAAAAGGGGATTCATCAGAGAAAATGACTTTACCCCAGTCCTCAGCAGTCCACTCCCTGTACCTCTTGCAGAATATCAGTCTGTCCATGATGTTTTTCATGGAGAGAAGTGGCTTCTTTGCTGCCCTCCTTGAGACCAGGCCTTGCTCCAAGAGTCTCCACCTCACAGTGCGTGCAGATGCACTCACACCTGCCTGCTGCCATTCCTGAACAAGCTCTGCACTGCTGGTAGCCCGATCCTGCAGCTGAAACACTTTTAAGAGACGGTCCTGGCGCTTGCTGGTCTTTCTTGGGCGCCCTGGAGCCTTTTTGGCAACAAGGGAACCTCTCTCCTTGAAGTCCTTGATGATGCGATAGATTGTTGACTGAGGTGCAATCTTTCTAGCTGCGATACTCTTCCCTGTTAGGCCATTTTTGTGCAGTGCAATGATGACTGCACGTGTTTCTTTAGAGATAACCATGGTTAACAGAAGAGCAACAATGATGCCAAGCACCAGCCTCCTTTTAAAGTGTCCAGTGGTGTCATTCTTACTTAATCATGACAGATTGATCTCCAGCCCTGTCCTCATCAACACCCACACCTGTGTTAATGGAGCAATCACTGAAACGATGTTAGCTGGTCCTTTTAAGGCAGAGCTGCAATGATGTTGAAATGTGTTTTGGGGGATAAAGTTAAATTTCTAGGCAAATATTGACTTTGCAAGTAATTGCTGTTAAGCTGATCACTCTTTATAACATTCTGGAGTATATGCAAATTGCCATTAGAAAAAATGAAGCAGTAGACTTTGTAAAAATTAATATTTGTGTCATTCTCAAAACTTTTGGCCATGACTGTATGAGGTGTGGGGAGTCGTATGTATACGAAGTGTATGGAGCGCAGTCGTGTGTGTACAAGGTGTACAAAGCGAGGCCATGTGTGTACGAGCTGTACGGAGCGGAGCCGTGTGTGTACGGAGCGGAGCCGTGTGTGTACAAAGTGTACGGAGCAGAGCCATGTGTGCGAAGTGTACGGGCGCAGCCGTGTGTGTACGAGGTGTACAAAGCGGAGCCTTGTGTGTACGAGGTGAGCGGAGCCATGTGTGTACGGAGCGGAGCCATGTGTGTACGAGGTGTACGAAGCGGAGCCGTGTGTGTACTGAGCGCAGCCGTGTGTGTACGAGGTGAGCGGAGCCGTGTGTGTGTACAGAGCGCAGCCATGTGTATACGAGGTGTACGGAGCGGAGCCGTGTGTGTACGGAGCGCAGCCGCGTGTGTACGAGGTGAGCGGAGCCGTGTGTGTGTACGGAGCGCAGCCGTGTGTATACGAGGTGTATGGAGCGGAGCTGTGTGTGTACGGAGAGGAGCCATGTGTGCGAAGTGTACGGAGCGCAGCCGTGTGTGTACGAGGTGTACAAAGCGGAGCCTTGTGTGTACGAGGTGAGCGGAGCCATGTGTGTACGGAGCGGAGCCATGTGTGTACGAAGTGTACGAAACGGAGCCGTGTGTGTACTGAGCGCAGCCGTGTGTGTACGAGGTGAGCGGAGCCGTGTGTGTGTACAGAGCGCAGCCGTGTGTATACGAGGTGTACGGAGCGGAGCCGTGTGTGTACGGAGCGCAGCCGCGTGTGTACAAGGTGAGCGGAGCCGTGTGTGTGTACGGAGCGCAGCCGTGTGTATACGAGGTGTATGGAGCGGAGCTGTGTGTGTACGAGGTGTACGGAGCGGAGCCGCATGTGTACGGAGCGGAGCCGTGTGTGTACGAGGTGTACGGAGCGGAGCCGCATGTGTACGGAGCGCAGCCGTGTGTGTACGAGGTGTACGGAGCGCAGCCGTGTGTGTATGAGGTGAGCGCAGCCGTGTGTGTGTACGGAGTGCAGCCGTGTGTATACGAGGTGTACGGCGCAGAGCCGTGTGTGTACGGAGCGCAGCCGTGTGTATATGAGGTGTACGGAGAAGAGCTGTGTGTTTGTACTGAGCGCAGCCGTGTGTATACGAGGTGTACGGAGCAGAGCCGTGTGTGTACGGAGCGCAGCCGTGTGTATACGAGGTGTACGGAGCAGAGCCGTGTGTGTACGGAGCACAGCCGTGTGTATACGAGGTGTACGGAGCGGAGCCGTGTGTGTACAGAGCACAGCCGTGTGTGTACGAGGTGTATGGAGCGGAGCCGTGTGTGTACGGAGCGCAGCTGTGTGTACGAGGTGTACGGAGCGGAGCCATGTGTGTACGAGATGTACAGAGCAGAGCCGTGTGTGTACCGAGCGCAGCCGTGAGTGTACGAGGTGTACGGAGCGGAGCTGTGTGTGTACGAAGTGTATGGAGATGTGGGTGTTCTTTGGCATGGGGGGCCATTTGAAAGTTCGCACCAGGGCCCATAACTTTGTAGTTACCCCACTGGGTATGAATACTTTTACAAGGCACTGCATCAATGTATGATTTCTCCTTCAGGAAGGTCTCCCTTAGTAGCAGTTAACAGGAGAAAGCGGAAATAATAACGAGAGTCAGGTGGGAGGGGCTTTGCTTATAAGACAGGAAATGCTGTACACAGAGGTATAGCTAGAGGGCGCTGATTGCACATGCACCTCAACATTAGGCGCTAAGGATGAGGGGAATCAGCAGCCATTCCACTTTGCATTGGGTATTTAGATAAATGGATAATGTGACAAAATAAATCCTCATCCACGTAAAGATTTTAATAGCTGCAACCGGTGGTGAGAAGTGGACACGTCTATGTTTTGAAGGGAACAGAGGGATAATAATCAGAAAGACTCCATGAAGATCTAACTAAACTGTTCAAACAATTTTGATATTTGTGCTGTCACCCCCTCCGATCTCCTCTAACATCTGAGCGTTGCTCTGCTCCAATAACAAAGAAGGGCACAAAATAACGTCTATGCAGTCAGTCTTCAGTGTCAGAGTAGAGAAGTGCCCTCCATTATTTAAAATGGATTCATAGGATAAAAAAAGTGGATTTTCTCTTATACAGTATCTGTAGAAACAGCGCCCCCTCTTGTCCACAGGCTGTGTCTGGTATTGCAGCTCATGCCCATATAAATGAATAATGTACAGACTTGACCCCATACAAGGTGAGGAGGAGCCGTCCTTACAAAACTACAAGGTGACCAAGGGAAAAAAACAAAACACTCGATTTAGAGATACTCTGTCTGGAGAAGTCTTTGTTCTATTTATGATGATTATTACCCATAGTGGTTATAATAGGAATTATAGCATCTCGAGTGTTTTGCTATCATATTCTTATGGTAATTTGCAACAACAAAAAATTTTAGTAATGGTGGAGAGTGGAGACATTTTTATATAATTTTTTATATTGAAGGAATGATCGGTAAATTTTAAGATTTAATTAGAATGGAGAAGTTTATAAGTTTCCAATACAAATAGCATCATTCTCCGATGCTGGCGTGTCGATAATGCAGCATCTTCAAAGGATAAAAAAATAAAATAAAAAAAAATAAATGCCAGGTTTTGCTATCATTATAATTTTCAACAAAGCTGATTATATATGAAGGAGGAAGCTCTAAGGTGCCATGAGGGGGCGCTCACATCAGGGCCGTGGTTCAAGTCAGCAGCTTGATGCATGGGTCATCGTAAGTTCTAGACTAAGCACTTCGAGCACTGGTGCCAAACCTCCGACGCATGTGATGTCTTTACACTTCTCAACATTGAAATTGCAACTGCAAGAAGGAAAAAATCAAGGAATTATGGAAATCACAGGATGGACACATGGTAATAATATGGAAATGAAGAAAAAACGGAAAAAAATATCTATTTATTCAGTCTTGATATAACCGCCACGTGCAGAAATCCCGGTACTTTCAGCCTCGGCTGCTATCACTGAGGTTATTACTGGTCGGTGATTACACAGGAGCTGCGTGCAGTGGATCTTGATGATTTGCCCAAGTGCATTCAGTGGCAGAACTATCCTCAGATGACAATTAATAACCTCACTGAAAGCAGCCGAGGCTGGAAGTGCCGGGATTTCTGCACATGGGGCGCATACTCCGGACTGAAGAAATCCAGAGGTTTTGAAAATTTTATATTACTCAGGATCCACTGTTCACAATATCTGATGTCACAGCTCACCTTCTCCTCCTCCTCCTGTACAATAACTGATAACACCTCTATATACAGTAGATAATACAGGATCCACCATTCACAATAGGTGATGTCAAAGCTTACCTCCTCCTCCTGTACAATGACTGATAATACCTCTATATACAGTAGATAACACATGATCCACCATTCACAATAGTTGATGTCACAGCTCACCTCCTCCTCCTGTACCATGACTGATAACACCTCTATATACAGTAGATAATAGGATCCACTATTCACAATAGGTGATGTCACAGCTCTCCTCCTCCTCCTCCTGTACAAAGACTGATAACACCTCTCTATACAGTAGATAACACAGGATCCACCATTCACAATAGTTGATGTCACAGCTCACCTACTCCTGTACCATGACTGATAACACCTCTATATACCTGTTTTAATATGTAAATACATATATTAGTACTGATTTAGGGTTCCTTTGCTCCTAGTACTGATTTAGGGTTCCTTTTGCTCCTTTCAAGAGTCAGTTGATCCATGAAGTCATTTGAACGTTCTTACCTTATGACACATTCCTGCAGATACTGAGGCGGTAACGATACATTCTCCCTTTACAGAACGAGGTTTCGGCCCTTCCAGGAAAAGCAGATTATCCCGATGCTTATGTAACCAGGTTACTACTGAAGATTTCACAGTGCAAAACAAGTAAACTCACACATGATACTGGTGGGAAGAAGTGCGAGAGGTCTCCGCGTCTCTGACAGTCTTCCCCATTCCTTCTAGATTCTCGTACTCTCTGCTTTCATATCATTTGATTACAGGGGTTCTCCACTATGGACAGTCCATTTTTTGTTGGCTGGGTGCCCTGGCAATAAGTTGTATACAATATCACCTGCTGCTAAGAATCAATGATCAGCCGTAACCTGTGGGAGGACCTGTCAACCAGTGTTCGATCTACCTGCAGCACCTCCACAGGGGAAATGAAGTATTACACATTTGGACATTTTGGGTCCTCCAGAGCAAGGGACACTTTTGGGGGTCAAATAGCAAGCATATATTTCCCAGACCTGATCTTTGGATCTGAAAATACACATTGCCATTGTTTTATTATTCTGACATTGACACCAGGACCGTGGTAGGGATGGGTTTCAGTCTGGGACCATTCTACTTTATGGTGGTTAGTCAGCGATATTGAAGAGTGTTAGGAATCAAAGATTTCTAGGGTTCACTATGTAATAGAGCAGAGAAAATTTGGCATAAATTAAAAAAAAAAAATCATATTAGCTGGAATCCAATATTTTTTGCAACTCGACCCAGGAAAATGGTGGCCAGCTGGATTCAATAGGGCAGGGAAGAAAATGTAAAAAATCCCTTATGCTCGGCCATCCCCATATGTTTCCTGTTCTTACTGGTCATCCGATTGTTCCTTCAGTCTTCAATCCTCGTTGTGGGCCCCTTCCACCCTGGTCTTCCCTTAACGATGTTCACTGCCTCGTGCCCCACGTGACCACATGCCTCGTCATGTCAGACATCAGTGATGTGTATCTCACCTCACTTGACAGTCAAGGAAATACCCAGCAGGCCAAGAACAAAGACGGGAGAACCAGTTGGAGGATGGGCAGTGGTATGGGTACAGGGAGGTAAACCTAAGACAGGTTTTTTTAATCCCTTCCTGGTAGATACAATCCCCATTGAATTTTCCCTATAATATCAGCAAATTTGCCAGAATCAAATTTTGGTGGATTAGCTCAACTTTACTGTCAGGAAAATATGAATTACCATCTGAGAAAAATAAAGAACCTCATCCACAGCTTCCACAAAAGACTTCAAGCTGTCCTTGATGTTAGACGGGCAATGCACGGTATTAAGAAATGGGATATGTGAACTTTTAATCTGGGTCATTTAGATGTTTTGGGTTGTCATGATGATTTAAAAAGAGAAAACACAGTTGTTTGACAGTAAATGGCTTCACCCAACCACTAACCATGAGTGGAGAAAAAGTTTTGGTGTTATCATTCATATTCTCTGAAAAAAGGCCAAGAAAGTAAAAATTCTGCTGGGGCATGTAAACTTTTGAGCACAACTGTACTCCCATCCTGACTTATTACTAAATTTTGGGTTCCAAAGTAAAAAAAAAAATATATATAATAATCAGCAAAATTAAGTTTGTCCCTTAGCTGAGCCTCCACAGTCATAGTCTCTCATGTGGCCCGTGGGAAAATTAATTGCCCACTCGTTAGCTATAGGGTATTGTATTTCCTTGTAGAGATCGTCAACTGGTAGAAGAAGAAAAGGAAGAAAGCTGATTCTCCATCCAGTACCATCCAATGGAGGCAGCAACAACAGAAGTCATTTTCCAATCCTTGTGACTAGTGTTGAGCGATACCGTTCGATACCCAAAAATATTGTATCAGATGGTATCGCCCGATACGAAAAAAATATCGGGTATCGCCGATTCCGATACCGGAAGTCCCATTCAAGTCAATGGGACTTCCGGTATCGGAATTAAAAAAAGGCCTTTATTTCCTTGTTGGCTAATTCTACATAATTGAAAACAAATAAGAATCATGTAGAATGTATTGTGGGAGGTGGAGGAGACATTAAAAGCATAGTGGTTTATTCAAATCACATGGCATAGCATTAATTCCAATTTTTTTTTCAAGACGTTCGGAGTTAAAAAGATATTTACTATGTTAACTTTTTTATATTTAGTCAGATATGTATGTTTCACAACTTCCATGCTCTTCACCTTCTTTTGTACTTCTCCCACACTTTCTCCTTCATGATCCGCAGCAGTAGCATTTTTTTCATCAACTTTTTCTTCACCTTATTCATCTTCTTCTTCTTCACCTTCTTCCCATTAATTTTTTTTTCCATTCTTCATATTCTTCTTATTCAGCTATTATTAATTTTCATATGCTATTTCTTCATCTTCTTCCTATTCTTCTTTTTCTTCATTTTCTTATGGTGACAGGCATTCCTGTAGTACTTATCTATAAAAGTTATAAGATTACACCTTACGTTCTGCCTGTCACAAAAGATTTACAACAGGATTTGTCCGCGTTCAGTTTGGCCTGCAGCAGCAGGCATTTTCCAGGGGCACCACGAGGAGGAACGGACTCACCCCCATTTACTGCTTAGTCTTCTTCTGCTTATAATTTTGATTTCTTCTATGCTGATTTTTTGTCTTATGCTTAATGTTCTTCTGCTTTCTGTTCTTCTGCTTTTGCTTCTTCTACATCTTGTTCTTCTGTCTTTTGTTCTGTATCTTGGTGGTTGTCTTCATGCAAGAACCAGCTGACAGTACTGGAACCCGTAGTGGCAGCAGAAGGAACAATAGCCAATGGCACTACTGAGGAACAGCTGACGGTGCTGGACCCCGGTTACTATGCAGGAGGTACCTGTGCTAGAAACCACTACCAAGGACCAGCTGACAGTGCTGGACCTCGGATACCAAGATGGAGGCACCTAGGCCAAAGGCTGTGGCGAGAACCAGCAGACAGTGCTGGCACCCGGATGGGTAGCAGAAGGAACAAGAGCCAATGGCACTACCGAGGACCAACTGACGGTGCTGGACAACGGTTACTAAGCAGAAGGTACCTGTGCTAGAAACCACTACCAAGGACCAGCTGACAGTGCTGGACCTCGGATACCGAGATGGAGGCACCTAGGCCAAAGGCTGTGGCGAGAACCAGCAGACAGTGCTGGCACCCGGATGGGTAGCAGAAGGAACAAGAGCCAATGGCACTACCGAGGACCAACTGACGGTGCTGGACCACGGTTACTAAGCAGAAGGTACCTGTGCTAAAAAGCACTACCAAGGACCAGCTGACGGTGCTGGACCTCGGATACCGAGATGGAGGCACCTAGGCCAAAGGCTGTGGCGAGAACCAGCAGACAGTGCTGGCACCCGGATGGGTAGCAGAAGGAACAAGAGCCAATGGCACTACCGAGGACCAACTGACGGTGCTGGACCACGGTTACTAAGCACAAGGTACCTGTGCTAAAAAGCACTACCAAGGACCAGCTGACGGTGCTGGACCTCGGATACCGAGATGGAGGCACCTAGGCCAAAGGCTGTGGCGAGAACCAGCAGACAGTGCTGGCACCCGGATGGGTAGCAGAAGGAACAAGAGCCAATGGCACTACCGAGGACCAACTGACGGTGCTGGACCACGGTTACTAAGCAGAAGGTACCTGTGCTAAAAAGCACTACCAAGGACCAGCTGACGGTACTGGACCTCGGATACCGAGATGGAGGCACCTAGGCCAAAGGCTCTGGCGAGAACCAGCAGACATTGCTGGAACCCGGGTGGGTAGCAGAAGGTACCCATTGAAAGCACAGTAGCCAGGCCGCAAGCCGGCCGCAGTTACCGAAACCCACAGTCCTACAGGGGGTCCATGTCCCATTGGCACTACGGATCCAGCCTTCAGTGCCAGTTCCCGCAGCCCACATAGGAGTCACCTAAACTGCAGGCACCGTAGAGTCGGTTAACCCAGCCGCAAGACGACAGGACAACGGATTGGTGGCATAGTGACCTTGACTCTACCCGGAAACAGCAGGCGTGCTGGAACCAGGCTGGGCAACAGGGAGTCCCCGTGCCAAAGACACTGCCGAGAACCAGCTGACGGTGCTGGAACCCAGATGGGTATCAAAAGCTACAAGAGCCAATGGCACTACCGAGGAACAGCTGACGGTGCTGGACCACGGTTACTAGGCAGGAGGTACCTGTGCTAGAAAGCACTACCAAGGACCAGCTGACGGTGCTGGACCTCGGATACCGAGATGGAGGCACCTAGGCCAAAGGCTCTGGCGAGAACCAGCAGACAGTGCTGGAACCCGGGTGGGTAGCAGAAGGTACCCATTGAAAGCAAAGTAGCCAGGCCGCAAGCCGGCCGCAGTTACCGAAACCCACAGTCCTACAGGGGGTCCATGTCCCATTGGCACTACGAATCCAGCCTTCAGTGCCAGTTCCCGCAGCCCACATAGGAGTCACCTAAACTGCAGGCACCGTAGAGTCGGCTAACCTGGCCGCAAGATGACAGGACAACGGATTGGTGGCATAGTGACCTTGACACTACCCGGAAACAGCAGGCGTGCTGGAACCAGGCTGGGCAACAGGGAGTCCCCGTGCCAAAGACACTGCCGAGAACCAGCTGACGGTGCTGGAACCCAGATGAGTATCAAAAGCTACAAGAGCCAATGGCACTACCGAGGAACAGCTGACGGTGCTGGACCACGGTTACTAGGCAGGAGGTACCTGTGCTAGAAAGCACTACCAAGGACCAGCTGACGGTGCTGGACCTCGGATACCGAGATGGAGGCACCTAGGCCAAAGGCTCTGGCGAGAACCAGCAGACAGTGCTGGAACCCGGGTGGGTAGCAGAAGGTACCCATTGAAAGCAAAGTAGCCAGGCCGCAAGCCGGCCGCAGTTACCGAAACCCACAGTCCTACAGGGGGTCCATGTCCCATTGGCACTACGGATCCAGCCTTCAGTGCCAGTTCCCGCAGCCCACATAGGAGTCACCTAAACTGCAGGCACCGTAGAGTCGGCTAACCCGGCCACAAGACGACAGGACAACGGATTGGTGGCATAGTGACCTTGACACTACCCGGAAACAGCAGGCATGCTGGAACCAGGCTGGGCAACAGGGAGTCCCCGTGCCAAAGACACTGCCGAGAACCAGCTGACGGTGCAGGAACCCAGATGGGTATCAAAAGCTACAAGAGCCAATGGCACTACCGAGGAACAGCTGACGGTGCTGGACCACGGTTACTAGGCAGGAGGTACCTGTGCTAGAAAGCACTACCAAGGACCAGCTGATGGTGCTGGACCTCGGATACCGAGATGGAGGCACCTAGGCCAAAGGCTCTGGCGAGAACCAGCAGACAGTGCTGGAACCCGGGTGGGTAGCAGAAGGTACCCATTGAAAGCAAAGTAGCCAGGCCGCAAGCCGGCCGCAGTTACCGAAACCCACAGTCCTACAGGGGGTCCATGTCCCATTGGCACTACGGATCCTACCTTCAGTGCCAGTTCCCGCAGCCCACAAAGGAGTCACCTAAACTGCAGGCACCGTAGAGTCGGCTAACCCGGCCGCAAGACGACAGGACAACGGATTGGTGGCATAGTGACCTTGACACTACCCGGAAACAGCAGGCATGCTGGAACCAGGCTGGGCAACAGGGAGTCCCCGTGCCAAAGACACTGCCGAGATCCAGCTGACGGTGCTGGAACCCAGATGGGTATCAAAAGCTACAAGAGCCAATGGCACTACAGAGGAACAGCTGACGGTGCTGGACCACGGTTACTAGGCAGGAGGTACCTGTGCTAGAAAGCACTACCACGGACCAGCTGACGGTGCTGTACCTCAGATACCGAGATGGAGGCACCTAGGCCAAAGGCTCTGGCGAGAACCAGCAGACAGTGCTGGAACCCGGGTGGGTAGCAGAAGGTACCCATTGAAAGCAAAGTAGCCAGGCCGCAAGCCGGCCGCAGTTACCGAAACCCACAGTCCTACAGGGGGTCCATGTCCCATTGGCACTACGGATCCAGCCTTCAGTGCCAGTTCCCGCAGCCCACATAGGAGTCACCTAAACTGCAGGCACAGTAGAGTCGGCTAACCCGGCCGCAAGACGACAGGACAACGGATTGGTGGCATAGTGACCTTGACACTACCCGGAAACAGCAGGCGTGCTGGAACCAGGCTGGGCAACAGGGAGTCCCCGTGCCAAAGACACTGCCGAGAACCAGCTGACGGTGCTGGAACCCAGATGGGTATCAAAAGCTACAAGAGCCAATGGCACTACCGAGGAACAGCTGACGGTGCTGGATCACGGTTACTAGGCAGGAGGTACCTGTGCTAGAAAGCACTACCAAGGACCAGCTGACGGTGCTGGACCTCGGATACCGAGATGGAGGCACCTAGGCCAAAGGCTCTGGCGAGAACCAGCAGACAGTGCTGGAACCCGGGTGGGTAGCAGAAGGTACCCATTGAAAGCAAAGTAGCCAGGCCGCAAGCCGGCCGCAGTTACCGAAACCCACAGTCCTACAGGGGGTCCATGTCCCATTGGCACTACGGATCCTACCTTCAGTGCCAGTTCCCGCAGCCCACAAAGGAGTCACCTAAACTGCAGGCACCGTAGAGTCGGCTAACCCGGCCGCAAGACGACAGGACAACGGATTGGTGGCATAGTGACCTTGACACTACCCGGAAACAGCAGGCATGCTGGAACCAGGCTGGGCAACAGGGAGTCCCCGTGCCAAAGACACTGCCGAGATCCAGCTGACGGTGCTGGAACCCAGATGGCTATCAAAAGCTACAAGAGCCAATGGCACTACAGAGGAACAGCTGACGGTGCTGGACCACGGTTACTAGGCAAGAGGTACCTGTGCTAGAAAGCACTACCATGGACCAGCTGACGGTGCTGTACCTCAGATACCGAGATGGAGGCACCTAGGCCAAAGGCTCTGGCGAGAACCAGCAGACAGTGCTGGAACCCGGGTGGGTAGCAGAAGGTACCCATTGAAAGCAAAGTAGCCAGGCCGCAAGCCGGCTGCAGTTACCGAAACCCACAGTCCTACAGGGGGTCCATGTCCCATTGGCACTACGGATCCAGCCTTCAGTGCCAGTTCCCGCAGCCCACATAGGAGTCACCTAAACTGCAGGCACCGTAGATTCGGCTAACCCGGCCGCAAGACGACAGGACAACGGATTGGTGGCATAGTGACCTTGACACTACCCGGAAACAGCAGGCGTGCTGGAACCAGGCTGGGCAACAGGGAGTCCCCGTGCCAAAGACACTGCCGAGAACCAGCTGACGGTGCTGGAACCCAGATGGGTATCAAAAGCTACAAGAGCCAATGGCACTACCGAGGAACAGCTGACGGTGCTGGACCACGGTTACTAGGCAGGAGGTACCTGTGCTAGAAAGCACTACCAAGGACCAGCTGACGGTGCTGGACCTCGGATACCGAGATGGAGGCACCTAGGCCAAAGGCTCTGGCGAGAACCAGCAGACAGTGCTGGAACCCGGGTGGGTAGCAGAAGGTACCCATTGAAAGCAAAGTAGCCAGGCCGCAAGCCGGCCGCAGTTACCGAAACCCACAGTCCTACAGGGGGTCCATGTCCCATTGGCACTACGGATCCAGCCTTCAGTGCCAGTTCCCGCAGCCCACATAGGAGTCACCTAAACTGCAGGCACCGTAGAGTCGGCTAACCCGGCCGCAAGACGACAGGACAACTGATTGGTGGCATAGTGACCTTGACACTACCCGGAAACAGCAGGCGTGCTGGAACCAGGCTGGGCAACAGGGAGTCCCCGTGCCAAAGACACTGCCGAGCACCAACTGGCGTTGTTGGAGCCCAGGGACAATCATGGTGTAGGCCGAGGCCTACTTGGTGGTAGTTTTAGATTGTTTGTAGGCTACAACAGACTGTCAACGTGTAAAGCAGAGGTATTTTGACTTTGGAGGGAGCAGGACACTTTGCCCTCCACACAGCAGGGGATCAGCTGACGTTACTGACCCCCACTTTCACATGAACGAGTGTGTTTTTCTGTATGGACGGCACTTCCGAGCAACAACTGACGATGTTGGAGCCCAGGGATAGTCATTTTGTAGGCTGAGGCCTACTTGGAGGCAGTTTAAGATAAGACGTTGTTTGAGTTTGGAGGCAGTAGCAGTTTGCCCTCCACACAGCAGGGGATCAGCTGACGTTACTGAACCCCACTTTCACATGAACGAGTGTGTTTTTCTGTGTGGACAGCACTTCCGAGCACCAACTAGCGTTGTTGGACCCCAGGGACAATCATGGTGCAGGCCGAGGCCTACTAGGAGCCAGGTGTAAAGCTGAGGTATTTTGACTTTGGAGGGAGCAGGACACTTTGCCCTCCACACAGCAGGGGATCAGCTGACGTTACCGAACCCCACTTTCACATGAACGAGTGTGTTTTTCTGTGTGGACAGCACTTCCGAGCACCAACTAGCGTTGTTGGAGCCCAGGGAGAACCAGGGTGCAGGCCGAGGCCTACTTGGTGGCAGTTTTAGATTGTTTGTAGGCTACAACAGACTGTCAACGTGCTCCAATTAGGCATCTGTCTCCACTCTGTTTCCAGGATTTCACGTGACTACCAACACCGGCAGTTTATGCGTACAGTAGCCGTCTGCCCAATCCACACGTGTTCCTGTGTTACTGGGATTCTGTAATGTCAGAAGATCCCCTGATGTTTGTCTGCCAATGTCTCCTGCTCTGTCCACATTCCCACCACTTGCAGTGGGAAGGTGGACAGTGCAGGAGACAGTGGCGGACACACATTGTGAGATCTGCTGACGTAACAGAACCCCAGTAACACAGGAACACGTGTGGAATGCGTGGACGGCAACTGTGAGCAGGAACTGGCGGTGTTGGAGGTCAGGGGAAATACTAGAGACAGAGTGGAGACAGAGGCCAAATCAGAGAATGTTTAAATCTGAAGCAGTTACAATTTGGAGGCAGCAGCAGTTTGCCCTCCACACAGCAGGGGATCAGCTGACGTTACTGAACCCCACTTTCACATGAGCGAGTGTTTTGTCTGTGCGGACAGCACTTCTGAGCACCAACTGGCGTTGTCGGAGCCCAGGGAAAATGAGGTAGTAGGCCGAGGCCTACTTGGAGCCAGGTCTAAATCTGAGGTTGTTTGACTGTGGAGGGAGCAGGACACTTTGCCATACACACAGCAGGGGATCAGCTGACGTTACCGAACCCCACTTACACATGAGCGAGTGTTTTGTCTGTGCGGACAGCACTTCTGAGCACCAACTGGCGTTGTCGGAGCCCAGGGAAAATCAGGTAGTAGGCCGAGGCCTACTTGGTGGCAGTTTGCGATTGTTTCTAGACTACTACTAACTGTCAACGTAATCCAATTAGGCCTCTGTCTTCACTCTGTTTCGAGTATTTCCGCTGGCTTCCAACCACGCCAGTTGCTGCTCTGAAATGCCGTCTGCACAACCCACACTTGTTCCTGTGTTACTGGGGTTCTGTAACAGCAGCTTCTCCCTAGAGGTGAGTCAGGCAATGTCTCCTGCTCTGTCCACATTTCCACTACAAGTAGTGGGAATGTAGACAAAGCAGGAGACATTGCCGTGCTCAACTCTGGAGATGAGCAGATGTTACAGGACCCAGGTACCACAGGATCAAGTGTGGATTGTGCAGACGGCACTTGAGAGCAGAAACAGGCGGTGTTGTAGGCCGGAGGAAATACTCAAAACAGAGTGGAGACAGAGGGCAAATCAGAGAACATATTAAATCAGAGGTAGTCAGAAGTTGTAGGCAGCAGGAGAGTTTGCCGTACACACAGCAGGGGATCAGCTGACGTTACCGAACCCCACTTACACATGAGCGAGTGTTTTGTCTGTGCGGACAGCACTTCCGAGCACCAACTGGCGTTGTCGGAGCCCAGGGAAAATGAGGTAGTAGGCCGAGGCCTACTTGGAGCCAGGCGTAAATCTGAGGTTGTTTGACTGTGGAGGGAGCAGGACACTTTGCCATACACACAGCAGGGGATCAGCTGACGTTACCGAACCCCACTTACACATGAGCGAGTGTTTTGTCTGTGCGGACAGCACTTCTGAGCACCAACTGGCGTTGTCGAAGCCCAGGGAAAATCAGGTAGTAGGCCGAGGCCTACTTGGTGGCAGTTTGCGATTGTTTCTAGACTACTACTAACTGTCAACGTAATCCAATTAGGCCTCTGTCTTCACTCTGTTTCGAGTATTTCCGCTGGCTTCCAACCACGCCAGTTGCTGCTCTGAAATGCCGTCTGCACAACCCACACTTGTTCCTGTGTTACTGGGGTTCTGTAACAGCAGCTTCTCCCTAGAGGTGAGTCAGGCAATGTCTCCTGCTCTGTCCACATTTCCACTACAAGTAGTGGTAATGTAGACAAAGCAGGAGACATTGCCGTGCTCAGCTCTGGAG
This sequence comes from Dendrobates tinctorius, assembly GCF_039654945.1. Lineage (NCBI taxonomy): Eukaryota > Metazoa > Chordata > Amphibia > Anura > Dendrobatidae > Dendrobates > Dendrobates tinctorius. The sequence continues at coordinate 16,139,546 of NW_027361722.1, read as the reverse complement.
ATGAGCAGATGTTACAGGACCCAGGTACCACAGGATCAAGTGTGGATTGTGCAGACGGCACTTGAGAGCAGAAACAGGCGGTGTTGTAGGCCGGAGGAAATACTCAAAACAGAGTGGAGACAGAGGGCAAATCAGAGAACATATTAAATCAGAGGTAGTCAGAAGTTGTAGGCAGCAGGAGAGTTTGCCGTACACACAGCAGGGGATCAGCTGACGTTACCGAACCCCACTTACACATGAGCGAGTGTTTTGTCTGTGCGGACAGCACTTCTGAGCAACAACGGGCGTTGCTGTAGCCCAGGAAATAAAGTTCAGGTCATAGAAACATGAACACAACAGGAGACCTGGATCCTGTTGCCAGCCAATTATTTATTCTGGAAGAGGACTGGCAAATTCAGGTGAGATCCAGGCCTTGTTCATTTTCACAAAAGTAAGCCGGTCAACATTATCGGCGGATAGTCGCGTGCGACGGTCTGTTACCACACCACCTGCAGCACTAAAGACACGTTCCGATAATACACTGGCAGCAGGGCAAGCCAGCAACTCCAATGCATACTGGCTAAGCTCTGGCCATGTATCCAGCTTAGAGACCCAATACTTGAACGGGGAAGAGCCGTCTGGGAGAACACTAACAGGGCACGACAAGTAGTCTGTCACCATCTGACGGAAACGTTGCCTCCTGCTGACTGGAGCCGTCTGTGATGGTGTAGCCGTTTGTGGCGGTCCCACAAAACTTTTCCACATTTGGGCCATACTGGCCTTGCCTTCTCCTTCGGCACTGCCTCTGCTACCTCTTTGTGCAGAGCTTCCTCCACTGCCTCTACCCACATGGCTGCTTTGAAAAGCACTACCAGCAACACTTGTGGGGGGAATGGAGAACATGATGGCCTGCACAAGTGTTTCTTGGTACTCCCGCATTTTTCGCTCCCGGTTCAACTGTGGTATGAGGCTTTGTAAGTTGTCCCAGTAGCGAGGATCTAGGAGGGTGTACACCCAATAATCAGCCGTGTGGAGAATGTTGGCGATGCGGCGGTCATTTAACAAGCACTGCAGCATGAAATCAACCATGTGCTGCAGACTGCCAACTGGACCGGAAACGCTGTCCCCAGCTTGAGGCAGCATCTCTGCCTGCTCAGCATCACCCCACCCTCGCTGTACACACTGACTACTAGAGCCTTGTGTACCTCCCTCCTCTGGAGAGATGTGTTCCTCCTCCTCCATTGACTCCTCGTCATCCTCCTCACTAAGTGTCCCCTGCCTGGGCCTTTGTGTGGAAGCACGTTGCGCAGACTTGCCAGAAGCAGATGGCATTTCTGACTGCTCATCCTCGACCTCTTCAAAAACCTCCTCACTTAGTGCTTGTAAGGTTTTTTGAAGCAGACAGATGAGGGGGACAGTCATGCTGATTAGTGCATCATCTGCACTGGCCATCCGCGTGGAGTCATCGAAGGCACGCAAAACTTGGCAGATGTCCCTCATAGTGGCCCACTCAGTGGTGGTGAAGTGTGTCCGGCGCACAGTGCGACTTGTTTGCGCCTGATGCAGCTGGTACTCCATTACTGCTGCCTGCTGCTCACACAACCGCTCCAACATATGTAACGTTGAATTCCACCTGGTGGGGAGGTCACATATGATGCGATGTTCTGGCAGGCGGAATCGGCGTTGCAGAGATGCAATGCGCGATCTTGCCATGCTGGAACGCCGCAAGTGAGCACACTCTAGGCGAACCTTGTGCAGCAGTGCATCAAGATCCGGATAGTCCCTCAGAAAGCTCTGCACGACCAAATTGAGCATGTGTGCCAGACATGGTATGTGAGTGAGGTTGCCTAGGCCCAGAGCTGCCACTAGATTTCGGCCATTGTCACTCACTACCAAACCTGGCTGGAGATTCGCTGGCACAAACCACACATCGCTCTCCTGCTTGATGGCATTCCAGAGCTCCTGTGCTGTGTGGCTCCGATTCCCCAAAGAAATTAATTTAAGGACGGCCTGTTGACGTTTGGCCACACCTGTGCTCATATCTGGCCTAACAGGCTCACGCAGTGCTGATTCCGAGGAACTAGAGTAGGAGGAGGACTCAATATGTACAGACTGCATTCCTGCAATCCTTGGAGTTGGCAGAATACGTACAGAGCCACTCTCAAGATCTGTACCCGGCTCCACAACATTGACCCAATGGGCAGTGAGGGAAAGGTATCGTCCCTGTCCATGGCTACTGGTCCACGCATCGGTGGTCAGGTGGACCTTGCTACTGACGGCATTTAGTAGCGCATTTTTAATTTTTCCCTCCACATGCTTTTGCAGGGCAGGGACAGCTTGCCTGCTGAAATAAAAGCGGCTGGGCACATTGTATTGTGGAACTGCCAATGACATAAAGTTCCGGAATGTGTCAGTCTCCACCAGCCTGAATGACAGCATCTCAAGGGCCAGTAGTTTGGCAATGCCGGCATTCAGAGCCAGTGCTCGGGGATGGTTTGCCGAGTATGGCCGCTTTTTCTCCCATGCCTGTGCTACCGATTGCTGGTGAGTGGCCTGGGAGGGTGCTGATGACTGCGAACGTGGTTCAGTGGGTGGAATTTCACTGGGTCTCTGGACAACAGTGGCAGTGGTTCTTCCATGGCGTTCCAGTGAGGAAGCCGAACCAGCTGTGTGTGAGCTGGAGGAAGAGTCCCCAACACGAGCTGAAGAGGTGGTAGGTGCTGCTGAAGGTTGGCCTACATCTTCAGTGTGTCTGTGTAACTCCACCTCGTGCTTGGTACGCACATGTTTCCACATATTTGTGGTATTGAGGTTGCTCACATTTTTCCCTCGTTTCACTTTCTGATGACACAGCTTGCATTTGACAAAGCAAATGTCATCTGCAATTGTGTCAAAAAAAGACCACGCACTGCAAGTCCTGGGAGCGCCCGTTTTGTGTTTTGGAAGAGGATTGCTCCTCACGGGTGCCAAAGTGGAGGCTACAGGCAACCAAGTCTGCCCCCGCCCTCTCCCTCCTCTTTTGGCCGTTCGGGGAATCTCTTCCTCAGAGCTGCTCCCACCACCTTCCTGTGGCTGACGCCATGATGGGTCAAGGACCTCATCATCTCCACTCCCCTCTTCAAGCACCGGCTGGTCTTGGGTTGTCTCGCCAGCACCGTACGCACCAGAAATTGGCAACTGAGTCTCATCATCATCTGATGCATACTGAGGTGTGCTGACCATAGGCACTGGCCCATCCGCCTCTTCAGATTCAGAGGGACAAAGCAGTTGCGCATCACTGCATACTCCCTCTTCTTCACGCTCTAGAATGCTGCTTGGCTGGCCACCTCTTTCCAAGCCAACAGATTCTGAGAACAGAAGTAAAGATTGAGATGGCTCCTGTCCAGGGCTCTCAGACTGCCTGGGCAATTTGGCAGGTGGTGAAGAGACAGATGGTTGCTCTTCAGTGCTCTGGCCTTCCTTAGGAGGATGCGGAAGTCATTGAAGTGGATGCGTTAGCTGCCATCCATCCGACAACGGCTTCAATTTGTTCGTCACTCAGCAGTGGGGTACGGCGAGGTCCTACAAAGCTGCGCATGAAGGACTGTTGCCTGGTAAAAGTGGGGGATGCCGGGTCACTGGTGGCCGCAGCAGATAACGAATCCCCACGTCCTCTCCCTGCTGAAACTCCACGGCCACGACCACGTTCCTTACTCCCTGCCTTCTTCATCTTGGTAGACTGATAAAGATAGGCAGAAAAGTAAAAAAGGGGTGGCTTAGTGTTCTTATTCCTGAACACCTGCTAACCAGTATAAGAAACACTAATTTGGCTAAGAGTGTGTGTACTACACTTTAATATGATCTAATGTGGCCTAGACAACTGTAAAGTGGAGTGTTTGGTGAACTTTATTTCCTTTTTTTTTTTTGGGTGGGGGGAAAGGAAAGGATGTGACCAAAGTTTGAAAGCTATAGTATCACAATCTTTTTGGAGCGATTACAATGCAGGAAGCTAACCTACAATGCAAATGATGAGGCTCCAAAAAATAGGGTGATACTAGTCTGGCTGGCCCTGAAGGGCACAAGCCAGCAAAAAGGCTCCTCTATCTAATCCTATATAGTGTTTGCAACCAACCAATGACAATGGATGCGGTTGGAAGCACACAAATATAGGAGCAAAAATCTGGCTAAATTTGCTGCAAAAAAAGGACTATGTATGAGGCAGTGACGCACGCTGAGCGGACTACAGCTAGTGGTGGCTGTAGAACACACTGCAACGTGAGCTGCACTCACACACAGAGAGACCTATCAGACAGCCAAAAACAGTGCAGAGAAATGGGCTATAGCACTGAAAGGCTGCTGAAAGGCTCCGCTGTCCACTCCTTTAGTGTTTGCAACCAACATATATGGATACGTATGGAAGCACACTATACAGGAGAAAAAAAAAGCAGCAATAAAAGAAAAATGTGTATGAGGCAGAGACACACGCTGGCTGGCCTACAAGCAGACGTGCCTGCAGGACACACTACACAGCGTGGGTCTGCACTCACACAGCCCTTGCAGACAGCTGTGAAAACAGCGCTGCTAGGGAAAAGCAAGCTACAGTGGTGGTTTATGTAGCCTGGATAAAGCACAATATTGTTTTTAGAATCGCTATTTCTAACTGTCCCTCACAGTCTTCAACAGCAGCCTGTCCCTAACTGAATTCACAGCAGAGTGACCAGAAATGGCGGCTGCAGCGCTTTTTATAGTGCATCATGACATCATTTCGGCAGCCAATCACAGCCATGCCAGTAGTTAACATGCCTACATGCCTAACAGGATATGCCCACATTTCTGAGGATCCCCATTGGCTGAATCAAATCGAGCGGGCTCCTAGCATTATGGGAACTTCCGATTCCGGTATTCGATATGAAAAAAGTATCGGAACTAAGTATCGGAATTCCGATACAGCTAATATCGGCCGATACCCGATACTTGCGGTATCGGAATGCTCAACACTACTTGTGACACAACTTGGGATGTTTAGCCAAACCAGAGTCTGCTACTAAATGAAAAGTTACCCATCTGAACACAGTTGTTTCGGATTTTTGCTCCTCATCAGTACAAACTAGTATTCTACTCTACTTGGTTGGGTGAGAGGCTTTACTTACATGGTCTCCACAAAGAGGAAAAAAAATAGATACTTGACCATGTCAAATGTCTCAAACTTGGCCGACCGGTATCCCAGTCTGCACGAATGAGGGGATACGAACTGCAAAACAAGTGTTAGAAATAGATGATGACCCCAGTAGCCCCATTCACTACTAACTCAGACCTAAAAGTATATTTTTGGGTTTTGTAAACCATTTGTGGAGCTCTTTGAAAAATATTAGTCTTCTACTTTCTTTGTGTCGTGACATCGACAAGGAAGGTTCCTTGCGTGATAACACTTCATGATCCGGCTTATAATTATTTTTGATTTATGTAATTGTGCACTAATTGGATTCATCTACATGGTTATTCAGATGAACAAAATTCCTTAAATATTTTAATGGGAAAGTTTGGTGATTACCAAAACGAGGACTTAGTCACAAATGTTGTTTTAGAACCTTGGTAGATTATCTTTAGAGTAAATACAGATGTAGTTGTAGGATCACATATCATTAAAGCATTAATAGGAGCCACCGGGATTGTAGCAATATGTTATATGTTGATGTGGCGTCTAGGGGTCTCACTACTTTGATGTGTGTACTATAGAGTGTAAGAACTTGTTGGTCAGTTGTTGTTAGCAGACATCTTGTAATGGAGGAATGTATCACAAGTCTCATGTAATAAACAAGCCTGGAGATATCCAAGGAGTGTGATCCTTGACCGGAAATACATAACAGAACATGGTGGCAGCTGGGCACAGAACCTGCAAATCCTCAGAGCTTGTGTGAGGCTGGGACTGTACAGAGGATCACAGAGAATCACGGCACCTGTAAGTACAGACTCCTTGACATTACTGCAAAATGGAGACTGGTCTGAAGCCCCCTCAGGGACTGGATGTGACTTCATGTAATTTGTCCCAGACTTGGAGACATTGGAAGGAAGAGTTTACACTGTATGTGGATCTCATAGTGGCCCCCACTGATGACAAACGAAAAGTGAAGCTGTTTTATTACCTTATTGGGGAAAATGGCAGAGAATTAGCCCACACCTTACTCCCACACACAGACAACCTCCTTCTAGCAGATATTGTGCAGGCATTTGATAAACACTGTGACCCAAAGAAGAATGAGACAGTGGAAAGATATAACTTATTCACAAGACAACAGGAGGATGGTGAAAATGTGGACAGATATCTGACAGAGCTGAGGAGGCTGGCAACAACATGTGGAGAGATCAGGGACAGTCTAATCAAAGACAGAATGGTGTGTGCCATAAGAGACAGTCATCTCAAAGAAAGATTACTGAGAGAGGAAGACATGACTTTAGAGAAATGCATGCAAATCTGCAGGGCTGCTGAACTGACAAAACACAGCCTGAAGATGAAGGCAGGCACCAGTGATAATGATGATGATAAGGTACATGCAGTATCTATGAAAGGAAAGACAAGACCAAGCTCCCCTATAAGCACTGTCCACTGCAAGTATTGTGGGAAAAGTCATGAGCGAGACCAAGCCAAGTGTTCAGCATATGGGGAAACCTGCAGGTCATGTGGCAAGAAGAATCATTTCTCAGCTGTCTGCAGGCAAGGAACAGGCAACCAGTACAGACAGTTCCACACTGTGACACCAGACACTGACAGTGCAGAGGACATTACATGGCTACAACTGCAGCCTGCAGCAGAGAAAGTCAATGTAGTCAGGCAGTCAGTAGGCAAGGATGCCAAGCTGCTTTATGCAACATTCTTGTTGGATGAAAAGCCCATTAGATTTCTGTTGGATTGTGGAGCAAGCTGCAATGTAATTCCATCTCCTCTGCTGAACAAACAGGTTTCTATTGAGCCAACTGACAAGGTCCTGGTGATGTACAACAAAAGTGTTCTGAAACCGATGGGGACATGTAAGCTCAAAATACGGAACCCATGTAACAGAAAGAGTTATAGAGTTGAATTTACTGTGTTGCATGGTGGTAACCATGTACCATTATTGGGAGCCTGGAGATATCCAAGGAGTTTGATCCTTGACCGGAAATACATAACAGAACAGGGGTAACAAGTCCGTTCATGTTAAAAGACTGTTAAGGACATTTCTACCCTCCTAAATCTTCCTCCATCACCTGTGAGTGATATTATTGAGAAGTGGAAGGAAACGCAGCAACTCGGCCACAAAGTCTGGAGACCCTGTAACGTTACAGAGCGGGGGGCTGAGTGCTGAGGAGCAGAGGGCAGAAAAGTCAACAACTCTCTGCTGACCCCATAACTGTAGAGTCCAGACCTCCTCTGGTATCAGCACAAACACTGCGCCCCGCCGGGAGCTTCATGACCAAGCAGTTGCATGCGGCCGTACACCACCAAGCACAATGCCGAGCGTCGGATGGAGTGGTGTAAAGCCGCTACCACTGGACTCTGGAGGAGACGTGTTCTGCGCAGTGACGGGTCACACTTCTCTGATGGAGGAGTCTGGGTTTGGTGATTCCAGGAGGACGTTACCCCCTGACTGCATTGTGCCCCTGTACAGATGAAGGAGGATAATGCTATGGGCTGTTATCTGGGGCCACTTTGGACCCTTAGATCCAAAGAAGGGAATCTTAATCTTCATCACAGGACATTGTGTACAATTGTTGCTTCATCTTTATCTGTAGCTTCAGCTTACAAATTTGTTCAACTTGAAGGTAAAACCTGTTTGTGAAGGTATGAGTTCTCTCCAGACCCCAAAGCATAATAAATAACGGGGTTAAAAAGTGTTATATTCACCTTCTCCCACAACTGTACTAGTGCTGCCAGCCATCCACAGCTTCCATCTTCACGGTTCAAGATCTTCTGCCTTCAATCTTCATCAGTCTTCAGCTCCTCCAGTGCTCCCTAGGGCTCAAGAGATGTCAAGACATCACTTGACGCCTTGTCGATGCAGGAGATGCCAAAGACAGGAAGTGGTGATAGGAAGCGAACCAGCAAAGGACTGACCAGAGAGCTGCGGTGCCAGGAGAGGTGGAGGACGAGGTTACTTTGTTTGATTAACCCCTTCATGACCCAGGTTACTTTGACATTAATGACCAGGCCATTTTTTGCAATTCTGACCAGTGTCCGTTTATGAGGTAATAACTCAGGAACACTTCAACGGATCCTAGTGATTCTGAGAATGTTTTTTCAGGACATATTGGGCTTCATGTTAGTGGTAAATTTAGGTTGATAATTTTTGCGTTTATTTGTGACAAAAAACAGAAATTTGGCGAAAATATTGAAAATTTTGCAATTTTCAAATTTTGAATTTTTATTCTGTTAAACAAGAGAGTTATGTGACACAATATAGTTAATAAATAACATTTCCCACATGTTTACTTTACATCAGCACAATTTTGGAAACAAAATTTTTTTTTGTTAGGAAGTTATAAGGGTTAAAAGTTGACCAGTGATTTCTCATTTTTGCAGCACCATTTTATTTTTACGGACCACATCACATTTGAAGTCACTTTGAGGGGTCTATATGGCAGAGAATTCCCAAAAATGGCACAATTCTAAAAACTGCACCCCTCAAGCTACTCAAAACTACATTGAAGAAGATTATTAACCCTTCAGGTGCTTCACAGGAACTAAAGCAATGTGGAAGGAAAAAATGGACATTTTAATTTTTCCAACAAAAATTTTCTTTTAGCATCAATTTTTTCATTTTCACATGGGTAACAGGGTAAAATGGATCCTAAAATTTGTTGGTCAATTTCTCCTGAGTACACCGATACCTCATATGTGGTGATAAACCACAGTTTGGTCGCACGGCAGGGGCCGGAAGGGAAGGAGCACCATTTGACTTTTTGAATGGAAAATTAGCTCCAATCGTTAGCGGACACCATGTCGCGTTTGGAGAGTCCGTGTGTGCCTAAACATTGGAGCTCCCCCACAAGTGACCCAATTTTGGAAACTAGACCCCCGAAGGAACTTACCTAGATGTGTGGTGAGCACTTTGAACCCCCAAGTGCTTCACAGAAGTTTATAACGCAGAGCAGTGAAAATAAAAAATCATTTTTTTCCTCAAAAATGATTTTTTTAGCCCGCTATTTTTTATTTTCCCATGGGTAACAGGAGAAATTAGACCCTCAAAGTTGTTGTGCAATTTTTCCTGAGTACGCTGATACCCTATATGTGGTGGTAAACCACTGTTTGGGCACACGTCGGGGCTCGGAATTGAGAGAGCACTGTTTGACTTTTTGAATGCAAAATTGGCTGCAATAAATGGAGACGACATGTCACGTTTGGAGACCCCGTGATGTGCCTAAACAGTGGAAACCGCTCAATTCTAACTCCAAGTTTAGCCCCAACACACCCCTAGCCCTAATCCCAACCCTAATCATAATCATAACCCTTACCACAACCCTAACCCCAACACACCCCTTACCCTAATCCCAACTCTAACCATACCACAAGCCTAACCCTAATTCTAACCTTATTTCTAACCCTAACCCTATTTCTAACCCTAATTCCAACCCTAACCCTAATGTTAACCCAAATGGAAAATAAAAATATTTTCTTTATTTTATTATTTGTGCCTGCCTATGGGGGTGATAAGGGGAGTGGTGATTTACTTTTTTTATTTTGATTACTGTGAGAGTTTATCACAGTGATCAAAATAAATGAATGAATCTGCAGTCGGCAGATTCCAGCGGGCGCACTGCGCATGCGCCCACCATTTTCCAAGATGGCAACGCCCATGATCCGGAACGGCGGGACACAGACGGCCAGAGGGACGTCGGAGGCACCGTAGAGGGTGAGGGGGTGATCAGAAGGCGGGGGGAGCAGAGGGAAGGCGAGGGGGAGCAGATTATGAAGGCGGCAGACGATCGGTGCCATCAGTCGGTGGCAGCGGCCGATCGGCGCCGTCAGTCAGTGGAGGGGGTCAGATCGGTGCCATGGCAGATGCTATTGCGCATCGGCCATGGCTGGATTGTAATATTTCACCAAGTTTTCACTTTTAACAGCCAATCAGAGCGATCGTAGCCACATGGGGGCTAAGCCACACCCCCTTTGGTGAAGTACAAAGGGTCCTGTGTGTGCAGGTCAGGTGACCTTTCAGTGACCCCGGTCACCCGACCCGCAGGGTGGCTATGAATTCATGACGCCACATAGGCATCATGGGTCGGATTGGCACGACTTTTCATGATGCCTACGCGGCGTCAAAGGTCGGGAAGGGGGTAAAAAGCTAATTGAATAGTAAAAAAAATTGTGGTTTTTGGAAAATCAATATTTTTAGGGAAATTTAAAGGAAGTTTGATTTTCTTCAAATCAAGTTGCTCATCTCTAATGTATATGTTAGGCCCCTTTCACATTGCGTTCTTCCCCACTTTCAGTTGATTTGTCGGGGGTTATGTCCGAAACGCCTGCAAAATGGGTTTTATGTGTATGCGCCAGCAGGGCCATTGACTATAATGGTGTAGACAGAGTCACTGAGTGTCCCGCTGTGCATCATTTTTGGGCATACACTCCTACTGGAGGTGGACAACCAGACAAAATAACTGTTCTACAATAACATTGTGACTCGGTCACTTTTATGCATTCTCTTACTTCAAGTCCATGGTTAGATAGTTCCTGTATTTGAGGGATATTCCACGCTGGCATCCCCCTGTGAATTATACGTACACCCACACAATGTCTTCCAAAAAGAAAATGCCATATGCTAACTTCTGATCTAAATTCTCTAAAATTGAGATAATGCTTGTGCTTAAAGTTGCAGTTCCGACTATTAGTAAATGAAAACATAGGGGGGGCACTATCACTATATGGAAACACAGAGGGGTCAATATTATTATAAGGATACACAGAGGGGTGCAATAACTACATGGCGGCACAATGGTGTCACGATTCCTATGCAGAGGCTTTGCAATTTTCATATGGAGGCACAGAGATGGCTCTCTGAATCCGCTCCAATGACTGGTTGGTGCGTTCAGTTTGTCCGTTGGATTCCGGGTGATAGGCAGAGGAGAATGACAATGTGACCCCCAACTTCATACAAAACGCTCTCCAAAACCTGGCCACAAATTGCACACCCCTGTCCGACACCACGTTCACAGGCACTCCATGCAGTCGAACAATGTGCTGTATAAACAAGCGGGCCAAGGTTTCAGCAGATGGTAATGCAGGTAATGGCACAAAGTGGGCTTGCTTAGAAAATCTATCAACCACTACCCATACCACTGAGTTGCCCTTGGAAGGTGGAAGATTAGTGATAAAGTCCATGGACAGGTGTGTAGATGGTTTATCCGGAATTGGCAAAGGCACCAATTCCCCGGCCAGCCGGACCTGAGAGCTTTTAGAGCGCGCACACACCCCACAAGTATTGACAAACCTTTTTATATCAGTACCCATAGAGGGCCACCAAAAACCCCTAGCTACTGCCCCCCCAGGTAGCTGCAATACCAGGGTGTGCACTTAACACAGAATCATGAAATTCTTGAAGAAGTGTGGGACGGAATTGTTCGGGTACAAACAATTTACCTGGTGGTTTATTCCTGGGAGCTTGTGCTTGTGCTTCCAGAATCTCTCTCTGTAAGGAGATTTCCGCTACAACCACTCCCGGTTGAAGAATGGAGGAAGGAGGTTCTGGAGGGGACACAGAATCAAAACTTCGGGATAAGGCACCCGCCTTTACATTTTTAGACCCTGGTAGGAACGTGATGGTAAAATGAAATCGAGAAAAAAAAAGTGCCCACCAAGCCTATCTGGGGGTCAATCTCTTAGCAGACTCGATATAGGCCAGGTTTTTATGATCAGTGATGACCGTAATGGGATGAGCGGCCCCCTCCAAAAAATGCCTCCATTCTTCGAAGGCCAATTTAACTGCTAACAATTCCCTGTTACAGACATCATAGTTTCTCTCGGCCAAAGAGAACTTCTTAGAGAAAATGGCACAGGGTTTGAGGTTAGTCAGGGTAGAGGGGCCCTGTGACAATAATGCCCCCACCCCCACCTCCGAAGCGTCGACCTCGACGATAAAAGGTCTTGACGAATCGGGTTGTACCAACACAGGGGCTGTAGAAAAACACTTCTTTAATGCCAGGAATGAATTTTTTGCGGCCACGGACCAATTTTTTACATCTGTGAGGTCCGTCAAGGGTTTCACCACCTGCGAGAACCCTTTAATGAACTTCCTATAATAATTAGCGAAGCCCAGAAATCGCTGCAACCCCTTCAGGTCATGAGGCTGCACCCAATCTGTAATGGCCTGAACCTTCCCTGGATCCATGCGGAATCCCTCCCCGGATACAATTACACCCAGAAAAGATAGTTCTTGCATAAAAAATGAGCACTTCTCCAGCTTAGCATACAAATGAATCTCACAGAGTCTCATAAGCACCGTACGCAGATGATGCAAGTGTGACTGACTGTCCTCAGAGTAAATCAAGATGTCATCCAGGTAAATGACTACATAACGTCCAATCAAGTCAGAGAAAACCACATTAATAAAGTTCTGAAAAACCGCAGGAGCGTTAGTGAGGCCGAAGGGCATAACCAGGTTTTCAAACAGCCCCACAGTTGTCAGGAACGCTGTTTTCCATTCGTCCCCCTCCCGGATCCTTATAAGGTTATAAGCCCCTCGTAGATCGAGCTTAGAAAACCATTTGGCCCCCGTAAGTTGATTGCATAGATCAGGAATCAACGGGAGAGGGTACGTGTTCTTAACAGTAATTTTGTTCAGTTCCCGAAAGTCGAGGCACGATCGCAACCCACCATCTTTTTTCTTTACAAAGAAAAACCCCGCTGCCACGGGTGAGACCGAGGGCCGAATATGCCTCTTGCGAAGGCTTTCTTTAATGTACTCTTTCATAGCTTGGCGCTCAGGCTCAGACAAATTAAACAAACGAGCCTTGGGTAATTTGGCTCCAGGTACTAAATTGATAGCACAATCATATGGTCTATGTGGTGGGAGCGCCTCAGCCTCGCTTTCAGAAAACACATCTTTAAAGTCTCTCAGGTACTCTGGAATACCCTCCAGACCGACAGATGACACCGATACAGATTTTATCGGATTGACAAAAGGAACCGGGTTACAACACAGACCAATATCATTACATCCCCATCGGGTGATCTCCCCCTTCACCCAATCAATAAGAGGATTGTGGCGTTGCAACCAGTGCATTCCCAATACCAGTCCTGCAGGCAGATTATTCATAATGAAACAACTTAAATTTTCCACATGAGTGGAACCAAAAATTTCAGACATAAAACAAATTCCATCCCGGGTAAGAGGGGATGAATCCGCAGCCACATTTTTAACAGGGTCTTTTAACCTGACTGTCCCTATCTTATTAAGAGTCACAACTTGGGCATCAATCAGATTAATGGAGGAACCACAGTCGACAAAGGCGGTGGTCATAACAGGACCGCCAGCAAGTTCCAATTCAACCTGGAGCACCATTTTTATACGTGAGAAAAAATGTACCTGGGAGTCTGGACAACCTCCTCGATTGTTGCCCAGACTCAGTTGTTTCTCTGATGGTTTCTCTGAAGAAGGGCAGGAGGGGCAATTCCTTTTCCAATGTCCAGAGGTTCCACAGTAAAAGCATAGTAGGTTGTCTCTACGGTGCCTTCTCTCTTTCTCCTTAACCGAGACTGACCCAACCACCATGGCCTCAGATACAGGTGCAGTGTCACACAATTTGGGGTACAAGGGAGACTCTTGTTGCATCATTCCTCTAGCACGGAGTCTCCGCTCCATACGGACCGCCTGTATCATGGCGTCTTCCAGGGTATCAGGAGGCGGATGTAATGCCAGAGCGTCCTGCAGACGGTCAGACAGGCCCCTGCGAAACAAAACTCTCAGGGCGTCGTCGCTCCAGGATACTTCGGACGTCCAACGTCTAAACTCTGAGCAGAACCATTCAGCAGAGTGCCTCCCCTGTGTCATACTCATCACAATATCATCTGCCAGATGCACTCTAACAGGCTCATCATAAATGTGCCCCCGAGCCTCAAAGAACAAATTCACAGACATACGTTCAGGAGCAGAGGAAGAGAGAGAGAAAGCCCATGCCTGTGGAGCCCCCGAAGTAGGGGAATAATGACCCCCACCCACTGGAACTCATCCCCGGAGGAGCGGGGCCTTAGAGAAAAAAAAGCTTGCATCCTTCTCTGAAAGACCTGAACTCCTTTTTATCCCCTGAGGAGTAAGGGTCTGGCAATTTGACCGGAGATTCGGGGGACACTAATGACACATCTCTACCCCCAGAACTAGAAGCCCCTGCATCAACAGCCCCCTGCACAGTAACCACCAACTGTTCCTGGGTCTGGGCCATCGTGCTGTTCCACATAGAGTTTATGGAACATTTGGGTCAGGTGCTTGACCTGATCAGCCAAAGCTTGTATTGGATCCATGAGGATAACACACTTTTTTTTTTTTTTTCCTTCAGAGAAAAAAAGAACTGAAACGGTCAGCTATAATGTCAGGAACACCGCACTGCACTTGCTCACTGAGCCAGTGCGCATGTCCTGAGTACAAAAAAAACGTGCTCAAAAATACCTGTGGAGCAGGGCAGCAGCGGTGACAATGCGTGCTTCAAACTATCAGGACCTGAAGCATGTGACTGCTGGGGGCGTGGCCTAAGCTCCACAGAAAGGTAACTACGGGACAAGTTACCAAGGGGCACAGACAGGGGCGGAAACCAGATCAAGCCGGAGTCAATGCACAAGATAGCAGGACAGTACCAAAGGGTTAGACAGAGCGGATAGTCAGAACGTAGCAATAAATCAGAAAACCAGAACGGGCAATAGACGGTACAATAGGGGCAAACTGTAGCGGAGTAACAATAGCCAAGCCAGGAGGTCAGAACCAGAGAAGACAATAGTACCTAAAACATGAGACGGAGTTCAGAGTGAGGGGACAGGCCGGGTCATACACGGGAATCAAACAAGCAATGCAGCACACGCACACCAGGGGGGTAGGTCAGACACACAGCCAGAATAACAGTATAGCTGACAGAGAATGCTAGTCTGGAGTGAGTATAAATACCCCTCTCAGATCCAAAGCGAGGCCGGCAAAAGTTAACCCTGTGAGAACAGGACATTAACCATGTCCTAACCATGACAGTTTCTCATTGGAAGATCTACCATTTCTGGCATAGTCAGGTCGACATGTAGCCAAATATTGTCAAGACTACATCAACTCGTCATGCCCCAGCCCAGGATGGAAGACTGGTTGAGGATATCAAGGGACTTTGAGGAGGCATGCCAGTTTCCTAATTGTATTGGGGCCCTTGATGGCAAACATATCCGGGTGCGTAAGCTGCCGAACTCTGGCTCCCAATTCTTCAATTATAAACAATACTTTTCTGTTGTATTGTTGGCTCTGGCCGACCCTCAATACAAGTTTATAATTGTTGACATTGGGGCCTATGGAAGAACGGGAGACTCTAGAGTCTTCAATACTTACATTATGGGTCGGCGGCTACGCACCAACCAGTTGGATCTACCACCACCACGCCAGCTACCAGGATCCACTCAAGAATCAGTCCCTTATTTCCTTGTGGCAGATGAGGCGTTTCAGTTAACCCGCAATGTCATGAGGCCATATCCCCGGCGCAACCTGGACCACCGGCGCTGAATTTGTAACTTGCGCCTATCACGTGCTCGGCGACTGGTGGAGTGTTCCTTTGGCATTCATTGGGCCAAATGGCGGGTCCTCCAGTCTGCCATTCAGCTGGGTGAACAAAATGTAAATGAAGTAAGTAAAGCATGTGGCGTTGGCCATTACTTCACCAGGATACATGATTGTTCCTCCTCTGCTGGTGTTGTGCGTGGGTCAGACAATGTACGTAGGGCGAGACCACCTATCAACCCTCAACGTTGACTGCTCTCTGGGCTCAAAGTGCATGATATTTTCTAAAATTACTTTGTCACCTGAGGGGGAAACTTCTTGGCAAGAGCATGCTGGGTCTATGTTGTAAATGTTTGTTTTTGGGCTTTGGGAAACTATATATATTAAAACCCCTTATGTCTTTTCTCTGTCTATAAATCAATGTGTAAGCATATGGCAACATGTCATGATGTAAGTGCATCATTGATAAAGACAACAACAATTCAAAGTTAAAACTTTTTATGTATCCTTTTTTTAAAGGCCTTGTGAAGCCTTTTGTTATTTAGCAAAATGGCCAGAAATGGGCTTAGAACACAAACAAATTTTTATAATGTTACAATACAGCATTTAACCACAGAAACACACACAAAGTTATAAATTGTAGTATGTAGGGGGGTGGAGAAGGCGGCAGCCCAGCCTGTGTCGCCTGATGGCTAGTGTGGCCACCTTGGCCCTTGGCCTGTGTGGGGGCATACTCTTGCCCATGATGGAGGTAGTGGGCCGGCTCATGGGCTTGAGGTGGATACTGGGCACTATATTGGAGATGACTGTCCTGTTGATGCTGGTAGGGCCATGAGTCTAAACCACCAAAATGGCCATGTCATCCCCAACCAGATTGGGACCAGCCTCCAACATTGGCTGGGAACAAGTGGCCATATTGGTGTGCTGGGTTATACCCTGACATTTGGGAATGATGTTGCCAATGTTGGGTAGGGGGGGAAGGCTGTGAGGTGTAGGCCCATGTGTAGGAGGATCCTCAGGCCCTGATTGAGCAAGCACTTGGGGTTGTGGGTTAAGACGCATGAGATTCCTGGGTGACAGCTGCCACCTCTCCAGAAACTCAAACAGCTCATAAGGGGTATTGGGGGGTGTGCTTGCGTCAATTGGGATCTGAATGGATCCTCGCACACGTAGCCGCACCTCACGGGGAAGGGATCGAAGATAATGGGCAAGGCTGCATGAGTACTCCTCCCCATCATCAGTGGCAACTCTGTTACGAGAATTTTGGTCCCCTGTTTCCACATTGGTCGTGGTATCAGTGGCAGGGATATGGCACCTTCGTCTACGTCACCTGGATGGCACAGCAGACTGGGGGGAGCCCTCTAGCCGAACAGTTGGGCTGCTGCTGTTGCCCTGTTCATCCTGGATGTCGGGTGGTGATGCAGCTGACAGTCCTTGTTGTGGCTCTGTTCCAGCATCATGACACCCTACCAGACTCTGAATGTGGGGCTGCTAATTGTTCTTGTGCATGATCGCCCAGAATTATGGGACCAACGGGATGCACATTATGCTGACCGGGCAAGAAAGGAGGCTGCATGGAGGCGCATATGTCTCAAAATGTTCCCTGATTTTGGTGATCGGCCACGTGAAGAGCAGCAGCACATAAGTACGTGCACATAAATTATGTATGTCAAATTACCTGCCATACCAAAAAAAAATTAACAAGTAGGCCCCCCCCACATCCTGTGCTTCTGATATTGGGCTCTTGTGGCTTGTAAATTATTTTTGGATCCACTGTTTGACCCTGAGAGAATGTTACCCTATCCCCAAGCTCCTCATAATGCCTAGCAAAAACAGTTTAAAGAGTTGCTAATTGCCACATGAGCTACTGTGACCCTGTGCATCTGGCCTGGTTGCACCAATGCTATATGCCACCCTGGGTAGAACTCAGACCCTAGTAGGCCACATGACTTTGATACTAGTTCAAAAACTTGTTTTCGGCAAATTGTAAGTTTTCATTCTTTTATGTCACATTGCAGTCGAAGATGTGATGAGACGCTGGCGCAGCATCCGTGACCAATATCGCCGTGAGCGCCAGCAGCGGGCAAGAAGTGGTTCAGGGGCCCACACAAAGCGGAAATATGTTTATTTCGACCGCCTCTCGTTCCTCGCTCCAATTATGGATCTCAGACCGTAAGTATAACAAAAACACCACATGACACAAATGCTTTATAGGGCCCGATCAAAAATTTCCTTTTTCTACATTTTACATTTAATCACAGAACTCAGTCTGACATCACTGAAAGGGAGACAGGGTCTGAATCAGAGGCCATCATCGATCCTGTAGGTGGAGGGGTTGAGTTGTCTGGCCCATCTTGTGACCTTCCAAGGAGCCAGGCCCAAGTCAGTTCTCCGGCTCGACCTGATCCTGCCCTAGAACCTGGGCCGCCACCAGAAACACCACCACCAGGAACAGAGCCACAACAAGGACTGTCAGCTGCATCACCACCCGACATCCAGGATGAACAGGGCAACAGCAGCAGCCCAACTGTTTGGCTAGAGGGCTCCCCCCAGCCTGCTGTGCCATCCAGGTGACGTAGACGAAGGTGCCATATCCCTGCCACTGATACCACGACCAATGTGGATACAGAGGACCAAAATTCTCGTAACAGAGTTGCCACTGATGATGGGGAGCAGGAGTACTCATGCAGCCTTGCCCATTATCTTCATTCCCTTCCCCGTGAGGTGCGGCTACGTGTGCGAGGATCCATTCAGATCCTAATTGACGCAAGCACACCCCCCAATACCCCTTATGAGTTGTTTGAGTTTATGGAGAGGTGGCAGCTGTCACCCAGGAATCTCATGCGGCTTAACCCACACCCCCAAGTGCTTGCTCAATCAGGGTCTGAGGATCCTCCTACATGTAGGCCTACACCTCGCACCCTTCCCCCCCTACCCAACATTGGCAACATCATTCCCAAATGTCAGGGTATAACCCAGCACAACCGATATGGCCACTTGTTCCCAGCCAATGTTGGAGGCTGGTCCCAATCAGGTTGGGGACGACATGGCTATTTTGGTGGTTTAGACTCACGGCCCTACCAGCCTCAACAGGAGAGTCAATTCCAATATAGTGCCCAGTATCCACCTCAAGCCCATGAGCCGGCCCACTACCTCCATCATGGGCAAGAGTATGCCCCCACACAGGCCGAGGGCCAAGGTGGCCACACTAGCCATCAGGCAGCACAGGCTGGGCTGCCGCCTTCTCCCCCCCTACATACTACAATTTATAACTTTGTGTGTGTTTTTGTGGTTAAATGCTGTATTGTAACATTATAAAAATTTGTTTGTGTTCTAAGGCCAATTCTGGCCATTTTGCTAGATAACAAAAGGCTTCACAAGGCCTTTAAAAATAAGATATATAAAAAGTTTTAACTATCAATTGTTGTTGTCTTTATCAATGATGCACTTACATCACGACATGCTGCCATATGCTTACACATTGATTTCTAAGCAGAGAAAAGACATAAGGGGTTTTAATATATATAATTTCCCAAAGCCCAAAAACAAACATTTACAACATAGACCCAGCATGATCTTGCCAAGAAGTTTCCCCCTCAGGTGACAAAGTAATTTATGAAAATATCACGCACTTTGAGCCCAGAGATCGGTCTACGTTGAGGGTTGATAGGTGGTCCCGCCCTACGCACATTGTCTGACCCACGCACAACATCAGCAGAGGGGGAACAATCATGTATCCTGGTGAAGTTATGGGCAACGCCACATGCTTTAACTACTTCATTTACATTTTCTTCACTCAGCTGAATGGCAGACTGGAGTACCCGCCATTTTGGACAATGAATGCAAAAGGAACACTCCACCAGTCGCCGAGCACGTGATAGGCGCAAGTTACAAATTCAGCGCCGGTGGTCCAGGTTGCGCCGGGGATATGACCTCATGACATTGCGCGTTAACTGAAACGCCTCATCTGCCACAAGGACATAAGGGAATGATTCTTGAGTGGAGCCTGATAGCTGGCGTGGTGGTGGTAGATCCAACTGGTTGTTGCGTAGCTGCCGACCCATAATGGAAGTATTGAAGACTCTAGAGTCTCCCGTCCTTCCATAGGCCCCAATGTCAACAATTATAAACTTGTATTGAGGGTCAGCCAGAGCCAACAATACAACAGAAAAGTATTGTTTATAATTGAAGAATTGTGAGCCAGAGTTCGGCAGCTTACGCACCCGGATATGTTTGCCATCAAGGGCCCCAATACAATTAGGAAACTGGCAGGCCTCCTCAAAGTCCCTTGATATCCTCAACCAGTCTTCCATCCTGGGCTGGGGCATGACGAGTTGATGTAGTCTTGACAATATTTGGCTACATGTCGGCCTGACTATGCCAGAAATGGTAGATCCTCCAATCAGAAACTCATGGTGGAGGGTGGCATAAGACAGGCCAGTGGACAGGAAGCTGAAGACCAACAGAAATGGAACATTTTAGAATGCACAAATTAACAAAACACCACGTACATACATACCCAACTTGTTAGTGATTCATATCTACTAAACACACATATATTTGGTCGCACAATCACTACGTGATATTCAGTACATATTACACATAACATTCTGCTCTGGAAGTTTATATATATCTGGAATAAGATGAGGGCATTAAAGTTAGGACAAAATAAAAAACATACTTTGGGCAACACATCATGAACATAGAGAATGTGGTTGTGTAGTACATACCGTATTGTGAGTAGAAGTCGCTCCTCTGCAGATATGGCTTTGTGCATCCTTGTGTCCTGAAAGGCTATCCCAGGGCGCACTGCCTCCAAGAGTCGATCAAATGTTGCAAGGCTCATGCAACAGTATTGGTAGAATTTTTCCGGATGATCCCGCAGAGAAGAATAGAGGGGATGAAAATGACCTCTTGTGAGTCGTTGCCTCAAAAGTGGATGTACCCACATGCGTCTCCTCCTCCTCGGATCCACAATCACTGGGTATGGCTGGCCAAAGCGCCTGGACAAAACCCAGTTGAAGAGAACACGGTCAGTTGGGGTGAACCGAAGTGTGTTAGACATGTTTGCTAACAACCAGCAAGACCCCCACACAAGCACAGCACCAAAATGGGCAGATTGGAGGCTGCCACCTGATGTAGAGGGAATAAATAGGGTTGATGCTGATGATTTAAATTATGTGCAGGCCTCAAAACCGTTAAATGTCCATTTTGCAAAGTTGCAAGAAAAAAACGGTTTACGGATGCCATACGGATTACATACGGATGCTTACATGAGAAAAATACGCGGCCACACCCTGACAACGGATGACATACGGAGCACTATTTAGGGACCATTTATGCGTATTACGGGCGTAAAATACGGTCCATATTTTTCTACCTTATGTGTGACTCCTGCCTTAGGCTTTGTGCAGACCTATTGGGAAATACTAAATATTTATTGTCTGTGTCATCTTTTGCAGACGGCAGACGGAGCTGATTGCCAACATACAGCTGCCGTTGGAACCAACAACTGCTGATAGGCGGGGTGCCAGATATCAGACCCTTACCAAACTAATGATAGAGAAGGGTAGAAAAAAATTAAAGTAATGGAGCGACCCTTTATCTCAATTTCCTAGACAGGATGTACGAAAATATTGTAGTTTTTTGCATGTTTTGTGTTGCTTTATTTTAAACAAAAAATCTTTAAAATAATTTATGACAAATAATCCCGGATCAGAACGCAAAGCCTAAAACAACTGATGGAAGAGATTACTGGGCAGCATGGTGGCTCAGTGATTAGCACTGTATTGTGGCTCAGTGGTTAGCACTGTATGGTGGCTCAGTGGTTAGCACTGTACGGTGGCTCAGTGATTAGCACTGTATTGTGGCTCAGTGGTTAGCACTGTATGGTGGCTCAGTGGTAAGCACCATATGGTGGCTCAATGGTTAGCACTGTGTACAGGCTCTGGTTAGCACTGTATGGTGGCTCAGTGTTTAGCACTGTGTAGAGGCTCTTATTAGCTTTGTATGGTGGCTCAGTGGTTAGCACTGTATGGTGGCTCAGTGGTTAGCACTGTACGGTGGCTCAGTGGTTAGCACTGTACGGTGGCTCAGTGGTTAGCACTGTATGGTGGCTCAGTGGTTAGCACTGTATTGTGGCTCAGTGGTTAGCACTGTATGGTGGCTCAGTGGTAAGCACCATAAGGTGGCTCAGTGGTAAGCACTGTTGCTTTTCAGCGATGGGGTCCTGGGGTCAAATCCCATCAAGGCCAACATCTGAAAGGAGTTTGTATGTTCTCTCCATGTTTGTGTGGGTTTCCTCTAGGTTCTCCGGTTTCCTCCCACACTCCAAAGACATACTGATAGGGAATTTAGATTGTGAGCCCCAATGGGGACAGTGACAGTGACTGTAAAGCGCTGTGGAATTAATGGCGCTATATAAGCAAAGCATAATAATAATAATTGCTGTTCAAGCAGAGATTATTGCTAAATTTAACACTTTTCTGACTCATTGGGCCAGGAAAGCAGTGTTATTGTTGTCCATCACAATCTCCAGGAGGAGTCATTTCTGAGAAAGTTTTACTAAGTCAAACATTAATTCCCCAAAACTAATGTGTTCTTCTTTAAGTGCAGCTGTACTGTACAGCAAAGACTCAATAGAAAAAGGGAAGAGACTGCGGCTCGGGGTTTACTTTAGCTCGCAAAAAAACAGAAACTAATAATTTGCTGTTGCAGCAGTTTCTATATTGACCTCAAACTTTGTGCCATTTTTGCAGAGCTGTGCCTCTCGCTTGTTGTGTCATTGTATGTATTCATTTATTGCATCAATCGGGATCAGTTATTGTGAGCCAATCGATCCCTCTATGACCCCAAAGAGCTGCTCTAGCTATGAGAAATCACATATTAACATTGTTTCTGGAAGTGCACGATGCACTTACAGCTTCTGTGCTTCATGCTGTATTTCCAGCCTAGCAGCACCCATTGCTGGCTGATTGACAGGTCAGTGGCCGTGAACCAGAGCAAACAACTTGTCAGTCAGCCAGGTGTGGGTGTTGCCAAGTAGTGACTGCAGCATGAGTCTGAGAAGCTGTAAGTGCACCGTCACATCACAATGCAGACATAGCTTCAAAATGTAATTTCTCACCACTGGAGTAGCACTTTGGGGTCAAAAAGAAATCGATTGGCTCATATTTTAAATGGCTACACAGTTGTATAAATTATTTGGGGATAGAAAGAGTGCTTAAAGTTTCTGACAGGTTCCCTTTAATGAATACAGACAATTGGGGATTAAAGGGTATCAGTTCAATGATCAATATCTGGCACAAGCAATGCAATTACATTGTAAGAAGAATACCCAACATGCAGACGAGCTAAACCCCTGCCAGTGACGTCACTTGCGGGGCTGGCATTCTTCTTACAATGCATACAGTGCGTTCTTTTGCTGGATTCTGATCAGAGCTGGTGAGGGAGCGCACTGTCACTGTGCATATTGCACAATGACAAGAATATACTAAGCATATATTGGAAATTACAACCGACACATGCTCAGTAAAGCAGAGGCTAGCCCAGCCCTTGAAATAGAGATCACTGATGATTAGTGTTGAGCGATACCGTGCGATACTTAAAAGTATCGTATCGGATGTATCGGCCGATCTAAAAAAAATATCGGGTATCGCCGATTCCGATACCGGAAGTCCCATTCAAGTCTATGGGACTTCCGGTATCGGAATAAGAAAAACCCTATTTTTGCCTTGTACAGCCTCTCTGGGGTCTGTACGGGCCTTTCGTGGGGCTGTGCCGGCCTGCCAGGGGGTCTGTGCAGGCTCCGATGGTCTGTGCCGGCCTGCCGGGGGGCTGTGCCGGCCTGCCGGTGGTCTGTGCAGGCTCCGGTAGTCTGTGTCAGCCTGCCGGGGGGCTGTAACGGCCTTCTGGTGGTCTGTGCAGGCTCCGGTGGTCTGTGCCGGCCTGCCGGGGAGCTGTGCCAGCCTGCTGGTGGTCTGTGCAGGCTCCGGTGGGCTGTGCCGGCCTGCCGGGGGGCTGTGACGGCCTGCCGGTGGTCTGTGCAGGCTCCGGTGGTCTGTGCCGGCCTGCCGGGGGGCTGTGCCGGCCTGCCGGTGGTCTGTGCAGGCTTCGGGGGTCTGTGCAGGCATCGTCCGATGGGACTACAAGTCCCATCGGGCGATGCCTGCTACCATGACAGTGTGACAGTGATTGACACATTAGCCAATGATGAGACAGTAGTAGTCCCATCATCCGGCTAATGTGTTGAATGTAAAAAAAAAAAAAAAAAAAAAATTACATGCTACATACATGCTACATACATACAACATGCATACTACATATATACTACATGTAACATACATACTACATATATACTACATGCAACATGCATACTACATACATGCTACATACTACATGCAACATACATACTACATACATGCTACATACATACTACATATATACTACATGCATGCAACATACATACTACATATATACTACATGCATGCAACATACATACTACATATATACTACATGCATGCAACATGCATACTAAATATATACTACATGTAACATACATACTACATATATACTACATGCAACATGCATACTACATACATGCTACATACTACATGCAACATACATACTACATACATGCAACATACATACTACATATATACTACATGCATGCAACATACATACTACATATATACTACATGCATGCAACATACATACAACATATATACTACATGCATGCAACATGCATACTACATATATACTACATGTAACATACATACTACATATATACTACATGCAACATGCATACTACATACATGCTACATACTACATACATGCTACATACATACTACATATATACTACATGCATGCAACATACATACTACATATATACTACATGCATGCAACATACATACTACATATATACTACATGCATGCAACATACATACAACATATATACTACATGTATGCAACATGCATACTACATATATACTACATGTAACATACATACTACATATATACTACATGCAACATGCATACTACATATATACTACATGCATGCAACATACATACTACATATATACTACATGCATGCAACATACATACAACATATATACTACATGTATGCAACATGCATACTACATATATACTACATGCATGCAACATACATACTACATATATACTACATGCATGCAACATACATACAACATATATACTACATGTATGCAACATGCATACTACATATATACTACATGTAACATACATACTACATATATACTACATGCAACATGCATACTACATATATACTACATGCATGCAACATACATACTACATATATACTACATGCATGCAACATACATACAACATATATACTACATGTATGCAACATGCATACTACATATATACTACATGCATGCAACATACATACTACATACATACTACATGCATGCTACATACTACATACATGCTACATACATACTACATATATACTACATGCATGCAACATACATACTACATATATACTACATGCATGCAACATACATACTACATATATACTACATGCATGCAACATACATACAACATATATACTACATGTATGCAACATGCATACTACATATATACTACATGTAACATACATACTACATATATACTACATGCATGCAACATACATACTACATATATACTACATGCATGCAACATACATACAACATATATACTACATGTATGCAACATGCATACTACATATATACTACATGCATGCAACATACATACTACATATATACTACATGCATGCAACATACATACAACATATATACTACATGTATGCAACATGCATACTACATATACACTCACTGGCCACTTAATTAGGTACACCATGCTAGTAAGGGGTTGGACCCCCTTTTGCCTTCAGAACTGCCTCAATTCTTCGTGGCAGAGATTCAACAAGGTGCTGGAAGCATTCCTCAGAGATTTTGGACCATATTGACATGATGGCATCACACAGTTGGCGCAGATTTGTCGGCTGCACATCCCTGATGCGAATCTCCCGTTCCACCACATCCCAAAGATGCTCTATTGGATTGAGATCTGGTGACTGAGGAGGCCATTTGAGTACAGTAAACTCATTGTCATGTTCAAGAAACCAATCTGAGATGATTCGAGCTTTATGACATGGCGCATTATCCTGCTGAAAGTAGCCATCAGATGTTGGGTACATTGTGGTCATAAAGGGATGGACATGGTCAGCAACAATACTCAGGTAGGCTGTGGCGTTGCAACGATGCTCAATTGGTACCAAGGGGCCCAAAGAGTGCCCAGAAAAAATTCCCCACACCATGACACCACCACCACCAGCCTGAACCGTTGATACAAGGCAGGATGGATCCATGCTTTCATGTTGTTTACGCCAAATTCTGACCCTACCATCCGAATGTCGCAGCAGAAATCGAGACTCATCAGACCAGGCAACGTTTTTCCAATCTTCTACTGTCCAATTTCGATGAGCTTGTGCAAATTGTAGCCTCAGTTTCCTGTTCTTAGCTGAGAGGAGTGGTACCCAGTGTGGTCTTCTGCTGCTGTAGCCCATCTGCCTCAAAGTTCGACGCACTGTGCGTTCAGAGATGCTCTTCTGCCTACCTTGGTTGTAACGGGTGGCAATTTGAGTCACTGTTGCCTTTCTATCAGCTCGAACCAGTCTGCCCATTCTCCTCTGACCTCTGGCATCAACAAGGCATTTCCGCCCACAGAACTGCCGCTCACTGGATTTTTTTTCTTTTTCGGACCATTCTCTGTAAACCCTAGAGATGGTTGTGCGTGAAAATCCCAGTAGATCAGCAGTTTCTGAAATACTCAGACCAGCCCTTCTGGCACCAACAATCATGCCACGTTCAAAGGCACTCAAATCACCTTTCTTCCCCATACTGATGCTCGGTTTGAACTGCAGGAGATTGTCTTGACCATGTCTACATGCCTAAATGCACTGAGTTGCCGCCATGTGATTGGCTGATTAGAAATTAAGTCTTAACACACAGTTGGACAGGTGTACCTAATAAAGTGGCCAGTGAGTGTATACTACATGTAACATACATACTACATTTATACTACATGCAACATGCATACTACATACATGCTACATACTACATGCATGCTACATACTACATACATGCTACATACTACATACATGCTACATACATACTACATACATAATACATATATACTACATGCATGCAACATACATACAACATATATACTACATGCATGCAACATGCATACTACATATATACTACATGTAACATACATACTACATATATACTACATGCAACATGCATACTACATACATACTACATACATGCTACATACTACATACATGCTACATACATACTACATATATACTACATGCATGCTACATACATACTACATATATACTACATGCATGCAACATACATACTACATATATACTACATGTAACATACATACTACATATATACTACATGCAACATGCATACTACATATATACTACATGTAACATACATACTACATATATACTACATGCAACATGCATACTACATACATGCTACATACTACATACATGCTACATACATACTACATATATACTACATGCATGCAACATACATACTACATATATACTACATGCATGCAACATACATACTACATATATACTACATGCATGCAACATACATACTACATATATACTACATGTAACATACATACTACATACTACATGTAACATACATACTACATACATGCTACATACTACATGCATGCTACATACTACATACATGCTACATACTACATACATGCTACATACATACTACATACATAATACATATATACTACATGCATGCAACATACATACAACATATATACTACATGCATGCAACATGCATACTACATATATACTATATATACTACATGTAACATACATACTACATATATACTACATGCTACATACATGCAACATACACACTACATGCTACATACATGCAACATACATACTACATACATGCTACATACATACACACTACATGCTACATACATGCAACATACATACTACATACATGCTACATACATGCAACATACATACTACATACATACTACATACATACCACATGCATGCAACATGCATACTACATATATACTGCATATATACTACATGCATGCAACATACATATATACTACATACAATACATACATATAGACATACAGTACATATAACATAGAGTACATACTTACCGTCACTTGTCACTTTGATCCCCGAAGCCATTGTCACCTGAGGGATAAATATCAAAATAAAAAAACACCAATATACTTACCCCGATCCGCAGAAGTCCACGAGGGTCCCACGTCCATCTTGCGTGGAGAACAGCAGCATCAGCTGATGCTACCGTTCTCTACCAGCTCCAGGAATACAATGACGGAAGGTAGGTATCCTTCCACACTGTATTCCTCCACCACTTTAAAAAAAAAAAAAAAAGTCCCTAGTCTCACTTTATGCCATTGCTGCGTGGGAATTGCCCCCCGAAGGCCCGAACTGATGGCGCATCATGATGCGCACAGACAGCGCATCATGATGACGTCATTTCGGCAGCCAATCAGAGCCACTTTTGTGGCTCATTGCATTTTGGACTTCCGATTCCGGTATCTGATACGAAAAAAGTATCGGTACTCGGTATCGGAATTCCGATACGGCAAATATCGGCCGATACCCGATACTTGCGGTATCGGAAAGCTCAACACTACTGATGATGCTTCGTTTTAGGATTTGGGGAGACGCTGCAGCAGTTATTATCCCTTTTAGCTATCATGTGTGTATACAAGAAAAATTACACTGGCCAGTGTATAACTTGTGTCCTGCATTTTTCACCAGATTCTCATGTGTAGGCTATAATTTTCAGTTGTTCCTGAGCTAGTGGGTGAAGACTATTTGCTATGATGCTTACTAAGTACAACACACACAGACAAGGGTTTCCTGCTCTCCTTTCTCTATGTCGCACATGGACAGAAGCAGAAGCATGGAGAACATTATTTATGAGTACTGAGTAGTGTAACTGTGAATCCAGCTCTGAGGTGAGAAAAACACTAGCAAGCAGCGGTATAGGTATGTTTCTGTATCTCTGCCTCTCTCCTTCACTTTGATTCTTATATTATTCCTCCTTTCTCATCCTCTTAAGTAGGCACTAGGCAATGGTATTCTGATGCCTCAGCAAGCTAGCAGCCTATCAAGAGAAGAAAAAGGCAGGGAGGTCCGTAAATTCTTAGTAAAGTGCAAATGGTGAAGGCTGACAGAAAAGGCATTGGTACCAACTTGCCTTGGCAGGGTTTCACCCCCTTCCCTTATGGCTTCTGCCCTTTGCTGTGCACCACGTTTGGTTTTACAAGTTGCCCGACATACCTACATGACATCATCATGACATTTAAGGCCCACTAAGACAAACACCTGTGGCTTGGTATTATGACTCCTAGTCCTGTGTTCTCTTTGTTTGTTGTGCTCCTGGTCTACATGTCCCTTGTGATTCTGCATACCTGCTACTGTTGTAGCTTCAGACTTTCCTACGTCGCCCCTGCACCTGGCCTTCTGTGATGTCCAGTGCTCCAAGTCTTCGATCCATATGTGCCTTCCTGCCTGCTAAACCAGTACGTGTGCAAACCAAGACCTGAGGCTTCTTGGTTCCACCTTGCTAGGTGAGCCTAACAGGTTTATGATAGTCTGCACACCTTGAAGGGATTTACAAATACCAGGCATAATCCTGTTTCAAAGCCAGTGATGGAAGGAAACAGCTGCCCCAGCCCAGGACGAATCAGACACATAGCTGAAAAATTAAAATCAAAAAGTGACAGACAGGCTGGTGAGATCTACATAAGAATTTACATAAATTAAATGAATATAGCACAGAGATTAACTACAAAAAAAGAGTAACATGGGTTACACACTGACATCCCGGGATCAAGGGTCACTGAAAGTAAATAAGATAAAGGTAAAAAGTGCATAATGCTGACACGTGGGTGTGCAATATAAACCAGTGACATGGTAATACAAAACATCCAGTGTTAAAAAGAGAAAACTAATAGAAGACGGCACAATGACATAATGGGGTGAAAGGTCCGTGCAAACAGGTATATGAGACCTAGGAAAAAAAGAACATAAAATAAATGTGGTGTTACAATGTTTGGGTCCGGCCGGTCCAGCCGAAAATTTTAAAAAAGTTTGGTTCGGGTACAAGAACAGTACCCGAACCCAGAACTCATTCAGATGAATGGGGCATGGCAAACATTGCCTTTGATCGGCAGGAAGATCATTACAGCCAGTCATAGTGCTGCAGTTCCCATGCTGTCAGATGACAGCGAGAGTCAGCAGTTGTGACTGGCGGTCCAAAGTTTACCTCCACTCACAGGAGTCAGCTTATGAGAGAGTACTACTCCCATCAGTCTACACCTGCTTGTCGCTGATATTCATTACTAACCCCATAGTCGTATTGTAAATAATAAACACCCAGAATAAAGTCCTTTATTTGAAATAAAAATCTTACAAATTTATTTAAAAATAACAAAGTGACGCCTATTCCATTGAAGCCATTGCTTCCCGTAAAAAAACTGAAAATAATAAACAAAATTACTCACCTTACGCCCATTCCATTGAAGGTCATGTCCCCTGATAAAAAAGAAAAATAATAAACAACTATATCCCTCACCTGTCTGAAGTGAAGATGTTGCACTCCGTAATCCATATCTGCGATTTGTGGTTTACAACCTGGATGGTGCCATAATGCGACCCAAGAGCACAAAAAAGGGAGATGCTACGGTTATCGGAAAATGGTGCAACTTTTTATTTTTTTTAACAAACTTTGGAGTTTTTTTCACCATTTAGATAAAAAAGAACCTAGACATGTTTGGTGTCTATGGACTCCTATTGACATGGAGAATCAATTGGCAAGTCAGTTTAAGCATTTAGTCAACATAGACACAACAAGAAAACAGATTTGGGTGGTGTGAACGTTGTCTTACCGACTTGTTCACACTTGTGCATGTCACATGTGTTTTTAATCCGATTTTTCCTTGCCTAGCATGGTTTGAGAGACCACACCCCTCTCTTGTGTGGCATGCACAAATGAGCTGTCTTGCACCACAAGCCCATACTAAGAACCGCCTGTCTGAATCCTGTTCATTTTAGACACTGTTCAGATGTTCAGGTTTTAAATACATTAGATAGGGACTGCTTCAATATGGGTTACCTTGACGCGGTGAAGCAGCTTGGTATACATTTTTTTGCAAAAAAAGTATCGACTAAATACCCTGTATTTGTTATCCAGCACTTGCTGACTACTGTCATATATTTTACTGCAGAGTATTTTTTGCAAATCTGTTTTCTTGTTGTGTCTCAGTTAGTGGGTGGTGTGAACGTTGTCTTACCGACTTGTTCACACTTGTGCATGTCACATGTGTTTTTAATTTTATTTAGTCAACATGGTAAAAAAAGCAAAACAAAAAACAATTGTGGAATTACACTTTTTTTTGCAGTTTCACCGCACTTGGAATTTTTTCCTGTTTAACAGTACACGATATGTTAAAGCCAATGGTGTCATTCAAAAGTACAACTTGTCCCGCAAAAAACAAGCCCTCACATGGCCATATTGATTGAAAAAAGGTATGGCTCTGGGAAGAAGGGGAGCAAAAAACGAAAATGCAAAAATAAAAATACCTCCGGTCATGAAGAGATTTAAGGACAGTGAAAAGTAAAAAAAAAGTTTTTAAAAATGTGAAAAACATAAGAAAATATTTGATGAGGCTGTATAAAATAGACTAGATGCTACAAACAATTTCAAAGTGACAATCTCCCCTACTATATGACGTTGGTAACAGAAGAATTTTTTTTTTTTGGGTTGGATGATGACTGAATAAAACAGACTATATGCTCCAAACAATTTCAACGTGGGATCTACCCTACTGTATGACATTAGTAACCGAAGAAATTTTTTCGGGGCCTGTGGATAAGGCCTGTATAACATTGACTAGATACTGCAAACAATTTCAAAATGAGATCTCCCCTACTATATGACGTTAATAACAGAATACTTTTTTGGAGGGGTGGATGAGGACTGTATAAAATAGACTATATATTCCAAACAATTTCAAAGTGAGATATACCCTACTGTATGACGTAAGTAACTGAAGATTTTTGAGGGGGCCTGTAAATAATATACAGTATATGCTAATGTAAGACCTGCACAGGGAACTGTCTGAGCAGCTACCAGTATACTGGAGCTTACAGACACTAAGAAGAGTTTTGCAGCTGCTGTTAAACAGGGACCTACAGACATTAACCGTTTTTCCCCAGAGCGGCAGTGGACTACAATTCCCAGGGACCCTTGCTTCAGTCAGATGACATGGCCTGGAAGGATAGAAGGAGAGAGAGTGGATTGGAGGAGGGACTTGGAGGAGGGAGCTGGGCAGAAAGTGAAAGTAAATGTTCAGAGGAGAAGGAGCGTGGCAGCTTGCTGTGAGAGACGGAGCGGTGTGGATCTGCATTCCTCTACGCTGCAGGGTGTGGCGGCCCCCGCTGAGATACCCACGCTGCTGGAGAGAGCACGGTTCTGTCATCCTTTGAGGCAATTAACATCAAAGACCTGGAGAGTTCTGCCAGCACTCCCACCGCATAAAGACCTAAATCCTGCCGCCCCCAGCTGGTGTCCAGAGAACCCTCCGACCGTTTGAGCCACACAGTGAGTGCCCTTCTGAGACTTGTGGCTCTACCAGCGCTATTTACAGTGAGTACACTACAACCCAGACTATTGACAGTAATATTCATCTAAGTGCACCCACGGTTCTAATTTGCGTGGCAACTGGACCCCAACATTTGGACTGAGTTAATATAAAAGAGGGGGAACCTGCTACGTTATATTTGCAGGGTCAGGGTAGAAATAGACTGTGATGTGTATATGACTTTTATAGAGCACCGTTACTTGTATTGTATGTTATTCCTTTAAACCCACCTCAGTTCTACTGCATAACAATAAACCTGTTAAACGGTTTTACTCCTGTTCCCTGAGGGTGTGAGCTGTGGCAGGGGATTCCCAAATCAGCCCCTGGCAGAAGATAACTGTCCTTCTGCAGTCCCAGAGAGAGGGCTCCAATCAAGATTCGGGTGGAGGCACAGCGCCCTAGAGTGGTGAGACCCCCCCATAACACCCAGTGTACCGTGGTAGCCTTAAAGGGGTGTTACACTACAAACAATTTCAAAATGAGATCTCCCCTACTATACATTGTAAGTAACTGAAAAAATTTGTTTTCAGTGTGGATGAGGCCTGTATAACCTAGAAGATATGCTCCAATCTCAAAATCGGATTTAGCCTGCTGTAAAACCCCAAAAAAAAAATTTTATGTGCTACAGCTGTGCACACGACAATTTCACTGCCACAAAATTACAACGCAGGATATGACGGGCTTTGTGACTTTTAGCGGCACAATTTTTTTTATTTTTTAAGTACGTAAGGTCTGCAGACAGCTTAATTTCAATCTTAAAAAATTGCAAAGGAGAAATATGGTGGGTTGTATCACGTTTAGCAACAGAAAAATATATTTTTATGTGCGTGAGGTCTGCAGGCAGCTTCATGTAATTACAATGTGGGATACGGCAGGCTGTATCACGTTTTGCAACAGAAAAATATTTTTTTTCATCAGCATGAGCGCTGCCGACAGGTTTATTTCACAGCCCCAGAATTACAATGTGGGATATGACGGTCTGCATCATGTTTAGCAACAGAATTTTTTTTAATGTGCGTGAGGTCTGTAGAGAGCTTCATATCACCGTCACAAAATTGCAAAGTGGGATACGGCGTGCTGTATCATGTTTAGCAACAGATAGATGATTTTTTATGTTCAACGATTTCTACATTAAGCAGACATCGTGGGACAAATTTTGGTGCCATTTCCCAATATGAAAATGTAAAATCTGGGGCTCACATAAAATCTTGGTGGTAAAAATGTAATTATTTTTTCTTCACTGCCCAATGGTATAAAATTCTGTGACACGCCTGTGGTGTCAATAAGATAACTTCACCCCTAAATGAATTCATTGAGAGGTGTAGTTTGTAACATGGGGTCACTTATAGGGGGTTCTGCTGTGCTGGCACTTCAGGGGCTCTACTAATGTGACATGGCACCATCAAACCAGTACAGCGAAATCTGAACTCTACTATGGCACTTCTTCACTACTGAACTTTGCACTGTGCTTCAAAAGTAGTTTTAGACCACATCTGGGGTATTGTTGTACTCAGGAGAAAATGGATCCCAAAATTTGTTGTGAAATTTCTTCTGATACCCTTATTAAAATACAAAATTTGGGGCTAAATTTATTTTTGTAGGAAAAAATGATTTTTTTTTATTTTCACAGCGCAAAGTTATAAACTTTTGAAGCACCTGGGGGTTCAAGGTGTTCACCACACATCCAGATAAGTTCCCTACGGGGTCTAGTTTACAAAATGGTGTCACTTGTTGGGGGTTTCCACTGTTTAGGCACATCAGGAGCTCTGTAAACATGGCATGGCATCCGCTAATTACTCCAACAAATTTTGCATTCAAAAAGTCAAACGGCGCTCCTTCCCTTCCATGGCGTGCACCCAAACAGTGGTTTTCCCCAATATTTGAGGTATTGGTGTTCTCAGGACAAACTGCACAACACATTTTTGGTTCCTTTTTCTCATGTTACACTTGAAAACTAAAAAAACTTGGGTCTAAAGGAAAATATTTGTGAAAAAATTGAAATGTTTGTTTTTTTCTTCCATATTCCATGAATTCCCGTGAAGCATATAAGGGTTAATAAACTTCTTGAATGTGGTTCTGAGCACCTTGAGGGGTGCAGTATTTAGAATGGTGTCACTTTTGGGTATTTTCTGTCATGTACACCCCTCAAAGTCACTTAAGTGTAATGTGGGCCCTTCTAATTTCCTAACAAAAAGAAGTTATGTTTCAAAAATTCTGCTGATGTAAAGTAGATATGTGGGAAATGTTATTTTTTACTACTTTGTGTGACATGACTCTCTGATTTAGGCCGGTGTTATGAATGAGTCACCGGAGGAGGAAAAAAGAAAAATACAAGCTAAGTCCAGAAAACCGGAGAGGTTGGTAGCTAGCGGATTGCAGACCCCTGATCCTATTCACAACAACTAACAGTAGCCGTGGGGTGTTCCTACGGTGGTCCTAGACACCTCATTCACAGCTGGAGAACTAAATAAACCTAAAGAAAGAAAGGGGAAATCTAAACTGCCCCAGAGCAGACCCCAAAGCAATAGACAGCCCCCAACATGTATTGACGGTGAAAACAGATGAAAACACAAACACAGACAGAAAGACAGGCTGAGCAAACGATGGGGCCCTCACTAACTAGATAGGATAGGAAAGAAAAGCAACTGTCTGCATTCACGCAAAAACCCTGCCAAAAATAATGTCCAACATGTCTGATAGAAAAGGCCCTGAAGTCACTAGACTTCAAAATCACTATATCAGCACTCAGGTATATTCTGAAAACAAAGCAAAGAGATCAACTGATCAGAGACAAAAATGGAGTTCAGCCAGTCCCAACCAGGGCTGGCTGAACACAAACACTAAGTAAACAGACAAAATCTCATGGAACAATAGCAGAGCAAAAACTTAGCTTTAGTAGATAGGACTAAACTGGAGGCCAGAGCTCAGAGCAGAGAGGATCACCAGCAACCCAGCAGGGCGTTGGCGGCCTTATATCCACTCAGAGATTCCGGATATCCAATCACACGCCACCTGTTCAGATGACAGGATTTTCCCATCCAAATCAATTTCACTACCTCCTTTCACCAGCAGAGGGAGTTCATCGGACATCAAAGGTAAAGGAGAATGTGAGCTCATAACAGGCCGGGGGGAGACTTACGTGTGCAATGCGAGAAACTTGCGCTAGTCTCTTGCATCAATACCAGGCACTGCCGCCGACACTCAGACAGGATTGTGTGGCATCATGTATTTCTATGCAGCCGCACACTCCAGTCCCTAGTGCCGGCGGCAGTGCCTGGTATTGACTCGTCCAAGTTTCTTGCATGTGTGATCCCGGCCTTAGGCTAAGTTCACACTGGGCGTTTTTGCTGCGTTTTTCTTTCTGCAGCAAAACTTGAGCTCTTGGCAGGAAAAAAAGCCGTTGCAAAAGCATAGGTTTTGATGCTTTTTTTGCGGTTGTTTTGGTGTGGTTTTTTTCATGTGCTTCTTCCATTCAATTCAATGAGTGAAAAACCCTGAAAGAAGTGACATGCACATGTCAAAAAACAAAGCAAAGCACAAAAACAAGCTGTGTGCATGAGAGTTCTGAAATCTCATAGGAGTAGCTCGTACTGTCAAATGCAGCCGAAAATTAGCATAAGAAAGCAGCAAAAATGCCCAGTGTGAACTTAGCCTTAAGATTATAAAAATTAAAAGGTTGAAGATTCCAAAATTGTCAAAATTTTTGCGCATTTTTTAATCAATTAACACAAGTCATAGCAAATAAATTTTCCCACTATCATGAAGTACAGTCATGGCCAAAAGTGTTGCGAATGACACAAATATTAATTTTTACAAAGTCTACTGCTTCATTTTTTCTAATGGCAATTTGCATATACTCCAGAATGTTATAAAGAGTGATCAGCTTAACAGCAATTACTTGCAAAGTCAATATTTGCCTAGAAAATTAACTTTATCCCCCAAAACACATTTCAACATCATTGCAGCCCTGCCTTAAAAGGACCAGCTAACATCGTTTCAGTGATTGCCCCATTAACACAGGTGTGGGTGTTGATGAGGACAGGGCTGGAGATCAATCTGTCATGATTAAGTAAGAATGACACCACTGGACACTTTAAAAGGAGGCTGGTGCTTGGCATCATTGTTTCTCTTCTGTTAACCATGGTTATCTCTAAAGAAACGTGCAGTCATCATTGCACTGCACAAAAATGGCCTAACAGGGAAGAGTATCGCAGCTAGAAAGATTGCACCTCAGTCAACAATCTATCGCATCATCAAGAACTTCAAGGAGAGAGGTTCCCTTGTTGCCAAAAAGGCTCCAGGGCGCCCAAGAAAGACCAGCAAGCTCCAGGACCGTCTCTTAAAAGTGTTTCAGCTGCGGGATCGGGCTACCAGCAGTGCAGAGCTTGCTCAGGAATGGCAGCAGGCAGGTGTGAGTGCATCTGCACGCACTGTGAGGCGGAGACTCTTGGAGCAAGGCCTGGTCTCAAGGAGGGCAGCAAAGAAGCCACTTCTCTCCATAAAAAACATCATGGACAGACTGATATTCTGCAAGAGGTACAGGGAGAGGACTGCTGAGGACTGGGCTAAAGTCATTTTCTCTGATGAATCCCCTTTTCGATTGTTTGGGACATCTGGAAAACGGCTTATTCGGAGATGACCAGGTGAGCGCTACCACCAGTCTTGTCTCATGCCAACTGTCAAGCATCCTGAAACCATTCATGTGTGGGGTTTCTTCTCAGCCAAGGGAATGGGCTCTCTCTCAGTCTTGCATAAAAACACAGCCATGAATAAAGAATGGTACCAGAATGTCCTCCAAGAGCAACTTCTCCCAACCGTCCAAGAGCAGTTTGGCGATCAACAATGCCTTTTTCAACATGATGGAGCACCTTGCCATAAAGCAAAGGTGATAACTAAATGACTCAGGGAACAAAACATAGAGATTTTGGGACCATGGCCTGGAAACTCCCCAGATCTTAATCCCGTTGAGAACTTGTGGTCAATCATCAAGAGACGGGTGGACAAACAAAAACCTTCAAATTCAGACAAAATAAAAGCATTGATTTTTCAAGAATGAACTGCTATCAGTCAGGATTTGATCCAGAAGTTGATTGAGAGCATGCCAGGGAGAATTGCTGAGGTCCTGAAGAAGAAGGGTCAACACTGCAAATATTGACTTGCTGCATTAACTCATTCTAACTGTCAATATAACCTTTTGCTACTCATAATATGATTGCAATTATATTTCTGTATGTGATAAAAACATCTGACAAACACACATAAAAACCAGAGGCCAGCAGATCATGTGAAAATATAATATTTGTGTCATTCTCAAAACTTTTGGCCATGACTGTACAAGATGTCAGAAAAAAAAAAAAACAATCTCAGAATCAGTAGGATCCATTGACGCGTTCCAGAGTTATGACCTCATAAAGTGACCAGTGGCCAGAACTGAAAAAAATTGGCCCGGTCAGGTAGGTGAAAGCAGGCTTTGGGGTGAAAGGCTTAAAAGAAAATGGGAGAACGATTTAAATCCAACAGAGAGGTTCAAGGTTGGGTATTCCCAGAACAGGTTTGTTTTTATTGTTATTTCTTTCATTCCAAAAGCCTTGACATGTTTTTATTTTTTTTTTTGCTTTTCTTTAGTTCTTTTATGCCATCTTTTTGGTGGATATGTTAAAGATTTTTTTTTTCACTGTTCACACTAATGATATGGAAAGTTTTGGTATGAGAGATTGGGAGTGAGGATGAGAGAACGGGCTTGGCGATACTCGGTTATCACTCGAGTATCACAGTGCTCGTTACTCGACGAGTGTTCAGTGTAAAACTCGAATCCCTGCCCCACATCTTTGGCACCTGTTATGCACATAGTAAGTGTAATGTGCTGCTGCAGTGCAGTACAGTGCAACCTCCACCTGGAGGTGATGGTGAGGGAAGAGAGGTTGCACACACACACACAGCATAGTAGCACAGCGCAAGAGCACAGGTGATGAAAGAGCACAGGTGATGAAAGAGTGGTTCAGACTAGCCAAAATCAGCAACTGTCAGGAGCAGAAGTACCAAGGGAGACAGCAAGTGCGTAGTCAGGGACTAGCAAGAAGTCAGGACCTAGCAGGAACATGGTATCAGAAACTTAAGACGTAAGCTGTTGTCAGGGTACAAGCCAGAGGGTCAAAAGCCAGTCGAAAAGTGTGGTATCAGAAATGGAAAAACCAGAAGCAGAGTCCAGAGATCAAGCCAAGTCTTACGCAAGTCCAGGTAATCAGGGGCAGGAGAAACATTAAAGGAATACAGGTCAGAGGCACTAGCTTGGAAGCTTGCAGTATAGGTGACGCTGGCCTGCAGGCTCCAGAGGACTGAATAGCCCAGTCAGCTCCAGAACGAGGCAGAGGGGATTAACCTCCACATGACCAGTCCAAAGAGAAGACAGCAGAAAACAAACTCTGGACTGGATCATGACAGTAAGCATGCGAGGATTGCCTGTGAGCCACTGTAATGCCATAGCCATCTTGGTTGTGGCATTACTGTGATTGGCTGGCCGTTTATCATGATCAGAGGATATAAAAGTACAAGCGCCGATCCAGCTCAGCACTCTGACTCCATTGCACAGCTCTGTGACGCTTGAATTGGAGCGAGAGAGCGCTTGTCTAGGCCTATAGTGTTGATACTGGTGATGAAACGGAGCCATCATACTAATAACCATTCTAAGAGCTAATTGTTTACAGCGCATACAATCTGTGTTTCGCCTAAGGAGGGAGAGAGAGGCACAGCAGCAGGAATAGGGAGAGAATCCAGTCTGTAGACAGGGATTAGTCCTGTGCAGTCCGTTGGCAAATATATAGCTGCAGTTTTTTATGTGGGTGCTGAAAAAATGTAATATATTTTGATCCCTCAAGTAGTACATGCTTTAAGGTCCTTTTTTGTGTGTTCTATAACACACCCAAAACTCATTGAAACATTTTCCTGGGCTACATTTCTCAGTCACACACTATTCGGTAGTGTGTAGTAAATTGGCCTGTGAACATTTCTGTGATCTCTAATACTGAACAAAAGATTTAAAAATGTTGTTGGCTTCCATTTCCTAGACATACAGTATTACTTGGTCTATGTATATTTATGTGAACTCTGAACTGAACAAAAGCTTTTAAAGATTTTGTAGGCTTCTATTTATTAGACCTACAGTGCTACGTGCTCTGTGAAAAATTCTGCGATCTATAAATCACTTTTAAAATTTTTGTAGGTCTCCATTTCTCAGACTTACAGTGTTACGTGGTCTGTGAATATTGCTGTGATCTCTAAAAGCTAACAAAAGCTTTTAAAAAGGTTGTAGGCTTCCTTTTATCAGACAGACAGTGTTACATGGTCTGTAAATAATTCTGTGATCTCTAAAAGTCAACAAAACCTTTTAAAAATTGTGTAGGCTTCCATTTACAGAGAGACAGTGTTACATGATCATTTCTGTGCTCTTTAAAACTGCTTAAAAGGTTTGAAAAATTTTGTAGGCTCCCATTTCTAAGACATACAGTATTACGTGATCTATGAACATTTCTATGATCTCTAAAACTGCTTAAAAGCTTTTAAAAAAAATTATTATAGGTTTCCATTTCTCAGACACCTGGATGAGCAAATATGGGCACAGGAGTTACGTCTCGCTGACTGGGCACTGGGGGGTTGTGGGGGTAGGCAGTCAAGGGCTGCTCCAAAA
This sequence comes from Dendrobates tinctorius, assembly GCF_039654945.1. Classification (NCBI taxonomy): domain Eukaryota; kingdom Metazoa; phylum Chordata; class Amphibia; order Anura; family Dendrobatidae; genus Dendrobates; species Dendrobates tinctorius. The sequence continues at coordinate 16,099,427 of NW_027361722.1, read as the reverse complement.
GTCTTTGAATCCCCAAGGCTTGATGCACAAGCCTCGTTATATACAGTACTTCCTCCACTGCTTCTGGCTCCTTCACCTCCTCTAGGGCCTCCATCTGTGCCCTCAACCTCTCCATTAATCAGACACGCGTTCCAACAGTACAGATAGAATCTCCCCCACCTCTGTACTGGCTTGGAGATCGCAGTCACACAGCTCAAGAGTTGTGGATAGGTGTTCATGCCGAGTGTGAGCAATGGCTGTCTCCATGGTGTGAGGTCTCCCAGCTAAGAAGGCTTACACCACTCTCTTAGGCCTCTTTCACACTTCAGTTTTTTGCATCAGTTCAAATCCGCCAAAAAGTCAGACAAGCGGATCCGTTCTCAACTGATGTGAACGGATGGCACAGGATCCGTTTTCAGATGGATCCTGAAAATGAGGAGATTTAAAGGAACCACTGGCCGGGAGAGAGAGAGAGAGAGAGAGAGAGAGAGAGAGATATTTCGGGTTAACTCAGTGTCTGGAGGATCCGCCAGAGAAAAAAACGTTGCAAGCTCCGTTTTGAAATCTTTGAGGATGGTGACGGACAGCAACTTTTGGTGGATCCTCAAAAAAAACTGATGCAACGGACAGCAATCCGTCACAATCTGCCATTAATGGAAGTCAATGGGGGAAAAAACGGATCCTCAAAAGAAAATTGAGGATCCGTTTTTTTCAAAACTTGGCGGATTGTGACTGATTGTAAAAAACTGAAGTGTAAAAGAGGCCTTAACTACCAGGTCCTTATTGAAACCTTAATTCCAAACTGTAGATCCTGGGCCAGGCCCTGATACCTCATGCACGGCCCATGGCTGACTGCTGCTGTGCCATTTGCAAATTATTACTGTGTGTCAATTGATGCCACTTTTCATGGTGTCTGCCCCTAATTTTAGCTGTGTGGGGAACTTTTTGATTCCCCTTAAGGTGTTATCTATTCATTTGGTTTTGTCTCCCATTTAATGGGGGTTCGGGTACGTTCGACAAACCGTTCAGCAAAAGGAGGTCCGTTCGAAAGGTTCGCTCATCTCTAGTCTGGAGTACATTTAATTGCTATATACACCTCCAAAAACTTGTTTAAAATTTATCACCATTATATTGCCCACCCATAGGGTATTACATCTTCTTTGGTACATTTAGTTGGTATAAAAGCCTTTAAAAAACTTGGTAAAAAATGTATCGGTATCATACTACTCACCAATACATTATTAAATTTTCTTGGGTACATTTCGATGCTGTACACCACTCAAAAAACTTGTGAAAAATTTTATCGCTATTATGTTGATCACCCATAGACTATTCCGTGGTCTGAAGTACATTTTGTTGGTATATAACCCAAAAGAAACGTGTTCAAAATTTATCGGTGTTATATTGCTTGCCGATAGAGTATAACATTTTCTTGGGTACAGTTCATTGCTATATAAACCTCAAAAAACTTATTAAAAAATTGATCGGTATTATATTGCTCACACACAGACTACTCTGTGATCTGGAGTATATTTCATGGCTATAAAAGCCTTGTCATGTCCCACGACTTGGGAAATCATTTAATATTTGCATTGTTTGTGTTGCATCATCTGTTGCTAGGCAGAAGTTTGCCTTTCCCTGTATTTTGTTCCAACTCTCTCCCTGTAGTCCTGTGATGTATGTTTGTTCCCTCCTTCATTCTCCATTTTGTGATCGTCCCTCCATCTGTATGCATCCTGTTACATGTCCTCTGAAGAATATTCCTTTTTACCTGCTGCTTTCATCATAATACAAGAATTTCAGTTAAAGCATCCCTCTTTTCCTGGAGTCTTCTTACATGAGATCGTGGCTGAGTTAAGCTGTCTGATTAATCGGTATGAACGTGAGTACAGGTCGATACGGAAGGGGCCCAGAAAGAGAGGTCTATCCAGGCACCATACGTTCTACATATCCATGAGTCAGAATAGTAAAAAGGAATAACCTGCCTTCAGAGACAGTAACTCAAGGTCTGTGCTAAATCTCAGTGGAAAAAGACATTTCCCAGATAGACTGTAACCCAGTTCCAGCCAGACCCCAGCGTGCATAGAAGCCACACTGCAGCTGAACAGAGAGGAATATAACTCCCATCATTACACAGGACCCTGCAGCTGCTCCAGCATTAGATACAAAGTATCAACTCTGTGCAGAGTCTGTGTATTTCCTGTTGCTGAACAGTGAGAAGTATAACCCCCATCATCAACTCTTCCTGCCTGCAATCTAATCATGTCTGAAGCAAGAAATACAATGTCCCTACCAGACTTACAAGCACAGGAAAGAGACCCAGACCCCCATCCACCATCTAGCGAAAGGGGAAAACGTACAGTCAAACCCACATGGAAAGTCATGGAGAATTTAGAGACTGCAAAATGTGAATTATATAGTGATGTGTCTTCAGTATGGAAGAAAGTGCTGAGTCACATAGACACTGTATCAAGGCCTGCTTCTCATGAGTTACCACCAGAGGGAGCCCTAGAACAATTATGCACAGCATACCAAATGTACATGGAGAAGAGTGACCAATACATTATTCTCCTGAAGAAACTGAATCTCCCAGAGACTTTAAACGAATTGCAAGGTTTCCAGCAGCTTAATTCTGAAAGAGACTGCACTGTACGTGACATTAAAGCCAGGATAGAGGCTAGAATCGCACGAACACCAGATGCATCAACTCGCTCATCCAAATCGTGTAAGCACTCAAAACGTTCATCTAGGTCAAGTTCATCAAAATATTCTACTCTTACTGAGCAGCTTATAAGAGCACGTGCTAAGGCTGAAACTACTAAGGTACAAGCTGCCTTTGCACAAAAGAGAGCAGAAATGGACGCAGCTGTTGCACAAAAGAGAGCAGAAATGGACGCAGCTGTTGCACAAAAGAGAGCAGAAATGGATGCAGCTGCTGCACAAAATAGAGCAGAAATGGATGCAGAAGTGGCACGCGTGAAAGCGGAAAAGGAAGCTCTAGAGAAGGAATGTGAGCATGCAACAGCCATGGCAGAATTAAAGGTACTCGAGCAGGCTGTCAGTGGGAGTCAAAGAGACAGCGTCAGTTTGTGTGAAATTGAAATGGAGGCAGAAGACCCTATTGAACGCACAAGAGACTACGTGCTAAGCCAAGATGGCGAACCGCAGATCATCACTAACACTCTTGATGGTGTTGACGCTTCTCTAGAGCACCAGGATGCCGATCCACTTACAGAATCCTGCATTCAAGGTCATTATACCCTCGAAAACCACACAGTGCCACCTCCACATGTAGCAGAAACTATACCCACCAAACCAGTTGCTGGACTAAATGCATATGCCACTCCATACTTCCCCATGTTTCAAGGCCAAGACGTCTCCACCTCTATGTACAACACCGCTCAGCCTACAATTGTGCATCCTAAGTCAGAAAGAACAGACATGTCCGACTTCGCAAGGTACATGATTCGCCGTGAACTTACTAAAATCGGTCTCACAAGGTTCGACGACCAACCTGAAACTTACAGAGGTTGGAAAAGTGCCTTTAGAACCGTAACTGGTGACCTCGGCATCACTTCTGCGGAAGAGCTGGACCTGCTGATCAGATGGTTAGGACCACAATCCACAGAGCGTGTCAAGAGACTCAGGTCTGTACATATCAGTAATCCAACGGCTGGTCTCATGGCTGCATGGGAAAGACTAGAGAGAAACTTTGGCAGTCCAGAAGCCATAGAGGATGCACTGTTCAAGCGACTACAGAGTTTTCCAAAGATATCCAGCAAGGACAGTTCAAAGTTCCTAGAGCTCAGTGACCTGCTGTTAGAGCTCCAGCTGGCCAAGGCAGACACCCACCTACCTGGCCTTAGCTACCTGGACACTGCTCGTGGAGTAAACCCCATTATCTCCAAGCTACCATACAATGTACAAGAGAAGTGGACTGCAATAGGGTCAAAATACAAGAAAGACCATCAAGTGTCATTTCCTCCGTTCTCCTACTTCTGTGAGTTTATAAAAGACATTGCAGAGCGTAAGAATGACCCAAGCTTTTCCTACGGAGAATCCAGTGGCCCAGCTTCACCTCCCTCTAAATACGTGAGCACACGCTCGAATGACAGAAACCGCAGGAGTCCAGTTTCAGTGAAGAAGACGGATATTCTTCCCTTACCAACATCAGCCCCAGGCAAGAGCAGCAAGGGTGAAAAGATAGAGAACCCAAATCGTGAGTGTCCCATCCACAAGAAGCCACATCCCTTAAAAAAGTGCATCGGCTTCAGGAAGAAACCGCTCCAAGAACGCAAGGAACTTCTAAAGAAGTTCGGGGTATGCTACAGATGTTGTGCTTCTACTGAACACCTTGCTAAAGACTGTAAAACTACAATTAAGTGTATGGAGTGTGACAGTGAGGATCACGTACAAGCACTCCACCCATACCGTCCTGACTCTACACGTACTCCTTCCCCCACCACGAGCCATGGCGGGGAGGACGCAGCTCAAACTGCAAGTCATACCACAATATCTTCTTCATGCACAGAAGTCTGCGGAGAAGGTCTCTGGGACAAGTCCTGTGCGAAGATTTGCCTGGTGAACGTATATCCCAACGGTCACCCAGAGAAAGCCGCGAAGGTGTACGTCCTCTTGGATGATCAGAGCAACCGATCACTTGCAAGGTCAGAACTCTTTGATATGTTTAACTTAAAGGGAAATGCTTACCCTTACACCTTAGGTACCTGCAGCGGTGTTACAGAGGTCTCTGGGAGAAGGGCCAGTGGTCTTATAGCGACATCCCTCGACAACACCGTGGAGATACCCTTACCCACACTTGTCGAGTGCAACCAGATTCCATCCAATCGAGAAGAGATCCCAACGCCAGAGGCTACTCTTCATTACCCACATCTCAAGGGGATAGCAAACAAGATACCAGCCCTCAACAACAGCGCAGATATCCTGATTCTGCTTGGCAGAGACATTCTCCGGCTGCACAAGGTACGTCAGCAAATTAACGGACCACACGACGCACCATTTGCCCAATGCTTTGATCTAGGCTGGGTAATTATAGGCGATGTTTGCATACACAAGATGAAGAGACCTAATAACATCTCCTCTTACAAAACACACATCTTGCCAAATGGTCGCAGCACTCATTTTCAGCCATGCCCACATCATTACTGGGTGAAAGAGAAAGTGAGCAACACCAAGAGGCAACAGGAATCCTTCAACAACATGAACATGCTCCAGCCCTGGGACGAAAACCTCGGCTCAACAGTGTTCGATTCCACAAGTGAAGACAACAAGTTAGCACCCACAAGGGAAGATAAAGAATTCATAAAGGTTATGGACAAAGAATTTGTTCAAGATGACTCCAACAGTTGGGTAGCTCCTTTACCCTTTCGTTTCCCAAGAGCGAGGTTGCCAAACAACCTGCAGCAAGCAACTGCAAGGTTCTCATCCTTAAAACGTACCCTAAAGAGGAAACCAGAGATGGAGAAGCATTTCATTGACTTTATGCAGAACATCTTTGACAAAGATCATGCTGAACCTGCGCCACCACTGAAGGAAGGAGAAGAATGTTGGTACCTTCCATCCTTTGGTGTCTATCACCCTCGCAAGCCTAACCAGATCAGAGTGGTGTTTGACTCCAGTGCTCAGTATGAAGGCCTCTCTCTCAACAACCTGCTACTAACTGGACCCAACCTGAACAACAGCCTCCTTGGAGTATTGATCCGCTTCAGACAAGAACCTGTTGCTATAATGGCCGACATCCAGCAGATGTTTCGTGGCTTCATCATGAAGGAAGACAGCAGAAACTATCTTAGGTTCCTATGGCACAAAGACAACAATGTCAACAATCAAGTCATAGACTACCGGATGAAGGTCCATGTCTTCGGCAACAGTCCTTCACCTGCTGTGGCGATCTACGGACTGAGACGGACAGCCCAGGAAGGTGAAAGAGAGTACGGATCCGATGCTCGTCAATTCGTAGAGAAGAACTTCTACGTAGACGACGGGCTCAAGTCCTTGCCCACAAGTGAAGAGGCAATTGACCTACTCTCCAGGACACAGGAAATGCTATCCACATCAAACCTCAGACTCCACAAGATCATCTCTAACAGTCAAGAAGTAATGAGTGCGTTTCCATCTGAGGACCATGCCACGAACCTAAAGGACCTCAACCTAGGTTCTGATGTTCCTCCCACACAGCGCAGCCTTGGTTTACTGTGGGATATCAAACAGGACACCTTCACCTTCCAAGTGTCGCCCTGTGACAAACCCTTTACCAAACGAGGAGTCCTATCTGTCATAAACAGCATCTACGATCCTCTCGGGTTTGTAGCATCCATCACTATTCAAGACAAGATACTGTTAAGACAGCTCACTGCCGAGAACACTGATTGGGATACCCCGCTTCCGACTCAGAAACAGCAAAGGTGGGAGACATGGAAGAAGTCCTTGAAGTTCTTAGAGCAACTCCAAGTCCCATGTTGTTATTCTTCAATGATTCTTACCCCAGCTACACTTCTTACACAGAAGATTGGAGCTGCTACAGTTCCTCCCGGGAATTTTGATAACAAGGACATTTACAAACGTCAGTGGAAGCAAGTACAACACATAGCCAACGTGTTTTGGCACCGTTGGAAGACCGAATACTTGCACCTGCTTCAAAACCGTCACAAATGGCAGACACCCAGTCCCAATCTCCAAGAAGGAGACCTTGTTCTCTTAAAAGACAAAGTGGCTCATCGTAACGACTGGCCAATGGGTCTTATCACCAAGGTCATGCCCAGCGAGGACGGAAAGACTCGTAAGACAGAAGTTAAGGTGACAAAAGGGAGCTCTACCCGAACCTTCCTCCGTCCGGTCACCGATCTCGTGCTGCTACTGCCAAAGGAGGATGTCACATGAACTGAACATTGCTCCTGGACGTTGCTCACGGCGGGGAGCATTCCTCCTCATTCCCCAGTTTTTTATTGAACATTGACATTTTCCATTGGATTGCTGGGTTGGTGGAAGAGTTGGCATGTTTCCGGCTTCCCCAATCCGAAGATGGGTTTATAGTCTTGGACTTATCTTCCGGTGTGATCTACGGGTCAACAACAACGAGTTGGACTTTAAAAATGTTTGATGTTTATTATTGCATACATGTTTTTCTCTTTCTCTTGTTTTTCAGGTTCGAACGACTTCGAAGAATTACGGACATCGTGAAATCCAAGGATTTCAGACGGGGAGTGTCATGTCCCACGACTTGGGAAATCATTTAATATTTGCATTGTTTGTGTTGCATCATCTGTTGCTAGGCAGAAGTTTGCCTTTCCCTGTATTTTGTTCCAACTCTCTCCCTGTAGTCCTGTGATGTATGTTTGTTCCCTCCTTCATTCTCCATTTTGTGATCGTCCCTCCATCTGTATGCATCCTGTTACATGTCCTCTGAAGAATATTCCTTTTTACCTGCTGCTTTCATCATAATACAAGAATTTCAGTTAAAGCATCCCTCTTTTCCTGGAGTCTTCTTACATGAGATCGTGGCTGAGTTAAGCTGTCTGATTAATCGGTATGAACGTGAGTACAGATCGATACGGAAGGGGCCCAGAAAGAGAGGTCTATCCAGGCACCATACGTTCTACATATCCATGAGTCAGAATAAGCCTCAAACTTGTATCGGTATTATATTGCTCATCCATAGCATATTACATCTTTTTGGGTACAGTTTGTTGCCATATAATCCTCAAGAAACTTTGAGTCGAGGTTGGAGATGATGAGAACATGCACTAGTGTTTGTGCAGATTCTTAGTGGAGGAATGTTCGGATCCGGGAAATATTTTTGAGTATGTATGGGCAGGAAGTGGAAAGGGCTTGGATATGTGGTTTGAAGAAGAGATCAGGGTCAAGGGTTACCACAAGTCTTTGAGCTTGCAGGACTTGGGAGAGTGAGCAGCCAATGACTTTGATGGATAAGTGTGTTGGGGGGGGGTTGAATGAGATGATGGAACGATGATGAATTCTGTTTTGCCCATGTTAAGTTTAAGAAATCTAGCAGAGAAAAAAGATGAAATAGCAGAAAGACATTGTGGAATTCTGGTTAGTAAGGAGGTGATATCTGGTCCAGAGAGGTAGATCTGTGTGTCATCAGCATAGAGGTGATACTGAAAATTGTGGGATTTGTCTCTCCCAGTAATATAGGCTGAATGTCAGCTCTGCATGTCTCTCAAACTAATATAAGCTGGGTGTGCAATCGGTGTACCACTAGTGATATAAACAGGGTGTGAATATCCACCAGTAGTTTAGATGGGATATGAGCGCTGTGTATTTTTCAAAGTAATATAGGCCAAATGAGAGGTTTGTGTGCCCTTCCCAGTAATATAGACTGGATGTGAGCTCTGTGTGTCTCTCCCAGTAATATAGGCTAGATGTGAGCTCTGTGTATCTCTCTCAGTAATATAGACTGGATGTGAGCTCTGTGTGTCTCTCCCAGTAATATAGACTGGATGTGAGCTCTGTGTGTCTCTCCCAGTAACATAGGCAGGATGTGAGGTCTGTGTCCCTCTCACAGTAATATAGGCTGGATGTGAGATCTGTGTGTCTCTTCCAGTAATATAGGCTGGATGTGAGCTCTGTGTGTCTCTCCCAGTAATATAGGCTAGATGTGAGCTCTGTGTGTCTCTCCCAGTAACATAGGCAGGATGTGAGGTCTGTGTCTCTCTCACAGTAATATAGGCTGGATGTGAGGTCTGTGTGTCTCTCCCAGTAATATAGGCTGGATGTGAGGTCTGTGTGTCTCTTCCAGTAATATAGGCTGGATGTGAGCTCTGTGTGTCTCTCCCAGTAATATAGGCTAGATGTGAGCTCTGTGTGTCTCTCCCAGTAACATAGGCAGGATGTGAGGTCTGTGTCTCTCTCACAGTAATATAGGCTGGATGTGAGGTCTGTGTGTCTCTCCCAGTAATATAGGCTGGATGTGAGGTCTGTGTGTCTCTCCCAGTAATATAGGCTGGATGTGAGGTCTGTGTATCTCTTCCAGTAATATAGGCTGGATGTGAGCTCTGTGTGTCTCTCCCAGTAATATAGGCTAGATGTGAGCTCTGTGTGTCTCTCCCAGTAACATAGGCAGGATGTGAGGTCTGTGTCTCTCTCACAGTAATATAGGCTGGATGTGAGGTCTGTGTGTCTCTCCCAGTAATATAGGCTGGATGTGAGGTCTGTGTGTCTCTCCCAGTAATATAGGCTGGATGTGAGGTCTGTGTGTCTCTCCCAGTAATATAGGCTGGATGTGAGGTCTGTGTGTCCCTCCCAGTAATATAGGCTGGATGTGAGCTCTGTATGTCTCTCCCAATAATATATGCTGGATGTGGGCTCTGTGTGTCTCTCCCAGGAATATAGGCTAGATGTGAGGTCTGCGTCTCTCTCACAGGAATATAGGCTAGATGTGAGCTCTGTGTGTCTCTCCTAGTAATATAGGCTGGATGTGAGGTCTGTGTGTCTCTCACAGTAATATAGGCTGGATGTGAGGTCTATGTGTCTCTCCCAGTAATATAGGCTGGATGTGAGGTCTGTGTGTCTCTCCCAGTAATATAGGCTGGATGTGAGGTCTGTGTGTTTTCTCCCAGTAATATAGGCTGGATGTGAGGTCTGTGTGTCTCTCCCAGTAATATATACTTGGCACTCATTCAATGTGTTCAACAGCGCTTCATGTCTAAGCGGTGGATGGCACAGAATTCCCTCTCAGAGCTGCTGCATGCAGTCTCCCATTACCCAGAGGACTGATGAAGGTCTTATTGACTGAAATGTCTTATTCTTGATATTCCACATTTAATAAAATACTCCTGTTGAACACATTGAATGAGTGCCAAGTATCTTTTATGAATCATTAACGGATTAGGATCCTACTTGTGCAACTTCGAATCCAGAAGTGCTGTGCTTTTCTTCACATCATGTCCCAGTAATATAGGCTGGATGTGAGGTCTGTGTGTCTCTCCCAGTAATATAGGCTGGACATGAGGTATGTGTGTCTCTCCCAGTAATATAGGCTGGATGTGAGCTATATATGTCTCTCCCAGTAATATAGACTGGATCTGAGCTCTGTGTGTCTCTCCCAGTAATATAGGCTGGATGTGACATCTGTGAGTCTCTCCCAGTAATATAGTCTGATGTGAGGTCTGTGTGTCTCTCCCAGTAATATAGGCTGGATGTGAGCTCTGTGTGTCTCTCCCAGTAATATAGGGTGGATGTAAGGTTTGTGTGTCTCTCCCAGTAATTTATGCTGGATGTGAGGTCTGTGTGTCTTTCCTAAGGTGAAAATAACTTGGCACTCAACTTATAGCGTTCAGAATAGAAGTAAATTTTATTTAGGCAGTCTGCAAACGTTTCGTCCTACATGGCCTTCATCAGTCCACCTGCTTCTTTTTTTTTTTTTTTTTTTTAAATTTCCAAAAAAAACAGTAGGACTGATGAAGGCCATGTAGGATGAAACATTTGCAGACTGCCCAAATAAAATTTACTTCTATTCTGGACGCTGTAAGTTGAGTGGCAAGTTATTTTCACCTTTGTGCTTTGGTTTGAGTAACCTACTTGTGCACCCGGCAGTAGTGCCACGCTATACTATACATGTGTGTCTTTCCTAGTGATATAGGCTGGATGTGAGTTATTTGTATACCTCCCAGCAATATAGGCCAGATGTATGTGTGTACCATGGTGGGACGATAAAAGGATTATCTTATCTTATCTTATCAAGTGTCCTGCAGTCTTTAATTGTGAGCATACACTGTATGATCACAGCTTTGATAGTGTACTTTCTGCTTCATGTGCATTTCTCATTGTCAGAATGTTTTCTATACCCTCCAAGATACTTTCTCTCCTCCACACTGCAAATCTGTGACCAACCCCCTCACTTCTGATATCTCTATTCCCAAATTAAGACATCTGCAAAACAAACGTAGGGACCAGCTGCCGGTCTCCCAACCCGAACCCATTAACCTCATACAAGTCTATGAGTCTACTGAGTTTGGGTCGGTAAACATGAGGCCAGTATGGCTATGGATTGTGTTTCACAGATGTCTATATTCAACCTAACATGGAGAAAAGGCATGAGGAGGAGCCGAGAGAGCCATCAGGATCAGGAGCTCCAACACATTAGTTACACTTTTGCAGATCTCTCAGCTAGATAAAGGATTTACAGAAAAAGTTGAGAAATGAGAAAATTGCTTTGAGACAAATTGAATTCTCCTTGAATGTCGAAGAAAATTTCAGATTCCCCTGAACCAGTCCTTTTTGCTATTTGATTTGTGCGATTTTTTGCAAAATGGCAGCCAAAAGGGCCAGGAAGGGGTTGAAAACCATAAAAAAAAAATAATACTCATGCTGGCCTAGACTTGACTTCTTCAGTCACTATTGTGATCTTCTCTAGGTCTTCTTCATGTAGGAAGCAAAAAACAATGAAAAGCTCTGTGTGAAGGTGGACATTGCCTTTATGCCGGGTTCTCATATCTGGGTTGCAAGTTTGTGTTACGGCTGCAATTATTGGACCCATTAGGCTCTACCCAAGCTTTACGAAGAACGGTGGGCACAGATGTGGGTTTTGTGGCAGAAACCACCTGAAATCAGTCTAAATCCAACAAAAAATATTGCGATTGTTTTGGTTTATGATCGGCAAGCTATGTATGCTTCTTTTTTTTTCTTTAACGCTAATTTAACAAGTTATGAGAAATCAAATTAAAAAATAATGGTAATTTCCAAATGAACTGGAAATGTCCAGTTGCAGGATGAAGTTCATGGACCATGGAGCTGGGGAGGAACGTAATGAACGACCATCATGTGTGGGTGGGTGGCTTCAGTAAATGGTAAGTACCTGAAATGTTTCTTGTAGAATGTTGCGCTGCTCTGCATGTTAGTTCTGCAAAAGAAGATAAAATGCTCTTTAGGACGTGTCTACCCAGTGTCCCTGGTTTGGGGGGCTGGTCCTCGATTTCTGGTACAGTTCCATGGTCCTGCGGTGACACCATTATGAGACTCATCCAGAGCAGCTTCTTCCAGTGCCAATCTTGCCCAGATGTGACTCGCTTTGTGCTCCCTTGTTCCATATATAAGCCCCTACTGTCCTCAAAAAAGGCAGAACAGGGCAGCAGCAGGGACCAAAGAAGTTTATTATGCGGCATTATCAATTCCTGGTAATGTGATGGGGGCACTGAGAGATCTGGGGGAACTGTGACGGAATAAAAGGCTGGAAAAGTTGGAAATGTCATGGCGTTCTATCTGCATACAACACAGTAATTTTTGAGTCTTACATTGGTATTTGTTCATTTTAATTAACCTGGCATTGTTATGGGGGCACTGTGATTGGCATTAAGGGGGTACTTACTGTACCTGGCAATGTTATGGGGACACTTATTGTACCTGGCAATGTTATGGGGGCACTTGCTGTACCTGCCAATGTTATGGGGACACTTATTGTACCTGGCAATGTTATGGGGACACTTATTGTACCTGGCATTGTTATGGGGGCACTTGCTGTACCTGCCAATGTTATGGGGACATTTATTGTACCTGGAAATGTTATGGGGACACTTATTGTACCTGGCAATGTTATGGGGACACTTATTGTACCTGGCATTGTTATGGGGGCACTGTGATTGGCATTAAGGGGGTACTTACTGTACCTGGCAATGTTATGGGGACACTTATTGTACCTGGCAATGTTATGGTGGCACTTGCTGTACCTGCCAATGTTATGGGGACACTTATTGTACCTGGCAATGTTATAGGGGCACTCTGATGTTAAGGAGGAACTTACTTGAACTGGCATTAAGGGGGCACTTGCTGTGACTGGCATTGTTATGGGGGCACGTCTTGTACCTGGCAATGTTATGGGGGCACTTATTGTACCTGGCCATGTTGTGAGGGCACAACTGTGACTGGCATTGCTATGGGGCACTTATGAACAATTGGAATAACGCGTTGGCCACACATGCACACCATTTCTCCATTCATTGTCTATAGGACTGTTGTAAAAAGCCAAGAGTTGTGCTCAGCTTTCTCCACCAGTCCCATAGACAATGCATGTAGGGGAATGCACGGTCTCAACTCCATTCTCCTGGGGGCATTTCCAGGATCAGCTTTTGGGATGATGGAATTTTCAATGTCAGGAAAAACATGCAATAAAATTGAAAATCTGATTTCACGTGACAAACGTCTTCCTTCCGGCTGCGCTCCGTCCTCAGGAGTGAACGTCTCTGCTGTTTGTGTGGCCGGTAGCCACCATTGCCTCGGACGTTGTTACAAAACCTGAGACCTCCTCACCTTTCCACTCTTCAAAGAAACAGATGGTATCCTTTGGATGATGAGGAGGGGATAATGAAGGGGCTGAAAGAGAGAATCCCTTGTGTCATAACCCCCACCCGAGGCGTGCTGCATTGCATCACTTTTGGCCGGAGTGTTCCTCTAAGGATTGTTAATAGGGGTCCATTAATGTCAGACCCAAGCCCAATGTACTTTACAGATCTGAGGGATTTTTCTCGGTAACATAAAAGAGGAACAAATGTGAAGCTCCGAAAGTGAAATTGAGGAAGATCCTGGAAAGGTCTGCACAGAGTCCTACCTGCCACATCGCGTCCATACACAGGGATGTTTCCATTATTTTTTCTTAGGCTACTTTCACACATCAGGTTTTTTCCGACAGGCAAGATCCGGCTATTTTTGAAAAATCAGGATCCAGCGAAATCTGCGGCTGGAACCGGCTTTCTCTCATTGAATTGTATTAGCGCTGGATCGTGCCGCATGGCTTTCCATTTCTTCCGTTTTTTGCCGGATCCGGCAAAACTTTCCATTCCGGCGTCTGGAAAAAATCATCTCTAGTAACGTTTTTTGTCTGCAGCGAAAAACCAGACAAGGCCGGATCCGGCGTTTCCGTTTTTTTGCTATAATGGAAGTCTATGGGCGCCGGAATGCGCCGGATCTGGAAAAAGCCTGATCCGGACACCGGATTCGGTTTTTAGGTCTGAGCATGCTCAGAACCAATTGGCCAGCGTTTTTATGGGCGTTTATAAAAACCGTATCCGGCATAAAACGAATGAAAAAAACGGATGAAATGGATGGAAAATTGATGAAACGGATCCGTTTTTTTGCCGGTTCCGCTAGACGCCGGATCCTGCCTGTCGGAAAAAACCTGATGTGTGAAAGCAGCCTTACCGAACATCTTCGGCAATGATTTGGAACCTACCTGTAATGCAACACGCATCTCTTTCCATCCCTGAGGGATTGTCTGGAGTTGATACAATTGAAGCAAACCCTCAGCTGTGAGAGAAGGACAAAGTCAGGGACAGGTTTTCAGCTTCTGGGTACAAACAAGAGTCATTCTATTCACTGGTCTTAAGTAGAGTTGAGCGAAACGGGTCGAAAAAATTCAAAAGTCGCCGACTTTTGGCAAAGTCGGGTTTCATGAAACGAAACCCGACCCTAGGATGAGGTCGGCCACGAGGTCGGCGACTTACGCGCCAAAGTCGCGTTTCAAAAGTTTGTTTTGTGCTCTTTTTCAGCCAATCAGGATCCACGGACACTGTGGGCAACGTGATGACATAGGCACGGGTCACCACCATCTTTCAGAAGGGCATGCAAGTGATTGGCTTGCTTTGGTGGGCGTCACAGGGGGTATAAAAGGGCGTGCACGCCGACCGCCATCTTACTTCTGCCGATCTTAGTATAGGGAGAGGTTGCTGCTGATTCTGTAGGGAGAGCGTTAGGCAGGGAAGAAGACAAAAAAACTGCTTCTGCTGCTAGCGATTTGGCCTGCACAACACACCAGTCACTGTGTGTGCAGTGCAAGGGGAGGCTATATTGTGGTGTATCAGTGGTGTTGGTTGTTGGGCTGCCTTCTAAGGCTTCCTGACACGCTGGCATTGCTGTTTACCCACTGCTCTGCAAACTGCTTTTTTAAAAGCAATCCAATCTCCCTTATCCTCTCGTCACTTTGGTCACAGGCAGCTGTGCCATCGAGCGTGTCACATAGCGCTCAGATATCAGTGGGCCGCACACAATCCACAAGTGTCCAGTGTCCAAAAGTGTACGCAGAGATTCAAAATCTCCATTATCCTCTCGTCACTTTGGTCACAGGCAGCTGTGCCATCGAGCGTGTCACATAGCGCTCAGATATCAGTGGGCCGCACACAATCCACAAGTGTCCAGTGTCCAAAAGTGTACGCAGAGATTCAAAATCTCCATTATCCTCTCGTCACTTTGGTCACAGGCAGCTGTGCCATCGAGCGTGTCACATAGCGCTCAGATATCAGTGGGCCGCACACAATCCACAAGTGTCCAGTGTCCAAAAGTGTACGCAGAGATTCAAAATCTCCATTATCCTCTCGTCACTTTGGTCACAGGCAGCTGTGCCATCGAGCGTGTCACATAGCGCTCAGATATCAGTGGGCCGCACACAATCCACAAGTGTCCACTGTCCACAAGTGTACGCAGAGATTCAAAATCTCCATTATCCTCTCGTCACTTTGGTAACAGGCAGCTGTGCCATCGAGCGTGTCACATAGCGCTCAGATATCAGTGGGCCGCACACAATCCACAAGTGTCCACTGTCCACAAGTGTACGCAGAGATTCAAAATCTCCATTATCCTCTCGTCACTTTGGTCACAGGCAGCTGTGCCATCGAGCGTGTCACATAGCGCTCAGATATCAGTGGGCCGCACACAATCCACAAGTGTCCACTGTCCACAAGTGTACGCAGAGATTCAAAATCTCCATTATCCTCTCGTCACTTTGGTCACAGGCAG
Organism: Dendrobates tinctorius; assembly: GCF_039654945.1. Lineage (NCBI taxonomy): Eukaryota > Metazoa > Chordata > Amphibia > Anura > Dendrobatidae > Dendrobates > Dendrobates tinctorius. The sequence goes on along the minus strand of NW_027361722.1, from coordinate 16,083,686 downwards.
CTGTGCCATCGAGCGTGTCACATATTGCTCAGATATCAGTGGGCCGCACACAATCCACAAGTGTCCACTGTCCACAAGTGTACGCAGAGATTCAAAATCTCCATTATCCTCTTGTCACTTTGGTCACAGGCAGCTGTGCCATCGAGCGTGTCACATAGCGCTCAGATATCAGTGGGCCGCACACAATCCACAAGTGTCCACTGTCCACAAGTGTACGCAGAGATTCAAAATCTCCATTATCCTCTCGTCACTTTGGTCACAGGCAGCTGTGCCATCGAGCGTGTCACATAGCGCTCAGATATCAGTGGGCCGCACACAATCCACAAGTGTCCAGTGTCCAAAAGTGTACGCAGAGATTCAAAATCTCCATTATCCTCTCGTCACTTTGGTCACAGGCAGCTGTGCCATCGAGCGTGTCACATAGCGCTCAGATATCAGTGGGCCGCACACAATCCACAAGTGTCCAGTGTCCAAAAGTGTACGCAGAGATTCAAAATCTCCATTATCCTCTCGTCACTTTGGTCACAGGCAGCTGTGCCATCGAGCGTGTCACATAGCGCTCAGATATCAGTGGGCCGCACACAATCCACAAGTGTCCACTGTCCGCAAGTGTACGCAGAGATTCAAAATCTCCATTATCCTCTCGTCACTTTGGTCACAGGCAGCTGTGCCATCGAGCGTGTCACATAGCGCTCAGATATCAGTGGGCCGCACACAATCCACAAGTGTCCACTGTCCACAAGTGTACGCAGAGATTCAAAATCTCCATTATCCTCTCGTCACTTTGGTCACAGGCAGCTGTGCCATCGAGCGTGTCACATAGCGCTCAGATATCAGTGGGCCGCACACAATCCACAAGTGTCCACTGTCCACAAGTGTACGCAGAGATTCAAAATCTCCATTATCCTCTCATCACTTTGGTCACAGGCAGCTGTGCCATCGAGCGTGTCACATAGCGCTCAGATATCAGTGGGCCGCACACAATCCACAAGTGTCCACTGTCCACAAGTGTGTGCAGAAATTCTAAAACTCCCCTGTCCTATAGACACCTTGTACCTTGTTTTACATTACTATATAGTTTGTTGGATTTTGTCTACATTTCTACCAAAAATGAGGAAGGCTGGTGGAAGAGGCCGTGGAATTGGGCGGGGGTTGGCAGCTGGTAATGATGGTGTTGGTGGTAGATCTGATGGTAGTGGCAAGAGCAAAATAGGACCAAATGCAGGAGGTGCTGACCCTGCGTCATCGTCTGTCTACATAAGGCCTCGAACGCTTAGTTTTCTAGGAGTTGGCAAACCGCTTTTAAAGGCAGAGTGTAAGCATCGTTCCTATTCTGCTGTGTTCCGGACTTTGCCCTTACTGTTGCCCTTAAGCCTGGCTTCATTCGGCCATACTGGTTCTTGTGACATCACCGCCTGTTGGTCCCGCCCGCCGGGTTTAAATAGCTTTCCTGGACGTGACTACCTTGCTTGTATATCTCGTCCTGTACCTGATCTGCTAGCTGGGAGTTGCACGCTGTGCTACCTCCTTCCTTCCTTCTGAATCCACCTGGATTACCTGCTGCCTAACTGCCGCCGCCTGGACCTTCTGACGGTGTCTGCCTGAAGGCTCCTTCCAGCTCTGCCTCCACCGCTCACCGCTCCTACAGCACTCACGGTATGCGCTGAAGATCTTGACTGCTGTGTGCGTTTCACCTGAGAGACTTATCCCTGCTACCTTTACACATTCAGTATCAATTACCTAGTGACTTTCTCTGCCACTGCACTGTGCTCGAAGATTCCCCTCCCGCAAGGGAGAGGGCTAAGTGACTGTCCTTGCCTGCATTCTTAAGACTGTGTCTGCTTACATCTACATAGTGCTGGTGTGCAACTTGCTATCTACTGGACTGAGTTCTGCTGCTGTTACCACTGCTGTCATTGTCTGGCTCCGCCAGCACCTGTGCTGTTCTGTGCTGCTTGTTTAATACAAACTACTTTCACGTATACCTGTGTCTGTGACTCTATCATCTAGCCACTGTCTTCATAGAAACCTACTATACATCATTACACAGAGCATCAGGAAAAAGTTTTGTCTTACATTGCTGACTCAGCCTCCAGCTCTATCGCCTCCTCTTCTTCAGTTGTAAAAAGTAAAAGCACTGAGTCGTCATTGGAGGCTCATGTTCATGAACCACACCTTTCCTTGTGTCCTTCACCCCAACCAAGATTGAAGGATGACGCAGGCCATACTACTGATTACTCCATGGAGCTGTTTTCACATACCATGCCTGGATTATCAAGTGAAATGGTGAATTACCCAGGCCAAGATGAATCTGACATGGAGTGCACTGATGCACAGCCGCTGATGGATGATTCTGCTGGTACATTCACTCAGAGCACTACATTGTCCTCGCAGTGTACAGAGCCAGATTTTGACCCTGATGAGACTCAGGTGCCCCTTCCCGCACACTATACCACCATACACGGTGACACAGAGAAAGGTGCACATGACATAGAAGAGGAGGTGATGGATGACCCAGTTGTTGACCCAGATTGGCATCCATTGAGGGAAGAGGGTGCTGCTTCCAATAGCTCAGATGAGGAGCATCCACAGCAGACATCGACATCGCAACAGCTGTTATCTGGCAGGCCCGGAGCACTCCAAAGACAGGTTCCAAACATCAAAAGAGTTGCTGGACAGCTTGTCCAGAGGGTCAAAAGATCACAGCGTGCTAGGCCGCAAAATGTCTGCCAAAGTAGGAAGAGTGCAGTGTGGCAGTTTTTTGAACAAAATCCTCATGATCAGGCCAAGGTTATCTGTAAGAAGTGCGCAAAGACCTTTAGCCGAGGGAAAAATCTGAAAAATTTGAATACCAGTTGCATGCTTAGACATTTAACCAGCATGCACTTGCAAGCGTGGACACAACACCAAACCTCAAGTGCCATATGTGCAACTGATCACAACGAAGGTAGTCAGCAACGCTACATTGTTTCCCCCACTGTAAGCACACCGGTTAGCACAGCAGCAAATGTTGAGGTGTCGTTGCAAGGCCACAGCAGTCAGGGAATCCCACTGTTATATCAACGAAAGACTGATTCTAGGCCATCAGAAAGAACACCAACTCCATCACCATCATCAACCCTCTCTCAGTCCGCCCTGTCCACCGCTACTTCCACCATATGCAGCTCTCAAGTCCAGCTCACCCTCCCAGACACTATGAGTAGGTCAAGAAAGTACTCAGTCTCTCATCCGCGTACACTGGGTTTGAACGCCCACATTGCCAAACTAATCTCATTTGAGATGATGCCCTTTCGGTTGGTGGAAAGCACAGCTTTCCGCGAACTCATGGCCTATGCAGTACCACGCTATGACCTACCCAGTCGCCACTTCTTCTCTCGCAAAGCCATCCCAGCCCTCCACCATCATGTGAAAGACCGCATTGTCCATGCACTCAAGCAGTCAGTGAGCGGAAAGGTGCACCTCACAACTGATGCATGGTCCAGTCGGCATGGCCAGGGCCGTTACGTGTCCATCACTGCGCACTGGGTTAATGTGGTGGATGCAGGGTCCACAGGGGACAGCGGTGGTGGGACAGTGCTGCCTAGCCCACGGTCTAGGAAACAGTTGGCTGTAGGCGTTCGACCCTCCTCCTCCTCCTCCAGAAGCGACAGCTCGTCCACAGAGCGCAGTCGTACGAGCACTCCATCTGCAGCTGCCACTGTTGCACACGATGTGTCCCCCTATCGAGCAGCTAGTGGAAAGCGTCAGCAGGCTGTGTTGCAGATGATGTGTTTGGGCGACAGACACACCGCCGAGGTGCTGGCCGAGTACTTGAAGCGACAAACTGAGTCATGGCTGGGCAGTGTACATCTTGAGGCAGGCAAGGTAGTTAGTGATAACGGCCGTAATTTTGTGGCAGCCATAGCCCTTTCAAAACTCAGCCACATACCTTGCTTGGCTCACACCTTGAACCTGGTGGTGCAGTGCTTCCTCAAAAATTATCCGGAGTTAACAGCCCTGCTCCAGAAGGTGCGAAGACTGTGCGCGCACATCCGCCGGTCGCCTGTACACTCCGTTCGTATGCAGAAGCTGCAGCGATTGCTCCACCTTCCCAACCACCGCCTCATTATCGACATTGCAACAAGGTGGAACTCCACCCTGCACATGGTGGAGCGGCTGTGCGAGCAGAGGCAGGCCATAATGCATTTGTGGGAGGATACACGGCTAGGCACTTTGAGAGCAGACATGGAGTTGACAGGCGTGCAGTGGTCGAAGCTGAAAGACCTTTGTAAAGTCCTTCAGTGTTTTGAGGAATGCACACGGCTGGTAAGCGCAGACGACGCCATCCTAAGCATGAGCATCCCACTTATGCGTCTGCTCATGCAAACTTTGACGCACCTTAAGGAGCAGGCGTCTGCAGCCAATGTTGATGAGGAGGAAGAGGAGGAGGGAATCCTTGATGACATTCAGCCATTGTCTGCTCAGGGACCTCTCCTGGACGAGGTGGAGGAAGAAGAGGAGGAGGAGGAGGATGATGGGGATGATTACTTAGGGGAGGAGGATGCATCTCGTGGGGCAAGTGAAAATGTTGGCGTGGCAAGGTCTGGTACAGGGTTTGTGCGTGACTGGAGGGATGTGGATTTGCCAGAAAGTGCTCCTCCACCCAGCACTCGCAGTGCATCATTGACACCGGGAACATTGGCCCACATGTCAGATTATGCCTTGCGGATCCTAAAAAGGGACCCCCGCATTGCCAAAATGATGAACGATGACGACTTCTGGTTGGCCAGCATCCTGGATCCACGCTATAAAGGCAAATTACAAAACATCATGCCACAGGAGAACCTTGACCTAATATTGGCTAATAAACAAGCAACTCTGGTAAATCGGTTGCTTGAGGCATTCCCAGCACACAGCAGCGGTGATGGTTCTCACACGAGCCGTACGGGCCGGGGGCAGCTTGGCAGAGGTGTTCGTGGTGCACACAGCAGAAGTGGCGTTGGAGACATGGGTTTCATGACAATGTTGTGGACTGATTTTTCAAATACCGCTCACACAACTGGTAATACTGCATCGATGGAAAGTGACAGGAGACAGCAGTTGTCAACTATGGTTACAAACTACTTTTCCTCCCATATCGATGTTCTCCCACACAGGTCATTCCCCTTTGACTATTGGGCCGCTAAACTGGACACCTGGCCTGAATTGGCCCAATATGCCTTACAGGAGCTCGCTTGCCCAGCTGCAAGTGTGCTATCGGAAAGAGTCTTCAGTGCAGCTGGATCAATCCTGACAGAAAAAAGGACCCGTCTGTCAACCCAAAATGTGGATGATCTAACCTTCATTAAAATGAACCACGCATGGGTTTCCAAGTATTTTGTCCCACCTTCCCCTGATGACACTTAGGGTGACAGAAAAATGGCTTGCTTTGGTCCACCTCTTCCTGGTACTTCACCTATTTCGCCTTTTGCATCAGTTGAATGTCCAACATCAACATATGCCACTTTCTAAAACTCCCTAACTGTGCTGCCTCCCCCCCCATGGCCGGGGTCACCACCTAGCGCACGACACCGTGCGAGTGCCGTTGCCCTGGACAGGTGGGTAGGCCGACTCTTGGGCGCGGGCACTGGCACAGGGTCCCTCATAGTGCAATCAAGTGTCTCTGACGGTGGTGGTGCACACCCGCCGTCAGACACACCGCTGTACTATGAGGGGCCCAGTGCCAGTACCGACGCCCACGAGTGGGCCCCCCTTGCTTGGCCAGGGCCCCAGCATTTGCAATCTTTACCTCTCCCTGCTCCTCCGCTGTGTTATCTGGGCCGTCAAATCCATACTGTGCCTGACACCGTCTGAGCCTGCCTCCTGATGTATAGACATATATTTTGAATGTGTACGCTATCCATACATGTTATCCGGGGATACGTTACCCCTTCTAAACTTTGTGCAATGACGTGCAATCCATACTGGGCCTAACACCGTCTGAGCCTGCCTCATGCTGTATAGACATATATTTTGAATGTGTACGCTATCCATACATGTTATCCGGGGATACGGTACCCCTTCTAACCTTTATGCAATGACGTGCAATCCATACTGGGCCTAACACCGTCTGAGCCTGCCTCATGCTGTATAGACATATATTTTGAATGTGTACGCTATCCATACATGTTATCCGGGGATACAGTACCCTTTCTAACCTTTGTGCAATGACTTGCAATCCATACTGGGCCTAACACCGTCTGAGCCTGCCTCATGCTGTATAGACATATATTTTGAATGTGTACGCTATCCATACATGTTATCCGGGGATACGGTACCCGTTCTAACCTTTGTGCAATGACGTGCAATCCATACTGGGCCTAACACCGTCTGAGCCTGCCTCATGCTGTATAGACATATATTTTGAATGTGTACGCTATCCATACATGTTATCCGGGGATACGGTACCCCTTCTAACCTTTGTGCAATGACGTGCAATCCATACTGGGCCTAACACCGTCTGAGCCTGCCTCATGCTGTATAGACATATATTTTGAATGTGTACGCTATCCATACATGTTATCCGGGGATACGGTACCCCTTCTAACCTTTGTGCAATGACGTGCAATCCATACTGGGCCTAACACCGTCTGAGCCTGCCTCATGCTGTATAGACATATATTTTGAATGTGTACGCTATCCATACATGTTATCCGGGGATACGGTACCCCTTCTAACCTTTGTGCAATGACGTGCAATCCATACTGGGCCTAACACCGTCTGAGCCTGCCTCATGCTGTATAGACATATATTTTGAATGTGTACGCTATCCATACATGTTATCCAGGGATACGGTACCCTTTCTAACCTTTGTGCAATGACGTGCAATCCATACTGGGCCTAACACCGTCTGAGCCTGCCTCATGCTGTATAGACATATATTTTGAATGTGTACGCTATCCATACATGTTATCCAGGGATACGGTACCCTTTCTAACCTTTGTGCAATGACGTGCAATCCATACTGGGCCTAACACCGTCTGAGCCTGCCTCATGCTGTATAGACATATATTTTGAATGTGTACGCTATCCATACATGTTATCCGGGGATACGGTACCCCTTCTAACCTTTGTGCAATGACGTGCAATCCATACTGGGCCTAACACCGTCTGAGCCTGCCTCATGCTGTATAGACATATATTTTGAATGTGTACGCTATCCATACATGTTATCCGGGGATACGGTACCCCTTCTAACCTTTGTGCAATGACGTGCAATCCATACTGGGCCTAACACCGTCTGAGCCTGCCTCATGCTGTATAGACATATATTTTGAATGTGTACGCTATCCATACATGTTATCCGGGGATACGGTACCCCTTCTAACCTTTGTGCAATGACGTGCAATCCATACTGGGCCTAACACCGTCTGAGCCTGCCTCATGCTGTATAGACATATATTTTGAATGTGTACGCTATCCATACATGTTATCCAGGGATACGGTACCCTTTCTAACCTTTGTGCAATCACGTGCAATCCATACTTGGCGTGAGAACGGCAGGCGAGCTGTTAAGCAAGCTACAGCACCTGTCCAGACAAGTACAGGGATTCCCTAGCGAAGAGACTTATTTGATTGTTTTCTATGTTGGGACAGCAATTTTTGGGGAGCACTATACTCTGGAGAATGATAGATGGGGCCCACCATACACTGGAACATTCCAAAGGTGGACATCAGACACTGGAGCAGCATTTACAGGGCCCATTATACACTAGAGCATTAGAAATGGGGCCCATTATGTTTGGAGCATTATTTGGGCCCATAACACAGTGGAGCTTCATCCATGGGGACCAACATATACTGTAGCATTATGTGGAGCTCATCATATACTGTTTCAAACATTATATGGGACCAATGATTCTGTATGGAGAAATAGATGGGCCTCGTCATGAGATGTAAAAAGTGAGGTATTTTTCATTGTACTATACCGCTATTTCTCTGCCGTATCGGAGCATGATGAGTTGTGGTATGTGTTAAAGGGGCGCTCTTTCGCCCAGGGCACATGAAAACCTGCAGCCAGCCCTCCCCCCCCACAAATTTAGCCAAATAACCCCCATTTTTCAGTGCGTAACTTGTATTATGAAGTTAATTAAGGTTGACAAGCTTAAGTAAGAAGAATTGATGCTTTTGGCATTCAAATGGGCACTGTAGGTGTGTTTCCTGTCCTCCTCTCACTGCCGACTTTTATTCCCCATTGACTTACATTGGGTTTCGTGTTTCGGGACGACCCCGACTTTTCCCTATAATCGGACGATCTTGCTCGACCCGACTTTTGGAAAAGTCGGGTTTCACGAAACGAAACGCGACCCTAAAAAAGCAAAAGTCGCTCAACTCTAGTCTTAAGTGAACACACTGAAGTACTTCCTTAAAGGTTTTTTTTTTTCCCAGCTTCATAAATTAATATTGCCGGATAGAGCGTGTAAATACGAGAATTTTTGTAATTTGCTGCTAAATAAAATTTTCATCCGTTCTTAAGATATTTAAACTTTTATTTTGTTCACAACTTGTTGCCTCGGAAACCAACCACCGCTTCTAAAGGGCAGAACATGCACAGTACTTATTTATTGAGCTTGGAAGCACTGTTTTGAAGCTGCCCTGGATCTATGGAGACCTTGGTTACTTTCTATTCCCAGCTGGCTTCAGGGCAGTAGTTAGAAGCTAGACAGGTGGTCGGTCTCCATGGAAACATGAATAAACAAAAGAAAACTTATCTCGTGAACGGCTGTAAATTTTAATAACCTGATAATTGCAAAAGTGCTTGTATTTATAAGCTCTATCCAATAACGGCCTTCTATAAAGATGGTAATATATAACCCTTTAACCCCTTCACTACCAAGGGTGGTTTGCACGTTAACTACCGGGACAATTTTTACAATTCTGACCACTGTCCCTTTATGAGGTCATAACTCTGAAACGCTTCCGTGGATCCCGGTGATTCTGACATTGTTTTCTCGTGACATATTGTACTTCATGTTAGTGGTAAAATTTCATTCATATAACTTGCGTTTATTTATGAGAAAAATGGAATTTTGGCGAAAATTTTGAAAATTCCGCAATTTTCCAACTTTGAATTTTTATTCCCTTAAATCACAGAGATATGGCACACAAAAATGTTAATAAGTAACATTTGCCACATGTTTACTTAACATCAGCACAATTTTAGAACCAAAATTTTTATTTGTTAGTAAGATATAAGGGTTAAAAGTTGACCAGCGATCTCTCATTTTTGCAACACCATTTTATTTTTAGGACCACATCACATTTGAAGCCACTTTGAGGGGTCTATATGATAGAAAATACCCAAAAGTGACACCATTCTAAAAACTGCACCCCTTAAGGTGCTTAAAACCACATTCAAGGAGTTTATTAACCCTTCAGGTGCGTCACAGGAATTTTTTGAATATTTAAAAAAAATTAACATTTAACTTTTTTTCACAAAAAAAATTACTTCAGGTTCAATTTTTTTTATTTTACCAAGTGTAACAGGAGAAATTGGACTGCAAAAATTATTGTGCAATTTGTCCTGAGCACACTGATACCTGATATGTGGGGGGGAACCACTGTTTCGGCGCATGGCAGAGCTCAGAAGGGAAGGAGCGCCGTTTGACTTTTTCAATGCAAAATTGGCTGGAATTCTGATCGGACGCCATGTCGCGTTTGGAGAGCCCCTGATGTACCTAAACAGTGGAAACCCCCCACAAATGACCCCATTTTTGAAACTAGACCCCCTAAGGAACTTATCTAGATATGTGGTGAGAACTTTGAACCCACAAGGGCTTCACAGAAGTTTATAATGTACAGCGGTACAATTAAAAAATCATATTTTTTCCACAAAATGATCTTTTCACCCCCAATTTTTATTTTCCCAAGGGTAACAGGACCCTAAAAGTTATTGTGCAATTTGTCCTGAGTACGCTGATACCCCACATGTGGGGGTAAACCACTATTTGGGCACATGGCAGAGCTCGGAAGGCAAGCAGCGCCATTTGACTTTTTTGGCTGGAATTGAGATCAGACACCATGTCGCGTTTGGAAAGCCCCTGATGTACCAAAACAGTGGAAACCCCCCACAAATGACCCCATTTTGGAAACTAGACCCCCCAAGGAACTTATCTAGATGTGTGGTGAGAACTTTGAACCCCCAAGTGCTTCACAGAAGTTTATAACGCCCAGGCGTGAAAATAACAAACATTTTTTTTCCACAAAAATGATATTTTTGCCCCAAAATTTTTATTTTCCTAAGGGCAACAGGAGAAATTGGACCCCAAAAGTTGTTTTGCAAATTGTCCTGAGTAGGCTGATACCCCATATGAGGGGGTAAAACACTGTTTGGGCGCATGGCAGAGCTTGGAAGGGAAGGAGCACCATTTGACTTTTTCAACGCAGAATTGGCTGGAATTGAGATCAGATGCCATGTTGCGTTTGGAGAGCACCTGATGTGCGCAAATAGTGGAAACCCCCAATTCTAACCCTAACCCTAACCCTAGCCCTAACCCTAATGGGAAAATGGAAATAAATACATTTTTTTAATTTTATTATTTTTCCCTAACTAAGGGGGTGATAACGTGGGGTTTGATTTACTATTTATGGCGGTTTTTATGTTTGGCAGCTGTCGCACGCTAAAAGACGCTTTTTATTGTAAAAATAGTTTTTGCATCACCACATATTGAGAGCTATAATTTTTCCATATTTTGACCCACCGAGTCATGTGAGGTCTTATTTTTTGCGGGACGAGTTGACGCTTTTATTGGTATCATGTTCGGGCATGTGACATTTTTTGATCGCTTTTTATTTCGTTTTTTGGGACGCAGAATTTACAAAAACCAGCGTTTCATGAATTTCTTTTGGGTGGTGCGTTTACGCCGTTCCGGATGCGGTAAAATTTATAAGGCGGTTTTATTCTTCGGGTCAGTACGGTTACAGCGATACCTTATTTAGGTCATTTTTTTATGTTTTGGCGCTTTTATGCAATGAAAACAATTTTATATAAAAAATAATTATTTTTGCATCACTTTATTCTGCGAGCTATAACTTTTTTATTTTTTCGCTGATGATGCTGTATGGTGGCTCGTTTTTTGCGGGACAAGATGATGTTTTCAGCGGTACCATGGATATTTATATGCGTCTTTTTGATCGCGCGTTATTGCACTTTTTGTTCGGCGGTATGATAATAAATCATTATTTTTTGCTTCGTTTTTTATTTTTATTTTTCAAGGGGTTCGCTTAAGGGGTTAACTATTGGGACAATTTTATAGGGCCGGTCGTTACGGACGCGGCGATACCAAATATGTGTACTTTTATTGTTTTTTTTGTTTTTTTTATTTCCAAAAAATGAATTTATTGGGGAATTTTTTTTTTTTTTTTTTTTTTATTTATTTGGCAATTTTTTTAAAATTATTTTTACACTTTTTTTTAATTTTTTTTTTACTTTATTACAATGTCCCAGGTGGGACATCACTGTCCTGTGACAGATCGCTGATCTGTCTCATCACAGATCACTGTGACAGATCAGCAATCTGACACAGGCACTGCACAGGCTTCCTCATGCCTGCGCTTTGCAGGCACTGAGGAAGCCAGCTTCCTGCAGGCCCCCGGAGGTCCCCGTCGCCATCTTGGATCCGGGGACCTGCAGGAAAGGAGCCCCCCGCAGCAGCGCTGCACATTGCGCTGCCGTGGGGGGCTCAGGGAAGCACGGAGGGAGCCCCCTCCCTGCCGATGCTTCCCTTTAACCCCCGGTACACCGCGATCGTGTTTGATCGCGGTGTGCAAGGGGTTAACGTGTCGGGGGCGGTCCGTGACCGCCCCTGACACATTGTGCCGGGTGTCAGCTATGATAATTAGCTGACACTCGGCCGCGATCAGCGGCGCTCACCACATGGGCGCCGCTGATCGCGATGACGTAATATTCCGTCCATGGTAATTAGGTCCATGGTCACATGGACGGAATATTACGTCATTTGTAGGTAAGGGGTTAAAGGGGTGTACTATAGGAATTGGTGCAAGCATAATTCCTTCATATCAGAATCTAATGTTTTAGAAATAATGGAAGTTGGACAGGATTTCACAATGACAATTTATACTCCCTTTCTTCCAACATTGCGGCTTGTTGTGGGACGAGTTGCAGTTTTGAATGAAACCATTTACTTTACCGTATCTACTGAAAAACAAGGAAAAAATCCCAAATGTGATGAAAAGGGTGAAGAAGAAAAAAATGCAGCCTCTTCCATTCTTTTTGGGATTCATTTTTATAGCATTGATTGTGCTTATGAGAATTACCTTGGTGGCATCATGATTCTCCAGGAAAGTGCAAACACGGTGACACCGAACTGCATAGTTTTTTATTATTATTTAGTATCTTTAAAAAATTCAGAAACTATGTCTTCGTTTCACCATTTTCTGAGACCTTTTTTTTATTTTTTTTTGTGTCATTGGAACTGTGTGGGTACTATGTCTTTATGTTTCAAGATGTAGAATTCATTGATGCTATTTTGGGTAACTTAGGACATGTTTTTGCATTTTTTTGCATTTTTCAGGAGGAGATTCAGCACCCAGTAAACTTTATTTTTTTTTTCCTTACAGTGTGTTTTCTCAATTTTTTTAATATGTTTTAAACTTTTTTTTCTTGCGTTACTCTGCTGCCACGATTCCTACTCTCATTGAAGATTACGAAGAAAAATGCTTGGTGCCTACAGTGAGACATGGTGGTAGCAGTTTCCTTATATGAAGCTGCATGAGAACTGCTGGTGTCGGGGGAATACATGTCATTGCTGGTATCATGAATCCACAGATGTACTGATATACAGGTTCATCTCACAAAATTAGAATATCATCAAAAAGTTAATTTATTTCAGTTCTTTCACACAAAAAGTGAAACTGCCACGCTTCCTACTATCATTGTGGTGAGTGGCAGCTCTCCCGTCCAATCCAGTCATCCAATAAATGTTTTGGCATGCTGGGTTTCTTACAGGTGTCTCCTGTTCAGAGTGATCCCCAGGCTATTTTAGTTGTAGCTCTGCTCAGTTTGGTGTGTGTGTTTGCTCTGTGCTGTGGGTTAGGGTATTTTGATCTTTTTTGTCTGAACTTGGACTTGCCTTTGATCCATTTGCCTAGCCCCTTTGTCTTGATCCACTGCCTTCTTACATTACACACTATTTCACGTGCTTATTTCTGTTAATGTTGATGATTATGGCTTACAGCCAATGAAAACCCAAAAGTCATTATCTCAGTAAATTAGAATACTTTATAACAACAGCTTGAAAAATGATTGTAAAATCTGAAATGTTGTCCTACTGAAATGTATGATCAGTAAATGCACTCTTCCTTGGTCGGGGCTCCTTTGGCATCAATTACTGCATCAATGCGGTGTGGCATGGAGGCGATCAGCCTGTGGCACTGCTGAGGGGTTATGGAAGCCCAGGTTGCTTTGATAGCAGCCTTCAGCTCGTCTGCATTGTTGGGTCTGGTGTCTCTCATCTTCCTCTTGACAATACTCCATAGATTCTCTATGGGGCTAAGGTCAGGAGAGTTTGCTGCCAATCAAGCACAGTGATACTGTTGTGTGTACACCAGGTATTGGTACTTTTGGCCGTGTGGACAGGGGCCAAGTCCTGCTGGAGAATGACATTTCCATCTCCAAAAAGTCTGTCGGCAAAGGGAAGCATGAAGAGCTCTAAAATGTCCTGGTAGACGGCTGCCCTGAATTTGGCCTTGATAAAACACAGTGGACCTACACCAGCAGATGACATGGCTCCCCAAACCATCACTGAGTGTGGAGACTTCCCAATAGACCTCCAGCAGCTTGGATTGTGGCCTCTCCACTCTTCCTCCACACTCTGGGACCGCGATTTACAAATGAAATGCAAAATTTACCTTCATCTGAAAACAATGTAGGGAAGGTGACCCGACGGACGGACAGACTTGTCAGAATAGAGAAAGGAAGGTTTGCACAGTTTAGACAGGTGTCAGTTACTACAGTGGGGAAACAGCTGAGAACGTGCAGTACCTTGGGTTGACCAGTAGAGGGCAGGGAGGAGTGTGAGCAAAGGACTTGACATCAGCTTAGGGCTTAGGAAACTGTTGGTCATGGGGGGGGCGGAGTTACAGTGAATGATATAAATTTGACAGGAGGGTTCCAGAAAGTTCCAGTCCCCAGGGGGAGCTCAAGTGACAGGAGGACAACGACAGTTTGTGCACTCTGAGGAAAACCAAACCATGGGGACTGAGGAGAGAGAAAGTCAGGGGGGTGGTCCTGACACGAAAGTACCGCAGCAGGGACGAGGCAAGGAGGAAAAGCATACCGTATTGAGAGAGACGACTGATCAGCAAAAGTACTGTTGGTATACGGGCCTAAGGCGGCCACAGTGACGGATCTGACAGCATCGTCTAAGAGTGAAGAGGGGACGGTGCGTACATGTACGTCCCCGGTGTAAAGTACGGTGTGCGTGAAGCGGCCATGGAAATGGATGGCCGCGATGGAAATATTGTGGTGTACTGTGAGGGCCGTCAGTCGGACGGTGAGAGAATAAACTTGGACCTGTTGAACCCAAAACCTGCCTTATCTTGTGTCTTTACGTTGCTGCGTGGTACGCAGAGGGACCACCCCGCAGCTCGGCCCACCGACCCTACAACAACACCTTGGCCCACTGACAACAGTCCGGTTCTTTTTCTCCTTGGCCCAGGTAAGACACTTCTGGCGTTGTCTATTGGTAATGAGTGGCTGACACAAGGAATGTGACACTTGTAGCCCATGTCCTGGATACGTCTGTGTGTGGTGTGAAGCAATGACTCCAGCAGCAGTCCACTCCTTGTGAATCTCCCCCACATTACTGAATGGCCTTTTCCTAACAATCCTTTCCAGTCTGTGGTTATCCCGGTGGCTTGTGCACCTTTTTCTACCACACTTTTTCCTTCCACTCCACTTTCCATTAATATTCTTGGATACAGCACTCTGTGAACAGCCGGCTTCTTTAGCATTGGCCTTTTGTGGCTTCCCCTCCTTGTGGAGTGTGTCAGTGACTGCCTTCTGGACATCTGTCAGGTCAGCAGTCTTCCCCATGATTGTGGAGCTACTGAAACAGACTAAGGGACCTTTATAAACACTTAGGAGCCTTTACAGGTGTTTATTATTAATTATTCTAATTTACTGAGATAATGACTTTTGAGTTTTCATTGGCTGTAAGCCATAATCATCAACATTAACAGAAATAAACACGTGAAATAGATCCCTCTGTGTGTAATGACTCTATAGAATATAGAAGAGTCACTTTTTGTATTGAAGAACTGAAATAAATTCACTTTCTGATGATATTCTAATTTTGTGAGAAGCACCTGTACAATGAAAGAGAAGATGCTGCCATCACTCAGTGCCCAATATCATGAAGGTCATCCAAAATACTAGATGTTGTATGGATGGCCATAGAAAGACACATACAGCATAAACATTTCCCAACAGGGTATTCAAACATCTATTTTTTTTACAAAGCTTGCTATCTTTCAGCTCTCACCTCTGGATATGTTAAGCGAGTTGTCCAAGGGTGCATTCAACAATGTCCCCGGTTATAGTATATACCCATTAGCCTAGAAATTTTTTGAAGGAGGATCTGATCATTATGAATGATGCCAAATGTCAAATCTATATAGTTTTATTTATTCTTCCCATAAGACCTGGAATAAACTTTGACATTTGGTTTAGAAAAACTACGCAATTGTCTATTAAAATATCAGGAAGTGGTAAAAAAAAAATCACAATACCCTTAGGTTTGATGGTAAATCTCAGATTTATTAAGGGGAATTACTACAATTTAAGAAAATTAAACTAAAAGATATTATATAAGGGTGTAGTATAATGTGATAACATAATAAGAGAATGGAGAAGTTCTATGACAGTTCTGTAGCGCACACGCAATAAACGTCATTGACGTGGTCATAGATAGTTCTTGCTCTTAGGACATGCTAAAAAGCTTTTTGTTTTTTTTGTTAGTTTTTTTTTTAAAAAAAGGGAACAAATAAAATTAAAAAAGGGGAAAAATATATTAGAAATTGAGAATAATTGAAATCGGAAATAACATCATTTGGATGAAAAAATATCCAACATTCTGATCCAGATCTAGAAAAAGAAATTGTGAAATTAAGAGATAGTAAATGAACTGTGCTTTCTTACTCCTCTGCTTTTACTGTCCTGCTTGATCAATCAGAGACACAGCTGGATGACAGAAAACGGAGGTATGGTGGACGACCGATAACAGAGACACAGTCAGATGACAGATAACAGAGTCGGAGACAAGCTGGACGACAGATATGAGGAAAAAATATATAATATCGTGGGAACAGCAGACACATGGCCAGATGACAGATAACAGAGACATTTCTGGATGACCGATAATTGAGACACAGCTGGATAACAGTTAACAGAGACATATCCGGCTGACTGATGACAGAGATCTGGCCATATGACAGATAACAGAGACATGGCTGCATGCCAGATAACATAGATATGGCTGGATGACAAATAATTGATGCACGGCAAGATGACAGACAACAGAGATATGGCCCGACGACAGATAACAGAGATGGGTCGCCCCCGCTGGCTTCATCCAGGGCTGTGGGGTACTCGGTACCGGGCCGGTGTCAGGGGGATGATGTGTCACAACAGCGGTGACCCGGTCCGTGGCCCTGGGCCCCAATATCAATGGCAGTGGTGTTTGGTTGTAAAATAAAGTTTGTGACACCACCTGTGGTATTTGGCAAGTAAGATGGTAAGCCAACTCTGCTTGCAGATCCACTGGGACTGATGGTGTGATGCAGCTAAGATGGTGTAGCTCCCCACAGGTGGAGCTGTAGTCCCAGGGCAGTGTATAGGTGCGATGGAGGAGTAGGGGCACAGAATGGTGTAGATGTTGATACCCCCAATGTAGCGGTGCTGATGCGGTAATGAATGGAGGACACCAGAGCTTGCAGTTTCAAAGCTTTAATCACAGTTCGTAATGCACACAGGTGCCCGCTTCGGTACCGTGTCCTCCGGGACAGAGGCGCAGCCAACCTCCAGGCAAGATAGGGCTCTCCCCGCCAGCACCCCTCCAACATGTGCCTTTGCTGAACGACTCCTCTATAGCACCTATTGGTGTGAACAGCTCCAGCACCGTGGTTCTCTGAAGTTCCTCCTGTCAGATGTTCCTAACAACTCTCTCACTTGTATGACAGACAGCTGTAGCCTGCTTCGGGGACTACCTTCTCCTGAATCCCAGCTCTCTATCCGTTTCGCTGTTGTGTCCCAAATCTTGGATGGGAGTAGTGCATGTGCAGCCAACTACTCCACTGGTGTCTGCTGCAGAACCATAAGTGTCCATACAATCTCGGGGACCGGGCCCCGGCCGTGCGCTGAGAACCTATAGGCAGGGTTCCTATCCAACCCACTCCTCCTCTCTGTTCTCCTTCCACTTCGTTCCGTACTTGTCTTTCTCTCTCTTATGGAAATGCAGGTTACAGTTCTACGTCTCTCTCTCTCTCTTTCTCTTTCCCGTGCCAGCTGGCTCAGGTTACTGAGGCAGCTGCAGCACTCTTTCTTTCTTCGGGACCTGAGTGGCTTCCTTCCCGACTGACCTTCTGTCAGCCTGTCCCCCTCAGGGACTGACTCCAGACTCCCCTCCGGTCAGACTGACCTAACTCTCTCTGACGGCCCCCTAAGGGACTGACCTGTAATTCTATCTTTCCCATTCTTTTTATACTAACTCCACCCACCTCCCAGCACATCTCGTGTTACGAAGCAGGGTTCCACGAAGGGGGCTCTGCTACCCCCAGCCTGAAGCTGCTAGGTGTCCCTGCTGAACTATCCTGTGTGTGGGATGCAGGTGTTGGAGTGTGGCAGAGAGTTGCCACCTTACCTGGATGGTGGGGCACTACACCTTAGGAGAAGGTGCAGTACCTCTGTGGTTACCGAGCCTCAGGGGCGCCACAGAGACGTGGCCAGACAACTGATAACAGACATGGTTGGACAACAGATAATGAAGACTTGGCTGAATTACAGATAACGGAGACATGGCTAGACGACTAATAACAGAGACATGACTAGACGACAGATAGCAAAGACATGGCTGGATGACAAATAATGGAGACTTGGCTGGAGGAGAGATAACAGAGACGGGGCTCGATGACAGTAATGGACACATGGCCAGATGACAGATATTGGAGACACGGTTGGACAACAGATATCAAACACATAGCTGAACAACAAACAGCATATCAGACATATGGCCAGATGACAGATAATGGAGACATGGATGGACGACAGAGAACAGAGACATGGCTGGATGACTGGTGCAGGACCGAAAAAGAGGGAGGGGGGCACTTCTAGACCTAAAACTAAACAGTAAGTAACGTCTAAAAGATAGTGTTGGCCCCTCAAAAATAATGTGGTTAAAATGGTAAAAGAGGTTGTATTTACACAAGAAAATCCAATGACAGACGAGATATTCAGGGATACTTGAAATTCTACATTGAATGTTACCTGCTAAACTTAAGCCCCCTTCACATATAGCGAGATCGCTAGCGATAGCGCTAAAGCGTCACCGATTTTGTGACGTAACAGCGATATTGGTAGCGATCTCGCTACATGTGACACCTCCGACCCGGCTCCCCGCTGGATATCGCTGATCGCGCGAGAACGGGATGGTCCATTTCTCGTCGTCGGCTTCCTGCTGGCGCCGACGAGCGACTCCATAGACACGGGCGGAAGACGTCACCCTCGCTGCGTGTGACAGGTAAGTATCAACCGCCGACCGCTGCTGCATTGCTGGTGAGATCTGCCTGTTTGGCAGCTCACTAGCGACCATTTAGCGATGCACCAGCGATCCTGACCGGGTCGTATCTTTGTCGGGATCGCTGGTGCATCGCTAAATGTAACGGGACCTTTAGCTGGAAGTATGGCGCCACCTCAAACTCAATAAAGAACACAAATCCCCAGACCAGGGTGGGAAAAACCTTCAAGCACTGAAGAAATTAAGTAATGTGATAGACAGACCATTTACCATTCCACAATAACAGGGTCTGTACCACAGGACTGGCGCAGAGCAAATGTGGTGCCAATATTCAAAAAGGGGTCAACGTCTGAGCCTGGAAATTATACCTCAGTAAGCTTAACTTCTACTGTGGGTAAAATGGTTGATTGAGGATTTCCTAAGAGATGCTATCCTGGAGCATGTCAATAAGAATAAAGGTCCCGATACATTTACTGATGCACCAACGATCCCAACAACGATACGACCCAGTCAGGATCGCTGGTGCATCGATAAATGGTCGCTAGTGAGCTGCCAAACAGGCAGATCTCACCAGCGACGCAGCAGCCCGTCGGCGATCGTTACTTACCAGTCAGACGCAGCGATAATGACGACTTTCGCCTGCGTCCATGCGTTGCTAGTCGTTGCCAGTGGCACGCTAGTGAGAAGAAAATGGCCCAGGTCGTTCGCGCGCGATCATCGACATCCAGGGGGGGGCCAGGTCGCAGGTACGTGTCACATGTAACGAGATCGCTAGCGATATCGCTGTTGCGTCACAAAATCGGTGACGCTTTAGCGATCTCGCTAGCGATCTCGCTATGTGTGAAGGGGGCTTTACTTTGTGACCCAGCATCAACATGGCATTATGAGGGATCGGCCCTGTCAGACTAATCTGATCAGTTTCTAGGAGGAGGTAAGATCCAGCCTGGACAACTGAACTTTTCAAAGTCATTTGATATGGTGCCACACAAGGTTGGTAATGGGACTAGAGGAAAAAAATGTGTAGATTGTTTCCTAACATGGAGCCAATTGTTAACCAAAGGGTGGATATTAATGGAACACACTCGGATTTGGTCACAATTAAAGGCACAACAGGGATCAGTGTTGGGCCCTCTTCTTTTTAATATATTAAGGACCTTGTAGGGGCATACAAAGTAGAATTAGTATATTTGCAAATGATACTAAACTCTGCAAGGTAATCGACATCAAGGAGGATAATTTTATGTTACAGGTGGACTTTTGCAAGTTGGAGGCTTGATAAAGAGGAAGACCGGGCTGCGGGTATTTGTGTTGCGCTGGGTCCGGAACTGTCAAGGCTGTGTCCCCTGTTTTCTGGGGGAAGGAATAGGGGACCGAACAGGCCCCATGGCCCATGAAGAGGTGGCGTGTTTAGACAGGAAACCCAGCCGGAAGCAGATGGAAAAATTCTGCAAAGCAGGAGTGAGTCCCTCACTATCAGCGTTCGAGCAGCAAGGGGAGCAGCGCACTACGCATCCGAGGCGCCGGGCGCTGCGACGGACTGCAGCAGACAGACCCGGTGACCTAGAGGCAGGGGACGAGACTAAGAGAGAGCGCGCACGACAGCAGAGAGTTTTTGTGGGGACAAGTAGCGCATAAGAGGCTGAGCAGCGTGCTCCATTCTTAGAAGCGCCGTGTGTTCTGTGACCGTGAGTACTGCGCACGTGTGCAATAGAGACTCAGTTCATGCCACGTTTCCAGCTTGGATAATCAATAATTATAAGGCACAGAGGAATCATGGAGGACGTTGGTACGGTCAGCAAGGTACTCACTCAGCATCTTCCAAAACTTTGCACTCCTTGTGAGAGTACCCCGCGCCTCAGGGCCAGGGCGATGGGAGGGTCTGAGAAAACTCTCCCATAATTTTGTCAGTGTTCCCCTGCCTCTGCAGTATTGGAGTTGTGTCTCTCTCACCTGTACTCCTTGGTTGTCCAGCAAACTGTGACCTCTGCCGCCAGCGTTTTCAGATGGGAATTTTTTTAATCATTCCGCAAGAAGGGCCCTCTGGTACTCCAACATTTTAGTAGACCTGTCTGCCTCTGGAATAAGAAATATTAAGTTCTCCTGGTAACGTGGGTCTAGAAGTGTCACCAATCAGTATTGCCTGTCACCCAAAATTTTGAGAATGCGAGGGTCACGGGAAAGGCAGCGCAACATAAACTCAGCCATGCGTGCCAGACTGCTAACAGGCAAGACTTCCGTGTCCTCAACGAGAGGATGACTGACCATGCACTCCTCCTCCTCCCTGTCTTCAGGCTATCCACACTTAAACAGACGGTATGACAGTTGTGCTTGAGGTACCATCTGCAGTGCATGAAACTAGCTCCTGTTCTTCCTCCTCCTCTTCCTCATTGTCATCCAATCCACGTTGGGATGAGATGAGGCTGGGCTGTGTGTAATCACCCTGTATGGTTCCTTGCTCTGTCTCATCATGCTCTGCCTGCAATGCATCCTATTTGATTGTGAGCAGAGACCGTTTAACGCTCTATTAATTGGCCTTCCCCTCACTCGACTTTCCCATCTCCAGTAAATCCTTAATGCAGCAGCCAGGGTCTTCCATGTGGCTAATCGGTACTCGGATGCGTCCGCTCTTCGCCAGTCCTTACATTGGCTGCCCTTTCATTATAGGATCCCATTCAAAGTACTTGTTTTCACCCACAAAGCTCTCCACAGTGCGTCACCCCCTTACATCTCTTCCCTCATTTCTGTCTATCAGCCTAGCCAATCGCTGCGCTCTGCAAACCACTTTCGACTAACCTCTGCACTAATCCGTACCTCCCACTCCCGACTCCAAGACTTCTCCCACATTGCGACACAGTTTTAGGTGCTCCCTCAAAACACATTTGTTCAGAGCAGCCTACCACGTTCCCTAATCAAAGTCATTTTATGTGTGTGTGTGTGTGTGTGTGTGTAGCCCATTAACTATCTTCATCTATCCCTCACTCCCTCAAGATGGCTGGACCATCATTGTAAATACATCATTGTAAATACACACCTGTACTTTGTATCTCCCTCATCTCATTGTAGATTGTAAGCTTTCATGAGCAGGATCATTTTATTTTGCTTTAATTATTGTATTATTGTTACCGTTGTCACTTATGACTGTATTGTTTGAAACTGTTAAACTTTAAAGCGCTGCGGAATATGTTGGCGATATATAAATAACAATTATTATTATTAGAACACAGAGAAGTGGGATGGTGTTGCTAATTATGGCATCATCACCGCTTACCATCTTGGTGGAGTCCTCAAAGTTTTGGAGGATGGTACATATGTCTGACATCCATGTCCACTTCTGAGGTCTTGTGTGGAGTCTGAACTGAATAAAGCCGGCTTTGTTGATGCTGGTAGTCAACATCTGCCCTCTTCTGCTCACAAATCCTTTCCAACATCTGCAGTGTAGAGTTCCAACATCCAAGCCCTTGCCTCCTCCTGCCAACTACAACTCAAAAACATTTCACAGGTCCGTACATTCCTTGAACAAGAAACTGCAAAAATGCTTGTGCACACCTTCATCTCCAGCCTCGACTATTGCAACCTTCTTCTCTCTGACCTCCCCTCTAGCACTCTTGCATCACTCCAATCTATCCTAAACTCTGCTGTCTGACTAATCCACCTGTTTCCCTGTTATTCCCCAGCCTCTCCTCTCTACACCCTAAAACTATGACATACAAAGCCATCCACAACCTGTCTCCTCCATACATCTGTGACATGGTCTCCCGGTACTTATTTACACGCAACCATCGTTCCTTTCAAGATCTCCTTCTCTACTCCCCTCTTATCTCTTCTTCCCACAACTGCATGCCAGACTTCTCCCGTGCTTCACCCATACTCTGTAGCCCTCTACCCCAACACATCAGACTTTTGCCAACCATGGAAACATTCAAAACAAACCTGAAGACCCACCCCTTACAACAAGCCTACAACCTGCAGTGATCCTCAGTCTACTGAACCGCCGCACGACCAGCTCTACCCTCCACTTGCCTATCCTCACCCATCCCCTGTAGACTGAGCCCTCACGGGAAGGGTCCTCTCTCCTTCTATACTTGTGTGTGACTTTTATTGCTCATTTTTAGTGTACTTGTCTATGTATGCCCCTTTTTCACATGTAAAGCGCCATGGAATAAATGGTGCTATAAAAATGACTAATAATAATATCATCCACCACCTCATCTTCCACTCCGCACCCTGGTCCTCCTCCTGACTTTCTGGAAATTGTGTCTCATCATCATCTGTTGTGAGTTCATTTTCCCCTTCACTACTGAGGCCCGATGAACTCCCTCTTCTGGTAAAGAAAGGTAGTGAGCCTGATTGTCAAGCACCTGAGCCTAATGATGATGACTGGCTGAGTGGAGTGACTGACTGGATATAAGGCCGCCGACGCCCTTCTGCCCTGAGGGTGATTTCTCTGTGGGATCCTTGGAGACCAGTTTGAATTCCTGCTCTTCTAAAGCTAAGTTTTCGGCTCTGCCTTTTGCATTTGTGCTTTGTCTTTGTTTTGCTTTGTTTTTCTGGATTTCTGCCATTCCCTGCTGGGGTGAGCTGAATTCCTTTAGCTCTGTCTTCAGAAAGTACCTGAGTGCTGATATAGCTTTTGAAGCCTAGCTGCTTCAGGGTCTTTTTCCATATCAGCCTGTTGGCTTATGTCTTTGATAGGGTTTTGGCAGATTGCAGACAGCAACCTGTCCTGTTTAGTTAGTTTGGGCCCCATCGTTTGCTCAGCCTATCTTTCTGTCTGTGTGAGTGTTTCTTTCATCTTGTTTCACCGTCATTATATGTTGGGGGCTGCCTTTTACTTTGGGGTCTGCTCTGGGGCAGTTTAGATTTCCTTTTCTGTCTTTAGGCTATTTAGCTCTCCGGCTGTGATCGAGGGGTCTAGGGCACCGTAGGAACCCCCCACGGCTACTGCTAGTTGTGTTGATAGGTTCAGGGGTCTGCAATCTGATAGTTGCCAACTTCTCAGGTTTCCTGGACGTAGCTTCTATTTTTGTGTCTTCCTCCTACGGTGACTCCTTCATAACACAATCACCCGCCATACCGCAGATCCTAGGGTACTCAGTAGCAGGAAAGAATTGTAAAAAAAAAAAAAAAAAAAAGTGTATATTTTTTCCTCTATATCTCTGAGGCCGTAGGGGGAATTTTTTTTTCTCTCAATGGAGATAAAGCAATTGTCTGATCGTGTGGAGCAGCTCGCTGCAGAAGTGCGGGGAATTTCCGCCTACCTTGCTCATTCACATACTGCTGAACCAAAGATTCCCACACCTGATGTATTTTTTGGGGATCGGTCTAAATTTTTGAATTTCAAAAATAATTGTAAATTATTTTTTGCCTCGAAGCCTAACTCGTCAGGGAGCTCCGCGCAGCAGGTTAAAATTGTCATCTCTTTGCTGCGTGGAGATCCCCAGAATTGGGCGTTTTCTTTGAAACCAGATGATCCTATTCTGACTAATGTGAATGCATTTTTTCAAGCCTTAGGGTTGTTGTATGACGAACCTGATGCCATTGATCAGGCTGAAAAGACCCTGCTGGCATTGAACCAGGGTCGAGATTCTGCAGAATTGTACTGTCAAAAATTCCGAAAGTGGGCGGTACTTACTACCTGGAATGATAATGCCTTGGCTGCTCTCTTTCGGAAGGGTTTGTCAGAAGCCGTAAAAGATACTATGGTGGGATTTCCTGTTCCCTCTGGTCTTGACGATTCTATGTCATTAGCCATTCAGGTTGATCGGCGTTTGCCCGAACGCAAAACTGCACAAGAGATGTTGCCACCTGTTGAACAAATGTCTGAACCTATGCAATGTGATAGAGTTTTGTCGAGAGAGCAGCGTCGGGAGTTCAGAAGGCGTAATAAGTAGAGTTGAGCGAAACGGGTCGAAAAATTTCAAAAGTCGCCGACTTTTGGCAAAGTCGGGTTTCATGAAACGAAACCCGACCCTAGGATGAGGTCGGCCACGAGGTCGGCGACTTACGCGCCAAAGTCACGTTTCAAAAGTTTGTTTTGCGCTCTTTTTCAGCCAATCAGGATCCACAGACACTGTGGGCAACGTGATGACATAGGCACGGGTCACCACCATCTTTCAGAAGGGCATGCAAGTGATTGGCTTGCTTTGGTGGGCGTCACAGGGGGTATAAAAGGGCGTGCACGCCGACCGCCATGTTACTCATGCTGATCTCAGAATAGAGAGAGCTGCTGCTGCTGATGATTTTGTAGGGAGATCGTTAGGCAGGGAAGAAGACACCAAAAACTGCTTCTGCTGCTAGCGATTTTGCCTGTACAACACACCAGTCACTGTGCAGTGCAAGGGGAGGCTATATAGTGGTGTATCAGTGGTGTTGGTTGTTGGGCTGCCTTCTAAGGCTTCCTGACATTCCTGCATTGCTGTTTACCCACTGCTCCACAAACTGCTTTTTTAAAAGCAATCCCAATTTTTTTTTTTGTCCTGCTGAGAAGAAGAAAAAAAAACTGCTTCTGCTGCTAGCGATTTTGCCTGTACAACACACCAGTCACTGTGCAGTGCAAGGGGAGGCTATATAGTGGTGTATCAGTGGTGTTGGTTGTTGGGCTGCCTTCTAAGGCTTCCTGACATTCCTGCATTGCTGTTTACCCACTGCTCCGCAAACTGCTTTTTTAAAAGCAATCCCAATTTTTTTTTTTTTGTCCTGCTGAGAAGAAGAAAAAAAAACTGCTTCTGCTGCTAGCGATTTTGCCTGTACAACACACCAGTCACTGTGCAGTGCAAGGGGAGGCTATATAGTGGTGTATCAGTGGTGTTGGTTGTTGGGCTGCCTTCTAAGGCTTCCTGACATTCCTGCATTGCTGTTTACCCACTGCTCCGCAAACTGCTTTTTTAAAAGCAATCCCAATTTTTTTTTTGTCCTGCTGAGGTACTGAGCGTGCATTTTTTCACACCATACAGCGGTGTATGCTCCTCACACAGTACCGTGTAACGGCTGTTATCACAGCCACAGTGAAGCTATCAGTGTGTCACTCTGTGAGAATAAGTCGAGGACATGTTCCGTTCTTACAGACCTGCACTCTAGGGAGATTCCTATTCTGCCCAATTCTACATACACCTTGTAGTTTGTGATACACTAGCCAATTTCTGCCTGTGACATAGCGCTCATATATTCAGTGGGCCTCACACAATCCATAAGTGTCCAGTGTCCACAAGTGTGTGCAGAAATTAAAAATCTCCCTTATCCTCTAGTGACTTTGGTCACAGCTCTGCCATCGAGCCTGTGACAGAGCGCTCAGATATTCAGTGGGCCTCACACAATCCATAAGTGTCCAGTGTCCACAAGTGTGTGCAGAAATTCAAAATCTCCCTTATCCTCTAGTCACTTTGGTCACAGCTCTGCCATCGAGCCTGTGACAGAGCGCTCAGATATTCAGTGGGCCTCACACAATCCATAAGTGTCCAGTGTCCACAAGTGTGTGCACAAATTCAAAATCTCCCTTACCCTCTAGTGACTTTGGTAACAGCTCTGCCATCGAGCCTGTGACAGAGTTCTCAGATATTCAGTGGGCCTCACACAATCCATAAGTGTCCAGTGTCCACAAGTGTGTGCACAAATTCAAAATCTCCCTTATCCTCTAGTCACTTTGGTCACAACTCTGCCATCGAGCCTGTGACAGAGCGCTCAGATTTTCAGTGGGCCTCACACAATCCATAAGTGTCCAGTGTCCACAAGTGTGTGCAGAAATTAAAAATCTCCCTTATCCTCTAGTGACTTTGGTCACAGCTCTGCCATCGAGCCTGTGACAGAGCGCTCAGATATTAAGTGGGCCTCACACAATCCATAAGTGTCCAGTGTCCACAAGTGTGTGCACAAATTCAAAATCTCCCTTATCCTCTAGTGACTTTGGTCACAGCTCTGCCATCGAGCCTGTGACAGAGCGCTCAGATATTCAGTGGGCCTCACACAATCCATAAGTGTCCAGTGTCCACAAGTGTGTGCACAAATTCAAAATCTCCCTTATCCTCTAGTGACTTTGGTCACAGCTCTGCCATCGAGCCTGTGACAGAGCGCTCAGATATTCAGTGGGCCTCACACAGTCCATAAGTGTCCAGTGTCCACAAGTGTGTTCAGAAATTCAAAATCTCCCTTATCCTCTAGTGACTTTGGTCACAGCTCTGCCATCGAGCCTGTGACAGAGCGCTCAGATATTCAGTGGGCCTCACACAATCCATAAGTGTCCAGTGTCCACAAGTGTGTGCAGAAATTCAAAATCTCCCTTATCCTCTAGTGACTTTGGTCACAGCTCTGCCATCGAGCCTGTGACAGAGCGCTCAGATATTCAGTGGGCCTCACACAATCCATAAGTGTCCAGTGTCCACAAGTGTGTGCACAAATTCAAAATCTCCCTTATCCTCTAGTCACTTTGGTCACAGCTCTGCCATCGAGCCTGTGACAGAGCGCTCAGATATTCAGTGGGCCTCACACAATCCATAAGTGTCCAGTGTCCACAAGTGTGTGCAGAAATTAAAAATCTCCCTTATCCTCTAGTGACTTTGGTCACAGCTGTGCCATCGAGCCTGTGACAGAGCGCTCAGATATTCAGTGCGCCTCACACAATCCATAAGTGTCCAGTGTCCACAAGTGTGTGCACAAATTCAAAATCTCCCTTATCCTCTAGTGACTTTGGTCACAGCTCTGCCATCGAGCTTGTGACAGAGCGCTCAGATATTCAGTGGGCCTCACACAATCCATAAGTGTCCAGTGTCCACAAGTGTGTGCACAAATTCAAAATCTCTCTTATCCTCTAGTGACTTTGGTCACAGCTCTGCCATCGAGCCTGTGACAGAGCGCTCAGATATTCAGTGGGCCTCACACAATCCATAAGTGTCCAGTGTCCACAAGTGTGTGCACAAATTCAAAATCTCCCTTATCCTCTAGTGACTTTGGTCACAGCTCTGCCATCGAGCCTGTGACAGAGCGCTCAGATATTCAGTGGGCCTCACACAATCCATAAGTGTCCACTGTCCACAAGTGTGTGCATAAATTCAAAATCTCCCTTATCCTCTAGTGACTTTGGTCACAGCTCTGCCATCGAGTCTGTGACAGAGCGCTCAGATATTCAGTGGGCCTCACACAATCCATAAGTGTCCAGTGTCCACAAGTGTGTGCAGAAATTAAAAATCTCCCTTATCCTCTAGTGACTTTGGTCACAGCTCTGCCATCGAGCCTGGGACAGAGCGCTCAGATATTCAGTGGGCCTCACACAATCCATAAGTGTCCAGTGTCCACAAGTGTGTGCACAAATTCAAAATCTCCCTTATCCTCTAGTGACTTTGGTCACAGCTCTGCCATCGAGCCTGTGACAGAGCGCTCAGATATTCAGTGGGCCTCACACAATCCATAAGTATCCAGTGTCCACAAGTGTGTGCACAAATTCAAAATCTCCCTTATCCTCTAGTGACTTTGGTCACAGCTCTGCCATCGAGCCTGTGACAGAGCGCTCAGATATTCAGTGGGCCTCACACAATCCATAAGTGTCCAGTGTCCACAAGTGTCTGCAGAAATTCAAAATCTCCCCTGTCCTATAGACACCTTGTACCTTGTTTTACATTACTATATAGTTTGTTGGATTTTGTCTACATTTCTACCAAAAATGAGGAAGTCTGGTGGAAGAGGCCGTGGAATTGGGCGGGGGTTGGCAGCTGGTAATGATGGTGTTGGTGGTGGATCTGATGGTAGTGGCAAGAGCAAAATAGGACCGAATGCAGGAGGTGTTGAGCCTGCGTCATCGTCTGGCTACATAAGGCCTCGAACGCTTAGTTTTCTAGGAGTTGGCAAACCGCTTTTAAAGCCAGAGCATCAGGAAAAAGTTTTGTTTTACATTGCTGACTCAGCCTCCAGCTCTATCGCCTCCTCTTCTTCAGTTGTAAAAAGTAAAAGCACTGAGTCGTCATTGGAGGCTCATGTTCATGAACCACACCTTTCCTTGTGTCCTTCACCACAACCAAGATTGAAGGATGACGCAGGCCATACTACTGATTACTCCATGGAGCTGTTTTCACATACCATGCCTGGATTATCAAGTGAAATGGTGAATTACCCAGGCCAAGATGAATCTGACATGGAGTGCACTGATGCACAGCCGCTGATGGATGATTCTGCTGGTACATTCACTCAGAGCACTACATTGTCCTCGCAGTGTACAGAGCCAGATTCTGACCCTGATGAGACTCAGGTGCCCCTTCCCGCACACTATACCACCGTACACGGTGACACAGACGAAGGTGCACATGACATAGAAGAGGAGGTGATGGATGACCCAGTTGTTGACCCAGATTGGCATCCATTGGGGGAAGAGGGTGCTGCTTCCAATAGCTCAGATGAGGAGCATCCACAGCAGACATCGACATCGCAACAGCTGTTATCTGGCAGGCCCGGAGCACTCCAAAGACAGGTTCCAAACATCAAAATAGTTGCTGGACAGCTTGTCCAGAGGGTCAAAAGATCACAGCGTGCTAGGCCGCAAAATGTCTGCCAAAGTAGGAAGAGTGCAGTGTGGCACTTTTTTGAACAAAATCCTCATGATCAGGCCAAGGTTATCTGTAAGAAGTGCGCAAAGACCTTTAGCCGAGGGAAAAATCTGAAAAATTTGAATACCAGTTGCATGCTTAGACATTTAACCAGCATGCACTTGCAAGCGTGGACACAACACCAAACCTCAAGTGCCACATGTGCAACTGATCACAACAAAAGTAGTCAGCAACACTACATTGTTTCCCCCACTGTAAGCCCACCGGTTAGCACAGCAGCAAATGTTGAGGTGTCGTTGCAAGGCCACAGCAGTCAGGGAATCCCACAGTTATATCAACGAAAGACTGATTCTAGGCCATCAGAAAGAACAACTCCATCACCATCATCAACCCTCTCTCAGTCCGCCCTGTCCACCGCTACTTCCACCATATGCAGCTCTCAAGTCCAGCTCACCCTCCCAGACACTATGAGTAGGTCAAGAAAGTACTCAGTCTCTCATCCGCGTACACTGGGTTTGAACGCCCACATTGCCAAACTAATCTCGTTTGAGATGATGCCCTTTCGGTTGGTGGAAAGCACAGCTTTCCGCGAACTCATGGCCTATGCAGTACCACGCTATGACCTACCCAGTCGCCACTTCTTCTCTCGCAAAGCCATCCCAGCCCTCCACCATCATGTGAAAGACCGCATTGTCCATGCACTCAAGCAGTCAGTGAGTGGAAAGGTGCACCTCACAACTGATGCATGGTCCAGTCGGCATGGCCAGGGCCGTTACGTGTCCATCACTGCGCACTGGGTTAATGTGGTGGATGCAGGGTCCACAGGGGACAGCGGTGGTGGGACAGTGCTGCCTAGCCCACGGTATAGGAAACAGTTGGCTGTAGGCGTTCGACCCTCCTCCTCCTCCAGAAGCGAAAGCTCGTCCACAGAGCGCAGTCGTACGAGCACTCCATCTGCAGCTGCCACTGTTGCACACGATGTGTCCCCCTATCGAGCAGCTAGTGGAAAGCATCAGCAGGCTGTGTTGCAGATGATGTGTTTGGGCAACAGACACACCGCCGAGGTGCTGGCCGAGTACTTGAAGCGACAAACTGAGTCATGGCTGGGCAGTGTACATCTTGAGGCAGGCAAGGTAGTTAGTGATAACGGCCGTAATTTTGTGGCAGCCATAGCCCTTTCAAAACTCAGCCACATACCTTGCTTGGCTCACACCTTGAACCTGGTGGTGCAGTGCTTCCTCAAAAATTATCCGGAGTTAACAGCCCTGCTCCAGAAGGTGCGAAGACTGTGCGCGCATCCGCCGGTCGCCTGTACACTCCGTTCGTATGCAGAAGCTGCAGCGATTGCTCCACCTTCCCAACCAACGCCTCATTATCGACATTGCAATAAGGTGGAACTCCACCCTGAGCGAGCAGAGGCAGGCCATAATGCATTTGTGGGAGGATACACGGCCAGGCACTTTGAGAGCAGACATGGAGTTGACAGGTGTGCAGTGGTCGAAGCTGAAAGACCTCTGTAAAGTCCTTCAGTGTTTTGAGGAATGCACACGGCTGGTAAGCGCAGACGACGCCATCCTAAGCATGAGCATCCCACTTATGCGTCTGCTCATGCAAACTTTGACGCACCTTAAGGAGCACGCGTCTGCAGCCAATGTTGAAGAGGAGGAGGGAATCCTTGATGACATTCAGCCATTGTCTGCTCAGGGACCTCTCCTGGACGAGGTGGAGGAAGAAGAGGAGGAGGAGGATGATGGGGATGATTACTTAGGGGAGGAGGATGCATCTCGTGGGGCAAGTGAAAATGTTGGCGTGGCAAGGTCTGGTACAGGGTTTGTGCATGACTGGAGGGATGTGGATTTGCCAGAAAGTGCTCCTCCAACCAGCACTCGCAGTGCATCATTGACACCGGGAACATTGGCCCACATGTCAGATTATGCCTTGCAGATCCTAAAAAGGGACCCCCCAATTGCCAAAATGATGAACGATGACGACTACTGGTTGGCCAGCATCCTGGATCCACGCTATAAAGGCAAATTACAAAACATCATGCCACAGGAGAACCTTGACCTAATATTGGCTAATAAACAAGCAACTCTGGTAAATCGGTTGCTTGAGGCATTCCCAGCACACAGCAGCGGTGATGGTTCTCACACGAGCCGTACGGGCCGGGGGCAGCTTGGCAGAGGTGTTCGTGGTGCACACAGCAGAAGTGGCGTTGGAGACAGGGGTTTCATGACAATGTTGTGGACTGATTTTTCAAATACCGCTCACACAACTGGTAATACTGCATCGATGGAAAGTGACAGGAGACAGCAGTTGTCAACTATGGTTACAAACTACTTTTCCTCCCATATCGATGTTCTCCCACACAGGTCATTCCCCTTTGACTATTGGGCCGCTAAACTGGACACCTGGCCTGAATTGGCCCAATATGCCTTACAGGAGCTCGCTTGCCCAGCTGCAAGTGTGCTATCGGAAAGAGTCTTCAGTGCAGCTGGATCAATCCTGACAGAAAAAAGGACCCGTCTGTCAACCCAAAATGTGGATGATCTAACCTTCATTAAAATGAACCATGCATGGGTTTCCAAGGATTTTGTCCCACCTTCCCCTGATGACACATAGGGTGACAAAAAAATGGCTTGCTTTTGTCCACCTCTTCCTGGGACTTCACCTATTTCGCCTATTGCATCAGCTGAATGTCCAACATCAACATATGCCACTTTCTAAAACTCCCTAACTGTGCTGCCTCCTCCCCCCATGGCCGGGGTCACCACCTAGCGCACGACACCGTGCGAGTGCCGTTGCCCTGGACAGGTGGGTAGGCCGACTCTTGGGCGCGGGCACTGGCACAGGGTCCCTCATAGTGCAATCAAGTGTCTCTGACGGTGGTGGTGCACACCCGCCGTCAGACACACCGCTGTACTATGAGGGGCCCAGTGCCAGTGCCGACGCCCACGAGTGGGCCCCCCTTGCTTGGGCAGGGCCCCAGCATTTGCAATCTTTACCTCTCCCTGCTCCTCCGCTGTGTAATCTGGGCCGTCAAATATATACTGTGCCTGACACCGTCTGAGCCTGCCTCCTGATGTATAGACATATATTTTGAATGTGTACGCTATCCATACATGTTATCCGGGGATACGGTACCCTTTCTCACCTTTGTGCAATCACCTGCAAGCCATACTGGGCCTAACACCGTCTGAGCCTGCCTCCTGATGTATAGACATATATTTTGAATGTGTACGCTATCCATACATGTTATCCGGGGATACGGTACCCTTTCTCACCTTTGTGCAATCACCTGCAAGCCATACTGGGCCTAACACCGTCTGAGCCTGCCTCCTGATATATAGACATATATTTTGAATGTGTACGCTATCCTTACATGTTATCCGGGGATACGGTACCCTTTCTCACCTTTGTGCAATCACCTGCAAGCCATACTGGGCCTAACACCATCTGAGCCTGCCTCCTGATGTATAGACATATATTTTGAATGTGTACGCTATCCATACATGTTATCCGGGGATACGGTACCCTTTCTCACCTTTGTGCAATCACCTGCAAGCCATACTGGGCCTAACACCGTCTGAGCCTGCCTCCTGATGTATAGACATATATTTTGAATGTGTACGCTATCCATACATGTTATCCGGGGATACGGTACCCTTTCTCACCTTTGTGCAATCACCTGCAAGCCATACTGGGCCTAACACCGTCTGAGCCTGCCTCCTGATGTATAGACATATATTTTGAATGTGTACGCTATCCTTACTTGTTATCCGGGGATACGGTACCCTTTCTCACCTTTGTGCAATCACCTGCAAGCCATACTGGGCCTAACACCGTTTGAGCCTGCCTCCTGATGTATAGACATATATTTTGAATGTGTACGCTATCCATACATGTTATCCGGGGATACGGTACCCTTTCTCACCTTTGTGCAATCACCTGCAAGCCATACTGTGCCTAACACCGTCTGAGCCTGCCTCCTGATTTATAGACATATATTTTGAATGTGTACGCTATCCTTACTTGTTATCCGGGGATACGGTACCCTTTCTCACCTTTGTGCAATCACCTGCAAGCCATACTGGGCCTAACACCATCTGAGCCTGCCTCCTGATGTATAGACATATATTTTGAATGTGTACGCTATCCATACATGTTATCTGGGGATACGGTACCCTTTCTAACCTTTGTGCAATCACGTGCAATCCATACTGGGCCTAACACCGTCTGAGCCTGCCTCCTGATGTATAGACATATATTTTGAATGTGTACGCTATCCATACATGTTATCCGGGGATACGGTACCCTTTCTAACCTTTGTGCAATCACGTGCAATCCATACTGTGCCTGACACCGTCTGAGCCTGCCTCCTGATGTATAGACATATATTTTGAATGTGTACGCTATCCATACATGTTATCCGGGGATACGGTACCCTTTCTAACCTTTGTGCAATCACGTGCAATCCATACTGGGCCTAACACCGTCTGAGCCTGCCTCCTGATGTATAGACATATATTTTGAATGTGTACGCTATCCATACATGTTATCCGGGGATACGGTACTCTTTCTAACCTTTGTGCAATCACGTGCAATCCATACTGGGCCTAACACCGTCTGAGCCTGCCTCCTGATGTATAGACATATATTTTGAATGTGTACGCTATCCATACATGTTATCTGGGGATACGGTACCCTTTCTCACCTTTGTGCAATCACGTGTAATCCATACTGGGCGTGAGAACGGCTGGCGAGCTGTTAAGCAAGCTACAGCACCTGTGGTTTGCACACGTAAGTTTTTAATTTTTTCAGGAATGACGGTTAGGCCTAATTCCGGAACTGCGGTTGACCTGCACTTACTGGGAAATCATCGTTCGCGGGTAATAATTGTAATCAGTGATCCCCATCACTAACGTTGTTCAGCGGGTTATCTGCACCTGTAAGCGACAAACGCTGGCCTTTTCAGTGTAGCGCACATGCAGCCACGGACATGTAAGGGCATGACACACCAGTTATTGGCCAATCTCATGTGCCAGAGCCTCACGTGTCCCTCTAGAAAGCCGGACTCGGACCGCGGGGCATGACGGAGTCTCGTTCGTTAACGGAATTAAGCTTGCAATCTGTGCATCTTTTCTGTAGCTTGCATGGTTGAGGTTTCCCAGGTGGAGTCGAATTAAACCGTAGGCTCCACTCCTGGTGGTGCCCTTCTGGACATTCCTTTAAGGTTCAGCTTTGCAACCATACTGCCCACGTAAAACAAACACTTTGCCTTCATGAACGCTGTTTGGAGGGTCATGACTCGTGGGAATAACGCCGCCCAATCAGTTAACCTGCTAGAGAGATCCTTCGTTGCTCCCAAGCATGACATCACACTCCCTAGGAGGAAGGTAATGCCACTGTGGCGACCGTACTCCTGGGGGCGACACAAGTGCACTGATGCCCAGCCACTGCTCGATGAATCTGCTGGTACATTGACCCAGACCACTACATTCCCCTCGCACGCTACACGGCCTGAATCTGACCCTGATGAAACTCAGGTTACCCTTCCCATATACAGTTCCATCTTACACGGTGACAAAGAGGAAGCTGCAGTTGAAAGTGCAGGTTCGGCCCACCCGCCATCAGACACACCACCGTACTATCAGGGGCCCTGTGCCAGTGCCATCGCCAACGAGTGGGCCCCCCCTGCTTGCTCAGGATCACAGCACTTGCAAGGTTGAAATACTGTGCAGTGAGATGGAAGATGGGGACGACGAGGAGTCCAGACTAGTACAGGGATTCCCTAGCGAGGAGACTTATTTGATTGTTTTCAATGTTGGGACAGCAATTTTTGGGGAGCACTATACTCTGGAGAATGATAGATGGGGCCCACCATACACTGGAACATTCCAAAGGTGGACATCAGACACTGGAGCAGCATTTACAGGGCCCATTATACACTAGAGCATTAGAAATGGGGCCCATTATGTTTGGAGCATTATTTGGGCCCATAACACAGTGGAGCTTCATCCATGGGGACCAACATATACTGTAGCATTATGTGGAGCTCATCATATACTGTTTCAAACATTATATGGGACCAATGATTCTGTATGGAGAAATAGATAGGCCTTGTCATGAGATGTAAAAAGTGAAGTATTTTTCATTGTACTATACCGCTATTTCTCTGCCATATCGGAGCATGATGAGTTGTGGTATGTGTTAAAGGGGCGCTCTTTTGCCCAGGGCACATGAAAACCTGGAGCCAGCCCTCCCCCCCCACAACTTTAACCAAATAACCCCCATTTTTCAGTGCGTAACTTGTATTATGAAGTTAATTAAGGTTGACAAGCTTAAGTAAGAAGAATTGATGCTTTTGGCATTCAAATGGGCACTGTAGGCGTGTTTCCTGTCCTCCTCTCACTGCCGACTTTTATTCCCCATTGACTTACATTGGGTTTCGTGTTTCGGGACGACCCCGACTTTTCCCTATAATCGGACGATCTTGCTCGACCCGACTTTTGGAAAAGTCGGGTTTCACGAAACGAAACTCGACCCTAAAAAACCAAAAGTCACTCAACTCTAGTAATAAGTTGTGTTTTTTCTGTGGAGATGCCTCGCATATTATTTCTGTGTGTCCTAAACGAGAGAAACGCTTTGCACACACGTTTTCTGTTGGTGGTGTTCAACCTAAGTTTCTTCTGGCAATTACTCTGATCTGCTCCCTGTCCACATTTTCCGCCAAGGCTTTTGTGGATTCGGGAGCAGCTCTAAACCTAATGGACTTGGATTTTGCTAAACGTTGTGGATTTCCGATGACACCTCTGCAGACGCCTATCCCTTTGAGGGGGATTGATGCTACTCCTTTGGCGAAAAATAAACCTCAGTTTTGGACCCAGGTGGTAATGCGGGTCGCCCCAGACCATCAAGAAAATTGCAGATTTTTGGTGTTGCATAATCTGCATGATACCATTGTTCTGGGGTTTCCCTGGTTACAAACTCATAATCCAGTTTTGGATTGGAAATCTGTGTCTGTGGTGAGTTGGGGTTGTCGGTTTGCCTTTGGTGAGGCTCCTGTGTTTTCCACCTCTCCTCAGTGGCATGATGTTCCTTATTATTTGGCGGACTTTTATGATGTATTTAGTGAGAATGAGTCTGCGTCTCTGCCTCCTCATAGGAGTTATGACTGTGCAATTGAACTGAGCCCGGGGTGTAAATTTCCCAAGGGTCGGCTCTTCAATTTATCTGTACCCGAGCACGAGGCTATGCGATCCTATATTAAGGAGACGTTGGAGAAGGGTCACATTAGACCATCCTCTTCACCCTTAGGTGCCGGGTTTTTTTTTGTAGCCAAAAAGGATGGATCATTAAGACCTTGTATTGATTATCGTGCCCTCAACAAAATTACTGTTAAATATCAGTATCCGTTACCCCTGATTTCGGATCTATTTTCTAGAGTTAAAGGTGCTTGCTGGTTTACCAAGCTTGACCTCAGGGGGGCGTATAATCTTATTCACATTAAGCATGGGGATGAATGGAAGACGGCGTTTAATACTCCGGAGGGACATTTTGAGTACCTGGTGATGCCTTTTGGGCTCACTAATGCCCCTTCTGTCTTCCAGTGCTTCATGAACGATATTTTCCGAGATTTTGTCGATAAATTTTTGATTATCTATCTGGATGATATTTTGATCTTCTCCAAGGATTGGGATTCTCATGTGGAACATATCCGGACTGTGTTCCGGATCTTGAGGGAGAATTCCCTGTATGTCAAAGGATCTAAATGCCTTTTTGGAGTACAGAGGATTTCTTTTTTGGGATTTATTTTGTCTCCGGCAACTATTGAAATGGACCCGGCCAAGGTACAGGCCATTTACGATTGGGTTCAGCCCACTTCTTTGAAGGCCCTCCAGAAGTTTTTGGGTTTTGCTAATTTTTATCGGAAATTTATAGCAAAATTTTCTAGTATTGCCAAGCCGAGCTGTTTTGTCCCAAAAGGATCCTGTAACATCTAAAATGAATCCCTGTGCTTTCTTTTCCCGAAAGTTCTCTCCATCTGAACGTAACTATGATGTGGGGAATCGGGAACTGTTGGCCATGAAATGGGCATTTGAGGAGTGGAGACATTGGTTGGAGGGAGCTAAGCATCAAGTCGTGGTCCTCACTGACCACAAGAATTTGATTTACCTAGAGTCGGCTAAGCGCTTGAACCCTAGACAGGCTAGGTGGGCCTTGTTTTTTACACGTTTTGATTTTGTGGTTTCTTTTCTTCCTGGAACTAAGAATGTCAAGGCAGACGCCCTCTCTAGGAGCTTCTTTGCTGATTCTCCTGTGGTGACCAAGCCTGCTACCATCTTAGGCGAAGGGGTAGTTCTTTCTGCCATCTCGCCCGATTTGAGACTTGCTCTGGAGGAGTTCCAGGAGGACAAACCTGAGCGTTGTCCCAGTGGAAAGTTGTATGTTCCTGACCAGTGGAAGAAGAGAGTGATGTCTGAAGTTCATTGCTCTGCTTTGGCTGGTCATCCAGGTATTTTTGGTACTAGAGATCTGGTGAGTCGGTCTTTTTGGTGGCCCTCCTTGTCTCGTGATGTCAGGAATTTTGTGCATTCCTGTGGGACTTGCTCCCGGTCTAAATCGTGTTCTCGCTCTAGTGGGTGGGTTGTTGATGCCTTTGCCTGTCCCCAAGAGGCCATTGACCCATATTTCAATGGATTTCATCTCTGATATGCCTGTCTCTCAAAGGATGACTGTTATTTGGGTGATTTGTGATAGGTTCTCTAAGATGGTTCATCTTGTACCACTCCCTAAGTTGCCGTCTTCCTCTGAGTTGGTGTCCCTGTTTTTGCAACAGGTGGTTCGCTTGCACGGGATTCCTGAGAACATTGTATCTGACAGAGGAGTTCAGTTTGTGTCTAGATTTTGGAGAACTTTCTGTTCCAAGCTGGGAATTCAGTTGTCCTTCTCCTCTGCTTTTCACCCTCAGACCAATGGGCAGAGAGAACAAACCAGACCTTAGAGTCATATTTGAGATGTTTTATTTCCGCTGATCAGGATGATTGGGTTTCATTTTTGCCCTTGGCCGAATTTGCTTTAAATAATAGAGCTAGGTCTGCCACTTTGATGTCACCTTTTTTTTGTAACTTTGGGTTTCATCCTCGATTTTCTTCAGGGCAGGTGGAGCCCTCTGCTTGCCCAGGTGTTGACACTGTGGTGGAGAGAATGCACCAGATCTAGGACCAAGTGGTGGATAAGTTATCTCTCTCCCAGGAAAAGGCCCAGCGGTTTTCCAACCGACATAGGATCATCGGTCCCCAGTTTAAGGTTGGTGATATGGTGTGGTTATCATCAAAAAATATTGCTATGAAGGTGGCTTCTCCTAAGTTTAAGCCTAGATTTATTGGACCTTACAAGATTTTGGAGATTATTAATCCGGTCTCTTTTCGTTTGGCTCTTCCTGTCACTTTTAAAATCCATAATGTGTTCCATAAGTCTTTGTTGAAGAGGTTTGTTGAACCTGTTGTTCCGGGGGTGGCACCTCCAGACCCTGTATTGGTTGAAGGTAACATGGAATATGAGGTAGAGAAGGTACTGGATTCCCGTCTGGCTAGACGGAGACTCCAGTATTTGGTTAAATGGAAGGGTTATGGTCAGGAGGATAATTCCTGGGTCTCTGACTCTGATATTCATGCCAAAAGATTGGTGCGTGCCTTTCATCAGGCTCACCCTGATCGCCCTGGTGGCGTGGTTGAGGGTTCGGTGACCCCTCCTCAAGGGGGAGGTACTGTTGTGAGTTCATTTTCCCCTTCACTACTGAGGCCCGAGGAACTCCCTCTTCTGGTAAAGAAAGGTAGTGAGCCTGATTGTCAAGCACCTGAGCCT
This sequence comes from Dendrobates tinctorius, assembly GCF_039654945.1. NCBI lineage: Eukaryota > Metazoa > Chordata > Amphibia > Anura > Dendrobatidae > Dendrobates > Dendrobates tinctorius. The sequence continues at coordinate 16,044,523 of NW_027361722.1, read as the reverse complement.
AATGATGATGACTGGCTGAGTGGAGTGACTGACTGGATATAAGGCCGCTGACGCCCTTCTGCCCTGCGGGTGATTTCTCTGTGGGATCCTTGGAGACCAGTCTGAATTCCTGCTCTTCTAAAGCTAAGTTTTCGGCTCTGCCTTTTGCATTTGTGCTTTGTCTTTGTTTTGCTTTGTTTTTCTGGATTTCTGCCATTCCCTGCTGGGGTGAGCTGAATTCCTTTAGCTCTGTCTTCAGAAAGTACCTGAGTGCTGATATAGCTTTTGAAGCCTAGCTGCTTCAGGGTCTTTTTCCATATCAGCCTGTTGGCTTATGTCTTTGATAGGGTTTTGGCAGATTGCAGACAGCAACCTTCCTTTCCTGTCCTGTTTAGTTAGTTTGGGCCCCATCGTTTGCTCAGCCTATCTTTCTGTCTGTGTGTTTTTTTCATCTTGCTTCACCGTCATTATATGTTGTGGGCTGCCTTTTACTTTGGGGTCTGCTCTGGGGCAGTTTAGATTTCCTTTTCTGTCTTTAGGCTATTTAGCTCTCCGGCTGTGATCGAGGGGTCTAGGGCACCATAGGAACCCCCCACGGCTACTGCTAGTTGTGTTGATAGGTTCAGGGATCTGCAATCTGATAGTTGCCAACTTCTCAGGTTTCCTGGACGTAGCTTCTATTTTTGTGTCTTCCTCCTACGGTGACTCCTTCATAACAATCATCCATCTCTTGTGACACGTTCCCACTGTTGCCTTAGTGTGAGGGTGGCTGCTCAAATATTTGGGCATCGCTACATGCGATATCATCTTGCCCCGCTTCAAGTGGACCAGGCGAGAGGCCCGAATCTATAAATGGAAAAGTGAACAGCTCTTGGGAGTGTCGAAGTGTGGAATCAGTTGTCTCCGGGCACTCAGCATGGTGGGAGGAAGGAGGCTCAGGGTGAGGAATATGCGATCCAGACTCATGACTACTCAGACTTGACCTTGTGGAAGACAGGGTGCTGGTGGTGGTGGCAAAGTGACTGGAAGTATTATCCGCTATCCAACCAACAACCTTTTGACACTGCTTTAGTTCAATAGTGGTGTGCTGCTGCTGTCCCCCAGTAATTGGGACAGAAAGGTCAAGCGAGAAGATGTGGGTGTTTGTTGTGGCCCAATTTCAGCTTGCCCACGGCCTCGGCCTCTGCATGCACCATCACTATCACATCCACTTCCACGTCCCTTGCCATGTGCCTTGACCATTTTAAATGGAATACAATATTTTCCACGTTCACTACAAATGGCTGAATTTGGAGCAAACTGATATGTGATTCGTGTGCATGTAAACCACAGTTTAAAATATCTGGCCTGTCGGTAAAGATTGCCCAAGCAAAAATGAATTTCCAGACATTCACGGCCTTTTTTGCACATTGTTGGCAGCTGTGATCTTTATCTTCTTGGTGGGGATGTTGGAAAGTTCCAAGTCGTCATCAATACCATCATCTTCCATATCTTGTCAAGAGGAAATCTGGTGTTTCCCAGGGTCGTGGTTAACTACGTTTATTGGAATTCCTTTAACAGTGTTCGTTACACTGGAAAAAATATTTTCCCGCTGTGACATTTGGATATTCTTGGTAATATGTATGGGTGAAGATGAAGAACCTTGTGCCACGGGTGTGTTGATAGTTACGGCTGATAGATACTCCTCTTTAAACTTAGCATCCATCAGTTTGGTTTTCCTCCAACACTGATCTGCTATTTACTAGAATTAAGCATCTCACGAGCATATTGCACTTTATTCTTTGTACGGACACGGGCGTCTTTGGCAACCTATTTCTCACGGGCATCTTTTATGCCAAGCTTCAGACGCGCATTTGTTATACCGATCTACTGACGGGCATAAAACACATTCTGGTAATTGGGGGTCGCAAAACGACTAATCATTGTAGGCTGTATCCTGAATCTCATACCTCCCATTGCTGTTATTAATCCTGTACGTTCCCATTCCTGCCGTCACCATGCCCCTTTTCCTGATCACTTCACCCAATGACTCATCCACCATATTTCTGCTAAAAACCTGCACCTTCCCAGTAGCAACTGTGTAGGAAACCACATTATTGTTTGCAAGGGTGTTTATGATGTCTGTAAAAAAAAAAAAGTTTACACACTATGTTGATGTGTACCCCCCAGGGGGAAAGGGCTTGTCAGCCCATACTAAAGTGTATAGGCATTACAAGTAGAGTTGAGCGACTTTGGTCGGATCGGGTTTCATGAAACAAAATTTGTTTCAGATGAAACTGGTCCGACTAGGGCAAAAAAAGTCATCCATTCAATGCCGACTTTTATTTCCCATTGACTTGCATTGGGGTCGGGTTTCGGACGAAACTCCGACTTTTTTTGCCCTAGTCGGACCAGTTTCATCTGAAACAAATTTTGTTTCATGAAACCCGATCCGACCAAAGTCGCTCAACTCTAATTACAAGTATAGGAGACCTGCTCCTTTTTAATGGGAATTTTTTTGTGAGGCCCTCCTCCACGTTTTTTCCAAGGTGAATTGTGGTGCGTGTAAATTTGGGGCAGGTCTTGCATTCACATCATGGGCAAAATTTATGGGAGTACAAAATTCATAATAATGGTAACTTTGGTTTCATGTGGCCATCCAGGACGTCTGAAGATTTGTGCCGCCTGATGCCCCTATAAAAATAGGCTATGTGACTTTCAGAGTCCTTCCTTCATAAATGCAACAGGATGTGTCTGATGATGTGTCACACACCACATGACCAGCTAAGGTTGTTAAATTATATTTCCCAGTGAATGCATTTGAATTGGTTGAAAGCAATGCTAAAGTTGAAAAACGCACCAAAAAAACTACGTGTGACCATAGCCCAAGTGGTGGAGGAACTTTTTTTTGGGGGGGTTCTTTATTTTGCCTTGCATACAAATCATTACCCTGGAAAGGATGTTCCTTAACATATTTCCCAGGAAAATCCATTTTGCTTTCGTTTTTGTATGTTTTAGTGTGTGCCTGTGAAAGTGGCGTAAGACTCTGACAACATTGCTCACAGCAGTGACCTGGGAGTCAGAAATACTTCCAGGGGTCTTCCCCATGATGATCCCATGTCACTTGAGCACTGTTCCCATTGATTTCAGACGTTTTTAGACCCTAAAAGGACCCCCGGGAGGGATCGCGTCAAAAATCCTCGGTTTTCCCATAGACTTAGATTGGGCTCGTTGCTCGGGTCGAGTACCAGACTATTCCAATTTGCTCAACCCAAGAAATGAGCACCCGAGCATTTTAGTGCTCGTTCATCACTAGTTATATATGTACATGTAAGACTAGGATGGATTGTACACTTCCAAAAATATCATTAATAAAGACAGCAAAGAAAAAAGTACAGCTGCAGAAATCCCTCAGTTTCCCTGATTTGAGCTGAGATTTAATTAGCATTTTGGGATATATATATTTTTTTTTTAGAAAATACTGAACAGAAAAAAATCCCACGACATTTACAAGAAATGCTGCCATTTATGAGAAGTTTGTGTGCCCTGTCTGGTGGAGGTAGCTGCATTTAAGACCTGTTTTCCTAGAGATAACAGTGAGAAGACTACAAATGGCCAATTTTGTCTGTAGGTTGTTGATCAGGAGCCGAACAGTAGGGGATTTCACACATAGGTTTGGGGATTCCCTGAAACACGCCCTTATTAGAGAATTAATTAAGTTAAACTCCATAGTATAACTAAACTTGTGCAGTAGCTATGTGGTTTGTTACTCTACACCCATGTGCTCCACACTTCTCCTTCCTTCGATTTCTGAGAAAAGTTACGGGAACCAGTACAGACCCAACCACGCTGTAAGCACAGCAAGTGATCAATTTGGGCTTCTCGTTCCCCCAGATCCAAATTCTAACCAAGAATGAAACTCCCACCACCAACTTTGCTTCCATGTGGATTAAAATGTGAAAGAAACAAATTAACCAACCCTATATAGTAGGCACCCAAAATGGTCACCTATATGAGAACTCTACTTCTCAGGCTTTTCTTCCACGTGATTGTTCAGAATAAGCCATATGTGTACTTGAAGAATACCATTGCTGGAAATTATATGTCTCATATCTTGCACGTTTCACAACTTTTCCCCTCTGCATGCTCTATCTATTATATTCAGTTGTCTATAAAGCTAAAGAGAGGAGATAATCTCCAATGATGTCTCTCATACACAGCACACACAGACATTAGGGATTCTTGCTGTCCTTTCTAAATGTTGAGAAGCAGCAGCATGGAGGGTGTTATAGAGCATTATTAAGCAGTGTAGTTGTGAATCCAGCTCTAGGATGAGATGCAACACTTACTAGAAAGCAGGGCTTTGTGTTTGTCTGTTTCTCTCTTAAAGTATGCCCCCTTCCATTAACTTCAATACGCAGCTGTAAATTAACTCAATCCAAAATACTCCGCCTCCTTCATAGACTTCAAAAGGCAGTTGTAAATAAACACAATCCAAAATCTGCTATGGCCCGTAGATTTGAGATTCTGTACATGGAAGGGGCAGATAAGCTGACTGACTAATTTAAGCTTTAAATTGAACCACAGTGAGCTAACAGTAAGCTAGCTATATTTCAGAGTGAATTATGAGTTTAGGAGGAAGGGGAGAGGAAAATGAGAAGAGGAGGTATATTAGTGGACAGAGAAGCACAGGTCTATCATAAGATATATTACAAAGTTCCTCATTTTCACTCATACTATTTATGTATTTATCCAAAGTTTGTTAAAAATGATAGTGATCATTTAAGTTCTTCTTTTTACCAGTTAGTATGACAATGATTAATACAGCCATTTGATGAGCAGGAAAGGCTGGATACACAGGATTCACTCTTGTCCTTTTTGGACATAGGCTCCGTAAGGACAAGCGAAAGGAAAGATTGTAAGTGAATGTTCATCTTCTCCCTTGTACCAAAATACATTCCTTTTTCTTAAGGATGCTGATGATCAACTTTTCTTTAAACAAGGTCTACTGTTATGAACGAGTCACCGTAGGAGGCAGACACAAAAATAGAAGCTACGTCCAGAAAACCGGAGAAGTTGGCAACTATCAGATTGCAGACCCCTGAACCTATCAACACAACTAGCAGCAGCCGTGGGGGGTTCCTACGGTGCCCTAGACCCCTCGATCACAGCCGGAGAGCTAAATAGCCTAAAGACAGAAAAGGAAATCTAAACTGCCCCAGAGCAGACCCCAAAGTAAAAGGCAGCCCCCAACATATAATGACGGTGAAGCAAGATGAAAAAACACTCACACAGATAGAAAGATAGGCTGAGCAAACAATGGGGCCCAAGCTTAACTAAAAAGGACAGGATAGGAAGGCTGCTGTCTGCAATCTGCCAAAACCCTATCAAAGACATAAGCCAACAGGCTGATATGGAAAAAGGCCCTGAGCAGCTAGGCTTCAAAAACTATATCAGCACTCAGGTATTTTCTGGAGACAGAGCTAAAGGAATCCAGCTCACCCCAGCAGGGAATGGCAGAAATCCAGAAAAACAAAGTCAAAGCACAAATGCAAAAAGCAGAGCAGAAAACTTAGCTTTAGAAGAGCAGGAATTCAGACTGGTCTCCAAGGATCCCACAGAGAAATCACCCGCAGGGCAGAAGGGCGTCGGCGGCCTTATATCCAGTCAGTGACTCCACTCAGCCAGACATCATCAATTAGGCTCAGATGCTTGATAATCAGGCTCACTACCTTTCTTTACCAGAAGAGGGAGTTCATCGGGCCTCAGTAGTGAAGGGGAAAATGAACTCACAACAGTACCTCCCCCTTGAGGAGGGGTCACCGAACCCTCAACCACGCCACCAGGGCGATCAGGGTGAGCCCGATGAAAGGCACGCACCAATTTTTTGGCATGAATATCAGAGGCAGAGACCCAGGAATTATCCTCCTGACCATAACCCTTCCACTTAACCAAATACTGGAGTCTCCGTCTAGCCACACGGGAATCCAGTACTTTCTCTACTTCATATTCCATGTTACCTTCAACCAATACAGGGTCTGGAGGTGCCACCCCCGGAACAACAGGTTCAACAAACCTCTTCAACAAAGATTTATGGAACACATTATGGATTTTAAATGTGACAGGAAGAGCCAAACGAAAAGAGACCGGATTAATAATCTCCAAAATCTTGTAAGGTCCAATAAATCTAGGCTTAAACTTAGGAGAAGCCACCTTCATAGCAATATTTTTTGATGATAACCACACCACATCACCAACCTTAAACTGGGGACCAATGGTCCTATGTCGGTTGGAAAACCGCTGGGCCTTTTCCTGGGAGAGAGATAACTTATCTACCACTTGGTTCCAGATCTGGTGCATTCTCTCCACCACAGTGTCAACTCATGGGCAGGCAGAGGGCTCCACCTGCCCTGAAGAAAATCGAGGATGAAACCCAAAGTTACAAAAAAAAGGTGACATCAAAGTGGCAGAACTAGCTCTATTATTTAAAGCAAATTCGGCCAAGGGCAAAAATGAAACCCAATCATCCTGATCAGCGGAAATAAAACATCTCAAATATGACTCCAAGGTCTGGTTTGTTCTCTCTGTCTGCCCATTGGTCTGAGGGTGAAAAGCAGAGGAGAAGGACAACTGAATTCCCAGCTTGGAACAGAAAGTTCTCCAAAATCTAGACACAAACTGAACTCCTCTGTCGGATACAATGTTCTCAGGAATCCCGTGCAAGCGAACCACCTGTTGCAAAAACAGGGGTACCAACTCAGAGGAAGACGGCAACTTAGGGAGTGGTACAAGATGAACCATCTTAGAGAACCTATCCCAAATCACCCAAATAACAGTCATCCTTTGAGAGACAGGCATATCAGAGATGAAATCCATTGAAATATGGGTCCATGGCCTCTTGGGGACGGGCAAAGGCATCAACAACCCACTAGAGCGAGAACACGATTTAGACCGGGAGCAAGTCCCACAGGACTGCACAAAATTCCTGACATCACGAGACAAGGAGGGCCACCAAAAAGACCGACTCACCAGATCTCTAGTACCAAAAATACCTGGATGACCAGCCAAAGCAGAGCAATGAACTTCAGACATCACTCTCTTCTTCCACTGGTCAGGAACATACAACTTTCCACTGGGACAACGCTCAGGTTTGTCCTCCTGGAACTCTTCCAGAGCACGTCTCAAATCGGGCGAGATGGCAGAAAGAACTACCCCTTCGCCTAAGATGGTAGCAGGTTTGGTCACCGCAGGAGAATCAGCAAAGAAGCTCCTAGAGAGGGCGTCTGCCTTGACATTCTTAGTTCCAGGAAGAAAAGAAACCACAAAATCAAAACGTGTAAAAAACAAGGCCCACCTAGCCTGTCTAGGGTTCAAGCGCTTAGCCGACTCTAGGTAAATCAAATTCTTGTGGTCAGTGAGGACCACGACTTGATGCTTAGCTCCCTCCAACCAATGTCTCCACTCCTCAAATGCCCATTTCATGGCCAACAGTTCCCGATTCCCCACATCATAGTTACGTTCAGATGGAGAGAACTTTCGGGAAAAGAAAGCACAGGGATTCATTTTAGATGTTACAGGATCCTTTTGGGACAAAACAGCTCCTGCACCAATCTCAGAAGAATCCACCTCTACCTGGAACGGAAGTGAGACATCAGGTTGCCGCAAAACCGGGGCGGAGGTGAATCTTCGCTTCAGCTCCTGAAAGGAAGAAACAGCCTCTGGAGACCAATTTAACACATCAGCACCCTTCTTAGTCAAATCAGTCAATGGCTTGGCAGTACTAGAAAATTTTGCTATAAATTTCCGATAAAAATTAGGAAAACCCAAAAACTTCTGAAGGGCCTTCAAAGAAGTGGGCTGAACCCAATCGTAAATGGCCTGTACCTTGGCCTGGTCCATTTCAATAGTTGACGGAGACAAAATAAATCCCAAAAAAGAAATCCTCTGTACTCCAAAAAGGCATTTAGATCCTTTGACATACAGGGAATTCTCCCTCAAGATCCGGAACACAGTCCGAATATGTTCCACATGAGAATCCCAATCCTTGGAGAAGATCAAAATATCATCCAGATAGATAATCAAAAATTTATCGACAAAATCTCGGAAAATATCGTTCATGAAGCACTGGAAGACAGAAGGGGCATTAGTGAGCCCAAAAGGCATCACCAGGTACTCAAAATGTCCCTCCGGAGTATTAAACGCCGTCTTCCATTCATCCCCATGCTTAATGCGAATAAGATTATACGCCCCCCTGAGGTCAAGCTTGGTAAACCAGCAAGCACCTTTAACTCTGGAGAATAGATCCGAAATCAGGGGCAACGGATACTCATATTTAACAGTAATTTTGTTGAGGGCACGATAATCAATACAAGGTCTTAATGATCCATCCTTTTTGGCTACAAAAAAAAAACCGGCACCTAAGGGTGACGAGGATGGTCTAATATGACCCTTCTCCAACGCCTCCTTAATATAGGATCGCATAGTCTCGTGCTCGGGTACAGATAAATTGAAGAGCCGACCCTTGGGGAATTTACACCCCGGACTCAGTTCAATTGCACAGTCATAACTCCTATGAGGAGGCAGAGACGCAGACTCATTCTCACTAAACACATCATAAAAGTCCGCCAAATAATCAGGAACATCATGTGACTGAGGAGAGGTGGAAAACACCGGAGCCTCACTAAAGGCACACCGACAACCCCAACTCACCACAGACACAGATTTCCAATCCAAAACTGGATTATGAATTTGCAACCAGGGAAACCCCAGAACAATGGTATCATGCAGATTATGCAACACCAAAAATCTGCAATTTTCTTGATGGTCTGGGGTGACCCGCATTACCACCTGGGTCCAAAACTGAGGTTTATTCTTTGCCAAAGGAGTAGCATCAATCCCCCTCAAAGGGATAGGCGTCTGCAGAGGTGTCATCGTAAATCCACAACGTTTAGCAAAATCGAAGTCCATTAGGTTTAGAGCTGCTCCCGAATCCACAAAGGCCTTGGCGGAAAATATGGACAGGGAGCAGATCAGAGTAATAGCCAGAAGAAACTTAGGTTGAACACCACCAACAGAAAACGTGTGTGCAAAGCGTTTCTCTCGTTTAGGACAGACAGAAATAATATGCGAGGCATCTCCACAGAAAAAACACAACTTATTACGCCTTCTGAACTCCTGACACTGCTCTCTGGACAAAACTCTATCACATTGCATAGGTTCAGACATTTGTTCAACAAGTGGCAACACTTCTCGTGCAGTTCTGCGTTCGCGCAAGCGCCGATCAATCTGAATGGCTAATGACATAGAATCGTCAAGACCAGAGGGAACAGGAAATCCCACCATAGTATCTTTTACGGCTTCTGACAAACCCTTCCGAAAGAGAGCAGCCAGGGCATTATCATTCCAGGTAGTAAGTACCGCCCACAGAATCTTGACCCTGGTTCAATGCCAGCAGGGTCTTTTCAGCCTGATAAATGGCATTAGGTTCGTCATATAAAAAAAACCCCAAGGCTTGAAAAAATGCGTTCACATTAGTCAGAATAGGATCATCAGGTTTCAAAGAAAACGCCCAATCCTGGGGATCGCCACGCAGCAAAGAGATGACAATTTTAACCTGCTGCGCGGAGCTCCCTGACGAGTTAGGCTTCAAAAACTATATCAGCACTCCGGTATTTTCTGGAGACAGAGCTAAAGGAATCCAGCTCACCCCAGCAGGGAGTGGCAGAAATCCAGAAAAACAAAGTCAAAGCACAAATGCAAAAAGCAGAGCAGAAAACTTAGCTTTAGAAGAGCAGGAATTCAGACTGGTCTCCAAGGATCCCACAGAGAAATCACCCGCAGGGCAGAAGGGCGTCGGCGGCCTTATATCCAGTCAGTGACTCCACTCAGCCAGTCATCATCATTAGGCTCAGATGCTTGATAATCAGGCTCCCTACCTTTCTTTACCAGAAGAGGGAGTTCATCGGGCCTCAGTAGTGAAGGGGAAAATGAACTCACAACAGTCTACTAAGTTTGGAAGTTATCCCCACTGGCAACCTCCACCAATCCCAAGGAGGAGACTCTGAAGAATCCTGTCTGAATGGAGCAGAAGTCAAGCACGGACACTTCTACTCCATTATGTTTTAATCGGTGTGCCAAAAAACCATCCAAGTGTAAAGGTCTCCTTTCTCTGGTGGTCCAAATCACAATGAATGGAGTGGGGTGCACATGCTTGACCTCTGATCCATTCAGACGGAGTTCTTCAGACAATATTTAGGCACCCAGTGTTCTGACCACCATTGGATAGGGGGGTAATTTCCAAATTTATACAACCCCTTACATTGATCACACAGACGAGTGCAAGCAGTGGTTCAGAGAACTTTGCTGCTTTAAAAATAAAGCAGCAGAACTCTCCGTAAGATGAGTGCCGAATGAGCATTGTTGGCCGCAGCCCTCTATGTAAGCTACAGGTTGCCCCTAATTTGGGATCCCCTTATTATGGTGGAATGTAATAAGGAATAAAACAGTTCAATTTTATAAATGACTTTTACTCCGAAGAGGCACAGCCTTCAATGTTTCAAAGAGCATGGTTTTTTTCCTCAGTCTGTACAGCTTTCTGTATTTGGCCTCTCACTTTCACAGGATTCTCTCAATTCAGTCCAATCTTCGGGCTGTCTCCATTTCTTGGTTTTCCCATTATCACTTCAGTAAGAACTCTCTCCCCAACATCGGTATCATTAGGGTGGCAATCTCTTCACTTACAGGCTTGTCTTGATCCTCGGGGGTGTGGCCTCAATATCTAACTTGCCTGGATGCTGTGATCCTTCAGGAGGCTCGTTCACGCCACTTGCTTTTCTCCTTAACCTTCTCAACTAGGAGATGGCACTGTTTGACTCATTCACCCCCATCTCACAGATCTATTAATTGCAAAAAAAACCTAAGAAATAATCTGGGGCTCAAAATAGCGCTGCCAGGGATTCAAAAAGTGGAAATGGGTAACTTAAAAAATGATTTATTATTTATTAAAATGCTGCGTGTTTCTGAGCTTCATCAGGCGTATACATGCAAATGATACATCATGGTTGTTTTATACCATAAAAAATAAAAAAATTGGTTACTCCTTCACATGCTAGACATAGGTCATATGATACACCCCATCTAATATCAAAAGCAGATATATACCCGTTATCCCAGATATTGGATTTGAAAACAAATGATAGATCAGCAGACAATAATAATGTATTTTGGCATTAGTCAGTAGAAACAATGCAGATATATAAACACAGGTATAAATAAACCAAAGAGCCATAATCAGAGACACCACATTCATTTATTTATTTATTTTACTCATTTACACACACGGTCAATATTGTTGGTTCCCCCCGTTTAATGACAGTAAAATCCACAATGGTGACAGAAATAACTTGAATCTGACAAAAGTAATAATAAATCAAAAATCTATGAAAATGAACAAATGAAAGTCAGACATTGCTTTTCAGCCATGCTTTCACAGAATGTAAAAACAATAAGGCTGAGTTCACACGTGGCGTTTTTTTCGCGTTTCCACGGCGGTTTTAACCGCGCGATTTTGCCACGAAAACGCGAAAAATAAGCATCCCATGCATTCCTATGGCATTCCGCAATGCTGTGCTAATGCTGCGGTTTTTACCGCGGCGGAATCGCTCCGTGGTAAAAACCGCAGCATGCTCATTATTTTGCGGAATCGCGGCGATCCCGCACCCATAGGAATGCATTGTTCCGCTTACTTCCCGCATGTGGCTGTGCACACCATGCGGAAAGTAAGCAGAGCATTTGCGGATGGTACCCACGGTCCGGAGGAGTGGAGACTGTCCTTCGGGCTTTGGGTACCATATCCCTGTAAAAAATAGAATTTAAAAATAAAAAATATTGTATTCTCACCCTCCGACGTCCCGCGCAGTCTTCCCGCTTCTCTTCACGCTTTCGTTCCCAGTAATCCTTTGCGAAAATGCCCGCGATGGCGTCCGTTCTCGCGGGATCGCGAAGTCTCGTGGTTATTCATGCGACGTCATCGCGAATTACCGCGAGACATCTCGATCCCGCGAGAACGGACGTCATCGCGGGCATTTTCGCAAAGGATTACTGGGAACGAATGCGCGGGACGTCGGAAGGTAAGAATAACACCATTTTTTATTTTTTTTTTTTACATTTTATCTTTTACTACTGATGCTGCATAGGCGGCCTCAGTAGTAAAAAGTTGGTCACACTCATCAAACACTATGTTTGACGAGTGTGACCAACCTGTCAATCAGTTCTCCAAGCGATGCTACAGATCGCTTGGAAAACGCTAGCATTTTGCAAGCTAAATACGCTTGCAAAATGCTAGTTTTTCCGCGGGAAAATCGCGGGAATTTAAAATGCGATTTTCCCACGGACTGGAATTCCGGAATTCTCGCGGTAATTTCCGCGAGAGTTCCGGTACGTGTGCACTTATCCTAAAACTCATGAAATAGGCCTGGACAAAAATGATGTTTCCCTTAACTTAATATTTTGTGGCACATCCTTCTGAGGCAATCACTGCAATCAAACGATTCCTGTAACTGTCAGTGAGACTTCTGCACCTCTCGACAGGTATTTTGGCCACTCCTCAAGAGTAAACTGCTCCAGTTGTCTCGTGTTTGAAGGTTGCCTTTTCCAGACGGAATGTTTCAGCTCTCTCCAAAGATGCTCAATAGGATTTAGGTCAGGGCTCATAGAAGGCCACTTCAAAATAGTCCAATGTTTTCCTCTTGGCCATTCTTGGGTGTTTTTGGGGTCATTATCCTGTTGCATGACCCATGACCTGCGACTGAGACCAAGCTTTCTGACACTGGGCAGCACATTTCTCTCTAGAATCCCTTGATAGTCTTGAGATTTCATTGTACCCTGCACAGATTCTAGACACCCTGTGCCAGATGCAGCAAAGTAGCCCCAGAACATAACAGAGCCTCCTCCATGTTCCACAGTAGGGACAGTGCTCTTTTCTTGATATGCTTCATTTTTCCATCTGTGAACATAGAACTGATGTGCCTTGCCAAAAAATTCCATTTTTGTTTCATCTGTCTATAGGATATTGTCCCAGAAGCTTTGTGCTTGTCAGCATGTAGTTTGGCAAATTCCAGTCTGGCTTTTTTATGACTTTTTTTTCGACAATGGTATATATAGCGCCATTAATTCCACAGCGCTTTACAGACATTATCATCGCTGTCCCCGATGGGGATCACAATCTAAATTCCCTATCAGTATGTCTTTGGAATGTGGGGGGAAACCGGAGTACCCGGAGGAAACCCTCGCAAACAAAGGGAGAACATACAAACTCCTTGCAGATGTTGTCCTTGGTGGGATCAATCTGAAATTTATGGTACTTATCAGCTATAAGTCAGTCCCATTAGGGATGAGCGAACATACTTGGCTATACTCAGTTATCACTTGAGTATGGCGAGTAATGGGCGGCACTCGATGTAAAACTTGAATCCCAATAAGCATGCAGGGATTGCCTGTGAGTCACTGTCATGCCGTAGCCATCTTGGTTGAGGCATTACTGTGATTGGCTGGCCATGTGACATGATCAGAGGTTACAAAAGGACAGGCGCAGCCCTGCTCAGCACAGAGGACCACAGTGAAGAAATGTAGGATCCTTCAACCTGTACTGCTGTAGGTGTTGTTTGTCTACCAACAGTCTACCAACCATCATGAGAGCGTACAGCCATTGCTGAGAGAGAGCATCAGGTTTACTGTCACGGCTGAACTGTGCATCTACAAAATAGGCAAAGTGTATTTACCCACGAAGGGCAAAGAAAGAGCAACACTGGAGTCAGTGTGCTAATGCCTATTTGTCAAGCAGTGTGATACGTCAGAGACGGCAACGAGACTGGTGTCTGAGTGTGAGGAACAAACAGTAACTGACTGAGTTACCTGCAAAAGTGCATAAGATGGCCAGTCAAGCATCTGCAGGCGATTGCATAGTTTATAGATTGTGCCAGACACTGCTAATCCTCTACACTAGGACAACAGAAGCGGGAACGAGCAGCAGGAGTGAAGAAGAGTGCATGCACAGCCGCGGGAAATTACCGCACTTTCACTAGATCTCATGCGGTTCAGACAGGTTGCTGAAATAAGAGTGACCTGTCAATCACTGACAGGAGACAGGTGACGGGCGGGGAATATGGAAGAGAGGCGGCTGTGAGTGCAGGGCCCACCCTGCTGCACTTGTGGCTTATTTAATTCAACAACAAATTTCTCCAAAATATAGAACAAGATTTCTAAAGGAAAGGTCAGGACGTAATCCGCATTACAGTGCCTTTACATAAATCCTATTAATTTGGGGCATAAAATCCTGATGATACGTTCACTTTAAATAAAGTATAAACTCTTCTTTTCATCTCTCCTGAACCCTCCCTATAACTGTCCTGCTGCTGCTCCTCCTCCTTCGTCTTCTCTTCTCTCCAATGTTCCAGTCGCCACCACTGCTGACTAGACCTCTAAACGGTCACATTGGGTGCAATGAACGTCATTGCGTGAGACTTAGTCAGTGGCAGTGCTCGCCAGAAGATTGGAGGAAGAAGAAGAAAAAGAAGCAGATTGGAGGACCAGGTGGGAAGTGCCTGAAGCAGAACTCTTTTTCTCACCTCTCCCCAGCCCTACCTTTTCCTACCTTTTCCTGCTCCTTTTCCTTCTTTTCTTCCCGCGGGCACTGGTGCTTCCTAGACCCCTAAAAGTCATGTTGGGTTCAATGAATGTCACCGCATTGAACTTATTTAGCGGCAGTGCTCACTAGAAGACTGGTGGAAGAAAGTGAAGAAACAGGAGTAGACAACCTGGAATGGACAGGGCTTCCCGGCAGGTTCAATTGGGACTGAATTTATTCAATGCAAATCAAATCTTCCCCAAAATTTTAGCGAATCTTCCAGAATTTTGTCATTCATTGAACTCTAGAACTCATGAGTAATATTGTTCCTGACTCATGTATATCTGCACATCTTACCCAAGAGCCAGTAGTGTAGCTACCGAGGGGGCGGTCGCCCCGGGCCCTGCGCTCTGAGGGGGCCCACCGGAGCTACACTAACTGTATCTGCGTGCACAGCGTGCCCGTACAGTTACATTCTGCGGCAGAGCAGGGAGAATCGATCTCCCTACTCTGCCGCCCAGCCGCTGTGGGCCCCTGAGAAGGTGGTGGGGGGCCTGGGGCCAGCAGTGGGCTCATAGCCAGCAAATCAGCAATGTCATCCTGAGTTAATCTGTGCGCACAGGACCTGTGATGAGGTCACACGAGGGGCGGAGTCAGGGGGTCACATGATCAGGGACTTCAGTGGCTGCAGGACTCTGCTGTGCTGGTTGTCATGGTGCTGGATAAGGTGAAGTTTATGTGTGGGGTCGGGAGGGGTTTACAGCCAGGTGGATGTAGCAGAGCCGTGTGTGTATGAGGTGTACAGAGCGGAGCCGTGTGTGTAGAAGGTGTACGAAGCGGAGATATGCATGAGGTGTACAAAGGAGCGGAGCCGCGTATGTATGGGGTGATCGGAGCTGTTTGTGTACAAGGTGTACGGAGCAGAAGCGTGTGTGTACGGGGTGTACGGAGCGGAGCCGTGTGTGTACAAGGTGTATGGAGCGAATGGGGGTGCTGCCTTATACTACAGTCTGCCTATGGGGGGGGTGCTGACTTACATTACAGTCTGCTTATGGGGGGCTGCAATATACTATTGAGTCTGCCCATGGGGGGGGCTGCATTATACTGTAGAGTCTGCCTATGGGGGCTGCATTATACTATATTGAGGACTATCTGGTGTATTATACTATATGGAGGCTATCTAGGGGGCCATCATACAGTGTTGGAGCCATCATTGGGGGATACTAAGGGGTCAGTATGTATACAGTGAGGGGGCATATTACTGTGCATAGGGGAGCTGTACAGGGGGGGGAATCAGGACATTAATAAATGTAAAGTGGGCACTTATTGTTATAGGGGAACTCAGGTTACAGTGACTGTCAAACGGGGCACACAGAGGGCAATATTACATTCTAGGAGACAATATGTGGGCACTGTTTTCTAGGGCAATTGCACCCGGCATTACTATATTATAGAGGGATGTTTTAGAATTTAGAGGTCACACAGAACCACACAGTAGGTGCAGTAATAGGGACACATACAGCTGCAGCGGCTCAGTATTGGGGTATCAGGTGCAGTAATAGGGACACATACGGCAGCAGCGGCTCAGTATTGGGGTATCAGGTGCAGTAATAAGGACACATATGGCAGCAGCGGCTCAGTATTGGGGTATCAGGTGCAGTAATAGGGACACATACGGCAGCAGCGGCTCAGCGTTGGGGTATCAGGTGCAGTAATAGGGACACATTATGGCAGCAGCGGCTCAGCATTGGGGTATCAGGTGCAGTAATAGGGACAAATACGGCAGCAGCGGCTCAGTATTGGGGTATCGGGTGCAGTAGTAGGGAAACATACGGCAGCAGCAGCTCAGTATTGGGGTATCAGGTGCAGTAATAAGGACACATATGGCAGCAGTGGCTCAGCATTGGGGTATCAGGTGCAGTAATAGGAACAAATACCGCAGCAGAGGCTCAGTATTGGGGTATTGGGTGCAGTAATAGGGAAACATACGGCAGCAGCAGCTCAGCATTGGGGTATCAGGTGCAGTAATAGGGACACATACGGCAGCAGGAGCTCAGTATTGGGTATCAGGTGCAGTAATAGGGACACATACGGCAGCAGCGGCTTAGTATTGGAGTATCAGGTGCAGTAATAGGGACACATACGGCAGCAGAGGCTCAGGAACGGGGTATCAGGTGCAGTAATCGGGACACATACAGCAGCAGCAGCTCAGTATTGGGGTATCAGGTGCAGTAATAAGGACACATATGGCAGCAGTGGCTCAGCTTTGGGGTATCAGGTGCAGTAATAGGAACAAATACCGCAGCAGAGGCTCAGTATTGGGGTATTGGGTGCAGTAATCGGGACACATACAGCTGCAGCGGCTCAGTATTGGGGTATCAGGTGCAGTAATAGGGACACATACGGCAGCAGCGGCTCAGTATTGGGGTATCAGGTGCAGTAATAAGGACACATATGGCAGCAGCGGCTCAGTATTGGGGTATCAGGTGCAGTAATAGGGACACATACGGCAGCAGCGGCTCAGCGTTGGGGTATCAGGTGCAGTAATAGGGACACATTATGGCAGCAGCGGCTCAGCATTGGGGTATCAGGTGCAGTAATAGGGACAAATACGGCAGCAGCGGCTCAGTATTGGGGTATCGGGTGCAGTAGTAGGGAAACATACGGCAGCAGCAGCTCAGTATTGGGGTATCAGGTGCAGTAATAAGGACACATATGGCAGCAGTGGCTCAGCATTGGGGTATCAGGTGCAGTAATAGGAACAAATACCGCAGCAGAGGCTCAGTATTGGGGTATTGGGTGCAGTAATAGGGAAACATACGGCAGCAGCAGCTCAGCATTGGGGTATCAGGTGCAGTAATAGGGACACATACGGCAGCAGGAGCTCAGTATTGGGTATCAGGTGCAGTAATAGGGACACATACGGCAGCAGCGGCTTAGTATTGGAGTATCAGGTGCAGTAATAGGGACACATACGGCAGCAGAGGCTCAGGAACGGGGTATCAGGTGCAGTAATCGGGACACATACAGCAGCAGCAGCTCAGTATTGGGGTATCAGGTGCAGTAATAAGGACACATATGGCAGCAGTGGCTCAGCTTTGGGGTATCAGGTGCAGTAATAGGAACAAATACCGCAGCAGAGGCTCAGTATTGGGGTATTGGGTGCAGTAATAGGGAAACATACGGCAGCAGCAGCTCAGCATTGGGGTATCAGGTGCAGTAATAGGGACACATACGGCAGCAGGAGCTCAGTATTGGGTATCAGGTGCAGTAATAGGGACACATACGGCAGCAGCAGCTTAGTATTGGGGTATCAGGTGCAGTAATAGGGACACATACGGCAGCAGAGGCTCAGTATTGGGGTATCAGGTGCAGTAATCGGGACACATACAGCAGCAGCAGCAGCAGCTCAGTATTGGGGTATCAGGTGCAGTAATAGGGACACATACGGCAGCAGCGGCTCAGTATTGGGGTATCAGGTGCAGTAATAGGGACACATACGGCAGCAGCGGCTCAGTATTGGGGTAGCAACAGGATGAGGAGTTTGTGCAGGTTGGGGATAGATGGTGATGGGGCTGAAATATGAGAAGTGAAACATGTCTTTGTTGTATTCTCTGTAGCAGAGAATCAGAAAGAACGTCAGTGGTAAGGCACTATCTGTAACTGTGCAGTAATCACTTGTATGTTTTGTAGGACTCGTATTTACCACTGACCATGTAATATCCATGTTGGTCTTTATATTGGGATTATTTTCAGTAACAGCACTGTCATCTTCTACATCCACTATTAGGGTGCGTCACCGAGTTGTAATCAAAGTTACCTAGTTAGGGGCCCACTCAGAAGATTCGCCCCCCCTAAAGCAAAACCCTAGCTACACCTCTGCCAAGAGCTTAAGTGTGGAGACCACTCTACGGGATACGCCACCACCCATATGGCAGTGAACACAATATGTACTATTGTTAGACAGCAATGTGCCAAGAAATGTTGTCAGACCCTCGAGAAGAAGCTCAGTGACCATGACTGGCAATTCATATGTTTGGAGATATTAGTGAGGAACTGCACAGATTTATGGTACGCATAAAACTTTTTCCACTGCTGCAGTTTCTTTCATCATATTGTTCTTCTGGGAGCAGCTGGAACACCACAACAGAGAGAACAAGTGCCAGGGCGTTTCCTCGTCCTGCTCCAACGTGTCCTCACATGATGTGGCGTAATATTTCCTTAACATTGGCTAATAGTTTTATAAAGCCACTGTTGTCTCTCCATACACACAGGCAGGCGATAGATTAGGTGGCAATGTGCATGCCTACCCTCCACCATTCCTTTCCCGGGGCTATTTAGCTTTTTCCGGCAGCCCCATAGAGAATGATTAAAGGAGCATCTAATCTGCCATTGGGGATAAAAGTACCCATCAGGCATTTAAAGGGGTATTTCCATCTCCAAGATTCTATCCCAATATGTAGTAGGTGTAAAAATAAAAATATTAGCAAATACCTCCAATTAGAAATGTAGTATAGTTTTTCTGATTCGCTGTGTCTCTTTCCTCATGTGCAGGCATTGCAGGACCTTAGGTATCCATGGCAACTAGCTAACTGTCACTATATCAGTGGTCGTAACCATGGATACCTAAGGTCCTGCAATGCCCTAAATGGGGTAATGACGTAGCAAATCAGAAAAACTATATTTGCTAATATTATTATTATTATTATACCTACTACATATTGGGATAGGATCATGGAGATGGGAATACCCCTTTAAATATTTCCTATTCTGCTCATAGGTGCAGATCCCTCTGGTCGGACCCCCCACTCCCCACTTACCAATAAGTTATCACTTATCAATAAGTTACCATTTTATTTAACCTCTTAAATATGCAATTACTGAGTAGAGCAGATTTCATCATTTTAGATCCTAATCTAATAGCCAGAGAGGAAAGCAGCAAAAAACCCACCCAAAAACAGCATTCTCCTCTGGAGGACAGGACCTGTCCTGTATTACTCAAGCAGCCCATTGATGTCAATAAAAAGGGTGTAATACTTTATTTCTCCAGTGGTGGCGCTGCAGGTATATTTAACATAGAGTAGAGGTGATCAGACCAGGTGATCAGTGAATGATTAGGGGGACAATTCTAACTTAAAAAATAGGCGATATTTATAGGGACGATATCCCCTACAAGGCTGTACGCTTAGTGTAGACTGTCAGTTTGGGCCGACAGTAAATTAATAAAATTAAAAATTTTGGAAATTGATATTGAATTGTCCATCAATTTTTATGGAATTTTGTAATTGGCCAAATGTGAATCCATGATGCAAAACATGTCACTACTTGTTCCCTGTACACCAGGTGTAACAGATAGTCGCTATACAACCTGTCCATGACTCTTTTATCTGATGGATGGTGGTGACTCAAACTTTCCATGCCGTCCTCCAAAATGACTGACACGTCTCACGAAATCGATGCATTGCATAAAGCTTGTGAGCAATCATTTGGAATTTCCCTGAGTCATAAGACCATGAGACATCTACAAGAAATATGACAAGAATGTTACACGTGACTCGTACCTTCACGACATAACAATGATGCAATGTTGGCCCTTTAAAGTCCAATGTGCACAGAAACTTTTACAAATTTCATTATTTTGCTTGCGCAGATTTAATTTTGTTTTATACAGAGATGTAGCTAGTGTCAAAACTTCTGAGTGGCCCCTAACCTGGTAACCCTGATTACAACTATGGTGACGCACCCTAATAGTGGAGGAGAACCTCAGCAGATGACCGCGCTGTTACTGAAAGTAATCTCTATACAAAGACCAACATTGATATTACTGCCATATGGTCAGTGATAGATACCAGCGCTGCAGATCACGTAAGTGATTACAGAACGGTTATAGATGGTGACTTACAGCTGACATTCTTTCTGATGGAATCGTTCACTTTTCCCATCTTTTCCATTTGGCCCAGACCAACATGACAACTTCTCCAGCCAGGACTCGGAGATTACAGCACAGGCACATCTGACTTCTCATATTTCCAGCACCTTCCCCATCTATCCCCAACCTGCATTGTATAATGCACCTCATAGCCCATACAGTATAATGTACCCCATATTCCATACAGTATAATGCTCCATATAGTCCATATACTATAATGCACCCCATAGCACATAGAGTATAATGCACCCCATGGCCCATACAATATAATGCTCCCCATAGTCCATACAGTATAATGCTCCCGATAGCCCATATAGTATATTGCACCACATAGTCCATACAGTATAATTTATCCCAGAGCCCATAGAGTATAATGCACCCTATAGTCCATATAGTATAATGCACCCCATCATAGACCTTTAGCCAAATCAGAAGCAATTAGAGTTGAGCGAAACGACTTTCGCTGAAGTCAGGTTTCATGAAACGAAACCCGACCATAGCGTGAGATCAGCCACGAGGTCGGCGACCAGAGCGCCAAAGTAGTGTTTCAAAAGATGCTTCCAGCGCCCTTTTTCAGCCAATGATGGAGGACGCACACTGTGGGCAATGCGATGACATAGGCATCGGTCACCACCATCTTTGAGAAGGGCATGCAAGTGATTGGCTGGCTTTGTGTGGCGTCACAGGGGCTATAACAGGGCGTGAACCCCGACCTCCATCTTACTTATGCCGATCTTAGCATAGGGAGAACTGCTGCTGCTGCTGCTGCTGCTGATTCTGTAGGGAGAGCGTTAGGCAGGGAAGAAGGACCAAAAAACTGCTTCTGCTGTTAGCGATTTCCACTTACAACACAACACTTTGTGTGCAGTGACAGGGGAGGCTCTATTTTTGTGCATCAGCTCTGTTGGTTATTAGGCTGCCTTATAAGGCTCCCTGATAGCTGCATTGCTGTTTGCACACTGCTGTGCAAACTGCTTTTTTAAAAGCAAAAATACTTTTCTTCCTCTTTTCTGCACAGTTACCAAGGGTTCATTTTTCCACCCTTTTGTGTGTGCACTGTGCAGCAGTCCTGCTTATTAGGCTGCCTGTGTCCATACTTGAACTGAGAGCATCATTGTCAGCGTCCTCAAATCTCTAGTGAGATCCAAATTCTCACCAATTCTATAGACACCCTCCACCTTGTCATACACCATCCAATTTCAGCCTGTTACATTGAGGTGTAATTTCTCCTGGGCCTGAAACAATAGTTCTGCGTCCTCAAATCTATAGTGAGATTCAAAATCTCACCAATCCTATAGACACCCTCCACCTTGTCATTCATCATCCAATTTCAGTCTGTTGCATTGAGGTGTAATCTCTCCTGGGCCAGAGACAATAGTTCTGCATCCTCAAATCTATAGTGAGATTCAAAATCTCACCAATCCTATAGACACCCTCCACCTTGTCATACACCATCCAATTTCAGCCTGTTACATTGAGGTGTAATCTCTCCTGGGCCAGAGACAATAGTTCTGCCTCCTCAAATCTATAGTGAGATTCAAAATCTCACCAATCCTATAGACACCCTCCACCTTGTCATACACCATCCAATTTCAGCCTGTTACATTGAGGCGTAATCTCTCCTGGACCTGAGACAATAGTTCTGCATCCTCAAATCTATAGTGAGATTCAAAATCTCACCAATCCTATAGACACCCTCCACCTTGTTATTCATCATCCAATTTCAGTCTGTTACATTGAGGTGTAATCTCTCCTGGGCCAGAGACAATAGTTCTGCGTCCTCAAATCTATAGTGAGATTCAAAATCTCACCAATCCTATAGACACCCTCCACCTTGTCATTCACCATCCCATTTCAGCCTGTTACATTGAGGTGTAATCTCTCCTGGGCCAGAGACAATAGTTCTGCCTCCTCAAATCTATAGTGAGATTCAAAATCTCACCAATCCTATAGACACCCTCCACCTTGTCATTCACCATCCAATTTCAGCCTGTTACATTGAGGTGTAATCTCTACTGGGCCTGAGACAATAGTTCAGCGTCCTCAAATCTATAGTGAGATTCAAATTCTCACCAATCCTATAGACACCCTACACTTTGTCATACACCATCCAATTTCAGCCTATTACATTGAGGTGTAATTTCTCCTGGGCCTGAGACAATAGTTCTGCGTCCTCAAATCTATAGTGAGATTCAAAATCTCACCAATCCTATAGACACCCTACATCTTGTCATTCACCATCCAATTTCAGCCTGTTACATTGAGGTGTAATCTCTACTGGGCCAGAGACACTAGTTCTGCATCCTCAAATCTCTAGTGAGATTCAAATTCTCACCAATAGTAGATACACTTTCTACCTTGTTTTACAGTACCATATAGCTGGTGGTATTTTTGGTACATTTTCACAAAAATGAGCAAGTATGGCGGAAGACGCCATGGAAGTGGGCGGGGGTTGCCAGCTGGTCCCGATGGTGGTGGTGGTGGTGTTGCATCTGTTGGTAGTGGCAAAAGCACAATAGCACTTAAGGCAGGAAGTGTTGAGCCTGCGTCATCGTCTGGCTCCACAAGGCCTCGAAGGCTCTCTTTTCTGGGAGTAGGTAAACCACTTTTAAAGCCGGAGCTTCAGGAACAAGTTTTGGCTTACATTGCTGACACAGCCTGCAGCTCTCTCGCCTCCTCTTCTGAAGTTTCAAAAAATAAAAGCACTGAGTCGTCATTGGAGGCTCCTGGTCAGGAACAACACCTTTCCTTGTGTCGTTCACCCCTACCAAAAGTGAAGGATGTGGCAGGTCACACTACCGATTACTCCATGGAGCTCTTTTCACATACCATGCCTGGGTTAGCAAGTCAAATCGTGAATTCCCCTGTCCAAGATAAATCTGACATGGAGTGCACCGATGCACAGCCACTGCTAGATTTTTCTGCTGGTACATTCACTCAGAGCACTACATTGTCCTCGGAGTGTACTGAGGCAGAATCAGACCCTGATGAAACTCAGGTGCCCCTTCCCGCATACTATACCACCTTACACGGTGACAGAGGAAGGTGCCCATGAAATTGAAGAGGAGGTGATGGATGACCCAGTTGTTGACCCAGATTGGCATCCATTGGGGGAAGAGGGTGCCGCTGCCAATAGCTCAGAAGAGGAGGAGGATCCGCTGCAGGCAATGACATCGCAACAGCTGTTATCTGGCAGGACCGTAGCAGTCCAAAAACGTGTTACAAAAACCAAAAGAGTTGCGGGACAGCTTGGCCAGACGGTCAAATTAGCACAGCGTGCAAGGTCTCAAAATGTTTTCCATAGTAGGGAGAGTGCAGTGTGGCACTTTTTTGAACAAAATCCTAATGATCAGGCAAAAGTTATCTGTAAGGCCGGTTTCACATTTGCGTTTCCGGATGCAGCGATGGCCTGCGCACGGCCACCGCTAAGCCCCGCCCCCTGCCGCTCCTCCGCCGGTAGCTCCGCCTCCGGGCGCATGACGCTGCATGCGTCCCCTATCTTTATCACTGAGGATGCAAGCCGTGCGCAGTATGCGTTTGGAGGCGCCTGCGTCCTTTTGACGGTGCGCCGAGCGCAACCAAATTGCAACAGGTTGCGTTTGGCGCTGGTCGGTGCACCGTCAAAAGGACGCAGGCCCCGCCAAAACGCATACTGTGCACGGCCTGCATCCTCAGTGATAAAGATAGGGGACGCATGACGCCTGCAGCGTCACGTGCCCGGAGTCGGAGCTACCAGTGGAGGCACAGCAGGGGGCGGGGCTTTGCAGCGGCCGTGCGCAGGCCGTCGCTGCGCCCGGAAACGCAAATGTGGAACCGGCCTAAGAAGTGCGCAAAGACCTTTAGCCGAGGGAAAAATCTAAGAAATTTGAATACCAGTTGCATGCTTAGATATTTAACCACCATGCACTTGCAAGCGTGGACGGACTACCAAACCTCACGTACCACATCTGCACCTGCTCCGAATGAAGGTAGTCAGCAATGCTACATCGCTTCCCCCACTGTAAGCCCACCGGTCAGCACACCACCAGCAGCAAATGTCGAGGTGTCGTCGCAAGGGCGAAGCAGTCATGGAATCACAATGTTATTGCTACGAAAGACTGAATCTAGGACATCAGCAACACCACCAACACCATCACCATCACCAACCCTCTCTCAGTCCGCCATGTCCACCGCTAGTTCCACCATATGCAGCTCTCAAGTCCAGCTCACCCTACCAGAGACTCTGAGTAGGACAAGAAAGTACTCATCCTCTCACCCGCGTACACTGGCTTTGAACGCCCACATTGCCAAACTAATCTCGTTAGAGATGATGCCCCACCAGTTGGTTGAAAGCAAAGCTTTCCGCGAGCTCATGGCCTACGCAGTACCACGCTATGACCTACCCAGTTGGCACTTCTTTTCGCGAAAAGCCATCCCAGCCTTCCACGTTCATGTGAAAGACCTCATTGTCCATGCACTCAAGCAATCAGTGAGTGGAAAGGTGCACCTCACAACAGATGCATGGTCCAGTAGGCATGGCCAGGGCCGTTACGTGTCCATCACTGCGCACTGGGTTAATGTGGTGGATGCAGGGTCCACAGGGGACAGCGGCGGTGGGACAGTGCTGCCTAGCCCACGGTATAGGAAACAGTTGGCTGTAGGCGTTCGACCCTCCTCCTCCTGAAGCGAAAGCTCGTTGACAGAGCGCAGTCGCACGAGAACTCCATCCGCAGCTGCCAGTGTTGCACACGAGGTGTCCCACTATCGAACAGCTAGTGGTAAGCGTCAGCAGGCTGTGTTGAAGATGATGTGTTTGGGTGACAACAGACACACTGCGGAGGTACTGGCCGACTACTTGTAGCGACAAACTGAGTCATGGCTGGGCAGTCTACATCTTGAGGCAGGCAAGGTAGTTAGTGATAACGGCCGGAATTTTGTGGCAGCCATAGCCCTTTCAAAACTCAGCCACATACCTTGCCTGGCTCAAACCTTGAACCTGGTGGTGCAGTGCTTCCTCAATAATTATCCGGAGTTAATATCCCTGCTCCATAAGGTGCGAAGACTGTGCTCGCACATCCGCTGGTCGCCCGTTCACTCCAGTCGTATGCAGAAGCTGCAGTGATTGCTCCACCTTCCCAAGCACCGCCTAATTATCGACGTTGCCACAAGGTGGAACTCCACCCTGCACATGGTTCAGAGGCTGTGCGAACAGTGGCAGGCTGTAATTCATTTGTGGGAGGATACACGGGCAGGCAGTTTGCAGGCAGACATGGAGTTGTCTAGTGTGCAGTGGTCGAAGCTGAAAGACCTCTGTAAAGTCCTTCAGTGTTTTGAGGAATGCACACGGCTGGTAAGCACACACGACGAAGAGGAGGAGGGAAGCCTTGATGACAGTCAGCCATTGTCTGCTCAAGGAAGTCTCGTGGACGAGGTGGAGGAAGAAGAGGAAGAGGAGGAGAATGATGGGGATGATTATTTTGGGGGGGAGGATGCTTCTCAGGGGGCAAGAAAAAATGTTGGCGTGGCAAGGTCAGGTACAGGGTTTGTGCGTGACTGGAGGGATGTGGATTTGCCAGAAAGTGCTCCTCCACCCAACACTCGCAGTGCATCATTGACACCTGGAACATTGACCCACATGTCTGATTATGCCTTGCAGATCCTAAAAAGGGACCTTCGCATTGCCAAAATGATGAACGATGACGACTACTGGTTGGCCAGCATCCTCGATCCACGCTACAAAGGCAAATTCCAAAACATCATGCCACAGGAGAACCTAGAGCTAATATTGGCTAACAAACAAACAACTCTGGTAAACCGTTTGTTTGAGGCATTCCCAGCACACAGCGGCGGTGGTGTTTTTCCAACGAGCCGTAGGGGGCAACATGGAAGAGGTGATCGTGGTGAACACAGCCGAAGTGGCGTTGGACACAGGGGTTTCATGACCATGTTGTGGACTGATTTTTCAAGTACCGCTCACACGACTGTTAATACTGCATTGATCGAAAGTGACAGGAGACAGCAGTTGTCAACTATGGTAACAAACTACTCCTCCTCCCATATCGATGTTCTCCCTCACCAGTCATTCCCCCTTGACTATTGGGCCAGTAAACTTGACACCTGGCCTGAATTGGCACAATATGCCTTACAGGAGCTCGCTTGCCCTGCTGCTAGTGTGTTATCTGAACGAGTCTTGCTGCCGGATCAATCCTGACAGAAAAAAGGACCCGTCTGTTGACCCAAAATGTTGATGGTCTAACCTTCATTAAAATGAACCATGCATGGGTTTCAAAGGATTTTGTCGCACCCTCCCCTGCTGATACGTAGGTTGCCAGAAAAATGGCTTGCTTTTGTATTCCTCTTCCGCGGACTTCTCCAATTACTCCATTTGCAGCTGCTGAATGTCCAACATCAACATATGCCAATTTTTCCACCTCCCTAACTGGGCTGCCTCCCCCCACAGGGCCGGGGTCACCACCTGGCGCACGCACCAGTGCGAGTGCCGTTGCCCTGGACAGGTGAGTGGGCACACTCTTTGGCAACGGCACTGGCACAAGGTCCCTCATAGTAGAATCAAGTGTCTCTGACGGTGGGGGTGCACACCCGCAGCCAGACACACCGGCGTACTATGAGGGGCCCTGTGCCAGTGCCGTCGCCAACGAGTGGGCCCCCCCCGCTTGCTCAGGATCACAGCACTTGCAAAGTTGAAATACTAACCTCTCCCTGCTCCACCGCCGTGACATCTTCTGCGTTTCCTGACAGTGACATTCTGGTCAGAGAGCGCAATGACATCACGTCTGTACGCCCTCTGCCTAAACAGTCCAAGTGCAGTGAGATGGAAGATGGGGACGATGAAGAGTCCAGACTAGTACAGGGATTCCCTAGCAAGGAGACTTAATTGAGGAGACTTATTTAATTGTTTTCAATGTTGGGACAGCTATTTTTGGGGAGCACTATACTCTGGAGAATGATATATGAGGCCCACCATACACTGGAGCATTCCAAAGGTGGACATCAGACACTGGAGCAGCATTTACAGGGCCCATTATGCACTGGAGCATTAGAAATGGGGCCCATTATATATGGAGCATTATTTGGGCCCATAACACACTGGAGCTTCATCCATGGTGAACAACATATACTGTAGCATTATGTGGAGCTCATCATATACTGTTTCAAACATTATATGGGACCAATGATTCTGTTTGGAGAAATATATGAGCCTCATTACTCTGTATAGCGCACTATGCGGTGGCCATATTACTGTATGGAGTAATATACTGTCCGTTTGTGGAGCTATTGGAGAATTTAAAATGGATAAATGGATATCAGTCATGAGATGTAAGAAGTGAAGTATTTTTCATTGTACTATACCGCTATCTCTCTGCCGTATCAGAGGATCATGAATTGTGGCATGTGTTAAAGGAGCCCATTGACATTCTATGGCCCTGGGCCAACAAAAATCTGGAGCCAGCCCTACCCCCCCCCCCACAACTTTAGCCAAATATCCACCAGTTTTCAATGCCTAACTATTATTATAAAATAAATTAAGGTTGACAAGCTTAAGTAATAAGAATTGATGTTTTTGGCATTAAAATGGGCACTGTAGGTGTGTTTCCTGTCCTCCACTCCCTGCCGACCTTGGTTACCCATTGACTTGCATTGGGTTTTGTGTTTCAGTCGGCCTTCAACTTTTCACGATAATAGGCCGATTTTGTTCGGCCCGACTTTTGAGAAAGTCGGGTTTCATGAAATCCGACTCGACCCGAAAAAAGGCAAAGTCACTCATCTCTGGAAGCAATATTTTTTAAGTTTTTATGATTTTGCATGGGTAAAATGGAAAACATAGGAGGGGACAGACTTTCAATATGTTATTAGTGTCTCAGAAAAAAGTTATGCCCTCCAGCTATATATTGTTGTTCAATTATATAATTTTTTTGTTTTTAGCTGAGAAAATATATTCTCATCACGCGTATTCTTATTCTTTGTTGTACATTCTTTGTACCGATCCTATATGGCATTTTACTTTCTTTTTATTAAATTGCATAGGGATTCCTGCCCAATGTCAAATCCTTACATTTACCATAACACAGGTTCTGACAAGACAGTCAATATCACCAAAATACTGCCAGTCCCCTCAGAGACTATGGGACCCATCCCCATTATATAGCTGATTAACTAAGTAAAATTTGCGCTTAATAATGAACCCCTTTAGCTTGTAGTGAACTTTAAAATGCACACAAATAAATTGGATTGCTCCTAATTAAGTAGTTATTACCTTATGGTGTAATCTGAGCAGAAGTCTGGACTCCAGAGAAACAGTAAAGTAGTGAGCACTGTATATCTTGATGTGAAGTCAGATGGCATGATATTTGCCAGATAAGTGTGGATTAATACCATGGCTCTTTAGGAGTGCTGTCCCGGCTGGTGACAGACACTCCACGCTCCCCTCTTCCAGCGGCGTGCCAGTGTGCACAATGTGAAGCTGTGGCTTGAGATGAGCCAACAGGAAATTCGTGACGTCACCTGTCACATTACAGGGAGCACAGTGGACCAATTCCTCTCCTATATAGCTGTCTGGCTAATGCTGTCTTCTGACTACCCCGTACAAAGGAGCGCTAAGCTTGGCTTTGTTAGGCGGCGGGTTCCTGTTGCTGCACAGCGGGAATCCCGAGCCCTGCTCCCGGCAGTCTCCCATTCCTCCCCAGCCACAGAGGAGGCTGCTTAGCAAACTCGTCAGTCCCGGCACTCTGCCCAGACCAGCTCCGTGGGTTTGCTTGCTGCTTCCACCTCTGGCACAGCTATGGCAATGCAGGCTGCTCAGCAGCGAGATTCTCCAGGGACTAGTGTGGCGCCCCTGAGGATTTAGTTGCCACAGAGGTACTGCACCTCCTCCTGAGGTGTGGTACTCCACCATCCAGGTAGGTTGGAGGCTCCTAACCACACTCCAACACTCGCATCACACACAACACAGTAGTTCAGCAAAGACACATTGCGGCTCCCTGCTTGGAGTGTAGCAGAGCACCTTTGGTGGCTCCCTGCTTGGAACACTAAACGTGCTGGGAGGCAGATGGAGTTAGAAAACATAAAAGAGTGGGAAGGTTTAGGATTTCAGTTCAGTCGGAGGTCAGTCAAAGAGGAGTGAGGAGAGAAGATCCCAGGGAGAGGGATGGAGGAAGGAGGTGCTGTAGCAGATCTCAGTGACCTGGGTCTGCTGGCACGGGAAAGGAAAGAAAGAGAAAGACATTGAACAGAAACCTGATCTTCCATAAGAAGGAAAGACTAGTACGGAACGTTGGAGTAAAAGGGAACAGAGGACATGGGTTAGAGGAAGAACCCTGCCTAGAAGTTCTAAGTGCAAGGCCGGGGCCCGGTCCCCGAGGTTGTATGGACACTAATGGTTCTGCAGCAGACACCGGTGGAGTAGTGGGCTGTAAATCCACTACTCCCATCTCAGACTTGGGGCACAACAGCAACTTGGATAGTGAGCCGGGACTTAGGCATAAGGAGTCCCCGAAGCAGGCTACAGCTGTCTGCCGTACAAGTACAGTCCTTGGGAACATCTATCAGGAGGAACTCCAGTGTAAGTCAGTACTAGGAGTACTTCACACTTAAAGGCGCTATAGAGGAGACGTTCAGAAAGGCACATGTTGGCGGAGTGTTGGAAGGGAGCATCCTATCTGGCCTGGAGGTCGACTGAGTCCCTGACCCGGAAGACACAGCACGGAGGCAGGCACCTGTGTGTACTACAGACTGAGTAAAGCTTTGGAACTACAAGCCCTGGTGTCCTCCATTCATTCCTGCGCCAACACTCCTGGTACCGCTACATCTGGGTACCAGCTTCTATACTGCCTGCGCCTCTCATCTACCCCTGCATCTACACTGCCCTGGGACCACAGCTCCACCTGTGGGGAGCTTCACCATATTGGCTGCAACACACCACCAGTCCCAGAGGATCTGCATGCAGCGTCGGCTTAACATCTCACTTGCCGAACACCACAGGTGGCGTTACAAACTATTCATTTATTTAACCACATTTCCACCATTTCAATTCCCCCATTACTTGGGTGCCTAGGGTCACGGACCGGGTCACCGCTGCTGTGACACATCCCGCTGATACCGGCCTGGTACCGAGTACCCCACGGCCTGGGAGGGCGACCCACTAAGTCCTCATGTCGGGCCACTGAGCATGCCCGTGGAGTGATCTCCCATTGGAGATCGAAGGTCACGTGCTCAGGTCCTGCTCCTGTTCGGATTGGCCCATCTGAGAAGCCAGGAAGGTCCCAGACGCTCGTGGCTATAAAAGGTTCGCATGGCCGCTCGGCCATGCGCTAGGATACACTGTATTTTCAGACTATGAGGAGTGAGTGATGTATGCACGTATGAATATCTCTGGTGACTGACTCATTATGAAACCCCTACCCTTGGTACGCATGTGTTGTGCAGCCTAGCCTGCTAGCGCCCAGGCTTAGGTGTAGGTAGGGCAGAGTCGGAGTCAGGCATTAGTCCCCATCAGTGACTCGGCAAGCCTCAGTGCACGTGCTCCACACTCCATAGCCAGCGTCTATAGCGGCGTTCGCGGCAGCGACGCCGTGCGCTCAGAGGGCCTAGAGGAACTCTAACCCCGTGTCCTTGGGGTAGAGTTCTGTGGCCGCTTTCTGTGCGCTTTTTGGCCAGGTTCTGTGAGCTAAACAGGCTCCGGTATTTGCTTTCAGCGGTTGTGCGGCTCTGTGAGTCAACAGAGTTCGCTCCTGTTCACACTGGGTGACGTATAATAGTAACACTGTAATAATAATAAATTTTATTTCTATAGCGCCGACATATTCTGCAGCACTTTACATTTCAGAGGGGACTTGTACAGACAATAGACATTACAGCATAACAATAATCACATAGATCATAACAGATACCAAGAGGAATAAGGGCCCTGCTCGCAAGCTTGCAATCTATGAGGAAAGAGGGAGACACGAAAGGTGGGTGGTAACAGTTGCCCTGATTGTATGGACCAACCATAATGTTAAGTGTGTAACAGTACAGATGCAGAGGGCTAATGGATGCATAAAGCATGTGGGAACATAATGCGGGGAACCTGGTTATTGTAAAAACTTTTGGCTGTGCCACATAGGGATAGATTAGGTTAATGTGTTGAGGCAGTAGGCCAGTCTGAATAAATGTATTTTCAGGGCACGCTTAAAATTGTGGTGATTGGGGACTAATCGTATTGACCTGAGAAGTGCATTCCAAAGAATTGGCGCAGCACGTGTATAGTCTTGGAGACGGGAGTAGGAGGTTCTGATTATTGAGGATGCTAACCTCAGGTCATCAGCAGAACGGAGGGCGTGGGTAGGATGGTATACTGAAACAAGGGAGGAGATGTAGGGTGGAGCTGAGCCATGGAGGGCTTTGTAACCCACGTGTGACTGTTTTCACACCGCTCTATTCTTCTGCCATTACCTAGCAGCAGTGTACCACCTCTGCAAGGTGGACCCCGGGCTGCGATCGCACCTACTATTATTTATAATTTGGTGCGTTCCGCCAGCCCTAACATGCTTACTATTCATAGGTTCTCTATTAGACAATCGCTGCCACAATTTTCTGTCCCCTCCAGACTCCTGTTCTCCTCCAGACTCTTCTGTCTTTCTCCAAACTTCTCTGTGTTCTCAGGACTCTTCTATCCTTCTTTGGACTCTTCCTCTGTCCTTTGCCAGATTCCTCTGTCCTTCATCGGACTCCCCTGTCTCCTCCAGACTCCTCTCTCCCCCTACAGATTCCAGTTTCCCTATCTAGACTCTCCTATCCTCCTCATTATTTATTTGTTCTCCTAAAATTCTTTTGTCCTTGATCCAGATTCATCTGACCCCTACAGACTCCACTGTCCTTTTTTAGTCTCCACAGACCTCTCCCTCCAAACATCTCGATCTTCCTCTTCCAGACCCCTCAATTTCCCTCCATACTCCTCTATTCTCCTCCAGACTCCTCTATTCTCCTCTGGATTCCTGTATCATCTCCTGGCCCCCTCTATCCTTCTCCAGACTCTGCTATCTTTTGCTGGACTCCTCTGTCCTTCGCCAGACTCCTCTTTCTCCTCCAGACTCATTTTTCTTACTACACACTGCTTTTCACATCTAGACTCCTCCAAATTCTTCTGTCCTCCTCGAAATTCAGTTGTTCTTGATCCAGATTCCTCTGACTCTTCTATCCTCTTCCAGCCTCCACTGACCTCTTCCTCCAGACTGCTCTGTCATCCTCTTCCAGACTCCTAGATGTCCTCCAGGCTCTTCTGTTCTCTTCCAGACTCTTCTGTCCTTTTCCATATATCTCTGTGTCCTCTGGACTCCTCTATTCTCCTTTAGACTCCTCTATACTTCTCTAGACTCGTCTGTCATCCTCCAGTCTTTTCTGTCTCCTCTAGAACCCTCTTGGTTCTCCAGACTCCTCTCAGATAACAAAAAGGATCATTGGAAATCTAACATGACAGATCATTCTCTCCCTCTCCATCATCTATCAAGGGAAATCCGAGACGACCCCATACACATTGGCCTGTTGGCGATGTAGTGTAATGTGTATGAGGGCCTTATCACTGAGACTTACATCTTCAGCATGGCTATTGATCATAGATTTAATCTCTGATGCCTCCTGTAATAAAAATTTTGTGACACTGCTGGTGAACCGCCATCCCCCTCACCAGTCATGCATTTATGCTATGTCAAATCTTTGGAGGAGAAACCTTTTGGTAAGACATAATTTTGTGTTCAATGTGCTTCAATAAGTGCTAGTGATGATTGATCACAAAAAGATCTGAATTTTTTAGACCCAAATGTTCCTCAAAATCAGGGTCCCTCATTCACATTGATAATGGCATATTATGGGAACAAACTTAAGCCTGTAATGGTGGAGTTCTCTACTATATGATGACAGGGAACTTGTGAGAGGCAAGAGGTCTCCACCACCAAGCTCTTCAATAACAATGATGCAAGTGCTCCCATGAGTCTGATGTAATGTGGTCAGGTTGCTCATGAATGAGATGAGTCACATCTACTACTATGGATTTGTCTGAATTTGGAGATCACTGAATGTTTTCTCGATGCAGGTCATTTCAATGTACATTAAAGAAAGAGGAGTGTTTTCCACCCTTTTCTTTTATTTTTAGTATGGCACATGTGTGCAATCAAAATATTAATCACATCTGCTACTCCACCGCCGCTACTCCTTGGCTGGGTCTCTATCTCGTGCTCCTCTCCTCCTCTTCCCGTGTAGTCGGCGCATGACTCCAGCTACCAATTAGAGGCCACAGTAGTGACCAACGCATCACTGCGGTCACACCCTGCAGCAGTCACGAGCCGACCACCCTGGAGGAGAAAGAACAGACCGGCGGGAGACCTGGCCATAAGGACAGTGGAGTGGTGAGCAGGTTCACTTTATTAGTTTGATAGCACACTCGATCCATACCTAAAACATTAGAAAGCTGTGGAAAATCCCTTAAATGTTTTTTATGGCCTTCGACAGGCACGCACATTGTCACAAGACATAATTCACGTTCCAGGGCTCGAATATTGAATGAATGGGGACTTCTCCAGAAACGTAATTGCAGAATAGTAATTATGGTTTCAAGTAAATAGGGAGAGGCTTGTATTCAACATCTATATCAATTAAAAGGCAGTTATGTCTTTAGGGACTGGAAAAAGTTTGTAATTTTTTGCTTTATCATTATCACAGTCTAATGGTTAAAGAGGACCCACCACTTGCCAAAAAAATTGTATTTTTCTTACCTGGTGTACATACTACTGCTCTCCTGATTCTGGCTTTGTCTTTCTTTTGTTCCTGCTCATCTCTGTTCCTGAGATATGATCTTTTCTTACCTGTATATACAGTGCCTTGAGAAAGTATTCGGTCTCCTGGAACTTTTCAACCTTTTCCCACATATCATGCTTCAAACATAAAGGTACGAAATGTAAATTTCTGGTGAAGAATCAACAACAAGTGGAACACAATTGTGAAGTGGAACAAAATTTATTGGCTATTTTAAATTTTTGTGAAAAGTCAAAAACTGAAAACTGGGGCATGCAATATTATTCAGCACCTTTACTTTCAGTGCGGCAAACTCACTCCAGAAGTTCATTGTGGATCTCTGAATGATCCAATGTTGTCTTAAATGACTAATGATGATAAATATAATCCACCTGTGTGTAATCAAGTCTCCGAATAAATGCGCCTGCTCTGTGATAGTCTCAGGGTTCTGTTTGAAGCACAGAGAGCATCATGAAGACCAAGAAACACAACAGGCAGGTCCATGATACTGTTGTGGAGAAGTTTAAAGCCGGATTTGGATACAAAATGATTTCCAAAACTTTAAGGATCCCAAGGACCACTGTGCAAGCGATCATGTTGAAATGGAAGGAGTATCATACCGCTGCAAATCTACCAAGACCCGGCCGCCCCTCTAAACTTTCATCTCAAACAAGGAGAAGACTGTTTAGAGATGCAGCCAAGAGGCCCATGATCACTCTGGATGAACTGCAGAGATCTACAGCTGAGGTGGGACAGCCTGTCCATAGGACAACAATCAGTCGTACACTGCACAAATCTGGCCATTATGGCAGAGTGGCAAGAAGAAAGCCATTTCAAAAAGATATCCAGAAAAAGTGTTGTTTAAAGTTTGCAACAAGCCACCTGGGAGACACACCAAACATGTGGAAGAAGGTGCTCTGGTCAGATGAAGCCAAAATCGAACTTTTTGGCAACAAAGCCAAACGATATGTTTGGCGTAAAGGCAACACAGCTCATCACCCTGAACACACCATCCCCACTGTTAAACATGTTGGTGGTGGCAGCATCATGGATTGGGCCTGCTTTTCTTCAGCAGGGACAGGGAAGATGGTTAAAATTGATGGGAAGATGGATGGAGCCAAATACAGGACCATTCTTGAAGAAAACGTGTTGGATTCTGCAAAAGACTTGAGACTGGGCGATTTGTCTTCCAACAAGACAATGATCCCAAACTTAAAGCAAAATCTACAATGGAATGGTTCACAAATAAACGTATCCAGGTGTTAGAATGGCCAAGTCAAAGTCCAGACCTGAATCCAATCGAG
Source organism: Dendrobates tinctorius (assembly GCF_039654945.1). Classification (NCBI taxonomy): domain Eukaryota; kingdom Metazoa; phylum Chordata; class Amphibia; order Anura; family Dendrobatidae; genus Dendrobates; species Dendrobates tinctorius. The sequence goes on along the minus strand of NW_027361722.1, from coordinate 16,008,945 downwards.
AATCTGTGGAAAGAGCTGAAAACTGCTGTTCACAAACGATCTCCATCAAACCTCACTGAGCGCGACCTGTTTGCCAAGGAAGAATGGGCGAGAATTTCAGTCTCTCGATGTACAAAACTGATATAGACATACCCCAAGCGACTGCAGCTGTAATCGCAGCAAAAGGTGGCGCAACAAAGTATTAAGTTAAAGGTGCCGAATAATATTGCACTCCCCACTTTTCAGTTTTTGAATGTCCACAAAAATTTAAATTAACCAATAAATTTCATTCAACTTCACAATTGTGTCCCACTTGTTTTTGATTCTTCACCAAAAATTTACATTTGGTATCTTTATGTTTGAAGCCTGATATGTGGGAAAAGGTTGAAGAGTTCCAGGCTGTCGAATACTTTCGCAAGGCACTGTACATATATCCAGTCTTTTTTATCCAAATGGGTGTGATTGTCAATAAAAATCATGTAGAGCACAATGAAAGACAACGCCCACTTGGATTTCAAGACTAGATTTATATACAGGGAAAAGTGAGCAATATCTCATGAAACGAGAGAGGCACGGAAACAAAAGAAAAACAACGCCGGATTCTGCCAAACACTAGTGTGTACACCAGGTAATAAAAATCAAACATTTATGGCAAGTGGCAGATCATCTTTAATCATTAGACTGTGGTAAGGAAAAAAGCCGAAAAACAGAAGTGCGCATGCGCTGGCAAACGTAGTTCCGGTACATGAGCTCATGTAACTCATGTATCAGAATTACGTTTGCCAGCTCATGCGCACTTCTGTTTTTCGGCTTTGCCCGCAGTTGGGCAAAGCGTATTGCGCAGGCGCACAAGGCTATATTTCTCAGCAGGCACGATATGTCGCACAGGGCAAGAGGCGTTATCGGACAAAGAAGGATGGCGACCAACAGCAGATGGGCGTGATGTAGAGACCCGAAACCATGCCCATCGGACTGGACTGAGAAATTACCATACAGCGCGGGACACATTACAACACATTTTTGTGAGTATACAAGGGGAGTCAGGGGGTTCTATAATGATGTAGGGAATGCCTAGCAGACGCTTAATAAGGCGATATTTTTATCTGCTATGCCATAAAAGTGGTGACAGATTCCCTTTAAGAGTCCAACACCCCCCACCAATTACCTGTTAGAATTTACCAAGGTGGCATGAAGTACAGAGTATATGGATTCCAAAAACCACCCCAAAGTGACCATTGCTGATTACTGCAGCTAAGCTCCCATTGAAGTAGATGTGAGCTGAGCTACAGTACCCAAGAATGGCCACTCTACAATGTGTCTTATTTACTGCATTGTTTTATCCCGAAAAAGCTCTGACCCTTCAAAGCCTGGACTTCACAAGACTTCTGAAGGGAAGGTGTCCTGTGATATTGAGGATATTGAGTACCAAGACAATGAAAGCAGTTTCTTCATTTCCTGTAGGATGCTCAGCGTGGCCTCAACGGGTTGGACTAGTTTCTCCTGATGGGGTCAAAAAATCACAAGACTGATGCTAAGGCAAAACGGAGCAGATAAAGGAGTGTAGAAGCTGTAAAAAGTTTATATTTTTGCATGTCTCTTCTTAAATGAGAATGAGATAATTTGAGGTCACCATTTAGGCATTAATCTGGCCTTGAAGTGTTATTTCCATCTACATAGATGGATAGGGCTTTAAAATACAAGCACTTATGCAATTGTTAAAATTTGCAACCATTTTTGGGATATGAACACTTTTTTTCCATTTACAGGTCGTTGCCTAGGAGACCGACCACCGCTGCTGTTTAGTTTATAAGCCCTGAACAGCAGATAGCCTAGATTAAGAGGCAACGGTGATCTTCAGCAATCCTGGACAGCTTCAAATCAGGGCTTACAAACTCAAGAGAAAAAGAGCATATACAGTATGCATTTGCATGTTCTATTGTCGGTCGGTCTCCAAAGCAATGAGCTGTAAACAAAAGTGCTGAAATCTCGAGTACGGCTAGAAATTTTAATAAGCAGTAAATTGCAAAATTGCTTATTTTTACAAGTACTATCTGAAAATATCTGTTTATCAAGATGGGAATAAACCCTTGAAGCCCGAATTAAGGGGGTGTCATGTTCCAGTGTCTGTATTAAGGGGTGGACTGGTTCGGTTTTATTATCTGACATCTCCTGTCCACAAGAGGACTTTGAGACTCGTAGAAACAATCTCCTTTGTGAGTGAATCAATTATTCTCCTCTCGTCTCAGTAGATTCTGTAAGTCCTGGGTGTGAGATCAACGATGACATAACTTTTCCTACGAACATCCAGAGAAAATCCCCTGCCTGGTATCATGGTTACCGCTGTGTGTTGACTTCACCTTTTCTGTTGTTATTTTGGTGTTTCGTTACCATCCTAACATAAGTTATTTGTTATGCTTATATAGCGCCACCATATTCCACAGCACTTTACAGACATTGTCGGCACATTCTCCATTCCCTATCTTTGGAGATTGGAGGAAACTCAGGCAAACACGGGGAGAACATACGTCGCTGGGATAGGAACCTACAACCCCACTGTTGCAACAGTGCTAACCTCTGATGCACCATGCTGCCCCTAGTGTAAGACATGAGAGTTGGTAGTGTAGAGATGTTTAGGACCCACCTTCTCTCCAGTCCATCTGGAAACACCTTGACCGATCGGGTAATGCTCCTAATTCAGTCATACTTTGGGTCAGGGATTTTATAAACCCCTCTTCTTTTCTAGACTGGGAATTTTACAAATTTTTCCTGGGACTAATATCAGCCGTGATATACATTACATGCCAAATGTTGCTGTACACGAAGGCTCAGGAGCTCAGTACACTCCATAGGCAGCGGAATGTTAGGAACAGCGGAACGCACTAAATAAAAAATAATAAAGTGCATTCGCCGCTCGGGGTCCACTGTGCAGTAGGTGATATAACCGCTGCTAAGTGGTGGCAGGAGCAATATGGCGGAAATGCGCACAGGGTTAAACTTCACCCAGGTGCGCAGAACAATCTCAGTTAACTCACAGAGATGCCAAAAAGTACAAACACAAATGACTGAGCCTGTTGTAGTCACAGTACTCAGTAAAAAAACGCACACACGGTATAAGGTCACAGGAGTAGCCCAAGACAGCGGCACTACGTCCGTCTAGACCTACCGTGTGCGCGGCATTGCAACTGCGAACGCAAAGGAGGCTGCTACTGCAGCGCGGCGTGGACACTGCCGCTAAACGACAAAGGCAAGGCGCAAGCGCAATGTCGGACTCTAGCAGCTGTGGATGTTGCAGCAGAGGAACGCGGTGGCGCTGATTCTAAGTCCCTATCCACATGCGTAATATCAGAGGGAAGGGGTTTCACGTGACTCAGTCACCAGAATCATGCATCCGTCCTCATACACACAGCAGCAAGTAAGTCTATACTAGTGGGTCGCCCTCCCAGGGCTGTGGGGTACTCGGTACCGGGCCGGTGTCAGCGGGATGTGTCACAGCAGCGGTGACCCGGTCCGTGGCCCTGGGCGCCCAAATAATGGGGGGAATTGAAATGGTGGAATGTAGTTAATGGAATAGTTTGTGACGCCACCCGTGGTGTTTGGCAAGTGAGATGTTAAGCCGACGCTGCATGCAGATCCACTGGGACTGATGGTATGGTGCAGCCAAGGTGTGAAGCTGTAGTCCCAGGGCAGTGTAGATGTGGTTGGCACGGGGATGTAGCAGTGCCAGAAGGGTAGGAAGCAGCCAAAGACACAGCGGGGTGCAATTTCTGTACCTTTACTTGATAAATGCAGTCCAGGGTCCTGATTACAGATGGTAACTGGAGCAGGCTAGCCTGGAAGCAGCTCAGGGATTCTCTCTCAGCAGATGGGCTGTGCAGTCTCCTTCTTAGCGCCTTTAAGGATGGAGTACTCCTAGTACTGAGTTACACTGAAGTTCCTCCTACTTCTCTTCTACTAGCACTCCTCGTATGGCAGACAGCTGTAGCCGCTATTCCTCTCTTGGCTCACTCCGTACTGTTGTGCCTCCGAGTCTTAGATGGGAGTAGTGCATTTACAGCCTCCTACTCCTCTGGTGTCTGTGGCAGGACCATTAGTATCCATACAACCGTGGAGACTAGGCTCCAGTTCATGCGCTCTCACTGTGAGGGAGCTCTCTTTCCTCAGCTCAACCTCCAGCTTCTCTCCACACATCTGCACACGTGGACCTCCTCACACTAACTGCCCACTCCTTCCTCTTGGCCCTTAGAGAGCACTTCTCCCTTCAATTCCGGTTCAGAGTCCCCCCTGCTGGCCTGGAGTGGAACTGTGTTGCATGTATAGGTTAACTGCGAGAGAGACCCTTCACTGCTTCCAAGCATGACCTCACCCTCCCTGGAGGAAGGCAAAGCCACTGTGGCGGCCATACTCCTGGGGGCACCACATTCCCCCCTAGTGCAAGTCAGCACTCCTGGGCTGAACAAAACATGAAAAACATATACACAATTAGACAATGTGAACAATTATAATTGTACAAGATTTGTAAAAAGGGAAAAATTTACAAAAACCAAGAGCTCCAAAAATAGTCCAATGATGACAAGTCCAAGCATCAATGTCCATGGTCCATTCCTGGGCAAATGGTGAGCTATATACAAGTTGGTGACCACACAAGTCCTGTGGTACAATGTCCATAAAACAAACTGGAAAATTCAAAGGAAACTCTTACAGGTTACCTGTAGGCACAAAACTTGAAAACAGTTACATATATACACAATTTCAACATTTACATAAACTTAGCTAGATACGATATCTGATGGGTGGTATACCTTGTGTAGTATGGGTAGACCTGCGTAATACTGGTGTGGTGTGTAATGTACTGGATACACTACTGGTGGTTCTACATGGCACAGGGATACTAGATTGTCTGCGAACTCTTAGACTCACCAAGGGCATGACAGGTTCACCACTGGCAGGGCGAGGGTTCTCTGGCTCCATTGCAGCTGTGGCATCTGCTGCCTGATTTTCCTGATCTTCAGGATTTTCTGGAGTCACTTCTTCCTGTGCTACCAATTGGGGAAAGGTCAACACTGGCACCACTATTGCATCATTTAACTTTAGTCCAATTAGCAGGGAATTCTCCAAGTATGGTGCTGACCTCTTCCTCTATGGGTTGGATGTTATCTTGTTCTTCCACTCTTTCTCTTAACTGGTCAAGACATAATTTCAAATGATCCCTTGATATTGCTGCTGAGGTTTCTCCTCCATCTTTGCTAATAAGACACACCTTGGTATTGTCAAAATTTGAGGGCAGAATGGTATAAGGTTCAGCTTCCCATTGATCATCCAGCTTATGCAGTCTTCTTTTCCTCTTGAGGACTTGTTCTCCTGGTGACAAGGGAACTGCAGGTGCATGCTGATTGTAGTGCCTTTCTTGCTTTTGTCTTGCCTGAGCTAGACTCTTTTCCACACACTCTTGTACTCTTCTGTACTGCTGTTGTCTTTCTGTATCCCAGTCAGCATCTGGGGATGTCACCTCAGGCGTAAGGACTCCCATATCCAAATCAATAGGCAACTTACCAGGCCTCGCTCTCATTAGGTAGGCTGGAGTGCAGTTGGTGGAATTCACAGGAATGTGGTTGTAGAGGTCTACCAGGTCTGGCAACTTTTCTGGCCACAGATTCCTCTCCTCCAAAAGCAAGGTCTTCAGTAGGTCAATCACTACCTGGTTTATCTTCTCACACATGCCATTGGTCTGTGGGTGATACAGTGTTGTCCGGATCTTCTTACAACCATACAAGTTACAGAATTCCTGGAACACTTCTGCCTCAAAGGCGGGACCTTGATCTGTAAGCACTCGCTCAGGATATCCATGTGGTCTACAGAAGTGCTGTTGAAAGGCTGTGGCTGCTGTCCTGGCTGTTTGATCTTTGACATGCACAACTACCAGGAATCTTGAGTAGTGATCAACAATGGTAAGAGCATAGATGAAGCCTGACCGGCTTGGAACCAGCTTCACATGGTCCAGGGCAACCAACTCGAGTGGATGCTTGGTCACTATTGGCTGCAGAGGAGCTCTCTGGCTGTCTCGATCCTTTCTGCGCAGGTTACATTGTCCACACTCCCTGCACCACCTCTCAATGGCTTTCCTCATACCAGCCCAGCAGAACCTCTCCCGGAGCAATGCTTCCAACTTCTTCCATCCAAAGTGTCCAGCTCCATTGTGGTATGCTTCCAGGACCATTGATGCCTCTCTCTTTGGGACTATCACCTGCCAAACCAGCTCATGAGTGCGGGCATTGATACTCCTCCGACACAGCTTTCCTTCATAAATGAACAGCCGACCTCTTTCCTTCCACAACTGCTGGGTTTCTTCAGGAGCATTCGACTCTGGGCGTGAGTCAGCTTGTGACAGTAGCTCCTTCAACAGGCGGACTGCGGGGTCATTATCCTGAGTTTCTGCCCAGTCATGATGGGGCAATGGATTTAGGGTGACCTCTTTCAAGCCAGACCATCTGTTTCTCACTCCTTGAGCACGTTGGGCCGCAAGTGGCCGGTGGAAGGGAGGCAACTCTATTTCTTCAAGAGCCTCAGGGTCTTCTCCTGCATCTGGCAGATTAGGCATTCTGGATAGCGCATCAGCATTGGCATTCTTGTGCCCTGCCCGGTACTTGATGGTAAACTCATAGTTAGACAGCCGAGCCATCCATCACTGTTCCAGTTCACCTAGTTTTGCAGTGTCCAAGTGAGTCAACGGGTTGTTGTCCGTGAAGATGGTAAACTTGGCTGAAGCTAGGTAATGCTTGAACCTTTCAGTCACAGCCCAGACTATGGCGAGGAACTCCAGCTTGAAGGAACTGTAGTTGTCTGGGTTCCTTTCAGTGGGACGCAGCTTCCTGCTGGCGTAGGAGATCACTCTTTCCTTGCCATTCTGTACCTGCGACAGTACTGCTCCCAGTTCCACATTGCTGGCATCCATATACAACACAAATGGTTTGTCATAATCTGTGTAGGCCAGTACTTCATCTCCTGTGAGAGCCATCTTCAGTCTGGAGAAGGACCTCTCCAACTCCTCAGTCCATTCAAATGTGGAACTTTTCTGTTTGGCTTTCTTGGACTGCCCCACCAGGAGATTTTGCATAGGAGTGGCTATTTCAGTGAAGCCTTTGATGAACCTTCGGTAGTAGCCTACCAACCCTAGGAATTGGCGTACTTCATGGAGGTTGCTGGGCTTTGGCCAGTCCCGGATGACTGTGACTTTGTCAGGATCTTGTGCCACACCTTCTGCACTCACTACATGACCGAGGTACTGTACCTTGGGCTTCAGGAGGTGGCATTTGGAAGGCTTCACCTTTAGGCCAAAATTGGACAAGGCTTCAAACACCTCAGCCAGGTGCTCCAGATGGTCTTCATAAGTCTTGGAGAAAGCAATGACATCATCAAGGTACAACAGGACTGTCTCAAAGTTCATGTGTCCCAGGCAGCACTCCATCAGCCGTTGAAACGTTCCTGGGGCAGTGCAGAGCCCAAATGGCATATAATTGAACTCACAGAGACCCATTGGAGTGGTAAATGCTGTTTTCTCCTTGTCTGCCTCTGCCACGGGAACCTGCCAATACCCACTGGTGAGATCCAAGGTTGAAAAGTACTTAGCAGTTTTAAGTGCAGCTAATGACTCTTCAATTCTGGGTAATTGTAAAAAAAATGCGTATTCTTTCAAAATATTCAGGACTTGTTACCAGATAAAAATGTAGTGGTTTATTTGGATTCTTCCATCAAAGAAAAGATTATTACAGAAAAACATAAAAATAGGTGCATGATTATAAAGAGATTGTCCATTTGTTCATAGCAAAGCTTGTACCTTTCTTTCTCTGGGATCCCGCATGGTCAATGGCCTCTGTATCTGTTAGGCTTCTCACGTAGTGATAAAGTTACATACCAGTTGTCCATTCAATGTTGTGTCCGAGCAAAGATGACTCCTCAAGTCGGTCTCTCATGGTGGTGAAGGAAGGAGAGAGTGACCCCTAGAGTAAGCCCCCACCTTAAATATACGTCTGTCAAAGCACGTGGTTTCTATATATGGAGTGGACTTTTACCATGAGCTAAACTTAAAAATAACCTATGTAGTTGTCAGCATAAGACCATGTGTTCAATACAGAACTGAGTGTAATAAGAAATTAACCACCAAATATTAATATTTAACAATTCCCCCTTTTGAGGGTGAAAGACTCTAATTGGAACCCTCAAAATATAATAAGATCTTCTTTCTTCTTTTCGTCTTCTTTGACAAAATAATTTAATATTAATAATAATAATATCAGATTATTGTTATACATACTCAATGACATAGAATCATAGAATCATAGAATCGTAGAGTTGGAAGGGACCTCCTAGGCCATCTGGTCCAACCCTCTGCTCAAAGCAGGATTTGCTAAATCATCCCAGTCAGATGTCTGTCCAGCCTCTGTTTGAAGACTTCCATTGAAGGAGAACTCACCACTTCTCGTGGCAGCTTGTTCCACTCATTGATCACTCTAACTGTCAAAAAGTTTTTTCTAATATCTAAGGCTGGTTTCACATTCGCGCTTTTTAAGCGCACGCACGGCCGGGGGTAGCTCCGCCCCCGAGCCGGCTCTCTGCCCGGCGTGCCCGCCCCTTCCTTGTAGCGCCGCCTCCTAGCGCACAGCGGCGCCTGCGATCGGCGCACCCTATCTTTAGCATAGGGTGCGCAGATCGTGCGCAGGCCGTGCGCTAGTTGCGCTTTGACCTGCGCTGCGCACTTTTGACGGTGCGCCGTGCGCGCCAAAATCAAACTTTTCGTCAAAAGTGCGCAGCGCAGGTCAAAGCGCAACTAGCGCACGGCCTGCGAAAGATCTGCGCACCCTATGCTAAAGATAGGGTGCGCCGATCGCAGGCGCCGCTGTGCGCTAGGAGGCGGCGCTACAAGGAAGGGGCGGGCACGCCGGGCAGAGAGCCGGCTCGGGGGCGGAGCTACCCCCGGCCGTGCGTGCGCTTAAAAAGCGCGAATGTGAAACCAGCCTAATCTGTGTCTTCTCCCATTCAGTTTCATCCCATTGCTTCTAGTCTTTCCTTGTGCAAATGAGAATAAAGTTGATCCTTCTACAATGTGACAGCCCTTTAGATATTTGTAGACAGCTATTAAGTCTCCTCTCAGTCTTCTCTTTTGCAAACTAAACAATCCCAAATCCTGCAACCTTTCCTCATAAGACAGGGTTTGCAGACCGGTCACCATTCTGGTTGCTCTTTTCTGAACTTGCTCCAGTTTGTTGATGTCTTTTTTAAAATGTGGTGCCCAAAACTGGACACAATATTCCAGATGAGGTCTGACCAAAGAGGAGTAGAGGGAAATAATGACTTCACGTGATCTAGACCAGGGTTCCCCAACTCCAGTCCTCAAGGCCCACCAACAGATCATGTTTTCAGGATTTCCTTAGTATTGCCCAGGTCATAATTGCTTCACTTGTGCAATACAAAGGAAATCCTGAAAACATGATCTGTCGGTGGGCCTTGAGGACTGGAGTTGGGGACCCCTGATCTAGACTGTATGCTTCTGTTAATACATCCTAGAATTGCATTTGCCTTTTTTGCTGCTGCATCACACTGTTGACTCATATTCAGTCTGTGATCTATTAGTATACCCAAGTCTTTTTCACATGTGCTGTTGCTTAGGCCTATTCCTCCCATTCTGTATATGCTTTTTTCATTTTTATTGGCCAGATGTAGTACTTTGCATTTTTCCATGTTAAAAACCATTCTGTTAGTTGCTGCCCACTGCTCCAGTTTATTTATATCTTTTTGAATCCTCTCTCTTCTCTAGTATTAGCTATCCCTCCTAGCTTTGTGTCATCAGTAAATTTAATCAGTTTACCCTCAATTCCTTCATCTAAATCGTTGATAAAGATGTTGAACAATACAGGGCCCAGGACAGAGCCCTGTGGTACCCCACTTGAGACATTCTTCAAACTGGTGTGCAGCCATTTACGACCACTCTTTGGGTCCGATCACTAAGCCAGTTATGAATTCACATAATTGATGTGAATTCATGTTATCGTAAGCCGTGAACAATATTCATATAAAATATGTATAATTATACTTCCCTAAGTCTAAATTGAAGCATCTCAGGTTCAGTCATCATCATCTGATGTCATCTGGTCTTCATTTTGATGTCTTCTGTCTTTTTCTTGGTTCTTTTAAAACACAGGTTTTTCCTATTATAATAGCATATAGATGTTGCAGGAATCGTGTCGTGTGTCAAATCAAAGTCCATAAATTCAAATGTTGATAAGAAAACAAAGTCTATAGATGAAATGTAGCTTTAATATCTGTGCAGTCTCACCTTTAAAAAAAACCTGGACTTACATTGGCTCGCCTTGGATATTTCTGGATTCCTTCATCGGCGCTGGTCTTTGAACAGGTGTGACATCTTTGGTCAGCAAAGCAAGGGTTAAAATGACTCCTTGCTAAACATAGCACCATAGCCAGTCCTATAGTCCTAATGCACAGGACACATGTCAAGGTTGTAGCTTCCTGACAATTACCTTCATTGTTCACCAGCTTTTCATTGAAGCTTTACAGGTGATAGGAAACCACTGGAACTTGATAAGAACGTGATAACACAGTTCACATCAGCATCGTAGGATCATCGTCCTCTGGTTGTCAGGTTAGACACTTTAATTGTGACTGTCAGTGGTGGATACTGCACTTGTGACTGTCAGTGGTGGATACTGCACTCGTGACTGTCAGTGGTGGATACTGCACTTGTGATTAACACAGTCTATTACTCAGAAATCATAGCTTTGTTACCTTCTGGGGCTTCTGGATAGCGTTCTTCTTCTTGCAACTGGTAAGAATCAATTGAATTTAGAAATATGAAAAGTCTTTATTAATGTAATTTCAGTATCTTGCTTGAAGTCTTCGTTCCCTATTCTATACCAAATCTGGTAATTTTCCTAACCCATAATATCACAGCGTACCATAGCAATCAATAATATCCATATAATTATTATCAAAATTTGTACCATATATGGATTTCAAAAACAATAATAAGTGATAATACATTATTAACCATATTCTTCATGTGATAGAACATTTTTTATGCCATAGATGTAATTACCTTTTTCAACCCATAGGTGTCAGTGTGTTCTATGTAACAAGTGTTTTCATCTTTATTAATAAGGAATATATTTATTATACCAATAATATGTAAGAATGTATAGCCATGAACCAAAATAAGAATATATGAGTGAGCGAATGAATGAATGAATAAAAGAATTGTTGCATATAACTCAGAATTGAAACATTTTCCTTTGTAATGGAACCATATCCTCGCTATATTTAATGAAGCAATATTCTCATACTAGACATTACTTTATTAAATATTGATGTTTTTTTCCTTGATTGACAGAAAAAAATAACAAAATTTAGGAATTAAAATAAAAATAGATTCATTTATCAAAACCAAAATTAAAAATAATTAATTTATAAATTGTGTGAATATTATACTTGCGTTATACCATTTATTTGTCTGAAGATGTGTAACCATTAAAATTAATTTGAGTATCAGAAAATTATCCTTTGGAAAAATTAATTTAAATGTAGATTTTCTTCATAAATCATTTTGATGTGCGATTGCACCTATCCACAATTAACTAAATCAAGAAATAATTACTAAAGAAATATAGAAATATATGTTGTGTAGATAATATTTAATTATATATCTTAATATTTTAATAATTTGACTGACCTGCATATTTCTCCTAAAAATAAAGGTTTTGGTTTTTTTTTCTTTTTTCAGCATCCTGAGGCCTCACATACATTCAACGTATCACATTACTCCTAAGCAGCTGCTCATACATGCATCTGTCATCTGTCACTCAGACTGTGTCACATATAAGTTCACACCACAGATTCCACATACGAAGGTATGAATGCATATATATATATTAAACCCAAATTATTATCCTAATTATCAATGCACATTGTAAACTATTAAATTTAGTATCTTAATATTTCTTTGAATATTCCCCAAATACACATAGCATAAAAATATATGTTGAATTAGCTATACACTTGAAACTTTAGGCCTGGGAAAAAAATTCCTTTGATTTGCAAAAGCTGAGACCCCTTAAAAATTCTGTTCACTAAAGAACAGGCTAAATTACAGCACTAAACCCAGGGACATGGTATACCTATTATTATAACAAGGTTCAGATTTCACATGCTGTGGTTGTCATGTCAAGCCATTCAATAAAGGCATACACACAGAACAAATTTAAAATGCAGTTAGTTATTTTCTTTTAAGTGTTAAATACATGAAATCATGCAATTATTGCAACTTCATGTGTAAATAAAGGCATAAATCCTTGTAAGAGAATTTTTCCCGATTAAGTCCTGCTTTGAAATGAAAATTCTAAGGAAAAATGAAAGATAAGGTCAATATCATATTCATAATTCTAAATATTATTACTGGAGTAGATTTTAATTTTCACTAAAAAATACAGTTCTACAATCTCTACTTTTACAAACACTCTATATATACTGTATGAATATATATATCTACAAAGCTATAGAACTACAGAATTATATTCTATAGAATAATTACATATAACTGACTAATACATTGTGTAACACTTTTACACAACATATAATTACTTTTTTAGCCAATTCCTAAAACCAGACTTATTTCTCTGCAAAAAATATCCTGAAAAGTTCTTGCGATTTTGAAGCTGATGGATTGTCTCAGCAAAGTGTTCAGTTTACAGGCCATGATGTCACTCACCACCTGCTTCTGTCTGTCAAATTCAGCCATCTTTTTTACAGAAAAGATCAGAACTTCGAATTTTTCTTAACTCAATCTGTGAAGTTTTTTCGGTGGTCTGCATCATTTCATACGGTTTATAACAAATATGTGATTTTCTTCGTTCTTCATAGATTTGATTTCGGGGATACATTGATACAGGCTTCTCATAAGATTTTACTTTGCCTGACTTTTCAAAATTAGCACGATTTATTTTCCTTTCACGATTCTCGTGTTTCCTAGCAAAATCAAGGGATTGCGCACATTCAAATAAAGAATCTTTTTGTGATGCAATAACACGAGATGCAGGATTTAGAAAACCAAATTTGCTTACAAAAGTCTTTATCAGGGACTGTGTTTTGACATTTTCAAAGAGCATTCTGTACAAGCGGTCAAATATGGACATAAATGTATAAGTGCATTCCTTCTGACCAATCCTTAATTTTTGAAGAATATCAATATCTGGATAATTTTCATTTGATGCACAAAAAAATCAGAATTTTTAATCTGTCTTTATCATTTAAGTTCTCATGTTTTTCACCAGATTTCTTTAAAGATAACCTCCTGGAAAAGGTTACAGGGATCCACATTTTAAATAACTGATTCCTTTCCTTGTTACTCAAATCAAATTTGTCAACACAACTTTCAAAAACCTCAGAGTTTCTACAAACATGGATTTTGTTATCATATGCAGGAATGATTTTGCATATTTTTAACAAATTTTCCTTACTTTACTTCGGAGTTGGGCCTCTGAGTGATCTATTCTTAGTGGTACATCTTTCCCTTGTACGGCATCTAAGTCAGTTCTGAAGCAACTGTGGCGTACCGAGGTATTGTGGCCTCCTCCTCCCCACAATTCAAAAGGCGTACAGGTACTCTCCCTTTACGTACATCAACCACCCCTCTGGCTGTCAGGACAGTGGGCCTGCTATCAGAGTACACTGGTTCTACCAATGCCTGGTAATTTCTCCCTCTAAGACCTATGGCTGCCCGACTCCAAATCAACATTTCACACCTGGGGGGTATTGCAATGGGGAAGGCATCACTCACTCTGACACTACAAATTTCTCCGCCAGAGAGTTCTACCTGTTGTCTTTGCATCAGGGCCTTGATCTCCTTCTGCAGGACTCGTTGTTCACTGGAACCAGCAGTCTCAGCCACCTGTTGCAACAAGACAATAACCTCGGAAAGACAGTTTTGAATTACATTTGTACCAAGAGTCATCATTGGATTACATTCACGTCGATCAATATCCACAACTATCAGACCTTGACATTTTAGCTCTACCCGACCCACTTTAACAGTAATCTCTTTACATCCAATCTGCGGCAAAGACTGACCATTACTGGCAACTACTGTCAGTTCATCAGTTGGGCCACGGGTGAGTTCAGAGTCAGCCCAATACCGCGTGCAGAGGATATAGGGCATAGTGGTCACCTGGGAGCCAGTGTCCAGCAAAGCGTTCATGGGGATGCCGTCAATCACCACAGGAAGGATCGGTCTCCCTCCCACATACTTGGCTCGCCATTTCCTTGGGCCTTGTGATCCTACTGGGGGTTGGTCCTCTGCCCCAGGTGTTGTTCATTTAAAGGGGCAAAATCTTGCAAGATGACCTGCCTTGTAGCAGCGACGACTGATGGGACGTCCGTCCTGGTCATAGCGATCGTTGTTCCTTCCTCGAAGTGGCGGGGTTCTCCTCCTCCGGAGCCATGGGACATCCTCTGAACTGGAAGCAAGCTGGATCTTTTCTTTGGAGGACACCTGCAGGGACTGCACGGTTTTGGTAAGTGCAGCTATCCCTTTGGTCAACTCCTGGACATGAAGACGCAGCTCTTCTGTAGGAGCTTTATCCAGAGTCTGTGCATCAGCCTCCACAGGGATGGAAGGAAAAGATGTTGCTTCCTGATGGTAGGTGATCGCTGGGCACCTAGGGGGCGCTGGACGGCTGTCAGTGAATTCCTGCAGTACCCGAATAGCCCTGTCCTTAAAATCAGCAAAGTCCAGATCAGGGTTTTGCAGGGTTATGATGCGCAATTGTCCTCTGTGGGTACTGGATAGGAGTCCTTCAATGAACTGCTCCTTTAACAGTTTATCTTCCTCCTTCACACTGTCAGGATCAACTTGTTTAATTGCTCGCAGCGCCTCCTGCAGGTTAAGAGCATAATCCTTGATACTGTCCTGCGCTCTCTGCTTACATCCAAAGAATCGCATCTTGATTTCAGCTGCACTGCGGGTGTCAAAGGTGCTTCTCAGCTTGGCTAGAATCTTTTTAACAGTCTCTTTGTCAGTGTCCTGCCAGGCTTTCACCTCTCTCTGTGCTGCACCCGTTAGCTTTCCAATAAGGATGTTCACTTTCTGGCTTTCAGACAGAGGGCATACTTTAAACAAACTGCACAGTCTCTCTTTAAATTCACTCAGGGTATGTGACTCACCCGAGTACTGCGGTAGCCAGGCCGCTCCCGGTATGTAGGGCATGGACAGCGGCATTATGGGGACCGCTGCGGTGGGCGCTACTCCTTGCGGCGCTGAGTGGTTGGCGACGGTGTCCGCCGCTACATTGCTGCTTGGCACAGACATTCTCTTCCCCCCCTAGTTAACGTTAGCCAGAGCCGGGGGTTGTGTGAGCTTACCGGCAGCCGCTTAGCAGGCCCGACGCTCCGGGCTGTAGGCCTCAGCTCCTCCCCTTCTCGCGCGCTGTCCTCTCTTCCCGCACGGCACTTCACTTCTTCGCTCTCTGCGGCAGGCTCTGCCCACGAAGGCCTGCACCTTTTTCTTCCCACGCGCGCCAAGTAGCGCAGCAATGACGGCAATTGGCGCCAACTTCACACACAGTTTTTTTACACAAAGACAGTCTATGGCACACAGGACCCGGGGGGTACCGAGCTCCGTAATCCTGTTTGTGATGCCAAGTTGGGTTGCCCTCCCAGGGCTGTGGGGTACTCGTACCGGGCCGGTGTCAGCGGGATGTGTCACAGCAGCGGTGACCCGGTCCGTGGCCCTGGGCGCCCAAGTAATGGGGGGAATTGAATTGGTGGAATGTAGTTAATGGAATAGCTTGTGACGCCACCCGTGGTGTTCGGCAAGTGAGATGTTAAGCCGATGCTGCATGCAAATCCACTGGGACTGATGGTATGGTTCAGCCAAGATGTGAAAGCTCCCCACAGGTGAAGATGTAGTCCCAGGGCAGTGTAGATGTGGTTGGCACGGGGATGTAGCAGTGCCGGAAGGGTAGGAAGCAGACAAAGACACAGCGGGGTGCAATTTCTGTACCTTTACTTGATAAATGCAGTCCAGGGTCCGGATTACAGATGGTACTGGAGCAGGCTAGCCTGGAAGCAGCTCAGGGATTCTCTCTCAGCAGATGGGCTGTGCAGTCTCCTTCTTAGCGCCTTTAAGGATGCAGTACTCCTAGTACTGAATTACACTGAAGTTCCTGCTACTTCTTTTCTACTAGCACTCCTCGTATGGCAGACAGCTGTAGCCACTATTCCTCTCTTTGCTCACTCCATACTATTGTGCCTCCGAGTCTTAGATGGGAGTAGGGCATTTACAGCCTCCTACTCCTCTGGTGTCTGTTGCAGGACCATTAGTATCCATACAACCGTGGAGACCAGGCTCCAGTTCATGTGCTCTCACTGTGAGGGAGCTCTCTTTCCTCAGCTCAACATCCAGCTTCTCTCCACACGTCTGCACACGTGAACCTCCTCACACTAACTGCCCACTCCTTCCTCTTGGCCCTCATAGAGCACTCCTCCCTTCAATTCTGGTTCAGAGTCACCCCTGCTGGCCTGGAGTGGAACTGTGTTGCATGTATAGGTTAACTGCGAGAGAGACCCTTCACTGCTTCCAAGTATGACCTCACCCTCTCTGGAGGAAGGCAAAGCCACTGTGGCGGCCATACTCCTGGGGGCGCCACACTAGCGCATGGCGGAACAGCCATGCTTGCCTTTTATAGCAGCCGGGACCTTCTGCACGCTTCCAGATCTCTGAGCTGGACGCATGACAACTGGAGCGGGACCTGAGCACATGACTCCCGATCTCCAATGGGAGATCGTCCCATGAGCATGCCCAGTAAAAGGACAGAAGGACTTAGCCTCAGGAGAGATTTGCTGCAAGGCAATCTCCTCTGCAATCTCCTCTGCAGTGGATAAAGAGGAGGAGAGTGCAGAATGTGAGGATCTGGATCCCTGCTGAGAAAACACAGAAATCCAACTCCTAACATTACCCCCCCAGGGCCCCCCCCTCCCTGAGCCTTACGATCCACCAACTTGTGCCCGTAAGAAGTATACGCCTCAGACTTGTCCGCAGGCAAGTCTGATGTCCCGGTAGGTGACAGGGAGACCCGGGATACGTGGAAGGCCTCAGGGGTGGCAAGATCGCCAGGTTTGAGAAGGGACCCGTGGGAGACAGCGGGAGCGGAAGTTAAAGTGGAACGCCACCGTGTGTCGGCAGGCGTCTCCGCTCTTTGCTTAAGGAGGCTATTCCAAGCACAAAAGATGCAGGCCCGAATATATTTTTTAACATCCCGAGCCCTGTGCGGCCACCAGTAAGACCCTGCCAGGAGTTTTGTGGTCTGCATATAGCCACAGTGACCACCCCTCCTGGAAGTGTGTGCCCAGGCAAGAACCTTCGGCCGAAGGTGGGGAGGAACAAGGGTCTTACCCGGCGGTACAGAATTTGGCCATTGCGGGGCACTGTTGTTCTGAGACACCGCGTGTTGACAAATATGACCGCAACTGGGGTCTTGTGCCGGACACGCCTGGAGAACGGCGCGAGACACCTCCATGGGCTCTGGGGGTGGAACCTCTGGCTCGGGTAGCTCCAGAGGCTCAAAAAGATTGGGAGCCGGAGTAACCTTCCGTTTGGATTGAGCACGCTCCATACCGCGCTTCGAAAAACGGAGGTCAATACTGGTGGAAATGGCAATCAGCTC
The DNA here is from genome assembly GCF_039654945.1 of Dendrobates tinctorius. Taxonomy (NCBI): domain Eukaryota; kingdom Metazoa; phylum Chordata; class Amphibia; order Anura; family Dendrobatidae; genus Dendrobates; species Dendrobates tinctorius. The sequence goes on along the minus strand of NW_027361722.1, from coordinate 15,991,246 downwards.
TTCCAAACTGGCAGGAACCTCTCTAGTGGAGAAAGCATCCTTAACGTGCTCCGCCAAACCTTTCCAAAACACAGGGATGAGGGCTTTATCGGACCACTCCAACTCGGAAGCTAATGTCCGAAAACGGACGGCATACTGACTAACCGAGAGAGCACCCTGAGTCAAAGCAAGAAGCTGAAGAGAGGTATCGTGCGTGACCTGTGGACCGAGGAAGACCTGCTTAATAGCTGTTAGCAAGTGAGCAGCGGTCCGGACCTCTGGGTCACCACGCTCTCATAGTGGCGTAGCCCACTCCAACGCTTTGCCCGACAGCAGGGAAACAATAAACCCCACCGTGGCCCGTTCCGTAGGGAATCGAGCAGCCAGTAACTCTAGCTGAATGGAGCACTGGCTGATGAAACCCCTACAGGAGGCGACATCGCCAGAAAATTTATCGGGCAACGGGAGGCTGGTAACTGTTGGTGCGAGGGAAGACGTGGACATACGGGAAACCGCGTCTGTGATTGCCTTTACAGCAGCTTTGGTGGATTGTGCAGCTGAGAGAGCCCTCTCAAGAGTGGCCAGCCGGCCCTCAAGCTGCAGAATACACTGTAAGAGTTGCTGCTCTTCTGCCATCACTAGCCAGACCCTGGTGCTAGTATAATGTTAGGAACGGCGGAACGCACAAAATAAAAATTAATAATAAAGTGCGTTCACTGCTCGGGGTCCACCGTGCAGTAGGTGATATAACCGCTGCTAAGTGGAGGCAGGAGCAATATGGCGGAAATGCGCACAGGGTTAAACTTCACCCAGGTGCGCAGAGCAATCTCAGTTAACTCACAGAGATGCCAAAAAGTACAAACACAAATGACTGAGCCTGTTGTAGTCACAGTACTCAGTAAAAAACGCACACACGGTATAAGGTCACAGGATTAGCCCAAGACAGCGGCACTACGTCCGTCTAGACCTACCGTGTGCACAGCATTGCAACTGCAAACGTAAAGGAGGCTGCTACTGCAGCGTGGCGTGGACACTGCCGCTAAATGACAAAGGCAAGGCGCAAGCGCAATGTCAGACGCTAGCAGCTGTGGATGTTGCAGCAGAGGAGCGCTGGTGCTGATTCTAACTAAGTCCCTATCCACATGCGTAATATCAGAGGGAAGGGGTTTCAAATGAGTCAGTCACCAGAATCATGCATCTGTCCTCATACACACAGCAGCAAGTAAGTCTATACTAGCGCATGGCGGAACAGCCATGCGCGCCTTTTATAGCAGCCGGGACCTTCTGCATGCTTCCAGATCTCTGAGATGGACCAATGACAACTGGAGCGGGACCTGAGCACATGACTCCCGATCTCCAATGGGAGATCGTCCCATGAGCATGCCCAGTAAAAGGACAGAAGGACTTGGCCTCAGGAGAGATTTGCTGCAAGGCAATCTCCTCTGCAATCTCCTCTGCAGTGGATAAATAGGAGGAGAGTGCAGATTGTGAGGATCTGGATCCCTGCTGAGAAAACGCAGAAATCCGACTCCTAACACGGGCTATGCTATACAGTTGACTCTTGCCTCTAACCCCTTAGATGCTGCAGGAGTGACCATGGAAGCTAAGCGGTTACAGATGTGGGACACTTCTGTCACTTTGTGTCCACTCTCCAAAACATTTACCGGATGCTGATGGGGCTGTCATAGTAGCCTACTAAATCCCTTGTGTCATCAACTTGGCCTCCTATGAAACTAGACATATTGTACAGGGTGATTCATTCTGTTGTTTACCCAGAAAAATTTCTGTAACTTCTAAAAGAGACGGTCAACCATACTGAAATGTGGACTGTACATATATTTATTCATGAGAAGGGAGAATTTAATGAACCTCAGCGCCAAAGACGAGAAACATCCTAATGCCGAGTGGTCTCATTGACTTTTCGCCCATCGGTCGTCTTCCCTACAAGGCAGACTTGCCGCATGACTTTCTGCACATCGGTAGTTTATGTGCGGTGCTCGGATTTCACTCCTGCTGAATTCCTTCTTCATTCGTAAAGATATAGCAAAAACTGGTCACTTATCACTTTGCAACGAGTCGTCTTTAAAATACAATAAAGCATAACAAATAACTATAAGGATTTGGTGGAAAGGGGCTAAAAAATAAATGGGAAGGAAGAAGAATTTTGTCTAGTAGGCTAATGTGCCCTCCCCCCCCCCCCCCTAACGAAATATTTCCTACTCCAATCTATTGAAAACCCCCTTGTGTTTCCCGGAGCTGGTTTTACACAATTTGTTGACTATATGACATCTATAAATGTTGGCGATAAGCTCATCAGAGAAGAATAAGAATTTATTGCATCGGCGTGATTGCTTCCAATATCGTCATCTGTATGGAAATATCATCTATCTGCAGTGTCATAACGTACAATAAACCCTAAAAGAGTGGACTGGAAAAACCATCATCCTGCAGAGTCCTGCACTAAATATGACCAAAAAATAACACAAATAAACTAAGAATTTAATAAATTGTATGAGGTACAAAATTTTAAAAAAAGCTGTTAAATACAGGTAGCTCCGGCAATACAGGCAAGGACTAAAAATTGGTGGGTGAGCTAAAGTGGGACCCCAATGAATAAGTATAGATCACATAGATGTATATAATATGAATATACCAATCCAATATCATATATGAAGAAGTATTCACTTATGAACAAACAAATACATCAATAGGTGTCTATACATGAAATAACAAATACCCGACGCACGTTTCACTTTTGCTTCCTCAGGGGTTCGGCACTATAATCCTTTTCTTGTGACAGTGGCTTAAAGTATTCACCAGATGACAAAATCCATTGGCTGCTGCACCAATATCCTTTCTATTGTCCCATAATGTAACATTGCTACCACCTCCAAAATTCAGCTTTTTCAGATTTCAGGGCCATACCGTGAGATTGCTCCATCTGCCACATTTATGGATTCAAAATCTTCATTTGTACCTCAATTCATTTTTATTTGAATAATATCAGAAAACCCCTTCCTGACCTGGCATCTGTTTTTTTTTGTTGTTGTTTTTTTCCCCCCCTTCTTCCAAGAGCCACATCTTTATTATTTTTCGGTCCATATAGCCAAGAGAAGTTTAAATTACCAAAAAAAAGGGCAATCCCATGATATTTAGTGGAAGGTTTTATTTAGCATGTTCGCTATATGGTAAAACTGATCCGGCAATGTGATTCTTCAGTTCTGTACAATTACGCAGAAACCAAATATGTATAGTTTTTTTTCCTCTTCGCCACGACAGCACCCACTGAGAGAGGGGATCCGCCCCTAGGAACAGGAAACCTACAGAGAGATAAATGGGGCAGTCCCCCTCGCTCCCTCAGTTTGGTTTCCTGTTCCTAGAAGGAACCCGCAGAAGAGGATGCCTGGCCTGGTAGCCGCCCGCATGCATGACATAAGCAGCAGGGGCCCCAGGGCTGGAAGCAGCGTCGGGCGAATCAGAGGATGGCTCCCCCCGCCGCTGGTAATGCAGGTGAGGCCTTGGTGATAAGTGCCGAGGCTCACTTTTTTATTGGGCAAGTCCCCCCTGGAGACACAGGACAGACGCATTACAGGAGCCCCATCCCCGACGGAGCGAGGCCGGGGAGAAACAGAGGCCCTGAGCTCGCGCAGATATGGTGGTGCCAGCAGCGCTGAAAGGGAGAACAACATACCTGCTATAGTGTATTTCCCGGCGAGGCAGGGGGCAGCGATCGGGAGAGGCAGAGCAAGGAGGAAGCCGGAGCTCCCATGCTGAGGCATAGCGACCCGGAAGTTCAGGAACAGCTTCCGGGGTCAGGTGAGGCAGAAGAGAGCGGTATCGTGGGAGCAGGCGACCGCGCATGCGCACTAGGGGGAAAAAGAAAAAAAAAAGAGGGAGAAGCGGGCGAAACCAGGAAGCGGCATAAAAGACACCGGCAATACTACAGCGGTGCGCAGCTATGTCGTCCACAAACGACCAGGTTTCGCTCCAGTTGAACCAGCCAGGGGAATCCCCACAAGGCAGCAGAAAGAGCAGTAGCACGAGAAGGAGCGGCAGCACCAGGAGAAGTGGCAGCTCCAGGAGAGATTCCAACGGGCACTCTAGGCAGAATGAGCCCACGGAAAAGAAGCGGAAAGAGAAAAAAAAGTCCCACGCCTCGCCTCAGCCTGAGTCGCGAACCCGCAGCCGGTATTTTGCTATCGAGATTCACGGGTGAGTGTTTTTAGTCAGACTTACAGCTGATGGCATTCCTCTTGTCCATACCCTTTAGGCCAAAAGAATGGAGAAGGCGAAAAATAGAGAGTGTGCCTTATGTTCTCAGCCCCTCACAGACGGCCACCCTAAGAGACTGTGTCAGTCTTGTATCGGGCAGACCCTACAAGAGGAATCCTCGGGAAAGAAAGAGGATATCTGAGCAATAATTAGAGAGGAGCTACGGGCCTTAGGCAGCTCCAGTAGTCTGGGGGGGTCACTCCTCTGTCAGAGGAATAGCTTCACCGACATCTGGATCGCCGTCAGAGACTGGGGAGCTAGACTCGGATAGATCCCAGGAATACTTGTCCTCAGATGAGGAGGAGCAGGCATGTTTCCCCATGGACAGTGTTAATAACTTGGTTAAGTCCGTCCGAAACACCATGGGGTTACCTGAGACTAAGGACCCCAAAACTCCGCAAGAGATGATGTTCGCAGGTATTTCCCGGAAAAAGATCCGGGCCTTCCCAGTAGTCCCAGCAATAAAGGAGCTGGTGAGGAGGGAGTGGGAGAAGCAGGGTCAGAGAACCTTCCTCCCCTTAACTTCAAAACGTAAATATCCGTTTGATGACGAGGAATTGACGTCTTGGTTGAGAGCCCCCAAAGTAGACGCGGCAGTGGCCTCCACTTCTCGCAGATCTTCCCTGCCGGAGGAAGATTCGGGGACGCTAGCTGATTCATTAGATCGTAAGACAGATACCTTCCTTAAACGATCTTGGGAGGCATGCACGGCAGCTTTTAAGCCAGCGATAGCAGCCACATGCTCAGCGAGGTCAATGTTAATATGGTTGGATGACTTAGAAGGAAAAATTAAAAGTGGAGCATCTAGAGACAAGCTCCTTTCCTCTATTCCCCTGATTAAGGGGGAAGTGGCCTTCCTATCTGACTCCTCATCTGACTCTCTCCGATTATCTGCTAGAGCAGCAGGGCTAACCAATGCGGGCCGGCGGGCTGCATGGTTAAAAGGGTGGAGAGGAGATACGCAGACAAAGACCAGACTTTGCGCTATACCCTGCCAGGGTAAGTACCTATTTGGCACGGAGCTGGATGAGATCCTAACCAAAGCGGGTGAGAGGAAGAAAGGTTTCCCTAACCCATATATTCCCTTCAACAGGAGAGCCTTCAGGAAGCCTCCGTTTGGTAAAAAGAAGGATTTCAAACCTCAGGACCGCTGGGGCAGTAAGGATCCCAAACAGAGGGGCAGCCTATTTGGGAAACGTCCCTTCAGACCAGGGGACAGATTCCGATAGCACCAGCTCACCGGTAGGTGGCAGGCTACTAAAATTCAGCCGCCAATGGGAAAAAATTACATCCAACCCCTGGGCCATTAATATCGTTTCATCATGTCATATATGTGGCTGAATGACACCCTAATGGTCCCCTACTTGGACGACCTGCTCATAGTAGGAAATTATGTTTCCCAGTGTGAAAAAAGAATAGTTGTTATTGTCTCATCCCTACAGACACTAGGCTGGCTGATCAACTAGGGAAAGTCCAGGCTGCAACCGGTAACCTGTCAGATGTTCCTGGGCCTTCAAGTAAACTCCATAAGTCAGAAATGCTTTCTACCAGAAACGAAGGCACAGGCCATAGTTAATAAAATACGGAGGGTTACTGAGAAACCCACAGTATCATTAAGACAGGGTATATCCTTGTTGGGGTCCCAAATATCATGCATAGTTAATAAAATACGGAGGGTTACTGAGAAACCCACAGTATCATTAAGACAGGGTATATCCTTGTTGGGGTCCCAAATATCATGCATTCCGGCAGTGCAATGGGCCCAGTTCCACTCCAGAAAATTGCAGGGGGCCATTTTACAAGAGACAGGCTGCAAATGTGGTACTAGCAGGTACGCAGGATGCAGTATCGAGACAGACGGTTTTGTGTTTTTGGTAACAACTTTTATAGGTTTATAGGTAACTATCCGCAGGGACAGTCTAAGCAACCAAACAAAATAACAGGAATTGTCCTCGCAGAGACTCAATACAAGTCAACACGGAAATCTAAGAACACGACTAAGTCCGGCAAAGTCGGTCACTATAGGGCCGCGGTATGGCCGACTACGGGTCCTTAACTATATAGTGTCACTTAACCGGCTCGACGTCCCTCGGCGTCCCGGACGATGGTTCTTTGGCGTAGCAGCCGCTGGGCCCAGCCGCTGAAGATCTGTCGTAGTCTTCGAGCGTTCCGAGGCTCCGGTGAAGCAGGGGCACAACAGGCTCTGGAGGAGTCCTTGGACAGATGGGCCGCATCCCCCGGATAGGGGCAAGCAGCGGCGATGCGGGGTGGCAGCTGGCAGGCCACCTGCGCAGCCAGCGACTGCAATGGAGGACACGCGGCGAGCAAAGGCCCGGCCCTTGCCGCAGACTGGATCGGGACAGTGGTGGCCGCCGACGGCACAGAACTAGCCGGGGCCACGGGTAGAAGCGGGGCGGCTTTGGGCGGCGGGAGACAGGCCGCAGCCACGGGCTGAAGTGAGACGGCAGCGGACGCTGGTGTCCTCGGGCAGGCCGCAGCCGCGGGCAGGAGCGAGGCGGCAACGGCTGCGAGTGACCATGGGCAGGCCGCAGCCGCGGGCTGTAGGAAGGCGGCAGCGGCTGCTGGTGACTGCAGGCAGGCCGCAGCCGCGGGCTGGAGTAAGGCGGCAGCGGCCGCTGGTCGACGCAGGGCAGCGGTTCTCGGACGGTCGTCCCGGCGCCGTTCCACTGATGTCCAGGGGAGTATCTCTCCTGTCTCTGGCCTCCTTCCTGGCTCCGGTGAGTTGCTCTGGCTCTCAGTCGCTCCCACGGTCTCCTGCTCCTTCTGTTCTGTTCTGCTGACTCACTGTGACTCTCATTCCCCGCCCCTTTTATACCGGCTCCTCCCCCAGCCCATCTGTCAGTCTTACCGGTCCGTCCCTGAACTCTGTCCCCCGGGAACAGTTTCCCCCGGAACCTAGGAGACAGTCCCCTTGGTTCCGACCCGGACACTCGGCGGGGACCCTCTCTCCCACACAGGGACTGTTGGAAGGGAGAATGTCCCTATCGCCCGGAGTGATTAACTCCTTGAATTGGTGGTTGTACCTTAGCAATCTGTCCAAGGGAGTTCAATGGTGGGTTATTCCCTCTAAAGTAGTCACCACGGACGCTAGCCCCTCAGGGTGGGGGGCCCACCTAGAGGAGGAGATGGTGCAGGGTCAATGGCTGGAGCATGAAGCAGAAAGCTCCTCTAATATAAAGGAACTAGCAGCAATTTATTATGCTATATCTGAATTTCTCCCGCAGCTAAGAGGAACCCACGTGAAAATCCAATCAGACAATACCACCGCAGTAGCATACATAAACCGGCAAGGAGGCACGCGATCAGGACCGTTGATGTTTATTGTGGAAAAAATCTTAGAGATGGCCGAAGTGCATCTCCACTCCTTATCTGCACTCCACATCAGAGGAGTGGAAGTGGACAATTCTCGGGCAGACTTCCTCAGCCGCCAAACCTTATATCAGGACGAGTGGGTCCTCAGCCGGCACATCTTCGAGATGATAGCGGCGAGATGGGGCAGACCGGAAATAGACCTGTTCGCGACCAGAGCCAACAGGCGCGTAAAAAGGTTCACTTCTCTATACAGAGTGTACAATCCAGATGTGCTAGATGCCCTCCAAGCATCCTGGACATTCCGGCAAGCCTACGCCATCCCTCCAATGGTACTGTTACCAACAGTGGTCAGGAAGATAAGACAGGAGAGAGCGAGGGTCATCTTGATAGCCCCGTTTTAGCCCAAGAGGCCGTGGTTCTCATGGCTGAGAGCCATGTTAATAACCGACCCATGGATTCTGCCACCACATCAGGACCTTCTCTCGCAGGGACCCTGTTACCATCACGGGAGCTATTGAAATGGAGAGGCTTCTCAAAAAACTTGATTGACACCCTTCTACAAAGTAGGAAGGAATCCACAATGAGGATTTACGCTAAGGTGTGGAGAGAATTCTTGGCCTTCCACCCAGCAAAACTTTCAGTTTTTTTCTGATATCTAATCTGTCTCTCCTCCCATTCAGTTTCATCCCATTGTTTCTAGTCTTTCCTTGTGCAAATGAGAATAAAGATGATCCTTCTGCAATGTGACAGCCCTTGAGATATTTGTAGACAGTTATTAAGTCTCCTCTCAGTCTTCTCTTTTGCAGGCTAAACATTCCCAAATCCTGCAACCTTTCCTCATAAGACAGGGTTTGCAGACCGGTCACCATTCTGGTCACTCTTTTCTGCACTTGCTCCAGTTTGTTGATGTCTTTTTTAAAATGTGGCGCCCAAAACTGGACACAGTATTCCAGATGAGGTCTGACCAAAGAGGAGTAGAGGGCAATAATGACTTCACGTGATCTACACTGAATGCTTCTGTTAATAAATCCTAGAATTGCATTTGCCTTTTTTGCTGCTGCATCACACTGTTGACTCATATTCAGTCTGTGATCTATTAGTATACCCAATACTTTTTCACATGTGCTGTTGCTTAGCCCTATTCCTCCCATTCTGTATATGCTTTTTTCATTTTTATTGCCCAGATGTAGTACTTTGCATTTTTCCCTGTTAAAAACCATTCTCTTAGTTGCTGCCCACTGCTCCAGTTTATTTACATCTTTTTGAATCCTCTCTCTCTTCTCTAGTATTAGTTATCCCTCCTAGCTTTGTGTCATCAGCAAATTTAATCAGTTTACCCTCAATTCCTTCATCTAAATCGTTGATAAAGATGTTAAACAATACAGGGCCCAGGACAGAGCCCTGTGGTACCCCACTTGAGACATTCTTCCAATTGGATGTGCAGCCATTTACGACCACTCTTTGGGTCCGATCACTAAGCCAGTTATGAATCCACCTAACAGTTGCCTTGTCCATTCCATACTTAGTCATTTTTTCAATAAGGATTGATGAGATCACGATGGCGTATTCAGCAAAAGGAGAGGAAGCGCCACAAGGCATTAAGGCACACTCTACTCGAGCCATATCATCCTCCTGGGCCGAGAGGGCGAACGTCCCAATTGAACAAATATGTAAGGCTGCAACCTGGTCTTCTCCATCTACCTTCTATAGTCACTATAGACTAGATTTGTCCTCTTCCGAGGACTTGGCCTTTGATAGATCGGTCCTTAACACGGTGGGACCTCCCAGGTGATTATCTCTGAAAATCTCTCAGTGGCGAAGAGGAAAAACCGGATTACTTACCAGTAATACTCTTTTGTAGAGTCCACGACAGCACCCGCTCACTTCCCTCCCGTAAAATTTCACAAGTGGTTCTCTCTGGTGGTGGAGATTACAATTAGGGATTAATATGTAGATAACTATACCAAACATAGAAGTATATATAAGGATGGCTGAATTGTCTAAACAAATTGACTAAAACATGTATGGCGGTTCCTCCGTTGTTCTCTGTAATCCAAACTGAGGGAGCGAGGGGGACCGCTCCATTTATCTCTCTGTAGGTTTCCTGTTCCTAGGGGCGGATCCCCTCTCTCAGTGGGTGCTGTCGTGGACTCTACAAAAGAGTATTACCGGTAAGTAATCCGTTTTTTTTTTTATTTACGTAATGAAAAGATTTTTGGTAAATTTGAAAAAAAAAAATCTTTGCTTGTGTAGTCCTATTACACTTCCAATTTTTTGGATCTGTGGCTGGGTGATTGCTTATTTTTTGCGCCCTGAGCTGATGTTTTTACTGATACCATTTCGGAGTAGATATAATATTTTAATCACCTGTTATTGCAGTTTATTAGGGCCCTAAAAATGTAATTTTTGCATTTTGATTTTTTTTTTCATTCCACCGTTTACCGATCAGATTAATTTATTTAATATTTTGATAGATCAGACTTTTACGAAAGCAGCGACACCAAATATGTTTCCTTTTTAAAAATTTTCTTATTTTTAATGAGGCAAAAGGGGGGACGATTTGAACTTTTGTGTTTATTTTTATTTTTTTCATATTTTTAAAAACTTTTTTTTTTTACAGTACTTAACGGTCCCCTTAGGGGACCTAAAACTCACAAAATCCTCCACTCCAGCTCCACTCCACCCACAGCTGCTAAAGGCACATGATGGCTGATTAAATCAGCCATCACCTGCCAGGAAAGATGAAGGCTTGGCTTACGAGGCAGGGACACGACATATGATGTAAATGTACGTCATATTTCGGGAAGGGGATAAGATGTTAATCGGCCTGAATTGATTATTAACACTGGTCTTAAAGAGGAACTGTCACCAGGTCAAAAGTGGCCTATTTTTGTACTTTTTTTTAATCACGGTTTTAAAAAAAAAAAATCTGCCATATAATTCCAGCGATATGTGCCTTTTTATTTAGGGATTATTTTTATGTTCTTTTCTAAGGGGGTGTGGCTCTCAGAATTCTCTGGTTAGCTCTGCATAATGAAACTTCAAGCACCACCGCCTTAGTAAAGATCATAAAAATTAGCACTAAACAAAAAGGCTAATAGGGGGATTTTATAAAAAAAAGGAGAAATGGGGATAAATAAACATGCAACAAAACACCCACTTTTGACCTGGTGTCAGGTCCTCTTTAAAGTCAGTGTTTCGTTCACCTGGATTGATGATTGCTCTGTGCTGGTCAGTCCGGTCAGTCTTCTGACTCAATAAGGTACTTTCCAAAATGTCTCATCAGTTAGTAGCACACAGTGTTCTCGAACATCATACCACTCTTCTACTTCACTAGAACTTAGGGCTCAGCCCAAACCAGGAAAATAGAAGACACATTAGAGAACATATTAGTGATGTCGGACATTCTATGGGTATGCCCATCTCTCGACATATTCGGACTATTCATAGCGGGGATATTTAGGACATTTCTTTCTGTGTCATTGAAGTTATTGCTCCATCTCCAAGAAAAGAGGATGGGAGTGAAAAAAATCTTGCAGAAGGAACGTCAGGAGATATATATACGGTGCCTTGAAAAAGTATTCATACCCCGTGACCTTTTTCACATTTTTTACTTTACATCCACAAAATTACAAGTATTTTATTGGAATTCTATGTGATACCAACACAAAGTAACAAGTATTTGCGACGTGTAAAGAAATAATAAAGTGTTTTGTAATTATCTGAAAAATATAAATCTGTAAATTGTGAGGTGCATTTGTATTCCCTGATTCAATACTTTGTAGGACCACCTTTCACTGCTATTAGTGCTGCAGTCTTGTGGGGTCTGTCTCTCCCAGCTTTGCACATCTAGAGGTGACATTTTGACCCTTCTTCTTTGCACACTCGCTCTTGCTCAGTGAGGTTGGATGGAGACGTCTGTGATCAGCAATTTTCAAGTCTTGTTACAGATTCTCTGGGATTTGGGTCTGGACGGTGACTGGGCCGGTCACACACTTAAATATGCTTTTATCTAAACCGTCCATTGTAGCTCTGGCAGGATGTTTAGGGTCGTTGTCATGCTGTAGGGTGAACATATGCCTCAGTCTCAAGACTTTTGCAGCCTCTAACAGGTTTTCCTCCAGCATTGCCTTGTATTTATCTCCATCCATCTTCTCATCAACTCTGACCATCTTCCCTTCCCCTGCTAAAGAAAAGACTCCTCACAACACGATGCTGCCACCACATGTGACGGTGTGGATGGTGTTTTCAGGGTGATGCGCAGTGTTAGTTTTTCACCACACAACATTTTGCATTTAGCCCAAAAAGTACTCCTTTGGTCCCATCTGACCCCTTCTTCCATATGCTCGCTGTGTCCCCCACATGGCTTTTTGCAAACTGCAAACAGGACTTCTTATGGCTCACTTTCAATAATGGCTTTTTTTTTCCACTCTTCCATAAAGACCAAATGTGGGGAGTATATGACTAAGGCTACGTTCACCTGTAGTAGAAGTTACCGCGAGAATTCCGGAATCCCATTCTGAGGGATAATCGCATTTTAAATTCCTGCGGAAAAACAAGCGTTTTGCAAGCGTAATTAGCTTAATAATATAATAATCTTTATTTTTATATAGCGCTAACATATTCCGCAGCGCTTTACAGTTTGCACACATTATCATCACTGTCCCCGATGGGGCTCACAATCTAAATTCCTTATCAGTATGTCTTTAGAGTGTGGGAGGAAATCCACGCAAACACGGGGAGAGCATACAAACTCCTTGCAGATGTTGTCCTTGGTGGGATTCGAACCACTGAGCCACCTAGCTGCCCTAGCTTGCAGAATACTAGCTATGTCCCGGAAGTAGTTAGCTGTGTTCCGAGACATAGTTCACCGGTGTATGCGCAGTAATGCTTTATGGCTTAGCCCGCAGTTGGGCAAAGCATACTGCGCGTGCGCGAGGCAAGATTGCTTTGCGCACGCGTCGACTATGGAGGACAACTACTCAAATTCCCGAAAATATTGCGGACGGCGGCCAAGGATGGGGTGGAGGAAAGGAGACGAAACACCACCCATCGGACCGGACACAAGGCATTTAAATAGCCCGCCAAATTGAGGTGACACATTCCCTTTAAAGGGGCAGTCCCATTTGGTCAAATTCTACGTAGGACATATAAAGACATATTAGAGGAAAGTCCTTCTCCAGGGATCTTCCTTGTTTATCCAGATGGGAGAGTCACTGCATAGAGCAAGGTATCCATGGCGCCATGTAATACCATATTTTCCCTGTAGTGGTCACACTGAGCTTAACCCGATAAACCCGGTAAACGATAGGTGGGTTTACAGATGTCCCACCCCAAAACCGCTGGGATTAGTTGGACAGTCCTTTAAAGTAATGTCTTAAAGAGGTCTGCATAGGGTTATAAAAACACTTGCAACAGCGCCACACCTAACCATATGTTGCATCTGGTATTGTAGCGTAACTCAATAAAAGGGATTGGGACTCCAGTGTCACTGACAGGTACGGGTGAAAGCAGCGATGTTACAGCTAATCCTGTACAATAGGATTGTGCCTTTAAATACCTACCTGAAGGATTGGCATTGGACAGCTGGGAATACAATTTTGCAGAAACCATTGTAAACTACAGCTTATAGATGCGAATATGAAGGCAAAATGATGATATATGCAAACGAAAAAAATGGGGCTCACCGAGCCTGTAGTAAAGTGGAGGAGCACTGACATAGTGAAGGAAGGGGGCAGAATCCAGATGGTGGAGCACAGCAAAAATATCCAAAGAAAAAGGAGGGAAATGCCGGTGCGACAAACCAATAACATGAAAAAACTTTTATTTAAAATTCCATAATAACAGGTAGAACCAGATAGCAAATTAAAAATCTGATGCATTTTTCTGGTGCAACAAACACTCTTAATTGTAGGATTTTTCAATTGCTATGTGGACTCCACATAATGCTCCATACAGTATAATGGTCCCCATATATTGCTCCATACAGTATAATGGGCCCCATATAATGCTCCATACAGTATAATGGCCCCACATAGTGCTCCATACAGTATAATGGACCCCATATAGTGCTCCATACAGTATAATGGACCCCATATAGTGCTCCATAGAGTATAATGGACCCCATATAGTGCTCCATAGAGTATAATCGACCCCATATAGTGCTCCATACAGTATAATGGACCCCATTTAGTGCTTCATACAGTATAATGGACCCCACATAGTGCCCCATACAGTATAATGGACCCCATATAGTGCTCCATACAGTATAATGGACCCCATATAGTGCTCCATACAGTATAATGTGCCCCATATAATGCTCCATACAGAATAATGGGCACCATATATTACTCAATATTGTGTAATGGGCCCCATTTATTGCTCCATACAGTATAATAGGCCCCATATAGTGCTCCATACAGAATAATGAGCCCCATATAGTGCTCCATACAGTATAATGGGCCCCATATAGTGCTCCATACAGAATAATGGGCCTCATGTAGTGCTCCATACAGTATAATGGACCCCATATAGTGCTCCATACAGTATAATGGGCCCCATATAGAGCTCGATACAGAATAATGAGCACCATACATTACTCTATATTGTGTAATGGGCCCCATATAGTGTTCCATACAGAATAATGGACCCCATTTAATGCTGCATACAGAATTAATGTGCCCCATATAATTCTCCTAACAGAATAATGGGCCCCATAAATTGCTCCATACACGTGGGGGACCTGGTGCCTGCACCTGGACTGGTACCGGGCCCCCGTCTCACGTGCCTCATAGCGTGCCAGTGTTCTCGATGTTGAGTGTGCTCTCCCGCTTGCTCATGGCCCCGGAACTTGCCCGGGTGCGCCGGGTGGTGACGCCGGCCCTGGTTGTGGCTTAATGAACTTGTCACTAGAGTTGAGCAAATATTCTAGGGTCCCAGCTTATTCGGCAATCTGTAGCGCTTGCCGAAAAAGCTGCCGAGGGAACCCGGATATCTGAAGCGCTCCCGATGATCAACTGTTCAGCGCTGCAGGTGAATGTGTCACGGCTGTGTGACAATCACAACACATGCATGGAGAGCCCATGTATTGTGACTGTCACACAGCCGTGGTGCCGGACACCTGATTATCAGGAGTGCTCCAGATATCCGGGTTCCCGCTGCAGCTCAGCTTCTTCGGTAAGTGCTATAGCTTGCCGAATAAGTAGGGACCTGAGCAAATTCGCTCAACTCTACTTGTCACATTGCGCCTCTTAATTAAAAGAGGAATTTAGGAGGTTGGAAGCATTTTGCAGAGCTTCCATGGAGTACAGATGTGGCCGCAGGACTAGGTCCCTGCGAATCAATCAGATCTAGTTAATATCAATCACTATTGTAGCTTTTTTATTAATATTTTAAAAAAATTTACACTAAAAATCCATAATAAAAGGAAGGACCATTAACTGTTATATTAGCATTACAGTGCAAGGAACGGGGAGTCGGTACCAGCAGGGTCCCAACAGCTCCCTCGGGGCAGGTGTATAATTTGTTCACAAGAGCTTGCTCACAAGTTGCATTTTTGGTAAGATTTTGAAAATGCTTCTCAGACGCGGAAAAAAAAAATAGCATCATTTTACTGTAGCAGCAAAGTGAATGAGATTTTTAAAACCTCAGCCAGAAGCTGCTACCTTTTTTCTCGCAGATTTGAACCTTCAGAGCATTCTTTCATATCTTCATCATGTCAAATCTGTAATAGATTTTGCAGAGTTTCTCACCCATGCAAAAATGCATGAAAGAAAGGTGTATTTTATGCAGCGTTTTTCCAACATTCTGCTTAAAATACTCAAGGTGTGCACATACTCTACGCTGCCACCATTTTTGTGATTGCCTTTGTCTGGCATGAATCACACCACTAGGAAACCCCAATTAAAAATCATCTGTACCAGGACATGTTCAGGAAAGCAAAATGTTTGCAGAATAAATGAACTTCATAGATTGAATCACTAATAAATGTAAGAAACGAGGAAGACTTGCTTTCACTTCTGTTAAGAGCCATGATTGCCGGTAACTATGAGTAATGTGGACGTCCGCGGCTCTATATCACTGACTGAGATTTTGAATATCACTGAGTGAGATCCCTCTAGTGGTGGCTGAACTTATCATGTAACTGGTGTTATGAGGAGGATATACAAAATTTTAAGAAATATGAAAATTTGCAACCAAATCACAGTTTTTCTGCTTTTGAACCCCTAGCTAATTGCAATTATAAAACATTTCAGTGTTAATCTGCCTTGAAATGCGTGGGTACTTGTAAATCTTGATTTATCCAAGCCTGTTGTTTGAAGGACTCCTCCTAAAGCTATCCGTACGTATTATACAATCAACTGACTGACAATGTAAAGTGTATGGAGTCCCCCCGACTGTCCTCCCACTCACAGAAAAGGCCAGTGAGCCCTTCTTCCCTGCTTTACCCATAGTGAAAGCCTCAGAGACCTATTTCCCCATGTATTAAAGTTAACTACCCTGTTCACACACAGTGATAAATTTTCAATAATGTGCTTTCACAAGTGTAATGCTATCATTCACTATATGAGTGGGGGATACAGACCCAGGCTCTGTATGAGTGGGGAAGCAGGACTCTCAGGCTTTCTGTATGAGTGGGGAAAGCAGGACTCTCAGGCTTTCTGTATGAGTGGGGAAAGCAGGACTCTCAGGCTTTTTGTATGAGTGGGGGAAGCAGGACTCTCAGGCTTTCTGAATGAGTGGGGGAAGCAGGACTCTCAGGCTTTCTGAATGAGTGGGGGAAGCAGGACTCTCAGCCTTTTTGTGTGAGTGGGGAAGCAGGACTCTCAGGCTTTTTGTATGAGGAGGGGAAGCAGGACTCTCAGGTTTTTTGTGTCAGTGGGGTAGCAGGACTCTCAGTCTTTCTGTATGAGTGGGAGAAGCAGGACTCTCAGGCTTTCTGAATGAGCGGGGGAAGCAGGACTCTCAGGCTTTCTGTATGAGTGGGAGAAGCAGGACTCTCAGGCTGTGTGTGTGGGGAAGGAGGACTCTCAGGTTTTCTGTATGAGTGGGGGAAGCAGGACTTTCAGGCTTTCTGTATGTGTGGGGGAAGCAGGACTCTCAGGCTTTCTCAATGAGTGGGTGAGAGCAGTAGGACTCTCGGGATTACTTTACGAGTGTCTGAGGGAAAACAGAATTCTTAGGCTTCCTCTATACGATCTGACAGCATTTAAAGAGCACGAATAACATTATATATTAAACCTGGCATTTCCCCTGTATCCAGAGAGAGCCCCAGAATAGAGACCTGATCGATCTACTTTAAATGGACTAATTGGTATTTTATTTAATAAAGCAGTGAGTGATCATTTTTGGAGGCTTTTGTATTTGATTGCTTATTTGTTTTTCTAACTGAATATATAATATTTTACATCAGTGCTGCCATGTATGCTGAATCTTACTCCCCAGGGCTATCCAATGGTCTTGTTTTGTCCTGAGGTGAACGTCACATTGTCACAAAATATGATATGTAAAACTCTGTCGCGATTTTTTTATTTTTTTTTCCATAAAATGTAAGCTTTCATTATGTTGATCAGGAGACAGTATAGGTAGACACGACGTTTGTGAGGATGACCGAGTTTTCTTGCTAAAAGTGTTTTCCAGAATCAAAATATTGATGGTCTTTCTCTATAACAGGTCATCAAACTCAGATTGTTGGGGGTCCAAAATCTCATTATCTTGCAGATCTCCTGTAAGAAAGGACCTCAGTGCAATAGTGCAGAGTATTGCAACGTTATGTTATTTACTTGGTGGGACAACAATGCAATACACAACATGACCGCCGCCAAGTAGAGATCGAGCAGGAAGATGGAGGAATGATAACATACGCGGCAGTGTCTACCAAGCTCCATGATCCCTTCAAACACCTGATCAGTGTCCTTGTGGAGACTTGAACCCCACAACAGGATTTTGTTTTTCTTTCTGTCACACACCTGTCCCGGATTTGTGCTTTCCTCTCCCTCACCCCAGTCTGCTAAACTCTGTTACGCTCCACATCGGACTTTGCAGGTGGCCGGCATGCTCCTATATGATCATCTGCCATATAGGCCTACCAAGACACACACTTGTGTCTTGGTATTAAGACTTTTCGTCTGAGTCCTGTCTGGCTGCAGCCTCTAATACCTCTGCTGTCTAATTCCTGGTATGCTGTCTGCCTGTGGCCTCCAGTACCTCTACCACGTGCTTATTAGTCTTGTCTGCCTGTGGCCTCCAGTACCTCTACCACCTGCTTACTAGTCTTGTCTGCCTGTGGCCTCCAGTACCTCTACCACCTGCTTACTAGTCTTGTCTGCCTGTGGCCTCCAGTACCTCTACCACCTGATTATTAGTCTTGTCTGCCTGTGGCCTCCAGTACCTCTACCACCTGCTTACTAGTGTTGTCTGCCTGTGGCCTCCAGTACCTCTACCACCTGCTTATTAGTCTTGTCTGCCTGTGGCCTCCAGTACCTCTACCACCTGCTTACTAGTGTTGTCTGCCTGTGGCCTCCAGTACCTCTACCACCTGCTTACTAGTCTTGTCTGCCTGTGGCCTCCAGTACCTCTACCACCTGCTTATTAGTCTTGTCTGCCTGTGGCCTCCAGTACCTCTACCACCTGCTTACTAGTGTTGTCTGCCTGTGGCCTCCAGTACCTCTACCACCTGCTTACTAGTGTTGTCTGCCTGTGGCCTCCAGTACCTCTACCACCTGCTTACTAGTCTTGTCTGCCTGTGGCCTCCAGTACCTCTACCACCTGCTTACTAGTCTTGTCTGCCTGTGGTCTCCAGTACCTCTACCACCTGCTTACTAGTCTTGTCTGCCTGTGGCCTCCAGTACCTCTCCTGCCTGCTTTCCAGTCTCGCCTGACTGCGGTCTCCAGTATCTCTGCTACCTGCTTCCCAGTTTCCTGATTGCCTCCTTCCTGCGTGTCACACCTGCCTGCTGCACCACCATCTTTGGACCATGTGCCCACCTGGACCTTGAGATTGGAGGATCCACCTCATCAGGTGAGCCAAAACAATTTCGTACAATGGTTTGGCGGGCCATCTTTTATGGTAGGGCACATTAACTTGTCTTGATTCAGTGACAAACCAGTATCTGTGAATGTACAGAATTAAACTGTTTTATGGTGCGGGGAACGTTGGGTGTAGTGTTGAATAAAAGTATAAGATTACATGGAAAAATGGTGCAGCATGAGAAAAGTCTTAGTGACAGACGTTTGTAGGATCAAATCATAGAGGATCTGTAAAATAATGCATATCCTGTAAAATACTCAGGACTAGTTACCAGATAAAAATATAGTGGTTTATTTGGTTTCTTCCATCAAAGAAAGGTTATTACAGAAAAACAGGTGAATAAAAATAGGTGAAAGAGAAATTGTCCATTAGATCATGTTCTGAGATCCCACATGGCAAAAGCAACATGTATTCTTCTTCTCTCCGAGATCCTGAATAGCAAATGGCTGCTGTGTCTCAGTTCGGCTTCTCACATCGCCGTCAAGTAATATACCAGCTGTTATGTCATGTCATCTTGCGTCTGTCTCTCATGATGGTGAGGGAAGAAGAGGAGCGACCTCTACAGTTAGCCATGAATTATATACGTCTCCTAAAGCACGTGGTCTCTACATATATGGAGCTGTCTTTCTACCATGAGCCAAGCTTAAAAATAGCCTATGTCATGTAAGCTAAAGCATTCTACAGAACTGGGTCTTATAAGAAATTAACGGAATATTAATATTTAACAATTCCCCCTTTTGAGGGAGACAGACATTAATTGGAACCCTCAAATATAACGATCTTTTTTCTTCTTTTCTTCTTCTTTGACAAAATAATTTAATATCAATAATAATAATAATAATAATAATAATAATATTAGATTACCGTTATAAGTACTCAATGACATAATTGATGTGAATTCATGTTATGGTAAGCCGTGAACAATATTCATATAAAATATGTATAATTATACTTCCCTAAGTCTAAATTGAAGCATCTCAGGTCCAGTCATCATCATCTGATGTCATCTGGTCTTCATTTTGATGTCTTCTGTCTTCTTCTTGGTTCTTTTAAAAATACAGTTTTCTTATAGCATATAGATGTTGTAGGAATTGTGTGGTGTATCAAATCAAAGTCCATAAATTCAAATGTTGATAAGAAACAAAGTCTATAGATGAAATGCAGCTTTAATATCTGTGCAGTGTCATCTTTAAAAACCTGGGCTTACATTGGCTCGCCTTGGATATTCTGGAATCCTCCATCGGTACTGGTCTTTGAACAGGTGTGACGTCTTTGGTCAGCAAAGCAAGGGTTAAAATGACTCTTCCTTGCTAAACATAGCACCATAACCAGTCCTTGTCCTAATGCACAGGACATATGTCAGGGTTGTAGCTTCCTGATAATTACCTTCATTGTTCACCAGCTTTCATCGAAGCTTTTCAGGTGATTGAAAACCTCTGGAACTTGATAAGAACGTGATAACACCGTTCATCTCAGCATCATAGGATCATCGTCCTCTGGTTGTCAGGTTAGACACTTTAATTGTGACTGTCGGTGGTGGATACTGCACTTGTGACTGTCGGTGGTGGATACTGCACTTGTGACTGTCAGTGGTGGATACTGCATTTGTAATTAACACAGTCTATTACTCAGTAATCATAGCTTTGTTACCTTCTGGGATTTCTGGATCGCGGCATTCTTCTTGCAACTGATAAAAATCAATGAAGTTTAGAAATGTGAAAAGTCTTTATTAACATAATTTCAGTATCTTGCTTGAAGTCTTCATTCCCTATTCTATACCAAATCTGGTAATTTCCCTATCCCATAATATCACAGCGTACCATAGCAATCAGTAATATCCATATAATTATTATCAGAATTTGTACTGTATATGGATTTCAATATTTGAAATAATAAACCAATAATAAGTGATAATACATTATTATCCATTTTTTTCATGTGATAGAACATTTTTTTATGTCATAGGTGTAATTACCTTTTTCAACCCATAGGTGTCACTGTGTTTTATGTAACCAGTGTTATCATCTTTATTAATAAGGAATATATTCATTATACTAATAATATGTAGGAATGTAAAGCCATGAACCAAAATAAGAATATATGAGTGAGCGAATGAATGAATAAAAGAATTGTTGCATATAACTCAGAAGTGAAACATTTTCCTTAGTAATAGAACCATATAATTGCTATATTTAATGAAGCAATATTCTCAGTAGATATTACTTTACTAAATATTGGTGAAAGAATTAAAAATAATGAAAAATAAGAATAAAAATAAAAATAAGAATAAGGCCTTTATGTTGATGCAGTGTAGTTATGTCTTCAGTAACATATACCCTTAATATTTCCATGATCTGGATTATTTCATAATTGTCATAAACTTGTGTTATCAAAATATTCAAATCATGCAACTTTGCATGTAATTCCTCTTAGTGTAAAGAAATGACTCTTTATAATACTTGTTATTATACCCAATACTTATACCATTGTACCTTATTAATATTTTTTTTTCCTATTAAAATGTGTGAAGAAGAGGTATTAATCAAATGTGATTATGTAGTCAGGATAAAAAACATATTTCCCCCTTAATACCAAAAAATATTGTTTCATGAAATAATTCATTTATCAAAACCAAAATTAAAAATAATTAATGTATAAATTATGTGAATTTATACTTGCTTATACCATTATTTGTCTGAAGATGTGTAACCATCAAAATTAATTTGAATATCATAAAATTATCCTTTGGAAAAATTAATTTAAATGTAGTTTAAGATTAACACACTTGGACAGAGAAGGAAGGTCCACTATTCCCAGATGCAGCTGGTGAATACCAGGCTCTGTGCTGGTGCCTGTTTAAAAGAGCTAAAGCTGATAAGGAAAGAATAGATTTTCTTCCTAAACTATTTTCTATTTTGTTGTGCGATTGCACTTATCCACAATTAACTAAATCAAGAAATAATTACTATAGAAATACAGAAATATATGTTTGTATAGATAATATTTCATTATGTATCTTAATATTCTAATAATTTCCTAAAGATAAAAGCTTTGGGGTTTTTTTTTTTTTTTTTCTTTCTCTCATGCATTCAGGATCCTGAGGTCTCACAAACGTATCACATTACTCGCTCAGCAGCTGCTCATACACTCAGTCACTGTCACTCAGACTGTGTCACATATTAAGTTTAAACCAAATATATGAAAGTGTGATGAATACACGTATTTTAACCCAAATTATCCTAATTATCAATGCATTGTAAACTATTTCAATTTAGTCTCTTAATATTTCTTTGAATATTCCCCAAATACACATGACATAAATATATGTATGTATAGCTATACTTGACATTTAGGCCTGGAAAAAAAAATTCCATTGCTTTGCAAAAGTTGAGACCCCCTTTAAAATTCTTTTCCTAAGGAACAGGGACATAGTATACTGGTCTGGTATACTTATTATTAGAACAAGGTTGAAATTTTCACCTGTTGAGGTTGTCATTCAAACCATGCAGTAAAAAAGCACACACCCAGAACATTTTAAAAAGCAATTGGTTATTTCCTTTTAAGGGTTAGATATATAAAATCATGCAATTATTGCAACATCCTGTGTAAATAAAGGCATAAATCCTTGGAAGAGAATTTTTCTCGATTAAGTCCTGCTTTGAAATGAAAATTCTAAGGAAACATAAAAAAATAAGGTTAATATCATATTCATATTCTAAATATTATTACTGATGTAGATTTTAATTTTCATTAAAAAATACAGTTCTACTATTTCTACTTCTACAAACACTCTATATATACTGTATGACTATGTATATATCCACAAACCATAAAACTACAGGATTATACTCTATAACTCACTAATTATATAACACTGTTACACAATATATATATTACTTTTTCTAGCCAATTCCTACACCCATACTTATTTCTCTGCAAAAAATATCCTGAAAAGTTCTTGCCATTTTAAAGCTGATAGATTCTTGGAGCAGAGTATTCAGTTTACAGGCCATGATGTCACTCACCACCTGTTTCTGTCTGTTAAATTCGGCCATCTTTGTTACAGAAAGAAAATCAGAACTCATCATTTTTCTTAATTCCATTTGTGTCTTTTCGGTGTTCTTTTGCATCATTCCATATGGCTTATAACAAACATGTGATCTCCTTTGTACTTCATATATTTGGGGAAAACTCATTTTAGAAGGTTTTGCTAATACAGGCTTCTGATAAGATTTTACTCTGCCTGTCTTTCCAAAATTAGCACAATTTACTTTCCTTTCACGATTCTCGTGTTTCCTGGCAAAATCAAGAAATTGCGCACATTCAAACAAAGAATCTTTTTGTGACGCAATAACACGAGATGCAGGATTTAGAAACCAAAATTTGCTTACAAAACTCCTTATGAGGGACGGTGTTTTGACATTCTCACTCAGCATTCTATACAAACGTTCATATATGGACATGAACGTAAAAATACATTCCTTCCGACCAATCCTTAATTTTTGAAGAATATCAATATCTGGATGATTTTCATTTGATGAACAAAAAATGAGAATTTTTAATCTGTCCTTATCAGTTAAATTCTCATGTGTCTCACCAGATAACTTTAAAGACAATCTCCTAGCAAAATTTACAGGGATCCACATTTTGAACAACTGATTCTTCTCCTCGTTAGATAAATCAAAGTTATCAGTACAACTTTCAAAGATCTCAGAGTTTCTATAAACATCTATTTTGTCGTCATAAGCAGGAATTATTTGGCATATCTTTATCAAATCCTTCCTCACGCTACTTCGGATTTGGGCCTGTGAGTCTTCTATTTTTAGTGGTACGTCTTTCCCTTGTACGTCCTCTACGTCAGTTCTGAAGTCTCCTCCTACTTCTCCATCTTGTTCCACGTCTGCAAGGTCACCTTCAATAGCTGCTACTACTTGTAACTGTTTCTCCACATTACAGTGAATCTCGGGAATATCACTATCCTCTACACAATCATTTTTAGATTTCTCTGACACAGATCTATGAAATATATCTACCATCTGTAGAATATTTTTTAATCTCTCTCTTTCTCTATTGAAAAACTTAGAATCTAACCTCTGATTCTCGAGTTCACACTCGGCATATAAACTTAACCATAAAACTTCTGAATTAGAATTGTCTACAGACTTAAATTTCAATTTACTCTGCTTAGCAAGACAATTAATGACATCCATTTTATCTTACCTTGAAATGTCTCAGCTCCTTTGATGGACAACGCTGGGTTCCTGTCTTCACACGTCTGGCTTAGGTCTGGTACTTTTGGCACTTGTAGTACTTCTCAATCTATCTGGTACTTCTTACTTCTAGGTTCTATGTGATTCTTGTAAGTAGTGGAATTCCCGATAACTTGCACATATGATTTGACGTTAGCAAAGTCCAATCCCCCGTGTGTGCAAGTTGAGGGAAATCCGCAAAAAAGTACAAAAATTCAGATCTGGCTGGCTCTCCAATGTAAAATAATGCATATCCTGTAAAATACTCAGGACTAGTTACCAGATAAAAATATAGTGGTTTATTTGCTTACTTCCATCAAAGAAAGGTTATTACAGAAAAACAGGTGAATAAAAATAGGTGAAAGAGAAATTGTCCATTAGATCATGTTCTGAGATCCCACATGGCAAAAGCAACATGTATTCTTCTTCTCTCCGAGATCCTGAATAGCAAATGGCTGCTGTGTCTCAGTTCGGCTTCTCACATCGCCGTCAAGTAATATACCAGCTGTTATGTCATGTCATCTTGCGTCTGTCTCTCATGATGGTGAGGGAAGAAGAGGAGCGACCTCTACAGTTAGCCATGAATTATATACGTCTCCTAAAGCACGTGGTCTCTACATATATGGAGCTGTCTTTCTACCATGAGCCAAGCTTAAAAATAGCCTATGTCATGTAAGCTAAAGCATTCTACAGAACTGGGTCTTATAAGAAATTAACGGAATATTAATATTTAACAGGATCCATTAAGAAACTTATCAATGGTAAAGGGACATTCCAGTATATGTCCCATTATACCTGATCTGACCAAAAATTGGCATGTGGGAACAACTCATGAAAGTTGGAATAGGGCCACCAACAGTAAATTTGTTAATATAAATTTACCCAAGAAATGAACCCCTATTTCAAAGAGAGAACTTACATAATCTATCATCAGCCTACCAGATCATGAAGAGATGAAGGTGTGACATACTGTATACGAGGGTCTTTTCTGCAGCCTCTTTGTTCCCTTAGGTCCTAGGCATCAGTTGCCGTAACTTGTAACTATTGCTGGAGACCAGAGGAGTGACCTACAAAAAGACCCTCAAATAATCTCTACGTGGAGCCACAAGACTTGTCTTTGGGGTTAGAATGGTGCTTTTCATAGTATCATCTGACAATACCCAATGACCTTATGATGAGTTATCATCCACTACAAAAATATCTATACCAAAGAGTGAATAAATATTAGAGCCACGCAATATGAATGACTTGTCTATGCATTGTCTTTGTAAGGGGGAAAACCACCAGTCCTGTCCTGCTGTGCCCCATCTACATTGAGGTCAGCTGACACTAGGTTAGGTTTTATTGCTAAAGGGTAGGGCTATCTCGACTGAATACACCTTGTCACGGTGTGTTGGCTTTTATGCTTTTTTGGTCAAAAACAGTGTTTACTAAGTACCCTATGTTATCTAGATGTACAATTACTATTTACTTACATGCTCATTTTGTTTCTATCTTAGGGTATGTGCACACTTTGCGGTTTCTGCTGCGTTTCCGCAGTTTTGGCTCTGCAGAAACGCAGCAGATTCTGCTGCGTTGTACAGTACCTTTATTTCCTATGGAAATAAAAAAAAGCTGTGCACATGCTGCGTTTTTTTCCGCGCGGTTTTGCTGCGGTTTTCAAAACGCAGCATGTCAATTGTTTGGTGCAGAAACGCTGCAGTTTTACACCTCATCCATTATGAGGTGTAAAACTGCAGGGCAAAACCGCAGATAAACCGCCACACATGTGTGGTGCCCCTGAGGATTCAGTTGCCACACAGGTACTGCACCTCCTCCTGAGGTGTGGTGCCCCACCATCCAGGTGAGTTGGAGGCTCCTAACCACGCTCCAACACTCTCATCCCACACAACATGGTAGTTAAGCAAAGCCACATTGCGGCTCCCTGCTTGGAGTGTAGCAGAGCACCTTTGGTGGCTCCCTGCTTGGAACACGAAACGTGCTGGGAGGCGGGTAGAGTTTAGAATACATAAAGAGCGGGAGGGTTTAGGTAGTCAGTCAGTCAAAGAGTGAGAGAGAGTCACTCGGAGAGGAGTGAGGATCCCTGGAAGAGGGCTGGAGGAAGGAGTGCTTCAGCTGCCTCAGTGATCTGAGCCAGCTGGCACAGGAAAGGAAAGAAGGAGAAAGACATTGGACTGAAACCTGATCTTCTATGAGAGAGAGAGGGATTAGTACGGAATGAAGGAGTAAAAGGGAACAGAGAGGACGTGGGTTAGAGGAAGAACCCTGCCTAGGAGTTCTAAGCGCAAGGCCGGGGCCCGGTCCCCGAGGTTGTATGGATACTGAAGGTCCTGCAGCAGACACCGGTGGAGTAGTGGACTGTACATGCACTACTCCCATCTAAGACTTGGGGGCACAACAGCAACATGAATAGTGAGCCGGGACTCAGGAGAGAGGAGTCCCCGAAGCAGGCTACAGCTGTCTGCAGTTTGCAGTCTGAGTTCTTGGGAACATCTGTCAGGAGGCACTCCAGTGTAACTCAGTACTAGGAGTACTTCACACTTAAAGGCGCTATAAGAGGAGACGTTCAGAGAGGCACATGTTGACGGAGTGTTGGAAGGGAGCATTCCATCTGATCTGGAGGTTGACTGAGTCCCTGACCCGGAGGACACAGCACAGAGGCAGGCATCTGTGTGTGCTACAGACTGTGAGTAAAGCTTTGGAACTGCACGCCCTGGTGTCCTCCAATTATTCCTGCGCCAGCACACCCTGTACATTTGGGTATCAGCTTCTACACCGCCTGCACCTCTCCTCTGCCCCTACATCTACACTGCCCTGGGGCTACAGCTCCACCTGTGGGGAGCTTCACCATCTTGGCTGCAACACACCACCAGCCACAGAGGATCTGCATGCAGCGTCGGCCCAACATCCCACTTGTCGAACACCACAGGTGGCGTCACGAACTATTCCATTAACTACAAACCACCATTCAACATCCCCCATTAATTGGGCGCCCAGGGCCACGGACCGGGTCACTGCTGCTGTGACACATCCCGCTGACACCGGCCCGGTACCGAGTACCCCACGGCCCTGGGAGGGCGACCCACATGTATACTGACTTATGCTCCGGCTCATTTTTTTGGTTTTGCTGCAATTTCTTGTACTTTATACAAACAGGTGTGCAGACCCTTTTTGAGATAGGCATTTCTTTTATGTAGCTTCCCATGGCCAATGTCTGAACAGTCAAGCCTCGGTCATTCTCTGCCCCAATAACATTGAGGTTGTCCGACACTAGGTTAGGTTTTAATACCAAAGGATAATACCGTCCCGATTGGGGTGCACCTTGTCGCGGTTGGATGGCTTGTACACTTTTTTTTTAATTAAAAACAGTTTACTGAGTCTCCTATGTTATTTATATGTACTATTACTATTTACTTACAGCAGGGTATATGCTTATTTTGTTTCTATCTTGGATTTTGTCTGTTGAAGGACCATAACGGTAAGAAAGACGTCAGGCTGAGGTGTTTTTTATTCCAGCTTTTATTTAATTTTGAACATGATTTTAATGCATTAATCTATTTTGAATAAAGATCCCATTTATTTTATGGAACCATGTGCTGGTGTCCTGGTTGGACCTACAAGTGGATGCAAGGGAGGACAAGCCAAGCCACGCACAATCTGGATGAGCAGAGGACTTTTCTGTATTTTTTACCAATGGCTTACAAACTATGGAAAAATTCATGCGGCTGCAATGAGAGGTGGGATCCATTCTAAGTGGGATTCCTCCCCACATTAATAGGTGATGAGAACCTGCCCACGACTTTGAGCTCCAATGTTAGTAATGAGAAAGAAGGTCTTCAAACCTGATGAGGGTATGGCGACTAGGTGACGAGGACTAGGTGACACCTGGTGAGTCACAAGACACCTGGATAAGACATTCCTCATTGCATTCCAAAAAAGTTGACCTTTGTCTTAAACATACACCTGGGCATGGGACTACAAATCACCTGAGTATCATGAGGAAACATCCACATGACTACAAATGTCAACTCTATAGGACTTTGGAAATACCCAAGTCATTCACAGATTTCATTCTAGTATCCAAAAAATTCTACTTTGCATCTTTAAATTACAGGAAAAAAGTAATGAAAAGTGAAAGTAAAGTAATCTCTGTATATAAGTGCCCAGTTCTATTCACTGGTCAACAGCATTTTTGGTGCCAAAGATATTTCATCGAATTTAGGGTATTTTTGGGGTGCTGATTCTGAATATGTCATCAGTTTTGCCAGATTGGCTCAAGTTTTTGAGATTTTTGGTATCTTATTTATAGCACTTGTTGGTAAATGCGACGCATCATCTCATTAATTTCTTTGGATTAGTACTTGAACTGAGCAGTTCTCAATATAGTTTTGTGTTAATTAGTGTTCTAAAAGTTTGTTCATAGCTTGATTTTTGCACTAACTTTATGTTGTTGTCTGTTTTCCAGTGAAAAGCATGAACTCATCATGAAGAAGTTGTCTTAACGATCCAGACTCATTCTGTTACATTTGTGGTGAATATACACTGCCAAAACATAGAAGAAACATAACACACTTCGTAAAAAAAGTGTATTTTGCCTATTTTGGGGTTATGCTTGGGGACCAAGACAAGTTTTGGGCACCACACATAGTGTGCAAAGCATGTATCGAATTATTACGAAAATGGAGCAAAGGACAAAGAAAAAGCTTCAAATTTGGTGTTCCAATGGTGTGGAGAGAGCCAAAAAATCATCATGATGACTGTTATTTATGGTAAACACAGGTACAGGCACATCTTCACAATGAGGGACAGGCCTTCTTGCAGATTCCATGTTACTCCCATTTTCGTTTCTTATGCTTATTGAATCCTTGCACTTGCACTGCACAGAAATAACAGTCATCATGATGATTTTTTGGCTCTCTCCACACCATTGGAACACCAAATTTGAAGCTTTTTCTTTGTCCTTTGCTCCATTTTCGTAATAATTCGATACATGCTTTGCACACTATGTGTGGTGCCCAAAACTTGTCTTGGTCCCCAAGCATAACCCCAAAATAGGCAAAATACACTTTTTTTACGAAGTGTGTTATGTTTCTTCTATGTTTTGGCAGTGTATATTCACCACAAATGTAACAGAATGAGTCTGGATCGTTAAGACAACTTCTTCATGATGAGTTCATGCTTTTCACTGGAAAACAGACAACAACATAAAGTTAGTGCAAAAATCAAGCTATGAACAAACTTTTAGAACACTAATTAACACAAAACTATATTGAGAACTGCTCAGTTCAAGTACTAATCCAAAGAAATTAATGAGATGATGCGTCGCATTTACCAACAAGTGCTATAAATAAGATACCAAAAATCTCAAAAACTTGAGCCAATCTGGCAAAACTGATGACATATTCAGAATCAGCACCCCAAAAATACCCCAAATTCATTAAAATATTTTGGACACCAGAAAAAAAATTTTTTTTCGTTGACCTGTGATAGGTCAAAGAATCGGAGGGGTGACTGTAAGCTCCGGAGCCCTAAGTAAAATCCTAATCCTAATCATAATCCTGCAATATCAAAATCAGTCGCATAAGGAGGCTCTCTCATCAGTATCCACCTCTGTTGAGCTAGAGTCACATGTAAATTCTCCTATCTGAAAATCACATTAATTATGCAAATCACACTCTGATCACCGTTTAAGCATAGTGTGATCTGATTCTCTCGGATGAGGAGAAGATGGAGAAAAAAATATCTCCATCTTCTCCATTGTGTCAGTCCGTGTTAATCAGACAGCACTCGGATGTCATCCCTGTGCAGTCCGATGGTTTGCACTCATTCATTGACTTGCATGGTGGAGTGCGATCCGAATATCGAACTAAACTCGGGCATGCTGCGATTAAAAATCGGACATGTGCAAGGCCCCACAGGGAGACGTTAGACAGTACTCGTCCGATTATGGTCATCTGCATAAGCCCTGAGGATCGGTCACTTTCTGGATTGATAGACAGGCTTATTATACCCAGCTTACTCTTTCCACTCACACACATGGAAAAAAGAAATCTGCAGCTGCATCCCCCTCCTCCCTTCTTTATGCTCACAGTATTATCAGATTACTCTGCCCAGTTCTTGTAACAATATAGACATGTCATTTAGATCGTTTCTGATGGCCGGGGAAGGAGGATGGTTCAGATTCTTGTTCTGTTTGTCTGTTCAGTCTTAGTGACCCTACAACAGCCCAGTCAGCCATGAATTAAAGGGTTATTCCCACAATATACAAATCACAGCTCAACTGGTTAAAATCCTGAAATAAATAAAGTTGTCAAATGCAATCTATTTCCAAAAAATCTCGCTGCTCCGGATATCGCCCCTGAAAACCCACATGTCATCTGGTTCCCCATGGATATGTCCTGTAGGTCTATCTTGACAGTTCGCACATGCTCAGTAGGTACCGGCTATAATACTATAGCGAATATCCTCCTCTTACACTACAGTGACACATTACATGTGTGATCGCACCGTTCTGCACAAGGTAGATATGGGGCATTGTGCTCATACTAATGGAGGAAAGAGCGCTCCTCCTCTCTGACTGTGCCCCGGCTGCGTGACAGACAAAGCAGAGCAAGAGTAGGAGTACCAGTCACTAATCTACCAATGGTTTACAGTGTATATTTCATTCCATATTTGATAAAATGGACGCTTGCAGCCTATAAATACATATGTCACCCATAGCAACCAATCAGAGTGCAGCTTTCATTTTTTAAACAGCTTTAGTAAAATAAAAGCTGAGCTGTGATTGGTTGCTATGGGTAACAACGACGGTTTTTGTACCCAGGAGAGGATGCGCAAGGGGAATATATTTGAAATAGATGCAGAATTAAAGGATGGAGGATTAGAAATCCAGAGTTAGAGGAGAAGTGAATGTTATCTGTACATGCGGGAGAGCAGGAGCCTGGAGAAGAAGCAGGGGACTGTGGGAAGTGTAGTTTACAGCGGCACTGAAGGACGTCCCACTTCACACGGAGAAGAAAGACACAATTATGGAAGAGCTGGAAAATAATATATTAAATTAATAATAATAATAATAATAATAATCTTTATTTATATAGCGCCAACATATTCCGCAGCGCTTTACAGTTTAACAGTTTCAAAACACAAGTCATAAGTAACAACGTTAACAATACAGTAATTAAAGCAAAATAAGCCGCCCCTGTTGGTGAGAGCGTACAATCTACAATGAGGTGGGGGAGATACAGAGGACAGGTGTGTATCTACAATGATGTATTTACAATGAAGGTCCAGCCATCTAGAGGGAGTGAGGGATGGATGGAGATAGTGAATGGGCTACACGCACACTTACACATAGAATGACTTTGATTAGTGAATGTGATAGGCCGCTCTGAACAAATGTGTTTTGAGAGAGCGTCGAAAACTGTGCAAATTGTGGATAGCCCTAATTTCTTGGGGTAGAGCATTCCAGAGGATTGGCGCAGCGCGGGAGGAGTCGTGGAGTGGGGAGTGGAAGGTGCGGATTAGTGCAGAGGTTAGTCGAAACTCATTTGCAGAGTGCAGCAGTCGGTTAGGTCGATAGAAATGAGGGAGGAGATGTAAGGGGGTGCAGCACTGTGGAGAGCTTTGTGGGTGAGAACAAGTACTTTGAATTGGATCCTATAATGAATGGGCAGCCAGTGTAAGGACTGGCAAAGAGCGGACGTGTCCGAGTACCGATTAGTCAGATAGATGACCCTGGCTGCTGCATTAAGTATGGACTGGAGAGGGGATAGTCGAGTAACGGGGAGGTCAATTAATAGAGCGTTGCAGTAATCCAGGTGGTAGTGGATCAATGCTACAGTGAGGGATTTTGTTGTTTCCATGGTGACAAAAGGGCGGATTCTAGAGATGTTCTTTAGGTGTAAGCGGCAAGAGCGGGCAAGAGATTGTATATGGGAGGCGAAGGAGAGATTGGTGTCAAACATAACACCCAGACAGCGCGCCTGCTGCCGGGGTGTTATTGTGGTGCCACCCACGGAGAGGGAAATGTCAGATTTAGGGAAGTTAGTAGACGGCGGGAGCAGAAGAAGTTCAGTTTTGGAGAGGTTGTGTTTCAGATAGAGGGCGGACATGATATTGGAGACTGCGGACAGACAGTCACTGGCGTTCTGTAGTACAGCGGGGGTAAGGTCGGGGTATGACGTGTATAGTTGTGTGTCATCAGCATAAAGATGGTACTGAAAGCCAAATCTGCTGATAGTCTGTCCAATTGGGGCCGTGTAGAGAGAGAAAAGAAGTGGGCCAAGGACTGAGCCCTGAGGTACCCCGACAGCGAGAGGAAGAGGAGATGACGTGGAGCCAGAGAACAAAACACTGAAGGAGCGATCAGAGAGATAGGAAGAGAACCAGGAGAGAGCAGTGTCCTTAATGCCTAGTGACTGGAGCCTAGAGAGTAGGAGATGTCAGTTAGTAACTGAAGGCACGGATGGGTGACTAAAAAACGGTTATTAAACTACAGTGAGCTTGAAAAAAAAAATTAGGGATAACCCCTATAAATCGGGGTTTTCACCAGTTTAAGCATGATGGAGTTGTGACGGCAGAGCTGAGTAAAACATTGTTTTTATAATTTTTACATTAGCTTGTAAATATATGTGTTGGTTTTACCATAAATTAAGGGCAGCGATAGCAGATATTAATGTCTGGGGGCGGTTAATTTTTCCCCTGCATGAGGCCTCCTGCTTTTGATTGGTCAACATCATGCAGGGGAAAAAGTAACCTCCCCCCAGAGACAAAGCACTACTAACACTAAAAGGGGAATAAAAAAAAGAAACATGACCCCAGCGAAAATGAGAACCCCTTTTCTCTAAGAAATATAATAACACGCAGCTCTACTTTCCTCACTGATATCATTGTGAATTCAAGCAGAGGAGGGATGTAGAGCAGAGCGTGGGTCATTACATAAACCTCTTACACCACTAATCTCATGGCATTCAGAGTGGTGAGAAACGGAGTGAAGCTGGAATGGACAAAGATTTATATAAGGGCAGACTTCCCTCCATTCTGGATAAGTTGCAGAGGGGATGTTGGGACCCATACTGCCTGTTACAGTCTTCGACTTCTAAATGGGGAGATGGCACATCGGAAGTCTTGATTTGCCCCAGGTTTCAGAAGGGAAAATGTCTCTGTAACTGTCCAACTGCAAAGGAATCTGCATGCATTGGTAAGTAGAGGAGAAAAAAACACTAAGAGTGAATGTGAGTAGCTTAGGGAGCCTGAATTAACAAGAGATCATATATATATATATATATATATACAGTATATATATATATATAATTGCCTTAAATTGTCTGTCATCCACTTCCATCTGGATGTCCCCGAATCCCACAATCCACTGCTCCGCTCCGGAAGTATGCCGACTGCCATTTTGGTACACCCGCTCGGCTCCAGGACGCAGCTGTGATCCTGACCGCCACTGGGATCCCAGCTGCCGCTTGGATCTAGGCTGCTGCTGCGATCCCGACCACCACTGCGATCATGGCCGTTGCTTGTGGGTCGCCCTCCCAGGGTTGTGGGGTACTCGGTACCGGGCCGGTGTCAGTGGGATGTGTCACAGCAGCGGTGACCCGGACCATGGCCCTGGGCACCCAAGTAATGGGGAAATGTAGTTAATGGAATGGAATAGTTCGTGACGCCACCTGTGGTGCTCGGCAAGGGAGGTGTTAAGCCGACGCTGCAGACAGATCTGCTGGGACTGATGCTATGGTGCAGCAAGGGTGTAAAAGCTCCCCACAGGTGAAGCTATAGTCCCAGGACAGTGTAGAGGTGGATGGCATGGTGATGTAGCAGTGCCGGAAGGGTAGGAACCAGACAAGACACAGCGGGGTGCAATTTCTGTACCTTTACTTGATAACTGCAGTCCAGGGTCCTGATTACAGATGGTGTTGGAGCAGGCTAGCCTGGAAGCAGCTCATGGATTCTCTCTCAGCAGATGGGTTGTGCAGTCTCCTTACTAGCGCTTATTCGAATGAAGTACTCCAAGCACTGAGTTACACTGAAGTTCCTCCTGTCAGATGTTCCCAAGAGCCTTACTTGCACGGCAGACAGCTGTAGACTATCTCGGGGGCTCCTTTCTCCTGAGTTCCGGCTCTCTATCCAAGCTGATGGTGTGCCCTCAAGTCTTAGATGGAAGTAGGGCATTTACAGCCTCCTACTCCTCTGGTATCTGTTGTAGGACCGTTAGTATCCGTACAACCGTGGAGACGAGGCTCCAGTTCATGCGCTCTCACTGCGAGGGAGCCCTCCTTTCCTAGCTCAACCTCCAGCTTCTCTCTACACATCTGCATACTTCACCCTCCGCAGACTAACTGACCACTCCTTCCTCTTGGCCCTCAGAGAGCACTCCTCCCCTTAATCCTGGTTCAGAGTTCCCCCTGCTGGCCTGGAGTGGAACTGTGTTGCATGTATGGATTGACTGTGAGAGAGACCCATCATTGCCTCCAAGACTGGCATTACCCTCCCCTGGAGGAAGGCAAAGCCACTGTGGCGGCCATATTCCTGGGGGCGCCACACTTGGATCCCAGCCGCCGCTCGGATCCAGGTTGCTGCTGTGATCATGAGGTTGTGAAAGGGGTGTAACAAGGGGGTATAATGAGAGGGGTGTAATAGAGGGGGTATAATGAGAGGGATGCCGCCGCCGGACCCCCGCCAGGACCCACTGCCTGACTACACGAGCTGGATCCCGCTGCTGCCTGCCCACCCACCTCTGTGCAGTCACAGCCGGCAGGAAAGACCGCGGCTTGAGGCCTGTGCTGGAGATTGGGTGCGGCCACCCCCAGCGCCACAAAGCTGCCCCCATCATGATGTTACTGCCCTCCCGATGCGATAGCATCGGGCACACATCTAGTTTATGATAATCCCAAGTGTAGGATCACCAAAGCCAAGTGTTATTGGACAGGAGATTGCCACTGAAAGATAGTGACTGAGAAATGGACAAAAGCAGAAGCGTTTCCAGCTATCGTGTGGTCAAGAGAGGGGCTGAGTATTGTAGGAGAACTACAGAGACTGTAAAATATGTTAACTGTTTCTATAATCCAAGTGCCTAGTGGCAACGAGAGTCTGAAGGGCCCTCATGCAAAATTTAGACCTGGGCCCCACCTGCAAGTTGGTCAGATGTATGGACCTTTCTAGTGTTCTAAATCTTATAAATACATATGTGTTGACCCCTACACCTCCATAATGTAATAATGTCCCACATCCTGAACTAATGTCTTGCATCATGGGCACCTTCCTGGTATAATGTCCTCTATCTGGGGCTCCTTCTGGAAATAATGACTCCCATCATAGAGCCCTTGCAGTAGTAATGCCCAACATTCTGTGCCCCTACCAGTAGGATGGTTCCCCATCATAAACCCCTTCCAATAATAATGTCAAACATCCTGGGCGCCTTCTTGGCATCATGTCCCCATTCTGGCCCTTTCTATAGTAATGTCCCCATAATTGTCCTTCTTGGTATAAATGACCCCAATCCTGAACCCCTTCCAGTAGTAATGTTCCCCATCCTGGGCCCCTTCCTGGTTCAAGTCCCCATCCTGTAATAACGTTCCCCATCCTGCACCCCTTCCTGTAATAATGCTCCCCATCTGGCACCCCTTCCTGTAATAATGTCCCCATCTTGGCCCCTTCCTAGTATAAATGCCCCCCATCCTGAGCACCTTCCTGTAATAATGTCCCCTTCCTTGTTCTTCTTGGTATAAATGTCGGTCAACCTGGGCCTCTTTTGGTAGTAATCTTCCCCATCCTGGGCCCCTTCCTGGTATAATGCCCCTTCCAGTAATAATGTCCCCCCTCCTGGGCCCATCCTGTAATAATGTTCCCTCTTCGCTAACACTTAAAAAATGATTCTTTTCACCTTCCCCCAGTTCCATGAAGTGTGGCGTCCTCTTCTGTAGCCGGCACAGAGGCCCGCAGCTGACTTCGGCATGCCTCCTAATGGCGACACATAACATCACTATTATGCGCCACCTGTCTCTACCACGTCAATGTCAACTGCTGGCTTCTGATTGGCTAGGAGAGTGTATTGCAGTGTAGGGACCCAGTGAGTCTCTGCATCACAATATATTTCAGCAGAATGTGCGTCCTCAGTCACCCTCCGTGATCACGATCGTTACACGCCTTCAAGTGCCTCATCTTCCATGCTGTCTCAAGGACGGTAATGCCCAGCCATGGCCATCCTGTAAGTTTTGTTGAGGTTGCGGATTACTCTTCAGGTTTACCATGCCTCTTACATACTGTAGTCCTTGTGTGATGGCGCGTTCTGTATTGAGAGAGGTAACAGTCATCATTGTTATGGTCTTTCAATATAACCGGCCTGACTAGTCATAGGATGAGTCAGAAAAGAGAACAGTCAAAAGTGAAATCGGATAAAGGAAGTGGTGACAGTCTAGTAAGTGACTAGATAATCGCTGTTTCCTTAACCTCTTCACCTTTTTTTCTTGCTAACTAGCCTGAAAACATAGCCAATTATTCCATCTAGCTGCAAGTGTTTCAGGCCTGCTAAGTAACATGTTTGCCCCTCTTCAGAAGTGCACTGAACAATCTATGATAGACTGCTCAGCACGCATAGACTGCCATTATTCTTGTGTATAAAAGGAGGAAAGAGAGCACTCCGGTGGATATAAGTAAAACATGCAATTTTATTAGTACGATATAGAAAAAATGTCATCAATAACTCAGTAGTAAAGATAGTATCGTGACAGCAGCAGGATAGAACAGAAAAACCAGGGTTTTAAACCCCTTACATTGCACATATTCCATAAATGTACAAAGTGCTAGTGCAATAATAAATATTATGGACAAGGATAAGCGCCCCAAAACACGTAACTCCATAAGGATAATGAAACAATTTAGATAGTTATAATAATCACAAAAATGGGGGCAAAGCTTACCAAGTGCAAGGAGGGGAAAACCCCAGACCAGGTGAAAAGACACCGACGCGCGTTTCGCGTGTCCTACGCACAGCTTTCTCAAGGGGAAGTGCCATTGTTCTTGGCAGCTCAAGTTTTGTTTACCCAGGACAATGCGCTGCTGAGAACAGTGATCTTGTTTGCGAACCAAAAGATCATTTCACCCAACGACACAAGCGATCATAAATCAGCAGTGAATGTTGTGAAAAGCTTTCTTATAGATATTTTATCATTGTTTTTCTAGGAGGCCATGTTCCTAAGTGCAGAAATACCAATTTTTTCACGTGCACTTTTTGGCTGGTGTGCACAATAAAATATGTAATATCAATCTGCTCTGATTATTGCAACTTGCTGTATTTTTGGTGCAAATTTAAAACAGCTTCTTTTCTTTTAGAAACACTGGGATTCTAATATTACTCACGCAACTGTATTTTTAAAGCGCATTTTTTCAGGCTCCCAGTAGAAGCATATAGGAAAAAAAAACACCCAAAAACGGAGAGTTCCGCAGCATCTTTATATGCCTCGCGGGCACGAATTTTCACGAAATCACATGCATGTTGCTTGAATTGTTGACAGCAGATTTTCTGCACCAAAAATGTCAGCAGCAAAAAAAATGCAGCATTTACCCTACGTGGGAGCGCGGGTCTGAATTCAGGCTGTGAGTTGAGACGCTGCAGTTTACCATACTGTCTAGCTTACATGCAATATTGCAGTGGGAAAGGGAAGTCTGATATCTTCCTATGTTGCTAGAGGTTTATGCTGCTTTGCACTTCTCCATGATTTACACTGCAGCTTTGCTCTATACGGCAAGAATTGAATAATTATAGAGGAAATTAAACCACCAGTGCAAAAAAAAGAAGACTCCACAATGGAGGGCGCTGGGGTGGAATTACATTTCTTCCACAGAGCTATTTAACATATTCCTGTCTGGCATGTGATTTACTTGCAATCTGAAGACGATCATATGCTAGGAGACAGACAACGGAAGATTTCCACAGGTAATGTCTAACAGGATGTCCTCAAGTCAGCGCCGCCATCTACTGGATAAAGATTGAAGGACAAGAAAAAGTGGAAAGGATTGTATTTACAGAAACTGCATAACAAAGCACCTGATTCCCGACGGGAAGAGATTGAAGGAGGCACCAGGTCAGGTAACAGCTCTGGCACAGGAGGGCAGTCAAGAGGAGGATTTAATGCATGAACCTGTAGCAGGATGGAGGCATGACACAGCCAGTTTGGCTTATGGCCACCATTTTGAGTGACCAGACCCAAGTGAACTATTGAGTGACCAGATCAAAGTGTGGAGTTGAGTAACCAGACCCGAGTGAAGAATCGAATAGCTAGAATCGGGGGTGAGTGACCAGAGCTGGGTAACCGGAACCGGAGATGAGAGATCAGAGCTAACAAATCTGAGTCAAGGGAGCAGAACCTGAGTCTCAAGACAGACAGCCAGGCCATTAAAGAGGGACATTTGTGTTACCTCTGACTTCCAGTGTAGGCGTATGGTACACAGGGGACCGTCGCTGCGCTTCAGGGGACGAAGGTGGCCAGCACAACGAGAGTGCAAAGTGACTAATCGATAAGGGACTTGGGGCCCAACGACGTGGGGTCAACGGCCTCCGTTAGGGCCTCTATTATGGTTCATATTGACTAGAGAGTGACGGCGTTAATGGGCCCTATAGTGATGGTGACGCACCTCAGGTTAAGGTATTCACATTAACACTTAGGAGGCAACCTCTGACCTATGCCACCACGTAATCCTCCTCTGATCTCCCAGGATGCACTGATCTCTGATCAAGGGTCAAAAGGTGGAAATTGTGAAAAGTCGGTTTCCAAACTGCAGATCGCAGCAATGATCGCGGTGCTTTCAGGGTTAATTCTCAGCGCTGCGGCAACTTTTGTTTGTTTTGTCACTTCCTTAAATCAGGAAACCACACCGCTATCACAAGAAGGAACAGATAATCCCACAGTCAGGGAGGAGTGCACGCTACCGGTGTACAAGCACCGACACAACTAATATTACCGCCATATAGTGTGGCAGGATCATACATTGAATTGGCCGCACATTACAGGCCGGACACTATAGAAAGGAGCCCTCATGACCGGGCAAGTTATCATAGGATCAGCCAGAGAAGAAGAAAATGCAGGATGTGGACAGGGAAGATGAGACCAGAGCCCAAAGCGAATTCAGCCTGCAAGCTCCAAAATAAAATCTGACCCCAAACCAGACTCCTAAATTAATCAAGACAAGACCCTAAATTAGTCTACAGGAAGCCCCAAAAATTCATTCAGACTGTAAACTCCAAAATAAAATCTGACTCCAAAATTAATTCATCCCAGTCAGACCATAACCCATAAATGAAGTCATAGTGGATTCCAAAATCTATTTAGACCCAAACCCCAACATGAATTTAAACCCAAGACTAGACCTTCAAATTAATCCAGGCCAGGCTCAAAAATTGAGTCAGACCCCAGATCTGATCCTCAAACTAATAAAGCTTTAAAAATAATTGAGATCTAAGACTAAACATCCAAACTAGTCCAGATAACGTCCCAAAACTAATTCAGATGAGAACGCAGAAATAATTTACACTCCACACCAGAACCAAAAATTACTTCAGGCTAGAGAAAAAGAGAAAAATAAAACCTATCTATACCCCAAACTTACAGTCCCTCAGTCTCCCATCCTTTCCAGCTGTGGGCACCGTTTACACAACCTCCTGATGCTCGCTGTCCTGATTTGTACATTCTGGGTTCAGACATTTCTGAATTATCTTTCCCTCCTACAAAGAAACCCAACACTATCTGACAATTACTCATATCAATTATTAAAGGGGTTGTCCAGAACTGGAAAAAACATGGTACAACCCATAGTCAAGAGTTTCTGGGAAAAAACAGCAGCCATGTTTTTTCAATTTCTGGACAATCCCTTTGAATCTGTAAAGGATACAGATGCATAGATCTGCACTGCACATGCAGTTGTCTATAAAAACTGATCAAAATGTTTCCTGCATCAGAGATCAGCTGAAATGTAAGAGGAAACCCAGTAGCAAGCATTCAAATCCTCTGCAGCGCCCCCCAGAGGACAAATGAAGGATTGCTGTAAGATTCTCTCTGAGGCTGTCAGTTTAAAAAGACTTGGTGCCATCAACTGAGGGAGCTAAAGAAAAGTACTGGAGTACAAGCTGGTACACATGCAATGTGTTTAGAAGCATGTTCACACTGGCCACTGAACAGACAAAACCGAAGAGGAACAAAATGAACATATACCCTGCAGTAAGTAAAAGAGGAATAGTGGTTGTTCTGTCCTCACGAAATGAGGCAGGCTCATGTAGCTATACAGGCAGATAACCCGCCTCACTGAGCAAAGTGGTTATTAGCAGAGTTGTTTTACTTATGCATACTGCTTCGCCTATGCAGATCAGGGTTTGCGCGGCTTTTAACAAGTCTGCCCCAGTAGGGGCTGCGGCAGCTTCCCTTTATGCTGCTAGGCTTTCTACGGCGGCATTCGCGCCTGCCTTCTCTAACTGCGACCTTCGCTCTTGGTCAGCTCTCTCTATGCGTGACCTTCTCTCTTGGTCATCTAGGCGTGCTTTCTCTAATTTAAGTTGCATCTCTTGGTCAGCAAAGCTTGCTCGCATTTTGGCGGCCTCAGCATTTGCATGGGCAATGGCGACCGCGCTGCTGATGGATGTAGTCTTTGAGGAGGCAGAGGTAACAGATCTTGTCCTGTGTGATTTGTGGAACATGGTGTCTTTGGGGAATGCTTGGCTGTGCAGAGATTGCTGTAGCTATATTAAGTCTCTGTGTAGCCGGTGACTTGAATCTCAGTCCTGTAGCTGGATGGCCGCCGTTTCACTGCTCTGTCCTCACGAGGCAGGCTCATGTGGCTATACAGGCAGATAAACCATTATACTGGGGTCCAATAAGGAGACTGTGGTTGAGTCTGTGCTTTTATTGAATGTGATAGTATATTGACGCGGTGAAAGTGTAAACAATCATAAGGCATACAATCAGTTCATGGTACAGCAGAAATACACATTACACGTTATACAGTGTGTAGGAACATTTACAAAGCTAGTAACTGACCTAGAGGTACAGTACAACTGACTAAGCTAGGTCAACATTCGAGCAGAAATTAACTATACAATGCATAAATACATATCGGCAATGCAATCGCAAAGGGGATGTAATGGAGGAGTTTCTTCTTGAATGCATGGTAAAGGAAATGGAGGCTGAGCTACCTCAATGCCTTGCAAAGGGGATGAGAATCAGACATAAGAAATAGAAAATAGGACCGTAAACATGACTCTGGCCGCGAGAGGGAGCCAAAACACTACAGAGAAAATAAGATTATTAAACCTTCTGAATATACAACTTTCTATATTCGTACTAATAAATATCTTTCAGCATTATGCAAACAAATAATCAGAGATAACAAATTAGATGCTGGATACAGAACAGTGGTAATAGAGGTATTTACTGTGTGGGGGGTATTTACTATGTGTGGGAGAGACTTACTGTAATAGACCTGGGGAAGATTTATTGTGATGGAGGCATTTAGTGAAATGGGGCTGGGGGAGAGTTAGTTTAACGGGTGGATGATTTGAGAACACAAGAAGGGACAGGTGCAGACACAATATGGGGAGCTGGAGAAATTTGAAGACACAATAATGAGGAGGAAGTGGTGAGATGAGGGGCTTGT
Source organism: Dendrobates tinctorius (assembly GCF_039654945.1). NCBI lineage: Eukaryota > Metazoa > Chordata > Amphibia > Anura > Dendrobatidae > Dendrobates > Dendrobates tinctorius. The sequence continues at coordinate 15,949,738 of NW_027361722.1, read as the reverse complement.
ATGGGTGTCGACACAGTAGGAGGAGTGGGGGTATGAATGCGGACACAGTATGAGGAGTGAAAGGAAAATGTATGTGGACATAGCATGGGGAGCGAGGGTGATTGGATGGGTGTGGACACAGTATGGAGACTCATTGCAGTCACTTCAGAACTCTCCAGCGCTTTCTTGGTGCTTCTTGAAGTATGTTTGGGGTCATTGTCCTGCTGGAAGACCCATGACCTAGGACGCAAATTCAGCTTTTTGACACTGAGCACTACATTGCGACCCAAAATCCTTTGGTAATCTTCAGATTTCATGATGCCTTGCACACAGTCAAGGCAAACAGTGCCACAGGCAGCAAAACAACTTCAAAACATCTTTGAACCTCCACCATTTTTGACTGTAGGCACTGTGTTCTTTTCTTTGTAGGCCACATTCCATTTTCAGTAAACAGTAGAATGATGTGCTTTACCAAAAAGCTCTATCTGGTCTCATCTGTCCACAAGACATTTTATTAGAAGGATTTTGGCTTACTCACGTACATTTTGGCAAACTGCAGTCTAGTTTTTATAAGTCTCTGTGTCAGCAGTTGGGTCCTCCTGAGTCTCTTGCCATAGCATTTCATTCAAATGTCGGCTGATAGTTCGCACTAACACTGATGCACCCTGAGCCTACAGGACAGGTTGAAAAAAAACAAAGACAGAAACATAATGATTAAATACCCTGCAGTAAATAAATAGCATAGCTCATGAAAATAATATACGGTACTTAGTTAACATGTTTTTTTAGAAAAAAAAATGCAAAATCCATCCTGCCTCGTCACGGCGACCATAATTAGGACAGTCCTAACACTAATATTAAAAATCTTACTGTTTGCCAAGTGACATGAATATGGATAAAGGCTGAGAAGGACTGAGCCCAACTAGTGGGCACACAGCCATGGGGAACTACATCAATATAATGCCTAGCTCTAGCAAAGGCAGCCACAGCGTTATATGCATTTCATGCAAACAGACTGAAGATAGAAAAAAAAAAGTTATGACCTTGGATATAAACTCATGTGTATGTAGAGTGTAAGCGCACGTGCACAACGGTCACTGAACAGAAAAAAACAAAGACAGAAACATGATTAAATACCTTGCAGTAAATAAATTTCCACAATTTTGGTTCTCAAGTCCTCAAACAGTTCTCTTGGCCTCTTTCTGCTCTCCATGGTTTGTGTTGCAAAGACTGAGTCAACTTCTCCCCTTTCTATCTGCTTTCAGGTGTGATTTTCATATTGTCCACACCTGTTACTTGCCACAGGTGAGTTTGACCGAGCATCACATGTTTGGAACATACTTGTTTACCCACAATTTTGTAAAGGTGCCAATAATTTTGGGGTTTTGTGTTAAATTATGTTCAATTTGCCTTTTTTTATGTTGTTCCAATACACACAAAAGGAAATAATAATAATAATCTTTATTTATATAGCGCCAACATATTCCGCAGCGCTTTACAGTTTAACAGTTTCAAAACACAAGTCATAAGTAACAACGTTAACAGTACAATAATTAAAGCAAAATAAGCCGCCCCTGCTCGTGGGAGCTTACAATCTACAATGAGGTGGGGGAGATACAGAGTACAGGTGTGTATTTACAGTGATGGTCCAGCCATCTTGAGGGAGTGAGGGATGGATGGAGACAGTGAATGGGCTACACACACGCACACTTGCACATAGAATGACTTTGATTAGTGAACCTCAGTAGCGTAGCTACCGGGGGGTAGAGGGGGCAGTCGCCCCGAGCCCCGAGCTCTGAAAGGGCCCACCGGACCTACGCTACTGTAACTGTATCGGCGTGCACAGCGCGCCCATACAGTTACATTCTGCGGCAGAGCAGAGAGAATCGATCTCCCTAATCTGCCGCCCAGCCGCTATGGCTCCTGAGAAGGCGGTGGGGGGCCTTGTGCCAGCAGTGCGCCTCCCACCTCACAGCCAGCAAAGTCGTCCTGGGCTATTCTGTGTGCACAGGACCTGTGATGAGGTCACGGGAGGGACGGAGTCAGGGGGTCACATGATCAGGGGCTTCAACTGCTGCAGGGCTCTGCTATGCTGGTTGTCATGGTGCTGGATGAGTTTCTGTGTGGGCTCAGGAGGGGTTTACAGGGTGGATGTAGCAGAGCCGTGTGTATATGAGGTGTACAGAGCGGAGCCGTGTGTGTAGAAGGTGTACGGAGCAGAGATATGCATGTATGAGGTGTACAGAGGAGCGGAGCCGTGTGTGTAGAAGGTGTACGGAGCAGAGATATGCATGTATGAGGTGTACAGAGGAGCGGAGCCGCGTGTGTATGGGTCGGGGTGTACAGAGCAGAGCTGTGTGTGTGCGGGGTGTATGGAGAGGAGCCATGTGTGTACGAGATGTACGGAGCCGCGTGTGTATGGGGTGAACGGAACCGTTTGTGTACGGAGCGGAGCCAAGTGTGTATGGGTCGGGGTGTACAGAGCAGAGTTGTGTGTGTACGGGGTGTACGGAGCAGAGCCGTGTGTGCGGGGTGTACGGAGAGGAGCCGCGTGTGTACGAGATGTACAGAGCAGAGCCGCATGTGTACGAGGTGTAGGAAGCAGAGGTGCGTGTGTACAGTCATGGCCAAAAGTTTTGAGAATGACACAAATATTATATTTTCACATGATCTGCTGGCCTCTGGTTTTTATGTGTTTGTCAGATGTTTTTATCACATACAGAAATATAATTGCAATCATATTATGAGTAGCAAAAGGTTATATTGACCGAATGAGTTAATGCAGCAAGTCAATATTTGTAGTGTTGACCCTTCTTCTTCAGGACCTCAGCAATTCTCCCTGGCATGCTCTCAATCACCTTCTGGATCAAATCCTGACTGATAGCAGTCCATTCTTGCAAAATCAATGCTTTTATTTTGTCTGAATTTGAAGGTTTTTGTTTGTCCACCCGTCTCTTGATGATTGACCACAAGTTCTCAATGGGATTAAGATCTGGGGAGTTTCCAGACCATGGTTCCAAAATCTCTATGTTTTGTTCCCTGAGCCATTTAGTTATCACCTTTGCTTTATGGCAAGGTGCTCCATCATGTTGAAAAAGGCATTGTTGATCGCCAAACTGCTCTTGGACGGTTGGGAGAAGTTGCTCTTGGAGGACATTCTGGTACCATTCTGTATTCATGGCTGTGTTTTTAGGCAAGACTGAGAGAGAGCCCATTCCCTTGGCTGAGAAGCAACCCCACACATGAATGGTTTCAGGATGCTTGGCAGTTGGCATGAGACAAGACTGGTGGTAGCGCTCACCTGGTCTTCTCCGAATAAGCCATTTTCCAGATGTCCCAAACAATCGAAAAGGGGATTCATCAGAGAAAATGACTTTACCCCAGTCCTCAGCAGTCCACTCCCTGTACCTCTTGCAGAATATCAGTCTGTCCATGATGTTTTTCCTGGAGAGAAGTGGCTTCTTTGCTGCCCTCCTTGAGACCAGGCCTTGCTCCAAGAGTCTCCGCCTCACAGTGCGTGCAGATGCACTCACACCTGCCTGCTGCCATTCCTGAGCAAGCTCTGCACTGCTGGTAGCCCGATCCCGCAGCTGAAACACTTTTAAGAGACGGTCCTGGCGCTTGCTGGTCTTTCTTGGGCGCCCTGGAGCCTTTTTGGCAACAAGGGAACCTCTCTCCTTGAAGTTCTTGATGATGCGATAGATTGTTGACTGAGGTGCAATCTTTCTAGCTGCGATACTCTTCCCTGTTAGGCCATTTTTGTGCAGTGCAATGATGACTGCATGTGTTTCTTTAGAGATAACCATGGTTAACAGAAGAGAAACAATGATGCCAAGCACCAGCCTCCTTTTAAAGTGTCCAGTGGTGTCATTCTTACTTAATCATGACAGATTGATCTCCAGCCCTGTCCTCATCAACACCCACACCTGTGTTAATGGAGCAATCACTGAAACGATGTTAGCTGGTCCTTTTAAGGCAGGGCTGCAATGATGTTGAAATGTGTTTTGGGGGATAAAGTTCATTTTCTAGGCAAATATTGACTTTGCAAGTAATTGCTGTTAAGCTGATCACTCTTTATAACATTCTGGAGTATATGCAAATTGCCATTAGAAAAAATGAAGCAGTAGACTTTGTAAAAATTAATATTTGTGTCATTCTCAAAACTTTTGGTCATGACTGTACAAGGTGTACGGAACAGAGCAGTATTTGTACAAGGTGTAAGGAACAGAACCGTGTGTGTACAAGGTGTACGGAGCAGAGCCGTTTGTGTACGCAGCAGAGCCAAGTGTGTACGGGTCAGGGTGTACAGAGCAGAGCCGTGTGTGTACGGGGTGTACGGAGCAGAGCCATGTGTGTGCAATGTGTACGGATTGGAGCCGTATGTGTACGAGGTGTATGGTGCGGAGCCGCGTGTGTACGGGGTGTGCGGAGCGGAGCCGCATGTGTACAGCGTGTACGGAGCAGAGCCGCGTGTGTACGGGGTTTAGGGAGCAGAGGCGCGTGTGTACAGCGTGTATGTAGCAGAGGCGCGTGTGTACAGCGTGTACATAGCAGAGGGGCATGTGTACAAGGTGTGCGGAACAGAGCCGCATGTGTGCAAGGTGTATGGAACAGAGCCGCATTTGTACAAGGTGTACAGAGCCCAGCCATGTGTGCATAGGGGGTGTGGAGCAGAGCCGTGTGTGTATAGGGGGTATCAGGTGCAGTAATAGGGACACATACAGCAGCAGTGGCTCAGCATTGGGGTATCAGGTGCAGTAATAAGGGCATATATGGCAGCAGCGGCTCAGTATTGGGGTATCAAGTGCAGTAATAGGGTCACATACGGCAGCAGCGGCTCAGTATTGGGGTATCAAGTGCAGTAATAGGGACACATACGGCAGCAGCGGCTCAGTATTGGGGTATCAAGTGCAGTAAAAGGGACACATACGGCAGCAGCGGCTCAGTATTGGGGTATCAGGTGCAGTAATAGGGACACATACGGCAGCAGTGTGTTGTGAGTTCATTTTCCCCTTCACTACTGAGGCCCGAGGAACTCCCTCTTCTGGTAAAGAAAGGTAGTGAGCCTGATTATCAAACACCTGAGTCTGATGATGATGACTGGCTGAGTGGAGTTACTGACTGGATATAAGGCTGCCGACGCCCTTCTGCCCTGCGGGTGATTTCTCTGTGGGATCCTTGGAGACCAGTCTGAATTCCTGCTCCTCTAAAGCTAAGTTTTCTGCTCGGCTTTTTGCATTTGTGCTTAGACTTTGTTTTGCTTTGTTTTTCTGGATTTCTGCCATTCCCTTCTGGGGAGTGCTGAATTCCTTTAGCTCTGTCTTCTGAAAATACCTGAGTGCTGATTTAGTTTTTGAAGCCTAGCTGCTTCAGGGTCTTTTTCATATCAGCTTGTTGGCTTATGTCTTTGATAGGGTTTTGGCAGATTGCAGACAGCAACCTTCCTTTCCTGTTCTGTTTAGCTAGCTTGGGCCCCATCGTTTGCTCAGCCTATCTTTCTATCTGTGTGAGTGTTTTTTCATCTTGCTTCACCGTCATTATATGTTGGGGGCTGCCTTTTACTTTTGGGAACCCCCCACGGCTACTGCTAGTTGTGTTGATAGGTTCAGGGGTCTGCAATCTGATAGTTGCCAACTTCTCTGGTTTTCTGGACGTAGCTTCTATTTTTGTGTCTGCCTCCTACGGTGACTCAATCATAACAGAATCACCCGCCATACCGCAGATCCTAGGGTACTCAATAGCAGGAAAGAATTGTTAAAAAAAAAAAAAAAAAAAAAGTGTATATTTTTTCCTCTATATCTCTGAGGCCGTAGGGGGAATTTTTTTTTCTCTCAATGGAGATAAAGCAATTGTCTGATCGTGTGGAGCAGCTTGCTGCGGAAGTGCGGGGAATTTCCGCCTACCTTGCTCATTCACATGCTGCTGAACCAAAGATTCCTACACCTGATGTATTTTTTGGGGATCGGTCTAAATTTTTGAATTTCAAAAAAAATTGTAAATTATTTTTTGCCTTGAAGCCTAACTCGTCAGGGAGCTCCGCGCAGCAGGTTAAAATTGTCATCTCTTTGCTGCGTGGCGATCCCCAGGATTGGGCGTTTTCTTTGAAACCAGATGATCCTATTCTGACTAATGTGAACGCATTTTTTCAGGCCTTGGGGTTGTTGTATGACGAACCTAATGCCATTGATCAGGCTGAAAAGACCCTGCTGGCATTGAACCAGGGTCGTGATTCTGCAGAATTGTACTGTCAAAAATTCCGAAAGTGGGCAGTACTTACTACCTGGAATGATAATGCCTTGGCTGCTCTCTTTCGGAAGGGGTTGTCAGAAGCCGTAAAAGATACTATGGTGGGATTTCCTGTTCCCTCTGGTCTTGACGATTCTATGTCATTAGCCATTCAGGTTGATCGGCGTTTGCGCGAACGCAAAGCTGCACGAGAGGTGTTGCCACCTGTTGAACAAATGTCTGAACCTATGCAATGTGATAGAGTTTTTTCCAGAGAGCAGCGTCAGGAGTTCAGAAGGCGTAATAAGTTGTGTTTTTTCTGTGGAGATGCCTCGCATATTATTTCTGTCTGTCCTAAACAAGAGAAACGCTTTGCACACACGTTTTCTGTTGGTGGTGTTCAACCTAAGTTTCTTATGGCTATTACTCTGATCTGCTCCCTGTCCACATTTTCCGCCAAGGCTTTTGTGGATTCGGGAGCAGCCCTAAACCTAATGGACTTGGATTTTGCTAAACGTTGTGGATTTCCGATGACACCTCTGCAGACGCCTATCCCTTTGAGGGGGATTGATGCTACTCCTTTGGCTAAAAATAAACCTCAGTTTTGGACCCAGGTGGTAATGCGGGTCGCCCCAGACCATCAAGAAAATTGCAGATTTTTGGTGTTGCATAATCTGCATGATACTATTGTTCTGGGGTTTCCCTGGTTACAAATTCATAATCCAGTTTTGGATTGGAAATCTGCGTCTGTGGTGAGTTGGGGTTGTCGGTGTGCCTTTAGTGAGGCTCCGGTGTTTTCCACCTCTCCTCAGTCGCATGATGTTCCTGATTATTTGGCGGACTTTTATGATGTATTTAGTGAGAATGAGTCTGCGTCTCTGCCTCCTCATAGGAGTTATGACTGTGCAATTGAACTGAGCCCGGGGTGTAAATTTCCCAAGGGTCGGCTCTTCAATTTATCTGTACCCGAGCATGAGGCTATGCGATCCTATATTAAGGAGGCGTTGGAGAAGGGTCATATTAGACCATCCTCGTCACCCTTAGGTGCCGGTTTTTTTTTTGTAGCCAAAAAGGATGGATCATTAAGACCTTGTATTGATTATCGTGCCCTCAACAAAATTACTGTTAAATATCAGTATCCGTTACCCCTGATTTCTGATCTATTCTCCAGAGTTAAAGGTGCTTGCTGGTTTACCAAGCTTGACCTCAGGGGGGCGTATAATCTTATTCGCATTAAGCATGGGGATGAATGGAAGACGGCGTTTAATACTCCGGAGGGACATTTTGAGTACCTGGTGATGCCTTTTGGGCTCACTAATGCCCCTTCTGTCTTCCAGTGCTTCATGAACGATATTTTCCGAGATTTTGTCGATAAATTTTTGATTATCTATCTGGATGATATTTTGATCTTCTCCAAGGATTGGGATTCTCATGTGGAACATATTAGGACTGTGTTCCGGATCTTGAGGGAGAATTCCCTGTATGTCAAAGGATCTAAATGCCTTTTTGGAGTACAAAGGATTTCTTTTTTGGGATTTATTTTGTCCCCGTCAACTATTGAAATGGACCCGGCCAAGGTACAGGCCATTTACGATTGGGTTCAGCCCACTTCTTTGAAGGCCCTCCAGAAGTTTTTGGGTTTTGCTAATTTTTATCGGAAATTTATAGCAAAATTTTCTAGTATTGCCAAGCCATTGACTGATTTGACTAAGAAGGGTGCTGATGTGTTAAATTGGTCTCCGGAGGCTGTTTCTTCCTTTCAGGAGCTGAAGCGAAGATTCACCTCCGCCCCGGTTTTGCGGCAACCTGATGTCTCACTTCCGTTCCAGGTAGAGGTGGATGCTTCTGAGATTGGTGCAGGAGCTGTTTTGTCCCAAAAGGATCCTGTAACATCTAAAATGAATCCCTATGCTTTCTTTTCCCGAAAGTTCTCTCCATCTGAACGTAACTATGATGTGGGGAATCGGGAACTGTTGGCCATGAAATGGGCATTTGAGGAGTGGAGACATTGGTTGGAGGGAGCTAAGCATCAAGTCGTGGTCCTCACTGACCACAAGAATTTGATTTACCTAGAGTTGGCTAAGCGCTTGAACCCTAGACAGGCTAGGTGGGCCTTGTTTTTTACACGTTTTGATTTTGTGGTTTCTTTTCTTCCTGGAACTAAGAATGTCAAGGCAGACGCCCTCTCTAGGAGCTTCTTTGCTGATTCTCCTGTGGTGACCAAGCTTGCTACCATCTTAGGCGAAGGGGTAGTTCTTTCTGCCATCTCGCCCGATTTGAGACGTGCTCTGGAAGAGTTCCAGGAGGACAAACCTGAGCGTTGTCCCAGTGGAAAGTTGTATGTTCCTGACCAGTGGAAGAAGAGAGTGATGTCTGAAGTTCATTGCTCTGCTTTGGCTGGTCATCCAGGTATTTTTGGTACTAGAGATCTGGTGAGTCGGTCATTTTTGTGGCCCTCCTTGTCTCGTGATGTCAGGAATTTTGTGCCGTCCAGTGGGACGTGCTCCCGGTCTAAATCGTGTTCTCGCTCTAGTGGGTTGTTGATGCCTTTGCCTGTCCCCAAGAGGCCATGGACCCATATTTCAATGGATTTCATCTCTGATATGCCTGTCTCTCAAAGGATGACTGTTATTTGGGTGATTTGTGATAGGTTCTCTAAGATGGTTCATCTTGTACCACTCCCTAAGTTGCCATCTTCCTCTGAGTTGGTGCCCCTGTTTTTACAACAGGTGGTTCGCTCGCACGAGAATCCTGAGAACATTGTATCTGACAGAGGAGTCCAGTTTGTGTCTAGATTTTGGAGAACTTTCTGTTCCAAGCTGAGAATTCAGTTGTCCTTCTCCTCTGCTCTTCACCCTCAGACCAATGGCCAGACAGAGAGAACAAACCAGACCTTGGAGTCATATTTGAGATGTTTTATTTCTGCTGATCAGGATGATTGGGTTTCATTTTTGCCCTTGGCCGAATTTGCTTTAAATAATAGAGCTAGTTCTGCCACTTTGATGTCACCTTTTTTTTGTAACTTTGGGTTTCATCCTCGATTTTCTTCAGGGCAGGTGGAGCCCTCTGCCTGCCCAGGTGTTGACACTGTGTTGGAGAGAATGCACCAGATCTGGGACCAAGTGGTGGATAAGTTATCTCTCTCCCAGGAAAAGGCCCAGCGGTTTTCCAACCGACATAGGACCATTGGTCCCCAGTTTAAGGTTGTTATGATGTGGTTATCATCAAAAAATATTGCTATGAAGGTGGCTTCTCCTATGTTTAAGCCTAGATTTATTGGACCTTACAAGATTATGGAGATTATTAATCCGGTCTCTTTTCGTTTGGCTCTTCCTGTCACATTTAAAATCCATAATGTGTTCCATAAATCTTTGTTGAAGAGGTTTGTTGAACCTGTTGTTCCGGGGGTTGCACCTCCAGACCCTGTATTGGTTGAAGGTAACATGGAATATGAGGTAGAGAAAGTACTGGATTCCCGTCTGGCTAGACGGAGACTCCAGTATTTGGTTAAGTGGAAGGGTTATGGTCAGGAGGATAATTCCTGGGTCTCTGCCTCTGATATTCATGCCAAAAGATTGGTGCGTGCCTTTCATCGGGCTCACCCTGATCGCCCTGGTGGGGGAGGTACTGTTGTGAGTTCATTTTCCCCTTCACTACTGAGGCCCGAGGAACTCCCTCTTCTGGTAAAGAAAGGTAGTGAGCCTGATTATCAAACACCTGAGTCTGATGATGATGACTGGCTGAGTGGAGTTACTGACTGGATATAAGGCTGCCGACACCCTTCTGCCCTGTGGGTCATTTCTCTGTGGGTCATTTCTCTGTGGGATCCTTGGAGACCAGTCTGAATTACTGCTCCTCTAAAGCTAAGTTTTCTGCTCGGCTTTTTGCATTTGTGCTTAGACTTTGTTTTGCTTTGTTTTTCTGGATTTCTGCCATTCCCTTCTGGGGTGTGCTGAATTCCTTTAGCTCTGTCTTCTGAAAATACTTGAGTGCTGATTTAGTTTTTGAAGCCTAGCTGCATCAGGGCCTTTTTCATATCAGCTTGTTGGCTTATGTCTTTGATAGGGTTTTGGCAGATTGCAGACAGCAACCTTCCTTTCCTACAAATGTACAGAAACGAAAGGCCAGCAGTCAAAATGTCATATAAAATACAATATTTTATTAATAATTAAGTAAAATAATGAGACATAGGTACATGGAAGAGGGAAGGGGGAAAATAACTAGACCTACAAGGGATCTGTGGTGTTACCTGGACAGAGTGGGGTTAAACCATGCAGGGTCCGGCCGCTGCATGGTTTAACCCCACTCTGTCCAGGTAACACCACAGATCCCTTGTAGGTCTAGTTATTATGAATATCTTTTCTAGATACCTCTATTTATAGTGAGTTCTCTGAGTCTCGGCTCAATATGCAGATATATATTACAATTACTTAATTATATGACTACTACATGTGTTGTTTTGCGGTACGACCACATGGGATTGTATTCCTGGGAGATGGGGGTGCCATACTAGGCCTTTTTTCAGCCATTTGTGGGTCCTTTTCCCCCTTCCCTCTTCCATGTACCTATGTCTCATTATATTACTTAATTATTAATAAAATATTGTATTTTATATGACATTTTGACTGCTGGCCTTTCGTTTCTGTACATTTGTATCTGTGATTGCAGTTGTCTTCATTAATTGTCCTCTATGTATATGTGTATTGGCGTATTCTATCCGCCATGTGATCTATTGTGGCTTTTTTTGGCCCCATACACATCATGTATACCACAATTCTCATTTAACCTTCCTTTCCTGTTCTGTTTAGCTAGCTTGGGCCCCATCGTTTGCTCAGCCTATCTTTCTATCTGTGTGAGTGTTTTTTCATCTTGCTTCACCGTCATTATATGATGGGGGCTGCCTTTTACTTTGGGGTCTGCTCTGGGGCAGTTTAGATTTCCTTTTCTGTCTTTAGGCTATTTAGCGCCCCGGCGGTGATCGAGGGGTCTAGGGCATCGTAGGAACCCGCCACGGCTACTGCTAGTTGTGTTGATAGGTTCAGGGGTCTGCAATCTGATAGTTGCCAACTTCTCTGGTTTTCTGGACGTAGCTTCTATTTTTGTGTCTGCCTCCTACGGTGACTCAATCATAACAGCAGTGGCTCAGTATTGGGGTATCAGGTGCAGTAATAGGGACATATACAGCAGCAGCGGCTCAGTATTGGGGTATCAGGTGCAGTAATAGGGACACATGTGGCAGCAGAGGCTCAGTATTGGGATATCAAGTGCAGTAATAGGGACACATACGGCAACAGCGGCTCAGCATTAGGGTATCAAGTGCAGTAATAGGGACACATACAGCAGCAGAGGCTCAGTATTGGGGTATCAGGTGCAGTAATAGGGACACATACGGCAGCAGAGGCTCAGCATTGTGGTACCAGGTGTAGTAATAGGGACACATACGGCAGCAGCGGCTCAGCATTGGGGTATCAGGTGCAGTAATAGGGACACATACTGCAGCAGCGGCTCAGTATTGGGGTATCAGCAGGATGAGGGGTTTGCGCAGGTTGGGGATAGATGGTGATGGAGCTGGAATATGAGAAGTGAAACGTGTCATTGTATTCTCTGTAGCAGAGTCCTGGCTGGAGGAGTTGTCATGTCGGTCTGGGCCAGATGGAAAAGACGTGAAAAGTGAACAATTCCATCAGAAAGAACATCAACGGTAAGACACCAACTATACCTTTGCAGTAATCACATATGTTTTGTAGGACTGGTATTTACCACTGACCATATTGCGGTAATATCCATGTTGGTCTTTATATAGGGATTATTTTCAGTAACAGCGCAGTCATCTCCTACATCCACTATTAGGGTGCGTCACCGAGTTGTAATCACAGATACCTAGTTAGGGGCCCACTCAGAAGTTTCGCCCCCCCTGAACCGGAACCCTAGCTACTCCTCTGGTGAACGTGATAGGCCGCTCTGAACATATGTGTTTTGAGGGAGCACCTGAAGCTATGCAAATTGTGGATAGTCCTAATTTCTTGGGGTAGAGCATTCCAGAGGATTGGCGCAGCATGGGAGAAGTCTTGGAGTCGGGAGTGGGAGGTACGGATTAGTGCAGAGGTTAGTCGAAAGTCGTTTGCAGAGCGCAGCGGTCAGTTAGGCCGATAGACAGAAATGAGGGAGGAGATGTAGGGGGGTGCCACACCGTGGAGAGCTTTGTGGGTGAGAACAAGTATTTTGAATTAGATCCTATAATGAATGGGCAGCCAATGTAAGGACTGGTGAAGAGCAGATGACCCTGGCTGCTGCATTAAGTATGGACTGGAGAGGGGAAAGTCGAGTAACTGGGAGGCCAATTAATAGAGCGTTGCAGTAATCCAGGCGGGAGTGGATCAGTGCTACAGTGAGGGTTTTTGTTGTTTCCATGGTGAGAAAAGGGCGGATTCTAAATATGTTATTTAGGTGTAAGCGTCAAGAGCGGGCAAGAGATTGTATATGGGAGGTGAAGGAGAGGTTGGTGTCAAACATAACACCCAGACAGAGTGCCTGCTGCCGGGATATTATGGTGGTACCACAGACGGAGAGGGAAATAAACATGTGTATAACAAAACGGGAGTAATTGCAATAATTCTCTGGGAGAAATAATTCCTTTTCAGGAGCAATTTCAAGGGTGCCAACACTTTTGGCCATGACTGTACATATATACCCTGGACCACAACGTAAATTAACACGGACCCCAGACCAGACCCCGAAATACATACAGATGCCAGACCAGACCCTAAACTAATGCAGAGCCCTAAATTCATGCAGACACCAAACTAGACCCCTAAAAAAAAAAAAAGTTCACATGATACCAGACCAGAACCCCAGTACAGACCTCCGTAAATCAGACCTGGGCAAATTATGGCCCACTGACATGCACAGCCAAAAGACCGGAAAGAGACTGATCCATGACTTTGATTTTTGTTAGACGTGTCATATTGATTGTAGCCCCCCAGTGAGGATGCAGAATCCACAATGCTAATCCGCGACATGAGAACTTGGCCTAAGGCTACGTTCACACGACCATATTGTCTGGCCAAGTGCTGTCTATGAAAAATGCTGAACCTACATGGCGAGCACAAGGACCAATATAGTAATTGAGAAAGGTAGTGGACAGCAGTGTACAACCCTTTTAAGCTCAGCCGATTGTTACAGCCGTCCACAGCAGTCCCAGTTTCTCATGTGGCCCTTTGGAAAAATAAATTGCCCACCCCTGCTCTAAAGAAATACACACCCCAGACCAGGCCACTTAAAAATATGTACACCACTAACCAGGCCCATAATGTAGTAGAGACCCTAAATAAACACAGACCTCAGATGTCCAAAAGTAAAATAGACCCCACCCCAGAGGAGCTGATTATCGTATTTTCTCATTTCTGCAGTCAGCCTCATTTCTATGGATGCCATATTGTGACTCCGTACAGATTAGATACCAGGCGCTCGCCCTACCAGGGTACAAATAACATAGAGTACTGACATTAAAGCAATAATCTTATATATGAACTCAGGAAAAATTATCACATTTTTTTCTTCCCATAAACAGGTGTCCAGATTTATCTCCACTACCACATAAATTTCCCCTATTTCAGATCTGCTTGATAAATAATTCTGCCATAAAATAGCCCATAATTATTTAGCACATTTTTGCCTATTTAACCATTTTATAGCACATGGTGACCAAAGGATTGTTAAATGATTTATTGTGGACTGGATTAGAAAACAGTAATCGGCACTTAACTAAAGAACCACAAGATGGCGCTGCTGAAGGAGAAAAAAAATCTATCCAATTATTCATAACACAACCACAAGATGGCGCTGCACTCCAAAAAATGTAAGGCGCCAGCGCATCTGTAAGAATTTCGATTGGCAGCCAACCCAGAATTGTTGGGGTTTTTTTTTGTTTTGCAAAATTAGCTGTAATTTTTTTAGGCATCATCTTACCAAACACATATACTGTATGAGCGTTATATTTATATGAAATTTTGATATGAATCAAATAAAAAAAAATGCACCTTTTTTATACATGCCATTTACCAATCACCATAAAACATATGTTCGGTATATCATAGCAAGTTGTTGAAAAAAAAAAATACAGGGATAACAAATATGTCCATATTATTTGCTGTTTTGTGATTCTTATGTTAAAAAAAAATGTATTACAAAAAAAACAGTTATTTATTTGGAGGTTTTTTTTGGTAGTTTCAAAAAGCTTTTGTTTCAGCTTCTTTTTTTTTTCTTTTTTTTAATGTGTTGGTATGTAGAGATGTATCTCTATGTACCAGTACAATATCCCTGTAAAGAAGAACAATAATATTTATATTTTTAGTGCTCTATCACACGACCGTAGAAATCAGACGAGCGCTATCTGATATTTTTTTTTTTTTATCGGAGAGCATTCGGACTAAACCTTTCTGTCTGGATGCACAAAATAAAAGTGTCTGAATATTTCACATAGTGAGTGCCATGATTTTGTCATTTTTAGCATTCGGACTAATGTTATTCAATGGGGCCGTACAGATGTCTGTGAAAAGAAATCTCAGCATGTGAGACCGCACGAAACTCACCCATTGTATTCTATGGGTGCAACAATAATACAATCCTGTCACATAGGATACTGTAAAAACTCTTTTTTTCCCCTTTATGACCTTCAACCTATCCCTAACTTCTGGTACCTTCCCCTCTGCCTTCAAACATGCCACCATAACACCCATCCTCAAAAAAACAAACCTTGACCCAACTGCTATGCCCAGCTATCGCCCCATATCACTGCTCCCGTTTGCTTCCAAACTCCTTGAATAGCATGTCCATGCTCAACTTTCCTCCCACCTCTCATCTAACTCCCTCCTTGACATCCTGCAATCTGGCTTCCGCCCCCACCACTCCACTGAAACTGCCCTGACCAAAATTACTAATGACTCACAGCCAAAGCTAACGGACAGTTCTCCATCCTCCTCCTTCTTGACCTGTCCTCTGCCTTTGACACAGTTGACCACTGCCTACTGCTACAGATTCTTTCTTCCCTTGGCATCAAAGCCCTTACCTTGTCCTGGATCTCCTCATACCTTTCTGACCGCACATTCAGCGTCTCCCACTCCCACACTACCTCCTCATCTCGCCCCCTCTCTGTTGGAGTCCCCCAAGGCTCTGTCCTGGGGCCCCTACATTTTCCATCTATACTCTTGGCCTAGGACAACTCATAAAGTCCCATGGCTTCCAGTACCACCTGTATGCAGATGACACTCAGATCTACCTCTCTGGCCCAGAGGTCACCTCTCTGCCGTCCAGAATCCCGGAGTGTCTATCAGCCATATCCTCCTTTTTCACCTCTCGCTTCCTAAAACTCAACGTAGACAAAGCTGAACTCATTATCTTTCCTCCATCTCACGTATCTTCCCTACCCGATCTATCTATTATGGTAAACGGCATCACGCTCTCTCCCGCACCTGTAATCTGCTGCCTCGGAGTAACTCTCGACTCTGCCCTGTCCTTGAAACCGCACGTCCAATCTCTTGCCACCTCCTGTCGCCTGCAACTCAAAAATATTTCCAGAATCCGTCCCTTCCTCAGTCCTCAATCTACTAAAACTCTTCTACATACCCTCATCAGGGCCGCACCTATAATGAGGCCATTTGTGTGAGCTGCTCAAGCGGCAGGCAGCAGGGGGCAGCATTATGCGCTCTGCTACCAGCAGCACCTACAATTTAGCCTGCACGCTGGTAGCGTGCAATAGCTTGTAAGTGATGAGATCACAGGAGGAAAGGAGTCAGGGCCCCGATCATGTGACCCCTGACTCCTCCTCTCCTGTGACCTCATCACAGGTCCTGTGCGCATCGGCCCTCAGTCTATCAATCATCTCCGTCCTTGCTCTCCTCTGCCGCTACGTTCTATTCTCGGCCAAGAACCTGTGATGAGGTCACAGGAGGGGAGGAGTCGAGGTCACATGATCAGGGGCCTCAGTGTTGCATCGTGTCTAGCAAGACTCTGTTGTGCTGGTTTGTCATCGTGCTGAATGAGGCAAGTTTCTGTGTGGGGTCAGAACTCAGGAGGGGTTTACAGGGTGGATGTAGCAGAGCTGCACAAGTGCAAGGTGTACAGAGCGGAGCCGTGTGTGTGCGAGGTGTACGGAGCAGGGCCGTGTGTGTACGAGGTTTACGGAGCTGAGCTGTGTGTGTACGAGGTGTACGGAGCAGAGACGTGTGTGCGAGGTGTACGGAGCAGAGACGTGTGTGCGAGGTGTACGGAGCGGAGCCGTGTGTGTGCGAGGTGTACGGAGCGGAGCCGTGTGTGTACGAGGTGTACGGAGCGGAGCCGTGTGTGTACGAGGTGTACGGAGCAGAGACGTGTGTGCGAGGTGTACGGAGCAGAGACGTGTGTGCGAGGTGTACAGAGCAGAGCCATGTGTGTGTGAGGTGTATGGAGCAGAGCCGCACGTGTGCGAGGTGTACGGAGCAGAGACGTGTGTGCGAGGTGTACGGAGCAGAGCCATGTGTGTGTGAGGTGTATGGAGCAGAGCCGCACGTGTGCGAGGTGTACGGAGCAGAGCCATGTGTGTGCGCGAGGTGTACGGAGGGGAGCCGTGCATCTGCGAGGTGTACAGAGTGGAGTCACGCGTGTACGGGTTGTACGGAGTGGAGCTGTGTGTGTATGGGGCGTACAAAACGGAGCCGCGTGTGTATGGAGCGGAGCCACGTGTGTGCGAGGTGTACGAAGTGGAGCCGTGTGTACTGAGTGAAGCTGTGTGTGTGCGAGGTGTACAGAGTGGAGCCGCGTCTGTACAGAGCGGAGCAGCGTGTGTACGGGATGTACGGAGTGGAGCCGCGTGTGTATGGAGCGGAGCCGCGTGTGTGCGAGGTGTATGGAGCAAAGCCGCATGTGCACAACGTTTACGGAGTGGAGCCGTGTGTAAAAGGTGTACAGAGCAGAGCCTCATGTGTATGAGGTTTACGGAGTGGAGCCATGTGTGTACTGAGTGGAGCCGTGTGTACGGGTTGTAAGGAGTGGAGCTGTGTGTGTATGAGGCGTACAAAACGGAGCCCTGGGTGTACAAAGTGTACGGAGCTGAGCTGTGTGTGTGTGGAGCAGAGCTGTGTTTGTATGGAGCGGAGCAGAGCAATGTGTGTACGGAGTGGAGCCACGTATGTATAGAGTGGAACCGCGTGTGTACGAGGTGTATGGAGCAAAGCCACATGTGTACAAGGTGTACAGAGTGTGGCCACGTGTGTAAAAGGTGTACGGACCAGAGCCGCATGTGTACGAGGTTTAGGTGGAGCCGTGTGTACTGAGTGGAGCCGTGTGTGTGAGAGGCATAAAAAGTGGAACCGTGTGTGTATGAGGTGTGCGGAGCCATACGTATGCAAGGTGTATGGTGGGGAGCATCCAAACCTCCCAGCGGGACAGTCCCAATTTTGAGAGAGAGTCTGCCCCGGCCTGGAGCTTACTTTTTCCGCGGACACAGCAATACACCGTGGAACCCCGAGGAGCACTTTAAAATTCGCACGTGACGTTCCACCGGAAGTGACATGCTTGAAGCTGACCAGAAATGAGGGAATTTCGGGAGGATATTGTGACGGAACCATGGAGGCACTTCAGGGAATGCTTCAGATCCATCACCGTGTCCTCCGACAGTGCGGACAGCGGGATTGCTTTGGACTCGGGGATGCCGGCAATGTGAGCGGATGATATGTCCTGCATCGGGAGGCTCAGGTGGGCACTACAATGGGAGCCGGGCTGCTATAGTATCTTTATAGAATCTTTCTCAAATTTTTCTTTTTTTCTTTCTCTCTCTCTGTTCTTGCTTTCCTCTCTTACTCTCTCTCTTCTTTCTTTCTCTCTGTTCTTTCTTTCCCCTCTTCCTTTATCTCTCTCTGTTCTCTCTTTCTTTACCCTCTTTGTTTCTCTTGCTAATCTTTCTTTCTTTTTCTCTCTGCTTTTTCTTTCTCTCTCTCTTTTCTTTCTCTCTCTCTCTCTCTGTTTTCTTTCCCCTCATTCTTTCTTTCTCTTGCTCTGTTCTTTCTTTCCTCTTTCTCTCTCTTCTTTTTCTCTCTGTTCTCTTTCTTTCCCCTCTTTCTTTCTCTGTTTTTTATTCCCCTCTCTTTCTCTCTCCCTCTCTGTTCTTTCTTTCTCCTCTTTCTTTTTTTCTTTCTCTGTTCTTTCTTTCCCCTCTTTTTCTCTGTTCTTTCTTTCCCCTATTTCTCTGTTCTTTCTTTCGCTCTGTTGTTTCTTTCTTTCTTTCCCCTCCTTCTTTCTCTCTGTATTCTTTCTATCTTTCTCTCTCTGTTCTCTCTCTCTCTGTTCTTCCTTTCTCTCTGTTCTTTCCTTCTATTCTTTCTCTCTCTGTTCTTTCTCTCTCTGTGTTCTTTCCTTATTTCTCTTTCTTTCTCTCTATTCTTTCTCTCTCTGTTATTTCTTTCCCCTCTTTGTTTTTTTCTCTCTCTGTTCTTTTTATCTGTCCCCTCTTTTTCTCTCTGTTCTTTTTTCCCCTTTGTTTCTTTCTCTCTGTTGTTTCTTTCCCCTCCTTTTTTTTTCTCTTTCTTTCTCTCTCTGTTCTTTCCCCTTTCTTTCCCCTCTTTCTTTTTCTTTATCTCTCTGTTCTTTCTTTCTTTCCCCTCTTTTTTTCTCTCTCCCTCTCTGTTCTTTCTTTCCCTTCTTTCTTTTTTCTCTCGCTGTTCTTTTTTTCTGTTCCCTCTTTTTTTCTCTCTGTTCTTTCTTTTCTCTCTGTTCTTTCTTTCTTTCTTCTTTCTTTCTCTCTCTGTTCTTTCTTTCCCCTCTTTCTTTCTCTCTCTTCTTTCTTTCTCTCTCTGTTTTCTATTTTCTCTCTCTCTGTTCTTTCTTTCTTTTCCTCAGTACCAGTCAGTGTGCCCACAGTACCGGTAGAATAAGAGGGGTAGGAAACTAGGTGGCACTGGTCACATTGAGCCTTTCATACTTTTTACTGGTGTATAATCATATGCGCTGAGCACCCCCATAAAGTGGGCCAGCCCCAGACAACAGGGTACAAACAAATCACTATTACTATCAGTCCAAGTGGACAATTATATACATAAAGTTAATGATGTCCCTGTGCTAAGCAGTGCGGAGGATCAGAATACACTGACGAGACCAGAGCAGCAGGGTATGGTGAGAAGAATGATATGGCGCCCATTATGCTGTATGAAGTAATATATGGGGCCCAATATACTGTATAGAGCATTATATGGGGCCCATAATACTGTATGGAGCATTATGTGGGGATAGGGGATGACTTTCTGTTTGTTGTGGATCTGACCGCTGGGACCCCCATGATCCTGGGAAACGTAGCTTTGAAGAGCACCATGTAAATGGAGCTGTGGTCAATCATACACACTGTGGTGCCATTCACATGTGGCTCTTCAAATAACCAAGAGAGTCATGACGGGACGACAAAGTATAGCAAAAATTCACTGATTGGGGCTGATGAGTGTTATAGTTTGTGGGATGGTGGGATTTGTGCGGCAGGGCTGCTTTTTTGTCCCAGTCCGGCCCTGTGCCAGGCCTATTATTGCCATTAATGATCCTTGTTCTGGATACTTCTGTGTTGTTCGTGTATGTGCGTGTGATGGCGCTGACATCCTTGTGTTTGGACACCCTTTTTTACTATTTATCTAAATCAAAATGTCCACTATTGTACTCAGTTTTACAATATAGATATAAAAATTTACTTTGTGTGCGGGGGGGGCGTCATTTTGCTGTTCGCCTCAGGCAGCTGAGAGGCTAGGTTCACCCCTGGCCCTCATCATCTCCCGCCTTGACTACTGCAACACTCTCCTCTGTGGCCTCCCTGCTAACTCTCTTGCACCACTCCAGTGTGTCCTCAACGTTGCTGCCCGACTAATCCACCTCTCTCCTCGCTGCTCCCCTGTCTCTCCCCTCTGCAAATGCCTCCACTGGCTCCCAATTCCCCAATGAATCCAGTTCAAACGACTAACACTGACCTACAAAGCCATCCACAACCTGTCTCCTCCATATGTCTCTGAACTAATCTCCCGATACCTTCCCTCACGTAATCTCCGATCCTCCCAAGACCTCCTTCTCTCCTCCACACTTATTCGTTCCTCACACAACCTCCTCCAAGATTGCTCCCGAATATCCCCTATCCTCTGGAATGCCATGCCCCAACACATCCGATTATCCACCACCCTCGGATCCTTCAAACGGAACCTGAAAACCCATCTCTTCAGGAAAGCTTATGAAAAGGGGGTGAGTTACAATGTCTTTCTTGCTTCACTTCCTCGGATTGCCCCTTTGCTTGTTAATATGTAAATACGAGTGATTGCGCGCCCTTCGGGCACACACTGTGATTAAGAACCACGCAATGGGGTGTAACCACGCAGCAGACAGACCTCGCAATGGGGTGTACCCATCTACCAGACTGGCGTATGTGCAGACTAACAGCAAACATAAATACCTGGGTACCTCTCCTGCCACTCCTACCTTGTGTAGTGAACGGGTAGAGCTATCCCATAGCCCTATGCTTAAAGGAAATGAATGGGTAAAGCTATCCGATAGCGCTATCCCTCAACGCGATCATGTCGGATTCAATTTTGACGTAACTGTCAACGATAAATTGTTGCGTCAACTACCCAGCATTTAAAAGGGGATTGATCTCGTCACGAATGGCAAGCCTGTATGCATAGTACTGCAACAGGGTGATTTTTTCAGGTCGATCTTGATCCACTGGTATGGATGGTATATGAATGTCACCAATTCTGTGATGTTGCACACTTAGGGCAATTGGAGTTGTCAAATTTATTGTCCATGCACTGTCCCCATATGGGAATAGAAGTGGATATGTCATTGCCTCACACTTTCTGTGAAGAAAGCTGATTTGAACAGTTTGGTTTTCACTTTTGAGGTGAACTCTGTTGTCCCTATTAAATGGGGGTTCACCCATTGCATTTTGATAAATTATAGGTACTTCTTTGCACCTTGGTGCATTGTAGCACCTCTGGTCATCATTATAGTCATTTATAATTGACATTGTTATTTCGAGTGGATGGCGATTTTCTAATTCAGCAATCCTCACTTCCTCTATTTCAAATTCCCTCATCATTGTGAAGGCTCTTGTGAGTGGGTTAATTGCTTTAATTTTCTCTCCAAGAGAAGACAGCAGTACTGGGAGGTGTTATGAATGAGTCACCGTAGGAGGCAAAAACAGAAATACTAGCTAAGTCCAGAAAACCAGAGAGGTTGGCAGCTATCGGATTGTAGACCCCTGAACCTAACAACAACAACTAGCAGTAGCCGTGGGGGGTTCCTATGGTGCCCTAGACCCCTCGATCACAGCCGGAGAACTACATAGCCTAAAGACAGAAAGGGAAATCTAAACTGCCCCAGAGCAGACCCCAAAGCAATAGGCAGCCCCCAACATATAATGACGGTGAAGCAAGATGAAAAAACACTCACACAGATAGAAAAATAGGCTGAGCAAATGATGGGGCCCAAGCTAACTACATAGGACAGGATAAAAAAGCTGCTGTCTGCAATCCGCCAAAACCCTCTCAAAAACAAGAGCCAACAGACTGATAGGGAAAAAAGCCCTGAAGACGCTAGGCTTCAAAAAGACTATATCAGTACTCAGGTATTATCTGAAGACAGAGCAAAAAGGAATTCAGCTCACCCAGCAGGGAAAGGCAGAAATCCAGAAAAACAAGGCAAAACAAAACCAAAAACACAAATGCAAAAAGTAGAGCAGAAAACTTAGCTTTTGAGGAGCAGGAATCAGACTGGTCTCCTAGAATCTCTCAGAGAGATCACCAGCAAGGCAGAAGGGTGTCGGCTGCCTTATATCCAGTCAGCAATTCCAGTCACCCAGTCATCATCATTCTGCTCAGGTGCTTTGTAACCAGCCTCACTACCTTCCTTCACCAGAAGAGGGAGTTCATCAGACCTCAATGGTGAAGGGGAAAATGAACTCACAACAGGGAGGCACTTTTTATTTGCTTGACTTCTTGTACTTAATGCTTCTTCACTGTCCAAGATATAAATCTGGGCATACTTGGGAGTACTACCCAGAGCAGTATGCAATGGGGAGTTCTGTGGTAAATTTGTCCGTAAATTCGAAAACAGTATGGACCATGCCCAGGAGGAGGCGCTACTTGTGCTCCCATTGATGCCAAAGCAAGCGAGCTATTGTATTGCCTTATATCAGCCATCAAGTTATTGGAGTGCTGATGCTCTCCTTTCATAAACATGACTAATTGATCATCCATACGAATGGAGCGTAATTGGATGCGTCCTCTCTTGCAGCAGGAAGGGAAAGTTTTGTCCTGCGCCATTTCGTCTTTGAAATTTTTAGATTGGCAGAACTGACATCGAAATGTCGGTCCGCCAGCATAGAAGTCCTCTAGCGGCAAATGTAACATGCCGTCGTCGAGTGGCTCTTGCATTTTGGAAACGTCTTCCATCTTGTTCCCGTCTTTGTGAAATTTGTGTATCGCTTTGTGCATTGCGTGTTGCTCATTGTCGTGCAGCATTAGATGTTTTTCTCGCTCTGGCCGCCCTCTGTTGGGCTCCGTCAGCAGTTCTTCGACAATTTTGTTCGTCTTCTGTTTCATTAAGACGCAGGTTACGCATCCGTCTGCGCTTCGCTTCTTTGCGTGCAGCAATGTGATTAATTTGATCCATCTTTGCAATGTTGCTCACAGTGTTGCCTCATAAGCAAACGTTCAAAAAGGCTTATGCCTTAACTCGCCACTAGGGAGAGCTCCTCTCCTTATTATCAGGGCCGTACAGTACTTAGGTATCCATGGTTACGCCCACTGCAGTTAGCTGCTAGTGGTAGTAGCTATGGATACCTAACGGTTGAGCTGTGGATGACTCATTGTGCACAGACACACGGACACGTCCAAATAAGGTATATTGATTGCTAATTGATAATGTTTATGATAAATGTCTGCGGTACTTCTACATAGAAATATGTATTATCGCTCATCTTTTATGGTATTGCCACAAGCATCTGTGTTACCATTCTGTAGAGGACTCTTTATATTGCATTATGTTCCTTTAATATAATATTGTATGATATGTATGACCAATGTTCATGTACAGTTAGGGTAAGTCAGTGCATCTTTTTTGGGTGACATTAGAGGAGGGCACTTTAGTATATAGTTTCTATAGATACAGGTAAGTGTAGTTTTGTTGCGGGCCATTAGATGGGGCATACTAGTGGGCCTTATAGGTATAGCTGATAGGATGTTTCATAGAGGGTTAATTGTAGGAGTGGCTGGCCGGGTAGTAAGAGGGAAGCTTGTAGGAAGTTAAGTCAGACGGGGCCAGGGCGCCCTAGTGTCCACATGGGCTATATGCCCGGAGAGCTTGGCAGCCACGTAACGTTAAAGTGCTGCAGCCCACGTTACCTACGGCCGCTGTGTGTCATAGCAGTGGGCCACAACAGGAAAGGAAAGATGTGGAGACTTATCACCTGGGCAGATGCTTTTAGGGCAGGAGTCGGTTGGACAGCTGAGATGAAGGAAGTTGGCGCTTCAACGAAATCGGTACAGACGGGCCGGATGCATTACCAGAGGAAACCAAACCTGGTGACTGATGATTTCAAGTCTGGGGCAAAATAGGCAGAAGGAACTGATATCATGGTGAGATCAGGCCAGGAAGGAAGGCCATAAAGGCCCAACTGGTGGAGGGCTGCAGTGATAGTTGACTTTGTGGAACTTTCTCCCATCTCCCTACTGCATCTGTGGCGCTCAGCCACAGTGATCTTGGGGTTCTTCTTTACCTGTCTTACCAAGGCTCTTCTCCCACGATTGCTCAGTTTGGCTGGACGGAGAGGTCTAGGAAGACTTCTGCTGGTCCCAAACTTCTTCCATTTAAGGATTATGGAGGCCACTGTGCTCTTAGGAACCTTGAGTACTGCAAAGATTCTTTTGTAACCTTGGCCAGATCTGTGCCTTGCCACAGTTCTGTCTCTGAGCTCCTTGGCCAGTTCCTTTGACCTCATGATTCTCATTTGGTCTGACATGCACTGTGAGCTGTGAGCTCTTATATAGACAGGTGTGCGCCTTTACAAATAATAATATAATAATAATAATAATAAATTTTACTTTTATAGCGCCGACATATTCCGCAGCACTTTACATTTCAGAGGGGATTTGTACAGACAATAGACATTACAGCATAACAATAATCACATACAGTAGATTATAGCACATACCAAGAGGAAAGAGGGCCCTGCTCGCAAGCTTACAGTATATGAGGAAAGAGGGAGACACGAAAGGTAGGTGGTAACAGTTACCCTGAATTGTATGGACCAGTCATAATGTTAAGTGTGTAACAGTACAGACACAGAGGGCTAATAGAGGCATAAAGCATGTGGGAACATGATGCGGGGAACCTGGTTATGGTAAAATTTTGGCTCTGCCACACAGGGATAGATTAGGTTAATGTGTTGGGGTGGTAGGCCAGTCTGAATAAATGCGTTTTCAGGACACGCTTAAAATTGTGGGGATTGGGGACTAATCGTATTGACCTGGGAAGTGCATTCCAAAGAATTGGTGCGGCACGTGTAAAGTCTTGGAGACGGGAGTGGGAGGTTCTGACTATTGAGGATGCTAATCTCAGGTCATCAGCAGAATGGAGGGCGCGGGTAGGGTGGTATACTGAAACAAGGGAGGAGATGTAGGGTGGTGCTGAGCCATGGAGGGCTTTGTGAGTGAGGGTAATAAGTTTATACTGAATTCTGGAGTGGATGGGTAGCCAGTGTAATGACTGGCACAAGGTAGAGGCATCAGTGTAACGATTGGTGAGGAATATGATCCTGGCTGCAGCATTCAAGACAGATTGGAGGGGGGAGAGTTTGGTAAGAGGGAGACCGATTAGAAGAGAGTTACAATAGTCGAGACGAGAATGAATAAGAGAAACAGTAAGAGTTTTTGCAGAGTCAAAGGTAAGAAAAGGTCGAATTCTAGAAATGTTTTTGAGGTGCAGATGACAAGAGCGAGCCAGTGATCGAATGTGGGGGGCAAAGGAAAGCTCGGAATCAAGTATGACCCCAAGACAGCGGGCATGTTGCTGGGGAGTAATAGTGGAACCACACACAGAAATGGCAATGTCGGGTATAGGTACATTAATAGAGGGAGGAAACACCAGGAGTTCAGTCTTTGACAGGTTCAGTTTCAGATATAGTGAGGACATGATATTAGACACAGCGTTTAGACAATCGCCGGTGTTTTCTAGAAAGGCTGGCGTGATGTCAGGAGAAGAAGCGTATAATTGGGTGTCATCAGCATAGAGATGGTACTGGAAACCAAATCTACTGATTGTTTGACCAATAGGGGCAGTGTACAAGGAGAAGAGGAGGGGACCTAGAACCGATCCTTGGGGGACCCCAACAGTAAGGGGAAAATGAGAGGAGGAGGAACCGGCAAAAGATACAGTAAAGGAGCGGTCGGAGAGATAGGAGGAGAACCAGGAGAGAACGGTGTCCTTGAGGCCAATGGAACGGAGCATAGTGAGGAGGAGCTGATGATCCACAGTGTCGAATGCTGCAGAGAGATCCAAGAGAATTAGCATGGAGTAATGACCATTAGATTTAGCTGTTAGCAGATCATTAGAGACTTTAGTGAGGGCAGTTTCAGTTGAGTGTAAAGAGCGGAAACCGGATTGGAGAGGGTCGAGAAGAGAGTTTTCTGAGAGATAGCGGATAAGACGGGAGTGGACCAGGCGTTCCAGGAGTTTAGAGATGAAGGGAAGATTAGAGACAGGTCTATAGTTAGCGGCACAGTTTTGGTCGAGGGATGGTTTTTTAAGTAGTGGATGTATGATGGCATGCTTAAATGAGAAGGGAAAAATACCAGAAGAGAGAGAGAGGTTAAATATTTTAGTTAGGTGAGGGGTGACAGCAGGGGAAAGGGACTGAAGGAGCTGTGACGGAAATGGGTCCAATATGTGATGAACAGCCCACCGCCGTTCGTCTACTTACGGGCGACACTAACGGGGGTCCCGCTGCCACCAATACGTGACCGACAGCGGACCCTGTGTCACCACTATGTCACAATCCCACCACTGACACCGGTGTATCAGCGGACGGAGGGACTTGACACAATGCCGGCACACGGCTATCACAGGCACCGTTGGGGCTTATCTTAGTTATCCCACCACCGGCACCATGTGACAAAAATATCCAGCAAGCTAATCTCGCTCTACAATTTGCCGCAGGGGGAGTTTAATTTGGATGCCCCACCACTGCTATCAATCTTCCAAGTACTGCGGGGATTTATGTATATCCCACTTTCTCAGTTCCACTTTGGAACTCGCAGCTCTCCGGCGCCCCCCTTACCCTCAGGTCAGTCAGGGAACTGCACCTAGGATAATTAGTCGCCGGACGGGCTGCCTGTTGTGAACCGGCAATTAGGCTTCTGCAGTAAGGGAATTATCAATGCTGTGGCTGAAGCCCCCTTACTCAGCAATATAAGACCCTTCTAGACTGCCAGCAAGCCGCAATAGCCGTGCACAACGCGCTGTCACCAGTCACGGTTACTTAATTCACAGTGTTAAATTAAGAGGGTCCGTGGCAAACCCCTTGAATTAGTAGCGATTATCTAACAAAGGCGTATAGTTCGATTCTTAGAGCATGGAGACAGATCTAAATAATTTCATTTATTTTCCGAAAGAGGACAGTGATTACAGATAAAAGTTGCTATAAAATTGAGACATAAAATATGTACAGTACAGGTATAAAATAAAAGTGGAGAAAACAAAGAGATTACACTCACAGTTCCATATTGTTCCTTAGGCAGACCATGTGGCTTTAAGGTGGGTGGAGGCGGAGCTGCACTTCTCCGCTCATCTGAGTTCTTGTCAGCACGGACTCTGCAGCACGGACTCTGCAGCAAGTCCTATCAGTGTAATTACACACAGCTGGACTCCAATGAAGGAGTAGAACTATCTCAAAGAGGATCACAAGGAAATGGACAGCATGTGACTTAAATATGAGCATCTGAGCAAAGGGTCTGAATACTTATGACCATGTGATATTTCAGTTTTTCTTTTTTAATAAATTTGCAAAAAATTTCTACCTTTCTGTTTTTCTCAGTCAAGATGGGGTGCAGGGTGTACATTAATGAGAAAAAAAAGGAACTTTTTTGAATTTACCAAATGGCTGCAATGAAACAAAGAGTGAAAAATGTAAAGGGGTCTGAATACTTTCCGTACCCGCTGTATATAGAGGCACATAAATCTGGATCGTTTCATTGTCACATTTCTCTCTCTCATACTGTCATACCCATATAATTGTGTTTAAAAACTTAACTCAATCTTTCCTGCTACAAAAATCTCCAACAATCGATGATGGAAACCGTCAGCAAGTATGTAAGAGGATGGTATTACAGGTTATGTTGCGTTATAATTGTGGATGAGTAAATCGGTTTGAAAGTAATTACATTCATTTATAATTTCTCCAAAATTTGCAAATACTAGTGAATCATAGTTTTTGCGCAATTACAGCAAAAGTAGCGACCAGCCAAGCTACATCTGAAATACACACCACACAACCACAAGATGGCGCTGTACTGTGCAGTAGCAAGATCAAGGCTACATTCGAATTTCAAGAGCAGAACTATTATTTTTATTGCATTTTTTTTAATCACTATTTCATATATCATGTGTGTAATTGTGCCAGCCAGGATCACTGGATCTTATAGGACAATTAAATAATATAGTATAATGCAAAAGTAATCTACACCTATATAAAACACCACAAAATGGCGCTGCTGCAGATGATGATTGATGATGATAAAAAAATCAATTCGGATAACAGGAATCACTAGACCAATGTAAACCATTGTATATAATATGCGAGTTTTTGCAGCTGCGTTTTTGCTGCCATGAGCTGCAGAAATTTTACTCAAAGTGTGGACATCCCCTGACACATACTGCAAGCTCTATACCCGCTGAGTGTTACACGCTGCGTGTTATAAGCACACGATGTAGGACAGTGATGGTGAACCGTTTAGAGACCGAGTACCCAAACTGCAACCCAAAACCCACGTATTTATCGCAAAGTGCCAACATGGTAATTTAATCTGAATACTGAGGATTTAGTTTAGAAAAACAACTCATACAGAGATCAGGCAGGGGAAGCAGAGAGCAGAAGGGGGTAAGAGAGAGCAGGTGGGGGCAGCAGAGAGCAGGCAGGGGTAAGAGAGCAGGAGGGGGAAGCAGAGAGCAGGCGGGGGTAAGAGAGCAGGAGGGGGAAGCGGAGAGCAGGCAGGGGTAAGAGAGCAGGAGGGGGAAGCAGAGAGCAGGCGGGGGTAAGAGAGAGCAGGAGGGGGCAGCAGAGAGTAGCCAGGGGTAAGAGAGAGCAGGAGGGGGCAGCAGAGAGCAGCCAGGGGTAAGAGAGCAGGAGGGGGAAGCAGAGAGCAGGATGGGGCAGCAGAGAGCAGGCGAGGGTAAGAGAGCAGGATGGGGCAGCAGAGAGCAGCCAGGGGTAAGAGAGAGCAGGATGGGGCAGCAGAGAGCAGGTGAGGGTAAGAGAAATCAGGAGGGGCAGCAGAGAGCAGGAGGGGGAAGCAGAGAACAACCGGGGGTAAGAGAAAGCAGGAGGGGCAGCAGAGAGCAGGCGAGGGTAAGAGAGAGCAGGAGTGGGCAGCAGAGAGCAGCCAGGGGTAAGAGAGAGCAGGAGGGGGTAGCAGAGAGCAGGAGGGGGAAGCAGAGAGCAGGAGGGGGAAGCAGAGAGCAGGATAGGGCAGCAGAGAGCAGGCGAGGGTAAGAGAGCAGGAGGGGGCAGCAGAGAGCAGGAGGGGGCAGCAGAGAGCAGCCAGGGGTAAGAGAGAGCAGGAGGGGGCAGCAGAGAGCAGGATGGGGCAGTAGAGAGCAGGCGATGGTAAGAGAGACCAGGAGGGGCAGCAGAGAGCAGGAGGGGGAAGCAGAGAGCAAGCGGGGTAAGAGAGAGCAGGAGGGGTGGCAGAGAGCAGGCGAGGGTAAGAGAGAGCAGGAGGGGGAAGCAGAGAGCAGGAGGGGCAGCAGAGAGCAAGCGGGGGTAAGAGAGAGCAGGAGGGGCAGCAGAGAGCAGGCAAGGGTAAGAGAGGAGGGGGAAGCAGAGAGCAGGAGGGGGCAGCAGAGAGCAGAATGGGAAAGCAGAGAGCAGTAGGGGCAGCAGAGAGCAGGTGGGGGTAAGAGAGAGCAGGAGGGGGCAGCAGAGAGCAGGCAGGGGTAAGAGAGCAGGCGGGGCAGCAGAGAGCAGGTGGAGGTAAGAGAGAGCAAGTGGGGGCAGCAGAGAGCAGAAGGGGAAGCAGAGAGCAGGCGGGGCAGCAGAGAGCAGGCGGGGGTAAAAGAGCATTAGGGGGCAGCAGAGAGCAGGCGGGGGTAAGAGCAGGAGGGGCGGCAGAGAGCAGGCGAGGGTAAGAGAGCAGGAGGGGGAAGCAGAGAGCAGGAGGGGGCAGCAGAGAGCAGAAGTGGGAAGCAGAGAGGAGGAGGGGGAAGCAGAGAGCAGGCGGGGTAAGAGAGCGCAGAAGGGGGCAGCAGAGAGCAGGAGGGGGTAAGAGAGCAGAAGGGGCAGCAGAGAGCAGGTGGGGGTAAGAGAGCAGGAGGGGGCAGCAGAGAGCAGGTGGGGGTAAGAGAGCAGGAGGGGGCAGCAGAGAGCAGGTGGGGGTAAGAGAGCAGGAGGGGGCAGCAGAGAGCAGAAGTGGGAAGCAGAAAGGAGGAGGGGGAAGCAGAGAGCAGGCGGGGGTAAGAGAGAGCAGAAGGGGGCAGCAGAGAGCAGGAGGGGGTAAGAGAGCAGTAGGGGCAGCAGAGAGCAGGTGGGGGTAAGAGAGCAGGAGGGGGCAGCAGAGAGCAGGTGGGGGTAAGAGAGCAGGCGGGGGCAGCAGAGAGCAAGTGGGGGTAAGAGAACAGGTGGGCGTAACAGAGAGCAGGCAGGGGTAAGAGAGAGCAGGAGGGGCAGCAGAGAGCAGGCAGGGGTAAGAGAGAGCAGGAGGGGGCAGCAGAGAGCAGGTGAGGGTAAGAGAGCAGTAGGGGCAGCAGAGAGCAGGTGGGGGTAAGAGAGAGCAGGCTGGGGCAGCAGAGAGTAGCCACAGACAGAGCAGGGGTACCAGACTGCAGATATAAAAGAATATGCTTCCTATCCTTGTATATGTCACCCCATCCTGGTATATGTCACCCCATCATTGGCTATGTCTCCCATCCTGCTGTCGCCGCTGTTCGATGCATAGAAAAACAAAACAATAAACCCTGCTACTCACCTTCCTTCCTCTCCCTCGGTGCCCCCCGTCTTCTGAAGCTAGCAGCTTATTTCAGCGTTCAAGCATGACGTATACGTCGACCTCATTGACCAGCAGCGTGTATTGCTGTGCACGAATTCGGCAAGATTGTGCACAGCAATACACTTCAGCTGGATGTGTGTCCGAGGTCGCAGATCCAGCTGAAGTAAGGGCTGGCATCATGGGGTTCATCACCAGCCAGCCCCGGTCCACTGATGCGCTGCATGTGGGGCGCCCCACGCTGGCTCGCCCAGGGCAGCGGGGTGGGTTACCCGGTGCCGGGCCTGTGCCGAGGCGGGGGGGGGGTGTCACAGCAGCGGTGACCCGGTCCGTGGCCCTGGGCGGCCAATATCAATGGCAGTGATGTTAATGGTGTTAGAGTTTATTAGAATAGCTCGTGACGCCACCCGTGGTATTTGGCAAGTATGGTGTTAGGCCAACGCTGCATGCAGATCCGCTGGGACTGATGGTCTGGTGCAGCAGAGATGGTGTAGCTCCCCACAGGTGGAGCTGTAGTCCCAGGGCAGTGTAGGTGCGATGGATGAAGAGAGGCGCAGAATGGTATGGATGCTGGTACCCAGGTGTAGCGGTGCGGAGGACACCAGAGTATGCGGTTCCAAAGCTTTACTCACTGTTTGCAGTTCACACAACTGCCTGGCTCCGTACTGTGTTCTCCAGGTCAGGGCTCCAGCCAACCTCCAGGCAGGATAGGATTCTCCCTTCCACACTCCGCCAACATGTACCTTACTAAACGACTCCTCCAATGC
Organism: Dendrobates tinctorius; assembly: GCF_039654945.1. Taxonomy (NCBI): domain Eukaryota; kingdom Metazoa; phylum Chordata; class Amphibia; order Anura; family Dendrobatidae; genus Dendrobates; species Dendrobates tinctorius. Next base: position 15,918,516 of record NW_027361722.1, on the reverse strand, counting down.
GCCTTTAGGTGCGAAGCACTCCAGTACTTAGTTACCCTGGAATGCCTCTCTCTAGGTGTTCCTAGTCTTTACTTGTATGACAGACAGCTGTAGCCTGCTTCGGGGAACTCTAGCTCCAGAGTCCCGGCTCACTATTCAGTTGCTGTTGTGTCCCAAGTCTATGGTGGGAGCAAGGCATTAGCGGCTCAATACTCCTCCGGTGTCTGTGGCCGGACATAAAGATCCAATCAACCTCGGGGACCGGGCCCCGGCCTTGGCGCTTTCTGGACTGGAAGGGTTCTCTCTCTTTCTCAACCAGCTTCCCACCGTCCTTCTATTCTCCTTCGTTCCGATCTGTTCTCTCTTATGGAGTCTGTAGTCTTCAGTCTACGTCTCTTTCTCCTTCTCTTCCTTCCGTGAGGAGCTCGTTCCACTAAGACCAGTCCTCAGCCTCTCCTGACTGACTGCCTTCCTCCGCCTTGAGCTCCTCTCAGGCTGACCTGCTGTCAGCCTGCTCTCTCTCTCTCAGATCCTCATCTGACTTCCTTCTCTGGGACTCACCCCAGACTCTCCGACCTTCTGTCAGACTGACCTCAAATCCTACACTTTCCCTCTCTTTTGTATCATCACACTCCACCCGCCTCCCAGCACATCTCGTGTTAAGAAGCAGGGTTCCACGAGGGGTGCTCTGCTAACCCCCAGCATGAAGCTGTTAGGTGGCCCCACTGAGCTATCTTGTGTGTGGAATCCAGGTGTGGAGCGTGGTCAGGAGTTCCCACCTTACCTGGATGGTGGGGCGTTACACCTTAGGAGAAGATGCAGTACCTCTGTGGCGACTAAAGCCTCAGGGGCGCCACACGTGCCCCCTCTGGCAGGTACCATATGGTCGCTACCGCTGCTGTAGGTTATACACACTCAGTGCTATATACACACAGGCACACACTGTATGTTACACACATTCTTTGCTAAAAAAAACATGTACACTCTATGCCAGGGGTCCCCAACTGCCGGTCCGCGGCCCAGCACCGGGCCGCTGCAGTGCCCTTGCCGGTCCGCGGACACAAGGGGAGCCAGGGGCGGTCAGTGGCGTAGCGGGGGCTGGGGCGGCGCGCAGCAGCTCTTAGCGGCGGGCAGGGAGCGATTAAGCAGCTCCGCTGCCTGCAAGAGGGAATAGCAGGAGCGGAGCTGCAAGGACCCGTCCACTGCGTCCAGCTTCCTGCCCGCCGCCCGCGCTTCCTGTCTCTGACTGACACAGAGAGGAGCGCGGCCGCTGCTGTGTCAGAGCGAGGAAGCGCGGGCGGCGGGCAGGTGAGAGGAGAGAGGTGGTGTGTGTATGTATAATGTGTGTGTATGTATAATGTGTGTGTGTGTACATGTATGGGTGTGTGTGTACGTGTGTGTGAGTGTGTGTGTACGTGTGTGTGTGTGTGTGTGTAGCCTGGCCCTGGAGGAGATGGGGACATGAGGAGAAGGCCATGAGGGGAGTGATGGAGAGACGGCAGTGATGGGGTGAAGGCAATGATGGGGAGAGTGGAGTGATGGGGTGAAGGCAATGATGGGGAGAGGGGAGTGATGGGGTGAAGGCAATGATGGGGAGAAGGGAGTGATGGGGTGAAGGCAATGATGGGGAGAAGGGAGTGATGGGGTGAAGGCAGTGATGGAGAGAAGGCAGTGATGGGGTGAAGGCAATGATGGGGAGAAGGGAGTGATGGGGTGAAGGCAATGATGGGGAGAAGGCAGTGATGGGGTGAAGGCAATGATGGGGAGAAGGGAGTGATGGGGTGAAGGCAATGATGGGGAGAAGGGGGTGATGGAGCACTTATTCAAAACCTATGGTGAGTTGAGTCACATTATAAATGTTATTTAATTATAAGTATGCACTGCTACACTACAACCGTGTCCATAGCCCCGCCCCCTTATGACCAAAGCCCCGCCCCTGCCACACCTCCATCCCCGCCCTGCCGGGCCATGGAAGAATGGTCTTGCTTGAAACTGGTCCCCGGTGCAAAAAAGGTTGGGGACCACTGCTCTATGCAATACACACACTCCATTTTGTAAACACAGATGTTTTGTTATATATTTGTTTGAATCTATAGACTGTAATCCCACAAGGGCGAGGCCCGCACCCCCTCTGGGCCCGCTCCCCTTCTGGGCCCGCTCCCCTTCTGGGCCCGCTTCCCCTCTGGCTACAGTCCATCTCTTCAGAGGACAAGGGCCAATGGGTGACTATATGTCCAAGACCACGACACCTCCAGCAAAGCAAGTCTTTACCCGTGGCCTGTGACAACCCCTCAGTGACCCCTTGGGTTCTAGGACTTCTCCCAGTGGTGGCTTTACTACTCCTCTTTTGGGGCTCAGGTTCTTGCTGGGTACCCCAGTATAAGGATGCACCACCCCCTGGCTTCCTTAGGGACCACTCGGCTACTTGGAACCGTTTCACTAGGCCCATCAGTTGGTCTGCATTTTGGGATCTCCCTGGGCAACCCAGGTCTGCACCAGCCTAGGAAGGGAGTGCACGAACCAGTCCATGACAAAGGGCAAAACCATCAGGGCTGGGGTGGAGGATTCTGGCTGCAGCCATTTTTGCACCAGATGTAGGTCGAAAATTTGGGATCGAGGCGGTTTGTACCCACAGTACACCCAGTGGTGAATCCCTTTGTGCTCTGACTGACATAGTCACTCCTGCACATGCCAAAATTTCAGTCTTTAACTTAGCATACTCCTGTGCATCCTGTAATGCCAAATCATAATAGGCCTTCTGGGGCTCACCAGTCAAATAGGTGGCCAACACCTCTGCCCACTGCTCTGGCGGTAGCTTCTCACACTCCACTATCAGCTCAAACACAATCAGAAAAGGCTCCACTTCATCCTCCGGGGTCATTTTTTGCATAGCTCGTCTTATTGTCTTCTGGACGTACGTGTCGTCACCTGAACTTGGGGGAGGGGCAGCTGACCTTCCACAAACCGCCCCTGACAGTAAGTCAATCTGCTGTTGGTGTTGCTGATGCTGCATTTGCTGTATAAGCAGCTTACTGGTTTCTTTCTGCACCATCTGCTGCTGCTGCTGCTGTAATTGCTGCTGATGTTGTAGCTGTTGGACTTGTAACAGATGTTTGAGTAGGTCCTCCATCTTGACATCTACGCTGGCTTGTGGTGGTCACACGCGTTTGCTGGGAAACTGCCCACACTTCTAACACCACCTTTGATAGAGAGCCTCACTCAGCTGGACACAGAGGTACAGTTGTGGCCAAAAGTATTGACACCCCTGCATTTCTGTCAGATAATACTCAGTTTCTTCCTGAAAATGATTGCAAACACAAATTCTTTGGTATTATTATCTTCATTTAATTTGTCTCAAATGAAAAAACACAAAAAGAATTGTCCTAAAGCCAAATTGGATATAATTCCGCACCAAACATAAAAAAGAGGGTGGACAAAAGTATTGGCACTGTTCAAAAAATCATGTGATGCTTCTCTAATTTGTGTAATTAACAGCACCTGTAACTTACATGTGGCACCTTACAGGTGTTGGCAATAACTAAATCACACTTGCAGCCAGTTGACATGGATTAAAGTTGACTCAACATCTGTCCTGTGTCCTTGTGTGTACCACATTGAGCATGGAGAAAAGAAAGACCAAAGAACTGTCTGAGGACTTGAGAAACCAAATTGTGAGGAAGCATGAGCAATCTCAAGGCTACAAGTCCATCTCCAAAGACCTGAATGTTCCTATGTCTACCGTGTGCAGTGTCATCAAGAAGTGTAAAGCCCATGGCACTGTGGCTAACTTCCCTAGATGTGGACGGAAAAGAAAAATTGGCAAGAGATTTCAATGCAAGATTGTGTGGATGTTGGATAAAGAACCTAGACTAACATCCAAACAAGTTCAAGCTGCCCTGCAGTCCGAGGGTACAACAGTGTCAACCCGTATTCTCCGTCGGCGTCTGAATGAAAAGGGACTGTATGGTAGGAGACCCAGGAAGACCCCACTTCTTACCCCGAGACATAAAAAAGCCAGGCTGGAGTTTGCCAAAACTTACCTGAAAAAGCCTAAAACGTTTTGGAAGAATGTTCTCTGGTCAGATGAGACAAAAGTAGAGCTTTTTGGGCAAAGGCATCAACATAGAGTTTACAGGAAAAAAAAAAGAGGCATTCAAAGAAAAAAACACGGTCCCTACAGTCAAACATGGCAGAGGTTCCCTGATGTTTTGGGGTTGCTTTGCTGCCTCTGGCACTGGACTGCTTGACTGTGTGCATGGCATTATGAAGTCTGATGACTACCAACAAATTTTGCAGCATAATGTAGGGCCCAGTGTGAGAAAGCTGGGTCTCCCTCAGAGGTCATGGGTCTTCCAGCAGGACAATGACCCAAAACACACTTCAAAAAGCAGTAGAAAATGGTTTGAGTGAGAGCACTGGAGACTTTTAAGGTGGCCAGCAATGAGTCCAGACCTGAATCCCATAGAACACCTGTGGAGAGATCTAAAAATGGCAGTTTGGAGAAGGCACCCTTCAAATATCAGGGACCTGGAGCAGTTTGCCAAAGAAGAATGGTCTAAAATTCCAGCAGAGCCTTGTAAGAAACTCATTGATGGTTACCGGAAGCGGTTGGTCGCAGTTATTTTGGCTAAAGGTCTGGCCCATTTTTGGAGTTGTGTGTGAAATGATCAATGTTTTGCTTTTTGCTTCATTCTCTTTTGTGTCTTTTCATTTAAGACAAATTAAATGAAGATAATAATACCAAAGAATTTGTGTTTGCAATCATTTTCAGGAAGAAACTGAGTATTATCTGACAGAATTGCAGGGGTGTCAATACTTTTGGCCACAACTGTATATCTGGAACACCGTCTCTTTAAGAAAATGCTTGGTTTATTATAGCAGCATAAACCAAGCTTAAAAATAAACAGCCCTCCGGGCAAAACAAAGGAACAAAGAAAGAAAACACAGTCCTTTTTCCTAGCAGGATCAGACTGCTAACAGACAGCAATGTGCACGGTTCGGAGTCCTAGCTCTCCATGTACCACTCAACACTGGAAGCTCTGCCAGTCAGTGTATTGTAAGGGGTTCCAATGGATTGTAATGAATAAGAAAATGCTCACACAAGAACTGAATTTACTTAAATTGATTTACTTAACAAATGATAAGATTAAATAATAATAAACAATATAAACGATAAATATACACGTGAATTAAACATACATTACATTATTCAGGTAGAATTCAATCTGTGTCCTCTCTTGTCTGTCCCATCTCTCCTCTGTGTGTCCCCTCCCAGTATATCTGTGTGCTCTTTTTATATGTAAAAAAAAACTTCTCTAAAGCCTTTGATGTCCCAAGTTATGTTTACTGGAGACTTAAGGCCCCTTTACATTTAGCGATGTCAGGATCGCTGGTGCATCGCTAAATGGTCGCTAGTGAGCCGCCACACAGGCAGATCTCACCAGCGATGCAGCAGCCGTTACCGGTCAGACGCGGCAATGATGACTTCCTCCGCCCGCATCCACGCGTCGCTCGTCGGCACCAGGAGGAAGCAGCCAACGAGAAATGGACATGGCTGATCTCGCGCGATCACCGATAACCAGTGGGGGAGCCGGTTGGAGGCAAGTATCACATGTAGCGATATTGCTAGTGATATCACTGCTGCGTCACAAAATCGTTGACGCTTTAGCGATATTGCTAGTGATATCGCTATGTGTAAAGCCTCCTTTAACCCCTTTCTGACATCCGACGTACTATCCCATCCATGGGACCCGGGCCCCTATGCCCATGGACGGGATAGTACGTCTACCGCGATCAGCGGCGCCCACGTGGTGAGCGCCGCTGATCGCGGCCGGGTGTCAGCTGATTATCACAGCTGACACCCGGCACAATGTGTCAGGGGCGGTCATGGACCGCCCCCGACACGTTAACCACTTGCACACCGCGATCAAACACGATCGCGGTGTACCGGGAGTTAAAGGGAAGCATCGGCAGGGAGGGGGCTCCCTCCGTGCTTCCCTGAGCCCCCCCACGGCAGCGCAATGTGCAGCGCTGCTGCCGGGGGCTCCTTTCCTGCAGACCCCTGAATCCAAGATGGTGACGGGGGCCTGCAGGAAGCTGGCTTCCTCAGTGCCTGCAAAGCGCAGGCAAGAGGAAGTCTTCTTCAATGCCTGTGACAGATTGCTGATCTGTCACAGTGATCTGTGATGTGACAGATCAGCGATCTGTCACAGGACAGTGATGTCCCACCTGGGACTATTTAATAAAGTTAAAAAAAAAGTGTTAAAATAATTTAAAAAAAAAAAAAAAATCGCCAAATAAATTAGAAAAAAAAAAAAAATATTCCCCCAAATAAATCCATTTTTTGGAAATAAAAAAAAAAAAAAAAAAAACAATAAAAGTACACATATTAGGTATCGCTGCGTCCGTAACGGCCCGCCCTATAAAACTGTCCCATTAGTTAACCCCTTTAGCGAACCCCTTAAAAAATAAAAAACGAAGCAAAAAATAATGATTTATTATCATACCGCCAAACAAAAAGTGTAATAACGCGCGATCAAAAAGATGCATATAAATATCCATGGTACCGCTGAAAACGTCATCTTGTCCCGCAAAAAACGAGCCATCACACAGCATCATCAGCGAAAAAATAAAAAAGTTATAGCTCGCAGAATAAAGCGATGTAAAAATAATTATTTTTTATATAAAATAGTTTTCATTGCATAAAACCGACAAAAACATAAAAAAACGACCTAAATGAGGTATCGCTGTAACCGTACTGACCCGAAGAATAAAACCGCTTTATCAATTTTACCGCACGCAGAATGGTGTAAACGCACCCCCCCAAAAGAAATTCATGAAACGCTGGTTTTTGTTCATAATGCGTCCCCAAAATCGGAATAAAAAGCGATCAAAAAATGTCATGTGCCCGAAAATGGTATCAATAAAAACGTCAACTCGTCCCGCAAACAATAAGACCTCACATGACTCAGTGGGTCAAAATACGGAAAAATTATAGCTCTCAATATGTGGTGATGCAAAAACTATTTTTACAATAAAAAGCGTGTTTTAGCGTGCGACAGCTGCCAAATATAAAAACCGCCATAAATAGTAAATCAAACCCCCCGTTATCACCCCCTTAGTTAGGGAAAAATAATAAAATAAAAAAAATGTATTTATTTCCATTTTTTCATTAGGGCTAGGGTTAGGGTTAGGGCTAGGGCTAGGGTTAGGGCTGAGATTAGGGTTAGGGGTGTGTTGGGGTTCGGGTTGGAGTTAGAATTGGGGGTTTCCACTGTTTGGGCACATCAGGGGCTCTCCAAATGCAACATTGCGTCTGATCTCAATTCCAGCCAATTCTGAGTTGAAAAAGTCAAATGGTGCTCCTTCCCTTCCAAGCTCTGCCATGCGCCCAAACAGTGTTTTACCCCCACATGTAGGGTATCAGCCTACTCAGGACAAATTGCAAAACAATTTTTGGGGTCCAATTTCTCCTGTTACCCTTAGGAAAATAAAAAATTGGGGGCAAAAATATCATTTTTGTGGAAAAAAATGATTTTTTTATTTTCACGTCCGAGCGTTATAAACTTCTGTGAAGCACTTGGGGGTTCAAAGTGCTCACCACACATCTAGATAAGTTCCGTGGGGGGTCTAGTGTCCAAAATGGGGTCACTTGTGGGGAGTTTCAATAGTTTAGGTACATCAGGGGCTCTCCAAACGCACATGACACCCGCAGACCATTCCATCAAAGTCTGCATTCCAAAACGTCACTACTTCCCTTCCGAGCCCTGACGTGTGTCCATACAGTAGTTTTCTCCCACATATGGGGTGTCAGTGTACTCAGGACAAATTGGACAACAACTTTTGGGGTTCAATTTCTCCTGTTACCCTTGGGAAAATAAAAAAATTGGGGACTAATTGATCATGTTTGTGGAAAAAATACGATTTTTTTATTTTCATGCCCTGGCATTATAAACTTCTGTGAAGCCCTTGGGGGTTCAAAGTGCTCACCTCACATCTAGATAAGTTCCTTAGGGGGTCTAGTTTTCAAAATGGGGTCATTTGTGGGGGGGTTTCCACTGTTTAGGTACATTAGGGGCTCTCCAAAGGCAACATGACACCCGCAGACTATTCCATCAATGTCTGCATTCCAAAACGTCACTACTTCCCTTCCGAGCCCCGACGTGTGTCCATACAGTAGTTTTCTCCCACATATGGGGTGTCAGCGTACACAGGACAAATTGGACAACAACTTTTGGGGTTCAATTTCTCCTGGTACCCTTGGGAAAATAAAAAAATTGGGGACAAAAAGATCATGTTTGTGGAAAAAATACGAATTTTTTATTTTCACGCCCGGGCGTTATAAACTTCTGTGAAGCACTGGGGGGTTCAAAGTGCTCACCACACATCTAGATAAGTTCCTTAGGGGGTCTAGTTTCCAAAATGGTGTCATTTGTGGGAGGTTTCCACTGTTTTGGTACATCAGGGGTTTTCCAATCGCGACATGGTGTCCGATCTCAATTCCAGCCAAAAACGTCAAATGGCGCTGATTCCCTTCCAAGCTCTGCCATGCGCCCAAATAGTGGTTTACCCCACATGTGGGGTATCAGCGTACTCAGGACAAATTGCACAATAACTTTTAGGGTCCTGTTACCCTTGGGAAAATAAAAATTGGGGTGAAAAGATCATTTTTGTGGAAAAAATATGTTTTTTTAATTGTACCGCTGTACGTTATAAACTTCTGTAAAGCCCTTGTGGGTTCAAAGTTCTCACCACATATCTAGATAAGTTTCTTGGGGGGTCTAGTTTCCAAAATGGGGTCACTTGTAGGGGGTTTCCACTGTTTAGGTACATCAGGGACTCTCCAAACGTGACATGGCGTCCGATCTGAATTCCAGCCAATTTTGCATTGAAAAAGTCAAACGGCGCTCCTTCCATTCTGAGCTCTGCCATGCGCCGAAACAGTCGTTCCCGCCCACAAATCAGGTATCAGCGTACTCAGGACAAATTGCACAATAACTTTTGCAGTCCAATTTCTCCTGTTACCCTTGGTAAAATAAAAAAAATTGAACCTGAAGTATTTTTTTTGTGAAAAAAAGTTAGATGTTCATTTTTTTTTAAATATTCAAAAAAATTCCTGTGACGCACCTAAAGGGTTAATAAACTTCTTGAATGTGGTTTTGAGCACCTTAAGGGGTGCAGTTTTTAGAATGGTGTCACTTTTGGGTATTTTCTATCATATAGACCCCTCAAAGTGACCTCAAATGTGATGTGGTCCTAAAAATAAAATGGTGTTGTAAAAATGAGAAATCGCTGGTCAACTTTTAACCGTTATAACTTCCTAACAAAAAAAAATTTTGGTTCCAAAATTGTGCTGATGTAAAGTAAACATGTTGGAAATGTTAGTTATCAAGTTTGTTGTGTGCCGTATCTCTGTGATTTAAGGGCATAAAAATTCAAAGTTGGAAAATTGCGAAATTTTCAAAATTTTTGCCAAATTTCCATTTTTTTCACAAATAAACGCAAGTTATATCAATGAAATTTTACCACTAACATGAAGTACAATATGTCACGAGAAAACAAAGTCAGAATTACCGGGATCCATGGAAGCGTTCCAGAGTTATGACCTCATAAAGGTACAGTGGTCAGATTTGTAAAAATTGGCCCGGTCATGAACGTGCAAACCACCCTTGGGGGTGAAGGGGTTAAACAGTATCTACCTAACATATAGTTAACAGGATAAAATCCCTGGGAAAGTACTGATTAGAGTACTGTTATCTTTGAAATTCAAAAGACTTCTTTGTTTTAGCAGCTAAGCATCAAGATTGTAGCATGTAACCAGTTTATTTTCACTGCTTGGACAGTTTGACCATCCGGTTGAACACGATTCAAAGACCTTCTGGGAAGGTTCAAGGAGATTAGAAGGATATATATATATATATATATATATATATATATATATATATATATATATATATATATATATATATTAAACCATATCAATAATTAGTAAAATAATTAATTGGAGTGTTGAAACCATTAAAAATAACTCATAGTATACAGTCAGCCATTTAAGCCCTGACATTGTGACTCCTCCATCATGTGACAGATCACATGATTCTGACATCACACAGGTCCTGGCAGTTTTTCAGGAGGAGCTTCGTGGACATTCTCCCTCCTGCTCTATGAATGTCCACTAAAACCATCCCATTATATAACTTTATGTATACTGTCCCAACACGCAGTGTGCTGGAGGATACTATTCTAGTTTTACATCACTGACGTGATCATGTGAAGTGACATGTATCTCCCCTCCATCAATTCACCAGTGACTGTCACAACACACACACTCCATGCTACACACACTGTATGTTATACTCACATACTCCATGCTACACACAGTGCATGTTATACTCACATACTCCATGCTACACACAGTGCATGTTACATATAATAATAATCTTTATTTATATAGCGCAACATATTCGTCAGCGCTTTACTGTTAAACAGTTTCAAACAATACCCAGCTTAGGGGAAGGAATTTTTTTCCCTATGGAGAAAATTGGCTTCTACTCTGTGGGTTTTTTGCCTTCCCCAGGATCAACAATGCAGAACAGCTGCACTAAAAATAGGCTGAACTAGATGGACATAAGGTCTTCCTTCAGCCTTCAAAACTATGTTACTATGTAATACAGTCATAAGTAACAACGTTAACAATAATACAATGATTAAAACAAAATAAGACTGCCCTGCTCATGAGAGCTTTAATCTACAATGAGGTGGGGGAGATACAATGTACAGGTGTCATGATCCCAGTGCAGGTTTTTGAGCTGCACGTCAGGGGTTAATGTCTGGAGCTCAGTGCAGGTTTTGACCTGCACACCTGGGGTTAAAGATTGTGGCCCCTTTCTGGTTCTAGGAGAGCTTCTTAAACCCCTGGGAAGCTCCAATCCCTGCCAATTATACTTTTGCCTTTGGCCAAGTGTGCTGAGCTCTGTGTGCCTGTGCCTGTTCGTTATTATAGCTTGATTATATGGTTCTGACCCGGTTCTGTTCCCCGTTGTGAGTTTGCCTGCTGATTCTGTACTGTGCTACACTCTCTGTGTATGACTCATTGCCTGTGATCTGACTGCTCTCTGCTCGCCCCTCTTGTACCTTGCAGCTATCTCTGTGTGTGACTCATTGGCTACGTCCGACTCCTGACTATCCTCCCTGTCTATGCCCCTTGGTAACTTTGTCTCGCAGTTACCCTGCTAGGAGTTCTCTTGCAGCTCCTAACTCTCTGGAGTTTAGGCCACGCCCCCAGCAGTCACGTGCTTCAGGTCCTGCTGTTCTGAGGTACGCACCTATTCTGCTGCTGCCCGCTCCACAGGTATCTTTGAACACAGTTCACTCTACTCAGGACACATGCACTGGCTCAGTGAGCAAGCTCAGTGCGGGGTTCCTGACAACAGGTTTGTATTTACAATGAAGGTCCAGCCATCTTGAGGGAGTGAGGGATGGATGGAGATAGTGAATGGGCTACGCACGCACACTTACACATAGAATGACTTTGATTAGTGAACGTGATAGGCTGCTCTGAACAGATGTGTTTTGAGGGAGCACCTAAAACTGCAAGTTGTGGCTGGTCCTAATTTCTTGGGGTAGAGTATGCCAGAGGATTGGCGCAACATGGGAGAAGTCTTGGAGGCGGGAGTGGGAAGTACGGATTAGTGCAGAGGTTAGTCAAAAGTGGTTTGCAGAGTGCAGCGGTCGGCTAGGCTGATAGAAATGAGGGAGGAGATGTAAGGGGGTGCCGCACTGTGGAGAGCTTTGTGGGTGAGAACAAGTACAGTACTTTGAATTGGATCCTGTAGTGAATGGGCAGCCAGTGTAACGACTGGCAAAGAGCGGACGCGTACCAGTACTGATTAGCCAGATGGATGACCCTGGCTACTGCATTAAGGATGGACTGCAGCGGGGAAAGTCAATTGAGTGGGAGGCCAATTAATAGAGTGTTACAGTAATCCAGGCGGGAGTGGATCAGGGCGACAGTGAGTGATTTTGTTGTTTCCATGGTGACAAAAGGGCGGATTCTAGAGATGTTCTTTAGGTGTAAGCGGCAAGAGCGGGCAAGAGATTGTATATGGGAGGTGAAGGAGAGATCGGTGTCAAACGTAACACCCAGACAGCGCGCCTGCTGCCGGGGTGTTATTTTGGTGCCACCCACGGAGAGAAAAATGTCAGATTTAAGGAGGTTAGTAGATGGCAGGAGCAGAAGAAGTTCAGTTTTGGAAAGGTTGAGTTTCAGATAGAGGGTGGACATGATATTGGAGACTGCGGACAGACAGTCACTGGCGTTCTGTAGTACAGTGGGGGTAAGGTCCGGGGTTAACGTGTATAGTTGTGTGTCATCAGCATAAAGATGGTACTGAAAGCCAAATCTGCTGATGGTCTGTCCAATTGGGGCCATGTAGAGCGAGAAGAGAAGGGGGCCAAGGACTGAGCCCTGAGGTACCCCAACAGTGAGAGGAAGAGGAGACGATGTGGAGCCAGAGAACAAAACACCGAAGGAGCGGTCAGAGAGATAGGAAGAGAACCAGGAGAGAGCAGTGTCCTTAATGCCTAGTGACTGGAGCCTAGAGAGTAGGAGATGGTGGTCAACAGTGTCGAAAGCTGCAGATAGGTCAAGAAGAATGAGCAGAGAGTGGTCACCATTACATTTTGCTGTCAGAAGGTCATTGGTCACTTTGATGAGTGCAGTTTCAGTCGAATGTAGGGGGCAAGAACCGGACTGTGAAGGGTGTAGGAGGGAGTGAGGGGAGAGGTAACGGGTAAGGCGGGAGTAGACTAGGCGCTCCAAAAGTTTAGAGATGAAGGGGAGATTGGAGACTGGTCTGTAGCTGTTTGTGCAGGATGGGTCGAGAGCGGGTTTCTTTAATAATCTTTTGTATATTATACACATACACTCCATGTTACACACAGTATGTTATACTCACACACACCATGCTACACACACTGTATGTTACACATACACTCCATGCTACACACAGTGCATGTTATACTCACACCCTCCATGCTACACAGTGTATGTTACAGACACACTCCATGCTACAAACACTGTTGCACACACACAGTGTAGAGGACATGCTAGACTCTCTCCTCCTTTTCAGTTTGTCCATACTCTCACAAGATGAAGGACCATTGATCACATAACTATTGTACCAAAGGCCATTCTACACTTCTAACTTCAGAAACTGCACTGTGTGAGGCAGCGGTAGCACCGTACACAGTGGAGGCAGTGACCCACAAACTTAAAACATAAAAGTCTCTTTAATGTGTTATCTTCACACAGAAAAGGTTCCAATCTGCACAAATGCAAATAACTTAAGTGCATATTATCAGCTTTCACTTCACACCAGTTCATAGCATTATATAGTACCCAGCATCCTTTAGATTGCAGTCACTACACACTCTAGTCCTTTATTCGGGCACAGGATATCCGCATCCGGTTCCAGTCACCGTGGATGGCAGCACCACTCTGTAAGCTGTGGGTGCCAGGCCTATTGGCTCCGCTCTGTCCTGTGCTCTGCACACCAACTGCTCTGCACAGCAACAAGCACCAGCTCCCTCGGGCCCTGACACACCTGAGACTCCTCAGACTTACTCGGCACTCACTAACCCTTTCCTGCAGGGCTTTTATCACAGAAACCTGTGGCTTTCAGCCACATAGAAAATCTGGATCTGGAATGAACCAGACCACACAAACTACTATCCTGCAGTCTGCATCACACACAACATCCAGAGCAGGTTTTCTGTACCTCTGTCTTGGACACTGACATGTCCAAGACTAACACTTTTATTACCAGTCTGCATTGCAGTCGCCCGTGACTGCCATGCACACCTATGGACCTCATACTCCACCGTGCACATAGCCTCAATACGCCTCCGTGCATATCCTGGAGAGAACACACAGCGCCCCCTAGCTGTAACAGGGGTCACTGCCTCACAACTGGTAATACAGGAAGGGCATTATCAGTGCAGTTTCTAGTTTGTAAAGTATGTGGGTCACAGACTGACTGGCCCACTAAAGTTGCCACTGTGTTAAGTCTCACTGGGGGACCCTAGAAGCCCCAGGCAATTGCCCAGTCCCCACCTGGCACCATCCCTGTTGTGTGTGACACTAACAACCAGAAACACAGTTATACTTGTAGTACAAAGGTAGAATAGAATGAGAAAAAGGTAACCTGCAATTCCCTACAGTACCTCCAGTCCTGGCGGCCCCGAAGAGGTGGGAATAGAAGCATAATTATTACATATCAGCTGCCCCTCACTGAGCTCTGTTATTATTACTGCCATAGGGAAGCGATAGAGACGTCACCTTGTGGCCAGATGGGCCTTTTCCCCCAAGGGCGCCTCGGCATAGAATGAAATGATGGCAAACATTGCAGATCACACTACATCAAACTTCTCAGATTAAAGTGGTGCAGTTTTGCCTGGAGTGTCGCAGGAAGACAATGCCGGGTCCCTGCCGCTCCTCCGCTCTTCTTTTAATGTTGTGCCTGGCAGTTTACCACATACTTGGCTTTTTTTTTACTGCAGCCCACGTCTTTATAGCCCAGAATATCTTGTAATTTGTAATTATGCTTCCTGCAAAGACAAAAGCTAAATATAACTAGATGTGAAAAGAAGAGGTTTAACCCCTTCCCATCGTGGCTATTTTTTTCCCTTGTTTTTTCATACTCACGTTCCAAGACCCATCATTTTTGTTACTTTACTTTTTCATTGTCCCAGCCTCATGACGGCTTGTTTTACTTTTTTTTTTCCTTTTAGATATAATTTATTGGAAAATAGAAATAAATAGCGATTCCACCATCATTTTTTGGGGGTTTAGTTTTTAAGACATTCACATTGCGGTATATACATGACCACCTGGTTCCTTTATTCTGTGGGTCAGTGTTATAACCGCTGCCCTAAGAAGTTGTAAAATTTTAAAAAACACAAATTTGGTGTGTGTGTCACCATCTTCTGTGACTTTTTTTTTTGTCACGTGAACTGCTTAAGTTTTTATCAGTACCATGTTGGGATATACACAGGATTTTCATCGCTTTCCATTCCATTTTTTTAAGGCAGAATACGAATGTCAATTTTGTTGTTTTTATTATTAATTTTTTACATATTTACATTTATTTCTGGAGGAAATAACATTTATTTCTAGATTTTTTTTATTTAATCTGAGTACCTCTTCCATCTGCTGCTGTTCCACTAATTCTGGAACAGTTTTTCTTTTTGTTCTGTGATGCTCCGTTCCAAAGTTATGCCCCCGGGAAATAACTGGGTATCTATCACCGAACCGCATGGGTGTTTCCCTTTTCTCCCCTGATGGTGACGAATTAAAACACAGCCATGGATTTTAGATGCAGAAATACTTTGTTTTTCCATTTAGAAATCTAAGTGTAAAATCTGCAACAAATATGTGATATGTGAACCTTGCCTAAGGATTTTCAGAGTGTAGGGTAATAAAAAGATATACTGTATGGTAAGGTTTCTCTGCAAAATTGGAACCAACCTTACACCCCCTCTAAAAACAGTCTGTCACTCAGTTTTTCCTGCATAATGTAGGGGCAGAGACCCTGATTCCACTGGGATTTTTGTTTTTGCAAAACTCTGCTACTGCTCTGCTAGTCTTCTCAATGATGCGCTCCTGCCATACATAAAGTCCTCTACAGTATATTCATGACCTATGGCTAGCCCTGGCACACACCACTAACTGGAAGCTTTCAGCCTATGCAGAGTGTAGATGAAAAAGCTGTCAGTCAATGATGGGGCAGCATATTTTCATACATTTAAAGAGATATTACACCATTTACTCCACCTTCACACTTATGCGGAACGTTTTTTAGGAGAATTCTAGGTGGAATCTGCCTGTAAAAGACGTGGTGTGCATGTATCCAAAGAAGAAGTCGTTTCCATTAGAAGAGTTGTTGTTTTTGACCATCTTAAAAAAAAATACTCTGTCTGTAATTAGCTTTACTGGGAGAGTCTTAGATGGCCTCAAAACTCTGAAATTTAGGATCATGCACAATGCTGCTTCATTCATTTTTTTGGGAGTGCAGAAGATTTGCAAAACACTGCAGTCAGCCATAGAATGGCAGAGTTGGGCCATCTGGTCCAACATTCTGCTAAAAGCAGGAGTCACTAAACCATCTCAGACAGATGTCTGGCCAAAGACTTCTGTGGCGCCCCTGAGGTTCAGTCTCCACAGAGGTACTGCACCTCCTCCTGAGGTGTGGTACCCCACCATCCAGGTAAGGTGGAGACTCCTGACCACACTCCAACACCTGCACCCCACACCACATAGTAGTGTAGCAAAGCACCTTCGGCGGCTCCCTGCTTGGAGTATAGCAAAGCACCCATTGGTGGCTCCCTGCTTGGAACACGAAACGTGCTGGGAAACTGCCCTGGGTGTGAGGGCGTCCCACTTCCATTGGAGGAGAACTCACCACTTCTCGTGGCAGCCTGTTCCACTCATTGATCACCTTCATTGTCAAAAAGTTTTTTCTAATCTCTAATCTGTGACTCCTCCCAGTAATCTCTGGCACTCCCATAAGAATGAAAGCGGTGGCAGTGAGCATGATTGACCTCTGCTCCATTCACAATGTGCTCTTCTGGGCTCCTTTCTTGAGAACAGTGGGGGTCCCTGTGGTCAGCCCCCTCCCACAGTGATAAGGGTAACTTTCAGTCTTGAGAATGCTGCTTGAAATTTTCCGATCAGCTTGTAAAATGTTATTCTGTTGTGTGGGACCAGGACATTTTTGCTTCTTCCTTTTGCAGTGAGGGGTTAAGGAAACTAAAAACCAGAAAATTAAAATTAGGAAAATAACGGGAACAAAATATTATTCTAAGGAGGCTGTGAGCATTCAGTCTCCTCCGCGCAAAGGAGATCTATTTCCCATCTGTAAGAGTCGAACTGCGGACAACTTTTCAGAAAATATCTTATTACACAAACAGACGAAGATCTGAGAGGCAACGTAGGCTACAAGACGTACGTAGCGTAAAAGTACAACACACAGCACCAGCGTCCCACCACACGGAGGGTCATAGCCACGTCCTACACGAACATTCACCGCAACACAAACACTTCACCTGGCCACATAGAAAACAATTATTAGACAATTATATCATTGCATTGACAGCACTGCAGCCAATCAGTGGCTCTGAGCGGACTGTGCTGTCAACTTGGCCGTCAGCGCTGCAGACAATAACAGACACTGGGAATAGCGGCGTGTACTCTGTGCTGGACCAGGGGAGGATGAGTAAAGTACATACAATCATAGATCTGGTTGGCTAGGTGAGAGGCGTCTGACCGGGATCCAAGGGGTAACGTTTCTTACTTGTGGAGAGTGACATGCCAAGGTGAGGAGACTATACTATCTCCTTTTCCCAGTACTGAACGTTCTGATTCCTGGGTACAGAGTGTTTCAGTTCATGTTCCAAGACATCCAGCCAGTGTCAGTCCGGAGTGTCAAGAGCTCACCAGCAAGATTGACTCTGAGGGCTCAATGTTGAGCAAAATGCAAACATTACGTTGCCCTCATTCACACATTTACCTCTGCTTCTATATAATAATATACTGGGTGGTTTGGTAAATGAAGGCTGAGATGTTGCCTTATCTGTATATAATGAACCAAGTGTATAGAGCCAGCTACTGCTCATATAGGGGAGTAGGGGGCCCACCGGGGGATTCACCTGTTCACCCGTGGGCCAGTCTAAGTCTGCATCCAGCTGAACCTCTGCTTAGGGGCACTGACTAAAGAAACTTCTGTCGGAGAGCAGCAGGTCTTATGCAGGTACCAGACATGTGGCACCCCTGAGGGTTCAGTCGCCACAGAGGTACTGCACCTCCTCCTGAGGTGTGGTACCCCACCATCCAGGTAAGGTGGAGACACCTGACCACACTCCAACACCTGCATCCCACACAACATAGTAGTGTAGCAAAGCACCTTCGGCGGCTCCCTGCTTGGAGTGTAGCATAGCACCCCTTGGTGGCTCCCTGCTTGGAACACAAAACGTGCTGGGAGGTGGGTGGAGTTTAGTTCGCACAAAAGAGCGGGAAGAGTTGAGTCAGTCTGTCAGTCTTTCATTCAGTCAGTGAGTGAGGATGTAGAAGGACGGAGTGTGAGAAAGAGAAGATCCCCGGGAGAGGGATGGAAGAAAGAAGTGCTGCAGCAGGCCACAGTGATCTGGGTCTGCTGGCACAGGAAAGAGACAGAGAAACCAAGCTTGATTCTCCATTGAAAAGAAGGATTAGCACGGAACATAAGGAGAAGAGAACCCTTTTCAAGTTCTAAGCGCAAGGCCGGGGTCCGGTCCCCGCGGTTGTACAGATACTAATGGTCCTGCAGCAGACACCGGAGGAATAGAAGTAGTGACCACTTTATTCCCACGCAAGACTTGGGGGCACAACAGCAACATATTAGTGAGCCGGGACTCAGTAGCAAGGAGTCCCCGAAGCAGGCTACAGCTGTCTGCCGTACAAGTAGAGTTCATAGGATCATCTGACAGGAGGAACTCCAGTGTAACTCAGTACTAGGAGTACTTCATTCAAAGGCGCTATAAGAGGAGACGTTCAGAAAGGCACATATGTTGGCGGAGTGTTGGAACGGAGTACTTCATCTTGCCTGGAAGTTGGCTGAGCTCCTGACACGGAGGACATGGCACGGATGCAGGCACCTGTACCTGCAACAAACTGTGAGTAAAGCTTTGGAACTACACGCCCTGGTGTCCTCCACTTATTCCTGCGTCAACCTGCCCAGCACTGCCACATCCCTTGCGCCTGACACTACACCATCTAAGTGTCACTTCATCTACTCTGCCCTGGGACTACAGCCCTGCCTGTGGAGGGCTATAACATCACTGCTGCACCACTCCATCTGTCCCAGAGGATCTGTCTGCAGCGTCGGCTTACATCTCTATTGCCGAACACCACAGGTGGCGTCACAAATCACTTATAAACTTTCACCACCATTAACACACTGAAACAACCCCTTTTGCAATGGAGCCCCAGGGCCACGGACCGGGTCACTGCTGCCGTGACACCCCCGTTGAGAAGATCAACTGGCCCGGTACCGAGTACCCAACGGCCCTGCTGTGTGAGGGCGCTCCACATACATGAATGACCCTGAGGGGCCTCCACGACCAGTCACCCCCCAGACCTATGTTATGGTGTGCATGTTGTGCCAGCAGTGTAGTGACGGCGAACAACTCGTACTGCAAAAAACAAGCACATACGGCTATGGGGACAGAACAATAAACAAGTTATGGGTGTTGGAATAAGGGGCGGAAAAAAACAAAAGAGGAAAACTGGAAAATCACAAGGTCATGAAGGGGTTAAAGGAGACGTACTTACTGTACTGTTACTGATCGTAATGTTATTAAGCATTCTATTGATATTGGCAAAATGGAGAATTCTAATGGCACTCTTAAAGGGGTTGTGCACTACTGGGATAACCCTTTCTTGAACTAAATGATTGCCCCCGATAAAATAATAAACCCTATACTCGCCTCCCGTCCTGGTGCTATTTCCACAGTGCCAGCTGTCGCGGTCCCGAGGCTCTTCTGCGGTGTTGGGACACTTGGTGCCCGGGGCCCATCAGCACTGGCGTCACTGTCCTCACCTTCATATGGATTGGACCTGAAGAAGAAGACCAGGCTGCAGCTGATCACTGGCTTGGAAATCCAAAAGGATTCTCTATTAACCAACCCCCTAAAACATTTTGGATGAGATTTGGGGTTTGCTCTATTATTTTCAATCTTAAACAAGAAAGATCTTTATTGTATGTAGAACAAAAATGTCAAGACGGACTATGATTTAGTAATGGCATTCGGATGGCACGCGTAATGAGGAGCGCTATTAATGAGGAGCACTCTGATGGCAATTTCATAAGCAGCACTCTGATGGCACTCTTAATGTGGAGCACTCTGATGGCACTCTTAATGTGGAGCACTCTGATGGCACTCTTAATGTGGAGCACTCTGATGGCACTCTTAATGTGGAGCACTCTGATGGCACTCTTAATGTGGAGCACTCTGATGGCACCCTTAGGGTGTGTGCACACGTTGCAGATTCTACTGCGGATCCGCAGTGGAATTGGCCCTGCAGGTTCGCAGCAGTTTCTGCTGCATTGTACAGTACCCTTTCAGCCTATGGAAAATGACATCCGCAGTGCAGACGGTACGGAATTTTCCACGCGGATTTGCTGCGGTTTCAGAACCGCGGCATGTCACTTCTTTGTGCGGATTCCGCAGCGGTTTGCCATGTGTTACATTGTACAGGTGTCAAACCGCAGGGGAAAGCCACAGCCTAATCCGCAGATAGACCTGCGGATATATCCGCGTGGACAAATCCGCAGCAGAATCCGCAACGTGTGCACACAGCCTTTATGAGGAGCACTCTGATGGCACTCAATGTGGAGCATTCTGATGGCACTCAATGTGGAGCATTCCAATGCCATTCCAAGCAAAAAATCACTGAGCTCACTGGTTCTGTGACGTGGTCACAAGATGTAACAAAAAAAAGAGAGAAACCCTTTAAGGAGCGCATTGTAATGACACTCTTAAAGAGTTTTGACCATACCAGCAAATACCTATCCAAGGAATAGATGACGACCTGCTGATAGGATAATCCCGACTGCCGGAGATAGCCGAGTACAGCGATTTAGTTACCTCTTTCAGTCCCAAAGACAATGAATAGAGTGATGGGGCAAATGTGGGACTCAACGGGCCACTCTCAGGATCAGTGAGGGTCTTAGCAGTGGATCCGCCAGCAATCAGAAACTTATCACCTGCATTACTTTTAAGCCGAACCCTTCTAATAAGGAGCACTGGCGGCACACTGAAAAACTCTCATAATAGGGGACCCAGAAAAAGTTATTCTTGATTTTAGGCAATGATTATAATATTGGTTGACTGGTACGGTGTGACGGCTCGGTCCTGCAGTATGATAGCAGTCATTGGTCTCCACCTTCACCATGTATGGCGGTTGTGCTTCACCCTTATCTCGGCAGGCACGCTGTCTCCGTCATTCAGCACAAGGTGATATCCGGTAACCCAGAGCCACTTGTGGTTAGGTGGCAATAGTTCTTGTAACTCTTACTCCGAATGTTGTGTAAGGCCACGTTCACATGTTCAGTATTTGGTCAGTATTTTACATCAGTATTTGTAAGTCAAAACCAGGAATGGGTGATAAATACAGAAGTGGTGACGTGTTTCTATTATACTTTTCCTCTGACTGTTCCACTCCTGGTTTTGGCTTACGAATACTGATGTAAAAAACTGACGAAATACTGACAGTGTGAACATGGCCTAATAGATAAAGGAGACAGGAACTTCTGCGTCTCTCTCTGTGATGTACCGTAAAGATAAAAGGAGAAAATGTCAAATCCAAGGGTGTAACTATGGGAGTAAGAGGGGCGGCACCCGCTCAGGGCTGAAAAACTGCCAAAGTAATTCTCAATATTTAACAAAGTCCAAAAATTATTAATTTACCAAATTCTGTCATTTTAGAAACAATTTTTATTTCTCCGAACGTCCCTGTGTCTATCTAACCCCTTAAGGATGGGAACGGTTTTAATCTTTCTTTTTTTTTTTTTTCTCCTCCT
Organism: Dendrobates tinctorius; assembly: GCF_039654945.1. NCBI lineage: Eukaryota > Metazoa > Chordata > Amphibia > Anura > Dendrobatidae > Dendrobates > Dendrobates tinctorius. The sequence continues at coordinate 15,896,920 of NW_027361722.1, read as the reverse complement.
TCCAACTTTTTTCATTTCTCCATCTACGCGGCCGTACGTGGGCTTATTTTTTGTTTTCTCGCAGGACCAGTTGTAGTCGCCATTAATTGATTCTCCAGATCTTTCCAATTCCAACGACACCGAACTCGTATTTTTATTTTTATTTCAGTGGCTTGAAGAATTCTTACGTTTGGAAAAAAAAAAAAAAAAAAATAGAAAAATTAGTTTTCGTCTCCATTTTCCAAGACCCAAAACTTTTTTTTTATTTTTCAGTCGTTGGAGTTTGGTTTTTATGTGTCGAGCTGTAGGTTTTATTAATACTATTTTTGGGGTACATGCGATGTCCTTTTTATTTTGGGGGCAGTATGGTGACTGAAAGATGGCAATTCTGGTATTTTAATTTTTTATAGGTTTATTTTTTCTTTTGATTGTAGAAGCATCGATATCGAATAAACTCATTATGTGCAGGGGAAAAAGCGGGGGTCATTAGTTTTGCTTTTTTTAAACCTTTTTTTTTCTTTTCTTTTACTTTTTATTATATTTTCTTCTTTTTCTTATATTTTGTAGAAGGATCAACTTTATTCTCATTTGCACAAGGAAAGACTAGAAGCAATGGGATGAAACTGAATGGGAGGAGACACAGATTAGATATTAGAAAAAACTTTTTGACAGAGTGATCAATGAGTGGAACAGGCTGCCACGAGAAGTGGTGAGTTCTCCTTCAATGGAAGTCTTCAAACAGAGGCTGGACAGACATCTGACTGGGATGATTTAGCGAATCCTGCTTTGAGCAGGGGGTTGGACCAGATGGCCCAGGAGGTCCCTTCCAACTCTACCATTCTATGATTGCTTGTGTATACAGTACTCCAGTATAGCCGGCACCATGTGATCACGGGATCAGGGGCCGATGGACCCTCAGTCTCCCCAGCAGGATCACTTAGATACAGCTGTACCAGGTTATTTTTTTTTTTTTAGCAGGTCCACTCAAAAAAAAAATAAAAAATCATGATCGTAGAAGTCGTCGTTGTGGGAGCATGCCCTCAAAAACTCTTGGAAAACTTGTTCATTTCTATGGGAAATCCACTTTGCAGTTTATACGAGGAGGGCTTTTTTTCTTTTTTCCTTGAAGATGTTTTAAAAAGTGCCTGGTGGGATTAAAAAAAAAAAAAAAAAAGTGAACGTCACTTCTTGGAAGAGGATCCTATGGGACACCACTCCAAACAAGACACTGTCCAATCAAGAGGCTGAAAAAAATATTACCGTAATCCAAAACCTCATGCAAATTTCTTCAGGAAAAGAAAAAAACTACAAAAATGAAATAGTTTCTGCTTGAAAACGCCTAAAAAAAAAAAAAAGTCTAAGGAGAGAATTTTATTACATAGTTAGTAGGAGAGCATAAAGGGGCGAGCTGTGGTCTTAGAGTACAATGGCTTTAAGTTTTTCTCTAAGGCTATGTTCACACTAGGCGTTTTTTCAGTGTTTTCTTCTACAAAAAAAAACCTGAACTCTTGGCAGGAAAGAAGCTGCAGAAAAAAAAAGCGTGTTTTCCTTGTTCTTTTATGCGTTTTTTTTAGGGCGGTCTTGGCATGCTAGATTTGTCTCTTGAGGATGCTGATACAGTTTAGTGTTGAAAAAAGTCCTATTCCTTAGAATCAAGTTCTGGCAAAAAAAAATAAATAAATAAAGCTTCAAAACCTGATACCTGTGCTATTTTGGCGTTTATCACCACCCATTTAAGTCAATGGGTGAAAAATGCTGAAAAAACAAACGCTGAAAGAAGTGACATGCTCTGTGTCCAAAAATCCATGCAAAGCACAAAATCCTGATGACAAAAAACTAACGTGTGTGCAGGAGATTTCTGAAATCTCATAGGCATTGATGGTACTGTAAAATGTAGCTGAAATTATCATAAAAAAGCACAAAAAAACAGAAAAAACTCCTAGTGTGAACTTAGCCTGAAGCTAATTTACCGGTATGATGTTTTTCCTTTTTTTTTTGTCTGTTTGGAAAACCCCTTTATTAAGGAAATATAAAAAAGGAAACAGTCAGTTTCCCCTGGATGAAATAAATCTATCGGATATTTTCGTCGGATGTGTTTTATGAAATGTTCCGTGACACAATCCGTCCTAATGTTATTTATAACGATCCGGTGAAAACCAAGGACGGATACAGACAGAAGAGGCCGCCGTGCAAGGACAGAGTATTAATGTGACTGTTCTCATCTTTGGAGGTGGTTGTGGTTGTGGCGCTCTTTACATTGTGGGCCCCTGTGCGGTTTCTCAGGTTGCTCCCATGCTATGTCCGCCCCGGTGCAAACAACAAGGGTGTTACCAGAAATGGCAGCTGGGAGCCGTACGCCTGCGACCACGCGGACATGACGATTGGCGAGGTCCTGGTTCTTACCCTTCGCTACGTGGAGACTTTATCTCGTGAATGGTTGGAATATCTGCCGTCCACAAGGATTCTGCAGCTCCATAGCTAAAATAAGTCCACTCTTAAAGGAGTCGTCCACCGTCAGCAGGGGGATTGTCAGCAGGCTGCAGAACTTATACTTATGTTAGGGTTAACACCTTCAGCACCTGGGGAAAGAAATCAGAATAATTAATTGTTCAATACTGAATGAGAATCGATAAACTCTATAATACCAAACACGGAAAGAAAAATTGGTCGAATGATCCCACGAGCCGCGTTTATTCCCTTAGTGGCAAGAATCGACTTTCATTCCCTAGATCCTTTTTTTTTTTTTTTTTTGGTCAAAGGTCTCCATAGCCTGTAAAAGAGGACCTGACATTTCCTATTCAGTAAACATGTATGGAATTTTTATTGTACTTGGTGTAAACGCTGCTGTTCTCCAGAATCAATGGATGTTTTATTTTTGTTCTTGCGCCTCTCCGATCCTGAGATACGGCCACTTTTACCCTGTATATAAATCTAGTCATTTTTTTTCCAACTGGGCGTTGGCCTACTGAGAAAAGTTGAGGACAAAGCCCACATGGCTAAAAAACACTAGCTTTATATATAGGAAAGAAGGGCGGCATATCTCAGGAACGGAAGGACGCAGGAACAAGTGAAAAACAGCGCCGGATTCAGGAGAACAGCAGCGTTTACACGAGGCTAAAAAAAAATGATAGAATCTGTCGCTTGCCATAAGTATATTTTAAGCAAGGGTGGTTCTGCTTTAAGAGGAACAACTATGGGTGTGCTCTCTTTTTCCATGTAGAGGGATGGGTTGTAAGAATAGTTGAAAAGAAAAATTTTCTTTTTCTCACCAGAACTGAAGAAAACATTTCCGTCTCCTGCTGCCTTGTTTTAAGTACTAGTTTGCTTTGTAAACAGTGCAGGTAGGAAGGGATGTCCTCCATGTGATATGCCCCCTATTGTGCCATCAAAATGAAAGCATTCTCTGAATTTATGCCTTTTTTCTTTTATTTTTAGGTTAAATTATAATAACTTTGTTGGACCGTGGTTATCCGCGTCTCATGTGGTGACAAAAGGAGTAAATAGTCACATAAAACGGGCGTGCATTTGTGGTAGGGGCCGGGACTGAGGGGGTGGACCACTGCTTACCCTGTTCGGACGCTGCAGACACCAGGCGACTCAAAGGATAAGGCAGAGACAGATTTCACGTGTAACAGTTCCGGATTTATTCGTCGTCCTCCTGACGACCACCAAACACGCACCGCAGCTTCTTCACACTGTCTCCAGGCCCGGGTACCTGCGCCTTCGTTCCAGTCCCAGTAACGCACTTCGCGGATCTTTCACTGGGGGCTGTCCTAGACCAATCTACCCCCAGCGCTTCACCTGTCCGAGGTCGCCGTCCAGTCGGTACCCCCGGGGCCTCACTTGTCCTGCGGTATGTCACCTTGCCTGTCCTGTGGTCCGTCGGGTCAGGGCCACACCCCTGACTGTCTCTTCTCTGTCCGTCCCCTGGCCGAGCTCTTCTCTCTTCCCTGTCTTCTTCTAAGCGCCTCCCGGGACTAAACTAAACTTGAGCCCCGCCTACTTCTATTTATCCCCTCTGCCACTGGGGAATTCCCCTCCCGAGCTCCTATCTCCCCGCCCCCATGACTAAGCATATCCTGAGCCATAAGCTGGTGTATAGTCCTGCACTACTCTCCCCTGCCATCTTGTGGTCAACTTCTCAGTACTACACCCTCCTATCCTGCCTTTCCTAGCTGTCACCCTTCTATCCTGCCAATCTCCGTCTCTGGTGTAAAAACCGTCCCCTCCTACTGGCAGTCACGTCTGTCCGTCAAGTCATCTTCCCCACACATTATTCCGGCATACTTTCCAACTCTACCGGATCATTGTTCCAGGAGCCTGCCAAACTTTCACAAGAGTCAATTTCCCTCCATTTGGATTTTTTTTCCCCAATTTTTCAGAGCATTATATGGTAAAGTGAATTTCCTGATTTAAAACTACAACTTGTCCTGCAACAAAATCCATATACGACTATGAGGATGGAAAAATAAAAAAGTTCTAGCTCTTGGAAAAAAAAAGAGGAGAAAAAAAATGAAAGCGCAAAAATGGAAAAAGGCAGCGTCGATAGGGGGTTAAAAATGAATTAAGTTAAATAGCAGTGAATTTTCAAAGGTTTTAAAGGAAATCTGTTAGTAAGATCCATGGTCCTAAGCCGTCTATGGGCATGAAGGTCATAGGAAGCTCAGTAAAATGACATCTTGATATCTGTGATCTGATGTCTTATTCCAGAGAAATCCATGTTTTTCTGAATATGTAAATGAGCTGTTGAGATCTATGGGCCAGACATAGATTTCCCTGAGAATCTGCCTCAAGTTTATTTTAAATGAAAGGAGGAGTTATCAGTGTGACGCATGTACATCGGGAGATCGGACTGTCAGTCATTACATGTGGTAGACTGGTAACTCCTTTCATTTAACATTACTCCTGATGGCAGATTCTCAGGGAGATCTATGGTGCCTCTGAGGGTTCAGTCGCCAGAGAGGTACTGCACCTCACCCAGAGGTGTGGTACCCCACTTTCAGGTAAGGAAGGAGCACCACCCAGGACTCTAACACCTGCATCCCACACACACTACAGTAGCAGTCTCTTCCGTCTCTTCCTGCTGGGTAGGAAAGGGTGTTGGGAGGTGGATGGAGTGAGTAGGAGTAGGGGAGGAGCTTAGGAGGTTGGGCTGAGCAGAGAAGGAACTGAAGGAGTTTTCAGCCAGAGGGAAAGCTGGAGGAAGGAGCTGAGAGGACTGGTCAGTTAGAGTGCTGACGGGAAAGTTAGAGAAGTGAAGAGGGAGAAGGAAGCTCCCAGGAGGACAGAAGGGGTCCTAGAGGCATGGGGCAGCGACCATACTGGCAGTGGGACTCGTTCCACGCTGACTAGCGTTGGGTGGAGGGACCAAGTTGCAGTGGGGTTCCAGCCCCTAGCCTAGCAAGCCAGAGGCAGGGGCACCTGTAGGTGTCTCGGCACAAGCCAGTTATCTTTGTCGAAAAGGCAGCCATATAGGAGCAAGGGAACACAGAGAGGACGTTACCCAACAAGGTCCACGGCTGCTGGCTTGGGACACTGACTGGGAGGTCTTGGGCAGGAGAGGCGCTTAGCCGACACAGTGAGACAGCCAGGAAAAGCACATACTGAAAGGAGTCCTGGGAAGGTGAATTCTGATCTACCTGGGTGTTTATTGGACCCCTCACCTGGAGGACACGGCACTAAGTGGGCATCCGAGTGCACATGAACTGTGAGTAAAGCTTTGGAAACTACACCCCGCTGTGTCCTCTGAATTCTTCCTTCAACACTCACTCAGCACTGCTACATCCCTTACCAAATACTACATCATCACTATCTTGAAAATACTACACCTGCCCTGGAACTCAGCTCCACCTATGGGGAGCTATACCAGCTCTGCTGCCTCCCCACCAGTCGCAGAGGATCTGCACTGCAGTGGTGGTCCCCTCTGACCACAAACCGCAGGTGGCGTCACGAACATTTCCCCTTTAAAAGTCCCCTTTTCCTTTAATTTCATTTACACCATTTTTGCATGGATGCCCGGGGCCACGGACCGCGTCACTGCCACCGCGACATCCCCTTTTAGGAGTGAACGGCCCGGTACCGAGTGCCCTGTGGGCCCCGGCGGGCGCTCCAGATCCATGTCCAGCCCATAGATCTTAACAGCTCATTTGCATATTCAGAAAAATGTGGATTTCTCTGTGTGAGGGACGAGGGATAGATTATCCAGAGATCTCCCTCCACTCCAGAAATGTGGCCCCCACCCTTGGGAAAAGTACACAATTTCCAAAAGATCCGAACGTTACCATCTGGCCAGAGAATTAGACGTTAAATTAGGCAGGGAGGAGCAGAGCCGAGACCCCCTGCTGTCTTTTGTGCAAGTCTGCTTACATTAAGGGAAAACTCCAGACCGAGCATCACCGACATCGAGATGAATTATGAAAGTGCTGTGCATCTCAAGGTGAAGTCCAATATACCACCAGAACCCAGGGAGCTCCCTGCATGTACCCCTGCAAGGGTTAAAGGCTAGCTACACACTAGAGATGAGCGACTTTGCCTTTTTTAGGGTCGAGTCGGGTTTCATGAAACCCGACTTTCTCAAAAGTCGGGTCGAACGAAATCGGCCGACTATAGGGAAAAGTCAGAGGCCGACTGAAACACGAAACCCAATGCAAGTCAATGGGGAAGCAAAGTCGGCAGGGAGTGGAGGACAGTAAACACACCTACAGTGCCCATTTCAATGCCAAAAACATCAATTCTTATTACTGAAGCTTGGCAACCCTAATTTACTTCATAATAATAGTTACGCATTGAAAACATGGGGTTATTAGGCTAAAGTTGTGGGGGGGTAGGGCTGGCTCCAGGTTTTCGTGTGCCTTGGGCCAAAGAGTGTCTGTGCGCCCCTTTAACACATACCACAACTCATGATGCTCCGATACGGCACAGAAATATAGGTATAGTACAATGACAAATACTTCACTGCTTACATGACATGACTGATCTATTTTAAATTGTACAATAGCTCAAAAAAAGGACAGTATATTACTCCATACAGTGTTATGGCCACCACATTGTGCGCCATACAGAATAATGAGCCCCATATATTTCTCCATACAGAATAATTGGCCACATATAATGTTCCATACAGCATATGATGAGCTCCACATAATGCTACAGTATATAATGGTCCCCATGGACGATGCTCCAGTGTGTTACGGGCCCAAATAATGCTCCATATATAATGTGCTCCATTTCTAATGCTCCAGTGTATAATGGGCCCCGTAATTGCTGCTCCAGTGTCTGATGTCCCCTATCTGGAATGCTCCAGTATATGATGGGCCTCATGGATGATGCAGCAGTGTCTTATGGGCCCTAATAATGCTCCATATATAATGGGCCCCATTTCTAATGCTCCAGTGTATCATGTGCCCCATAGATGCTGCTCCAGTGTCTGATCTGCCCCATTTGGAATGCTCCAGTATATGATGGGCCTCATGGATGATTCTCCAGTGTATGATGGGCCCTAATAATGCTCCATATGGGCTCCATTTCTAATGCTCCAGTGTCTAATGCGCCCTGTAAATGCTCCAGTGTCTGATGTCCCCCATTTGGAATGCTCCAGTATATGATGGGCCTCATGGATGATGCTCCAGTGTCTTATGGACCCTAATAATGCTCCATATATAATGGTCCCCATTTCTAATGCTCCAGTGTATCATGTGCCACATAGACACTGCTCCAGTGTCTGATCTGCCCCATTTAGAATGCTCCAGTATATGATGGGCCTCATGGATGATGCTCCAGTGTCAGATGTCCCCCATTTGGAATGCTCCAGTATATGATGGGCCCCATAGATGCTGCTCCAGTGTCTGATCTGCCCCATTTAGAATGCTCCAGTATATGATGTGCCTCAAGGATGATGCTCCAGTGTCAGATGTCCCCCATTTTGAATACTCCAGTATATGATGGGCCCCATTTTTAATTAACCCAGGCATGGTATGTGAAGAGAGCTCCATGGAGTAATCTGAAGTGTGTGTTGCCGCATCCTTCACTTTTGGTGTGGGTGAAGGACACAAGGAAAGTGGTTGCTCCTGACCAGAAGCCTGCACTTACGACTCAGTGCTTGCATTTTTTTAAACTTCTGAAGAGGAGGCGATAGAGCTGGAGGCTGTTTCAGCAATGTAAGCCAAAAACAGTTCCTGATGCTCCGGTGCTCCGGCTTTAAAAGCAGTCTACCTACTCCCAGAAAATGGAGCCTTACAGGCCTTCCAGAGCTACACCATTACGCAGGCTCAAAACCTCCTGCCTTAGCTGCTATTGTGTTTTTGGCACTACCAGCAGATGCACCACCACCACTATCAGTACCAGGTGGCCGCCCACGCCCACGTCCACGTCCTCTTCCACCATACTTCCTCATGTTTTAGAAAATTGACCCAAAATACCAGCAGATATATGGTATTGTATCAGAAGCGAACAGCTCTATACAGTCTAGGGATAACAGTAAATCTCCATATATATTTCATGAGTCATATACAGACACTCACAGGCTCAGTATGGATTACCCAATAAAATAAAAAGGTGAAAAAGGGTAGAGTATCACCAGATACAAGGTATATATAGTATAGTGTAAACATTCTGAATTTCCGCATACATTTCAGGAGACACAAACGCTCTCAGGCCCAGTATGGATTACACAAGAATATGAAAAGCTGTAAATGGGTAATGTAACACAAGCGTACAGCTGTATACAGTGTTGGGCAAATTTTAAATCTCGGTATATATTTCCGGAGTCACCCTCAGATGCTCACTCAGTCTGGGTTTGACCATAATAAAAAATTTTGTAAAAAAAAGGTACTGGATAACATGATAGCAAGTATATATATTATAGGGTACAATTGAAATCTCCGTAAACATAGTCCCGTAGTCAGTTTCAGATGCTTACTCAGTATGGATTTGACCGTAATACTAAATGTTGAACAAAGGTACTGTATAACAAGATACAAGCTGCAACGAGTATAGGGTAAAAATTGGTATCTCCGATTCACCGTATATATAGAAGGCGTAAACTACACACGCTCACTCACTATGGATGATACCATAATGCAAAATTTTGAACAAAGGTACTGTATCAGCACATACCAGGTGTATCCAGTCTAGGGGTAATTGTAAATTTCCGTCTATACTTCCGGAGTCATACACAGACACTCACAGGCTCAGTATGTATTACACCAGAATTTAACAAGTAGAAAAAGGGAAAGGTGGTCGAAGCATACAACGGTATACAGTGTTGTCGTACTTTTAAAGCTTCATATATATTTCAATCTCAGTAAGCCAGTCCAGACTCTCCGCTACTGGAAACTACATGGATACAAGTACAGACGGAAAGTCGAGTGTTAGCAGAAATTTGGGAATTACTCATCGCGGGAAAACCTCCCGGTAGATGTTGCAGAGGCGATGCAGACCCTCAATTACTGTGTCTGTGGAGACAGCGAAAATGGTTCTTTGTGAAGAAAAGATTGCTTTACCGCAGTAGTGTGGATCCCATCACCATTACTCGTCTCCATCAAATTGTGATCACAGGGAGAGATGTAGACATGGTCCTCACTGCCTATCATGATGTGTCTGGTCATTTTGGAGTGCCAAAGACAGAAGCCACAGACCGTAGGCGATTTTATTGGATTAGCATGAGAGGAGACATTGAAAAATGGTGGCAGGAATGTCACACGTCTGTGACTATCACAACTGTGAACCACTGCATCCGCTTGTAAGTTGACGTCCATTGCAAATGTTAGCCATTGATCATCTGAAGGTAGAGGCCAGCAGGACAGGGCATAGCTACATCTTAACCATCATCGATCAATACACCAAATTTCTAGTGGCCGTCCCTGTGAAGGATTTAACTGGCCAGACTACACAGCGGTGGAGCAGGGAGAGGTAAGTATTGCAAGTGCTGTGGCCATGACCAAGCAGGGGGGCACACTCATGGTCGAAGGTACTGGCACAGGGCCCCTCATAGTATGCTGGTGTGTCTGACGGTGAGTGGGCCCCCCCACCATCAGAGACACTGTGTTGTACTATGAGGGGCCCTGTGCCAGTGCTGTTGGCCATCTGTGGGCCCATCCACCTGTTCAGAGCAACGGCACTTTCCCGGGTGCGCCAGGTGTTGACCCCAGCCATTGGGAGGGGGGGGGTGGGCAGCCCACTTAGGGAGGTTTAAAAAATGGCATATGTTGATGTGTAGGCTGGACATTCATCTGCTGCAAAGGGCGGAATTGGACAAGTCCGAGGAAGAGGAGGACAAAAGCGAGGCAGTTTTCTGGCAACCTATGTGTCATCAGGGGAAGGTGGGACAAAATCCTTTGAAACCTTTGCCCCATGCATGGTTCATTTTAATGAAGGTTGGATCATCAACATTTTGGGTCGACAGACGGGTCCTTTTTTCTGTCAGGATTGATCCAGCAGCACTGAAGATTCTTTCAGATAACACACTAGTAGCAGGGCAAGCGAGCACCTGTAAGGCATATTGTGCCAATTCAGGCCAGGTGTACATTAGAGGCCCAATAGTCAAAGGGGAATGACCGGTGAGGGAGAACATCGATATGGGTGGAAAAGTAGTTTGTAACCATAGTTGACAACTGCTGTCTCCTGTCACTTTTAATCGATGCAGTATTACCAGTCGTGTGAGTGGTACTTGAGAAATCATTCCACAACATGGTCATTAAACCTCTGTCTCCAACGCCACTTCTGCTGTGTGCAACACGAACACCTCTTCCATTGTGCCCACTATGGCTCCTGGGAGAGCCAGCTCCACTGCTGTGTGCTGGGAAAGCCTCAAACAAACGGTTTACCAGAGTTGCTTGTTTGTTAGCCAATGTTATCTCTAGGTTCTCCTGTGGCATGATGTTGTGTAATTTGCCTTTGTAGCGTGGATCGAGGATGCTGGCCAACCAGTAGTCGTCATCCCTCATCATTTTGGCAATGCTGGGGTCCCATTTTAGGATCCGCAAGGCATAATCGCACATGTGGGCCAATGTTCCAGGTGTCAATGATGCACTGGCAGTGGTGGGTGGAATAGCACTTTCTGGCAAATCCACATCCCTACAGTCACGCACACTGTACCTGACCTTGGAACGCCAACATTTTCTCTTGCCCCCTGAGAAGCATCCTCCTCCCCTAAATAATCATCCCCCTCATCCTCCTCCTCTTCCTCCACCTCGTCCAGGACAATTCCCTGACTAGACAATGGCTGACTGTCATCAAGGCTTCCCTCCTCTTCCTCCTCCGCTGCAGATGCCTGATCCTTAATGTGCGTCAAACTTTGCATGAGCAGACGCATAAGTGGGATGCTCATGCTTATGATGGCGTCGTCTGCGCTTACCAGCCTTGTGCATTCCTCAAAACACTGAAGGACTTTACAGAGGTCTTTCAGCTTTGACCACTGCACACCCGACAATTCCATGTCTTCCCTCAAGCTGCCTGCCCATGTATCCTCCCACAAATGCATTATGGCCTGCCTCTGTTCGCACAGCCTCTCAACCATGTGCAGGGTGGAGTTCCACCTTGTTGCAACGTCTATGATTAGGCGGTTCTTGGGGAGGTGGAGCAATTGCTGCAGCTTCTGCATATGAGTGGAATGGACATTTGAGCGAAGGATGTGCGAGCACAGTCTTCGCACCTTATGGAGCAGGGATGTTAACTCTGGATAATTATTAAGGAAGCACTGCACCACCAGGTTCAAAGTGTGAGCCTGGCAAGGTATGTGTGTGAGTTTTGCACGGGCTATGGCTGCCACAAAATTACGGCCATTATCACTGACTACCTTGCCTGCCTCAAGATGTAGACTGCCCAGCCATGACTCAGTTTGTCGCTACAAGTAGTCAGCCAGTACCTCCGCGGTGTGTCTGTTGTCGCCCAAAGACATCATCTTTAACACAGCCTGCTGACGCTTACCACTAGCTGTTCGATAGTAGGACACCTTGTGTGCAACACTGCCAGCTGCGGATGTAGTGTTCGTGCGACTGTGCTCTGTGGACGAGCTTTCGCTGATAGAGGAGGAGGAGGAGGAGCGAAAGACTGCAGCCAACTGTTTCCTATACTGTGGGCTAGGCAGCACTGTTCCACCGACGCTGTCCCCAGTGGAGCCTGCATCCACATTAACCCAGTGCACAGTGATGGACACGTAACAGCCCTGGCCATGTCTACTGGTCCATGCATCTGTTGTGAGATGCACCTTTCCACTCACTGATTGTTTTAGTGTGTGACATCGGCTGCCTTGCCTGCCGATGCCCCATCAGCGGCGGCACCCGCCGCAGCCTCTTCTTACCGGTGCTCCTCCACCTGCGCGCTCTCCCGTCCTCGTTCCCCTTCTGCTGCGGTCCCGTTTCCCCGTCCTTAGGCCGCGGGTGCGCGCCCGACCACTCTCTTTACCTGGCGGTGGGTGTCGCTGAGGGGCTGGGCTTCGTGACCACTTCCTGGCAATGAGGTATTTCTGGCGTCCTTGCTATGGGGAAGACGCCTAGTGATTGTGTTGTATTCCTGCACAGTTCTGGCCCCTATAGGTTCTATACTTCTCTTGTCTAGTTGTTTCCTCTGGCCCTGTTCGTGTCTTCCCTGTCCTCGCTCCATTACCGTTCACTCTGTCTGGTCCGCCTCGTCTCGTCTGTGCATTCCACTTCGTGTCTCCCCTGTCTGTCCTCTGTGTTTTTGCTTCCTGTCCGGTCTCCTCCCCTCCCCTGGGTTCTTTCGTCCTCAGCTCGTTCTTTACTATATCTGCCCCTGAGGCTTCCACCTCTGCCCGTCCTTTTCGTCTGTGCCTCTCTCCTTCAGTCCTCACGAGTATCGCTGCCTGGTTTCTTCCTTCTCCGGTATCCCCTGCTCAGGTACCCCAGTCTCTGTCCGGCATCCCTGTTCCTCTTCTGTCCTGCTTGTCCTTCGAGCCGTCCCTCTTGGTACCGGCTGTCACGGTCCTGACCCCTGCGGTCTTGCCCCTAACGATCCCTGTATAGGTGTCGGTCATCACCTGGCGCGCTCGGCCCAGGGGCTCCAGGTCCATGACCCAGAGGGTCCACTCTCGGACGTAGTCTGCTCCTGAGCGTCACATAGTGCATGGACAATGCGGTTTTTTACATGCCAGTGGAGGGCAGAGATGGCTTTTCGAGAAAAGAAGTGCCGACTGGGTAGGTCATAGCATGAGACAGAGTAGGCCATGAGGTCGCAGAAAGCTTTGCTTTCAACCAAACGGTAGGGCATCATCTCTAATGAGATTAGTTTGGCAATGTAGGCGTTCAAACAAAGTGTACGCAAGTGAGATGATGAGTACTTTCTTGTCCTACTCAGAGTGTCTGGTAAGGTGAGCTGGACTGGAGAGCTGCATATGGGGGAAGTAGCGGTGGACCGGACGGAATGAGAGGGGGTTGGTGATGGTATTGGTGGTGATGGCCTAGATTCAGTGTTGTGTTGCAAAACCATTGTGATTCCCTGAGTGCTTTGGCCTTGCGACGACACCTCCACATTTAGTGCTGGTGGTGTGCTTAACGGTGGCGGTGGTCTTACAGTGGGGGAAGCGATGGAGCGTTGCCGGCTACCTTCAGTCGGAGCAGGTGCACACGTGCCACCTGAGGTTTTGTAGTCCGTCCATGCATGCAAGTGCATGTTGATTAAATGTCTAAGCATGCAACTGGTATTCAAATTTCTGAGTTGCTTACTTCGGCTAAATGTCCTTCCGCACTTCTTACAGGTAACCTTTACCTCATCAGTAGGATTTTGGACAAAGAAGTGCCACACTGCACTCTTCCTACTATGGTATACATTTTCTGGCCTTGCATGCTGTGCCAAGTTGACCACCTGGCCAAGCTGTCCTGCAACTCTTTTAGTTTTTGTTCCACGTTTTTGGACAGCTACGGGCCTGGCAGATAACCGCTGCTGCGATGTCAATGCCTGCTGCGGATCCTTCTCCTTATCTGAACTATTGCCAGCGCCACCCTCCTCCCCCAATGGATGCCAATCCGGGTCAAGAACTGGGTCATCCATCACCTCCTCTTCAAAGTCATGTGCACCTTCCTCTTTACCTTCCTCTGTATCACCGTGTCAGGTGGTATAGTATGCGGGAAGGGGCACCTGAGTTTCATCAGGGTCAGATTCTGGCTCAATAGACTGTGAGGGCAATGTAGTGCTCTGGGTCAATGTACCAGCAGAATCATCTAGCAGTGGCTGTGCATCAGTGCACTCCATGTCAGATTCATCTTGGACTGGGGAATTCTGGATTTGACTGGATAACCCAGGCATGGTATGTAAAAAGAGCTCCATAGAGTAATCTGAAGTGTGGGCTGCCACATCCTTAACTTTTGGTGGGGGTGAAGGACACAAGGAAAGGTGTTTTTCCTGACCAGAACCCTGCACTGACGACTCCGTGCTTGCAGGTTTCGAACGTTCAGAAGAGGAGGCAATAGAGCTGGTGGCTGTTTCCGCAATGTATGCCAAAACTTGTTCCTGATGCTCCGGCTTTAAAAGCGGTTTTCCTACTCCCAAGAAAAGGCAACCTTACAGGCCTTCTTGGGTCAGACGATGACACAGGCTCAACACTTCCTGCCTTAGCTGCTATTGTGCTTTTGCCAGTACCAGCTGCGCCCCCCTGCCCACGTCCGCGGCCTCTTCCACCATACTTCCTCATGTTTGGGAAAATGTACCAAAAATACCAGCAGAGAGATGGTACTGTTTGAGGAGCGTACAGCTGTGTAAGGTGTATTAAAAAAATTAAGTCTACGTATATATTTTGTTAGTCACAGACGCTCTCACAGTATGTATTGGACCGTAATCCAACTAGCAGATATACGGAACTGTATCAGAAGTGTACAGCTGTATACGTTTTTTGTGTAACTAACAATCTCCGTATATGTATTTACGGAATGTCACACACACACGCTGACTCTGTATAGATGTGACTGTAATGTGAACGGCAGATATACAATATTGTTTGAGAATCGGACAGCTCTATACGGTGTGTATGGAAAATTGTCAATCTCTATTTGTATAGGGACTGACACACGTTGTCTCTGTCTAGTTTTGACCATTATCAAACAGCAGATATACGAAATTGTTTGAAAAGCGGACAGCACAATAAGGTGTAGGACTGGAAAAACTGAAAAACTCCTCAGCTTTTTTTTCCAGAGTCACACCCAGATAGCTTCTATTTGTCCGTGATACCAGCCAGTACACGGTAGTGTGTGAGGAGCGTACACCGGTATACGGTGTCTGTATGGAAAATTGTCAATCTCCGACTATTTGTATAGGGACTGACACACGCTGTCTCTGTCTAGTTTTGACCATTATCAAACAGCAGATATACGAAACTGTTTGAAAAGCGGACAGCACAATAAGGTGTAGGACTGGAAAAACTGAAAAACTCCTCAGCTTTTTTTTCCAGAGTCACACCCAGATAGCTTCTATTTGTCCGTGATACCAGCCGGTACACGGTAGTGTGTGAGGAGCGTACACCGGTATACGGTGTCTGTATGGAAAATTGTCAATCTCCGACTATTTGTATAGGGACTGACACACGCTGTCTCTGTCTAGTTTTGACCATTATCAAACAGCAGATATACGAAACTGTTTGAAAAGCGGACAGCACAATAAGGTGTAGGACTGGAAAAACTGAAAAACTCCTCAGCTTTTTTTTCCAGAGTCACACCCAGATAGCTTCTATTTGTCCGTGATACCAGCCGGCACACGGTAGTGTGTGAGGAGCGTACACCGCTATACGGTGTTTGAAAAAATGAACGCTCAGTAACTCATCAGGACAAAATAATAAAAGTTGGAGTGCTTTGAAAAAAGCAGTTTGAACAGTAGTGTGCACACAGCAATGCAGCTAGCAGGTAGCCTTAAAAGGCAGCGTAATCACCACCAGCGCTGCTGCACACAACAAAAATCCTCCCCTTTCACTGCACACTAACTGTACAGTGAAAAGCAATTTTTTTTTCTTCTTCCCTGCCTAACGCTCTCCCTTATTCAGAATCAGCAGTATTACCTCTCCCTATTCTAAGATCGGCAGAAGATGGCGGTCGGCGGTAACAGCCTTTTATACCCACTGTGACGCCACACAGTCAGCCAATCACTTCAACGCCCTTCTTTAAGATGGTGGTGGCCGCTGCCTATGTCATCGCGTTGCCCACAGTGTGCGTCCTCCATCATTGGGTGAGAAAAGGCGCTGGAAGCATTATTTGAAACGCGACTTTGGCGCTCTGATCGGCGACCTCATGGCCGACCTCTCGCTATGGTCGGGTTTCGATCGGTGAAACCCGACTTTAGCTAAAGTCGGCGTTTTTTGAATTTGACCGACCCGTTTCGCTCAACTCTACTACACACATTTAGTTTCTGTCTTTTGTTCTGCAATGGAAGCCACGTCTCGTCGCGTGTGGAGACGGACCAGAAACTAAGAAGGTACCTGTGGATACGAGAGCTTCCCTCCATCCACAAGATAAGAAACGGTAACTGCAATCCCAACCTGTACCCTACTTTTATCTGTACCTCTGGCTGCATTTTCTGTATATTACTCTGCATATATTTGTAGTTTATAGTGCGCCTTTCAGCAATTAAAATATCAATTAATTTTGGGCTGCTCTTTTATCTCGAAACCCGATTTCCCACGTCCGGGAGTCCGGCTAGTACTTATACGCTACCTGGGGTTGGTTTCTGACCCGATGTAAGCTTGTTATTTTCCCGGCCTGGGACTGGTGATATATATACCGCCCTCACTGCAGAGTGCCCCGATAACGAATACGTGGCAGGGCAGCCTCTCCGGCGACTACTTATCCTATATGCAGTTCCCTGACTGACCTGAGGGTAAGGGGGGCGCCAGAGAGCTGCGACTGTGTAAGCTCCATCACAGATTGGTGACGGCGGGGTAATATCTGTACCCCAAGGCTCCCCTGTGCGTGTGTGTTTTCCTTACACTCTGGAATAAGACATCAGACCGTAGCTATCAAGGTATCATTGTATTCAGCTTCCTATGACCTACATGCCCATATATAGGTGGCTCAGGAGGGACGATCCTACTGAAGACAGTTTTCCCTATGGATAAGATCACTCTTGCATTTTGAGTTTCACACTAAAAATAGAAAACTCATTACAAAACAGCGATATTTAAAGCAGTGATGTAACTACGCCCTTGTTTTTGTATTGCTGACATCGTCCATCTTTTTTTAGACCTTTCTTAATTCGTGCCGAATGATAACATTTATTAATAATGGCGCTGGAGGGGAGATTGTTTGGTGAGAATTGTGACAAAAATGTCTCACGTATTGATTAAAAAATTTTAATAAAAGCTGTTCTCAAATTTTTTTCAAAATCGATTCACACCAAAACACAAATGCTGCAAGCCTCCGATTTCCCTGAAAAGATGTATGTAACGCTCTGAGGTCTCCTAGGACTGTATCCAATGCCTTTTCTAGCTTTTTTTTTACCTGACCAGGAATGACTTTGCAATTTTTCTGACCGCTTTGCTTAATTATCTAGAGTTAATGCAAATTGTCACTGAAGCGGCGAACTTTGTGAAAACCAAAATTTGCATCCGTCTTGAAATTTTTATCTATAGCTACACATCTTAGGCTCCAAGGAGTATATACTATATCTCATTTGGGGAAAGCTGGGTGAGGTATAAGGATATATGGATAGCCCCAGAAAAGCATAGATGGTAGTTTGTGATTTCCTGGCCCGGGGTTTTATGTAACGATCACAGGTTTGGCTTGCAGCCTGTGCTTTCCTTACTGGATTTGGTTTTCTCTGTAGACCTCAGTTAATCCAGTTGTTGGACTGGTTTTAGTTTGTCGCGTAGCTGGAAGTTCACCGCCTGTATAAGCAAGTTTGTGTTCAGTCGAGCAGAAAATATTTTTTTGTATGTGTCTGAATGTAAAAGACTTAAAATACAACAGATGAACAGATGTGTCACTGGCTCTGATGGCATTGATCCTATTTTGCCACCAACTACGCAGCTAATGGTCAACATTATGCATGTGAACTGTGCTCTGGAGTTCAACCCGGCAGCTCTCGCCTTTAGTTTTGATTTAAGATCATGGGTTTAAGGGGGGTTTATGTCCTGTTTGACAACAGGAAGGGTAAAAAAATGGCCCAGGAACTTTTTGCTGTTACTGCGGTAAGGATGGAAAGTGAGTGTGAGGAGTACAGGAGATTTACACTTGATTGGGTGGAATGGGAACTGTGTCAAGACGATGATGCTGAGCTCGATCCATTCACAGCAGGTGCCAGCTGTGATATACCGCCAACGTCTGCCTCTAATGCGAGCGATCAGAGCTTGTTTCGATCACTGCCGCTTAACAACACAAATGATGCAGTAGATCTATGAGAGGAGCGTTGTAATAACACACTTGAATGACAGCATTATTCTGGGGCCCCTTGGCCACTCTTTCACAAGACTGCAGGGAGCTAGTGGTTCGTGATGACATAGTAATAGCATGGAAGAGCAGAAAGCACCCGGAGCAACATAAGCTCTATATACAAACCTGAATTTAATGCAGTCACATTGGTGTCATATGTGCACAACCTTTCATTCCCTGTCCTAAAGAAACTTAATTTATGCAGTTCTTCCATTCCAGCCTCCATACTGCACCTGTAAAGCCTCGACACCAAGAAAAAGGAGATTCAAGATCAGTTAAACCGTCTTTGACTGCATGCAAATTCCCTCCCTGCAGGTGGAACGAGACTGTAAACCGCCGTTGTAACATCTGTGAGCGCAGGATCCATAGTACATACAAAGGCAACGGGAATATTCAGTCTGGAACCCGGATGAATAAAGTCAATGCATTAATAGAAATCTAGTTATCAGCTGAAAAATAACATTTTTTTTTTATTTTTTTTTACTTACACATGAGTTGTACATTACATAAGTGTCATGTTTTAGATGTAGCTTTATCCTGTAAATAGATATGTACAGGTTAAAGCTATAAGATATCCCTTGAAAATAAGACTTAGCATGATCTTACAGCATTTTTGGAGTATGCTTGAAAAATAAGCCATACTCCTCCTAAACAATACCTTAGTTACAGTCTGGGTCGGTGTGACCATAATGTCACCAAAGGTCCTTTACCTTTAGGAGCCTAGAGGTACTGAAGAGGAGACAGACTGGCATGTACTGTATGTGCTGTGTGTGTATATACATGCGTCAGTATGTATGTATGTACTGTGTGTGTGTATATATATATATATATATATATATACAGTATATATAATACGTGTGGGTATGTACAGTTACAGTTGAAACCAGAGGTTTCCATCCACTATATAAACAGACACATCTGCATGTTTTTTCCAATATCTGACATGAGATCAGAATCAACCTTTCCAGTTTTAGGTCAATTAGGACTACCATAATTATTAATATTTGCCAAATGCCAGAATAATGAGAGAGAGACGATGTCATTTTTATTACTAACTTCAAAGTCAAAAGTTTCTATACGCTAAGATTACTATGCCTTTAAACAATCCTGGACTGCCCATATGATGATGTCATGTATTTGGAAGCTTCTGTTTTTTTTTGGAAACATCTGAGGTAATTAGAGACAAACCTGTGGATGTATTTTAATGCACACCTGAAACACACGGATTCTTTGTTTAGTATCATGGGAAAGTCTCAAGAAATCAGCTAAGATATCAGGAAGAGAACTGTGGACTTGCACAAGTCTGGCTCATCCTTGAGTACAATTTCAAGATACCTGAAGTTGCCTCGTTCATCTGTACAAACAATTATACGCAAGTACAAACAAAGATGGGAACGTCCATACCGCCCAGGAAGGAGATGGATTCTGTGTCCCAGAGATGAACGTGCTTTGGTCCGACATGTGTATATCAACCCAAGGACATAAGCAAAAGACCTTGTGAAGATGATGGTGGAAGCTGGTAAGATTATGTCAATACCCACAGTGAAACGAGCACTGTATCAACATGGGCTGAAAGGCCACTCTGACAGGAAGAAGCCATTACTCAAAAAGAAACCTAAAAAAAACCAGATTAATTTTTGCAAATGCAAATATTTGGTTGGAGGCCTGTATAGTGAATGCAGTGCAGAGAGCTGGTGACTCTCTGCATCTTAATACATTTCATCTAAGTCTGCACCGAAGGACGCACACTCGGGTGAAAACAGAGGTGCCAGTGTAAGCAGGCCACCTGACTCCACCTAGAGGGTGCGACTACGATCGTTACACCCCTGACAAGAAATTTTAACTGGACTTTGGATGGTTGGAAGTTTTTCATTTTCTCTAGGCAAAAGGTTAACTTGAGATCCACTGCCCAATTTGAGGACTTGGCCCCTGCTATGGAATCTTATAGCCCCACCACCAAAGTGACGAAACTAGTCATTACAATAATTATTTTTTCTAAACAGATGGGTGCAATGACATTACTGCATCATTCATACCAACTTTACAGACAGAGGGCACAAGATGAAAGTCTGGGCAAGGAGCTAAAGATTTACACCCCAGAGAATGGAGAATAACCAGACTATTCATGGTCGAGGCCCCTGGACTTATGCCCACGTGCCCTCCATACCTCTGTAGATAAGTCAGATACCTAGGAGAGTGTGACTGCCCCCCTTATTGCTTTGCCGCTCTTTGTAAACGTGCATCTGATCATGTACAACAACTTTTTGTGTTTTGCAATTTTTGTCGTTTTTTCACAAGGCAGGTTTCAGTCTTGAAACAAGAACTGGCATCTACTCCATCCTGACAGATGTTTCCTTTTCTTCACCCCTTGCACCTGATTCATTTTCCGTTTTTGTTTTTTTCATTCCCATCTTCCAAAAGCCATAAGAAAAAATTGTTAGTTGGGTGAAATGAAAAAAACAACAACAGTATTTACAGTTTTATTTTTGAGTTCCATTTTTACAGGGTTTACGGTGTAGAAAAATGATCTGTTAGGCTACGTACAGAAGCCTGTTACGATTGGGTCACCGAGGAGGAAAGCAAGACCAAGCTAAGCCACAGAAAACCAGAGAGGTTGGTAACTAAGTGTTACGGCGGCGTAACATGCTTAACAAAATATAAATAGAGCGTGTTCGCCGCCCGGGGTCCACCGTGTGGCAGGTGTAATAACCGCTGCTAAATAGGCAGAGCACAAGGACGGTAATGTGCACAGGGATGAACTGCACCTGGTGCACAAAAGCAAGCTCTGTTAAGGCTCACAGAGCTGCACACATAAACATAAATACAAAAACGTTGAGTCTGCATTGACTTCACAGACACTCAGCGGCACACGTGAGTGATCGGAGTAGTTAAAAGACGTGACTACAGCCGAGTGGACTTACCGTGGCAGGACGTGTGCACGGCGTCGCAACTGCAGACGCCAAAACGACTGCAGGCGCAGATTAGCAGGCGCAATGCAGGACGCTGGCTGCTGCAACAGATGATGCTTGAGCGCGCTGGCGCTAGCGCTGCTACTGGCTGGCTCAATCACTCACACTCGTAATAACCAAGGAGGGGGATATTTAATGAGTCAGTCACCAGTCCAAGCATCCATCATCAAACACACAGCAGCAAGTATAGAGAATACTAACGCATGGCATAGCGGCCATGCGCACTTTTTATAGCGTACGGGACCTGCCGGAAACCTCCAGAGCCCCGAGCATAACCAATCAAATCAGGAGCAGGACCTGAGCACCTGACTCCTGAACTCCAATGAGAGCTAGACCCGTGAGCATGCTCAGAAGCAGGGAAAAAGGACTTAGCCTCTGGAGACAAATGTGAGAATCTGGGTTGCTGCATATGCATAGAATGACCCAGATTCCTAACACTAAGCGGATTGCAGACCCCTGATCCTATCCACACAACTAGCAGTAGCCGTGGAGCGTGCCTACGATGATCCTAGACGCCTCGACACAGTCGGAGAACTAAATAAGCCTAAAGCAAGAAAGGGAAAATCTAAATTGCCCCAGAGCAGACCCCAAAGGAATAGACAGCCCCCAAACATATATTGTCGGCGAGACAAGATGAAAACACAGACAGGAAAATAGACTGAGCAAACGATGGGGCCCAAACTAACTAGGCAGGACAGGAAAGGAAAGACACTGTCTGCAATCACGCAAAAAACCCTGCAAAAAATGCCCAACACGTCTGATAGAAAAATACTGAAGTCACTAGACTTCGCCTACTATAGCAGCACTCTGGTATATTCTGAAAGCAGAGCAAAAAGAGGCCAATCTAATAAGGAGAAAACACAAACTAGCACAAGCAGTAACATAAGGATGGAAATTCAGCACAGCCCCAGCCGGAGCTGGCTGAACACACAAAACTGTAATAGACAAAACCAGATCAAATGTGAACAATAGCAAAAGAACACTTAGCTGAGCATGCAGGGACTGAGCTGGAAACTAAGACCTCAGGAGGCAGGAAAAAATCACCAGCAGGGATAGAGAGAGTCAGCTGTCTTAAATCCAGTCAGAAACTCCAGATCTCCAGTCATCCTCCTCATTTTCATGTGGCAGGCCTCTGCTAATTAGATCAGCTCCATTACCTCCAGTAACCACCAGTGGGAGCCCGGAAAGAGAACTCACAACTCCTCTGTCAATACAACCAGCTCCACTACCTTCACTAGTAACCAGAGGTAGGCCAGAAAGCGAATTGACAACAGATGTCATGTCTGCAAATTGGCTCCTGGTACCTGTAGTCATAATGGACGGGTGCAGTAGCTGCCTGCTATTTCCATGCAGGTCCACAAATCCAACCAGACTACAATATTGCACCATTTTTTTTCACACAGACCCTACATCCATGTGAAAATTAGCGCATAGACTACATTGGGAGAACAAAGTCCAAAATATGTTTTGTCTAAATGTACTCCTAAAGTCTGTGGGTCAGTACGATTATGTCAAGGCCAAATTTAAATTTTTAAGTTGGATGAGGCTCAATTTTTTGCAGGGTAATCTGTTTTTTTCCCATTTGTACCGTTGGACACCGCAGACTTTTTAGTTGCCATTTATTACTCTTTTTTGGGAGGAGACCTCACCAAAAACATAAATTATGGCAAATGTTTATTGCTTTTAATTTTAAGATTTAGAATTAATGAGAAAAAAGGGGATGACCTTAATTTTTGTATTTTATGCTTCTTTTTCAGTTTTTAAAACTGTATACTTTTTTTAAACTTTTTTTTATTTGTCTTTCTTGGGGACTTGAACCTGAAGTTATTGAATCGCTCCTATTTGCAG
Organism: Dendrobates tinctorius; assembly: GCF_039654945.1. Lineage (NCBI taxonomy): Eukaryota > Metazoa > Chordata > Amphibia > Anura > Dendrobatidae > Dendrobates > Dendrobates tinctorius. The sequence goes on along the minus strand of NW_027361722.1, from coordinate 15,873,762 downwards.
TATATTGTGCTGTCGGTGATTAAATGCTATTAAGCCCTGGTTTGTGGCGCTACCATGGCACATAAAAGGGTGTAAGGATTCTGGATGTTCCTTGGAGCCTGTTTTGCCCTTGTCCAAGATGGAGTCTGGTACTTCACCCTGCCCTGGAACTTCTCCTTGCCTGAGTATTTTGTTGCTGTTGGTTCCTGAGCTTCTGCCTGTTTCTTCTGGACTCCTTGCTGCTGCTGCTTGTTACTCGGTGCTCTACCTCTCCACGTTCAGCTGCCTACAGTCCTCTGTGTTGCTCCTTGATCCTGACCGGGATTACCTATTGTCTGGACTTCTGGTGTGGAGTTACTCACCTCTGGAACTGCTGTGGTCAGTAAGAAATTCTAACACCATTATTTCTTCCTGGACTGTGTCTGTTGGGCTGCGATGCTGGACTTCAGCGAGACTTTTCAGCCCAAAAGGTACATATAGAGACCTTCTCCTGCTAATGCTCCACCTGTGTATTGCTGGACTTCCATGTTTAAGAGCTGTGTGCATTCTCACACATGTTATTGCTGGACTTCCACGTTTAAGTACTGGGTGCATTCACAAGCATATTATTGCTGGACTTCCATGTTTAAGTGCCGTGTGCACTCATACGTCTTAGTACTGCTGGACTGGTTCGTATTAGCGGTCATGCCCTGCTATTCAGTTTGTTGAACATTTCTATATTGTGCTGTGTACTTTGTTACAATTGCAGGAAGATCTCTGTTAGTTTTGTTTCCACTTCTTTCTTTGTTAAATACACTTGTTTGCCTCATCTTTGGTCTCAGATTCGTTTTATCCCATGCAATCATATTCTATAGTACCCACATAATTGTTACAAAGGGCCTTTATTAGGTTTCCTGCTGCCCTGAGAACCCATTGGTACCCCCATATTTGTAAGTGACAACAGATTCTGATTCTGCTGCGACAAAGCTTGGCTGCACTCTGGCTGCTCTGTATTACATTTAGTTTACACAAAAGCATTGGCAAAACTTTCAGTGGAATAGACTAGTTTACCTTATGCTGAGCCCCTTGTTGAGTAATTCCCCTCCTTTTTCTGGCTGTCAAGATTTCCAAGCGAGGTGCCTGGTAGGATGTAGAGGAAAAGAAGTGCTGATAATGTGGAGCATCTTCTTCTGAACCAATGCTCTTCACTTTACTGGTAGGAGGAGTTGATGCTGAATGGAGGACCGCCCCTGAGGATCATTAACATGCAAGAAATGACTACTGTCTCCATCTCTTCCTTTATTTTACATCCAGTCAGTGCTCTACAGGGGAAAGGAGTGATAAAATGTATTGACTATTTTGTAATTGCATGAATCATGTATCGAATTAATCTAAAATACTGGATGTGAGCAACATATGCTCAGCAGCCTGTGTAAGCTGTGTGTGCAGCATGTGTCCAATTCCATTGTTTCATGACTGATGTTTCCTTTGTGTCTGGCGTGTGTCCATAAGTGTGTACAAATCCCTAAATGTGGTTTTCTACTTCGCATCCTCTGAAGTTTGAGTCTCAGGCAGGACGTCAAAGGATGCTGGGCTGCACTCACTTCTCTGCAGTACCTATTACCCCTCATGGAACAAGTTATCATCAGGGGACAACACTTCTATTACTCACCCTGCGTCTAGCAACACCGCCTGATGACATCTCATTTCACAGTAAGGGGTACTTCACACTAAGCGAGATCGCTAGTGCGGTCGCTGATGCATCACCGATTTTGTGACGCAACAGCGACCTTGCAGGAGATCTCGTTACCTGTGACACTTAGCAGCGACCAGGCCCCCGCTGCAATGTTGCTGATCGTGCTCGAATGTCCTGGGCCATTTTTTGATCGCTGGTGTTCCGCTGTGCTTGAAACTGACGCGTGACCTCGTTAGCGACTCAGAAATCATGGACGCAGGCGGGAGTCATCAGAATCGCTGCTGTGTGACACTAAGCGACGCACCAGCGATCTCGCCGAGATCGTTGCTGCATCGTTGGGTAAATCTGACTGTTTGAAAGCTTACTAGCGACCTCTTAGCGACACACCAGCGATCCTTTCCAGGTCGTATCGTTGTCGGGATCACTGGTGCGTCGCTTAGTGTAACGGTACCCTAAGATGCTGCGACCGGCAGGACCAGAAGCAGATTGCCGGCGCTGCGGTCACCTCTCCCACAGCTTCTCTCCAGGAAGAGGTCAGCTCTCAGAGTAGTGCGGTGACAGAGGCTGTGGTTACTGTGTGGGAGGAACGGCCCCCGTCGAGTGTCCGGGCCAGAACCAAGGGAGCCGTCATCTAGGTTCCGGGGGAAACAATTCCCGGGGGACAGATTTCGGGGTGGGACCGTTGTGACAGACAGATGGGCTGGGGAGGGACCAGTATAAAGGGGGCGAGGAATCCCGGGACGATGAGTCAGCAGACCAGGACAGAGGCAGCAGGAGACCATGGGAGCGACTGAGAGCTAGAGCGACTTGCCAGTGCCAGGGAAGACGCTCACGGAGGACTCCAGAGGGACGGCGCCAAGATGATCATCCGGGACTTGCTGCCCCTCTCCAGCCCGCGGCCGCTGCCACCTCACCTCAGCCCGCGGCTGCGGCCTGTCCCCCGCCACCCGCAGCCGCCCTGCCCTCACCAGTGGCCGTGGCAAGTACAGTGCAGTCAGCGGCCACCACTGTCCCGGTCCGTGGCAGGGGCTGAGCCTCTGCTTACCGCGGATTCCCCGTCGCAGCTGTTAGCTGCGCAGGTGGCCTGCCCTTTGCCACCCCACATCGCTGCCGCTTGCCCCAGTCCGGGGGCTGCGGCCCATTCGTCCAAGGACTCCGCCGGGGCCTGTGGTGCTCCCGTGTCATCAGAGCGCCGGAGCGCTCGAAGACTTCATCTACGCTTCAGCAACTGGGCCCAGCGACTGCTGCGCCGAAAGACCACCATCCCGAACAGCGAGGGACGTCTGGATGGCTAAGTTGACTACATTATATAATTAAGGACCCGTAGTCGGCCATACCGCGGCCCTATAGTGACCGGCTATTGCCGGACATTGTCGTGTTCTACCCCGTTTGTGTTTGCTTCTATAGAGCCCCTGCGAGGGCAACTCTTGTTACCCCTTTTGGTTGATCAGGCCGTGACTGAGGGAAGTTACCTCTAGTCCTATAAACGTTATTATAAAAAGCACCAAACCGTCTCGCGACTCGTCACTGCATCCTGCGTACCTGCTAGTACCACAACTGACAGACGTCCTGTTCCGTGAGGAGTGATTGACTAAATCTTGATTTCCTCTATTGTTAGGCCGGGCAATAATTGTAATAGAGATCCCCATCCAGGAAAGTGGAGCAGCATATGCATGATTGTTCTTGGACTGGAGGGTGTTTTTACTAAAAATATGTTCTGACTCCTAAGAGAAATCTAAATTTTTCTTTAGGGAAATGTAAACTCCACATAATTTCATTCTGGCTTTATAGCAGTTTGTTTTCTGTAAATGTGATAATCCACAAACCAATATATTTCACACTCCCTTCATTTGGCGTAGTCGGCAGGATGCAGTCCCCGAGAGCAGACGGCGGTGCGCCTGATCAGAGTGGGGCCGCGGCCGCTGCTGATGATGGGGGCCCCTGCTCTAGCATCTCCCTGGGGGCTATGCTAAGTAACTTGCCCCGGTTTTCTGGCTCCGATACGCTGTTGTGAAGCTGGACAGAATGTATGCGGGGCCTTTTCCGCATGCACCACATGACCCCTGATTTAGAGGCTGAGGTGGCCCTTATGGCGCTAGATGGGGAAGCCCGGAAGTTGGTAATGTTGAGACCCCCCGGGACGCCGCAACACCTTCGCCAGGGTCTTGCAGATCCTGGAAGAGTCCCACGGGGATCCAACAGACGTGGGGGAGTTGAGAACCCAGTTGTTCAGTCGGATGCAGGGGGAGGGGAGACCATCACCCAGTATATGAACGCCCTCCAGGAGCTATACACCGCCATAGAAAGGAAGGACGTAATAGGGGTAGGGCCCATCGACATTACCCTGCGTGATCTGCTAGTGACCGGACTCCGGGACCCGCTAATCAAGCAGGCATTGCGGGAACAGGTCTGAGTGAACCCACATATAGCCTTCTCCGAAGTGGGGAGTCAGGCCCGGGTACGAGAGCAAGAGCAGGGGATGGCGGCCCCTGTGGGAAAGGCCCGGAGCATGGAGTCTTTCGTAAGCGTTGTCGAAGAACCTCAATGGATTGAGGAAATGAGACAAGAACTGAAGAGTATCCGGGGCGAGCTGGCTGAAGTGAAGAAAAGAACGGAGCCCGCGCCCGGCCGGCCTGGCTACAATCCCAGGCCCTGGGGGCCCCACAATACCCGGGGTGGCTGAGCCTCACCGCCCCGGTGTTATGAGTGTGGAAAACTGGGCCACTTCGCACGGGAGTATCCGTGGCGTGGGAAATACCCACCCCGGCAGGCATTAAACTAGAGGGCTCGGGCATGGGGGACGCCGCTCGGAGCCGGAAGCCACAACAAGGGGTGGTGGAAGTCCCGAAGAACTGGTCGCTAGGTGCCCAATAGTATGGGCCGAAGTCGAGGGTCATGCTGTGCGGTGTCTAGTGGATACGGGGTTGCAGGTAACGACCATGCTTACTTCCAGCAGCATTTCCCAGAAGCGGCAAGGCCCCAGTGGGGGCCCATGATACGACTAGTGGCCGCAAACCAACTGCCGGTACCTGTCGCCGGAGTGGTGTGACTTCAGATGACATTGTGTGGTAAATCCCTCAGCCGCAGGGGAGTGGTCCTAACCCAAGGAGAGACTAACAACCATCATCCGATCATCTTGGGCATGAACATACTGCGGGAGTTCGGCAATCTACACCTCAACGATTCCAAGCAGGCGACCCTAAGTCAGTGGGGTTCTCGCACGGCCCAGGGGCAGGTCTTCCAGCGGTTGGTGCAGGAGGCGCGAGTGCTCCAGGAGTGTCAGGAAGGTGAGGCGCTGGGCAAGGTCATCGCGCCGGTGGCCCCCCCACTCGTGCTTCCTCCAGGGCAGACGGTGGTGGCTCTGCTGATCCGCGCCCCGATGGCACTGGAGGGCGTGGAGGTGCAGGTGGAACCATGCTACTCGGAGCGCCTGCACCCTGGCATCCTGGTGGCCCGCTCCCTGGCCAAAGTGCGGGAAGGGACTGTCTTGGTGCGTTGTGTCAACCTGGAAGATCAAGATATCGCCCTGAAGCCCCGTGCCTAAATGGCCAAACTAGTAAGGCCATTGGAGGAGATGCTGCCGGACCCCGCAGTCCAGTTGAAGGTGCAGCCCGAAGATCCCTGGGCCATAACGGTACAAACCCAACAGACTGCCGCATCCTCGGCCCAAGAGAAAGGTCAAACCATTCTGGAGAGAATGCGGGCCGAACTCTCCGGCCTAGCGCCAGCCCAGCTTCTACAGGTAGAGACACTTCTTGGACAATTTTACAGTGTCTTCGCCAGCCACAAGGACGACTTCGGATGTACCACGGCCATCACGCATGGGATCCCCACGGCAGGAGCGGCCCCTGTTATGATTGAGTCACCGTAGGAGGCAAAAATAGAAATGCTAGCTAAGTCCAGAAAACCAGAGAAGTTGGCAGCTATCGGATTGCAGACCCCTGAACCTATCAACACAACTAGCAGTAGCCGTGGGGGGCTCCTACGATGCCCTAGGCCCCTCGATCACAGCCGGAGGACTACATAGCCTAAAGACAGAAAGGGAAATCTAAACTGCCCCAGAGCAGACCCCAAAGCAAAAGGCAGCCCCCCACATATAATGACGGTGAAGCAAGAAGAAAGAACAAAACACAGACAGAAAGATAGACTGAGCAAAGATGGGGCCCAAGCTAGCTTAGATAGGAAAGGACAGGAAAGCTGCTGTATGCAATCCGTGAAAAAACCCTATGAAAATAAGAGCCAACAAACTGACAGTAAAAAAGGCCCTGAAGAAGCTAGGCTTCAAAAAAGGCTATGTCAGTACTCAGGAATATTCTGAAGACAGAGCAACAGGCAAAAGGAGATTCAGCTCACCCCAGCAGGGAATGGCAGAATCCAGAAAAGCAAGGAAAACAAAACACTAATGCAAAAAGGCAAAGAAGAAATCTTAGCTTTAGATGATCAGGAATCAGACTGGTTTCCTAGAAGTCCACAGAGAAATCACCCGCAGGCCAGAAGGGCGTCGGCAGCCTTATATCCAGTCATTAACTCCACTCAGCCAGTCATCATCATCAGCCCCAGGTGTTTGACAATCAGGCTCACTACCTTTCTTCACCAGAAGAGGGAGTTCCTCGGGCCTCAGTAGTGAAGGGGAAAATGAACTCACAACAGGCCCCCATCCGGGAGTGATATCGGCAAATACCACCGCAGCTATACCAGGAAGTGAAAACTTTATTAGCTCAAATGCTCCGGAAGGGGGTCTGTTATGATGAGTCACCAAAGGAGGAAAAAACAAAATACCAGCTAAGTCCAGAAAAACCAGAGAGGTTGGCAGCTATCGGATTGCAGACCCCTGAACCTATCCACAACAACTAGCAGTAGCCGTGGGGGATTCCTACGGTGTCCTAGACCCCTCGATCACAGCCGGAGAACTATATAGCCTAAAGACAGAAAGGGGAAAAACTAAACTGCCCCAGAGCAGACCCCAAAGCAATAGGCAGCCCCCAACATATAATGACAGTGAAGCAAGATGAAAACACTAACACAGATAGAAAGATAGGTTGAGCAAATGATGGGGCCCAAGCTAACTACATAGGACAGGATAGGAAAGCTGCTGTCTGCCATCCGCAAAAACCCTATCAAAATGAGCCAACTGACTGATAGGAAAAACAGGCCCTGAAGTCGCTAGGCTTCAAAAGACTATATCAGCACTCAGGTATATTCTGAAGACAGAGCAAAATATCAACAGATCAGAGACAAAAATGGAGTACAGCTCACCCCCGGCCGGGAATGGCAGAACTCCCAAAAAACAAGGCAAAACAAAAACAAAACTGAAGAGTACAAAGTAGAGCAGAAAAACTTAGCTTTGAGATGCAGGAATCAGACTGGTCTCCAAGAATCCAGCAGGAAAATCACCAGCCAGGAAGAAGGGCGTCGGCAGCCTTATATCCAGTCCTCAATTCCAGCCACCCAGTCATCATCTAGCTGCCCATGTGTTTGGTAATCAGCCTCACTACCTTCCTTCACCAGAGGAGGGAGTTCATCAGACCTCAATGGTGAAGGGAAAAATGAACTCAGAACAGGGGTCATACGAGAAAGCCAGAGCCCTTGGATGGCCCCTATTGTCCTGGTTCAGAAAAAAGATGACACTCTGCGTTTTTGCGTGGATTATCGGAAGTTGAACCCCTGCACCATCAAGGATTCGTATCCACTGCCCCGCATAGAAGAGTCTCTATCCGCCTTGGGGAACGCGACGACCTTTTCAACTCTTGACCTGGCCAGTGGTTACTGGCAGGTGCCGATGTCGGAGGAAGACAGAGCCAAGACGGCATTTATCCTTCCCATGGGACTGTTCGAGTTCAATCGGATGCCGTTTGGACTGGCCAACGCCCCCGGAACCTTCCAGCGGTTGATGGAGCGGTGTCTAGGAGACCTCAACTTTGAAGCCACGTTGATATACCTGGACGATATTATCATCTATTCCGCCACGTTTGAGGACCACCTGAGGCGGTTGGGGCAGGTGCTCGGCCGGCTGCAGAAGTACGGGTTAAAGGTAAAGCCCCAGAAATGCCACCTGTTCCGCACCCAGATCGAATATCTGGGGCAATACCATCTCGGCGGAGGGTGTCCGACCATCCCTGGAAAAGGTCGCTGCCGTCCAGGGGTGGCCTACCCCCAAGACTGTGAAAGACGTGCGGGCCTCCTTGGGGTTGGCCGGCTACTACCGTCGGTTCGTGAAGAATTTTGCACGCCGAGCTTGAGCCCTGCAAGATCTGCTGAAGGGGGCTCCCGCCGGGGCAAATTGACGGAAGATCCAGTGACAGCAACCGCAAGAAGATGCGTTTCGAGATCTCAAAGCTGCCCTCTCGGATGCCCTGGTATTGGCATATGCGGATTTCTCGCAACCGTTCATCTTGCATACCGACGGGAGCCTCCAGGGACTAGGAGCTGTGCTGTCACAGGTGCAGGATGGCCGGGAGAAAGTGATCGCCTATGGTAGCCGGTCGCTGCATGACTCAGAACGCAACCCGGACAATTACAGCTCCTTTAAGCTCGAGCTCCTCTCGGTAGTGTGGGCAATGACGGAGAGATTCGCAGAGTACCTGGCGGGCTCCGAAGTAATAGTGCGGACCGATAACAATCCGTTAGCCCATTTGGAGAATGCCAAACTGGGGGCCCTGGAGCAGCGGTGGGTGGCTCGGATGGCCAAATTCAACTATAAGATCATCTACAAATGGGGAGCCGAAAACGTGCACGCCGACGCGCTCTCCAGAATCCGACACACCACCCCAGGGAGAAATCGAGACGACGAATTAGAAGCAGAAGAGACGCCGTTCGCCCTCACCATCGCCACGCTTACAGTCAACGCGCAAGAAGCGCCTCATCTGGGACTCCCAGGAGGAACAACACCGCGACAAAATGGATTCAACAGTAACAGGAAGATACAGAAGTTGGACTCCTGCGCCAATGGGTGGCCACCGGTAAATTGCCCACGGGCTCACAGAGACAGACTTTGACCCAGGATATGTTGCTGATGTTGCGCCAGTGGGAAAAGCTAATCATCAAAAAGGGACTTTTATATCGAAAAGCCATGTCACGAACCACATCAGCTACGATATGGCAGATGTTCGTGCCTGGAGCCCATCTCAACCAACTGGCCCGGGAAGCCAATGAGAAGGGGGTCCACTTTGGTGCTCAAAAGACTTTACAATGGTTGCAGCAGATAGTGTACCATCCACGCTTGCACGCTGCTGTAGAAGAAGTTTGCCGAACCTGCGCAACGAGCCCCGGTGCAGACTATTGTAACATCAGCCCCTCTGGAGCTTCTTACTGTGGACTAACTGAACATAGGTCCTGCCTATCAGGGTTATGAACATTGTCTCGTTATGGTGGACCATTTCACCAAGTTCGCCGTGGTCACCCCCACCCGAGACCAAACAGCGGAGTCAGCCGCCTATGCGATTTGTAAAAACTTTATCCAAGTGTACGGCTGTCCGCAACGAATACATTCGGACCAAGGCGCGTGCTTCCTAGGAAAAGTCATGGAAGAGCTACATCATCTCTATCGATAAATCTCGGACTACGCCGTACCACCCACAGGGAAACTAAGCCTGCGAGCGATTCAATCGTACACTAATCCAAATGCTGCACACCCTAGAGAGCGACCGCAAGACCCGCTGCCTGAATATGTCCCTGAGCTGGTGTGGGTGTATAATAACCGGGTGCATCGAGTGACTGGCTACACCCCCTACTCATTGTTGTTCTGACAGGAAGACAAAGGGATTACGGAATTACGGAAGTGGAGTTGAACCCGGAGGAACCCTAACCCTGGACCTGAGTATCCTCGTGGGTCCGAAACCACCGGCACCAGCTGCAGACCCTCCATCGAATCGTCCATACAAAGCTTCATGATCTAGAACACCCGGGGGGAGCGCTGCCCCCACCCCTTGACTTTCAGACTGGGGATCGTGTACTCGTACTTGATCAACGTCCCCAAAACAAGTTAGAACCACGGTGGGAGGTGAACCCATATCGAGTGCTGCGCCGGATAAGCCCAGACAGGCCTGTGTACGAAATACAATCTGAAGAAAACAACGCGCCTCTCACTCGGGTTGTGCACCGTAACATGTTATGGTCTTGTACGTCTACTGATCCCCCGCGGCTCAAACCGACCCCTCAGGTCCCCGACCCCCCGCCCACGGTCTGGGACCTGGATGACGTAGAGGACTTCCCCGTAGCATCTGCGGGTCGCCCCAGTAGTGGCACTACAGTAGACCCAGGAATCCCACCAGAACCAACTATTTGACCACCCTCCACCACCCCCTACACCCAAGCTTCGACGCTCAGAGCGGTCAACAGCTGGCAAACCCCCTGAGCGGTATGAACAGGACCAGTTCGTATGGCGACAAGGACTGTCGTCCCAAAAAACTAACCCGAGTCTACGAAAACCCTCGCCCGAGGACTGGCGAGCATACAGGGCGGGGGAGTGTGGGAGGAACGGCCCCCGTCGAGTGTCCGGGCCGGAACCAAGGGAGCCGTCATCTAGGTTCCGGGGGAAACGATTCCCGGGGGACAGAGTTCGGGGACGGACCGTTGTGACAGACAGATGGGCTGGGGGAGGGACCAGTATAAAGGGGGCGGGGAATCCCCGGGGCGATGAGTCAGCAGGAGACCGTGGGAGCGACTGAGAGCTAGAGCAACTTGCCAGTGCCAGGGAAGACGCTCACGGAGGACTCCAGAGGAACGGCGCCAAGACGATCATCCAGGACGTGCTGCCCCGCTCCAGCCCGCGGCCACTGCGGCCCCAGTCCAGCGCACGGCCGCTGCCGCCTCACCTCAGCCCGCGGCTGCGGCCTGTCTCCCATCAACCGCCCTGCCCTCACCAGTGGCCGCGGCAAGTACAGTGCCGTCGGCAGCCACCACTGTCCCGCTCCGGTCCGCGGCAGGGGCCGAGCCTCTGCTTGCCGCGGATTCCCCGTCGCAGCTGTTAGCTGTGCAGGTGGCCTGCCCTTCGCCACCCCACATCGCTGCTGCTTGCCCCAGTCAGGGGGCTGCGGCCCATTCGTCCAAGGACTCCGCCGGGGCCTGTGGTGCTCCCATGTCATCAGAGCGCCGGAGCGCTCGAAGCCTTAGTCTACGCTTCAGCAACTGGACTCAGCGACTGCTGCGCCGAAAGACCACCAACCCGAACGGCGAGGGACGTCTGGATGGCTAAGTTGACTATATAATTAAGGACCCGGAGTCGGCCATACCGCGGCCCTATAGTGACCGGCTATTGCCGGACGTAGTCGTGTTCTACCCCGTTTGTGTTTGCTTGTATAGAGCCCCTGCGAGGGCAACCCTTGAAATCTTGATTTCCTCTAATGTTAGGCCGGGCAATAATTGTAATAGAGATCCCCATCCAGGAAAGTGGAGCGGTGGGGCAGCATATGCATGATTGTTCTTGGACTGGAGGGTGTTTTACTAAAAATATGTTCCTGACTCCTAAGAGAAATCTAAATTTTTCTTTAGGGAAATGTAAACTCCACATAATTTCATTCTGGCTTTATAGCAGATTGTTTTCTGTAAATGTGATAATCCACAAACAAATATATTTCACACTCCCTTCTTAGCAGGTGGGCTGTCTGCTCTCATAGGAGAGGGCGGAACTTCAGTCCCAGTCCAGCCCTGTTTAGAAGTGCTGTTTTTTATAGAAATACCACTATTAGTAAAGGTAACAGAATTTCAAACCCAATCATTTTTTTAATGCAAGAACGAAATTCAATTTACCTTCAATAACACCATGTTGCAATGTTGGCAGAGAGTAAAATTGTTGTTACAGTCAAACATTATTCATTTCCTCGCAGACAACACACAATGGAACAATAATATAACTAATGGTCAAAGAAAACAGAGACGGGAAACTCGGGAAACAATGAAATAAAAACATCTGACAAATGGTGAAATACTGCATGTGTCACTCTTTATTGTGCTGCTGTAAGAGTAGAGGATGTTACTCACCTGTCCCGGCTCCTGCGCCGGTCCTTGCTACCTTCTCCTTGCTGTCTACCTTTACAGTAGTCCATGCCAGGTTTCTCAAGTAGAACATCAAACTTCTCTGACATCATCACTATATACCTGCTCCTCTCACAGGCCAGGTACTTGGGTATTTAGTCGCATTGGCCACAGTTGCTCAGGAGTTTGCTGCTACCTCACCTAGCTCAGCTCCAGCCCGATGTCTGTTATCTTCTACTTCTTATTTTCATGCTACAATCAGCATCATTTCCAAACTCAGTCCAGCTTACGCAGTGAAGTCCACAACTATTTTTCAGAATTCAAGTTGCCAACTCCTTACAACTGTTTTCAGTGCTGTTCACACCTGGCCTCTGCAATCAAGGTAACGCATCTCTTCAATTAAGGCCACTTTCACACATCCGGTGTGTGGGGCCCGGCGGCATGCGGCGAAAAGCCGGGCCGCCGGATCCAGCCTGCAGTGGTGACACCGGATGTGTATGCGGCGTCTGATACTGCTCAGACATGATTTAAAGGTGCCGGAGGAGGTACATATACACCGGTGGACGAGAGAGGCAGCCGCTGAGACAGCGGCTGAAAGGGAGGGGAGGGGAGGGGGTGGAGAGAGAGAGACATGTGGGGTTAACACTCAGTGTGCAGGCGAGAGAATCTCTCTCTCTTGCCGGGCACTTGTGGGGTTAACCCCACAGAGAGATCTCTCTCTCTCACCCAGACACTGTGAGTGTTAACCCCACAAGTGCCCGGCGAGAGAGATCTCTCACAAGTGTCCGGGTGACAGAGAGAGATCTCTCTCTCTCTCGCCGGGCACTTGTGGGGTTAACATTCACAGAGTCCAGGCATGCGCTGTGGAAAAAGCCGGTCCGGCGCTGACAAAAAACGTTGCAGAGAATGTTTTTTGCAGATGCCGGACGGCTAATTTTTGCTGTGTCCGGCAGCAACTGGACACGACGCATAACCATCCGGCACGATGCGGCGACCATGAAAGCTTATGGGACAAAACCGGATCCGGTGCTGGATCCAGTTATTAAAAATTTTGCCGCATCGTGCCGGATTACAAAAGCCGGATGTGTGAAAGAGGCCTAAGTCTCCAGTTAAATCATTTCCATGTTTGCAGATATCGCTGCTATTAACCTCTTCACTGTTGAAAAATAACATACATTTACCTCTGATTTTCCTGTGGTTAACCATTTCCCTGCTAGAAAGTACTAGATTGCATTTATTTCTGTAATTAACCATTGCCATGCTGGAAGATACCAGTTTCCTATACATTTAATGTGCATTTACACTGAGAGTATTATGAAAAAGTGTTTTTAAGGACACACATTAGTGAAAATCTTGCAGTGTAAACAAGCTCAATCATTGGGTGAAATGATGTTTTGTGAAGTTGAAAGATCAACATTTTCGGCTGTGTATCATCCTGTGCAATCAGGACTCACAATGCTGAGAAGATTCATCTGTGCTACCTGCTCCGCTTATTCATCAGCTGCTGTCCTGGTTCTCACTGATCCACGTGTTGTCCTTGAAAACATCCTCCGCCATGACTTTTAGTCCCCGTCTAGAAACACTGCGTCCAGTGGACATCACTTATCCATGACTCATTTATGGGGACATTTTGATGATTTGATTTAATCACTATTTATATGGCATCAGTGCCTGGCAGCAATGTTTTGATAGAAATTAATGAGCGGAACATGCAAATTTATGGTGAGGTCATTCAGCCAGCAGTCATACCATTTGTACAGCTGGTCTTAGATTCTACATGATTCATTCTGCTTCTAGAATTTCAATATTTTCATGCAAGTATCACAAGTACTGTAACCTTCCCGCACTGTGTCATATGTTTTTGGTGCAGGAGGAAAGTTGACATGGCATAGGTTTAGGAGCTGTTGGGTGCCATCATTTTTACGTTGGTGGCTTAAGTCGGTGATAACTATAATGACCAAGTAATCCTAAGTGGTAAACAATCTTCTTACTTCATCCGATACCTTTAAGGCATGTCCACTGGCTGGAAATGGGCCCTGAGAGCTTCGATCTACAAGTTCCTATTGGATCCCATTTAGGACTACAATGTAAGCGATTCATTGGGAGATGTAGTGAACCCCAAACAAGGAGGCGAGGAACTCTGAGGTTTTTTTCCAGTCCTTCGCCGATTCTCACTTCCTCGTGGGCCGATCACTTTTCCTTTTGGGCTGTTGTTCCCTCCACTTTGCTTCTGTAGGGTGTCTTGGCACCAATTTTCAAAAATTGCAGTTCTTCAGAGCAGTCAAGGCGGGATGGCCCTAAAATGGGAGGTCTCAAGTTCCTTGAAAGAGGATATTTAGGTACCTGTTTTCAAATCTTTAAAAAAATTACCCGACAAAGGATTTTACTGTATAGGGTGGATGCAATTGTTACAAACGGAAGCACTGAGAAGTATTAGGTCCGTGCATTCACCAACAGCAAGTGGACATCTTAAAATTGGAAGGAATTGAAACATAAGGTATTTAAAAGTGGCTGAATTTTTCAATATGAAACAAGCGTTATTTATACAAAAAAAGCTGAAAATTAAAATTTTAGTATATGGTACGAGATAAGGGCGCGCATTCTTACAGCATAGACTATACACAGGCTATCATAAAGAACACCCAAATTCTTTTATTGTATCCCCAGTGAAATTTGACCTTCACAGCGCGACCTCCTTACTTTCTTATTGTTTGCACTTGTAGCTAAAGGAAGGCCCATAAGACAGCTGAGCAAGTGGTGAAATTAGAAACTTTCCCTATGATTCTTGTCCAGATGGGACAAAAAAAATGCAATCAAAAGTGTGGTTAAAAATAAATATAAGAAAGTTTGAATCATCCTCAAATTTCCAAATGTTAAAAATAAAGACATTTAGAAAATAAACATATTAGATGTCTTTTAATTATGCTGTACAGCACCCACCTTAGAGCCAAAAAAAACATTTGAAATGCCAGAATTGCTGTTTTTTTTGGGGGTTGTCCCTGATCTTCTGCCAAAAATTCAATAAAAATGTACCACAAAATAGTAACAATAAAAGCTTCCGCACGCTACACAAAGAGACAAGCCCTCACACGGCTGCATTGTTGACAGAAAGATAAAAAAGAGTTAAGGCCCCGTCACACTAAGCGACTTACCAGTGATCCCGACACCGATATCAAGGTGTCAGGATCGCTGGTAAGTCGCTATGTGATCGCTGGTGAGCTGTCACACAGACAGCTTCACCAGCGATCAGCACAGCGATGCCGAGCGCCCGGCATCGCTTGCCATCCCTGTAAAAAATAGAATCAAAATAAAAAATATAGTTATTCTCACCTTCCGACGTCGCGTTCAGCCATCCTGCCTCTCTCCACGCTCCGCTCCCAGTGATCCTTTGCACGAATGACCGCGAGATGTCACGGTCTCGAGGGATAACAAAGTCTCACGGTCATTCGTGCAAAGGATCACTGGGAGCGGAGCGTGGAGAGAGGCAGGATGGCTGAACGCGACGTCAGAAGGTGAGAATAACTATATTTTTTATTTTTTTTATTATTTTTTACACCTGATCGCTGGTCTCCCGCCTGTCACACGCAGCGATGCGTGCTGGCCAGCGGGAGACCAGCGACCAAAGAAATGTCCGGAGGTTTCTTCCAGCGATCAGCGATACTGGCAGGGGGGCCGCTCGCTGATCGCTGTCACACACAGCGATCTCGCTGGTGAGATCGCTGTTACGTCACAAAAGTTGTGACTCAGCAGCGATATCGCTAGCAAGATCGCTTAGTGAGACGGGGCCTTAACTGGTGCCAGAAAATGGTGAGAATGGTGAGACAAAACAATGTTTCTTTCTAAAGTTTTGAATTTTTTTCATTTCTAGAATATGAAAAAAAAAGTAAGTTTGTTATTGTACCAGGTCATTTTACCGCATAATGAAGACTATAAGAATATAAACCAAAAAAAAAATCAATGGCGGAATTGCATTTTTTTTTTCACCATTTCACACCATTTGTTTCCAATTTTCAGTGTATTATATGGTAAAATAAATGGTTTAATTACTCGTCCCACAAAAAAAACAAACAAGCCCTCATATGGCTTCTGTTACAGGGGTCTGTCAGTAGTTGTCTGACTCTGACAGCTCCAAAAAGGGATAGTATGGACAGCCTTAAGGCCCCTTTACATTTAGCGATGCACCAGCAATCCCGACCACAATATGACCCGGTCAGGATCGCTGGTGCATCGCTAAATGGTTGCTAATGAGCTGCCACACAGGCAGATCTCACTAGCGATGCAGCAGCGGTCGGCGGTCGCTCTTACCTTTCAGACGCGGCGAGGGTGTCCGTCTTCCGCCTGCGTCCATGGCTCGCAAGAAGCCGACGACGAGAAATGGACCAGGCCGATCTCGCATGATCACCGATGACCAGCGGGGGAGCCGGTCGGAGGTAAGTATCACATGTAGCGATTTCGCTAGCAATATCGCTGCTGCGTCACAAAATCGGTGATATTGCTAGCGATATCGCTATGTGTAAAACCCCCTTTAGCTATGGCTACTTGGAATATCAGGTCACAGACTTCACTTGGACTTCACCCTGTAAACTCTGTGTAAAGATGTGGACTTACAAAAGAGTCGCTGGCTGGTGTTGTAGGCTGGCAGAAATGGTCATGTCGCCGGGTCAAAACAAGAAAGGTAGTCAAGGTACAAAATCAAAAATTAGAAGTATGGTCAGGAAATGATCTGTGATCAGGACAGCAATAACATAGACTGAACATGGGCAAAAGAAGCTCCAGTTAACCAGGAAACTATAACTGGCACAGGAAACTGACTTTTAGGCGTTTCATACAGTTAACCAGAGCAGTATTCACTATAACTGGCACAGGAAACTGACTCCTGGGAGTTTAAGAAGGGAATTGATTAAGTAAATTGTCAGGAATTAATCCCCACGCTTCTGGGCTGAGCGGACCCACAAGTCCCAGCAGTAAAGCCCGGCTACCCTAGAGTCACCTTACCACGTGTCGCACCACACCCGAAGTGGAACTAGAGGAGACATGCATCGGCACGGGTAGACAAATAAAAAAGTTATGATTCTTGGAAGAAGAGGAGGTAGGTAAAGTGGTAGAATGACTCTCTTCACAACACCGAGACGATTGTATTCACCCACACAAAGTTTGTGGCCCTAACAAAACCCTTTATTGTTTTCTCATAATATAATATGTCCCCTCTTATCTCCTCTTCCCACAATCGCATACAAGATTTCTCCCGCGCATCCCCTCTACTCTGGAACTCTCTACCACAACATATCAGACTCTCGCTTACCGCGGAAACCTTCAAAATTAACCTGAAGACCGACCTCTTCCGACAAGCCTACAACCTGCAGTAACCACCGATCCACCAAACCGCTGCACGACCAGCACTACCCTCGCCTACTGTATCCTCACCCATCCCTTGTAGATTGTGAGCCCTCGCGGGCAGGGTCCTCTCTCCCCCTGTACCAGTCGTGACTTGTATTGTTTAAGATTACTGTACTTGTATGTATTATGTATACCCCTCCTCACATGTAAAGTGCCATGGACTAAATGGCGCTATAATAATAATAATAATGCATGTATATCACAAATGTGACCCGATATATTCTATATTTCCTGTTTGTCTCGATGACTGGACGGGGTGGAATGTAAGGGTACGTGCACACGCTGTGGAATGGGGTGCGGATTTGGCCGCACGGATTTTGTAAAAACCTGTCTAACTTTTTGACAGTTAGAGTGATCAATGAGTGGAACAGGCTGCCACGAGAAGTGGTGAGTTCTCCTTCAATGGAAGTCTTCAAACAGAGGCTGGACAGACATCTGTCTGGGATGATTTAGTGAATCCTGCATTGAGCAGGTGGTTGGACCAGATGGCCCAGGAGGTCCCTTCCAACTCTACGATTCTATGATTCTAGGTAAATCTGCAGGTCAAAAGAGCTGCGGTTTATCTGTGGATTGGCCTGCGGTTTTGCCCTGTGGTTTTTCATCTCCAGAATGGAGGAGATGGCAAACCGCAGCGGAATCCGCAGAAAGAATTGACATGTCAATTCTTTCTGCGGTTTTGAAACCGCAGGAAAACCACGCGGAAAAATCCGCACCGTCTGCACTGCGGTTTTTAATATCCATAGGATATCATGGTACTGTACACCGCAGCAAAAACTGCTGCGGATCCGCAGCGGCCAAATCCGCTGCGGAACCGCAGCAGAATCCGCAGCGTGTGCACACACCCTAAGGCTTCTGATTCATTAGAAATGTAACATGTGCCTCTGTAGCTTGCCACAAATCTTTCTATAGGCATATTACTGGAGTAAATGTATCTGTGATGTATATACAGCAGTCTAGGTGTCTCCTATGTGATGTATATACAGCAGTCTCTGTGTCTCTTATCTATTATTTACAGTAAAGTCTCGGTTTCTCCTATGTGATGTATATACAGCAGTTTCGGTGCCTACTATCTGATGTATGCTGCAGAGACTCAGTGTCTCCTATGTGAAGTATTTACAGCAGTCTGTGTCCTCTTTGTGATGTATACAGCAGTTTCAGTGTATCCTATTTGATGTGCATATAAAAAAACTTTTTGTCCTCTTTGTGATGTTTACAGCAGTCTCAGTGTATCCTAAGTGATGTATTTACAGCTGTTTCAGTGCACCTTTTGTGATGGATACAGGAGTATCCGTGTCTTCTATTTAGTGTATATTCAGCAGAGTCTTAGTCTCTCCAATGTGGTATATATACAGGTCTCTCAGTGTCTTCTTATGTGATGTATAATACACAGCCAAAAAATTGGAGAAGGATGCAGCACTCATTAAAAAAACCATAGTCTTATTAAATTAGTTGGACAAGGTCAGCATAGGGCTAGGTACGTGAGGAACATGCAGGGAAAAAAGACTACAGCTGTTTTGCGTTACACACGCTTCAACAGGTCCAGATGGACTATGGTTTTTTTAAACGGATTTCATGAGTGCTGCATCCTTCTCCAATTTTTTGGTTTTATACTACGTGTGGTTTCACGCTAGCACCAGGTCAACCGTTTTGAATATCACCCAGAAGCCTGGATTTCAGACATCCACATCTCCACCAGTGAGTAGACCCTGCTTTAGTGCCGTTTGCTGTTTCTCTCTGTGTGCTGTATAATACACAGCAGTACCAATGTATCCTTTGTGATGTATAAACAGCAGTCTCAGTGTATCTTATGTGGTTTATATACAGCAGTATCAGTGTATCATATGTGATTGAAATACAGCAGTCTCAGTGTCTCCACTATGGGGTATATACAGCAGTATCAGTCTATCCTATGTGATATATACAGTAGTCTCAGTATCTCCTATATTATGTACAGTATGTACAGCAGTAGCAATACATACTGTACATTGTGATTTATATACAACAGTCTCAGTGTATCCAATATGGTGTATATACTGTACATCAGTATCAGTGTTTCCTATGTGATGTACTGTATACAGCAGTCTCAATATCTCTTAGGTGATGTATATACAGCAGTCTCAATGTATCCTAGGTAATGTATATACAGCAGTCTCTATCTATCTTATGTGACAGCTTTTTCTTTGTCATTTCTTAGAAAGTTCTCCATGCAGCACTCATTGATGCTACAGCCAGCATATGTAAATGAGGAGGGGTTTTAGAACGCTGCAGCTAATCATTGTCAAAATTCTGGAGAGTGAGGCTTGGTGGTGAGTGACTTTTATAGGTGTTTATAGCAATAGTTTATATCCACCTGACTTATACCCGCCACTGGTCTGCCTCCTCCAGATGTGGATGATGATGAATTTGGGACTTACTGTGCAGTGTCTTGTCAGTCGCTGTGCACATCACGCTGCACCACGTATTGTGTGACCCCCCCCACCCACCCAAGCTGAAGCTCATCCAGACTGGAAAATGTCACTTTTTAGTTGTTTTGGTGGTTTTTGCTGCGGCACGTTGGCCGCTATGCCCTCATCTCTAGTTATGCCTTGTGGTTTCTGACTCCATATTTTTCCTTTTCCATGGAAACTATTTGCAATGGAAATTACAGATCATGATGAACAAAGATGAGAACATATTTTGCCGAGATTCCGTCTATGGTTAGAATAGGAACATTGAATAATCCAGATGTCTGGGTCATAGTGTAACATAATTAGACGCGGAAAATTCAGAGTCTGACTTGTCTCCTCTCCCTTTGCTGGTTAATAGCTCAGAGTTCAATCTGTTTGCCGAATATTCCCTGGAGACATGCAGATTATAACATGAGCGGTGTGGAAGTCCCCCCACCCCCGGAGTATAACCTCCGGCCTCCCCCCCTTCCAGGTGTATAACCTCCGGCCTCCCACCTCCGGTGTATAACCTCCGGCCTCCCACCTCCAATATATAACCTCCGGCCTCCCACCTCCAATATATAACCTCCGGCCTCCCACCTCCAATATATAACCTCCGGCCTTCCACCTGCCGTCTGCCCTTAATACTATGTGACTGACAAAGCATAAGGCGGTGCAGATCTCCCTGATACCAGCGTGGTCCTGTAATAGGAGCCACCGGGGTAACAAGTACATTCATGTAACAAATTTCATTCATAATATTTTTACCTCCTGAACCTTCCCCCATCACCTGTGAGTGATATTACTGAGAAGTGGAAGGAACCGCAGCAAATCAGCCATGAAGTGGAGACCCCCATAATGTTACAGAGCGGGGGGGGGGGGGCAAGTGCTTAGGAACATAAGGCAGAAAAGACACCAACGCTCTGCTAACCCCCATAACATCAACATAAACACTGCACCTTTCATGACTGAACTGCTGCATGCAGTTGTACATCATCAAGCACAATGCCGAGCGTCGGATGGAGTGGTGTAAAGCCGCCAGCGCTGGACTCTGGAGGAGACGTGCAGTGATGGATCACATTTCTCTGATGGAGGAGTCTGGGTTTGGTGATCCCAGGAGAACATTACACTCTCACTGCATTGTGCCCTTGTACAGACGGTGGAGGAGGATAATATTATGGGCTGTTATCAGGGCTCGAGATCGGTGATGGGAAATATTAATCCTTCAGCATAAGACATTATGGACAATTGTATCTTCAGATTTGTGGGAACAGTTTGGGAAAGACCCTAATCTGTCCCCCATAACACTGCCCAGTGCTCAAGCTCCATACAGACATGAGGGAGTGTGGCGCCCCTGAGGCTCAGTCGCCACAGAGGTACTGCACCTTCTCCTGAGGTGTGGTGCCCCACCATCCAGGTAAGTTGGAGGCTCCTGACCACGCTCCAACACTCGCACCCCACACAACAGAGTAGTTCAGGAAAGCCACATTGCGGCTCTTTGCTTAGAGTGTAGCAGAGCACCTTTGGTGGCTCCCGTCTTGGAACACTAAAGGTGCTGGGAGGCGGGTAGAGTTAGAATACATAAAATAGCGGGGAGGTTTAGGATTACAGGTCAGTCAGACGGGGAGTCTGAGGAAGGAAGTCACTCAGAGAGGAGTGAGGAAAGGAGATCCCTGGAAGAGGGATGGAGGAAGGAGTGCTGCAGCTGCCTCAGTGATCTGAGCCAGCTGGCACGGGAAAGGAAAGAAGGAGAAAGACATTGAACTGAAACCTGATCTTCCATAAGAGAGAGAAAGAATAGTACGGAATGGAGTAAAAGAGAACAGAGAGGACGTGGGTTAGAGGAAGAACCCTGCCTAGAAGTTCTAAGCGCAAGGCCGGGGCCCGGTCCCCGAGGTTGCATGGACACTTATGGTTCTGCAGCAGACACCGGTGGAGTAGTGGGTTGTAAATGCATTACTCCCATCTAAGACTTGGGGGCACAACAGCAACTTGGATAGTGAGCCGGGACTCAGGAGTAGGGAGTCCCCGAAGCAGGCTACAGCTGTCTGCCGTACAAGTAGAGTTCTTGGGAACATCTGTCAGGAGGAACTCCAGTGTAACTCAGTACTAGGAGATCTTCACACTTAAAGGCGCTATAGAGGAGATGTTCAGAAAGGCACATGTTGGCGGAGTGTTGGAAGGGAGCATTCCATCTTGCCTGGAGGTTGACTGAGTCCCTGACCCGGAGGACACGGCACGGAGGCAGGCACCTGTGTGTACTACGGACTGGGAGTAAAGCTTTGGAACTACAAGCTCTGGTGTCCTCCATTCATTCCTGCGCCAACACACCTGGTACCGCTATATCTGGGTACCAGCTTCTACACCGCTTGTGCCTCTCCTCTGCCCTGACATCTACACTGCCCTGGGGCTACAGCTCCACCTGTGGGGAGCTTCACTATCTTGGCTGCAACACACCACCAGCCCCAGAGGATCTGCATGCAGCGTCGGCCTAACATCTCACTTGCCGAACACCACAGGTGGCGTCACGAACTATTCACCTAACTACACTCCACCATTCAATTTCCCTCATTAATTGGGCGCCCAGAGCCACGGACCGGGTCACCGCTGCTGTGACACATCCCGCTGACACCAGCCCGGTACCGATTACCCCATGGCCCTGGGAGGGCGACCCAGGAGAATATAAGCGACTGCACAGAGCCCGGGTGAGCCCCACAGACGCTTCCAAAAATCCTTCCCAGAAGAGCGGGAGCCATTATATCTGCCTATTACTGTCTCTGGATGTAGGAAGGGTCAGAAAAGCTTCTGGAGGAGGATGTGGAGGGGGCACATACTTTTCTCCATATAGTGTTTTTATTGAGAGGAAGGGTCATTGAACCTTTAAAATGTGTTGGTGTTGCCTGCTTATGTGTTTCAATGGCAGCTGTGGTCCTTCTGAAGACTCCGGTCAGCGTCCTTTTTGGTTCACCTATAG
This sequence comes from Dendrobates tinctorius, assembly GCF_039654945.1. Lineage (NCBI taxonomy): Eukaryota > Metazoa > Chordata > Amphibia > Anura > Dendrobatidae > Dendrobates > Dendrobates tinctorius. Next base: position 15,851,339 of record NW_027361722.1, on the reverse strand, counting down.
GAGATATTTTGACTGTATCCGGCCATACTGAAGAATTGCAGCATACAGTACAATCAATCAAAGGATCGCAGGTTCAGGGACTAAAAATATAATATAAAATGTTCATAAAAATCTGAAAAGTATTACCCCAATTTTGACCCATCTAAAAACAAATAAAAAAGCTAAAGAAGCATATGTGGTATCAGGGCGTTTGTAAAAGTCCAATCTATAAAAATACACTGCTCAAAAAAATAAAGGGAACACTTACACAACAGAATATAACTCCAAGTAAATCAAACTTCTGTGAAATCAAACTGTCCACTTAGGAAGCAACACTGATGGACAATCATTTTCACATGCTGTTGTGCAAATGGAATAGACAACAGATGGAAATTATTGGCAATTATCAAGACACCCTCAATAAAGGAGTGGTTCTGCAGGTGGGGACCACAGACCACATCTCAGTACCAATGCTTTCTGGCTTATGTTTTGGTCACTTTTGAATGTTGGTTGTGCTTTCACACTTGTGGTAGCATGAGATGGACTCTACAACCCACACAAGTGGCTCAGGTAGTGCAGCTCATCCAGGATGGCACAACAATGCGAGCTGTGGCAAGAAGGTTTGCTGTGTCTGTCAGTGCAGAGTCCAAAGGCTGGAGGCGCTACCAGGAGACAGGCCAGTACACCAGGAGACGTGGAGGGGGCCGTAGGAGGGCAACAACCCAGCAGCTGGACCGCTACCTCAGCCTTTGTGCAAGGAGGGACAGGAGGAGCACTGCCAGAGCCCTGCAAAATGACCTCCAGCAGGCCACAAATGTGCATGTGTCTGCACAAACGGTTAGAAACCGACTCCATGAGGATGATCTGAGGGCCCGATGTCCACAGATGGGGGTTGTGCTCACATTCAACATTCAAAAGTTTGATTTCACAGAAGTTTGATTTACTTGGAGTTATATTCTGTTGTTTAAGTGTTCCCTTTATTTTTTGAGCAGTGTACAACATTAATTAACCTAAAAGGTAAAGGGTACAAAGCAAAGGAGATCGAAATGTGAAATTTGCTGCTTTTCTGTCACCTTACCTCCCCTCAAAAAAGCAATGAAAGTATTGTTTCCTTGATGTCCTACAGCAGCACTGGTGGAGATTTTATCCTCATGGAACAGATGATGGCAATTAGTATGAGTTGTCTTCTGTATAAATCCACCTGCTCACTCCGGTCCTCCCTGAAGGGACAGGTGGTAATGTGGGGAAGTATCTCATCTCTCATTTTACTTATATAGATGCTTCCTTTGGGGTGCTCCTCTCTGTGTGATCCACATGCATGTGAGTACTTATTATATATACAGATGCTTCTCACAAAATTAGAATATCATCAATAAGTTTGTTTACTTCCGTTCTTCAATACGAAAAGTGAATCTCCTATATTCTATAGAGCCATTACACACAGAGTGATCTATGTCACGGGTTTATTTCTGTTAATGTTGATGATTATGGCTTACAGCCAATGAAAACCCAAAAGTCATTATCCCAGGAAATTAGAATACTTTTTAACACCGGCTTGAAAAATTATTGTAAAATCTGAAATGTTGGCCTACCGAAATGTATGATCAGTAAATGCACTCAATACTTGGTCGGGCTCCTTTTGCATCAATTACTGCATCAATGCGGCGTGGCATGGAGGCGATCAGCCTGTGGCGCTGCTGAGGGGTTATGGAAGCCCAGGTTGCTTTGATAGCAGCCTTCAGCTTGTCTGCATTGTTGGGTCTGGTGTCTCTCATCTTCCTCTTGACAATACTCCATAGATTCTCTATGGGGTTGAGGTCAGGCGAGTTTGCTGCCAATCAAGCCCAGTGATACTGTTGTGTGTACACCAGGTATTGGTACTTTTGGCAGTGTGGACAGGGGCCAAGTCCTGCTGGAGAATGACATTTCCGTCTCCAAAAAGCCTGACGGCAGAGGGAAGCATGAAGTGCTCTAAAATGTCCTGGTAGACGGCTGCACTGACTTTGGTCTTGATAAAACACAGTGGACCTACACCAGCAGATGACAAGGCTCCCCAAACCATCACTGACTGTGGAGGCTTCACACCAGACCTCCAGCAGCTTGGATAATATTTTGTTAAGTTAAAGTGGTAGGCCACCATATAGAGATCTCTGATTGAATTTTTTTCTGCAGAATACAGTGGCATGTAAAAGTTTGGACCCTCCTGGTCAAAATTACTGTTATTGTGAACAGTTAAGCAAGTTGAAGATGAAATGATCTCTAAAAGGGCTAAATTTAAAGATGACCCATTTCCTTTGTTTACATTATATTTTGATCTTTTATATTTTAAGAACTACAAAAAGGAAAAAGGGCCGATGCAAAGGTTTGTGCACCTTGCGTGGTTAGTACGTAGTAGCGACCCCTTTTTGCAAGTACCACAGCTTGTAAATGCTTTTTGTAGCTAGACCAGAGTCTTTCAATTCTTGATTGAAGGATTTTCCTCCATTCTTCCTTGGAGAATTCCTCCCGTCCTGTGAGATTCCTGGGGCGTCTTGCTTCCTCTATTTGAGGTCGAGACACAGATTTTCAATGATGCTCAGATCAGGGGACTGTGAGGGCCATTCTAAAACCTTCAGCTCGCACCTTTTGAGGTCATCTATTGTGGATTGTGACGTGTGTTTAGGATCATTATCCATTTGTAGTAGCCATCCTCTTCCTCTGCCTCTTTTCACAATCAGCCTTTTTTTACAGGCGGTGTTATGTTTGCATCAAGAATTTGTTGAAATTTCATTGAATCCATTCTTCCCTCCATCCGTGAAATGTTCCCCGTCCCATTGGCTGCAACACAACCCCAAAGTATGATTGATCCAGGAATGCCCAAACTTTTACATGCCACTGTATATGGAGAACACTATTTTCCCTGCAGGTATGAGAAGTCTTTATGCCTGTAGATTTCATACTTAGTATAACACACTTTCCCACGTTGAGCATTTCTTCAGTTTTTTACCTCACTATTAGTAAGCCAAAACCAGGAGTGTGTGGTAAATTCAGACATGGTGACGTGTTTCTATTATGCTTTTCCTCTGATTGTTCCTCTCCTGGTTTTGGCTTACAAATACTGGGGTAAAAAAGAAATCACAACATACTCGGCATGTGCGCATGGCCGCACGTCTTTCTCTAGCCTCAGATGACTCAAGGCTCGGCGGGTAGAAGCTCGAGGGGGAAGAGCAGCTTTAGAAAAATGGAGGCATTTATCACCCAGATCTTGTGACATCCTCATCCAGATGCCAATGAATAAGATTTTTGGCAGACTGCAGACAATTATCCTACAGAGGAGCAGCTGAAATGGAGCTGTATGTTTCTGTCTAGCATAGAAAGGGTCATTAACCTCTTCAGCATCAATGGAAACCAAATTAATTTAACATGGGATCCAAACACACAGGCTAAATGGAAGATCTGTGATCCACAATACGCAGTGATCTTTTACCCCCAGATCTCTAAGGTTGGCGTGACACACTTGTGACAATGATTTCTTCATATAGGACATGTATCAATTACAGTGTTAATGATTTATTATGGTCATCTGATTTGTTCGTAAAAAAAAAAAAGTTGTGTTAGGAGTCAGGTTCCTGTGTGGCGTCCCTGAGGGTTCAGTCGCCACAGAGGTGCTGCACCTCCTCCTGAGGTGTGGTACCCCACCATTCAGGTAAGGTGGAGACACCTGACCACACTCCAACACCTGCATCCCACACCACAAAGTAGTGTAGCAAAGCACCTTCGGCGGCTCCCTGCTTGGAACACGAAACGTGCTGGGAAGTGGGTGGAGCTTAGTTGCACAAGAGAGCAGGAGATTATTAGGACTAGGTCAGTCTGTTAGAGGAGATCCCCTGAGTGGGATGGATTGAAGGAAGTGCTGCAGCAGACCTCAGTGACCTGGGTCCGCTGGCACAGGAAAGAGATATCTAGAAAGCCTAATTCTCCATAAGAAAGATACTTTTGTACGGAACGTAAGGAGAAGAAGAGAACTAAGGACTAGGGTCGGAGTGGAACCCTTCCTCAAGTTCTAAGCGCAAGGCCGGGGTCCGGTCCCCGAGGTTGTATGGATACTAATGGTCCTGCAGCAGACACCGGAGGAATAGAAGTTGTCACCACTTTATTCCCACGCAAGACTTGGGGGCACAACAGCAGTGAGAGTGAGCTGGGACTTAGTAGCAAGGAGTCCCCGAAGCAGGCTACAGCTGTCTGCCGTACAAGTAGAGTTCAAAGGAACATCTGACAGGAGGAACTCCAGTGTAACTCAGTACTAGGAGTACTTCAAATAGGCGCTAGAAGGGAGACGTTCAGAAAAGGCACATATGTTGGCGGAGTGTTGGAACGGAGTACTTCATCTTGCCTGGTGGTTGGTTGAGCCCCTGACCTGGAGGACACGGCACCGAGGCGGGCACCTGTAGCCACAACAGATGGTGAATAAAGCTTTGGAACTACATGCCCTGGTGTCCTCCGCTTATTCCTGCGCCAACCCACTCAGCACTGCTACATCTCTGTGCCTAACACTGCACCATTACTCCTCACTAGCTCTTCATCTACACTGCCCTGGGACTACAGCCCTACCTGTGGAGGGCGACAACATCATTGCTGCACCACACCATCTGTCCCAGAGGATCTGTCCGCAGCGTCGGCTTAACACCTTCATTGCCGAACACCACAGGTGGCGTCACGAATCATCCACTTATAAACTTTAATCATCAGCCACACTATTTCTTTTACATGGACGCCCAGGGCCACGGACCGGGTCACCGCCACTGTGACATCTCCCATTCAAGCCAACAGGCCCGGCTCCGAGTACCCCACGGCCCTGGGAGGGCAATTTACCTGCGTCTGCTCTGCAGGAATCCAGACCCTCACATTCTGCGGTCTCTTGCTCTTTATCTACTGCAGAGGAGATTGCCTTGCAGCAAGTCTCTCCAGGGGCTAAGTCCCTCTGTCCTCCTACTGGGCATGCTCATGATATGGTTTCCCATTGGAGATCGGGAGTCATGTGCTCAGGTCCTGCTCCAGATCTCATTGGTCTATCTCGGAGATCCGGAAGGTCCCGGCTGCTATAAAAAGCGCGCATGGCCGTTCCGCCATGCGCTAGTATACACTATACTTGCTATGTGTGAATGGTGACGGATGTATGCTTCTGGTGACTTATTATAAAACCCCTTCCCTCTGATGTTACGCATGTGGATAGGGAATTAGTTCAGCAGTCAGCGCCAGTCAGTGGCAAGCCTTAGGCCACTGTGCACACCGCACCTCTACGCTAGCGTCTGACATTGCGCTTGCTTTCTAACTTTGTCGTAGAGCGGCAGTGTTCTGCGCTGCGCTGCAGTTGCAGCCCTCCTTGGCGCTCGCAGTAGCGACGCTGCACACACGGTAGGTGTAGACGGACGCAGCTCCTCTGTCTTAGGTCCTGCTCCTGTGACCAGATACCGTGTGTGCATTTACCTGAGGCCTGTGACACTAACAGGCTCAGCGTTTTTGTATGTTTATGTTGCGGCGCCTCTGTGTGTGAACAGAGCCCGCTCTGCGCACTTCGGGTGAAGTTGAACCCGTGCGCATTATACCGCCATATTGCTCCTCTGTCATTACCTAGCAGCAGTCATATCATCTACTGAACGGTGGACCCCGAGCGGCGAACGCACTTTATTATTATTTTTATTTAGTGCGTTCCGCCGTTCCTAACATTTCGTCTGTCTGTGGGGTTTTTTGAGAAGCATTTACAAAAAAAAATTAAATATAAAATTGGCAACCCTGGCCCCCATTTTGTCTAAAACCGGGCTCTGGCAGTAGCAACCGAGACTGAGCCGTCATAATGAGGTACATGTGCGGCATTCTGCATTAACGGGTTAAGCTTGCGTTGCTTTCTAAGTCCACAGACATAACGTTTCTCGTAGGTGACGTCTGTACTTTTTGGTACCAGATTACTATAAATATTTAGGCCTGATGACAACAGTTCAGCTACAGAACTCCATCATTTCCGCCTGTGAGATAAGGCAAGAGGCAGAAAACGCAGGATCTCCCTGTGGAAAATAAGTGGCGGCTAAAGTTCAGCTCCGGCTCCCATCATAGTGCAGGAACAGGCTCATATACAGCTGAACCGTCACAGAAAGGTCACTGACAGATCACTGACATGTCAGGAAACATTGCATAAATCAATCTTACAAGTGAGTATAAGAATCTTTGTAATATATATCAGAGAAACCTGCATCTTTCTCCACTTATGAGCCACTTTTTCTTCTCCTTGCCTCTTGAACTCATCATTCACTTAAAAAAAATTAATGAAATCTGCTTTGCTCAGGATAGATTGCCCGCTCACAGCCTATTAAGATCTATGGAGAAGGGAGGAGCAGAGTGAGTGGAGTATTTTATCTCACTCCAGTAATGGATTTACAGCTACACTCCTCAATACTTCTGTATAATGCTTTCAATTCTGATGCTGCTTTTTAATAAGTGTGACAGTATCTCTCACTGCACAGCTGGATTCACTGCTACATTGCTCAGTACTGAGATATAATATCCTCCTTGCTGATGCTGCTTTCTAATAAGTGTTTTATCTTACTTCAGAGCTGGATGTACAGCTGCACTGCACAGTACTGCTGACCAATGTCCTCCATTTCGATGGTGCTTTCTAATAAACATTTTAGCTCTCTCAGGAGCTGTCTTCACAGTTAGGGACTGAGTGGGTCTAAAATTCATCCATGGCATTTGAAAGCATACAGGCCCATGCCAGCTCTTTTCCCTTCTCAATATAGGGCCTGTATCACTAATATTACCCTTCCTGCAGGAAATCAAGATTTACTACAAGGCCATTATTTCCAATAATATTACCATTTAAGATTTAATAATAATATTGCAATATAACAGAAAAATACATACAGTAGTGATAATATCACCATACTGACCATTAACCACAACGACTGTACCAGAACTAACATTACCACCAGTGACCATATAATGGTAATATTAGTTTTACACCAGTGCTCTGCAGACCACATATGTATACTGTGCAGGTCCTCACCAGTGATGTACTCAATGATCATAGGCATTCATTTTATCTTTTCTTTTCCATTCGGCCCAGACCACCATGACCTCTTCTTCCATCCATAACTCCTCAATGTAAAATGTAACACACAGACATCTTTGGCTTACTGCTTTTCCAGAATGCTATTCACATTCCCACACCTCTACACAAACCATGTAGAGCTATAACCAGTGCCGTACACAGTAACAATAACCCCTCTGTTCACTATACAGCAATAGTACCCTCCTAAATAGTAATAATAATATCCCCTGTGATTCCTTATTATAATGATTACCATTGACACTTTGTAATAATGACCCACAACCAATATTAGAATCATAGAATCGCAGAGTTGGAAGGGACCTCCTGGGCCATCTGGTCCAACCCCATGCTCAAAGCAGGATTCGCTAAATCATCCCAGGTAGATGTCTGTCCAGCCTCTGTTTGAAGATTTCCATTGAAGGAGAACTCACCACTTCTCGTGGCAGCTTGTTCCACTCATTGATCACTCTAACTGTCAAAAAGTTTTTTCTGATATCTAATCTGTGTCTCCTCCCATTCAGTTTCATCCCATTGCTTCTAGACTTTCCTTGTGCAAATGAGAATAAAGATGATCCTTCTACAATGTGACAGCCCTTGAGATATTTGTAGACAGTTATTAAGTCTCCTCTCAGTCTTCTCTTTTGCAAACTAAACATTCCCAAATCCTGCAACCTTTCCTCATAAGACAGGGTTTGCAGACCAGTCTCCATTCTGGTCGCTCTTCTCTGAACTTGCTCCAGTTTGTTGATGTCTTTTCTAAAATGTGGCGCCCAAAACTGGACACAGTATTCCAGATGAGGTCTGACCAAAGAGGAGTAAAGGGCAATAATGACTTCACGTGATCTAGACTGTATGCATCTGTTAATACATCCTAGAATTGCATCTTCCTTTTTGCTGCTGCATCACACTGTTGACTCATATTCAGTCTGTGATCTATTAATATACCCAAGTCTTTTTCACATGTGCCGTTGCTTAGTCCTATTCCTCCCATTCTGTATATGCTTTTTACATTTTTATTGCCCAGATGTAGCACTTTGCATTTTTCCCTGTTAAAAACCATTCTGTTAGTTGCTGCCCACTGCTCCAGTTTATTTATATCTTTTTATTTATATCTTCTCTAGTATTAGCTATCCCTCCTAGCTTTGTGTCATCAGCAAATTTAATCAGTTTACCCTCAATTCCTTCATCTAATTCATTGATAATGATGTTGAACAATACAGTGCCCAGGACAAAGCCCTGTGATACCCCACTTGAGATATTTTTCCAACTGGATGTGAGCCATTTACGACCACTCTTTGGATCCGATCAATAAGCCAGTTATGAATCCACCTAACAGTTGCCTTGTGCATACAATACTTAGTCATTTTTCAATAAGTATTGTGTGAGATACTTTGTCAAATGCTTTGCTGCAGTCAAGATATACTATATCTACAGCATTTCCCTAATCCACACAGTCAGTGATTCTGTCATAGAAGGAAATTAAGTTAGTCTGACATGACTTATTAGTTATAAATCCATGCTGACTCTGTTTAATCACTTCATTCTTATCCAGGTACTGACATACATGTTGTTTAATAATTTGTTCAAAGATCTTTCCTGGTATAGAAGTCAGACTCACCGGCCTACAGTTCCCTGGGAAAAACTTATTGTATTTTTTGAAGATAGAAACAACATTTGCGCTTCTCCAGACTTCTCCTGTTCTCCAAGACTTTTCAAAGATTATGGAGAGTGGTTCAAAAATGTATTTTGCTATCTCCTTCAGTACTCTGGGATGTAATCCATCTTGACCTGGAGACTTGAATTCATTTAGGTTAGCTAAGTGTTTCCTCCCTATCTTTCTGTTTATAGTTATCCTGGATTCTTCCATTCCCTTAATAGGACAGGGAAGATCAGTTGATGTTACATTTCCTTTCTGAGAGAAAACATGCAAAATAGGAATTTAAAAGTTCGGCCTTCTCAACACCCTGTCTTATCATTTCATAATTTTCATCCTGTAAAAATCCTATAGCATCTTTGACTTTTCTTTTACTGTTGACATATCCCCAAAATCCTTTTTTATTGCTTTTGACACCTCTTGCAAGCCTTAATTTATTGTCAGCTTTAGAAAATCTGATTTGTGCCCTGCAGGTTCTGCAGACAGCATTATAATCTTCTTTAGATATGCCTCCCTCTTTCCATTTGATAAACATTTCTTTCTTCCTTTTTAGCAAGAGTTTAAGTTCTGTGTTCATCCATCCTGGTTTCCTTAAATGCTTCCTATTCTTCCCACTTTTTGGAATTGTTAAAGATTGTGCTTTGAGAATCTCATTTTTCAATATTTCCCATCCTTCCTGGACATTTTTATCCTTAAGGATATCCAGCCATTGGATCCCTCCAATTCTTTCTGAGTCCTTTAAAATCTGCCTTTCTGAAATCTAACCTTGACGTCTGAGTCTTCACAGGTCTTCCTCGTCTAGTTATCCAAAATTCTAAAATAGCATGGTCCCAGCCACTCTTACCTCCTCTGTTGCTTCCTATAATGATAATGCCCATGTGTTTAATGTGATAATAACCTTAGTAATCTTCCTTATAATAATTCCACACACCTATTGCGCCTTCTTATAACAAAGTCATTGAGCAGGAGCATACATAGAAATCATGGGACCCCATAGCAGAAGTCTGTTCACACCACATAGGTGCAGTCTCCCAAATTTTTAAGACCTGGAGAGGGATGTGTATTGCAGCACCTCCACAGTTATTTTACCCCTACTGAAGCCCCTTAGTGTTCTCACCAACTATGATACGACTTGCATGGCCAACATAGAAAATGAAGCCCCAGAAATGCCCCCATACAGAATGATGCCCGCCTTGTTCTTCCACCTACACAGCATGATGGCCCTACAACCCACACAGTAAGATGATCAACCCAGCCCCCCAAACAGTATGATGGTCATTATTGCCCCCTCACAGTATGGTGGCCACCATAGCCACCCACACAGTATGATGACCATCACAGAACACTATGCAGTATCATGGTTACTACTCCCCCCACATAGTATGATGATAAGCCCAGCCCCCACACAGTATGATGGCCATCACTGCCCACCTTGCAGTATCATGGTCACTACGCACCCAACATAGTATGATGATCAGCACAGCCCATCACACATTATAATGGTCATCATATCCACCCATATAGTATGATGGTCGCCACACAGTATGATGGTCACCACAGACCCCCCCACACACACAATATGATGGCCAGCACAGACCACTGCATAGTATGATGGCCACTACAGCCCACCACACAATGTTATGGTCACCACAGACCACCACATGGTATTATGGTACCCCCACAGCATGAGGGTCTCCACAGCCCCCACACAATATGATGGGTTCCCCACACAATAATATGGTTCCCTCACAGTCCCCCACACAGTATGACGGCTCCTCCACTACTCCACACAGTATGGTCATCACCATTGCCCCACATACAGCATGATGTCAAGCACTGCTCCCTAAACAGCATGATGGTCACCTCACAGCTTTAGGGTCCCCACACACAGTATGATGGATCCCCCACACAATATCATGGCTCCCGCAGTACCCCACACAGTATGATGTTTGCCCCACAGCCCCCCACACAAAATGATGGTCCACATACACAGTATGGTGGTCCCCACACACAGTATTATGGTCCCCCAAATCCACACTACAGTATGATGGTCCACCACAGCCTCAATCCAGTATGATGGTCCCACTACACAGTATGATGACCACAACTTCTCACCATGCGAAATGATGATCTCCACTGCCCCCCACCCTCCCTGCCATACAGCATGATGGGCACCAGTGCCTAACCAGAGTATGATGGTCATCACTGCCCTTCACACAATATGATGTTCACCACTTCTCCCCACACATTATGATGGTCGCCGCTGCCTCCACATAGCATGATGTCCACCACTGCCCTCTACACATTATCATGGTCACCACTGCCCCCCACATGGTATGATGTCCACCACAGACCCCATACAGTATGACGGTCACCCCATACAGTATAAAAGTCACCACAGACCACTAAAAAAAGCCTTACTGTATACTCTCTTAATCTAGTCACAGCCTCTTCTACCCTGTTTTGCAGTGGACATTGATGGTGCAATGCTATGACATCATCGTGCGAATTGACGTCCCCTGGATGGTGCCAGCATCCAGCAGACCAGAATTATCCTGCGGCCTGCTGAGATAAGTGATAGCGCCCCAAGTTAGTGACTCTGTGCTCCGCCACAGCTGTTAACAGTATTGGTATCTTGGGGACACTGCTACTGTTAAAAGTATCACAATTGATGTGGCCCGGCTGGCATTTGCATGATGATCAGTGATGGCCATGTGGGCCTTATTAACATTGACATTACGCAGTACTGCTGTATAATGTTCTTCATGCTGATGCTGCTCTCTAATAAGTGTTTTATCGCACATCAGAGCTGGATTCACAGCTGTACTGCTCTATAATATCTGCTAAGTTTTACCTCTCCTCAAAGCTGGATTCACACCTACACTGCTCAGTAATGCTTTACAATGTGCCCCATGCTGCTGCTTATGAACATGTGCTGTATAGAGAAAGTAGAGCAGGAATTCCTTTATGTCTCTATGTTCTGGGTATCATCATAACAGGAAGTCTCCAACCACCAGCTCAGAGACAGTTGAAAATTAGAGATAGAGCCTGTAAATGTGAAAATTGGTGAAAAGTGCAGAAAGCAAATTATGCACTCGTCGTGGCCAGAAATAGTGTTATTCCTCATGGAAAGCTTATTGTGAGAAGCCAACTAACTAAATCTGAATTAAAAGCATTTTTTAACCTTTTGGATGAATCTGTCCTCATTCAGATGTCAGTGATTTTTCGCGTGCGTACAGCGCGTTCCGCGTCTCACCACGGTTTGGTCGGTGTGACAGTTTTTACAATCAGACTATTATGGGTATGTGAAAGACAGACGTCTGACTGAGGCCTAAATGTGGCCGAGCCGGCGTCACACGTGGTGACAGCGCTTTATAACAGCTGGACGGGGGCAGAAGAAGAATCTCACAGCTCCGTGTTCTGCAGGATTAATGCTCCACTTGTCTGCACTTGTTTCTGAGGCTCAGAAGGACACGAAGGCCGCACTCTCCAAAACGTCCGGGGGAGGCTGAAACTCAGCGCAGAGGAATTATTTCCGGGATTAACGCAGATTTTCATATTTAATTAGTATAAATGCTGTGACCAAAGAATGAAGGGGAGAAAATGGGCGTAGAAACTAGATGCAACCTCCAGAACCGGCGGTGTGTGTACAAACCTCACATGTGCTCATATGGCGCCCCATGATGTCTTGTGGTCATGTATTTGTCCAAACATTAATGGTAAATACAGAGAGTATGTCATCCACAGATCCCCCATAACAGTGCGTCATCCACAGATCCCCCATAACAGTGCGTCATCCACAGATCCCCCATAACAGTGCGTCATCCACAGATCCCCCATAACAGCGCGTCATCCACAGATCCCCATAACAGTGCGTCACCCACAGATCCCCATAACAGTGCATCCTCCACAGATCCCCCATAACAGTGCATCCTCCACAGATCCCCCATAACAGTGCGTCATCCACAGATCCCCATAAGAGTGCGTCACCACAGATCCCCCATAACAGTGCATCATCCACAGATCCCCCATAACAGTGCGTCACCCACAGATCCCCATAACAGTGCGTCATCCACAGATCCCTCATAACAGCGCGTCATCCACAGATCCCCCATAACAGTGCGTCACCCACAGATCCCCATAACAGTGCGTCATCCACAGATCCCTCATAACAGCGCGTCATCCACAGATCCCCCATAACAGCGCGTCATCCACAGATCCCCATAACAGTGCGTCACCCACAGATCTCCCATAACAGTGCATCCTCCACAGATCCCCCATAACAGTGCATCCTCCACAGATCCCCCATAACAGTGCGTCATCCACAGATCCCCCATAACAGTGCGTCATCCACAGATCCCCATAAGAGTGCGTCACCACAGATCCCCCATAACAGTGCGTCATCCACAGATCCCCCATAACAGTGCGTCACCCACAGATCCCCCATAACAGTGCATCCTCCACAGATCCCCCATAACAGTGCATCCTCCACAGATCCCCCATAACAGTGCATCATCCATAGATCCCCCTGAAAAAGAAGACAAATGGAGGGCAGCGCTATATTAAATGAAGGAAAAGAGGGTTCACCAAGGGCATGTCAATGAACTAGTGACATGAAAAAAAAAGAGAAAAGCGACTTGCCCACATAATGGAAACACCACATGTATAAATTTAATAGGCAAAATTTATTTAGCAAAAACTGACATGGAATCACACTTCATAAAAACAATTAAAAAACGTACAAGAAGAAACAACTGGTCATATCATGAAATATGGATGTAATGAACCTCCCACATCTAAAATCCCACCAACATATGGAGGCAAAGTGCATGAAATATTCCAAAAAGACAATCTGTGATACACATAAGTAATCAAGACACCTGCACTCTAAAGCAATGGCTTTTCACAGCACCATGAAATATTGGGCCCCTATAGGGAAACAGAGCAAACGCCAATACACCCCTAAATAGTTAATAGGATACATATGAACAGCATGTTACCCAAAAGGTGAAGACATATAGCCAGATAGGGCAGAGCTCCATAAGCAAGGAGAGACACCTGGCCAATGCTGCGTTTAGGGCGTTGATTAACTGCTCTTTTTAATATCCAAACCAGCCCCCTCTACCGATGCCAAAAAAAGTGGGATGAAGCTACATTCCTCCCCTTAAAACAGAGTTTTGATTATAAGTCAACACCAGAGGATCGGTCTTGTACCAAGCACAATCCAAGGGATCGACGAGATTAAGTTTCTCCATGCAATGCTCCCCGGGAGCCTCTTCACAGACTCTTATCACGTGTCATGGTTTTCAACTATCTCCTCCAGTCCCACATCTTCATCTCCGTACAAGGGCTTGTATGCCAAAAGCATTTTTTACAGAGCAAGAGAAACGTATCCATAGTGTCACCAACTAAAGGGTCAAATACTATTGACCCTTGCCACATGACCTAGTATTTCAGAACAGAATCTTCTCCAAAAGACCATTTAAAAAACATCTGTTTCAGGATTCTTACCCACCATCAGTGCAAAATAAGAGACTGTTTTTTTCCGGTTGAGAGGCTATTTACATGTATTATATCCCAGAGAGTGTAGCATGGCCTATAAATATTCCCATTGATGGTGTCATTAAGTAGAAGCATTAACCTCATTAAAGTTCGCTTATCCAGCCAACCAGCCTCCTTCTTTGCACTAATGAGAGGCGAGAAGACAGAAACAGCGCTATGTAAATGGTGGTCTTTCCTTTTTATTCGGGTTTATCTATAGATTCAAAGTCATGTGGAATGGATTGATATCGACTTATACGAGTTCAACTTCCAGCCGGTGGCTCTAAAGACTAGACTTTGTTTCTCGGTCAAGAGGATTACAAACATAAAAGAGCCCAAGCCCGAAATGAAGCCGATAGCTGAAGATCGGGGCACCTGTAATGACTGAAGGCTATTAAAAAGTTGTATGGTAAGTATCAAAAATGAAATGGGAAAAATCAGGTGGCTCCTTGATTTTGGGAAAGTGCTCCTTTTGTTTCTTCTTCCGAGAACCATGTCCAGTTTTGCAGACAGTAAAGATAATTGTTCCTGAAAAACCAGATAAGAGATAAATGTATTTTGGCAATTACAAAATTTACAGGCAGAAGAAACGAGTAAAATGCACTTACTGTTACACGGCCAGACCTTGGCGGAGACGCACATGCCAGTGTCAGACTGGAGCACATTGGGCCCCCCGGAGGATTTGATTCTGAGGACCCACATTTCTCCTCTCCTGAAGAGCCCCACAGCTGCTGCAAGGTTTGCACTATGAACTTTTCTGAAGGAGAAGCCAGGGCCCACCAGAGGATTCTCCGGTTCTCTGGTGGGCCAGTCCTTACTCTGCACACAATATCAGTCTTAGACAATATTACAAGCAATGCCACAGAAGCCATAACCAATAACCAAATGAGGTTTGTTTTTATACCACACAATTTTTTCCTTTTTCCGTGTTGGACCAGTTTGTTTTCATGAATGATTCCCGGGAACTAAACAGGAATTTCGCCCCAAACCACCAAACAAGTGCAAGAAGTAAAACTCATAGGTCCGCTGCCATCGGGTTTGTGGAAAGAGGAAAGGGCTGTACCACCTTTCAGATTCATCATATGGAAGGTGAATCAATAGCGGCGTCTAGAACTTGGCGACTTCATTTATTTTTAGCAATAAACCCACTTGTTGGTTTTTTTGATGGTCAGAGACTCCCATGCACCTGTTCTCCGCCGCTCCATGCTCAGTTGCTTTTTTATTTGGGAATCGTAGGTTACTTTCTGGGCAGAGTATGGCACTATTTATTTGGCAATGCATTGCACTTTCTGCCTGTGTACGGCACTATTTTATGGGTACCAGACGTTACTTTCTGGCACTGTGTGACTGTATTAGTTGTGTAAAAAAGTAGAAATCACATGTTACAGAGCTCAGGATTTTCTATGTGGTTGCCTAGCCCTTTAATTCAGGGATTAGCCGACCAACAAGAAGATCACTCTCTTTTGCAAATTGAAATAAATGTGCAGATATTAATCTTCTATGATTGCCTAGCACAAACAAAACCATAATTGCAAAAGCGGATGTCCTGTATATGCAAACATGAAGCTCCTCGGGCACATTATTACTGTACGAGAGACTTCTCGTTCTCTGTGGCCGAGGGCAACAAAATCTATCTGATCATCCACGTTAAGGCCACGTTCACACGTTTAGTTTGTGGTCAGTATTTTACATCAGTAGCTGTAAGCCAAACTGTATTTGGGTGCAAAATTGTTGGAGCGGCGCTGGGCGGCACTGGATGGACTCAGCAACAGATGAACCAGATGGAAAAAACAGCTTTGGGGGCGGCTTTGGTATCTGCAGTTAAAACTGTTAATCACATAGATGGTGTACGTGGTTCATGGACCCACTGTGCCACGGGGCTGGACTTACCTAGGAGAGGCGTAGCTAAGAGGTTCCCTGGAGCTTCTGATGGTGGAGACAGACTGCAGGTAGTCACCAGGTAGCACTCCCAGGCAGATCCCAGTACTGTAACTGTTGATCCCCCGGAGTCAGGTACGCCGACACACATAGGACTAGGGCTCCTTCAGACTAATAGGTTCTGGATCCTCTGCAGAACAGTTACTGACATGAAGTGTCAGGCAGGGCTGATTCCAAGACTGGTCGTAGCAGTCTGGATATACAGGGTACTCGGATAGGCACACACACACACACAGGTCTCAGATACTGCTTCAGGGACTAGCAGTATAAGGACCAGAGAACGAGGTTAAGACACTGGCTGTACTAGGCCCAGGGACTTCGGTTTAAGGACTGGTCGCACAAGGACCAGAGACTTCAGGTCCAGGACTGGCCGCACATGGACCATGGACTTCGGGTTCAGGTACTGTCTGCACTAGGCCCAGGGGTTTAGTTTTCAGGAAAAAGGACCAGGGACTTCGGGTTCACGACTAACCACACAAAGACCAGGGACTTCGGGCTCAAGACTAATTGCAAAAGGACCAGGGGACTTCGGGTTCAGGACTGGCCACACAAGGACCAGGGACTTTGGGTTCAAGACTGGCCACACAAGGACTAGGGACTTCAAGTTCAAGACCGGCCATAAAAGGACCAGGGACTTCGGGTTCAGGACAGGCCACACAAGGACTAGGGACTTCAAGTTCAAGACCGGCCATAAAAGGACCAGGGACTTCGGGTTCAGGACAGGCCACACAAGGACCAGGGACTTTGGGTTCAAGACTGGCCACACAAGGACTAGGGACTTCAAGTTCAAGACCGGCCATAAAAGGACCAGGGACTTTGGGTTCAGGACAGGCCACACAAGGACCAGGGACTTTGGGTTCAAGACTGGCCACACAAGGACTAGGGACTTCAAGTTCAAGACTGGCCATAAAAGGACCAGGGACTTCGGGTTCAGGACTCACCACGCAAGGATCAGGGACTACGGGTTCAGAACACTGACCACACCAGTACCAGGCGACTTCACAGCTCACTAGGAGACCACCTCACTCACTAATGATTCCCTGTGTTGCTTGGCACCTCCCTCTAAGGGAGGGTGCCTTTTATACAAGATGTCTCCCAGTTATTCGCTAGGAGCCACCTTGCAGGTGTACACTGTTAGTAAAATGCTACCAGCCAAGGCATTTAGTATGTGTGCGCTGCCCCTTTAAGAGCAGGGGAGTGCTTTCCTGGTAAGTGCATTGTGCACTACACTAGGAAGACAGAGAGCACATCTTAGACCACGCCATGCGGCTGGTGAGTATGCCGGTGTCCCTGGATGGAGGGGGAAGGGAACCTCCATAGTCAGTGGCCGAGTGACCAGTGACCGCAAGAGAGCTGTGCATAGTCAGTGACCAATATGATAACGTGCTTAGTATAATGAAATGAGGTCTGTCATCTCAGTCGCTGCCTATGTAGATTGCAGCAGTCGATAAAAAACTTGTTTCAACTGTTGCGCTCTGCATAGGCAGTAATGGAAATGACATAAAATTGCATTGGGCTCTCCAACAGCTCCTGAATACTCCTCTCACTTGTAAAATTGTGAGAACTGTCTCAAAATAATTAAAAGTGCTGACGTTAAAATAAGCTTTCATTTTGTATTTACTTTTTCCAGTGCTTGGGTATGTGCTAAGGATAGACAGTGTCGGTCGGACTGGGGCTCACCAGTAACATTGACTTTGGGGGCCCACTTTTCACCTGTATACAAATATTACACGACCCTGGTTAACAAACTTACCTATATCTCTATAAATAAAATTGAATGTGTGTGTATCACCAACCAATCACGAAGCATCTTTCATTTCAAGAGAGCTGTTTAAAAGAAGCTGAGCTGTGATTGGTTGCTATGAGCAACAGTTTTCTCACTGCATGACAACACCTCTGCAGACAGTGACTTGGTGGGAGAAATCTAGCATCCCCGGGAACATAAGCTCCCAGCCATTGTCTGCCCCCAGGAAAGGAGCAGAGAGCACATGACAGAAATGAATCCCCCATCACACATCCTCCATCCTATAGGCACATCTTTCCTCTTAAAGAGATCCCCGGCATGGAAGTTAGGACCGTTCTACTCAGCGCTGTGGAAGTCAGGGCAATTGCCTTCAAATGCTCTGGTTCTGACTCCAGGCCTCTATTAAAGGGATCTCTGGTATGGAAGTCAGGGCAAATCCATCCAGCGCTTTCGTTCTGACCCCAGGCCTCTCTTAAAGGGATCCAAGGTATGGAAGTCAGGGAAATTCCACTCAGCGTTCTGGTTCTGATCCCACGCTCTCTTAAAGGGATCCCCAGTATGGAAGTCAGGGCGATTGCCTTCAAATGCTCTGATACTGACCCCAGGCCTTTATTAAAGGGATCATTGGTATTGAAGTCAGGGCAAATCCATCCAGCACTTTGGTTTTGACCCCCGACATCTCTTAAAGGGATCCCCGGTATGGAAGTTAGGACCGGTCCACTCAGCGCTGTGGTTCTGACCCCTGGGCCTCTTAAAGGGATCATTGGTATGGAAGTTAGGGCTATTAAATTCATGCTCTGGTTCTGACCCCAGGCCCCTCTTAAAGGGATCCCCAGTATGGAAGTGAGGGTAAACCCCTCAGTGCTCTGATTCTCACCCCAGGCTTCTATTAAAGGGATCCCCGGTATGGAAGTCAGCGCAAATCCACTCAGCGCTAAGGTTCTGATGCCAAGCCTCTCTTAAAGGGATCACCGGAATGAAAGTTAGGGCCACTACACTCAGTGCTCTGGTTCTGACCCCAGGCTGACGGGATGATGTGGGATATTAGGGGTAGTAGTCCGGTGGCTCTGACTGACAGGATGATGTGGGATATTAGGGGGAGTAGTCCGGTGGCTCTGGCTGACGGGATGATGTGGGATATTAGGGGGAGTAGTCCGGTGGCTCTGGCTGACGGGATGATGTGGGATATTAGGGGTAGTAGTCCGGTGGCTCTGGCTGACGGGATGATGTGGGATATTAGGGGTAGTAGTCCGGTAGCTCTGGCTGACGGGATGATGTGGGATATTAGGGGTAGTAGTCCGGTGGCTCTGGCTGACGGGATGATGTGGGATATTAGGGGTAGTAGTCCGGTAGCTCTGGCTGACGGGACGATGTGGGATATTAGGGGTAGTAGTCCGGTGGCTCTGGCTGACGGGATGATGTGGGATATTAGGGGTAGTAGTCCGGTGGCTCTGGCTGACGGGATGATGTGGGATATTAGGGGTTGTAGTCCAGTGGCTCTGGCTGACAGGATGATGTGGGATATTAGGGGTAGTAGTCCGGTAGCTCTGGCTGATGGGATGATGTGGGATATTAGGGGTAGTAGTCCGGTGGCTCTGGCTGACGGGATGATGTGGGATATTAGGGGTAGTAGTCCGGTAGCTCTGGCTGACGGGACGATGTGGGATATTAGGGGTAGTAGTCCGGTGGCTCTGGCTGACGGGATGATGTGGGATATTAGGGGTAGTAGTCCGGTGGCTCTGGCTGACGGGATGATGTGGGATATTAGGGGTTGTAGTCCAGTGGCTCTGGCTGACGGGATGATGTGGGATATTAGGGGTTGTAGTCCGGTGGCTCTGGCTGACGGGAAGATGTGGGATATTAGGGGTAGTAGTCCGGAGGCTCTGGCTGAAGGGATGATGTGGGATATTAGGGGGAGTAGTCCAGTGGCTCTGGCTGACGGGATGATGTGGGATATTATGGCTAGTAGTCTGGTGGCTCTGGCTGACGGGATGATGTGGGATATTATGGGTAGTAGTCCGGTGGCTCTGGCTGACAGGATGATGTGGGATATTAGGGGTAGTAGTCCAGTGGCTCTGGCTGACAGGATGATGTGGGATATTAGGGGTAGTAGTCCGGTAGCTCTGGCTGACGGGAAGATGTGGGATATCAGGGGTAGCAGTCTGGTGGCTTTGACGGGATGATGTCGGATATTAGGGGTAGTAGTCCGGTGGCTCTCGCTGGCTGGATGATGTGGGATATTAGGGGTAGTAGTCCGGTAGCTCTGGCTGACGGGAAGATGTGGGATATTAGGGGTAGTAATCCGGTGGCTCTGGCTGACAGGATGATGTAGGATATTATGGGTAGTAGTCTGGTGGCTCTGGCTGACAGGATGATGTGGGATATTAGGGGTAGTAGTCCGGTAGCTCTGGCTGACGGGAAGATGTGGGATATTAGGGGTAGTAGTCCGGTGGCTCTGGCTGACAGGATGATGTGGGATATTAGGGGTAGTAGTCCGGTGGCTCTGGCTGACGGGATGATGTGGGATATTAGGGGTAGTAGTCCGATGGCTCTGGCTGACGGGATGATGTGAGATATTAGGGGTAGTAGTCCGGTAGCTCTGGCTGATGGGATGATGTGGGATATTAGGGGTAGTAGTCCGGTAGCTCTGGCTGACGGGATGATGTGAGATATTAGGGGTAGTAGTCCGGTAGCTCTGGCTGATGGGATGATGTGGGATATTAGGGGTAGTAGTCCGGTAGCTCTGGCTGACGGGATGATGTGGGATATTAGGGGTATTAGTTCGGTAGCTCTGGCTGACGGGATGATGAGAGATGTTAGGGGTAGTAGTCTGGTGGCTCTGGCTGACGGGATGATGTGGGATATTAGGGGTAGTAGTCCGGTAGCTCTGGCTGACGGGATGATGTGGGATATTAGGGGTATTAGTTCGGTAGCTCTGGCTGACGGGATGATGTGAGATGTTAGGGGTAGTAGTCCGGTAGCTCTGGCTGACGGGATGATGTGGGATATTAGGGGTAGAAGTCCGGTAGCTCTGGCTGATGGGAAGATGTGGGATATTACGGGTAGTAGTCCGATGGCTCTGGCTGACGGGATGATGTGGGATATTAGGGGTAGTTGTCCGGTAGCTCTGGCTGACGGGATGATGTGGGATATTAGGGGTAGTAGTCCAGTGGCTCTTGCTGACTGGATGATGTGGGATATTAGGGGTAGTTGTCCGGTGGCTCTGGCTGACGGGATGATGTGGGATATTAGGGGTAGTAGTCCGGTGGCTCTGGCTGACGGGATGATGTGGGATATTAGGGGTAGTTGTCCGGTAGCTCTGGCTGACGGGATGATGTGGGATATTAGGGGTAGTAGTCTGGTAGCTCTGGCTGACGGAATGATGATATTATGGGTAGTAGTCTGGTGGCTCTGGCTGATGGGATGATGTGGGATATTAGGGGTAGTAGTCTGGTAGCTCTGGCTGACGGGATGATGATATTATGGGTAGTAGTCTGGTGGCTCTGGCTGATGGAATGATGTGGGATATTAGGGGCAATAGTCTGGTGGCTCTGGTTGACGGGATGATGTGGGATATTAGGGGTAGTAGTCCGATGGCTCTGGCTGGCTGGATGATGTGGGATATTAGGGGTAGTTGTCCGGTAGCTCTGGCTGACGGGATGATGTGGGATATTAGGGGTAGTAGTCCAGTGGCTCTGGCTGACAGGATGATGTGGGATATTAGGGGTAGTAGTCTGGTGGCTCTGGCTGATGGGATGATGTGGGATATTAGGGGTAGTAGTCCGGTGGCTCTGGCTGACAGGATGATGTGGGATATTAGGGGTAGTAGTCCGGTAGCTCTGGCTGATGGAATGATGTGGGATATTAGGGGTAGTATTCCGGTGGCTCTGGATGACGGGATGATGTGGGATATTAGGGTTAGTAGTCCGGTGGCTCTGGCTGACAGGATGATGTGGGATATTAGGGGTAGTAGTCCGGTAGCTCTGGCTGATGGAATGATGTGGGATATTAGGGGTAGTAGTCCGGTGGCTCTGGATGACGGGATGATGTGGGATATTAGGGGTAGTAGTCCGGTGGCTCTGGCTGATGGGATGATGTGGGATATTAGGGGTAGTAGTCCGGTAGCTCTGGCTGATGGAATGATGTGGGATACTAGGGGTAGTAGTCCGGTGGCTCTGGATGACGGGATGATGTGGGATATTAGGGTTAGTAGTCCGGTGGCTCTGGCTGACAGGATGATGTGGGATATTAGGGGTAGTAGTCCGGTAGCTCTGGCTGATGGAATGATGTGGGATATTAGGGGTAGTAGTCCGGTGGCTCTGGATGACGGGATGATGTGGGATATTAGGGGTAGTAGTCTGCTGGCTCTGGCTGACAGGATGATGCGGGATATTAGGGGTAGTAGTCTGGTGGCTCTGGCTGATGGGAAGATGTGGGATATTAGAGGTAGTAGTCCGGTAGCTCTGGCTGACAGGATGATGTGGGATATTAGGGGTAGTAGTCTGGTGGCTCTGGCTGACGGGATGATGTGGGATATTAGGGGTAGTAGTCTGGTGGTTCTGGCTGACGGGATGATGTGGGATACTATGGGTAGTAGTCCGGTGGCTCTGGCTGACGGGATGATGTGGGATATTAGGGTTAGTAGTCCGGTGGCTCTGGGTGATGGGATGATGTGGGATATTAGGGGTAGTAGTCTGGTGGCTCTGGCCGATGGGATGATGTGGGATATTAGGGGTAGTAGTCCGGTAGCTCTGGCTGACGGGACGATGTGGGATATTAGGGGTAGTAGTCCGGTAGCTCTGGCTGACGGGATGACGTGGGATATTATGGGTAGTAGTCTGGTGGCTCTGGCTGATGGGATGATGTGGGATATTAGGTGTAGTAGTCCGGTGGCTCTGGCTGACGGGATGATGTGGGATATTAGGGTTAGTAGTCTGGTGGCTCTGGCTGACGGGACGATGTTGGGATATTAGGGGTAGTAGTCCGGTGGCTCTGGCTGATGGGATGATGTGGGATATTAGGGGTAGTAGTCCGGTAGCTCTGGCTGACAGGATGATGTGGGATATTAGGGGTAGTAGTCCGGTGGCTCTGGCTGACGGGACGATGTGGGATATTAGGGGTAGTAGTCCGGTGGCTCTGGCTGATGGGATGATGTGGGATATTAGGGGTAGTAGTCCGGTAGCTCTGGCTGACAGGATGATGTGGGATATTAGGGGTAGTAGTCCGGTGGCTCTGGCTGACGGGACGATGTGGGATATTAGGGGTAGTTGTCCGGTAGCTCTGGCTGACAGGACGATGTGGGATATTAGGGGTAGTAGTCCGGTAGCTCTGGCTGACGGGATGATGTGGGATATTAGGGGTAGTAGTCCGGTGGCTCTGGATGACGGGACGATGTGGGATATTAGGGGTAGTAGTCCGGTAGCTCTGGCTGACGGGAAGATGTGGGATATTATGGGTAGTAATCTGGTGGCTCTGGCTGATGGGATGATGTGGGATATTAGGTGTAGTAGTCCGGTGGCTCTGGCTGACGGGATGATGTGGGATACTATGGGTAGTAGTCCGGTGGCTCTGGCTGACGGGATGATGTGGGATATTAGGGTTAGTAGTCTGGTGGCTCTGGCTGACGGGACGATGTGGGATATTAGGGGTAGTAGTCCGGAGGCTCTGGCTGATGGGATGATGTGGGATATTAGGGGTAGTAGTCCGGTAGTTCTGGCTGACAGGATGATGTGGGTTATTAGGGGTAGTAGTCCGGTGGCTCTGGCTGACGGGACGATGTGGGATATTAGGGGTAGTAGTCCGGTGGCTCTGGTTGATGGGATGATGTGGGATATTAGGGGTAGTAGTCCGGTAGCTCTGGCTGACAGGATGATGTGGGATATTAGGGGTAGTAGTCCGGTAGCTCTGGCTGACAGGATGATGTGGGATATTAGGGGTAGTAGTCCGGTGGCTCTGGCTGACGGGATGATGTGGGATATTAGGGGTAGTAGTCTGGTGGTTCTGGCTGACGGGATGATGTGGGATACTATGGGTAGTAGTCCGGTGGCACTGGCTGACGGGATGATGTGGGATATTAGGGTTAGTAGTCCGGTGGCTCTGGCTGACGGGACGATGTGGGATATTATGGGTAGTAGTCCGGTGGCTCTGGCTGACAGGATGATGTGGGATATTAGGGTTAGTATTCCGGTGGCTCTGGGTGATGGGATGATGTGGGATATTAGGGGTAGTAGTCTGGTGGCTCTGGCTGACGGGACGATGTGGGATATTAGGGGTAGTAGTCCGGTAGCTCTGGCTGACGGGATGATGTGGGATACTATGGGTAGTAGTCCGGTGGCTCTGGCTGACGGGATGATGTGGGATATTAGGGTTAGTAGTCCGGTGGCTCTGGGTGATGGGATTATGTGGGATATTAGGGGTAGTAGTCCGGTAGCTCTGGATGATGGGATTATGTGGGATATTAGGGGTAGTAGTCCGGTAGCTCTGGCTGACGGGACGATGTGGGATATTACGGGTAGTAGTCCGGTGGCTCTGGATGACGGGACGATGTGGGATATTAGGGGTAGTAGTCCGGTAGCTCTGGCTGACGGGATGATGTGGGATATTTGGGTAGTAGTCCGGTTGCTCTGGCTGATGGGATGATGTGGGATATTAGGGGTAGTAGTCCGGTGGCTCTGGCCGATGGGATGATGTGGGATATTAGGGGTAGTAGTCCGGTGGCTCTGGCTGACGGGATGATGTGGGATATTAGGGGTAGTAGTCCGGTGGCTCTGGCAGACGGGATGATGTGGGATATTAGTGGTAGTAGTCCGGTGGCTCTGGCTGACGGGATGATGTGGGATATTAGGGTTAGTAGTCTGGTGGCTCTGGCCGATGGGATGATGTGGGATATTAGGGGTAGTAGTCCGGTAGCTCTGGCTGACGGGACGATGTGGGATATTAGGGGTAGTAGTCCGGTAGCTCTGGCTGACGGGATGATGTGGGATATTAGGGGTAGTAGTCCGGTGGCTCTGGCTGACGGGACGATGTGGGATATTAGGGGTAGTAGTCCGGTAGCTCTGGCTCACGGGAAGATGTGGGATATTAGGGGTAGTAGTCCGGTGGCCCTGGGTGATGAGATGATGTGGGATATTAGGGGTAGTAGTCCAGTGACTCTGGCTGATGGGATGATGTGGGATATTAGTGGTAGTAGTCCGGTGGCTCTGGCTGACAGGATGATGTGGGATATTATGGGTAGTAGTCCGGTAGCTCTGGCTGACGGGATGATGTGGGATATTAGGGGTAGTAGTCCAGTGACTCTGGCTGATGGGATGATGTGGGATATTAGAGGTAGTTGTCCGGTGGCTCTGGCTGACGGGATGATGTGGGATATTAGGGGGAGTAGTCCGGTGGCTCTGGCTGAAAGGATGATGTGGGATATTAGGGGTAGTAGTCCGGTGGCTCTGGCTGACGGGATGATGTGGGATATTAGGGGTAGTAGTCCGGTGGCTCTGGCTGACGGGATGATGTGGGATATTAGGGGTAGTAGTCCGGTAGCTCTGGATGATGGGATGATGTGGGATATTAGGGGTAGTAGTCCGGTGGCTCTGGCTGACGGGATGATGTGGGATATTAGGGGTAATAGTCCGGTAGCTCTGGATGATGGGATGATGTGGGATATTAGGGGTAGTAGTCCGGTGGCTCTGGCTGACGGAATGATGTGGGATATTAGGGGTAATAGTCCGGTAGCTCTGGCTGATGGGATGATGTGGGATATTAGGGGTAGTAGTCCGGTAGCTCTGGCTGACGGGATGATGTGGGATATTAGGGGTAGTAGTCCGGTAGCTCTGGCTGACTGAATGATGTGGGATATTAGGGGTAGTAGTCCGGTAGCTCTGGCTGATGGGATGATGTGGGATATTAGGGGTAATAGTCCGGTAGCTCTGGCTGACGGGATGATGTGGGATATTAGGGGTAGTAGTCCGGTAGCTCTGGCTGACGGGATGATGTGGGATATTAGGGGTAGTAGTCCGGTAGCTCTGGCTGACGGGATGATGTGGGATATTAGGGGTAGTAGTCCGGTAGCTCTGGCTGATGGGAAGATGTGGGATATTACGGGTAGTAGTCCGATGGCTCTGGCTGACTGGATGATGTGGGATATTAGGGGTAGTTGTCCGGTAGCTCTGGCTGACGGGATGATGTGGGATATTAGAGGTAGTTGTCCGGTAGCTCAGGCTGACGGGATGATGTGGGATATTAGGGGTAGTAGTCCAGTGGCTCTGGCTGACTGGATGATGTTGGATATTAGGGGTAGTTGTCCGGTAGCTCTGGCTGACGGGATGATGTGGGATATTAGGGGTAGTTGTCCGGTAGCTCTGGCTGACGGGATGATGTGGGATATTAGGGGTAGTAGTCCAGTGGCTCTGGCTGACAGGATGATGTGGGATATTAGGGGTAGTAGTCTGGTAGCTCTGGCTGACGGGATGATGATATTATGGGTAGTAGTCTGGTGGCTCTGGCTGATGGGATGATGTGGGATATTAGGGGTAGTAGTCCGGTAGCTCTGGCTGATGGAATGATGTGGGATATTAGGGGTAATAGTCTGGTGGCTCTGGTTGATGGGATGATGTGGGATATTAGGGGTAGTAGTCCGATGGCTCTGGCTGACTGGATGATGTGGGATATTAGGGGTAGTTGTCCGGTAGCTCTGGCTGACGGGATGATGTGGGATATTAGGGGTAGTAGTCCAGTGGCTCTGGCTGACGGGATGATGTGGGATATTAGGGGTAGTAGTCCGATGGCTCTGGCTGACTGGATGATGTGGGATATTAGGGGTAGTTGTCCCGTAGCTCTGGCTGACGGGATGATGTGGGATATTAGGGGTAGTAGTCCAGTGGCTCTGGCTGACTGGATGATGTGGGATATTAGGGGTAGTAGTCTGATGGCTCTGGCTGACGGGATGATGTGGGATATTAGAGGTAGTAGTCCGATGGCTCTGGCTGACTGGATGATGTGGGATATTAGGGGTAGTAGTCTGCTGGCTCTGGCTGACAGGATGATGCGGGATATTAGGGGTAGTAGTCCGGTGGCTCTCGCTGGCTGGACGATGTGGGATATTAGGGGTAGTAGTCTGGTGGCTCTGGCTGACGGGAAGATGTGGGATATTAGGGGTAGTAGTCCGGTGGCTCTGGCTGACAGGAAGATGTGGGATATTAGAGGTAGTAGTCCGGTGGCTCTGGCTGATGGGAAGATGTGGGATATTAGAGGTAGTAGTCCGGTGGCTCTGGCTGACAGGATGATGCGGGATATTAGGGGTAGTAGTCCGGTGGCTCTCGCTGGCTGGACGATGTGGGATATTAGGGGTAGTAGTCTGGTGGCTCTGGCTGATGGGAAGATGTGGGATATTAGGGGTAGTAGTCCGGTGGCTCTGGCTGACAGGAAGATGTGGGATATTAGAGGTAGTAGTCCGGTGGCTCTGGCTGTCGGGATGATGTGGGATATTATGGGTAGTAGTCTGCTGGCTCTGGCTGACGGGATGATGTGGGATATAAGGGGTAGTGGTCCGGTGGCTCTCGCTGGCTGGACGATGTGGGATATTAGGGGTAGTAGTCTGGTGGCTCTGGCTGACGGGATGATGTGGGGTATTAGGGGTAGTAGTCCGGTAGCTCTGGCTGACGGGACGATGTAGGATATTAGGGGTAGTAGTCCGGTGGCCCTGGGTGACGAGATGATGTGGGATATTAGGGGTAGTAGTCCGGTGGCTCTGGCTGACGGGATGTTGTGGGATATTAGGGGTAGTAGTCCGGTGACTCTGACGGGATGATGTGGGATATTAGGGGTAGTAGTCCGGTGGCCCTGGGTGACGAGATGATGTGGGATATTAGGGGTAGTAGTCCAGTGACTCTGGCTGATGGGATGATGTGTGATATTATGGGTAGTAGTCTGGTGGCTTTGGCTGACGGGAAGATGTGGGATATTAGGGGTAGTAGTCCGGTGGCTCTGGCTGACGGGAAGATGTGGGATATTAGGGGTAGTAGTCCGGTGGCTCTCGCTGGCTGGACGATGTGGGATATTAGGGGTAGTAGTCCGGTGGCCCTGGGTGACGAGATGATGTGGGATATTAGGGGTAGTAGTCTGGTGGCTCTGACTGACGGGATGATGTGGGATATTAGGGGTAGTAGTCCGGTGGCTCTGGCTGACAGGAAGATGTGGGATATTAGGGGTAGTAGTCCGGTAGCTCTGGCTGACGGGAAGATGTGGGATATTAGGGGTAGTAGTCTGGTGGCTCTGGCTGATGGGATGATGTGGGATATTATGGGTAGTAGTCTGGTGGCTCTGACTGACAGGATGATGTGGGATATTAGGGGTAGTAGTTCGGTGGCTCTGGCTGACGGGAAGATGTGGGATATTAGGGGTAGTAGTCCGGTAGCTCTGGATGATGGGATGATGTGGGATATTTGGGGTAGTAGTCCGGTAGCTCTGGCTGACGGGATGATGTGGGATATTAGGGGTAGTAGTCCGGTGGCTCTGACGGGATGATGTGGGATATTATGGTTAGTAGTCTGGTAGCTCTCGCTGGCTGGACGATGTGGGATATTAGGGGTAGTAGTCCGGTGGCTCTGGCTGACGGGATGATGTGGGATATTAGGGGTAGTAGTTCCGTAGCTCTGGCTGACGGGATGATGTGAGATGTTAGGGGTAGTAGTCTGGTGGCTCTGGCTGACGGGATGATGTGGGATATTAGGGGTAGTAGTCCGGTAGCTCTGGCTGACGGGATGATGTGGGATATTAGGGGTAGTAGTCCGGTAGCTCTGGCTGACGGGAAGATGTGGGATATTACGGGTAGTAGTCCGATGGCTCTGGCTGACTGGATGATGTGGGATATTAGAGGTAGTTGTCCGGTGGCTCTGGCTGACTGGATGATGTGGGATATTAGGGGTAGTAGTCTGGTAGCTCTGGCTGACGGGATGATGTGGGATATTATGGGTAGTAGTCTGGTGGCTCTGGCTGATGGGATGATGTTGGATATTAGGGGTAGTAGACCGGTAGCTCTGGCTGATGGAATGATGTGGGATATTAGGGGTAGTAGTCTGGTGGCTCTGGTTGACGGGATGATGTGGGATATTAGGGGTAGTAGTCCGGTAGCTCTGGCTGATGGAATGATGTGGGATATTAGGAGTAGTAGTCTGGTGGCTCTGGCTGACGGGATGATGTGGGATATTAGGGGTAGTAGTCCGGTAGCTCTGGCTGATGGAATGATGTGGGATATTAGGGGTAGTAGTCCAGTGGCTCTGGATGACGGGATGATGTGGGATATTAGGGGTAGTAGTTCCGTAGCTCTGGCTGACGGGATGATGTGAGATGTTAGGGGTAGTAGTCTGGTGGCTCTGGCTGACGGGATGATGTGGGATATTAGGGGTAGTAGTCCGGTAGCTCTGGCTGACGGGATGATGTGGGATATTAGGGGTAGTAGTCCGGTAGCTCTGGCTGACGGGAAGATGTGGGATATTACGGGTAGTAGTCCGATGGCTCTGGCTGACGGGATGATGTGGGATATTATGGGTAGTAGTCCGGTGGCTCTGGCTGACGGGAAGATGTGGGATATTAGGGGTAGTAGTCCGGTGGCTCTCGCTGGCTGGACGATGTGGGATATTAGGGGTAGTAGTTCAGTAGCTCTGGCTGATGGGATGATGTGGGATATTAGGGGTAGTAGTCCGGTAGCTCTGGCTGACGGGAACATGTGGGATATTAGGGGTAGTAGTCCGGTGGCTCTGGCTGACGGGATGATGTGGGATATTAGGGGTAATAGTCCGGTAGCTCTGGATGATGGGATGATGTGGGATATTAGGGGTAGTAGTCCGGTAGCTCTGGCTGATGGGATGATGTGGGATATTAGGGGTAGTAGTCCGGTAGCTCTGGCTGACGGGATGATGTGGGATATTAGGGGTAGTAGTCCGGTAGCTCTCGCTGGCTGGACGATGTGGGATATTAGGGGTAGTAGTCTGGTGGATCTGACTGACGGAATGATGTGGGATATTAGGGGTAGTAGTTCAGTAGCTCTGGCTGATGGGATGATGTGGGATATTAGGGGTAGTAGTCCGGTAGCTCTGGCTGACGGGAACATGTGGGATATTAGGGGTAGTAGTCCGGTGGCTCTGGCTGATGGGATGATGTGGGATATTAGGGGTAGTAGTCCGGTAGCTCTGGCTGACGGGATGATGTGGGATATTAGGGGTAGTAGTCCGGTAGCTCTCGCTGGCTGGACGATGTGGGATATTAGGGGTAGTAGTTCGGTAGCTCTGGCTGACGGGATGATGTGGGATATTAGGGGTTGTAGTCCGGTAGCTCTGGCTGACGGGATGATGTGGGATATTAGGGGTAGTAGTCCGGTAGCTCTGGCTGACGGGATGATGTGGGATATTAGGGGTAGTAGTGCGATGGCTCTGGCTGACTGGATGATGTGGGATATTAGGGGTAGTTGTCCGGTGGCTCTGGCTGACGGGATGATGTTGGATATTAGGGGTAGTAGTCCAGTGGCTCTGGCTGACAGGATGATGTGGGATATTAGGGGTAGTAGTCTGGTAGCTCTGGCTGACGGGATGATGTGGGATATTAGGGGTAGTAGTCTGGTGGCTCTGGCTGACGGGATGATGTGGGATGTTAGGGGTAGTAGTGCGGTAGCTCTGGCTGACGGGATGATGTGTGATATTAGGGGTAGTAGTGCGGTAGCTCTGGCTGACGGGAAGATGTGGGATATTACGGGTAGTAGTCCGATGGCTCTGGCTGACTGGATGATGTGGGATATTAGGGGTAGTTGTCCGGTGGCTCTGGCTGACGGGATGATGTGGGATATTAGGGGTAGTAGTCAAGTGGCTCTGGCTGACAGGATGATGTGGGATATTAGGGGTAGTAGTCTGGTAGCTCTGGCTGACGGGATGATGTGGGATATTAGGGGTAATAGTCCGGTAGCTCTGGCTGACGGGAAGATGTGGGACATTAGGGGTAGTAGTTCGGTAGCTCTGGCTGACATGAAGATCTGGGATATTAGGGGTAGTAGTCCGGTGGCCCTGGGTGACGAGATGATGTGGGATATTAGGGTTGTAGTCCAGTGACTCTGGCTGATGGGATGATGTGGGATATTAGGGGGAGTAGTCCGGTGGCTCTGGCTGAAAGGATGATGTGGGATATTAGGGGTAGTAGTCCGGTGGCTCTGGCTGACGGGATGATGTGGGATATTAGGGGTAGTAGTCCGGTGGCTCTGGCTGACGGGATGATGTGGGATATTAGGGGTAGTAGTCCGGTGGCTCTGGCTGACGGGATGATGTGGGATATTAGGGGTAATAGTCCGGTAGCTCTGGATGATGGGATGATTTGGGATATTAGGGGTAGTAGTCCGGTGGCTCTGGCTGACGGGATGATGTGGGATATTAGGGGTAGTAGTCCGGTGGCTCTGGCTGACGGGATGATGTGGGATATTAGGGGTAATAGTCCGGTAGCTCTGGCTGATGGGATGATGTGGGATATTAGGGGTAGTAGTCCGGTAGCTCTGGCTGACGGGATGATGTGGGATATTAGGGGTAGTAGTCCGGTAGCTCTGGCTGACTGAATGATGTGGGATATTATGGGTAGTAGTCCGGTAGCTCTGGCTGATGGGATGATGTGGGATATTAGGGGTAGTAGTCCGGTAGCTCTGGCTGACGGGATGATGTGGGATATTATGGGTAGTAGTCCGGTAGCTCTGGCTGATGGGAAGATGTGGGATATTACGGGTAGTAGTCCGATGGCTCTGGCTGACTGGATGATTTGGGATATTAGGGGTAGTTGTCCGGTAGCTCTGGCTGACGGGATGATGTGGGATATTAGTGGTAGTTGTCCGGTAGCTCTGGCTGACGGGATGATGTGGGATATTAGGGGTAGTTGTCCGGTAGCTCTGGCTGATGGGATGATGTGGGATATTAGGGGTAGTAGTCCAGTGGCTCTGGCTGACAGGATGATGATATTATGGGTAGTAGTCTTGTGGCTCTGGCTGATGGGATGATGTGGGATATTAGGGGTAGTAGTCCGGTAGCTTTGGCTGATGGAATGATGTGGGATATTAGGGGTAATAGTCTGGTGGCTCTGGTTGACGGGATGATGTGGGATATTAGGGGTAGTAGTCCGATGGCTCTGGCTGACTGGATGATGTGAGATATTAGGGTAGTTGTCCGGTAGCTCTGGCTGACGGGATGATGTGGGATATTACGGTTAGTAGTCCGGTGGCTCTGGGTGATGGGATGATGTGGGATATTAGGGGTAGTAGTCCGGTAGCTCTGGCTGACGGGACGATGTGGGATATTAGGGGTAGTAGTCCGGTAGCTCTGGCTGACGGGATGATGTGGGATATTAGGGGTAGTAGTCCCGTGACTCTGGATGACGGGACGATGTGGGATATTAGGGGTAGTAGTCCGGTAGCTCTGGCTGACGGGACGATGTGGGATATTAGGGGTAGTAGTCCGGAAGCTCTGGCTGACGGGATGATGTGGGATATTATGGGTAGTAGTCTGGTTGCTCTGGCTGATGGGATGATGTGGGATATTAGGTGTAGTAGTCCGGTGGCTCTGGCTGACGGGATGATGTGGTATATTAGGGGTAGTAGTCCGGTGGCTCTGGCCGATGGGATGATGTGGGATATTAGGGGTAGTAGTCCGGTAGCTCTGGCTGACGGGATGATGTGGGATATTAGGGGTAGTAGTCCGGTGGCTCTGGCTGACGGGAAGATGTTGGATATTATGGGTAGTAGCTCGGTAGCTCTGGCTGACGGGATGATGTGGGATATTAGGGGTAGTAGTCCGGTAGCTCTGGCTGACGGGATGATGAGGGATATTAGGGGTAGTAGTCCGGTGGCTCTGGCTGACGGGACGATGTGGGATATTAGGGGTAGTAGTCCGGTGGCTCTGGCTGATGGGATGATGTGGGATATTAGGGGTAGTAGTCCGGTAGCTCTGGCTGACAGGATGATGTGGGATATTAGGGGTAGTAGTCCGGTGGCTCTGGCTGACGGGATGATGTGGGATATTAGGGGTAGTAGTCCGGTGGCTCTGGATGACGGGACGATGTGGGATATTAGGGGTAGTAGTCTGGTGGTTCTGGCTGACGGGATGATGTGGGATACTATGGGTAGTAGTCCGGTGGCTCTGGCTGACGGGATGATGTGGGATATTAGGGGTAGTAGTCTGGTGGCTCTGGCTGATGTGATGATGTGGGATATTAGGGGTAGTAGTCCGGTAGCTCTGGCTGACGGGACGATGTGGGATATTAGGGGTAGTAGTCCGGTAGCTCTGGCTGACGGGATGATGTGGGATATTAGGGGTAGTAGTCCGGTGGCTCTGGATGACGGGACGATGTGGGATATTAGGGGTAGTAGTCCGGTAGCTCTGGCTGACGGGAAGATGTGGGATATTATGGCTAGTAGCTCGGTAGCTCTGGGTGACGGGATGATGTGGAATATTAGGGGTAGTAGTCTGGTGGCTCTGGCCGATGTGATGATGTGGGATATTAGGGGTAGTAGTCCGGTAGCTCTGGCTGACGGGACGATGTGGGATATTAGGTGTAGTAGTCCGGTAGCTCTGGCTGACGGGATGATGTGGGATATTAGGGGTAGTAGTCCGGTGGCTCTGGATGACGGGACGATGTGGGATATTAGGGGTAGTAGTCCGGTAGCTCTGGCTGACGGGAAGATGTGGGATATTATGGCTAGTAGCTCGGTAGCTCTGGCTGACGGGATGATGTGGGATATTATGGGTAGTAGTCTGGTGGCTCTGGCTGATGGGATGATGTGGGATATTAGGTGTAGTAGTCCGGTGGCTCTGGCTGACGGGATGATGTCGGATATTAGGGTTAGTAGTCTGGTGGCTCTGGCTGACGGGACGATGTTGGGATATTAGGGGTAGTAGTCCGGTGGCTCTGGCTGATGGGATGATGTGGGATATTAGGGGTA
The DNA here is from genome assembly GCF_039654945.1 of Dendrobates tinctorius. NCBI lineage: Eukaryota > Metazoa > Chordata > Amphibia > Anura > Dendrobatidae > Dendrobates > Dendrobates tinctorius. Next base: position 15,817,447 of record NW_027361722.1, on the reverse strand, counting down.
GTAGTCCGGTAGCTCTGGCTGACAGGATGATGTGGGATATTAGGGGTAGTAGTCCGGTGGCTCTGGCTGATGGGACGATGTGGGATATTAGGGGTAGGAGTCCGGTGGCTCTGGCTGACGGGATGATGTGGGATATTAGGGGTAGTAGTCCGGTAGCTCTGGCTGACGGGATGATGTGGGATATTAGGGGTAGTAGTCCGGTGGCTCTGGATGACGGGACGATGTGGGATATTAGGGGTAGTAGTCCGGTAGCTCTGGCTGACGGGAAGATGTGGGATATTATGGCTAGTAGCTCGGTAGCTCTGGCTGACGGGATGATGTGGGATATTATGGGTAGTAGTCTGGTGGCTCTGGCTGATGGGATGATGTGGGATACTATGGGTAGTAGTCCGGTGGCTCTGGCTGACGGGATGATGTGGGATACTATGGGTAGTAGTCCGGTGGCTCTGGCTGACGGGATGATGTGGGATATTAGGGGTAGTAGTCCGGTGGCTCTGGCTGACGGGATGATGTGGGATATTAGGGTTAGTAGTCTGGTGGCTCTGGCTGACGGGACGATGTGGGATATTAGGGGTAGTAGTCCGGAGGCTCTGGCTGATGGGATGATGTGGGATATTAGGGGTAGTAGTCCGGTAGCTCTGGCTGACAGGATGATGTGGGATATTAGGGGTAGTAGTCCGGTGGCTCTGGCTGACGGGACGATGTGGGATATTAGGGGTAGTAGTCCGGTGGCCCTGGGTGACGAGATGATGTGGGATATTAGGGGTAGTAGTCCAGTGACTCTGGCTGATGGGATGATGTGGGATATTAGTGGTAGTAGTCCGGTGGCTCTGGCTGACAGGATGATGTGGGATATTAGGGGTAGTAGTCCAGTGACTCTGGCTGATGGGATGATGTGGGATATTATGGGTAGTAGTCCGGTAGCTCTGGCTGACGGGAAGATGTGGGATATTAGGGGTAGTAGTCCAGTGACTCTGGCTGATGGGATGATGTGGGATATTAGGGGGAGTAGTCCGGTGGCTCTGGCTGACGGGATGATGTGGGATATTAGGGGTAGTAGTCCGGTAGCTCTGGCTGACGGGATGATGTGGGATATTAGGGGTAGTAGTCCGGTGGCTCTGGCTGACGGGATGATGTGGGATATTAGGGATAGTAGTCCAGTGACTCTGGCTGATGGGATGATGTGGGATATTAGAGGTAGTTGTCCGGTGGCTCTGGCTGACGGGATGATGTGGGATATTAGGGGGAGTAGTCCGGTGGCTCTGGCTGACGGGATGATGTGGGATATTAGGCGTAGTAGTCCGGTGGCTCTGGCTGACGGGATGATGTGGGATATTAGGGGTAGTAGTCCGGTGGCTCTGGCTGACGGGATGATGTGGGATATTAGGGGTAGTAGTCCGGTGGCTCTGGCTGACGGGATGATGTGGGATATTAGGGGTAGTAGTCCGGTGGCTCTGGCTGACGGGATGATGTGGGATATTAGGGGTAATAGTCCGGTAGCTCTGGCTGACGGGATGATGTGGGATATTAGGGGTAATAGTTCGGTAGCTCTGGCTGACGGGATGATGTGGGATATTAGGGGTAGTAGTCCGGTAGCTCTGGCTGACGGGATGATGTGGGATATTAGGGGTAGTAGTCCGGTAGCTCTGGCTGTTGGGAAGATGTGGGATATTACGGGTAGTAGTCCGATGGCTCTGGCTGACGGGATGATGTGGGATATTAGGGGTAGTTGTCCGGTAGCTCTGGCTGACGGGATGATGTGGGATATTAGAGGTAGTTGTCCGGTAGCTCTGGCTGACGGGATGATGTGGGATATTAGGGGTAGTAGTCCAGTGGCTCTGGCTGACTGGATGATGTGGGATATTAGGGGTAGTTGTCCGGTGGCTCTGGCTGACGGGATGATGTGGGATATTAGGGGTAGTAGTCCGGTGGCTCTGGCTGACGGGATGATGTGGGATATTAGGGGTAGTTGTCCGGTAGCTCTGGCTGACGGGATGATGTGGGATATTAGGGGTAGTAGTCCAGTGGCTCTGGCTGACAGGATGATGTGGGATATTAGGGGTAGTAGTCTGGTAGCTCTGGCTGACGGAATGATGATATTATGGGTAGTAGTCTGGTGGCTCTGGCTGATGGGATGATGTGGGATATTAGGGGTAGTAGTCTGGTAGCTCTGGCTGACGGGATGATGATATTATGGGTAGTAGTCTGGTGGCTCTGGCTGATGTAATGATGTGGGATATTAGGGGCAATAGTCTGGTGGCTCTGGTTGACGGGATGATGTGGGATATTAGGGGTAGTAGTCCGATGGCTCTGGCTGACTGGATGATGTGGGATATTAGGGGTAGTTGTCCGGTAGCTCTGGCTGACGGGATGATGTGGGATATTAGGGGTAGTAGTCCAGTGGCTCTGGCTGACAGGATGATGTGGGATATTAGGGGTAGTAGTCTGGTGGCTCTGGCTGATGGGATGATGTGGGATATTAGGGGTAGTAGTCCGGTGGCTCTGGCTGACAGGATGATGTGGGATATTAGGGGTAGTGGTCCGGTAGCTCTGGCTGATGGAATGATGTGGGATATTAGGGGTAGTAGTCCGGTGGCTCTGGATGACGGGATGATGTGGGATATTAGGGGTAGTAGTCCGGTGGCTCTGGCTGACAGGATGATGTGGGATATTAGGGGTAGTAGTCCGGTAGCTCTGGCTGATGGAATGATGTGGGATATTAGGGGTAGTAGTCCGGTGGCTCTGGATGAGGGGATGATGTGGGATATTAGGGGTAGTAGTCCGGTAGCTCTGGCTGATGGAATGATGTGGGATATTAGGGGTAGTAGTCCGGTGGCTCTGGATGACGGGATGATGTGGGATATTAGGGGTAGTAGTCTGCTGGCTCTGGCTGACAGGATGATGCGGGATATTAGGGGTAGTAGTCCGGTGGCTCTGGCTGACGGGACGATGTGGGATATTAGGAGTAGTAGTCCGGTGGCCCTGGGTGACGAGATGATGTGGGATATTAGGGGTAGTAGTCCAGTGACTCTGGCTGATGGGATGATGTGGGATATTAGTGGTAGTAGTCCGTTGGCTCTGGCTGATGGGATGATGTGGGATATTCGTGGTAGTAGTCCGGTGGCTCTGGCTGACAGGATGATGTGGGATATTAGGGGTAGTAGTCCAGTGACTCTGGCTGATGGGATGATGTTGGATATTATGGGTAGTAGTCCGGTAGCTCTGGCTGACGGGAAGATGTGGGATATTAGGGGTAGTAGTCCGGTAGCTCTGGCTGATGGAATGATGTGGGATATTAGGGGTAGTAGTCCGGTGGCTCTGGATGACGGGATGATGTGGGATATTAGGGGTAGTAGTCTGCTGGCTCTGGCTGACAGGATGAAGCGGGATATTAGGGGTAGTAGTCCAGTGACTCTGGCTGATGGGATGATGTGGGATATTAGGGGGAGTAGTCCGGTGGCTCTGGCTGACGGGATGATGTTTGATATTAGGGGTAGTAGTCCGGTAGCTCTGGCTGACGGGATGATGTGGGATATTAGGGGTAGTAGTCCGGTAGCTCTGGATGATGGGATGATGTGGGATATTAGGCGTAGTAGTCCGGTGGCTCTGGCTGACGGGATGATGTGGGATATTAGGGGTAGTAGTCCGGTGGCTCTGGCTGACGGGATGATGTGGGATATTAGGGGTAGTAGTCCGGTAGCTCTGGATGATGGGATGATGTGGGATATTAGGCGTAGTAGTCCGGTGGCTCTGGCTGACGGGATGATGTGGGATATTAGGGGTAGTAGTCCGGTGGCTCTTGCTGACGGGATGATGTGGGATATTAGTGGTAGTAGTCCGGTGGCTCTGGCTGACGGGATGATGTGGGATATTAGTGGTAGTAGTCCGGTGGCTCTGGCTGACGGGATGATGTGGGATATTAGGGGTAGTAGTCCGGTGGCTCTTGCTGACGGGATGATGTGGGATACTAGTGGTAGTAGTCCGGTGGCTCTTGCTGACGGGATGATGTGGGATATTAGTGGTAGTAGTCCGGTGGCTCTGGCTGACGGGATGATGTGGGATATTAGGGGTAGTAGTCCGGTGGCTCTGGCTGACGGGATGATGTGGGATATTAGGGGTAGTTGTCCGGTAGCTCTGGCTGACAGGATGATGTGGGATATTAGGGGCAGTAGTCTGGTAGCTCTGGCTGACGGAATGATGATATTATGGGTAGTAGTCTGGTGGCTCTGGCTGATGGGATGATGTGGGATATTAGGGGTAGTAGTCCGGTGGCTCTGGCTGACGGGATGATGTGGGATATTAGGGGTAGTAGTCCAGTGGCTCTGGCTGACAGGATGATGTGGGATATTAGGGGCAGTAGTCTGGTAGCTCTGGCTGACGGAATGATGATATTATGGGTAGTAGTCTGGTGGCTCTGGCTGATGGGATGATGTGGGATATTAGGGGTAGTAGTCTGGTGGCTCTGGTTGACGGGATGATGTGGGATATTAGGGGTAGTAGTCCGATGGCTCTGGCTGACTGGATGATGTGGGATATTAGGGGTAGTTGTCCGGTAGCTCTGGCTGACGGGATGATGTGGGATATTAGGAGTAGTAGTCCAGTGGCTCTGGCTGACAGGATGATGTGGGATATTAGGGGTAGTAGTCTGGTGGCTCTGGCTGATGGGATGATGTGGGATATTAGGGGTAGTAGTCCGGTGGCTCTGGCTGACAGGATGATGTGGGATATTAGGGGTAGTAGTCCGGTAGCTCTGGCTGATGGAATGATGTGGGATATTAGGGGTAGTAGTCCGGTGGCTCTGGATGACGGGATGATGTGGGATATTAGGGTTAGTAGTCCGGTGGCTCTGGCTGACAGGATGATGTGGGATATTAGGGGTAGTAGTCCGGTAGCTCTGGCTGATGGAATGATGTGGGATATTAGGGGTAGTAGTCCGGTGGCTCTGGATGACGGGATGATGTGGGATATTAGGGGTAGTAGTCCGGTAGCTCTGGCTGATGGAATGATGTGGGATATTAGGGGTAGTAGTCCGGTGGCTCTGGATGACGGGATGATGTGGGATATTAGGGGTAGTAGTCCGGTGGCTCTCGCTGGCTGGACGATGTGGGATATTAGGGGTAGTAGTCTGGTGGCTCTGGCTGATGGGAAGATGTGGGATATTAGGGGTAGTAGTCCGGTAGCTCTGGCTGATGGAATGATGTGGGATATTAGGGGTAGTAGTCTGCTGGCTCTGGCTGACAGGATGATGCGGGATATTAGGGGTAGTAGTCCGGTGGCTCTCGCTGGCTGGACGATGTGGGATATTAGGGGTAGTAGTCTGGTGGCTCTGGCTGATGGGAAGATGTGGGATATTAGAGGTAGTAGTCCGGTAGCTCTGGCTGACAGGATGATGTGGGATATTAGGGATAGTAGTCTGGTGGCTCTGGCTGACGGGATGATGTGGGATATTAGGGGTAGTAGTCCGGTAGCTCTGGCTGACGGGACGATGTGGGATATTAGGGGTAGTAGTCCGGTAGCTCTGGCTGACGGGATGACGTGGGATATTATGGGTAGTAGTCTGGTGGCTCTGGCTGATGGGATGATGTGGGATATTAGGGTTAGTAGTCTGGTGGCTCTGGCTGACGGGATGATGTGGGATATTTGGGGTAGTAGTCCGGTGGCTCTGGCTGATGGGATGATGTGGGATATTAGGGGTAGTAGTCCGGTAGCTCTGGCTGACAGGATGATGTGGGATATTAGAGGTAGTAGTCCGGTGGCTCTGGCTGACGGGACGATGTGGGATATTAGGGGTAGTAGTCCGGTGGCTCTGGCTGATGGGATGATGTGGGATATTAGGGGTAGTAGTCCGGTAGCTCTGGCTGACAGGATGATGTGGGATATTAGGGGTAGTAGTCCGGTGGCTCTGGCTGACGGGACGATGTGGGATATTAGGGGTAGTAGTCCGGTAGCTCTGGCTGACAGGACGATGTGGGATATTAGGGGTAGTAGTCCGGTAGCTCTGGCTGACGGGATGATGTGGGATATTAGGGGTAGTAGTCCGGTGGCTCTGGATGACGGGACGATGTGGGATATTAGCGGTAGTAGTCCGGTAGCTCTGGCTGACGGGAAGATGTGGGATATTATGGGTAGTAGTCTGGTGGCTCTGGCTGATGGGATGATGTGGGATATTAGGTGTAGTAGTCCGGTGGCTCTGGCTGACGGGATGATGTGGGATACTATGGGTAGTAGTCCGGTGGCTCTGGCTGACGGGATGATGTGGGATATTAGGGTTAGTAGTCTGGTGGCTCTGGCTGACGGGACGATGTGGGATATTAGGGGTAGTAGTCCGGAGGCTCTGGCTGATGGGATGATGTGGGATATTAGGGGTAGTAGTCCGGTAGCTCTGGCTGACAGGATGATGTGGGTTATTAGGGGTAGTAGTCCGGTGGCTCTGGCTGACGGGACGATGTGGGATATTAGGGGTAGTAGTCCGGTGGCTCTGGCTGATGGGATGATGTGGGATATTAGGGGTAGTAGTCCGGTAGCTCTGGCTGACAGGATGATGTGGGATATTAGGGGTAGTAGTCCGGTAGCTCTGGCTGACAGGATGATGTGGGATATTAGGGGTAGTAGTCCGGTGGCTCTGGCTGACGGGATGATGTGGGATATTAGGGGTAGTAGTCTGGTGGTTCTGGCTGACGGGATGATGTGGAATACTATGGGTAGTAGTCCGGTGGCACTGGCTGACGGGATGATGTGGGATATTAGGGTTAGTAGTCCGGTGGCTCTGGGTGATGGGATGATGTGGGATATTAGGGGTAGTAGTCTGGTGGCTCTGGCTGACGGGACGATGTGGGATATTATGGGTAGTAGTCCGGTGGCTCAGGCTGATGGGATGATGTGGGATATTAGGGTTAGTAGTCCGGTGGCTCTGGGTGATGGGATGATGTGGGATATTAGGGGTAGTAGTCCGGTAGCTCTGGCTGACGGGACGATGTGGGATATTATGGGTAGTAGTCCGGTGGCTCTGGCTGACGGGATGATGTGGGATATTAGGGTTAGTAGTCCGGTGGCTCTGGGTGATGGGATGATGTGGGATATTAGGGGTAGTAGTCTGGTGGCTCTGGCCGATGGGATGATGTGGGATATTAGGGGTAGTAGTCCGGTAGCTCTGGCTGTCGGGACGATGTGGGATATTAGGGGTAGTAGTCCGGTAGCTCTGGCTGACGGGATGATGTGGGATACTATGGGTAGTAGTCCGGTGGCTCTGGCTGACGGGATGATGTGGGATATTAGGGTTAGTAGTCCGGTGGCTCTGGGTGATGGGATGATGTGGGATATTAGGGGTAGTAGTCCGGTAGCTCTGGATGATGGGATTATGTGGGATATTAGGGGTAGTAGTCCGGTAGCTCTGGCTGACGGGACGATGTGGGATATTACGGGTAGTAGTCCGGTGGCTCTGGATGACGGGACGATGTGGGATATTAGGGGTAGTAGTCCGGTAAATCTGGCTGACGGGATGATGTGGGATATTATGGGTAGTAGTCCGGTTGCTCTGGCTGATGGGATGATGTGGGATATTAGGGGTAGTAGTCCGGTGGCTCTGGCCGATGGGATGATGTGGGATATTAGGGGTAGTAGTCCGGTGGCTCTGGCTGACGGGATGATGTGGGATATTAGGGTTAGTAGTCTGGTGGCTCTGGCCGATGGGATGATGTGGGATATTAGGGGTAGTAGTCCGGTAGCTCTGGCTGACGGGACGATGTGGGATATTAGGGGTAGTAGTCCGGTAGCTCTGGCTGACGGGATGATGTGGGATATTAGGGGTAGTAGTCCGGTGGCTCTGGCTGACGGGACGATGTGGGATATTAGGGGTAGTAGTCCGGTAGCTCTGGCTCACGGGAAGATGTGGGATATTAGGGGTAGTAGTCCAGTGACTCTGGCTGATGGGATGATGTGGGATATTAGTGGTAGTAGTCCGGTGGCTCTGGCTGACAGGATGATGTGGGATATTATGGGTAGTAGTCCGGAAGCTCTGGCTGACGGGATGATGTGGGATATTAGGGGTAGTAGTCCAGTGACTCTGGCTGATGGGATGATGTGGGATATTAGAGGTAGTTGTCCGGTGGCTCTGGCTGACGGGATGATGTGGGATATTAGGGGGAGTAGTCCGGTGGCTCTGGCTGAAAGGATGATGTGGGATATTAGGGGTAGTAGTCCGGTGGCTCTGGCTGACGGGATGATGTGGGATATTAGGGGTAGTAGTCCGGTGGCTCTGGCTGACGGGATGATGTGGGATATTAGGGGTAGTAGTCCGGTAGCTCTGGATGATGGGATGATGTGGGATATTAGGGGTAGTAGTCCGGTGGCTCTGGCTGACGGGATGATGTGGGATATTAGGGGTAATAGTCCGGTAGCTCTGGCTGATGGGATGATGTGGGATATTAGGGGTAGTAGTCCGGTAGCTCTGGCTGACAGGATGATGTGGGATATTAGGGGTAGTAGTCCGGTAGCTCTGGCTGACTGAATGATGTGGGATATTAGGGGTAGTAGTCCGGTAGCTCTGGCTGATGGGATGATGTGGGATATTAGGGGTAGTAGTCCGGTAGCTCTGGCTGACGGGATGATGTGGGATATTAGGGGTAGTAGTCCGGTAGCTCTGACTGACTGAATGATGTGGGATATTAGGGGTAGTAGTCCGGTAGCTCTGGCTGACGGGATGATGTGGGATATTAGGGGTATTAGTTCGGTAGCTCTGGCTGACGGGATGATGTGAGATGTTAGGGGTAGTAGTCTGGTGGCTCTGGCTGACGGGATGATGTGGGATATTAGGGGTAGTAGTCCGGTAGCTCTGGCTGACGGGATGATGTGGGATATTAGGGGTAGTAGTCCGGTAGCTCTGGCTGATGGGAAGATGTGGGATATTACGGGTAGTAGTCCGATGGCTCTGGCTGACTGGATGATGTGGGATATTAGGGGTAGTTGTCCGGTAGCTCTGGCTGACGGGATGATGTGGGATATTAGAGGTAGTTGTCCGGTAGCTCTGGCTGACGGGATGATGTGGGATAATAGGGGTAGTAGTCCAGTGGCTCTGGCTGACTGGATGATGTTGGATATTAGGGGTAGTTGTCCGGTAGCTCTTTCTGACGGGATGATGTGGGATATTAGGGGTAGTTGTCCGGTAGCTCTGGCTGACGGGATGATGTGGGATATTAGGGGTAGTAGTCCAGTGGCTCTGGCTGACAGGATGATGTGGGATATTAGGGGTAGTAGTCTGGTAGCTCTGGCTGACGGGATGATGATATTATGGGTAGTAGTCTGGTGGCTCTGGCTGATGGGATGATGTGGGATATTAGGGGTAGTAGTCCGGTAGCTCTGGCTGATGGAATGATGTGGGATATTAGGGGTAATAGTCTGGTGGCTCTGGTTGACGGGATGATGTGGGATATTAGGGGTAGTAGTCCGATGGCTCTGGCTGACTGGATAATGTGGGATATTAGGGGTAGTTGTCCGGTAGCTCTGGCTGACGGGATGATGTGGGATATTAGGGGTAGTAGTCCAGTGGCTCTGGCTGACGGGATGATGTGGGATATTAGGGGTAGTAGTCTGGTGGCTCTGGCTGACGGGATGATGTGGGATATTAGAGGTAGTAGTCCGATGGCTCTGGCTGACGGGATGATGTGGGATATTAGGGGTAGTAGTCCAGTGGCTCTGGCTGACTGGATGATGTGGGATATTAGGGGTAGTAGTCTGGTGGCTCTGTCTGACGGGATGATGTGGGATATTAGAGGTAGTAGTCCAGTGGCTCTGGCTGACTGGATGATGTGGGATATTAGGGGTAGTAGTCCGATGGCTCTGTCTGACGGGATGATGTGGGATATTAGGGGTAGTAGTCTGGTGGCTCTGTCTGACGGGATGATGTGGGATATTAGGGGTAGTAGTCCAGTGGCTCTGGCTGACTGGATGATGTGGGATATTAGGGGTAGTAGTCCGATGGCTCTGGCTGACTGGATGATGTGGGATATTAGGGGTAGTAGTCTGCTGGCTCTGGCTGACAGGATGATGCGGGATATTAGGGGTAGTAGTCCGGTGGCTCTCGCTGGCTGGACGATGTGGGATATTAGGGGTAGTAGTCTGGTGTCTCTGGCTGATGGGAAGATGTGGGATATTAGGGGTAGTAGTCCGGTGGCTCTGGCTGACAGGAAGATGTGGGATATTAGAGGTAGTAGTCCGGTGGCTCTGGCTGATGGGAAGATGTGGGATATTAGAGGTAGTAGTCCGGTGGCTCTGGCTGACGGGATGATGTGGGATATTAGGGGTAGTAGTCTGGTGGCTCTGGTTGACGGGATGATGTGGGATATTAGGGGTAGTAGTCCGGTAGCTCTGGCTGATGGAATGATGTGGGATATTAGGGGTAGTAGTCTGGTGGCTCTGGCTGACGGGATGATGTGGGATATTAGGGGTAGTAGTCCGGTAGCTCTGGCTGATGGAATGATGTGGGATATTAGGGGTAGTAGTCTGGTGGCTCTGGCTGACGGGATGATGTGGGATATTAGGGGTAGTAGTCTGGTGGCTGTGGTTGACGGGATGATGTGGGATATTAGGGGTAGTAGTCCGGTAGCTCTGGCTGACGGAATGATGTGGGATATTAGGGGTAGTAGTCCGGTGGCTCTGGCTGACGCGATGTTGTGGGATATTAGGGGTAGTAGTCCGGTAGCTCTGGCTGATGGAATGATGTGGGATATTAGGGGTAGTAGTCCGGTGGCTCTGGCTGACGGGAAGATGTGGGATATTAGAGGTAGTAGTCCGGTGGCTCTGGCTGACGGGATGATGTGGGATATTATGGGTAGTAGTCTGGTGGCTCTGGCTGACGGGATGATGTGGAATATTAGGGGTAGTAGTCCGGTGGCTCTGGCTGACGGGATGATGTGGGATATTAGGGGTAGTAGTCTGGTGGCTCTGGCTGACGGGATGATGTGGAATATTAGGGGTAGTAGTCCGGTAGCTCTGGCTGATGGGATGATGTGGGATATTATGGGTAGTAGTCCGGTAGCTCTGGCTGACGGGATGATGTGGGATATTAGGGGTAGTAGTCCGGTAGCTCTGGCTGACGGGATGATGTGGGATATTATGGGTAGTAGTCCGGTGGCTCTGGCTGACGGGATGATGTGGGATATTAGGGGTAGTAGTCTGGTGGCTCTGGCTGACGGGATGATGTGGAATATTAGGGGTAGTAGTCCGGTAGCTCTGGCTGATGGGATGATGTGGGATATTATGGGTAGTAGTCCGGTAGCTCTGGCTGACGGGATGATGTGGGATATTAGGGGTAGTAGTCCGGTGGCTCTGGCTGACGGGATGATGTGGAATATTAGGGGTAGTAGTCCGGTGGCTCTGGCTGACGAGATGATGTGGGATATTAGGGGTAGTAGTCCGGTGGCTCTGGCTGACGGGATGATGTGGAATATTAGGGGTAGTAGTCCGGTAGCTCTGGCTGACGGGATGATGTGGGATATTATGGGTAGTAGTCCGGTGACTCTGGCTGACGGGACGATGTGGGATATTAGGGGTAGTAGTCCGGTGGCCCTGGGTGACGAGATGATGTGGGATATTAGGGGTAGTAGTCCGGTGGCTCTGGCTGACGGGATGTTGTGGGATATTAGGGGTAGTAGTCTGGTAGCTCTGGCTGATGGGATGATGTGGGATATTATGGGTAGTAGTCTGGTGGCTCTGGCTGACGGGATGATGCGGGATATTAGGGGTAGTAGTCCGGTGGCTCTCGCTGGCTGGATGATGTGGGATATTAGGGGTAGTAGTCCGGTAGCTCTGGCTGACGGGATGATGTGGGATATTAGGGGTAGTAGTCCGGTAGCTCTGGCTGACGGGTTGATGTGGGATATTAGGGGTAGTTGTCCGGTAGCTCTGGCTGACGGGTTGATGTGGGATATTAGGGGTAGTTGTCCTGTAGCTCTGGCTGACGGGTTGATGTGGGATATTAGGGGTAGTTGTCCGGTGGCTCTGGCTGACGGGATGATGTGGGATATTAGGGGTAGTAGTCCGGTGGCTCTGGCTGACGGGAAGATGTGGGATTTTACGGGTAGTAGTCCGATGGCTCTGGCTGACTGGATGATGTGGGATATTAGGGGTAGTTGTCCGGTAGCTCTGGCTGACGGGTTGATGTGGGATATTAGGGGTAGTAGTCCGGTGGCTCTGGCTGACGGGATGATGTGGGATATTAGTGGTAGTAGTCCGGTGGCTCTGGCTGACGGGATGATGTGGGATATTAGGGGTAGTAGTCTAGTGGCTCTGGCTGACAGGATGATGTGGGATATTAGGGGTAGTAGTCTGGTGGCTCTGGTTGACGGGATGATGTGGGATATTAGGGGTAGTAGTCCGATAGCTCTGGCTGATGGAATGATGTGGGATATTAGGGGTAGTAGTCTGGTGGCTCTGGCTGACGGGATGATGTGGGATATTATGGGTAGTAGTCTGGTGGCTCTGGCTGACGGGATGATGTGGGATATTAGGGGTAGTAGTCTAGTGGCTCTGGCTGACAGGATGATGTGGGATATTAGCGGTAGTAGTCTGGTGGCTCTGGTTGACGGGATGATGTGGGATATTAGGGGTAGTAGTCCGATAGCTCTGGCTGATGGAATGATGTGTGATATTAGGGGTAGTAGTCTGGTGGCTCTGGCTGACGGGATGATGTGGGATATTAGGGGTAGTAGTCTGGTGGCTCTGGCTGACGGGATGATGTGGGATATTAGGGGTAGTAGTCTAGTGGCTCTGGCTGACAGGATGATGTGGGATATTAGCGGTAGTAGTCTGGTGGCTCTGGTTGACGGGATGATGTGGGATATTAGGGGTAGTAGTCCGATAGCTCTGGCTGATGGAATGATGTGTGATATTAGGGGTAGTAGTCTGGTGGCTCTGGCTGACGGGATGATGTGGGATATTAGGGGTAGTAGTCTGGTGGCTCTGGCTGACGGGATGATGTGGGATATTAGGGGTAGTAGTCCGATAGCTCTGGCTGATGGAATGATGTGTGATATTAGGGGTAGTAGTCTGGTGGCTCTGGCTGATGGGATGATGTGGGATATTAGGGGTAGTAGTCTGGTGGCTCTGGCTGACGGGATGATGTGGGATATTAGGGGTAGTAGTCCGGTGGCTCTGGATGACGGGATGATGTGGGATATTAGGGGTAGTAGTCCGGTGGCTCTGGCTGACGGGATGATGTGGGATATTGGGGGTAGTAGTCTGGTGGCTCTGGCTGACGGGATGATGTGGGATATTAGGAGTAGTAGTCCGGTGGCTCTGGCTGACGGGATGATGTGGGATATTAGAGGTAGTAGTCCGGTAGCTCTGGCTGACGGGACGATGTGGGATATTAGGGGTAGTAGTCCGGTGGCCCTGGGTGACGAGATGATGTGGGATATTAGGGGTAGTAGTCCGGTGGCTCTGGCTGACGGGATGATGTGGGATATTATGGGTAGTAGTCTGCTGGCTCTGGCTGACGGGATGATGCGGGATATTAGGGGTAGTAGTCCGGTAGCTCTGGCTGACGGGATGATGTGGGATATTAGGAGTAGTAGTCTGGTGGATCTGGCTGACGGGAAGATGTGGGATATTAGAGGTAGTAGTCCGGTGGCTCTGGCTGACGGGATGATGTGGGATATTATGGGTCTTAGTCTGCTGGCTCTGGCTGACGGGATGATGCGGGATATTAGGGGTAGTAGTCCGGTGGCTCTCGCTGGCTGGACGATGTGGGATATTAGGGGTAGTAGTCTGGTGGCTCTGGCTGACGGGATGATGTGGGATATTAGGGGTAGTAGTCCGGTAGCTCTGGCTGACGGGATGATGTGGGATATTAGGGGTAGTAGTCCGGTAGCTCTGGCTGACGGGATGATGTGGGATATTAGGGGTAGTAGTCTGGTGGCTCTGGCTGACGGGATGATGTGGGATATTATGGGTAGTAGTCCGGTAGCTCTGGCTGACGGGATGATGTGGGATATTAGGGGTAGTAGTCTGGTGGCTCTGGCTGACGGGATGATGTGGGATATTAGGGGTAGTAGTCCGGTAGCTCTGGCTGACGGGATGATGTAGGATATTAGGGGTAGTAGTCTGGTGGCTCTGGCTGACGGGATGATGTGGGATATTAGGGGTAGTAGTCTGGTGGCTCTGGCTGACGGGATGATGTGGGATATTATGGGTAGTAGTCCGGTAGCTCTGGCTGACGGGATGATGTGGGATATTAGGGGTAGTAGTCTGGTGGCTCTGGCTGACGGGATGATGTGGGATATTAGGGGTAGTAGTCCGGTAGCTCTGGCTGACGGGATGATGTGGGATATTAGGGGTAGTAGTCTGGTGGCTCTGGCTGACGGGATGATGTGGGATATTAGGGGTAGTAGTCCGGTAGCTCTGGCTGACGGGATGATGTGGGATATTAGGGGTAGTAGTCCGGTAGCTCTGGCTGACGGGATGATGTGGGATATTAGGGGTAGTAGTCTGGTGGCTCTGGCTGACGGGATGATGTGGAATATTAGGGGTAGTAGTCCGGTAGCTCTGGCTGACGGGATGATGTGGGATATTATGGGTAGTAGTCCGGTGGCTCTGGCTGACGGAATGATGTGGGATATTAGGGGTAGTAGTCTGGTGGCTCTGGCTGACGGGATGATGTGGAATATTAGGGGTAGTAGTCCGGTAGCTCTGGCTGATGGGATGATGTGGGATATTATGGGTAGTAGTCCGGTAGCTCTGGCTGACGGGATGATGTGTGATATTAGGGGTAGTAGTCCGGTGGCTCTGGCTGACGGGATGATGTGGAATATTAGGGGTAGTAGTCCGGTGGCTCTGGCTGACGGGATGATGTGGAATATTAGGGGTAGTAGTCCGGTGGCTCTGGCTGACGAGATGATGTGGGATATTAGGGGTAGTAGTCCAGTGGCTCTGGATGACGGGATGATGTGGGATATTAGGGGTAGTAGTCCGGTGGCTCTGGCTGACGGGATGATGTGGGATATTGGGGGTAGTAGTCTGGTGGCTCTGGCTGACGGGATGATGTGGGATATTAGGAGTAGTAGTCCGGTGGCTCTGGCTGACGGGATGATGTGGGATATTAGAGGTAGTAGTCCGGTAGCTCTGGCTGACGGGACGATGTGGGATATTAGGGGTAGTAGTCCGGTGGCCCTGGGTGACGAGATGATGTGGGATATTAGGGGTAGTAGTCCGGTGGCTCTGGCTGACGGGATGATGTGGGATATTATGGGTAGTAGTCTGCTGGCTCTGGCTGACGGGATGATGCGGGATATTAGGGGTAGTAGTCCGGTAGCTCTGGCTGACGGGATGATGTGGGATATTAGGAGTAGTAGTCTGGTGGATCTGGCTGACGGGAAGATGTGGGATATTAGAGGTAGTAGTCCGGTGGCTCTGGCTGACGGGATGATGTGGGATATCATGGGTCTTAGTCTGCTGGCTCTGGCTGACGGGATGATGCGGGATATTAGGGGTAGTAGTCCGGTGGCTCTCGCTGGCTGGACGATGTGGGATATTAGGGGTAGTAGTCTGGTGGCTCTGGCTGACGGGATGATGTGGGATATTAGGGGTAGTAGTCCGGTAGCTCTGGCTGACGGGATGATGTGGGATATTAGGGGTAGTAGTCCGGTAGCTCTGGCTGACGGGATGATGTGGGATATTAGGGGTAGTAGTCTGGTGGCTCTGGCTGACGGGATGATGTGGGATATTATGGGTAGTAGTTCGGTAGCTCTGGCTGACGGGATGATGTGGGATATTAGGGGTAGTAGTCTGGTGGCTCTGGCTGACGGGATGATGTGGGATATTAGGGGTAGTAGTCCGGTAGCTCTGGCTGACGGGATGATGTGGGATATTAGGGGTAGTAGTCTGGTGGCTCTGGCTGACGGGATGATGTGGGATATTAGGGGTAGTAGTCCGGTAGCTCTGGCTGACGGGATGATGTGGGATATTAGGGGTTGTAGTCCGGTAGCTCTGGCTGACGGGATGATGTGGGATATTAGGGGTAGTAGTCTGGTGGCTCTGGCTGACGGGATGATGTGGGATATTAGGGGTTGTAGTCCGGTAGCTCTGGCTGACGGGATGATGTGGAATATTAGGGGTAGTAGTCCGGTAGCTCTGGCTGACGGGATGATGTGGGATATTATGGGTAGTAGTCCGGTGGCTCTGGCTGACGGGATGATGTGGGATATTAGGGGTAGTAGTCCGGTAGCTCTGGCTGACGGGATGATGTGGGATATTAGGGGTTGTAGTCTGGTAGCTCTGGCTGACGGGATGATGTGGAATATTAGGGGTAGTAGTCCGGTAGCTCTGGCTGACGGGATGATGTGGGATATTATGGGTAGTAGTCCGATGGCTCTGGCTGACGGGATGATGTGGGATATTAGGGGTAGTAGTCTGGTGGCTCTGGCTGACGGGATGATGTGGAATATTAGGGGTAGTAGTCCGGTAGCTCTGGCTGATGGGATGATGTGGGATATTATGGGTAGTAGTCCGGTAGCTCTGGCTGACGGGATGATGTGGGATATTAGGGGTAGTAGTCCGGTGGCTCTGGCTGACGGGATGATGTGGAATATTAGGGGTAGTAGTCCGGTGGCTCTGGCTGACGGGATGATGTGGAATATTAGGGGTAGTAGTCCGGTGGCTCTGGCTGACGAGATGATGTGGGATATTAGGGGTAGTAGTCCGGTGGCTCTGGCTGACGGGATGATGTGGAATATTAGGGGTAGTAGTCCGGTAGCTCTGGCTGACGGGATGATGTGGGATATTATGGGTAGTAGTCCGGTGACTCTGGCTGACGGGACGATGTGGGATATTAGGGGTAGTAGTCCGGTGGCCCTGGGTGACGAGATGATGTGGGATATTAGGGGTAGTAGTCCGGTGGCTCTGGCTGACGGGACGTTGTGGGATATTAGGGGTAGTAGTCTGGTAGCTCTGGCTGATGGGATGATGTGGGATATTATGGGTAGTAGTCTGGTGGCTCTGGCTGACGGGATGATGCGGGATATTAGGGGTAGTAGTCCGGTGGCTCTCGCTGGCTGGATGATGTGGGATATTAGGGGTAGTAGTCCGGTAGCTCTGGCTGACGGGATGATGTGGGATATTAGGGGTAGTAGTCCGGTAGCTCTGGCTGACGGGTTGATGTGGGATATTAGGGGTAGTTGTCCGGTAGCTCTGGCTGACGGGTTGATGTGGGATATTAGGGGTAGTTGTCCTGTAGCTCTGGCTGACGGGTTGATGTGGGATATTAGGGGTAGTTGTCCGGTGGCTCTGGCTGACGGGATGATGTGGGATATTAGGGGTAGTAGTCCGGTAGCTCTGGCTGACGGGATGATGTGGGATATTAGGGGTAGTTGTCCGGTGGCTCTGGCTGACGGGAAGATGTGGGATTTTACGGGTAGTAGTCCGATGGCTCTGGCTGACTGGATGATGTGGGATATTAGGGGTAGTTGTCCGGTAGCTCTGGCTGACGGGTTGATGTGGGATATTAGGGGTAGTAGTCCGGTGGCTCTGGCTGACGGGATGATGTGGGATATTAGTGGTAGTAGTCCGGTGGCTCTGGCTGACGGGATGATGTGGGATATTAGGGGTAGTAGTCTAGTGGCTCTGGCTGACAGGATGATGTGGGATATTAGGGGTAGTAGTCTGGTGGCTCTGGTTGACGGGATGATGTGGGATATTAGGGGTAGTAGTCCGGTAGCTCTGGCTGACGGGATGATGTGGGATATTAGGGGTAGTTGTCCGGTGGCTCTGGCTGACGGGAAGATGTGGGATTTTACGGGTAGTAGTCCGATGGCTCTGGCTGACTGGATGATGTGGGATATTAGGGGTAGTTGTCCGGTAGCTCTGGCTGACGGGTTGATGTGGGATATTAGGGGTAGTAGTCCGGTGGCTCTGGCTGACGGGATGATGTGGGATATTAGTGGTAGTAATCCGGTGGCTCTGGCTGACGGGATGATGTGGGATATTAGGGGTAGTAGTCTAGTGGCTCTGGCTGACAGGATGATGTGGGATATTAGGGGTAGTAGTCTGGTGGCTCTGGCTGACGGGATGATGTGGGATATTATGGGTAGTAGTGTGGTGGCTCTGGCTGACGGGATGATGTGGGATATTAGGGGTAGTAGTCTAGTGGCTCTGGCTGACAGGATGATGTGGGATATTAGCGGTAGTAGTCTGGTGGCTCTGGTTGACGGGATGATGTGGGATATTAGGGGTAGTAGTCCGATAGCTCTGGCTGATGGAATGATGTGGGATATTAGGGGTAGTAGTCTGGTGGCTCTGGCTGACGGGATGATGTGGGATATTAGGGGTAGTAGTCCGGTGGCTCTGGCTGACGGGATGATGTGGGATATTGGGGGTAGTAGTCTGGTGGCTCTGGCTGACGGGATGATGTGGGATATTAGGAGTAGTAGTCCGGTGGCTCTGGCTGACGGGATGATGTGGGATATTAGAGGTAGTAGTCCGGTAGCTCTGGCTGACGGGACGATGTGGGATATTAGGGGTAGTAGTCCGGTGGCCCTGGGTGACGAGATGATGTGGGATATTAGGGGTAGTAGTCCGGTGGCTCTGGCTGACGGGATGATGTGGGATATTATGGGTAGTAGTCTGCTGGCTCTGGCTGACGGGATGATGCGGGATATTAGGGGTAGTAGTCCGGTAGCTCTGGCTGACGGGATGATGTGGGATATTAGGAGTAGTAGTCTGGTGGATCTGGCTGACGGGAAGATGTGGGATATTAGAGGTAGTAGTCCGGTGGCTCTGGCTGACGGGATGATGTGGGATATTATGGGTCTTAGTCTGCTGGCTCTGGCTGACGGGATGATGCGGGATATTAGGGGTAGTAGTCCGGTGGCTCTCGCTGGCTGGACGATGTGGGATATTAGGGGTAGTAGTCTGGTGGCTCTGGCTGACGGGATGATGTGGGATATTAGGGGTAGTAGTCCGGTAGCTCTGGCTGACGGGATGATGTGGGATATTAGGGGTAGTAGTCCGGTAGCTCTGGCTGACGGGATGATGTGGGATATTAGGGGTAGTAGTCTGGTGGCTCTGGCTGACGGGATGATGTGGGATATTAGAGGTAGTAATCCGGTGGCTCTGGCTGACGGGATGATGTGGGATATTATGGGTCTTAGTCTGCTGGCTCTGGCTGACGGGATGATGCGGGATATTAGGGGTAGTAGTCCGGTGGCTCTCGCTGGCTGGACGATGTGGGATATTAGGGGTAGTAGTCTGGTGGCTCTGGCTGACGGGATGATGTGGGATATTAGGGGTAGTAGTCCGGTAGCTCTGGCTGACGGGATGATGTTGGATATTTGGGGTAGTAGTCCGGTAGCTCTGGCTGACGGGATGATGTGGGATATTAGGGGTAGTAGTCTGGTGGCTCTGGCTGACGGGATGATGCGGGATATTAGGGGTAGTAGTCCGGTGGCTCTGGCTGACGGGAAGATGTGGGATATTAGAGGTAGTAGTCCGGTGGCTCTGGCTGACGGGATGATGTGGGATATTTTGGGTCTTAGTCTGCTGGCTCTGGCTGACGGGATGATGCGGGATATTAGGGGTAGTAGTCCGGTGGCTCTCGCTGGCTGGACGATGTGGGATATTAGGGGTAGTAGTCTGGTGGCTCTGGCTGACGGGATGATGTGGGATATTAGGGGTAGTAGTCCGGTAGCTCTGGCTGACGGGATGATGTGGGATATTAGGGGTAGTAGTCCGGTAGCTCTGGCTGACGGGATGATGTGGGATATTACGGGTAGTAGTCTGGTGGCTCTGGCTGACGGGATGATGTGGGATATTAGGGGTAGTAGTCCGGTGGCTCTGGCTGACGGGATGATATGGGATATTAGGGGTAGTAGTCCGGTAGCTCTGGCTGACGGGACGATGTGGGATATTAGGGGTAGTAGTCCGGTGACCCTGGGTGACGAGATGATGTGGGATATTAGGGGTAGTAGTCCGGTGGCTCTGGCTGACGGGATGATGTGGGATATTAGGGGTAGTTGTCCGGTAGCTCTGGCTGACGGGATGATGTGGGATATTAGGGGTAGTAGTCCAGTGGCTCTGGCTGACAGGATGATGTGGGATATTAGGGGTAGTAGTCTGGTAGCTCTGGCTGACGGAATGATGATATTATGGGTAGTAGTCTGGTGGCTCTGGCTGATGGGATGATGTGGGATATTAGGGGTAGTAGTCTGGTGGCTCTGGTTGACGGGATGATGTGGGATATTAGGGGTAGTAGTCCGATGGCTCTGGCTGACTGGATGATGTGGGATATTAGGGGTAGTTGTCCGGTAGCTCTGGCTGACGGGATGATGTGGGATATTAGGGGTAGTAGTCCAGTGGCTCTGGCTGACAGGATGATGTGGGATATTAGGGGTAGTAGTCTGGTGGCTCTGGCTGACGGAATGATGATATTATGGGTAGTAGTCTGGTGGCTCTGGCTGATGGGATGATGTGGGATATTAGGGGTAGTAGTCTGGTGGCTCTGGTTGACGGGATGATGTGGGATATTAGGGGTAGTAGTCCGATGGCTCTGGCTGACTGGATGATGTGGGATATTAGGGGTAGTAGTCCGGTGGCTCTGGCTGACGGGATGATGTGGGATATTAGGGGTAGTAGTCCGGTGGCTCTGGCTGACAGGATGATGTGGGATATTAGGGGTAGTAGTCTGGTGGCTCTGGCTGATGGGATGATGTGGGATATTAGGGGTAGTAGTCCGGTGGCTCTGGCTGACAGGATGATGTGGGATATTAGGGGTAGTAGTCCGGTAGCTCTGGCTGATGGAATGATGTGGGATATTAGGGGTAGTAGTCCGGTGGCTCTGGATGACGGGATGATGTGGGATATTAGGGTTAGTAGTCCGGTGGCTCTGGCTGACAGGATGATGTGGGATATTAGGGGTAGTAGTCCGGTAGCTCTGGCTGATGGAATGATGTGGGATATTAGGGGTAGTAGTCCGGTGGCTCTGGATGACGGGATGATGTGGGATATTAGGGGTAGTAGTCCAGTGGCTCTGGCTGACAGGATGATGTGGGATATTAGGGGTAGTAGTCTGGTAGCTCTGGCTGACGGGATGATGTGGGATATTAGGGGTAGTAGTCCAGTGGCTCTGGCTGACAGGATGATGTGGGATATTAGGGGTAGTAGTCTGGTAGCTCTGGCTGACGGAATGATGATATTATGGGTAGTAGTCTGGTGGCTCTGGCTGATGGGATGATGTGGGATATTAGGGGTAGTAGTCTGGTGGCTCTGGTTGACGGGATGATGTGGGATATTAGGGGTAGTAGTCCGATGGCTCTGGCTGACTGGATGATGTGGGATATTAGGGGTAGTAGTCCGGTGGCTCTGGTTGACGGGATGATGTGGGATATTAGGGGTAGTAGTCCAGTGGCTCTGGCTGACAGGATGATGTGGGATATTAGGGGTAGTAGTCTGGTAGCTCTGGCTGACGGAATGATGATATTATGGGTAGTAGTCTGGTGGCTCTGGCTGATGGGATGATGTGGGATATTAGGGGTAGTAGTCTGGTGGCTCTGGTTGACGGGATGATGTGGGATATTAGGGGTAGTAGTCCGATGGCTCTGGCTGACTGGATGATGTGGGATATTAGGGGTAGTAGTCTGGTGGCTCTGGTTGACGGGATGATGTGGGATATTAGGGGTAGTAGTCCAGTGGCTCTGGCTGACAGGATGATGTGGGATATTAGGGGTAGTAGTCTGGTAGCTCTGGCTGACGGAATGATGATATTATGGGTAGTAGTCTGGTGGCTCTGGCTGATGGGATGATGTGGGATATTAGGGGTAGTAGTCTGGTGGCTCTGGTTGACGGGATGATGTGGGATATTAGGGGTAGTAGTCCGATGGCTCTGGCTGACTGGATGATGTGGGATATTAGGGGTAGTAGTCCGGTGGCTCTGGCTGACGGGATGATGTGGGATATTAGGGGTAGTAGTCCGGTGGCTCTGGCTGACAGGATGATGTGGGATATTAGGGGTAGTAGTCTGGTGGCTCTGGCTGATGGGATGATGTGGGATATTAGGGGTAGTAGTCCGGTGGCTCTGGCTGACAGGATGATGTGGGATATTAGGGGTAGTAGTCCGGTAGCTCTGGCTGATGGAATGATGTGGGATATTAGGGGTAGTAGTCCGGTGGCTCTGGATGACGGGATGATGTGGGATATTAGGGTTAGTAGTCCGGTGGCTCTGGCTGACAGGATGATGTGGGATATTAGGGGTAGTAGTCCGGTAGCTCTGGCTGATGGAATGATGTGGGATATTAGGGGTAGTAGTCCGGTGGCTCTGGATGACGGGATGATGTGGGATATTAGGGGTAGTAGTCCGGTAGCTCTGGCTGATGGAATGATGTGGGATATTAGGGGTAGTAGTCCGGTGGCTCTGGATGACGGGATGATGTGGGATATTAGGGGTAGTAGTCCGGTGGTTCTCGCTGGCTGGACGATGTGGGATATTAGGGGTAGTAGTCTGGTGGCTCTGGCTGATGGGAAGATGTGGGATATTAGGGGTAGTAGTCCGGTAGCTCTGGCTGATGGAATGATGTGGGATATTAGGGGTAGTAGTCTGCTGGCTCTGGCTGACAGGATGATGCGGGATATTAGGGGTAGTAGTCCGGTGGCTCTCGCTGGCTGGACGATGTGGGATATTAGGGGTAGTAGTCTGGTGGCTCTGGCTGATGGGAAGATGTGGGATATTAGAGGTAGTAGTCCGGTAGCTCTGGCTGACAGGATGATGTGGGATATTAGGGGTAGTAGTCTGGTGGCTCTGGCTGACGGGATGATGTGGGATATTAGGGGTAGTAGTCCGGTAGCTCTGGCTGACGGGACGATGTGGGATATTAGGGGTAGTAGTCCGGTAGCTCTGGCTGACGGGATGACGTGGGATATTATGGGTAGTAGTCTGGTGGCTCTGGCTGATGGGATGATGTGGGATATTAGGGTTAGTAGTCTGGTGGCTCTGGCTGACGGGATGATGTGGGATATTAGGGGTAGTAGTCTGGTGGTTCTGGCTGACGGGATGATGTGGGATACTATGGGTAGTAGTCCGGTGGCACTGGCTGACGGGATGATGTGGGATATTAGGGTTAGTAGTCCGGTGGCTCTGGGTGATGGGATGATGTGGGATATTAGGGGTAGTAGTCTGGTGGCTCTGGCTGACGGGACGATGTGGGATATTATGGGTAGTAGTCCGGTGGCTCAGGCTGACGGGATGATGTGGGATATTAGGGTTAGTAGTCCGGTGGCTCTGGGTGATGGGATGATGTGGGATATTAGGGGTAGTAGTCCGGTAGCTCTGGCTGACGGGACGATGTGGGATATTATGGGTAGTAGTCCGGTGGCTCTGGCTGACGGGATGATGTGGGATATTAGGGTTAGTAGTCCGGTGGCTCTGGGTGATGGGATGATGTGGGATATTAGGGGTAGTAGTCTGGTGGCTCTGGCCGATGGGATGATGTGGGATATTAGGGGTAGTAGTCCGGTAGCTCTGGCTGTCGGGACGATGTGGGATATTAGGGGTAGTAGTCCGGTAGCTCTGGCTGACGGGATGATGTGGGATACTATGGGTAGTAGTCCGGTGGCTCTGGCTGACGGGATGATGTTGGATATTAGGGTTAGTAGTCCGGTGGCTCTGGGTGATGGGATGATGTGGGATATTAGGGGTAGTAGTCCGGTAGCTCTGGATGAAGGGATTATGTGGGATATTAGGGGTAGTAGTCCGGTAGCTCTGGCTGACGGGACGATGTGGGATATTACGGGTAGTAGTCCGGTGGCTCTGGATGACGGGACGATGTGGGATATTAGGGGTAGTAGTCCGGTAAATCTGGCTGACGGGATGATGTGGGATATTATGGGTAGTAGTCCGGTTGCTCTGGCTGATGGGATGATGTGGGATATTAGGGGTAGTAGTCCGGTGGCTCTGGCCGATGGGATGATGTGGGATATTAGGGGTAGTAGTCCGGTGGCTCTGGCTGACGGGATGATGTGGGATATTAGGGTTAGTAGTCTGGTGGCTCTGGCCGATGGGATGATGTGGGATATTAGGGGTAGTAGTCCGGTAGCTCTGGCTGACGGGACGATGTGGGATATTAGGGGTAGTAGTCCGGTAGCTCTGGCTGACGGGATGATGTGGGATATTAGGGGTAGTAGTCCGGTGGCTCTGGCTGACGGGACGATGTGGGATATTAGGGGTAGTAGTCCGGTAGCTCTGGCTCACGGGAAGATGTGGGATATTAGGGGTAGTAGTCCAGTGACTCTGGCTGATGGGATGATGTGGGATATTAGTGGTAGTAGTCCGGTGGCTCTGGCTGACAGGATGATGTGGGATATTATGGGTAGTAGTCCGGTAGCTCTGGCTGACGGGATGATGTGGGATATTAGGGGTAGTAGTCCAGTGACTCTGGCTGATGGGATGATGTGGGATATTAGAGGTAGTTGTCCGGTGGCTCTGGCTGACGGGATGATGTGGGATATTAGGGGGAGTAGTCCGGTGGCTCTGGCTGAAAGGATGATGTGGGATATTAGGGGTAGTAGTCCGGTGGCTCTGGCTGACGGGATGATGTGGGATATTAGGGGTAGTAGTCCGGTGGCTCTGGCTGACGGGATGATGTGGGATATTAGGGGTAGTAGTCCGGTAGCTCTGGATGATGGGATGATGTGGGATATTAGGGGTAGTAGTCCGGTGGCTCTGGCTGACGGGATGATGTGGGATATTAGGGGTAATAGTCCGGTAGCTCTGGCTGATGGGATGATGTGGGATATTAGGGGTAGTAGTCCGGTAGCTCTGGCTGACAGGATGATGTGGGATATTAGGGGTAGTAGTCCGGTAGCTCTGGCTGACTGAATGATGTGGGATATTAGGGGTAGTAGTCCGGTAGCTCTGGCTGATGGGATGATGTGGGATATTAGGGGTAGTAGTCCGGTAGCTCTGGCTGACGGGATGATGTGGGATATTAGGGGTAGTAGTCCGGTAGCTCTGACTGACTGAATGATGTGGGATATTAGGGGTAGTAGTCCGGTAGCTCTGGCTGACGGGATGATGTGGGATATTAGGGGTATTAGTTCGGTAGCTCTGGCTGACGGGATGATGTGAGATGTTAGGGGTAGTAGTCTGGTGGCTCTGGCTGACGGGATGATGTGGGATATTAGGGGTAGTAGTCCGGTAGCTCTGGCTGACGGGATGATGTGGGATATTAGGGGTAGTAGTCCGGTAGCTCTGGCTGATGGGAAGATGTGGGATATTACGGGTAGTAGTCCGATGGCTCTGGCTGACTGGATGATGTGGGATATTAGGGGTAGTTGTCCGGTAGCTCTGGCTGACGGGATGATGTGGGATATTAGAGGTAGTTGTCCGGTAGCTCTGGCTGACGGGATGATGTGGGATAATAGGGGTAGTAGTCCAGTGGCTCTGGCTGACTGGATGATGTTGGATATTAGGGGTAGTTGTCCGGTAGCTCTTTCTGACGGGATGATGTGGGATATTAGGGGTAGTTGTCCGGTAGCTCTGGCTGACGGGATGATGTGGGATATTAGGGGTAGTAGTCCAGTGGCTCTGGCTGACAGGATGATGTGGGATATTAGGGGTAGTAGTCTGGTAGCTCTGGCTGACGGGATGATGATATTATGGGTAGTAGTCTGGTGGCTCTGGCTGATGGGATGATGTGGGATATTAGGGGTAGTAGTCCGGTAGCTCTGGCTGATGGAATGATGTGGGATATTAGGGGTAATAGTCTGGTGGCTCTGGTTGACGGGATGATGTGGGATATTAGGGGTAGTAGTCCGATGGCTCTGGCTGACTGGATAATGTGGGATATTAGGGGTAGTTGTCCGGTAGCTCTGGCTGACGGGATGATGTGGGATATTAGGGGTAGTAGTCCAGTGGCTCTGGCTGACGGGATGATGTGGGATATTAGGGGTAGTAGTCTGGTGGCTCTGGCTGACGGGATGATGTGGGATATTAGAGGTAGTAGTCCGATGGCTCTGGCTGACGGGATGATGTGGGATATTAGGGGTAGTAGTCCAGTGGCTCTGGCTGACTGGATGATGTGGGATATTAGGGGTAGTAGTCTGGTGGCTCTGTCTGACGGGATGATGTGGGATATTAGAGGTAGTAGTCCGATGGCTCTGGCTGACTGGATGATGTGGGATATTAGGGGTAGTAGTCTGCTGGCTCTGGCTGACAGGATGATGCGGGATATTAGGGGTAGTAGTCCGGTGGCTCTCGCTGGCTGGACGATGTGGGATATTAGGGGTAGTAGTCTGGTGTCTCTGGCTGATGGGAAGATGTGGGATATTAGGGGTAGTAGTCCGGTGGCTCTGGCTGACAGGAAGATGTGGGATATTAGAGGTAGTAGTCCGGTGGCTCTGGCTGATGGGAAGATGTGGGATATTAGAGGTAGTAGTCCGGTGGCTCTGGCTGACGGGATGATGTGGGATATTAGGGGTAGTAGTCTGGTGGCTCTGGTTGACGGGATGATGTGGGATATTAGGGGTAGTAGTCCGGTAGCTCTGGCTGATGGAATGATGTGGGATATTAGGGGTAGTAGTCTGGTGGCTCTGGCTGACGGGATGATGTGGGATATTAGGGGTAGTAGTCCGGTAGCTCTGGCAGATGGAATGATGTGGGATATTAGGGGTAGTAGTCTGGTGGCTCTGGCTGACGGGATGATGTGGGATATTAGGGGTAGTAGTCTGGTGGCTGTGGTTGACGGGATGATGTGGGATATTAGGGGTAGTAGTCCGGTAGCTCTGGCTGACGGAATGATGTGGGATATTAGGGGTAGTAGTCCGGTGGCTCTGGCTGACGCGATGTTGTGGGATATTAGGGGTAGTAGTCCGGTAGCTCTGGCTGATGGAATGATGTGGGATATTAGGGGTAGTAGTCCGGTGGCTCTGGCTGACGGGAAGATGTGGGATATTAGAGGTAGTAGTCCGGTGGCTCTGGCTGACGGGATGATGTGGGATATTATGGGTAGTAGTCTGGTGGCTCTGGCTGACGGGATGATGTGGAATATTAGGGGTAGTAGTCCGGTAGCTCTGGCTGACGGGATGATGTGGGATATTATGGGTAGTAGTCCGGTGGCTCTGGCTGACGGGATGATGTGGGATATTAGGGGTAGTAGTCTGGTGGCTCTGGCTGACGGGATGATGTGGAATATTAGGGGTAGTAGTCCGGTAGCTCTGGCTGATGGGATGATGTGGGATATTATGGGTAGTAGTCCGGTAGCTCTGGCTGACGGGATGATGTGGGATATTAGGGGTAGTAGTCCGGTGGCTCTGGCTGACGGGATGATGTGGAATATTAGGGGTAGTAGTCCGGTGGCTCTGGCTGACGAGATGATGTGGGATATTAGGGGTAGTAGTCCGGTGGCTCTGGCTGACGGGATGATGTGGAATATTAGGGGTAGTAGTCCGGTAGCTCTGGCTGACGGGATGATGTGGGATATTATGGGTAGTAGTCCGGTGACTCTGGCTGACGGGACGATGTGGGATATTAGGGGTAGTAGTCCGGTGGCCCTGGGTGACGAGATGATGTGGGATATTAGGGGTAGTAGTCCGGTGGCTCTGGCTGACGGGATGTTGTGGGATATTAGGGGTAGTAGTCTGGTAGCTCTGGCTGATGGGATGATGTGGGATATTATGGGTAGTAGTCTGGTGGCTCTGGCTGACGGGATGATGCGGGATATTAGGGGTAGTAGTCCGGTGGCTCTCGCTGGCTGGATGATGTGGGATATTAGGGGTAGTAGTCCGGTAGCTCTGGCTGACGGGATGATGTGGGATATTAGGGGTAGTAGTCCGGTAGCTCTGGCTGACGGGTTGATGTGGGATATTAGGGGTAGTTGTCCGGTAGCTCTGGCTGACGGGTTGATGTGGGATATTAGGGGTAGTTGTCCTGTAGCTCTGGCTGACGGGTTGATGTGGGATATTAGGGGTAGTTGTCCGGTGGCTCTGGCTGACGGGATGATGTGGGATATTAGGGGTAGTAGTCCGGTGGCTCTGGCTGACGGGAAGATGTGGGATTTTACGGGTAGTAGTCCGATGGCTCTGGCTGACTGGATGATGTGGGATATTAGGGGTAGTTGTCCGGTAGCTCTGGCTGACGGGTTGATGTGGGATATTAGGGGTAGTAGTCCGGTGGCTCTGGCTGACGGGATGATGTGGGATATTAGTGGTAGTAGTCCGGTGGCTCTGGCTGACGGGATGATGTGGGATATTAGGGGTAGTAGTCTAGTGGCTCTGGCTGACAGGATGATGTGGGATATTAGGGGTAGTAGTCTGGTGGCTCTGGTTGACGGGATGATGTGGGATATTAGGGGTAGTAGTCCGATAGCTCTGGCTGATGGAATGATGTGGGATATTAGGGGTAGTAGTCTGGTGGCTCTGGCTGACGGGATGATGTGGGATATTATGGGTAGTAGTCTGGTGGCTCTGGCTGACGGGATGATGTGGGATATTAGGGGTAGTAGTCTAGTGGCTCTGGCTGACAGGATGATGTGGGATATTAGCGGTAGTAGTCTGGTGGCTCTGGTTGACGGGATGATGTGGGATATTAGGGGTAGTAGTCCGATAGCTCTGGCTGATGGAATGATGTGTGATATTAGGGGTAGTAGTCTGGTGGCTCTGGCTGACGGGATGATGTGGGATATTAGGGGTAGTAGTCTGGTGGCTCTGGCTGACGGGATGATGTGGGATATTAGGGGTAGTAGTCTAGTGGCTCTGGCTGACAGGATGATGTGGGATATTAGCGGTAGTAGTCTGGTGGCTCTGGTTGACGGGATGATGTGGGATATTAGGGGTAGTAGTCCGATAGCTCTGGCTGATGGAATGATGTGTGATATTAGGGGTAGTAGTCTGGTGGCTCTGGCTGACGGGATGATGTGGGATATTAGGGGTAGTAGTCCGGTAGCTCTGGCTGACGGGATGATGTGGGATATTAGGGGTAGTAGTCCGGTAGCTCTGGCTGATGGGAAGATGTGGGATATTACGGGTAGTAGTCCGATGGCTCTGGCTGACTGGATGATGTGGGATATTAGGGGTAGTTGTCCGGTAGCTCTGGCTGACGGGATGATGTGGGATATTAGAGGTAGTTGTCCGGTAGCTCTGGCTGACGGGATGATGTGGGATATTAGGGGTAGTAGTCCAGTGGCTCTGGCTGACTGGATGATGTTGGATATTAGGGGTAGTTGTCCGGTAGCTCTGGCTGACGGGATGATGTGGGATATTAGGGGTAGTTGTCCGGTAGCTCTGGCTGACGGGATGATGTGGGATATTAGGGGTAGTAGTCCAGTGGCTCTGGCTGACAGGATGATGTGGGATATTAGGGGTAGTAGTCTGGTAGCTCTGGCTGACGGGATGATGATATTATGGGTAGTAGTCTGGTGGCTCTGGCTGATGGGATGATGTGGGATATTAGGGGTAGTAGTCCGGTAGCTCTGGCTGATGGAATGATGTGGGATATTAGGGGTAATAGTCTGGTGGCTCTGGTTGACGGGATGATGTGGGATATTAGGGGTAGTAGTCCGATGGCTCTGGCTGACTGGATAATGTGGGATATTAGGGGTAGTTGTCCGGTAGCTCTGGCTGACGGGATGATGTGGGATATTAGGGGTAGTAGTCCAGTGGCTCTGGCTGACGGGATGATGTGGGATATTAGGGGTAGTAGTCTGGTGGCTCTGGCTGACGGGATGATGTGGGATATTAGAGGTAGTAGTCCGATGGCTCTGGCTGACGGGATGATGTGGGATATTAGGGGTAGTAGTCCAGTGGCTCTGGCTGACTGGATGATGTGGGATATTAGGGGTAGTAGTCTGGTGGCTCTGTCTGACGGGATGATGTGGGATATTAGAGGTAGTAGTCCGATGGCTCTGGCTGACTGGATGATGTGGGATATTAGGGGTAGTAGTCTGCTGGCTCTGGCTGACAGGATGATGCGGGATATTAGGGGTAGTAGTCCGGTGGCTCTCGCTGGCTGGACGATGTGGGATATTAGGGGTAGTAGTCTGGTGGCTCTGGCTGATGGGAAGATGTGGGATATTAGGGGTAGTAGTCCGGTGGCTCTGGCTGACAGGAAGATGTGGGATATTAGAGGTAGTAGTCCGGTGGCTCTGGCTGATGGGAAGATGTGGGATATTAGAGGTAGTAGTCCGGTGGCTCTGGCTGACGGGATGATGTGGGATATTAGGGGTAGTAGTCTGGTGGCTCTGGTTGACGGGATGATGTGGGATATTAGGGGTAGTAGTCCGGTAGCTCTGGCTGATGGAATGATGTGGGATATTAGGGGTAGTAGTCTGGTGGCTCTGGCTGACGGGATGATGTGGGATATTAGGGGTAGTAGTCCGGTAGCTCTGGCTGATGGAATGATGTGGGATATTAGGGGTAGTAGTCTGGTGGCTCTGGCTGACGGGATGATGTGGGATATTAGGGGTAGTAGTCTGGTGGCTGTGGTTGACGGGATGATGTGGGATATTAGGGGTAGTAGTCCGGTAGCTCTGGCTGACGGAATGATGTGGGATATTAGGGGTAGTAGTCCGGTGGCTCTGGCTGACGCGATGTTGTGGGATATTAGGGGTAGTAGTCCGGTAGCTCTGGCTGATGGAATGATGTGGGATATTAGGGGTAGTAGTCCGGTGGCTCTGGCTGACGGGAAGATGTGGGATATTAGAGGTAGTAGTCCGGTGGCTCTGGCTGACGGGATGATGTGGGATATTATGGGTAGTAGTCTGGTGGCTCTGGCTGACGGGATGATGTGGAATATTAGGGGTAGTAGTCCGGTAGCTCTGGCTGACGGGATGATGTGGGATATTATGGGTAGTAGTCCGGTGGCTCTGGCTGACGGGATGATGTGGGATATTAGGGGTAGTAGTCTGGTGGCTCTGGCTGACGGGATGATGTGGAATATTAGGGGTAGTAGTCCGGTAGCTCTGGCTGATGGGATGATGTGGGATATTATGGGTAGTAGTCCGGTAGCTCTGGCTGACGGGATGATGTGGGATATTAGGGGTAGTAGTCCGGTGGCTCTGGCTGACGGGATGATGTGGAATATTAGGGGTAGTAGTCCGGTGGCTCTGGCTGACGAGATGATGTGGGATATTAGGGGTAGTAGTCCGGTGGCTCTGGCTGACGGGATGATGTGGAATATTAGGGGTAGTAGTCCGGTAGCTCTGGCTGACGGGATGATGTGGGATATTATTGGTAGTAGTCCGGTGACTCTGGCTGACGGGACGATGTGGGATATTAGGGGTAGTAGTCCGGTGGCCCTGGGTGACGAGATGATGTGGGATATTAGGGGTAGTAGTCCGGTGGCTCTGGCTGACGGGATGTTGTGGGATATTAGGGGTAGTAGTCTGGTAGCTCTGGCTGATGGGATGATGTGGGATATTATGGGTAGTAGTCTGGTGGCTCTGGCTGACGGGATGATGCGGGATATTAGGGGTAGTAGTCCGGTGGCTCTGGCTGACGGGATGATGTGGGATATTAGGGGTAGTAGTCCGGTAGCTCTGGCTGACGGGTTGATGTGGGATATTAGGGGTAGTTGTCCGGTAGCTCTGGCTGACGGGTTGATGTGGGATATTAGGGGTAGTTGTCCTGTAGCTCTGGCTGACGGGTTGATGTGGGATATTAGGGGTAGTTGTCCGGTGGCTCTGGCTGACGGGATGATGTGGGATATTAGGGGTAGTAGTCCGGTAGCTCTGGCTGACGGGATGATGTGGGATTTTACGGGTAGTAGTCCGATGGCTCTGGCTGACTGGATGATGTGGGATATTAGGGGTAGTAGTCCGGTGGCTCTGGCTGACGGGAAGATGTGGGATTTTACGGGTAGTAGTCCGATGGCTCTGGCTGACTGGATGATGTGGGATATTAGGGGTAGTTGTCCGGTAGCTCTGGCTGACGGGTTGATGTGGGATATTAGGGGTAGTAGTCCGGTGGCTCTGGCTGACGGGATGATGTGGGATATTAGTGGTAGTAGTCCGGTGGCTCTGGCTGACGGGATGATGTGGGATATTAGGGGTAGTAGTCTAGTGGCTCTGGCTGACAGGATGATGTGGGATATTAGGGGTAGTAGTCTGGTGGCTCTGGTTGACGGGATGATGTGGGATATTAGGGGTAGTAGTCCGATAGCTCTGGCTGATGGAATGATGTGGGATATTAGGGGTAGTAGTCTGGTGGCTCTGGCTGACGGGATGATGTGGGATATTATGGGTAGTAGTCTGGTGGCTCTGGCTGACGGGATGATGTGGGATATTAGGGGTAGTAGTCTAGTGGCTCTGGCTGACAGGATGATGTGGGATATTAGCGGTAGTAGTCTGGTGGCTCTGGTTGACGGGATGATGTCGGATATTAGGGGTAGTAGTCCGATAGCTCTGGCTGATGGAATGATGTGTGATATTAGGGGTAGTAGTCTGGTGGCTCTGGCTGACGGGATGATGTGGGATATTAGGGGTAGTAGTCCGGTGGCTCTGGATGACGGGATGATGTGGGATATTAGGGGTAGTAGTCCGGTGGCTCTGGCTGACGGGATGATGTGGGAT
Source organism: Dendrobates tinctorius (assembly GCF_039654945.1). Lineage (NCBI taxonomy): Eukaryota > Metazoa > Chordata > Amphibia > Anura > Dendrobatidae > Dendrobates > Dendrobates tinctorius. Next base: position 15,784,913 of record NW_027361722.1, on the reverse strand, counting down.
ATTGGGGGTAGTAGTCTGGTGGCTCTGGCTGACGGGATGATGTGGGATATTAGGAGTAGTAGTCCGGTGGCTCTGGCTGACGGGATGATGTGGGATATTAGAGGTAGTAGTCCGGTAGCTCTGGCTGACGGGACGATGTGGGATATTAGGGGTAGTAGTCCGGTGGCCCTGGGTGACGAGATGATGTGGGATATTAGGGGTAGTAGTCCGGTGGCTCTGGCTGACGGGATGATGTGGGATATTATGGGTAGTAGTCCGGTAGCTCTGGCTGACGGGATGATGTGGGATATTAGGGGTAGTAGTCTGGTGGCTCTGGCTGACGGGATGATGTGGGATATTAGGGGTAGTAGTCCGGTAGCTCTGGCTGACGGGATGATGTGGGATATTAGGGGTAGTAGTCTGGTGGCTCTGGCTGACGGGATGATGTGGGATATTAGGGGTAGTAGTCCGGTAGCTCTGGCTGACGGGATGATGTGGTATATTAGGGGTAGTAGTCCGGTAGCTCTGGCTGACGGGATGATGTGGGATATTAGGGGTAGTAGTCTGGTGGCTCTGGCTGACGGGATGATGTGGAATATTAGGGGTAGTAGTCCGGTAGCTCTGGCTGACGGGATGATGTGGGATATTATGGGTAGTAGTCCGGTGGCTCTGGCTGACGGGATGATGTGGGATATTAGGGGTAGTAGTCTGGTGGCTCTGGCTGACGGGATGATGTGGAATATTAGGGGTAGTAGTCCGGTAGCTCTGGCTGATGGGATGATGTGGGATATTATGGGTAGTAGTCCGGTAGCTCTGGCTGACGGGATGATGTGTGATATTAGGGGTAGTAGTCCGGTGGCTCTGGCTGACGGGATGATGTGGAATATTAGGGGTAGTAGTCCGGTGGCTCTGGCTGACGGGATGATGTGGAATATTAGGGGTAGTAGTCCGGTGGCTCTGGCTGACGAGATGATGTGGGATATTAGGGGTAGTAGTCCGGTGGCTCTGGATGACGGGATGATGTGGGATATTAGGGGTAGTAGTCCGGTGGCTCTGGCTGACGGGATGATGTGGGATATTGGGGGTAGTAGTCTGGTGGCTCTGGCTGACGGGATGATGTGGGATATTAGGAGTAGTAGTCCGGTGGCTCTGGCTGACGGGATGATGTGGGATATTAGAGGTAGTAGTCCGGTAGCTCTGGCTGACGGGACGATGTGGGATATTAGGGGTAGTAGTCCGGTGGCCCTGGGTGACGAGATGATGTGGGATATTAGGGGTAGTAGTCCGGTGGCTCTGGCTGACGGGATGATGTGGGATATTATGGGTAGTAGTCTGCTGGCTCTGGCTGACGGGATGATGCGGGATATTAGGGGTAGTAGTCCGGTAGCTCTGGCTGACGGGATGATGTGGGATATTAGGAGTAGTAGTCTGGTGGATCTGGCTGACGGGAAGATGTGGGATATTAGAGGTAGTAGTCCGGTGGCTCTGGCTGACGGGATGATGTGGGATATTATGGGTCTTAGTCTGCTGGCTCTGGCTGACGGGATGATGCGGGATATTAGGGGTAGTAGTCCGGTGGCTCTCGCTGGCTGGACGATGTGGGATATTAGGGGTAGTAGTCTGGTGGCTCTGGCTGACGGGATGATGTGGGATATTAGGGGTAGTAGTCCGGTAGCTCTGGCTGACGGGATGATGTGGGATATTAGGGGTAGTAGTCCGGTAGCTCTGGCTGACGGGATGATGTGGGATATTAGGGGTAGTAGTCTGGTGGCTCTGGCTGACGGGATGATGTGGGATATTATGGGTAGTAGTCCGGTAGCTCTGGCTGACGGGATGATGTGGGATATTAGGGGTAGTAGTCTGGTGGCTCTGGCTGACGGGATGATGTGGGATATTAGGGGTAGTAGTCCGGTAGCTCTGGCTGACGGGATGATGTGGGATATTAGGGGTAGTAGTCTGGTGGCTCTGGCTGACGGGATGATGTGGGATATTAGGGGTAGTAGTCCGGTAGCTCTGGCTGACGGGATGATGTGGGATATTAGGGGTAGTAGTCCGGTAGCTCTGGCTGACGGGATGATGTGGGATATTAGGGGTAGTAGTCTGGTGGCTCTGGCTGACGGGATGATGTGGAATATTAGGGGTAGTAGTCCGGTAGCTCTGGCTGACGGGATGATGTGGGATATTATGGGTAGTAGTCCGGTGGCTCTGGCTGACGGGATGATGTGGGATATTAGGGGTAGTAGTCTGGTGGCTCTGGCTGACGGGATGATGTGGAATATTAGGGGTAGTAGTCCGGTAGCTCTGGCTGATGGGATGATGTGGGATATTATGGGTAGTAGTCCGGTAGCTCTGGCTGACGGGATGATGTGGGATATTAGGGGTAGTAGTCCGGTGGCTCTGGCTGACGGGATGATGTGGAATATTAGGGGTAGTAGTCCGGTGGCTCTGGCTGACGGGATGATGTGGAATATTAGGGGTAGTAGTCCGGTGGCTCTGGCTGACGAGATGATGTGGGATATTAGGGGTAGTAGTCCGGTGGCTCTGGCTGACGGGATGATGTGGAATATTAGGGGTAGTAGTCCGGTAGCTCTGGCTGACGGGATGATGTGGGATATTATGGGTAGTAGTCCGGTGACTCTGGCTGACGGGACGATGTGGGATATTAGGGGTAGTAGTCCGGTGGCCCTGGGTGACGAGATGATGTGGGATATTAGGGGTAGTAGTCCGGTGGCTCTGGCTGACGGGATGTTGTGGGATATTAGGGGTAGTAGTCTGGTAGCTCTGGCTGATGGGATGATGTGGGATATTATGGGTAGTAGTCTGGTGGCTCTGGCTGACGGGATGATGCGGGATATTAGGGGTAGTAGTCCGGTGGCTCTCGCTGGCTGGATGATGTGGGATATTAGGGGTAGTAGTCCGGTAGCTCTGGCTGACGGGATGATGTGGGATATTAGGGGTAGTAGTCCGGTAGCTCTGGCTGACGGGTTGATGTGGGATATTAGGGGTAGTTGTCCGGTAGCTCTGGCTGACGGGTTGATGTGGGATATTAGGGGTAGTAGTCTGGTAGCTCTGGCTGATGGGATGATGTGGGATATTATGGGTAGTAGTCTGGTGGCTCTGGCTGACGGGATGATGCGGGATATTAGTGGTAGTAGTCCGGTGGCTCTCGCTGGCTGGATGATGTGGGATATTAGGGGTAGTAGTCCGGTAGCTCTGGCTGACGGGATGATGTGGGATATTAGGGGTAGTAGTCCGGTAGCTCTGGCTGACGGGTTGATGTGGGATATTAGGGGTAGTTGTCCGGTAGCTCTGGCTGACGGGTTGATGTGGGATATTAGGGGTAGTTGTCCTGTAGCTCTGGCTGACGGGTTGATGTGGGATATTAGGGGTAGTTGTCCGGTGGCTCTGGCTGACGGGATGATGTGGGATATTAGGGGTAGTAGTCCGGTAGCTCTGGCTGACGGGATGATGTGGGATATTAGGGGTAGTTGTCCGGTGGCTCTGGCTGACGGGAAGATGTGGGATTTTACGGGTAGTAGTCCGATGGCTCTGGCTGACTGGATGATGTGGGATATTAGGGGTAGTTGTCCGGTAGCTCTGGCTGACGGGTTGATGTGGGATATTAGGGGTAGTAGTCCGGTGGCTCTGGCTGACGGGATGATGTGGGATATTAGTGGTAGTAGTCCGGTGGCTCTGGCTGACGGGATGATGTGGGATATTAGGGGTAGTAGTCTAGTGGCTCTGGCTGACAGGATGATGTGGGATATTAGGGGTAGTAGTCTGGTGGCTCTGGTTGACGGGATGATGTGGGATATTAGGGGTAGTAGTCCGATAGCTCTGGCTGATGGAATGATGTGGGATATTAGGGGTAGTAGTCTGGTGGCTCTGGCTGACGGGATGATGTGGGATATTATGGGTAGTAGTCTGGTGGCTCTGGCTGACGGGATGATGTGGGATATTAGGGGTAGTAGTCTAGTGGCTCTGGCTGACAGGATGATGTGGGATATTAGCGGTAGTAGTCTGGTGGCTCTGGTTGACGGGATGATGTGGGATATTAGGGGTAGTAGTCCGATAGCTCTGGCTGATGGAATGATGTGGGATATTAGGGGTAGTAGTCTGGTGGCTCTGGCTGACGGGATGATGTGGGATATTAGGGGTAGTAGTCCGGTGGCTCTGGCTGACGGGATGATGTGGGATATTGGGGGTAGTAGTCTGGTGGCTCTGGCTGACGGGATGATGTGGGATATTAGGAGTAGTAGTCCGGTGGCTCTGGCTGACGGGATGATGTGGGATATTAGAGGTAGTAGTCCGGTAGCTCTGGCTGACGGGACGATGTGGGATATTAGGGGTAGTAGTCCGGTGGCCCTGGGTGACGAGATGATGTGGGATATTAGGGGTAGTAGTCCGGTGGCTCTGGCTGACGGGATGATGTGGGATATTATGGGTAGTAGTCTGCTGGCTCTGGCTGACGGGATGATGCGGGATATTAGGGGTAGTAGTCCGGTAGCTCTGGCTGACGGGATGATGTGGGATATTAGGAGTAGTAGTCTGGTGGATCTGGCTGACGGGAAGATGTGGGATATTAGAGGTAGTAGTCCGGTGGCTCTGGCTGACGGGATGATGTGGGATATTATGGGTCTTAGTCTGCTGGCTCTGGCTGACGGGATGATGCGGGATATTAGGGGTAGTAGTCCGGTGGCTCTCGCTGGCTGGACGATGTGGGATATTAGGGGTAGTAGTCTGGTGGCTCTGGCTGACGGGATGATGTGGGATATTAGGGGTAGTAGTCCGGTAGCTCTGGCTGACGGGATGATGTGGGATATTAGGGGTAGTAGTCCGGTAGCTCTGGCTGACGGGATGATGTGGGATATTAGGGGTAGTAGTCTGGTGGCTCTGGCTGACGGGATGATGCGGGATATTAGGGGTAGTAGTCCGGTGGCTCTGGCTGACGGGAAGATGTGGGATATTAGAGGTAGTAGTCCGGTGGCTCTGGCTGACGGGATGATGTGGGATATTTTGGGTCTTAGTCTGCTGGCTCTGGCTGACGGGATGATGCGGGATATTAGGGGTAGTAGTCCGGTGGCTCTCGCTGGCTGGACGATGTGGGATATTAGGGGTAGTAGTCTGGTGGCTCTGGCTGACGGGATGATGTGGGATATTAGGGGTAGTAGTCCGGTAGCTCTGGCTGACGGGATGATGTGGGATATTAGGGGTAGTAGTCCGGTAGCTCTGGCTGACGGGATGATGTGGGATATTACGGGTAGTAGTCTGGTGGCTCTGGCTGACGGGATGATGTGGGATATTAGGGGTAGTAGTCCGGTGGCTCTGGCTGACGGGATGATATGGGATATTAGGGGTAGTAGTCCGGTAGCTCTGGCTGACGGGACGATGTGGGATATTAGGGGTAGTAGTCCGGTGACCCTGGGTGACGAGATGATGTGGGATATTAGGGGTAGTAGTCCGGTGGCTCTGGCTGACGGGATGTTGTGGGATATTAGGGGTAGTAGTCTGGTAGCTCTGGCTGATGGGATGATGTGGGATATTATGGGTAGTAGTCTTTTGGCTCTGGCTGACGGGATGATGCGGGATATTAGGGGTAGTAGTCCGGTGGCTCTCGCTGGCTGGACGATGTGGGATATTAGGGGTAGTAGTCTGGTGGCTCTGGCTGACGGGATGATGTGGGATATTAGGGGTAGTAGTCCGGTAGCTCTGGCTGACGGGATGATGTGGGATATTAGGGGTAGTAGTCCGGTAGCTCTGGCTGACGGGATGATGTGGGATATTAGGGGTAGTAGTCCGGTGGCTCTGGCTGACGGGATGATGTGGGATATTAGGGGTAGTAGTCCGGTAGCTCTGGCTGACGGGATGATGTGGGATATTAGGGGTAATAGTCCGGTAGCTCTGGCTGACGGGACGATGTGGGATATTATAGTGAATATGGCTATGCGGAGTGGGCGGGGCTATACACTCAGATTGATATATACAGATACATTTATTATAATTTGTTATAAGTAACCGTAGTTAGTTACTATGCCCGGGCAGCGCCGGGCTCTTCAGCTAGTATAATATATAATAATTAACTCGGTAGTTTTGTTAATGAATTATGTGAAGCTTCTTTTTTCTGAGCAGAGTGAATCAATTATGACAAGTACTGCCCATACAGTAAGCTTGTGGGCCGTGATTTGCACAGGGGCTCACCGGGGGATTCCCCTGTTCCCCTATGGGCCAGTACGAGTCTGGGGATAGATATAGGACTAGTGTTAGGGTAATAAAATAGTTTCTTAAAAAAACACAAAAAAGTAAATATAATAAATGTTATGTTTAACAATCCAGTGGTTAATTCTAGGCCACGGCAACTGAAGCTATGCCAGTGCTTGTTCTCCAACGAAAGATTGGACCGTCACAAAAGAGAACAAATGGCGTCCATCTGAGCACCATCTGTCTCACTGTAGTGAATGGCTCCATCAGGGACAGGTGTGTATACGGGAACCTAAAAAAACAAATAATTAACTGTCACAATGAGAACGTTGATTTTTTTCCAAGTATTTGTCATTGAACAAATGCATTGCAACAAAAGAGTTGATGATCGTGAACTTCTCCTTGTGAATACGGAGGGAGGAGTATGTCTAAACTTAATACCAGAGATCGCCGTGGCTTAAACATCAACAGGGAACCAATGTTACACAACCGATTGATGATTTCTCTCAAGTTTTAATTAATTTTAACTAGTTCTGGTGTTTAGTCCACTTCTGGGCTAACCGGAGCCAGAATCTATCACAACTGTGTCTATGCCATATTTTTTGGGGGCACCATGAGTAAGTGCACCTAAAGTGCATGAAACGCGTTGGTGATACAGATTTCTTTGGTGTTTTCCATTATGTTAATGATTTTTGAATAAGACATCAAATATTTTAACACAACTTTTGAGCTCGACCGTCCATGTTTTTGGATTGTTCATGGTCCCAAGCCCCCTGTGTCTCTCTTCTCTTGGTTAAGTGGTGTGCTTCAGTTGAAGTTGCTCATGATGAGTCCCATCAGCCTCTATATTTTCTGCTCTGAAGAGGTGTGCTGTCTGGGAAGAATGGGATGTGGTTTCTCACATACACTTTCGACAAAGATGATCTCCTTGTAAATGTGGCCTAAATGTCATCTCCGTATAGACCATGTCTGCTGTATCTGTCACTCTCTGAATTATTTTGCATGATGAGAAGCCGCGCATTTCCGTAGGTCAACTTTTCTGCCTATTTTTTGGGGTCCAGCTTATATAATAAGTTGTAAAAACTGCGGAGGGCCCGGGCCTGCGACATCCATCGGAACCCCCCCCCCCTGGTGAGTATAGTGGAGATTGTTTTTCTTGTCTTGCGGGTTGGGTCTGGGGCTTATCTACAAAATTATAGAATTGTAGAGTGCTTTAGATGGGCCCTGGGGGGCAGTGGCCGCATTTTATAGCAGCCAAGACAGCTGACAGGTTCCCTTCAACAGAAGCATACAGTCTAGATCACGTGAAGTCATTATTTCCCTCTACTCCTCTTTGGTCAGACCTCATCTGGAATATTGTGTCCAGTTTTGGGCGCCACATTTTAAAAAGACATCAACAAACTGGAGCAAGTTCAGAGAAGAGCGACCAGAACGGTGACCGGTCTGCAAACCCTGTCTTATGAGGAAAGGTTGCAGGATTTGGGAATGTTTAGCTTGCAAATGAGAAGACTGAGAGGAGACTTAATAGCTGTCTACAAATATCTCAAGGGCTGTCACATTGTAGAAGGATCAACTTTATTCTCATTTGCACAAGGAAAGACTAGAAGCAATGGGATGAAACTGAATGGGCGGAGACACAGATTAGATATTAGAAAACTTTTTGACATTGAGGGTGATCAGTGAGTGGAACAGGCTGCCATGATAGGTGGTGAGTTCTCCTTCAATAGAAGTCTTCAAACACAGGCCAGACAGACATCTGTCTGAGATGTTTCAGTGAATCCTGGATTGGGCAGAGGGTTGGACCAGATGGCCCAGGAGGTCCCTTCCAACTCTACGATTCTATGATTCTATGTATTGTGCATCTCAGGGTTGGATTTTTAGCCACTAACATACACTCACTGTGTATCCATTTATAATTTTTTTAGCAAAAGTTCACAAAGTCAAAAATATTTAGGAATAAGATTTTTTTTTATTATTATTATTATTATTATTATTATTATTATTATTATTATTATTATTATTATTATTATTTTATGGTTTTGAATAAGAGGTAGCAAAATGGTTAACTGTCCACTTAGTCATATAATCTCAACCTGTTCGTAAATAATTACCCAAGAGCCGTTTTTTTTTTCTTCTAAATAAATGTTTTATTACCTAGATGGTTTCCAGGAAACAGGGAACAAAGAGATTCATTAATGGAAAACCACTTTGAAGCAAATCTCGTCATGACATAATTAACCGCTTATGGCAATGTAAGACTTTCATCAATTCTGGGAGTGACTGGTTATACGAGGGATCACTGGATGGAGAGGACTTTTCTTACACCGTGTGATCGCTAGACCAGATCATGGTAAGACTGATCTCCAGGATATTCAGTTTTACGTATTGTGAGAGTCCGACTGTAGAGATCCCCCAATCTGCAGGTTGAAGCAGCCAGTGTGCCAAGAAACGAGCAGTTTGTTCTCGTGGTAAGTGGAGGTCCAAGAGGTTGGATCATGTAGTAATAACACATCCAAGGGAAATGCCATAAGTGAAAAAAATAAAATAATATCTCGACTTTCATTCGCTGTCAGATCAGAAGATTGGGACTTGTTCTGCCAATGACAAGTCTTCCGCGATCACCGATGCACATCCAAATGAGTGTTCTTCAATTCAAGGAGATTAAGCTTCTTCCACTTCCGAGGCTCAATTCTTCTTTCCCCCAACATCTGCTATGGAGGAAGACTCAGGACACCATCATACACACTGAATGTTCGGTCAACCCAAGTTCAGACATTTTCTTTTACGGTCTACAGTAGGGTCATTTTGTAACCATGGAACCATATTAGGTGATCTAAAATGTAACTTTTTAAATCCCTTTAAGATACTTTCGGATTTCCAGGTTTCCGATTAATTTATTTTTCATCAAGGTCAAAGTCGAACGCTCCAAACGTCTGCTCTTACATGTCAAGCTTCACTGGGCCATGTACAAACACATTAGTAGAGGGACGCAATCAGCAATCATCTAGGCATGAAGCAATAGCGGTCACACTTGATTACATTTCCACCCCCTCGTTGCCCGGAATTCTGTGTATACAAACAACATGAAAGGAACAGTAAAATGAAAGTAAAAAGAAGGAGAACACTGGGAAAATTACAACATGCATCACCAAGTACCAAGGACATATGCAAAAGACCCACTGATATCTCTTGTGGGCGAGCTGACATGGACAGTCCACCTAGTGGAGAAACATGGGGCACATTGCATGGGTCATATCTTCTTGGTGGAAGAGCAGCATGTTCATTGAATATACTTAGTAAGGGCTTGTCTTATGTTCCCAGTGACGAAGGCCAAAATTGGAGAAAACTCAGATGCTGACAGGTTAAAACTTTTGACTGTGACCCCTAAGGGACGTTGGTTGTTTTTGCCCTGCGTTATAGATGTTGGGGAGGCTGACATTGCGTACCACCATAGGACGGATCCAGTAGCATGACCTGGCTACTGGAGTCAAATAAGAAAGAGGGCACCAAGTCAGACAAAATATTTGCCTATTGCCCTACCTAAAAGAAAATAGCATGCATATTGAGGCTTGCAAAATTTTTGCTTAACACTCTACCCATTTGAAACATGCCTCACCTTATAGCATAGGAGCAAATTACCCCAAAAGATGCAAAAACTTTTCTCAGCCTCTTGTGCTCCAGCCATACACAGCAGGACCTAAGCAATGTAGGTAAAGCTGGCGGCTACAAGACCAATGCTCCATCACAATGCTGCCAAGGGGGCAGGCCTCCCGCCAAAGATCGAGGCTGCCTCCCACCAACGATCAAGGCTTTAACCTTAGCGGTCAGCAAAAAAAAACATTGTTGGATGCTACGGAAAACAAGAATTGGATTTTGATTCTCAACCAAGGCATGAACACACTGCGAGTACATGATCAGAGGGTTGACAAATCATGCACTGGACCACCAAGGATGACTCCTTCTCCTTAACTACCGCCACTGACGCCAGTCCTTTACAGACTGTCCTCCTCTCATACTCTTTACCAGTGCCCTTCCACGAACGAGACCCGTGACAGGTAGTGCTGCAGACGTGCCGACCGTTCCTGAACGTTGTGATTCTGTAGGAGGCCTTGTCACCCCTGCGGCGTTTACGGCAGTGTGCTCCCGGTGTACCACGTCACACTTAAGGAACCCACAGAAGGAACTGTATTCCCTCTCCAACGGACCCAAGATCAACGTACCCAAGTTCAATGGACCCAAGACCAACGGATCTGGATACTTCAGCACGGTCAGGAGACAGTGCATCTCGTTTCCACACAGCAGAGCCAGAGACTTTGTTCATGGACTGCAACGCCGTCGGGAAGTGTTCCAATCACTCTCCAACAAGAACTCCAATCGATAAGTCATTGCCTTCACTTTTTCCCTTCTTGTTGTGTTTATTGTATAGTTCACCATTTGCCTTAACACCTCCCTACACGGAGGTTTCCCTGAAATTCATATTCAGTAATTGCTTAAGTAAACTTTTGTTAACCCCTTCTCTGCCTCCTGCTGTTCGCTGCATCCAACGAACTTTAACATAGGTTTCTATAAAATGATGGGTCAGAGCTTAGTCCTAGTCTGTTTTCTACAAGATTTTACAGATCTCTGCTCAGACTTCTCGCTCCTCATATTTCCTTCTCTGTTTAGGTAAAAAGCAGCTTTAATACACAATTATCCCTGATAGTAATAATCTAGAATACATGTCTTTAAGGTGGCGGGTAAAGCTTGGTGCGAGTCTGTTTTCTGCATGATTTTACAGGACTCTGCGCAGACTTCTCGCTCCTCGTATTTTCTCTGTATAGGTAAAAAGTAGATGAAATATTATCCATAGTAAAAGTTATCCATAAGTTTCTTTAAGGTGGTGGGTAAAAGCTTAGTGCAAGTCTGTTTTCTGCAAGATTTTTCCGGACAGCGCAGACTTCTCGCTTCTTAGGTTTGCTTCACTCATTAGGTAAAAAGCAGCTGTTAATCTATATTCATTTTCCATTATAAGTTTTCCTTAAGGTGTTGGGTCAGAGCTCAATTCCAGTCTGTTTTCTGCGAGATTCTACAGGACTGCACAGACTTCTCGCTTCTTGTAATTCTCTTCTATGTTTAGGTAAAAAAAGCATTGTAATACACTATCATCCATAATAAGTTTCTTTAGGTTGATGGATCAGATCTTAGTCCTATAGTCTGTTCTCTGCGAGATTCTGCAGGACTCCACGTAGACTTCTCGCTCCTTGTATTTCCTTCTATGCGTAGGTTAAAAGTAATTGTTATACAAAATTGTCCATAAATATCGGTCATGTATATTGAGTCTATAATCATTCTACGTATGGCCTGTTTCACACATCCGTCTGTCACCATCAGTCAAAATCCGCCGTTTTGCAAACAAAACGGATCCGCCATTTTGCTTTGCGGATCCGTTTTTTTTCCCATTGAGTTGCGTTACCAGCGGATCTTGACGGATGGCCAACTGTTGGATCCATTTTTTTGCGGATCCGCCAAAATTTTGGCGTCCGCCGACTTGCCCGGACGGACAATGCAACGTTTTTTCGGGCGGCCGGATCCGCATTTGTCTTTGCGCATGCCCGAAGGACTTCACTCAGCCGCAAATTTAACCCTAAACTCAGTTCTGGCGGCTGAAAAATTCTCTCTTTCCTTTAAATTTCGTCCTTTTCCTTTAAATTTCTTCCTTCGCGGATCCGTCAAAAAAAACGGTCCGGTGCCACACGTTGATGTCCGTACACAGTCGGATCCATTTTCCGCCATTTTGGCGGATTTCAACTGACAGAAAATACTGATGTGTGAAACAGGCCTAAGCAGGGCAATTAATCTCCATTCACATCACTCCCTAGACAAGTCTTTACTTCGTCAGCTCTGGACCTCCCAAGATGGAATAAATGGCGCTATAATAAATAGTAATCTATTTATTTAATTGCCTTGTAATGTTTTCATTTCCTGTTCTGTCCAGATGTCACCATATCCCCAAGCGGAGGAAGTTCACCGACCGCCATATTGGGACTCCCAAGTGATGGGTGTCTCAATATGGAAACTGCTGCTTGTACCAACCTACCGCGCGATACCACCAGCGGAACACCGTAATACCACACACACTCTATACGCCGTACAGTCACTCACACACTCACAGTCACACAGCCTCTTGCGCGGTAACACCAGTGGAACACCATCGCACTGCGCCTGCACAAATTCCACACAGGTGCAGTGAATCATTCGGCTGATCCCGGCGGCAGATGCGCGACGGGCCTACAGGCAGAGGAGGCCGGTCACATTAAAGGGATTTTCCCACGAACGAAAGTTCATTTAAAAAATTGTCTGTGTCTGACTGTGTACGGAGCATACCACATCTCCTGGGCAGGGGAGGAAACAAAAGACAATACTGACATTACAGCAGGAGATCACAGAGGATTCATTTTGTGAGGTAAAATATTTCACTGACTGTTTTTAAACAATATTTTACCTCACAAAATGTACAGTATCCTCTGCGATCTCCTGCTGTAATGTCAGTATTGTCTTTTGCTTCCTCCCCTGCCCAGGAGCTGTGGTATGTTCCGTACACGGTCAGACACAGGGGTGAGAGACAGAGCACAGGGGGGAGACAGCTCAAACGGGACAGCACATGAGGGGAGAACACAGCACAGGAAGGAGAGAGACAGCAGACAAGGGGGACAGCACATGGGGTAGACAGGTCAAATAAGAGAGCACAGACGGGAGAAGTCAGCACATGGGGAAAGAGAGAGTGGATAGGTGGGTGAGCACATGGGGGGAGAGATTCTCTACGCTGCAAAGCCTGCCCCCATCGTGACATTACCACCCTCCCGATGTGATAGCATCCGGCCTCCATCTAGTAATAATAAACTACAACTATGTCCATTATAAATATAATACAAAAATAATAGCTGTCAGAAAATTTTTTAAAAATAAACAATCCCTTCGTTTGTGATGTAAATGGCACAAAACAGAAAGTCAATTATTAACGAAGAATGATATAAATAGTGAGCGCTTTGTTCTCTCCCTGAACAGGCACTGTTGTCTCTAAGCTCCGGAGAGGGATCATGTCTGCTGACGGCAGAGGCGCCACAAGAGGATGAGTTGTCACTTGGGCCTCCGGGATGTTAAGCAGCTTTTGTACTTTACTCCTATTAGCCGTATGGTTCACACTGTGCAAATAAAATCCAGGAAGAACCTGAGCAAATATTAAAGAGGTTCACGACCAGAAACAGCGCCACTTCTGTGTGTGATATTGTAGCCTAACCCCACTGTAGGGAATGTCAGACTCATCCCACAGACAGAAGTGGCACTGTCTCCTGGAAAGTATAAAGACCCACGCAATGCAAGTCCTGGAAACCCCTTTACAATTGACCAAAGATGTCAGTGTGTTACACTGAAGCAGTGGTCATGACGGTCAGGGCTCAATGTAGAAGAATGTGAACGACTATAACCAGAGAGATGTGGCCTATGAGTTACTGGACTTATCTGTACTGTATATATTCATAAGGTCTGATGAGGGCGTCGTACAGTCAGCACCATGTCTACTGTTATATGGCCACTGTGAGGGGGTAATAGCAGCACTACTTAGGACTGCTACATTATCTGTGGCCAGAGTCATCACAGTGTATTATCTTTGGTGACATAGGACTGCAAGTAGCATCTATTATCTGCAGAGAATCATCACTCTATCTGTGGTGTTGCATAGGACTGCAGGTGACATCCACTATATTATCTGTACTCAAGGAGTTATTACTGTCTCATCTGTGGTGTTACATAGGACTGCAGGTGACATCTAGTACATTATCTGTACTCAGTTATCACTGTTATCTGTGGTGTTACATGGGACTGCAGGTGACATCTAGTACATTATCTGTACTCAGTTATCACTGTTTTACCTGTGATGTTCCATAGGACTGCAGGTGGCATCTAAGTACATTATCTGTACTCAGTTATCACTGTGTTATCTGTGGTGTTACATGGGACTGCAGGTGACATCTAAGTACATTATCTGTACTCAGTTATCACTATGTTATCTGTGGTGTTACACAAAACACGTCCAGAATACTCCCACTGATCGCAGTATTACTTGTCCCCTCGCCCAATACTATTATATCAAGACTTCCACAGCCAGTAAAATAATCACAGAGCAGCCATAAGGCAAAACGAAAGGGTTAAAGGGCCTGTCACACATAGCGATATCGCTAGCAATATCGCTATAACGTCACTGGTTGTGTGACGTAGCAGCGATATTGCTAGCGATATCGCTACATGTGATACCTACGACCGGCTCCCCCGCTGGTTATCGCTGATCACGCGAGAACGTCCTGGACCGTTTCTCGTCGGCAGCTTCCTGCGGCGCTTCCTGCTGTGACGACGAGCGACGCGTGGACGCGGGCGGGAGGACGTCAGGATCGCCGAGTCTGACAGGTAAGTAACGACCCCCGACCCCTGCTATGTCGCTGGTGAGATCTGCCTGTGTGGCAGCTCACTAGCGACCACTTAGCGATGCACCAGCGATCCTGACCGCGTCATATCGCTGATCGGGATCGCTGGTGCATTGCTAAGTGTGACAGTACCTTAAGAAAAATGAAGCAGATACACAAACTTTATTTATTAAGACAATTATGTTAGAAGAATTCTACACAGTATAAATATACAGAGCACATGAGCACACCAGACACTCGGAGAAAGACCATGACCATAAGATAATCCCGTAACCAAATTATCCCCTACTAGAAAGACAAAAGCCGCCTAGTACCAATACCAGATAATGCCATTTAAAACAAAGGAAAGAAATACCAAATCAGCAACAGATTATTAGAATGGAATACCAGAGAAAATATAATGTAATGACATCCCGAAAAGTTTACCAATGTATATAATCAGGATAATGATAAAGAAAATACACAAAATAAGTCAATAAAGAAAGGCTAGTGGTTAGGGCTCGGGTTAAGGCTAGGGTTAAGGTTGGGGCTAGTGTTAAGGATAGGGCTAGTGTTAAGGTTAGGGATAGGGTTAAAGTTGGGGCTAGATTTAAGGTTGGTGCTAGAGTTGAGGTTAGGGTTAAGGTTAGGGTTGAGGTTAAGGCTAGGTTTAAGGTTGGGGCTAGGGTTAAGGTTGGGGCTAGGGTCAACGTTGGGGCTAGGGTTAAGGTTGGGGCTAAGGTTAAGATTGGAGCTTGGGCTAAGGCTGTCGCTAATCTTAGGGCTGGGGCAAGGGATAGGGCAATGCAGCTCCACCATTGTTTTTTGGGTTTTGTTTTTGTGGCATTCATTGTGCGGTATGTACTATTACAGCGATGTAAAACTTGCCTGGTTTTATTTTTATTATTTAGGCAATGAAAAAAAAATTCTGGTTTGTTGAAAAACGAAATACATTTTGGTTTGTGTCACAATATTCGAAGTGTCTAAGGAGAAACGTTTCTTCTTGCAGACAGCGCCAAGCCGGCATAACGAGACTTATAGGCCATACAATGCTCCTCTGTGGGTTTAAATATGTAAATTGCCTCTTTAGAGAGGAAAAGGAGCTCTAGCCCCAGCATCAGGGGTAGCAAACCTAAAAGTCAATATCTACCCTTTAATGAACCTTGCCACATGACATAGGATTAGATGCCAAAACAGAAACTCCATTTGCAGACACGTGGTGTTTCAGGGTGTTTGCCCCTCATCAGTGCAAAGCAGGAGGGATGATATGTTTAATTTGTTTTTTAGTTTTAAATTTCTACATTTTTTTAAGGAGGAAAGTATTCAGCACATTGTAAGAACCCCAAAGTGGTGTCAATCAAAATGTCAGCTTGTTATGGAAAAATAAAAGGCCCTCACACAGCTCCATTGATTAAAAAAAATTATAAAATAAAGATCTCAGAAAATGGAGACAAAATAATATTATTTACACATTTCAGATTGTTTTTAACCACTAATATACTGTATATGTGAACTGTACATGTTTGGCATCACTGTCACTGTACGGTCTTGAAGATTTATGTTACCGGGTTAATTTTATAATTTAATGAACCCTAAAAAAAAAAGATGGGATTGCAACTATTTCATTATTTCAATGCAAGTTGATTATTTTTCTTCTTTTATTTTTTCAACACATTCTATGGTAAAATGAATGGTATTAATCGAAATTACAACTCGTCCTGCAAAAAAAACAAAAGAAGCCCGTCAAATGGCCGTGTCAATGGAAAAATAAAAAAGTTATGGCTCTTGAAATAAGGGGAGGGAAAAAAATCGAAAGCAGAAAAATGAAAAATCACTTCTATAGTCACATACAGTATGTGCACTGCTGCCACACTCAAACAGCTGACTTTAGGACCCCCATCCTAGGGATCAGTATTTGGACCCCTATCAATCATAAACTTGATCAGCTATCATGCTGAATATTTGGTAAACGCATTTAGTATGAAACTCCTTCAAGGGGTTAAACACAAAGCGGTCTGTTGTTATCATTAATCACGAAAGGCGCCTGATGTCTCCACTAATCACCGGTGTTACGCCGGTGACGGCGAGTACCAAGAGTGGACCCTCTGGACCGTGATTCCGAATCTCTCCCGAGCGAGTGCACCAGGTTTGCCCAACCCCTATACAGGGATTGTTAGGGACAAGCTCAGCGACCTCAAGAACCACGGATGCCAGGACCAGGGGTCGGCTCAGGGAACAAAAACGTAAAAACACGGGAAGAAGACTAGAACGACAGGAGTGGAGAGGGCCAGGGCTGGAGGGTACTATAGAGGTACGGACCTGGAGGGAAACCTGATAGAGAGGGAAAGAGGGCAGAGAGGTGAGAAGGTGAAACCGGTAGCTGACAGGGGAGGCGGTGGTGGCAGTGGTAGCTGGACGGAGATGAGTGGTGATGCAGATGGTAGCTGGACTGAGGCGGGATGGGAGGCAGGAACCAGAGGGAAAACGGGGCAGGTGTGGATCCTGGAAGAGAAGGAGAGCAAGGGGTTAAGTTCCTAGCTGTGCAGGACAACACAGCGGCAGCAAGGCAGCCTAAAAAAGTGGATCAAAGAATACGATAATCAGGCGCCTCCACTAAGGGAGGGCGGCCTGAAATACCCGGCGCCTGTCGCCCATTGGGCAGGCAGCACTGCCGGGTCAGATCAATCAAGAGTATAAGACCGGCGAGAGCGCATGCGCGGGCACCTGGAGCGTGCGGGTGCCTGGAGAGCGTGGCTGACAGCTGAGGGGGAGCGCGCCTGGACGCCCATGCAGGCGTTTGGTAAGCAGGACGCAGAGGAGACCGGGACAGCGTGGGAGCAGCGTCGCCGGCGGCGGCAGACCCGACCCCGGCGGTGGAAAACGGGGGAGGGGTAAAAACCGGTTATACCGAGACCACAGCTAATACGGTACACACTGACCTGCTAGCGGACATGAATAAACGCTACCTGTCTATGGATTTGGTTTATAATATTTATTAAGAGTTCACTTCTACATATTTTTGCCAAAACATTTTGCCACGGGGGGCGTGGCTTAGGCGCAGGTGATGTAGGTCGCAAACATGCGAGCTCCTGAGGTAACCCTCTAACTAGACGTATACTGTGACTTTTTTGCACATTTTTTGCTTCCATTTATGTTTAATTTGGTTACAGAAGTTTCAGTTCTCCCAGAGCCTTTGGAGAACTGCCCGAACATGACCAATGTGAGCCTGTTTATCAGGAGAGTAGATAAATATGTCATCCAAATACACCACCATAAAACGTCAAATGAAATCAGAGAACACATGATTAATGAAATTTTGGAAAACCGCTGGAGCATTGGTCAGGCCGAAAGGCATGACCAAATTTTCAAACAACCCTTCAGTAGTGAGAAAAGCGGTTTTCCACTCATCTCCGTCCCGGACTCGGATAAGGTTATACGCTCCCCGTAGATCTATCTTTGAAAACCACTTAGCTCCGGACAACTGGTTGTATAAATCAGGAATAAGTGGAAGGGGATGTGTATTCCTCACAGTTATCTTATTTAACTCACGAAAATCGAGGCATGGGCGTAAACCACCGTCTTTTTTCTTTACAAAAAAGAACCCCGCTGCCACGGGAGAAACAGAAGGACGAATGTGTCACTTACGGAGACTCTCGGAAATATATTCTTTCATCGCAGCCCGTTCTGGGCCCGAAAGGTTATACAAGCGGGCTTTGGGCAATTTAGCACCTGGAACCAGGTCAACGGCACAATCAAATGGGCGGTGTGGTGGTAAAACCTCAGCCTATTTTTTGGAGAAAACGTCCGTATAGTCTTTCAGGCACTCCGGAATACCTTCCAGACCCACGGACGACACAGACACCGTAACAAGACATTTTTCAGAACAATAGGGACCCCATTTAACAATGTCCCGAGATTCCCAATTAATCACAGGATTATGCAATTGTAACCAGGAGAACCCCAACACCAGTCCCGCAGGCAGGTTGTCCATCACAAAACATGAAATGTGTTCCTGGTATAAGGAATTCACTTTAAGGAGAAACTCTTCAGTATGAAACGTAACGTTATTCTTAACCAGTGGTGTTTTGTCAATGGCAACAATGTGAATAGGAGTCTCCAACCTAACTGTCCCTAACTTACACCTGGCCACCAAGTCAGAATCAATAAAGTTCAATGATGATCCGCCATCCACGAAGGCAGAAGTGGATGTAGAGACACTCCCACAACAAAGTTCCACTTGCAACAACATTTTTGAAAAGGCAGAAAAGGGTACCTGAGAGCCTGGGTGACCTCCACGACAAACAAAGGCTAAAGTCCAGAAAACCAGAGAGGTTGGTAACTATCGGATTGCAGACCCCTAATCCTGAACACCACAACTAACAGTAGCCGTGGGGGGTTCCTACGATGCCCTAGACACCTCGTCACAGCCGAAGGACTACATAAGCCTAAAGAAAGAAAGGGTAAATCTAAACTGCCCCAGAGCAGACCCCAAAGCAATAGACAGCCCCCAACATGTATTGTCGGTGAAAACAGATGAAAACACAAACACAGACAGAAAGACAGGCTGAGCAAACGATGGGGCCCATCTAACTAGATAGGACAGGACAGAAAAGATGCTGGCTGCGATCCGCAAAAAACCCTATCAAAATAAATCATGTCCAACACGTCTGATAGAAAAGGCCCTGAAGTCACTAGACTTCAAAATCACTATATCAGCACTCAGGTATATTCTGAAGACAGAGCAAAAAGATCTACTGATCAGTGACAAAAATGGAGTTCAGCCCATCCCAACCAGGGCAGGCTGAAAACAAACACTAAGAAGCAGACAATATCTCAAGGAAAAATAGCAGCGCAAAAACTTAGCTTTTAGTAGACAGGAACTTACTGGAAACCAGAGCTCAGAGCTGAAAGGATCACCAGCAACCCTGCAGGGCGTCGGCTGACTTATATCCACTCAGAAATTCCGGAAGTCCAATCACACTCTATCTGATCCGATGACAGGTTCCTCCCATCCAGATCACTTTCACCACCTCCTTTCACCAGCAGAGGGAGTTCGTCAGAGGTGAAGGAGAAAATGAACTCATAACACCCCCACATGCATTGACAGTGAAGCAAGATGAAAGCACAAACACAGGCAGGAAAATAGGCTTAGCAAACGATGGGGCCCAAACCAACTAGAAAGGACAGGAAAGGAAAGACACTGCCCGCAATCTAAAACCCTGCCAAAAATAATGTCCAACACAACTGATAGCAACATTAACCCTGAAGTCACTAGACTTCTCCCACTATATCATGCATATTCTGAGACAGAGCAAAAAGAGACCAATCTAATAAGGGACAAAGGAGGAGGGGTCACCGAACCCTCATCCATGCCACCAGGCCGATCAGGATGGGCCCGGTGAAAAGCACGAACCAATTTATTGGCATGAATATCAGAGGCAGAGACCCAAGAATTATCCTCCTGGCCATAACCCTTCCATTTGACCAAATACTGGAGTCTCTGTCTAACCAAACGAGAATCCAATATTTTCTCTACCTCATATTCCACATTGCCTTTAACCAATACAGGATCAGGAGGTACCACCACAGGAACTACTGGCTCAACAAACCTCTTCAACAGTGACTTGTGAAATACGTTATGGATTTTGAACGTAACTGGAAGAGCCAATCGAAAATAAACAGGATTAAGAATCTCCAAAATCTTATAAGGTCCAATAAATCTTGGCTTAAATTTTGGAGATGCAACCTTCATAGGAATATTCTTAGACGACAGCCAAACCATATCATCCACTTTAAACCGGGGACCAATGGTCCTACGCCGGTTGGAAAAGCGCTGGGCTTTTCCTGAGAGAGAGACAACTTATCCACCACTTGGTCCCATATCTGCTGCACTCTCACAACCACAGTGTCCACACCTGCAGGACGAAGATTCCACTTGTTATGAAGAGAATCGAGGATGAAAGCCAAAATTACAGAAAAAGGGTGACATCAGAGTGGCAGAACTAGCTCTATTGTTCAGCGCAAATTCGGCCAAGGGCAAAAATGAGACCCAATCATCTTGATCAGCAGATATAAAACATCTTAAATAAGACTCCAGGGTCTGGTTTGTTCTCTCAGTCTGCCCATTGGTCGGGGGATGAAACGCGAAGGAAAAGGATAACTGAATTCCCAGATTGGAACAAAAGGCTTTCCAGAATCTGGAAACAAACTGGACCCCTCTATCGGACACTATGTTCTCAGGAATCCCGTGTAGCTGAACCACCTGTTGTAAAAACAAGGGCACCAACTCAGCAGAAGATGGCAACTTTGGGAGTGGTACAAGATGGACCATCTTTGAAAATCTATCACAAATCACCCAGATAACAGTCATTCTTTGAGAGACAGGAAGATCAGAAATAAAATCCATTGAGATATGGGTCCATGGCCTCTTGGGCACCGGCAGGGGCATCAGCAACCCACTTGAACGAGAACAGGGTTTAGACCGAGAACAAGTCCCACAGGACTGTACAAAGTTCCTGACATCACGAGATAAGGCAGGCCACCAAAACGACCGACTCACCAATCTCTGGTACCAAAAATACCCGGATGACCAGCCAATGCGGAGCAATGGACTTCAGACATCACTCTCTTTCTCCACTGGTCAGGAACATACAATCTTCCCATAGGTCAACGCTCAGGTTTATCCTCCTGAAATTCCTCCAGGGTGCTTCTCAAATCAGGCGAAATGGCAGAAAGAACTACCCCCTCACCTAGGATAGTAGTAGGCTCGGTCACATTAAGAGAATCAGCAAAGAAACTCCTAGAAAGGGCGTCTGCCTTAACATTCTTAGTGCCCGGAAGAAAAGAGACCACAAAATTAAAACGCGTCAAAAACAAGGCCCATCTAGCCTGTCTAGGATTCAAGTGCTTGGCCGACTCCAGATAAATCAGATTCTCGTGATCGGTGAGGACCACAAATTGATGTCTAGCTCCCTCCAGCCAATGTCTCCACTCCTCAAATGCCCATTTCATGGCCAACAATTCCCGATTCCCCACGTCATAGTTGCGTTCAGATGGGGAAAACTTTCGAGAAAAGAAGGCACAGGGATTCATCTTAGAAGTCACAGGGTCTTTTTGGGACAACACAGCTCCTGCACCAATCTCAGAAGCGTCCACCTCCACTTGAAATGGAAGTGAGACATCAGGTTGCAGTAAAACTGGAGCTGAAGTAAATCTCCGCTTAAGCTCCTGAAATGCTGAGACAAGATGAAAGCACAAACACAGGCAGGAAAATAGGCTGAGCAAACGATGGGGCCCAAACCAACTAGAAAGGACAGGAAAGGAAAGACACTGTCCGCAATCTGCCAAAAACCCTGCCAAAAATAATGTCCAACACAACTGATAGCAACATTAACCCTGAAGTCACTAGACTTCTCCCACTATATCAGCACTCTGAAATATTCTGAGACAGAGCAAAAAGAGACCAATCTAATAAGGGACAAAAAAAGGCAAATTGGCAAATACAGATAAATAAGAGTGGAAATTCTGCACAGCCCATCCGGGCTGGCTGCCCACACAAAAAACTGAATTGACCAACAAGAGCAAGTGTGAACATAGCAAAAACAAGCTTAACTTGAGAAGACTGGAACTGAGCTGAGTCCAAGACCTGAGACGCAAACTGAATCACCAGCAACAGGATAGGGCGTCGGCTGTCTTATATCCAGTCTGATACTCCGGAGATCCAATCATTATCTTCCTCACCAGGTGGCAGATCACTACCAATTAAACCAACCTCACTACCTCCTGTCACCACCAGAGGGAGAACGGCAGGAGAACTCTCAACTGGTGGAGCAGAAAATGAGTTCATAACACATACGCATCTGATCAGGCTCATCATAAATATGCCCCAGGGCCTCAAAAAATGCATCCACAGTCATACGCTCAGGGGCAGTGGTAGGAAGGGAGAAAGCCCAAGCTTGGGGGGCTCCCCTTAACAGAGACATAATGACCCCAACTCTCTGACCTTCATCCCTAGAAGAGTGTGGTCTCAATGAAAAAAAAAAGCTTACAGCCCTCCTTGAAAACTCTGAACTTATTTTTATCTCCAGAAAAAGTATCTGGTAACTTAACCGGAGACTCAGGGGAAACTAATGTAACATCCCGAGCCCCCGATGAGAATACCCCCTGCACAGTGTCAGCGATCAGCTGCTGAGACTGAGCCAGGACTCGTTGTTCTCTAAGGAGTTTCTGAGACATCTGAGTCAGCTGCTTTACCTGCTCAGAAAGAGCGTGCATAGGATCCATCACACACACAGGGGAAGGGGAGCAGAGGAAAAAAAAATGGTAATGTTCAGTTATAATGTCAGGAACACCGCACTACACTCTCTCACTGAGCCAGTGCGCATGTCCTGAGTACAGAAACAGTGCTAAAAGATACCTGTGGAGCAGGGAAGCAGAGGTGACAATGCGTGCTTCAAACTATCGGTGTCAGGATCCTTTCAGCGCCGGAAAGTAAAGATGCACAGGACCTATGGTCATGTGACTGCAAGGGGGAGGGGCTTAGCGTCCTGCTTTCAGAGATGACAGGACACCATACAACAACTCAGTCAGGCAAAATGGAGGTCACACACAGTACTTGGCAAGCTAGGCACAGGAGGGACAAACAGACGGGTGATCAGACAAAGCCAAAGGTCATACACAAGAGGGCGACGTGGTACCAAGGGGACGAGCAGAGAGAAGTCGGGTCACAAGCAGAGAGTCATACACGAGAGGTAGCGCAGTACAAGAGGGACAGGCAGAACTTGTAACAGGGACAGAACCGGATCAAAACCAAGCAAGCAAGCAAGATATCAGGCACAAGGCACACATACGCACAAGGTCAACTAACTCAGCCGAGGGCAGGAGTGTAACTGACACCGGACCTAGGTCCAGTGAGCATTAAATAGCCGCCCTCTGCCAGAGAGAGGCAGAAACAATTAACCCTCAGTCTGATCAGGATGGGCCAAAGCGAAACCCCCTCCTGGATCATGACAAAAGGTTTGCATGGCCGCTCGGCCATGCGCTAATATAGACAAAGATTTAGACCATGTGGAGTGAGTGTTGTATGCATGTATGAATGTCTCTGGTGAATGACTCATTGGAAACCCCTACCCTTGGTATGCATTTGTTGCGTAACCTAGCTTGCTAGCGCCTAGGTTGAGGTCCAGGTAAAGGCAGAGTCAGAGACTGGTATCAACATCCACCGGTGGCTTTGTCTGTACGCCACGGTGCACATAATCTGCACTCCTCTGTGGTCAGCGTTTATTAGAGGCGTGGGACGCCGCATGCTCAGTAGGTCTAGAGGGACTAGAGGGACTCAGACCTCGTGACCTTGGGGCTGAGTTCTGTGACCACATACTGAGCGCTCTCTTGCCGAGTGCTGTGAGTGTAACAGGCTCCGGCACTTATGTTCAGCGGTAGTGCGGCTGTGTCGTAACAGAGTTCGCTTCTGTTCACACTGGGTGACGTTAACCCACGTGTGACCTTTTGTATACCGCTTTATACTTCCGCCATTACTAAGCAGCAGTTTACCACCCCTGCACGGTGGACCCCAGGCTGTGAACGCACCTTTACTATGATATTATTATTTGGTACGTTCTGCCAGCCCTAACAGAGGGTCTCCTTATTCTTGCACTTCATGGACTTTCCTCCCCGGTGCACGTAGGAGAGCCATTGGATTGGTTTCCCTCTAGTGTTCTAGTGCTTTAAAGTTTGTTGCTATTTTTGTTCAGTATTCTTGGTAGTGGTTTATTATTCTTGTTAATTTCCAGCTGGTGATAGCCT
This sequence comes from Dendrobates tinctorius, assembly GCF_039654945.1. Lineage (NCBI taxonomy): Eukaryota > Metazoa > Chordata > Amphibia > Anura > Dendrobatidae > Dendrobates > Dendrobates tinctorius. Next base: position 15,760,500 of record NW_027361722.1, on the reverse strand, counting down.
GCTCATACCAATCTTTTCTTTTTTCTATCATGGCAATTAATTTATTTACCTATAATGTGAGGGGTCTTAATAGTCCACATAGACGTTTCTCTATCCAGAGAGAAATAACTAAATCTATTGCGGATGTGGTGTGCCTGCAAGAGACTAAATTTAAATTGAACAGTCACCCTACCTTTACCCTGAAATATTTCCTGAATAGTTTTGAAGCCTCTGGCCCTTCTAAGAAAGCAGGGGTTATGACCTTGATCAGGGATTCTTTGTCATTTGAATTTTTGGAGGAGTTGACTGATCCAAATGGCCATTTTCATGTCCTCATCTGCAATTTAAATTCACAAACTTACAAAATTGTAAACTTTTATGCTCCCAATAAGGGTCAGGTTAAATTTTTAGATAAATTAATGAAAAAGATTGAATTACTAAAAAAAAGGCATTCTTTTGATTTTGGGGGATTTTAATTTGGTGCCCGATAACTTGCTTGCTCTTCCACGAATAGACTTGGTTCCCCTTCACTCATCACTTGGATGTTTAAACATTAGCTTTATGACATCTTTCGATGTTTAAATTCTACTTCGAAGGAATATACATATTTTTCTGATTCTCACTTGTCAGCTTCCCGAATTGATTTGATGTTATCAGATGTTTTCTCCCTTCCTAGATTTTCCTCCATATCCATAGGTCACAAATCTATTTCTGATCATGCCCCTGTACTTGCCAAATTGACAGACGGTCATTCCATAAATAATCAATCGTTATGGAAATGTAATACTATTTTCCAAAACCCTAAATATCATGACGAAGTCTCCCAAACTCTTAAATATTATTTTTCTGAGAATGTGAATGATCCTTCAAAACCATTCCTTCAATGGAACGCGCATAAGGCCTCACAGATTAAAAGTTTCAATCAACAAAAGATTAGGAATTTTCAAGCTTTGATTAAGGGGAAGGAGATGGAGCTGGCATTTGCCAATAGCTCTACCCCTTCTGCCACAACTTTAGTTGACCTATCCCAACTTCGAAATGAGTTGAAAGCCACCATTTTTTCATTTTATGATTCTGCAGTTAAACAAGTCTAAATTCCATCACTACATGTCCCTTAATAGGCCAACTCATTTCATGTTTAATAAAATTAAAATGACCAGAATACATAATAGAATTGACAGGATCAATACTGCTAGGGGAATTTCTCTGACGCACCCGCAGGACATTGCTAACGAATTCGCAAAATATTTTAATCAGCTATACAACTTGCGTTCTGATCCCTATCTTCCCGTCCAAGATGTGAAATCTATTCATGACTTTTTGTCTGCTATCAATCTTCCGGAAATTAACTCTATGGATTCAGACTTTTTGGCTGCCCCTTTTACTGCAGATGAGATTAGCGGAACAATCAAACAATTAAAATCACATAAGGACCCTGGTCCTGATTGGTAGAACAATAATTATTACACGTCATTTAGTGACATTCTAGTACCCCACTTGGTTCAACTTTTTAATGCCGCTGCGTCCGTTGGTTCTTTCCCTAAGGAAAATTTGGAGGCTACGATTATACTTATTCCTAAGCCTAACACAAATCTTGACCAAATACTTAATTACCGTCCCATTTCCCTAATCAATACTGATCTTAAAATTTATTCCAAAGCCTTAGCTAATCGGCTCAATCTTATTTTACCCCAATTGATTTCCACGGACCAGATTGGATTTATTAAACACCGGCAATCCATTGAAGGTACCAGGCGGCTGATAAATATTATTAAGTTAATTAATTCCCAAAAACTCAACTCCACTTTAGTTTCCCTAGATGCAGAAAAAACATTTGATCGCTTAAATTGGACTTTTCTCAAATGCTGCCTTCAAAAATTTGGTTTTGATTTGGATTTTATAACTAAAATTATGGCCCAATATTCTGACCCTCAAGCAAAGATTTATATTAATAACCATTTTTCTTCCCCATTTACAATCTCTTATGGTACCTTGCAGGGATTCCCTCTTTACCCGTTACTTTTTGCCCTTGCCATAGAACCCTTAGCCCAGCTCATTAGGGATGATCCCTCCATAGAGGGCATTAGCACGGATGGTAAAAAGTGTAAAATAAGTTTATATGCGGATGATATCCTCCTGACCCTTACCAATCCTTGTATTTCTATTAAGAGTGCAAACCCTTCTGCATAAAAACTCTTTATTTTCATATTTTAAAATTAACGAATTCAAATCTAAAATTCTCCAATCTAATCTCACTTGCATGCAAATTCAGAGTATAAAAGATTTTTCTCCTTGGGGCTGGGCAGAGAGGGATCTTATATACTTAGGTTTGAAATTTTCAAGGCACATCAAATTATTATTATTATTATTTATTGTTATAGCGCCATTTATTCCATGGCGCTTTACATGTAAGGAGGGGTATACATAATAAAAACAAGTACAATAATGTTGAACAATACAAGTCATAACTGGTACAGGAGGAGAGAGGACCCTGCCCGCGAGGGCTCACAATCTACAAGGGATGGGTGAGGATACAGTAGGTGAGGGTAGAGCTGGTCGTGCAGCGGTTTGGTCGATCGGTGGTTACTGCAGGTTATAGGCTTGTCGGAAGAGGTGGGTCTTCAGGTTCTTTTTGAAGGTTTCGATGGTAGGTGAGAGTCTGATATGTTGTGGTAGAGAGTTCCATAGTAAGGGTGATGCGCGAGAGAAATCTTGTATGCGATTGTGGGAAGAGGAGATAAGAGGGGAGTAGAGAAGGAGATTTTGTGAGGATCGGAGGTTGCATGCAGGAAAGTACCGGGAGACGAGGTCACAGATGTATGGAGGAGACAGGTTGTGGATGGCTTTGTATGTCATGGTTATGGTTTTGTACTGGAGTCTCTGGGCAATGGGGAGCCAGTGAAGGGATTGACAGAGGGGAGAAGCTGGGGAATAGCTAGGGGACAGGTGGATTAGTCGGGCAGCAGAGTTTAGAATAGATTGGAGGGGTGCGAGAGTGTTCGAGGGGAGGCCACAGAGCAGGAGGTTGCAGTAGTCAAGGCGAGAGATGATGAGGGCATGGACTAGGGTTTTTGCAGATTTTTGGTTGAGGAATGAACAGATTCGTGAAATATTTTTGAGTTGAAGTCGGCAGGAAGTAGAAAGGGCTTGGATATGTGGTTTGAAGGAGAGATCAGCGTCAAGGATTACCCCGAGGCAGCGAGCTTGTGGGGCTGGGGAGAGTGGGCAGCCATTTACTGTAATGGATAGGTTCATCCCCTCTCATCCCTGATAATTTGGACATTCTTATCTCCTTCTATTTCTCTAAAGCGCTCCGGTTTTATGAGGACAAGGAGTTGGTGGGGTAGGGTCCTCATTGTTAGATCGGTTATTCTCCCTAAAATTCTTTATGTATTTAGGTCCCTTCCATTACTCATCTCAACTTCCTATTTGACTAGTCTGCAGGCTCATCTAAACCTTTTTGTGTGGAGCAACAAGCGGGCTAGAATAGCATCTAGTCAGTTATACAAGCATAAATTGCGAGGTGGTATGGGTCTTCCTAATATATCGGCCTATTACTTTTCTAATGTAATTAAGCAAAGTCTTCATTGGTGGTCAGCTGATTATACGCCCTCATGGTTGGAATTAGGATCGTATTTTAATGCTCCTCACCCTGTAGGATTATTTTTAATTTATTCAAGAATAAAACTTTGATTCAGCATGATCATCCAATTTTTATGGCAGTTCTTGCAGCTTGGCAAAGACTCTTAAAAATAAAAAATGGTTTCCCTAAGAAGGAGCTTCTATTGAGACTTCCCCTTTCATTTTTGGGTACTGTTTTCACAACTGATCTGCGTCCGGATTGGGCTACTTGGGGAATTTCCAAAGTACAGGATATTTTTTATGGAAATAATTTTGTTTTATTTTCTCATCTTAGAAATAGGTATAGTGTTCCCTCATCTGCCTTTCTGAAACGTATTATTTTGAAAGCATTTTTGGAGCCATTTGTTCGCAATAACCCTCCTCTCTCGGAGCCTGCGATTAACGTCCTAAACAATTTGGGTCATGGTATATTTTGGACCATTCAGTATTTGCATTTATGGTTCAACAATGATGCTCAATTTGTTAAATCCCCATACATGACCAAGTGGGAATCTCTTCTGAATATTTCTATAGCTTCGGATGACTGGGAACAGGCTACTTCTTTAACTAAGTCCTCCACCATATCTACAGTATGGCCCTACAGGAGTCGTATTTTAAAGTCATCTCTAGGTGGTATTACTCACCTTCTCGTTTGGCACTTATAAACTCCTCTAAGGCTGTGCGCACAGGTTGGGTTTTTTTTGCGTTTTCGCGGCGATTCCGCATTACATTCCATGCAATCCTATGGGATTCCGCAATGCTGTGCTAATGCTGCGGATTTTACCCCTGCGGAATCGCATAGCGGAAAAATCCGCAGCATGCCCATTCTTTTTGCGGAATCGCGGTGATTCTGCACCAATAGGATTGCATTGAAACAGGGCAGCACAGTGGCTCAGTGAATAGCATTGTACGGTGGCTCAATGGTTAGCACTGCAGCTTTGCAGCGCTGGATTCCTGGGTTCGAATCCCACCAAGGACAACATCTGCAAGGAGTTTGCATGTTCTCCCCGTGTTTGCGTGGGTTTCCTCCGGGTTCTCCGGTTTCCTCCCTCATTCCAAAGACATACTGATAGGGAATTTAGATTGTGAGCCCCATCAGGGACAGTGATGATAATGTGTGCAAACTGTAAAGCGCTGCGGAATATGTTAGCGCTATATAAAAATAAAGATTATTATTATTGAAATGCTCATTTTACACACGTGGCTATGCCCACCATGCGTGAAGTGAGCGCTTCATGTGTGGATGGTACCCAGGGTCTGGAGGAGGGGAGGCCCTGGGTACCATAATCCTGTAAAAAATAGAATAAAAATAAAAAATATTGTTATTCTCACCTTCCAATGGCCCCCGATGTCCTTCCGCCTCGCTTCACGCTCCCGGCATCTTCCGGTCCCAGTAATGCTTTGGTCGAATGACCGCGATGACATCGCGCTCTCGCGAATGTGGAGAGAGGCGGGAAGAAGATCGGCGGCCGTTGGAAGATGGGAATAACCATATTTTTTCAATTATTTTTTACATCCTATCTTTTACTACTAGTGTTGAGCATTCCGATACTGCAAATATCGGGTATCGGCCGATATTCGCTGTATCGGAATTCCGATATCGAGTACCGATATTTTTTCAATATTGGATACCGGAATCGGAAGTCCCCATAATGCTATGAGCCACTGTTGTGGCTGTGATTGGCTGCCAAAATGACATCATCATGATGCGAGGTCTGTGCGCATCATGATGCGCCGTCAGTTCGGGCCTTCCGGGGGGGCTGTGCCGGCCTGCCGGTGGTCTGTGCCGACTGTCCGGGGGTCTGTGCAGGCTGCGGGGGTCTGTGCAGGCATCGTCCGATGGGACTAACTGTAAAAAAAAAAAAGTCCCTAGTCTCACTTTATGGCATTGCTGTGTGAGAAATTTCCCACGCAGCTTTTGCCATAAAGTGAGACTAGGGACTTTTTTTTACAGTGGCGGAGGAATACAGTGCGGAAGGATACCTACTTCCTGTCATTGGATTCCTGGAGCCCGTAGAGAACGGTAGCATCAGCTGATGCTGCTGTTCTCCACGAAAGATCGTCGTGGGACACTCGTGGACTTCTGCGGATCAGGGGTAAGTATATTGGTGGTTTGTTATTTTAATATTTATTCCACAGATGACAATGTTATATATACTGTATGTCTATATGTATGTATTGTATGAATGTATTGTATGTAGTATATATGTATGTTGCATGCATGTAGTATATATGTAGTATGCATGTTGCATGCATGTGGTATATATGTAGTATGTATGTAGTATGTATGTTGCATGCATGTGGTATATATGTAGTATGTAGTATATATGTATGTTGCATGCATGTAGTATATATGTTGTATATATGTATGTTGCATGTATGTGGTATATATGTAGTATATATGTGGTATATATGTAGTATGCATGTTGCATGCATGTGGTATATATGTAGTATGTATGTATGTTGCATGCATGTAGTATATATGTAGTATGCATGTTGCATGTAGTATATATGTAGTATATATGTATATTGCATGCATGTAGTATATATGTGGTATATATGTAGTATTCATGTTGCATGTAGTATATATGTATGTTGCATGCATGTAGTATATATGTGGTATATATGTAGTATGCATGTTGCATGCATGTAGTATATGTTGTATGTATGTAGCATGTAATTTATTTTTTTTTTTTAACATTCAACACATTAGCCGGATGATGGGACTACTACTGTCCCATCATTGGCTAATGTGTCAATCACCGTCATCAGAGGCGTATCTAGGCTTTCTGGCACCCGGGGCAAGAATTCGGTTCGGCGCCCCCCCCCCCAAGTACATATGCGACTTGCACACTTAGCCATGTACCTGCGAGTTGCTCCTCCTAATGCTCTCAATGTTCAGTAAAAAACTGAGAGACGCAGGAAGAGAAGCTCGTTGTCACAGGACCATACCTATGAAAATCGCATATGAGTGAAGTGTCCATGTGATGACTACGGCAACCTGCAGAGCTGAGTCCTGACATTGCAGCTTCTGAATTCTCACAACGAATGCACTGCACACTTTTAGGATTCTCCCTTGCCGATGTACAGTCATGTCAGCACAAGTATGTGATTTGTATACTTCTGGCCACATTCCGACTAGACGTGCCCGGCCTCGCTCTGTTCATTTTCATTGAGTGAGGCCACACATGTCTAGTCAGCATGTGACCACATGTATGTAAATTACCGGCACGAGAGAATCCTGACAGCGTTCAGTGAGCACTGTGAGAATTCAGGAGTCTGCAGTCACATAGAATGACTGCAGTCTCAGCATAAGCCTGGACAACCCCTTTAATGTTCCTAACAAATAAAAACATGAGAATTAGTCAGTAGCACAAATAACATTTACATCCAGGTACCTTATAGATGACGTCGTCTCTGCAGTCAGTCACCTTTTCTTCTAGACCCCATGATGAGTTTTCTCATCCACATCTCGTCTCTGCAGACTTCCATCTTCTCCGGTCTTCTGCAGCAAATCTCCACACGATGCCCTTAAAGATAGAAGTGTCATTATAATGCTCCTAAATACAAATATCTGCAATATACTGTCGCCTCACACTATTCCCCTCTAGCATCCCACCTGTTCACCATACTGTCTCCTCATATATTTACCCCCTCACTCTCTATACTGTCTGCTCACACATATCCCTGACTCCCCATACTGTGTCCACTTACATTAACCCATTCGCTCCCCATACTGTCTGCACCAATCCCCCATACTGTTTCCTCATACATACTCTTTATTTTGTGTCCTCAAATCCCCCACAAACATTAAGTACCCCCCATCCCCAGTCCAAATCCCGCCCACACATTAAATAACCCCCCATCCCCACTCCAAATCCCCCACACATTAACCCAATCCCCACTCATTAACCCCCATCAGCACTCCAAATCCCCCCACCCCCACTCCAAATACCCCCACACATTAACCCCAACCCCACTCATTAACACCCCCACACATTAACCCCCATCCCCACTCATTAACTCCCATCCCCACATTAACCCCCATCCCCACTCATTAACACCCCCACACATTAACCCCCATCCCCACTCATTAACTCCCATCCCCACATTAACCCCCATCCCCACTCATTAACGCCCCCACACATTAACCCCCATCCCCACTCATTAACTCCCATCCCCACATTAACCCCATCCCCACTCATTAACTCCCATCCCCACATTAACCCCCATCCCCACACATTAACCCCCATCCCCACTCATTAACCCCCACACTCATTAATGCCCCCACACATTAACTCCCATCCCCATTCATTAACCCCCGCACACATTAACCCAATCCCTACTCATTAACCCCCATCACATTAAATAACCCCCATCTCCACTCCAAATCCCCCCACACATTAACCCCATGGCATCCCCACTCATTAACCCCCACACACATTAACCCCCATCCCCACTCTAAATACCCCCACACATTAACCGCCATCCCCTCTACAAATCCCCCCCATCTCCACTCATTAACTCCCCCTCATCTCCCATCTTCGGTGGTTCTTCAGCTCCACAGAGGAGCACACTTACCACCAGCGTTTGCTTTGGGCGCCGGGGAGTGACGTCAGCAGCGTGATCACATGACCTGTTCACGCTGCTGACGTCGCTCTGGCCCGGCGGTCAGAGCTTCATTTGTACTGGCGTCTGTATAGACGCCAGTACAATTGTTCCCTGGGAGCCGGCACGCGCTCCTTCTCTGCGCCGGCTGTCAGCTTGACAGCTGACACAGAGAACCGCCGACTCCCAGGCCGGGGGGGCGGCAGAACGCAGCCGCCAAGGAGGACACTGCGGACCGCTGCATTAGGCGGCCCGACTGCGCCCCCCTGCTGGCTGCGCCCGGAGCAACTGCCCCGGCTGCCCCCCCCTAGATACGCCCCGACCGTCATGGTAGCAGGCATCGCCCGATGGGACTTGTAGTCCCATCGGACGATGCCTGCACAGACCCCCGCAGCCTGCACAGACCACCGGACAGTCGGCACAGCCCCCCGGCAGGCCGGTACAGACCCCCGGCAGTCCGCACAGACCCCCGGGCAGTCGGCACAGACCCCCGGAAGGCCCGTACAGACCCCCGAGAGGCTGTACAAGGACAGAAAAGGGTTTTTCTTATTCCGATACTGGAAGTCCCATAGACTTGAATGGGACTTCCGGTATCGGAATCGGCGATACCCGATACTTTTTTCGTATCGGGCCGATACCATCCGATCCGATATTTTAGGGTATCGGATGGTATCGCTCAACACTATTTACTACCGATGCTGCATAGGCAGCATCAATAGTAAAACGTTGGTCACTCTTTTCAAGCGCTATGCTTGACAAGTGTGAACAACCTGTCAATCACATTTCCAAGCGATGCTTGAAATCGCTTGGAATGCGCAAGCATTCTGCAAGTGAAAAACACTTGCAAAAACACTTGTTTTCCGCGAGAAAAACACATGCGTTTTACCCGCAGTGGGAGTGCAGAAATGTTGTGGAAATTTCTGCAGCATTTCTGCAATGTGGGCACATAGCCTAACTCCCCTCTTTGTTGGAGGGGGATTGTGGGCAATGAAGCAGCCTTTTACATTTGTTTTTGTCTTGTTCGTTTATTAGACCCTTTTGGAGGGAGATCTCTTCCCTTATTGCTATTATTTTACAGAATTCTGACTTTTCTTTATCTCCCCAACTGGCCCTTCTCTCTCTGGGTTCTGATCGGTTGGATCCGCCTTTACGGAAACTTATTTTGCATTTGCTCCTGGTTTCCAAAATCACCATTACTCTATTTTGGAAGTCTACTAGGGTTCCTTCCTCACAGGAAATTGTGGACGAATTGTCTTCATAAATCCTACGAGTATAAACTGGCTTTATTGATAGTTGTTTCCTTATTTTTTCGAAAAAATGGCGTCGCTGGCTGGAAATATTTCCATGAAGATTTACTGTATTTTTTGTTTTGCTGTTTTATTTCTATAAATCTCGGATACTTGATGTACTTGCTTTCATGTTTTGTTTTATTTTGAAAATGTTAAAACATTTGGAAACAAAACAAAAAAAATAAACATTTAAAACAAAAAAATAAATAAACATTTTGCCACATTTTTACCTCTGACTTTAAACCCTAATATCGTGTTACATAACAAAAGATAAGTGAAAACAGACAATACAACTGTAACTGTGATAATGAAAAAAAAAATTGAAATGTTAAGACCCTGTAACAGAGAATCATAGCGGCTCGTTGGTTAGGATTGATGTGGTCTTGGAGTTGTAGAAGGTTCCATGGTTCCTTCTTGTATTTTTTTGTTTACCCTGATGCTCCAAAAACATCTTGACTTGGCTTCTTACGAAACGGATCCAATACTTACAGAAAATTGTCCGTGATAGCATTCTACAGACAGCAAAGCGGAATATGGGTCTGCCACGCAAAATAAATAACATATATGAAATAATGATAAATTAGAGGTGGTCCGGTGAATTGCTGTATGTTGGCAGCTGTGGGTTTCTCCGTGAGGTGGACTGAAGAAGAGCTTCTCAACAAGCCTGGAGGGTAGCTGATAGAGGTGCTGAGACGGCGCTCGTACCTGGGGTTCTGGGAATGCAAATGAAAGACAGTAGTTTCATTGTTCATTTCCCAAAGTCAGGTTGCAATGTACAGTAAGTAGCGAGCTCAGGAGCTGTCTCTAACAGCAGCAAGCTGAGACGACCTCTGCTCCCTGCTGTCAACTCTTTAACTTCTTTGTCAATCTCTAACAGCGGCGTTTAAAGGTGTATGGTCTTGGGATGCATTTTTCCATGTGCACATCAGTACTGGGCTGCCAACTTGTCATGTGAGCCCGGGTCTGCTGAAGACCAATGTGCCTGCCAGGAAGGTAGTGCTTTGAAAATCAGCTGGTTACTTCAAGCTTCAAAGGAGCATCTGAGTCCAGCGTCTTTGGCTTATTCCCTATGGCCCGTACGGTCATTTCTCATCATTTTCTCATTTCTGTTTGGAAGCAAAAGAATTGTATTATTACAATGATGTCCCACCTCTAAAAAGAAAAAAAAACTTAAGAAAGAAAGGATGAACAGGCAGGTAGTTACTAACTACCTGCCTGCTCTGCACGCGAACCATCTGTGCCAGCACAGCGGGCAATTCCTCGGCTTCATTTCACCTCTCGTCAACAGAGCAGCTCTTACTCTTCAGCTCTGCTTTGTCGACAGAGAGTCACTGCTGACGTCATGCTGCTTGACAGCCAGCTCCTTACTGCCTAACTGTTGGGAATGAGCAGTCAATCAGCATGATTGCCCAAAAATATTTAAATAAATAAAGATAAAACAATAATTTCAGTAAACATTTTATTACAGGTGAATCATAATAATTCTTCCATCCAACTCTTACCAATTAACGGGAATGTGATGTGAATGACAGCTGGGGATTTCTAGTGTCACTAAGGTAATTGATAAAAAAAAAATCATTCCTCCACCACTAGGGGGAGCTTACTGTATACTGATTTATTATTGCATTCAATGAGAGTCGTTTAAATCTCTATATAGTGTGCTCCCCCTAGTGGCAGATGAAAGCAGGCAAATCTTTACCATTTAACTGGATTGTGTCTGAGAAATTGGAAAATTTGTATCACAGCAATACTAGTATTTTCTCACCTTTCAGATTCATCATCACTGTCTTCCTCATTTGTTATCTCTGTCTTCCGTACCCTTTAAAAAAAAATTTTTTAAAGACCTTACTTTTTTCTGTATCAAGAAAGTTACAGACTAAAAACTGCATTCTAAATTATATTTCAGTTTTATCATTCTAAAACAGGAGTGAGGAATCTCTGACCCTTGGGCCATATATATCCAACAGCGCCATTTCCTCCAGCCTGTGGGCACAATATGGGGTAGGGGGCAGAATACTTCTGAAGTTAGCAAGCTCTGCGCTCCCGTTCCACTCCTTCCTATGATAATGTAGCAGCCTTAGTGTCTCCTATGTGATGTATATACAACAGATTGTCTCCCCTACCTGATGTATACAGCAGACTCACTGTCTCCTATGTGATGCATATACAGCAGTTACAATGTATCTTATGTGATGTAAATACAGCAGTCTCAGTGTCTCCTATGTGATGTATATACATCAGTCTCAGTTTCTCCTATGGGATGTATATAGCAGTCTCAGTGTATCCTATGTGACGCATATACAGCACTTGCAGTGTATCCTATGTGATTTATATACAGCAGTCTCAGTGTATCCTATGTGATATACAGTATATATATATGTATATACACCAGTCTCAATGTACCCTATGTGATGTATATACAGCAGTGTCAGTGTCTCCTTTCTGCTATACATATGTATATACAGCAGTCTCAGTTGCCCTTTAACTGAACGGAGTCTGAAAAATTGGAAAATCTGTTTCATAGCAAAACTACTATTTTCTCACCTTTCAGATTCTTTATCAATATCTTCCTTAGTTGTTTTTATTTTTACACTCAGTACCCTTTTAAAAAGAAATAGTTATTCTTCTCTTCATGATATACACAGCAATTTCAGTGTATCCTATGTGATGTACATACAGCAGAGTCTCAGTGTATCCCATGTGATGTACAGTTAGGTCCATATATATTTGGACAGAGACAACATTTTTCTAATTTTGGTTCTAGACATTACCACAATGAATTTTAAACAAAATAATTCAGACGCAGTTGAAGTTCAGACTTTCAGCTTTCATTTGAGGGTATCCACATTAAAACTGGATGAAGGGTTTAGGAGTTTCAGCTCCTTAACATGTGCCACCCTGTTTTTAAAGGGACCAAAAGTAATTGGACAGATTAAATAATTGTAAAGAAAATGTTCAATTCTAGTACTTGGTTGAAAACCCTTTGTTGGCAATGACTGCCTGAAGTCTTGAACTCATGGACATCACCAGACGCTGTGTTTCCTCCTTTTTGATGCTCTGCCAGGCCTTCACTGCGGTGGTTTTCAGTTGCTGTTTGTTTGTGGGCCTTCTGTCTGAAGTTTAGTCTTTAACAAGTGAAATGCATGCTCAATTGGGTTGAAATCAGGTGACTGACTTGGCCATTCAAGAATATTCCACTTCTTTGCTTCAATAATCTCCTGGGTTGCTTTGGCTTTATGTTTTGGGTCATTGTCCATCTGTAGTATGAAACGACGACCAATCAGTTTGGCTGCATTTGGCTGGATCTGAGCGCACAGTATGGCTCTGAAGACCTCAGAATTCATTCGGCTGCTTCTGTCCTGTTTCACATCATCAATAAACACTAGTGACCCAGTGCCACTGGCAGCCATGCATGCCCAAGCCATCACACTGCCTCCGCCGTGTTTTACAGATGATGTGGTATGCTTTGGATCATGAGCTGTACCACGCCTTCGCCATACTTTTCTCTTTCCATCATTCTGGTAGAGGTTGATCTTGGTTTCATCTGTCCAAAGAATGTTCTTCCAGAACCGTGCTGGCTTTTTTAGATTTTTTTTTAGCAAAGTCCAGTCTAGCCTTTTGATTCTTGATGCTTATGAGTGGCTTGCACCGTGCAGTGAACCCTCTGTATTTACTTTCATGCAGTCTTCTCTTTATGGTAGATTTGGATATTGATACGCCTACCTCCTGGAGAGTGTTGGTCACTTGGTTGGCTGTTGTGAAGGTGTTTCTCTTAACCATGGAGATTATTCTGCGATCATCCACCACTGTTGTCTTCCGTGGGCGCCCAGGTCTTTTTGCATTGATGAGCTCACCAGTGCTTTCTTTCTCAGGATGTACCAAACTGTAGATTTTGCCACTCCTAATGTTGTAGCAATTTCTCGGATGGATTTTTTCTGTTTTTGCAGCTTAAGGATGGCTTGTTTCACCTACATGGAGAGCTCCTTTGACCGCATGTTTCCTTCACAGCAAAACCTTCCAAATGCAAGCACCTCACCTCAAATCAACTCCAGGCCTTTTATCTGCTTAATTGAGAATGACATAACGAAGGGATTGCCCACACCTGTCCATGAAATAGCCTTGGAGTCAATTGTCCAGTTACTTTTGGTCCCTTTAAAAACAGGGTGGCACATGTTAAGGAGCTGAAACTCCTAAACCCTTCATCTAATTTTAATGTGGATACCCTCAAATGAAAGCTGAAAGTCTGAACTTCAACTGCATCTGAACTGTTTTGTTTATGTGGCGCCACAGAGGTACTGCACCTTCTCTAAGGTGTAGTGCCCCACCATCCAGGTAAGGTGGGAACTCCTTGCCACACTCCAACACCTGCATCCCACACACAGGATAGTTCAGTAGGACCACATAGCAGCTTCAGGCTGGGGGTAGCAGAGCACCCTTCGTGGAACCCTGCTTCGTAACACGAGAGGTGCTGGGAGGTGGGTGGAGTTAGTATAAAAAGAAGGGGAAAGATAGAATTACAGGTCAGTCTGGGGTGAGTCCCAGAGAAGAAGGTCAGTCTCACCGGTGGGTGAGGGAGAGAGAGGTCCATGGAAGAGAGATGGAGGAAGGAGTGCTGCAGCTTCCTCAGTGACCTGAGCCAGCTGGCACAGGGAAGAGAAGGAGAAGGAGAGAGAGAGAGAGACGTAGAACTGTAGCCTGCATTTCCATAAGAGAGAGAAAGACAAGTACGGAACGAAGAGGAGAGAGAACTGAGAGGAGGAGTGGGTTGGATAGGAACCCTGCCTATAGGTTCTCAGCGCAAGGCCGGGGTCCGGTCCCCATATGGTTCTGCAGCAGACACCGGTGGAGTAGTTGGCTGTAAATGCACTACTCCCATCCAAGACTTGGGGCACAACAGCATCTGAATAGAGAGCCGGGACTCAGGAGAAGGGAGTCCCCGAAGCAGGCTACAGCTGTCTGTCATACAAGTAAAGACTAGGAACATCTAGAGAGAGGCATTCCAGGGTAACTAAGTACTGGAGTGCTTCACCCTTAAAGGTGCATTGGAGGAGTCGTTCAGGAAGGCACATGTTGGCGGGGTGCTGGTGAGGAGAGTCCTATCTTGCCTGGAGGTTGGCTGGGCCTCTGCCCCGGAGGACACGGTACCGAAGCAGGCACCTGTGTGCACTACGAACTGTGAGTAAAGCTTTGAAACTGCAAGCTCCGGTGTCCTCCATTCATTCCCGCATCAGCACCGCTACATCTGGGTATCAACATCTACACCATTCTGTGCCTCTACTCATCCATTGCACCTACACTGCCCTGGGACTACAGCTCCACCTGTAGGGAGCTACACCATCTTTGCTGCAACACACCATCAGTCCCAGTGGATCTGCAAGCAGCGTTGGCTTACCACCTTACTTGCCAAACACCACGGGTGGAGTCACGAACTATCCATATAAACTATATTACAAACATCACCGCCACTGATATTGGGCGCCCGGGGCCACGGACCGGGTCACCGCTGCTGTGACACACGCATCTCCCCTGACACCGGCCTAGTACTGAGTAGCCCACGGCCCTGGGTGGAGCGGGGGCGACCCATTTAAAATTCATTGTGGTAATGTCTAGAACCAAAATTAGAAAAATGTTGTCTCTGTCCAAATATATATGAACCTAACTGTATATACAGCAACTGCATTTTCTCCCATGTGATGTATATACTGCAGTCTCGGTATTTCCCATGTGATGTATATACAGCAACTGCATTGTCTCCCATGTGATGTATATACTGCAGTCTCGGTATTTCTGATGTGATGTATAGACAGCAGTTTAAGTGTATCCTATGAGATGTACATACAGCTGAGTCTGTCTCCCATGTGATATATATACAGCTGTTTCAGTGTCTATGTGATGTATATATAGCAGTCTCAGTGACTCCCATGTGATACATACAGCACTCTGAGTGAATCCTATCAGATGTATATATAGCAGTCCCAGTGTATCATATGTGATGTATATACAACAGTCTTCTTTGCAATGTATTCAGCAGTTTTGGTGTATCCTATGTGATGTAAATACAGAAGTCTCAGTGTCTCCTATGTGATGTATATACAACAGTCTTGATTTATCCTATGCGATGTATATACAGGAGTCTCTATCTCTCCTATGTGATGTTTATAGCAGTCTCTTTGTCTCCTATGTGATGTATATGCAGCATTCTCTGTGTCTCCTACGTGATGTATACATAAGTTTTGGTGTCTCCTATGTAATGTACACAGCGTTCTCGTTATGTCTATGTGATGTATATACAAAAGTCTCAGTGTCTATGTGATGTATACAGCAGACCTCCCACTGCTTGAGTTCTATAAACTTTACATGAGCAATGATGATTTTCCCACTTTGAGGAGACATACAGTGTAATATATATCTGTGATCAAAATAATTTACTGCCACGATCAGTTCTTTTCAAAACTTATCATTGCAAAGAGTCGACTGCATAGCAGACTGATGCTAATATGGAAAAGCATGTGGGGGGCAATATGTGGGGGGTAATTATATGTTTGATCGCTCTCCTGTAAATTGTCAACTCTTATATGCAGAGGACTCTATTCTGTAGTGTGTCAGCTCTTATATGTAGGGACCTCTCTCCTGTACAGTGTCAGCTCTTATTGGCAGGGTCCTCTTTCTTGTACAGTGTCAGCTCTTATGTGCAGGATCCTCTCTCCTGTAATGTCAGCTCTTATGCGCAGGATCCTCTCTCCTGTAGTGTCAGCTCTTATGGTCAGCAGGATCCTCTCTCCTGTAGAGTGTCAGCTCTTATGGTCAATAGGGTCCTCTCTCCGGTAGAGTGTGTGCTCTTATGTACAGGATCCTTTCTCCTGTAATGTCCACTCTTATGGGCAGAGTCCTCCCTCCTGCAGAGTGTCAGCTCTTATGTGCAGGGTCCTCTCTCCTGTAGAGTGTCAGCTCTTATGGACAGAGTCCTCTCTCCTGTAGAGTGTCAGCTCTGAAGGGCAGGCTCCTCTCTTCTATAGAGTGTCAGCTCTTATAGGCAAAGTCCTCCCTCCTGTAGAGTATCAGCTCTTATGTGCAGGGTCCTCTCTCCTGAAGAGTGTCAGCTCTTATGGACAGATTCCGCTCTCCTGTAGAGTGTCAGCTCTTAAAGGCAGGCTCCTCTCTTCTATAGAGTGTCAGCTCCTATAGGCAAAGTCACCCTCCTGTAGTGTCAGCTCTTATGTGCAGGGTCCTCTCTCCTGTAGAGTGTCAGCTCTTATGTGCAGGGTCCTCTCTCCTGTAGAGTGTCAGCTATTATGGGCAGAGTCCTCTCTCCTGTAGAGTGTCAGCTATTATGGGCAGAGTCCTCTCTCCTGTAAAATGTCAGCTTTTATGTGCAGGGTCATCTCTCCTGTAGAGTGTCAGCTCTTATGTGCAGGGTCCTCTTTCCTATAGAGTGTCAGCTCTTATGTGCAGAGTCCTCTCTCCTGTAGAGTGTCAGCTGTTATGTGCAGGGTCATCTCTCCTATACAGTGTCAGGTCTTATGTGCAGGGTCATCTCTCCTGTAGAGTGTCAGCTCTTATGTGCATGATCCTCCCTCCTGTAGAGTGTCAGCTCTTATGTGCAGAGTCCTCTCTCCTATAGAGTGTCAGCTCTTATGTGCAGAGTCCTCTCTCCTATAGAGTGTCAGCTCTTATGTGCAGGATCCTCTCTTCTGTAGACTGTCAGCTCTTATGTGCAGGATCCTCTCTTCTGTAGACTGTCAGCTCTTATGTGCAGGATCCTCTCTCATGTGGAGTGTCAGCTCTTATGGGCAGGGTCCTCTCTCCTGTCGAGTGTCAGCTCTTATGGGCAGGATCCTCTCTCCTGTAGAGTGTCAGCTGTTATATGCAGGGTCTTTTCTCCTGTAGAGTGTCAGCTCTTATGTGCAGGGTCCTCTCTCCTGTAGAGTGTCAGCTCTTATGCGCAGGATCCTCTCTCCTGTAGAGTGTCAGCTCTTATGGGCAGAGTCCTCTCTCCTGTAGAGTGTCAGCTCTTATGTGCAGGGTCCTCTCTCTCCTGTAGAGTGTCAGCTCTTATGTGCAGGGTCCTCTCTCCTGTAGAGTGTCAGCTCTTATGTGCAGGGTCCTCTCTCCTGTAGAGTGTCAGCTATATATTGTGTGCTTTAAAAGATCAAAATATCAGAAATAAAAGTCCCAAAATTAATAATTTTTTAATTAAAAATGTTTAAATAATGAAAAGTTGCCACCAAAAATTACACTGAAAAATATTTTCATGTGATAAGTATTTTAGTAAACCTAAACGACCGTAAAAAAAGGAAATAAAGTGTAGAATGATAAAATGTGAATTGTTTTCTGTTTCTTTCACTTTACCCAAAGAAAGAAATGCATACATTGAGAAATTATCTGTGCAACGTGCACTGGAAGATATCACCACTACATTTCAGACAGGGGCAATTAAGACATTATATTAGATCTAAAGAAAAAAAAATTTTGTTCAACTGGATGTATCACTTGTAATTAAATAAAAATCATATCAACATTTTAGAGGTATAACATTACTCGTAAAAGGTGAATGATAGTTATTCACACATCCAGCTCCATGTATTCACCAGTCAGTGAGCGGGGTGAGTGACAGCCGGGGATTTCTATCATCATGAAGGTCAAGCATTCATATTCATTCCTCCACCACTAGGGGGAGCTGAATTATTATTGCAATCAATAGGAGTTGTATAAATCTGAATATGGTGAGCTCCCCCTAGTGGCAGCTGCAAGCAGAAAAATCTTTTCCCTTTAACTAGATTCTGTCTGAGAATTTAGAGAATCTTTCTAATAGCATTACTAAAATAATCTCACCGTTCAGACTCTTGTACGCCTCCCATAACTGTTGTGCTTTCTTTGCTTGGTTTCCTTTGCAAGAAAAAAAAAAGAAATGTATAATTTTAGAAAGTTTTAATTCCTTTTTGGTATCTAGTAAATTCCCTGACTAAAAATAAATCAGAACTCTAAATAGCTTATGTATTTCATCATCTTATAAGGAGAGAGCGACTGTGAAGGGAGAAGCACACAATAGGGTAAAGCCCTTATATAGGAGAAAGTAAAACAATAGGTTTGCGGACGTTGGTGTGAAGACACTACCGCTATAAAGGTTTAGATCGCCAGCTGCCGCGTGACTGGGGGAGAGATCCGCCAAGGTGGGATTCACCAAAACTGGAAGAAAAACACATTTAACAATTGGCTCTAGTGATGAGCGATGGTGCTTGGGTGCTAACTGAGTGTCTTCGGCATGATCTCCTGTAGAGTGTCAGCTCTTATGGGCAGGGTCCTCTCTCCTGTAGGATGTAAACCCTTGCACAACCATTTCATACCGGCCCAGTTATCTATGAACCATTACTCGAACTTCATGTTACTACTTTCAGTGTAGAGAACAGGACCAGGTATCGAGTTGGCAGTGCTGTCAGTGTGGCTGGTAGTCAGGGATAGTGAAGTTCTGGGTGTGAGAAGGGTAAATGTGGTGCCCCTGAGGGTTCAGTTGCCACAGAGGTACTGCACCTCCTCCTGAGGTGTGGTACCCCACCATCCAGGTGAGTTGGAGGCTCCTGACCACGCTCCAACACTCGCATCCCACACAAAACGGTAGTTCAGCAAAGCCACATTGCCACTACCGCTATAAAGGTTTAGATCGCCAGCTGCCGCGTGACTGGGGGAGAGATCCGCCAAGGTGGGATTCACCAAAACTGGAAGAAAAACACATTTAACAATTGGCTCTAGTGATGAGCGATGGTGCTTGGGTGCTTACTGAGTGTCTTCGGCATGATCTCCTGTAGAGTGTCAGCTCTTATGGGCAGGGTCCTCTCTCCTGTAGGATGTAAACCCTTGCACAACCATTTCATACCGGCCCAGTTATCTATGAACCATTACTCGAACTTCATGTTACTACTTTCAGTGTAGAGAACAGGACCAGGTATCGAGTTGGCAGTGCTGTCAGTGTGGCTGGTAGTCAGGGATAGTGAAGTTCTGGGTGTGAGAAGGGTAAATGTGGTGCCCCTGAGGGTTCAGTTGCCACAGAGGTACTGCACCTCCTCCTGAGGTGTGGTACCCCACCATCCAGGTGAGTTGGAGGCTCCTGACCACGCTCCAACACTCGCATCCCACACAACACGGTAGTTCAGCAAAGCCACATTGCGGCTCCCTGCTTAGAACACGAAACGTGCTGGGAGGCGGGTGGAGTTTAGAATGCATAAAAGAGTGGGAAGGTTTAGAATTTCGGGGAGTTAGTCAGTTGGTCAGAGAGTCGGGGAGTCACTCAGAGAGGAGTGAGGAAAGAAGATCCCTGGGAGAGGGATGGAGGAAGGAGGTGCTGCAGCTGCCTCAGTGATCTGAGCCAGCTGGCACGGGAAAGGAAAGAAAGAGAAAGATATTGAACTGAAACCTGATCTTCCACAAGGAGAGATTAGTATGGAACGTAGGAGTAAAAGGGAACAGAGGACGTGGGTTAGAGGAAGAACCCTGCCTAGAAGTTCTAAGCGCTGGGCCGGGGCCCGGTCCCCGAGGTTATATGGACGCTAATGGTTCTGCAGCAGACACCGGTGGAGTAGTGGGCTGTAAATGCACTACTCCCATCTAAGACTTGGGGGAACAACAGCAACATTGATAGTGAGCCGGGATTCAGGAGTAAGGAGTCCCCGAAGCAGGCTACAGCTGTCTGCCGTACAAGTAGAGTTCTTGGGAACATCTGTCAGGAGGAACTCCAGTGTAACTCAGTACTAGGAGATCTTCACACCAAAGGCGCTATAAGAGGAGACATTCAGAAAGGCACAAGTTGGCGGAGTGTTGGAAGGGAGCATTCCATCTGGCCTGGAGGCTGATTGAGTCCCTAACCCGGAGGACACCGCATGGAGGCGGGCACCTGTGTGTACTACGGACTGTGAGTAAAGCTTTGGAACTACAAGCCCCGGTGTCCTCCATTCATTCCTGCGCCAACACACCCAGCACCGCTACATCTGGGTACCAGCTTCTACACCGCTTGTGCCTCTCCTCTGCCCCGACATCTACACTGCCCTGGGACTACAGCTCTACCTGTGGGGAGCTTCACCATCTTGGCTGCAACACACCACCAGTCCCAGAGGATCTGCACACAGAGTCGGCTTAACATCTCCCTTGCCGAACACCACAGGTGGCGTCACGAACTATTCATCAATTCTATTTCATTGTTCTTTCACCCCCTTTTGCCATGAAGCCTCAGGGTCACGGACCGGGTCACAGCTTCTGTGACAACTCCCATTGAGATCAACGGGCCCGGTGCCGGGTACCCCGATAGACCTGGCCGGGCGCTCCATAAAGTTCGGTCAATATTACTGGGTGTGATTAAAATACTGCTGGAGTGGTCCCCGGAATGACACCTTCACCTGTGCACCCTGTTATGTGGCCTCTCCTTACACAAATTTGGTGGCAGGCTGTAACATAATGTGAACAGTACACTATTCTGTCTTTTTCTGGACAGTTGACACCAAACTTTACACGGGTGGGGGGGCAGCAACACTAATAGTGAGCCTCAGGCTAAACAGCCTTACATTAACCTAAATACCTTTAGCATCTCATTATGCACAGATAGGTACAGACAGTATATAAACATTATCTAAATAGATAAAAAAAATAGAAAGAAAAGGCTAATTTTTTTTTAAATAAAAAGTTGACAAAAAATTAAATTGAAAAGTATTTCCATTAGAACATACATTTTATTAAATTCACATCACAAAACAGCAAGAATATAAAAATAGACATTCTGCCTTTTAGCTTCTTTATAAAACCAGTAGGTGCTGGGTACCAGTGCGTGCCTCAGACTGGTGCACGGGGGAGGAAATGGCGCCTGTCACCGCGTGACACAAGGTTACTGGGAACAATCACAGCTTTTCTGTAGAGAAATGAATGATTGTCCCATTAACTGGAAACATAATCTTTAACTTCAGGACCAAAGAGACGGAGGCCTTCGATGACCCTCGCTATGGGCCCCATGAGAGCTTGTCCCACTGCTGAGGCCACCGGAGCGAATAAAGAACCACATTTCTGGCAGTGAGATGGTTAAAGCCTGGCGGCAGTCGTGCCCCTCCTGTAGCATCAGACCATGTTTTTCCAAAAATATTGTGATTCTCCTTTGTGGTTACAAAACAAAACATGTGACATAGCCAAAAATTACAGCACAAGCCGAAACAAACATCAGAATGTTCTTTTTTTTTGTATCTCTGTGCAATGGTGAATGAGGGCATTGTGCCCCCTCCAAGCCGGGGAGGGCTCTATACATTTATGGCCTTCGAACAATGCTGCCTGAATAGAGTCCACATAATAGGACAACAGACATCGGAGAGAACCGGTCTGACAAGTTCCCCGATTGTTTTATAAACACAATGCCGTCCGCACCCTCCGACCGCACAGGGGCTGTGGAGTCGGTAAGCCAAACCTGCAACTCCGACTCCGACTCCTCAATTTCCCTTACACCGACTCCGACTCCAACTCCGACTCCACGACTCCGACTCCCACACATATTGCTTATATTTAAGTGAAAAATTTATTGTAGTACAATGTGAACCTCAGACATTTAATCATTTTTATGATCCAATAATCAAGATGTTTAGATAGAACAGAATATATATCGGTGTGCTACCCGGTTTTCATTCTTTTTGGTACAGATACGATATGGATAGACAGATATGGATAAATGGATATATAGATAGAGCAGATTTCTAATCTGCTTTTGCTATTGAAAACATTATCTATGAGCTCAAAAACCTTTCAGGTGATGCGGTTTTTTAAAAAGATGATCAGCTTTTGCAGCTGAAAAACGTATCCTCAAAAAACGCAGGAAAAACGCTGTGTGTGAATGTAGCCTTAGATCAGGAATATAACAGCCATTTATAGGACATTTCATAACTTTCCCAAACTCCTATGAAAAAATATTCAGCACATCCTGCATTGAATTACTGTACCCAATTTATTATATATTTTAGGAGTCGGAGTCGGTCCATTTTATACTGACTCCAACTCCGACTCCGACTCCACCAAAATGAGCACCGACTCCGACTCCGACTCCACAGCCCTGCAGGGAAGGATCGCTGTTCTCAGATTAAACCTTGTAGAAGGCTCCTACTATGGCACTTTTATTTTTGGAGATTTGGCTAATCGCCATCAGCTCCTTCACCTTTTCACAGAACTGACTGTTCCATTTTTCGTAAAACTTTTTACTCCACTGTTTTGACACATTCTCTTATTCCCACACGCTGCAAAATTCTCCTTCTATTTCTACTGTTTCAGTCTTCGTTTCTGCTGATGTTTTCTTTCAGACTAAGAACGCAATCCACTAAGGCAAGTCCAGTGGGAGGGGGGTGACACATTGTAAAGAATGGGAGCCCTACACAGCTTCCCAAAGAAATTCTGTGTAATTTGTGAAAACATAAAAGTTAATCATTTCTCATGTTATTATTATAAATCGTCATCATCATCATCTGCTCACCTTACACGTTCATTTACAGGTTTCTTTTCAGAACATTGATCTGTGGCGCCCCTGAGGGTTCAGTCGCCACAGAGGTACTGCACCTCCTCCTGAGGTGTGGTACCCCACCATCCAGGTAAGGTGGAAACACCTGCACCCCACACCACCACAAAGTAGTTCAGCAAAGCACCTTTGGCGGCTCCCTGCTTGGAGTGTAGCATAGCACCCCTTGGTGGCTCCCTGCTTGGAGCACAAAACGTGCTGGGAGGTGGGTGGAGTTTAGTTCACATAAAGGAGCGGGAAGAGTTGAGTCAGTCAGTCAGTCTTTCATTCAGTCAGTGAGTGAGGATGTAGAATGACAGAGTGTGAGACAGAGAAGATCCCCTGATGGAAGAAGGAAGTGCTGCAGCAGGCCACAGTGATCTGGGTCTGCTGGCACAGGAAAGAGACAGAGAAAGGAAGCCTGATTCACCAATGGGAAGAAGGATTAGCACGGAACGTGAGGAGAATAAGAGAACAACGACCAGGGTTAGAGGAGAACCCTTTTCAAGTTCTAAGCGCAAGGCCGGGGTCCGGTCCCCGAGGTTGTACGGATACTAATGGTCCTGCAGCAGACACCGGAGGAATAGAAGTTGTCACCACTTTATTCCCACACAAGACTGGAGTGTTGGAAAGGAGCACTTCATCTTGCCTGGAAGTTGGTTGAGCTCCTGCCCTGGAGGACACGGCACGGATGCGGGCACCTGTACCTGCAACAGACTGTGAGTAAAGCTTTGGAACTACACGCCCTGGTGTCCTCCACTTATTCCTGCGCCAACCTGCCCAGCACTGCTACATCCCTTGCGCCTGACACTACACCATCTGCTCTGGGACTACAGCCCTGCCTGTGGAGGGCTATAACATCCCTGCTGCACCACACCATCTGTCCCAGAGGATCTGCCTGCAGCGTCGGCTTACATCTCTATTGCCGAACACCACAGGTGGCGTCACGAATCATAAGCACACTGGACATTTCCCTTTTACAATGGGCGCCCAGGGCCACGGGCCGGGTCCCAGCTGCCGTGATATCTCCCATTGAAGCTCATCGGGCCCGGTACCGAGTACCCCACAGCCCTGGGAGGGCGACCCAGATCCTCCCAGATGTGTGTGTTACATTTAGTAAACGGCCACCTATAAATACAAAGGGATCCAGAGATTAACAGCAAAAGCAAACAATGGGCAACACAAGAGTAAAAATCCTAAACACTTGTAAAAAGACATTTTTGAGTCGTATTTTTCGTTATGTGACCTTGGGCTGTTCATTTTGTGATGCTCCCTTCTAATCCAAATGTTGTCACTAATCTCCATATGAGACATATATCATTCATACCATATATAGTATATTATAATTAAAAATGGGGATGTCACAGCTCACTTCTTCCTCCTCCTGTACAATAATTCATAAACCAGTACCCACCATTCACAATAAATAATGTCATACCTCACCTCCTACTGTACAATGACTGATGACATCCTTTATGTACAGGATATATATAACACAGGATCCACCATTCACAATAAGTGATGTCACAGCTCACCTCCTCCTCCTGTACAATGACTGATAACACCTCTATATACAGTAGATAACACAGGATCCACCATTCACAATATGTGATGTCACAGCTCACCTCCTCCCCCTGTACAATGACTGATAACACCTCTATATACAGTAGATAACACAGGATCCACCATTTACAATAGGTGATGTCACAGCTCACCTCCTCCACCTACTGTACAATGACTGATAACACCTCTATATACAATATATAACACAGGATCCACTATTCACAATAGGTGATGTCACAGCTCACCACCTCCTCCCGTACAATGACTGATAACACCTCTATATACAGTAGATAGCACAGGATCCACCATTCACAATAGGTGATATCACAGGTCACCTCCTCCTTCTCCTGTACAATGATTGATACCTCAATATACAGTAGATAACACAGGATCTCCCATTCATAATAGGTGATGTCACAGCTCACCTCCTCCCCCTCCTGTAGAATAACTGATAACAGCCTACATCCCCCCACCCCCTATACATAAACCACTACTCTCCCAGAGGAGTCAGTCAACATTTACAGACCAGTGTTTTCTCTGAATAATGTGTCTGTGGTATAGCAGATCTCTTATTGCTATTAACAAGAGTTCACATCAGGAAAATATAAAAAAAATTACAATAATAAAATAAAATATTAAAATAAATATTTATCTAAAAAAATGCAAAGCCCATTTTCAAATACTTATAAATTCTAAGGTAAAGAGAGAGAAGAATGGTTATAAAGTGCGTCAGTCTGATGGCTTGTAACAACGACTCCCAGTATCTCCTTACCATTGTTAAAGGCATACTGGGATTTATAGGTTCAAGCAATATAATTATATATGGGGCTGAACTGAAATTACATTTGTTCTGGTACTGTATTCATGTACTCATGGTGGTTCTTGCGCTGCATTCATGTACTCATGGTGGTTCTCGCGCTGCATTCATGTACTAATGGTGGTTCTGGAGATGCATTCATGTATTGATGGTGGTTCTCGAGTTGCATTCATGTACTGATGGTGGTTCTCGTGCTGCATTCATGTACTGATGGTGGTTCTCGAGTTGCATTCATGTACTGATGGTGGTTCTCGCGCTGCATTCATGTACTGATGGTGGTTCTCGCGCTGCATTCATGTACTGATGGTGGTTCTCGCGCTGCATTCATGTACTGATGGTGGTTCTCGCGCTGCATTCATGTATTGATGGTGGTTCTCGCGCTGCATTCATGTATTGATGGTGGTTCTCGCGCTGCATTCATGTACTGATGGTGGTTCTCGCGCTGCATTCATGTACTGATGGTGGTTCTCGCGCTGCATTCATGTACTGATGGTGGTTCTGGTGTTGCATTCATGTACTAATGGTGGTTCTGTCCCTGCATTCATGTACTAATGGTGGTTCTTGCGTTGCCTTCATGTATTGATGGTGGTTCTGGCGCTGCATTCATGTACTAATGGTGGTTCTGTCCCTGCACTCATGTACTGATGGTGGTTCTCGCGCTGCATTCATGTATTGATGGTGGTTCTGGCGCTGCATTCATGTATTGATGGTGGTTCTGGCGCTGCATTCATGTACTAATGGTGGTTCTGTCCCTGCACTCATGTACTGATGGTGGTTCTGGCGTTGCATTCATGTACTGATGGTGGTTCTCGCGCTGCATTCATGTATTGATGGTGGTTCTGGCGCTGCATTCATGTACTAATGGTGGTTCTGGCGTTGCATTCATGTACTGATAGCGATTCTCACACTGCATTCATGTACCAACTGTGGTCTTGGCGCTGCACTCATGTACTGACTGTGGTTCTGGTGCTGCACTTATGTACTGACAGTGGTTCTGATCCTCAACACAAGTAGCATTTCATAATGTGATCCATAGTTATTACAACTTAATCTCAAATCTCTAAGTTTTGACTATTTTATGAATAGGATTTGGCGAGTTTCTGCTCCAAAAACGCAGTTTAAGTTAGTGTGTGTTTACACTGATTTTTTTTGGAGCATAAACTCTCAAACTCCTTCCCAAATACTTAAAACCTGGTTCTGGTGATGTATTAATTTAAGTACTCTTCAATTATTTTTTTTAATTTTAATGATTTTTTTTCTGGGCTTCTGTGCTATGTGATAGACGAACAACTGATGCTTGGAACTTTTGTCTGTGAAACCACCTTTAAAAAGAAACCAGACTTTGATTTTTTTTTCTTCTTTTGTCTCTTTAGTTGCCTGCAGAATGCCGACCTATCAGAAGACTCCGGAGCAGTGGGGCAGCTCAGCACACAGGACGTCACAGGTCTGTGCTTTCCACTGAATCTGTACTCCACTGAGCTTTTATAGGGGTCTTTTGAGTGATCGTTGAGGGTCTCAGGACCTGGACGCCCCCCAGGGAACTGCAGGTAATTATAGTGAAAGAAAAATAAATAAAAACTGTAGCAAAAATGTCGTAACTCTTATTCCTTGAGAATTATGGGCAGCACGGTGGCTCAGTGGTTAGCATTGCAGCGCTGCAGGGTCCTGGGTACGAATCCCACCAAGGACAAGATCTGCAAGGAGTTTGAATTTTCTCCCCGTGTTTGTGTGGGTTTCCTCCGGGTTCTCCGGTTTCCTCCCACATTCCGAAGACATACTGATAGGGAATTTAGATTGTGAGCCCCATCGGGGACAGTGATGATAATGTGTGCAAACTGTAAAGCGCTGCGGAATATGTTAGCGCTATATAAAAATAAAAAATAAATAAAAAATAAAGCCCACATTTTCATAACAAGCGAGTTATAGGATTCAATTTTTTTTGTATTTTAAGCAGGTATTTTTTTAAGTGTTCTAATGTTTGAACCATTGGAATACAACAGTCAGTGAGACAGCAGTGATGAGAATAACGAGCAATGCCTAGTACTATCCTCCATCACTGACACATACCTGTGTAGGATCATGTAACAAGCACCCAACAACGACAACAAACCAACAATACTGAAGGCAATTAAGATTCCCAAATGAGAATGGTCAGATCCTAAAAGGTGAGAGGAAAAAACAAAAACAGAAAAGTGGTGGTAAGAAGCGAAGAGCAAATGTATAACTTTTTATTCAACTCATGGTCAAGTATCACAAGGTGAAATGAGCGAAGGCGCTGATCCTCTGCAGGACTCAACATACAGCTTTATGCTAAAGCAAAAGTAGTGACTCCGGATATAGTCGCACATGACCGGACCTGTAGATAACTAATCATCACACACAGGGGCGTCTCACTAAATTAGAAAATCATCAGAAAGTGAATTTATTTCAGTTCTTCAATACAAACAGTGAATCTCCTATATTCTATAGAGTCATTACACACAGAGTGATCTATGTCACGTGTTTATTTCTGGTAATGCTGATGATTGTGGAAGTCATTATCTCAGTAAATTAGAATAATTAACAAAACGAAAAAAGTGGTTTGGTACCGTGTTAGCCAGTAGAAAAAAATATATAAAGTCTCTCACTGAGAGCACTTTATATATTTTTTAATAATTAACAAAAAACACCTGTAAAGGCTCCTAAGCGTTTATAAAGGTTCCTTAGTCTGTTTCAGTAGCTCCACAATCATGGGGAAGACTGCTGACCTGACAGATGTCCAGAAGGCAGTCACTGACACACTCCACAAGGAGGAGAAGCCACAAAAGGTCACTGGTAAAGAAGCCGGCTGTTCACAGAGTGCTGGATCCAAGAATATTAATGGAAGGTGGAGTGGAAGGAAAAAGTGTGGTAGAAAAAGGTGCACAAGCCACCGGGATAACCGCAGCCTGGAACGGATTGTTAGGAAAAGGCCATTCAAAAATTTGGGGGAGATTCACAAGGAGTGCACTGCTGCTGGAGTCATTGTTTCACACCACACACAGACGTGTCCAGGACATGGGCTACAAGTGTCACATTCCTTGTGTCAGCCACTCATGACCAATAGACAACGCCAGAAGAGTCTTACCTGGGCCAAGGAGAAAAGAACCGGACTGTTGTCAGTGGTCCCCGAGTCTGGAGGAAGAGTGGAGAGGCCACAATCCAAGCTGCTGGAGGTCTAGTGTGAAGTCTCCACACTCAGTGATGGTTTGGGGAGCCATGTCATCTGCTGGTGCAGGTCCACTGTGTTTTATCAAGACCAAAGTCAGCGCAGTCGTCTACCAGGACATTTTAGAGCTCTTCATGCTTCCCTCTGCCGACAAGCTTTATGGAGATGGAAATGTCATTCTCCAGCAGGACTTGGCCCCTGTCCACACGGCCAAAAGTACCAATACCTGGTGTACACACAACAGTATCACTGGGCTTGATTGGCAGCAAACTCGCCTGACCTTAACCCCATAGAGAATCTATGGAGTATTGTCAAGAGGAAGATGAGAGACACCAGACCCAACAATGCAGACGAGCTGAAAGCTGCTATCAAAGCAACCTGGGCTTCCATAACCCCTCAGCAATGCCACAGGCTGATCGCCTCCATGCCACGCCGCATTGATGCAGTAATTGATGCAGAAGGAGCCCGACCAAGTATTGATTGTATTTACTGATCATACATTTCTCTAGGACAACATTTTGGGTTTTAAAATTATTTTTCAAGCTGGTGTTATAAAATATTCTAATTTACTGAGATAATGACTTTTGGGTTTTCATTGGCTGTAAGCCATAATCATCATTACCAGAAATAAACACATGTAATAGATCACTCTGTGTGTAATGACTCTATTGAATAGAGGAGAGGCACTGTCTGTATTGAAGACCTGAAATAAATTCACTTTTTCATGATATTCTAATTTTGTGAGAAGCAGCTGTATATGAGGCTCACATAAAGCAGGAGGGTAGTTAGTTTTTCTACATTATTGCCTGATATAAAGATGACACTTGCCAGAATATAAAATACCGAAGAAAGCTCTGGAGTACAAGATAAGTAATGTAATGTATGTACACAGTGACTGCACCAGCAGAATAGTGAGTGCAGCTCTGGGGTATAATACAGGATGTAACTCAGGATCAGTAATGTAATGTATGTACACAGTGACTGCACCAGCAGAATAGTGAGTGCAGCTCTGCAGTATAATACAGGAGGTAATTCAGGATCAGTAATGTAATGTATGTACACAGTGACTGCACCAGCGGAATAGTGAGTGCAGCTCTGGAGTATAATACAGGAGGTAATTCAGGATCAGTAATGTAATGTATGTACACAGTGACTGCACCAGCAGAATAGTGAGTGCAGCTCTGGAGTATAATACAGGAGGTAATTCAGGATCAGTAATGTAATGTATGTACACAGTGACTGCACCAGCAGAATAGTGAGTGCAGCTCTGGGGTATAATACAGGATGTAACTCAGGATCAGTAATGTATGTACACAGTGACTGCACCAGCAGAATAGTGAGTGCAGCTCTGGGGTATAATACAGGAGGTAACTCAGGATCAGTAATGTAATGTATGTACACAGTGACTGCACCAGCAGAATAGTGAGTGCAGCTCTGGAGTATAATACAGGATGTAACTCAGGATCAGTAATGTATGTACACAGTGACTGCACCAGCAGAATAGTGAGTGCAGCTCTGGGGTATAATACAGGAGGTAACTCAGGATCAGTAATGTAATGTATGTACACAGTGACTGCACCAGCAGAATAGTGAGTGCAGCTCTGCAGTATAATACAGGAGGTAATTCAGGATCAGTAATGTAATGTATGTACACAGTGACTGCACCAGCGGAATAGTGAGTGCAGCTCTGGAGTATAATACAGGAGGTAATTCAGGATCAGTAATGTAATGTATGTACACAGTGACTGCACCAGCAGAATAGTGAGTGCAGCTCTGGAGTATAATACAGGAGGTAATTCAGGATCAGTAATGTAATGTATGCACACAGTGACTGCACCAGCAGAATAGTGAGTGCAGCTCTGGGGTATAATACAGGATGTAACTCAGGATCAGTAATGTATGTACACAGTGACTGCACCAGCAGAATAGTGAGTGCAGCTCTGGGGTATAATACAGGAGGTAACTCAGGATCAGTAATGTAATGTATGTACACAGTGACTGCACCAGCAGAATAGTGAGTGCAGCTCTGGGGTATAATACAGGATGTACTCAGGATCAGTAATGTAATGTATGTACACAGTGACTGCACCGGCAGAATAGTGAGTGCAGCTCTGGGGTATAATACAGGATGGAACTCAGCATCAGTAATGTAATGTATGTACACAGTGACTGCACCAGCAGAATAGTGAGTGCAGCTCTGGGGTTTAATACAGGATGTAACTCAGGATCAGTAATGTAATGTATGTACACAGTGACTGCACCAGCAGAATAGTGAGTGCAGCTCTGGGGTATAATACAGGATGTAACTCAGGATCAGTAATGTAATGTATGTACACAGTGACTGCACCAGCAGAATAGTGAGTGCAGCTCTGGGGTATAATACAGGATGTAACTCAGCATCAGTAATGTAATGTATGTACACAGTGACTGCACCAGCAGAATAGTGAGTGCAGCTCTGGGGTATAATACAGGATGTACTCAGGATCAGTAATGTAATACTGCACCAGCAGAATAGTGAGTGCAGCTCTGGGGTATAATACAGGATGTAACTCAGGATCAGTAATGTAATGTATGTACACAGTGACTGCACCAGCAGAATAGTGAGTGCAGCTCTGGGGTATAATACAGGATGTAACTCAGGATCAGTAATGTAATGTATGTACACAGTGACTGCACCAGCAGAATAGTGAGTGCAGCTCTGGGGTATAATACAGGATGTAACTCAGCATCAGTAATGTAATGTATGTACACAGTGACTGCACCAACAGAATAGTGAGTGCAGCTCTGGGGTATAATACAGGATGTAACTCAGGATCAGTAATGTAATGTATGTACACAGTGACTGCACCAGCAGAATAGTGAGTGCAGCTCTGGGGTATAATACAGGATGTAACTCAGGATCAGTAATATAATGTATGTACACAGTGACTGCACCAGCAGAATAGTGAGTGCAGCTCTGTAGTATAATACAGGAGGTAATTCAGGATAAGTAATGTAATGTATGTACACAGTGACTGCACCAGCAGAATAGTGAGTGCAGCTCTGGAGTATAATACAGGAGGTAATTCAGGATCAGTAATGTAATGTAAGTACACAGTGACTGCACCAGCAGAATAGTGAGTGCAGCTCTGGGGTATAATACAGGATGTAACTCAGGATCAGTAATGCAATGTATGTACACAGTGACTGTACCAGCAGAATAGTGAGTGCAGCTCTGGGGTATAATACAGGATGTAACTCAGGATCAGTAATGTAATGTATGTACACAGTGACTGCACCAGCAGAATAGTGAGTGCAGCTCTGGGGTATAATACAGGAGGTAACTCAGGATCAGTAATGTAATGTATGTACACAGTGACTGCACCAGCAGAATAGTGAGTGCAGCTCTGGGGTATAATACAGGATGTAATTCAGGATCAGTAATGTAATGTATGTACACAGTGACTGCACCAGCGGAATAGTGAGTGCAGCTCTGGAGTATAATACAGGAGGTAATTCAGGATCAGTAATGTAATGTATGTACACAGTGACTGCACCAGCAGAATAGTGAGTGCAGCTCTGGAGTATAATACAGGAGGTAATTCAGGATCAGTAATGTAATGTATGTACACAGTGACTGCACCAGCAGAATAGTGAGTGCAGCTCTGGGGTATAATACAGGATGTAACTCAGGATCAGTAATGCAATGTATGTACACAGTGACTGTACCAGCAGAATAGTGAGTGCAGCTCTGGGGTATAATACAGGATGTAACTCAGGATCAGTAATGTAATGTATGTACACAGTGACTGCACCAGCAGAATAGTGAGTGCAGCTCTGGGGTATAATACAGGAGGTAACTCAGGATCAGTAATGTAATGTATGTACACAGTGACTGCACCAGCAGAATAGTGAGTGCAGCTCTGGGGTATAATACAGGATGTACTCAGGATCAGTAATGTAATGTATGTACACAGTGACTGCACCAGCAGAATAGTGAGTGCAGCTCTGGGGTATAATACAGGATGTAACTCAGGATCAGTAATGTAATGTATGTACACAGTGACTGCACCAGCAGAATAGTGAGTGCAGCTCTGGGGTATAATACAGGATGTACTCAGGATCAGTAATGTAATGTATGTACACAGTGACTGCACCAGCAGAATAGTGAGTGCAGCTCTGGGGTATAATACAGGATGTAACTCAGGATCAGTAATGTAATGTATGTACACAGTGACTGCACCAGCAGAATAGTGAGTGCAGCTCTGGGGTATAATACAGGATGTACTCAGGATCAGTAATGTAATGTATGTACACAGTGACTGCACCAGCAGAATAGTGAGTGCAGCTCTGGGGTATAATACAGGCGGTAACTCAGGATCAGTAATGTAATGTATGTACACAGTGACTGCACCAGCAGAATAGTGAGTGCAGCTCTGGGGTATAATACAGGATGTAACTCAGGATCAGTAATGTAATGTATGTACACAGTGACTGCACCAGCAGAATAGTGAGTGCAGCTCTGCAGTATAATACAGGAGGTAATTCAGGATCAGTAATGTATGTACACAGTGACTGCACCAGCGGAATAGTGAGTGCAGCTCTGGAGTATAATACAGGAGGTAATTCAGGATCAGTAATGTAATGTATGTACACAGTGACTGCACCAGCAGAATAGTGAGTGCAGCTCTGGAGTATAATACAGGAGGTAATTCAGGATCAGTAATGTAATGTATGTACACAGTGACTGCACCAGCAGAATAGTGAGTGCAGCTCTGGGGTATAATACAGGATGTAACTCAGGATCAGTAATGCAATGTATGTACACAGTGACTGTACCAGCAGAATAGTGAGTGCAGCTCTGGGGTATAATACAGGATGTAACTCAGGATCAGTAATGTAATGTATGTACACAGTGACTGCACCAGCAGAATAGTGAGTGCAGCTCTGGGGTATAATACAGGAGGTAACTCAGGATCAGTAATGTAATGTATGTACACAGTGACTGCACCAGCAGAATAGTGAGTGCAGCTCTGGGGTATAATACAGGATGTACTCAGGATCAGTAATGTAATGTATGTACACAGTGACTGCACCAGCAGAATAGTGAGTGCAGCTCTGGGGTATAATACAGGATGTAACTCAGGATCAGTAATGTAATGTATGTACACAGTGACTGCACCAGCAGAATAGTGAGTGCAGCTCTGGGGTATAATACAGGATGTACTCAGGATCAGTAATGTAATGTATGTACACAGTGACTGCACCGGCAGAATAGTGAGTGCAGCTCTGGGGTATAATACAGGATGTAACTCAGCATCAGTAATGTAATGTATGTACACAGTGACTGCACCAGCAGAATAGTGAGTGCAGCTCTGGGGTATAATACAGGATGTACTCAGGATCAGTAATGTAATACTGCACCAGCAGAATAGTGAGTGCAGCTCTGGGGTATAATACAGGATGTAACTCAGGATCAGTAATGTAATGTATGTACACAGTGACTGCACCAGCAGAATAGTGAGTGCAGCTCTGGGGTATAATACAGGATGTAACTCAGGATCAGTAATGTAATGTATGTACACAGTGACTGCACCAGCAGAATAGTGAGTGCAGCTCTGGGGTATAATACAGGATGTAACTCAGCATCAGTAATGTAATGTATGTACACAGTGACTGCACCAGCAGAATAGTGAGTGCAGCTCTGGGGTATAATACAGGATGTAACTCAGGATCAGTAATGTAATGTATGTACACAGTGACTGCACCAGCAGAATAGTGAGTGCAGCTCTGGGGTATAATACAGGATGTAACTCAGCATCAGTAATGTAATGTATGTACACAGTGACTGCACCAGCAGAATAGTGAGTGCAGCTCTGGGGTATAATACAGGATGTACTCAGGATCAGTAATGTAATACTGCACCAGCAGAATAGTGAGTGCAGCTCTGGGGTATAATACAGGATGTAACTCAGGATCAGTAATGTAATGTATGTACACAGTGACTGCACCAGCAGAATAGTGAGTGCAGCTCTGGGGTATAATACAGGATGTAACTCAGGATCAGTAATGTAATGTATGTACACAGTGACTGCACCAGCAGAATAGTGAGTGCAGCTCTGGGGTATAATACAGGATGTAACTCAGGATCAGTAATGTAATGTATGTACACAGTGACTGCACCAGCAGAATAGTGAGTGCAGCTCTGGGGTATAATACAGGATGTAACTCAGGATCAGTAATGTAATGTATGTACACAGTGACTGCACCAGCAGAATAGTGAGTGCAGCTCTGGGGTATAATACAGGATGTAACTCAGCATCAGTAATGTAATGTATGTACACAGTGACTGCACCAGCAGAATAGTGAGTGCAGCTCTGGGGTATAATACAGGATGTAACTCAGGATCAGTAATGTAATGTATGTACACAGTGACTGCACCAGCAGAATAGTGAGTGCAGCTCTGGGGTATAATACAGGATGTAACTCAGCATCAGTAATGTAATGTATGTACACAGTGACTGCACCAGCAGAATAGTGAGTGCAGCTCTGGGGTATAATACAGGATGTACTCAGGATCAGTAATGTAATACTGCACCAGCAGAATAGTGAGTGCAGCTCTGGGGTATAATACAGGATGTAACTCAGGATCAGTAATGTAATGTATGTACACAGTGACTGCACCAGCAGAATAGTGAGTGCAGCTCTGGGGTATAATACAGGATGTAACTCAGGATCAGTAATGTAATGTATGTACACAGTGACTGCACCAGCAGAATAGTGAGTGCAGCTCTGGGGTATAATACAGGATGTAACTCAGCATCAGTAATGTAATGTATGTACACAGTGACTGCACCAGCAGAATAGTGAGTGCAGCTCTGGGGTATAATACAGGATGTAACTCAGGATCAGTAATGTAATGTATGTACACAGTGACTGCACCAGCAGAATAGTGAGTGCAGCTCTGGGGTATAATACAGGATGTAACTCAGGATTAGTAATGTAATGTATGTACACAGTGACTGCACCAGCAGAATAGTGAGTGCAGCTCTGGGGTATAATACAGGAGGTAATTCAGGATCAGTAATGTAATGTAAGTACACAGTGACTGCACCAGCAGAATAGTGAGTGCAGCTCTGGGGTATAATACAGGATGTAACTCAGGATCAGTAATGCAATGTATGTACACAGTGACTGTACCAGCAGAATAGTGAGTGCAGCTCTGGGGTATAATACAGGATGTAACTCAGGATCAGTAATGTAATGTATGTACACAGTGACTGCACCAGCAGAATAGTGAGTGCAGCTCTGGGGTATAATACAGGAGGTAACTCAGGATCAGTAATGTAATGTATGTACACAGTGACTGCACCAGCAGAATAGTGAGTGCAGCTCTGGGGTATAATACAGGATGTAATTCAGGATCAGTAATGTAATGTATGTACACAGTGACTGCACCAGCGGAATAGTGAGTGCAGCTCTGGAGTATAATACAGGAGGTAATTCAGGATCAGTAATGTAATGTATGTACACAGTGACTGCACCAGCAGAATAGTGAGTGCAGCTCTGGAGTATAATACAGGAGGTAATTCAGGATCAGTAATGTAATGTATGTACACAGTGACTGCACCAGCAGAATAGTGAGTGCAGCTCTGGGGTATAATACAGGATGTAACTCAGGATCAGTAATGCAATGTATGTACACAGTGACTGTACCAGCAGAATAGTGAGTGCAGCTCTGGGGTATAATACAGGATGTAACTCAGGATCAGTAATGTAATGTATGTACACAGTGACTGCACCAGCAGAATAGTGAGTGCAGCTCTGGGGTATAATACAGGAGGTAACTCAGGATCAGTAATGTAATGTATGTACACAGTGACTGCACCAGCAGAATAGTGAGTGCAGCTCTGGGGTATAATACAGGATGTACTCAGGATCAGTAATGTAATGTATGTACATAGTGACTGCACCAGCAGAATAGTGAGTGCAGCTCTGGGGTATAATACAGGATGTAACTCAGGATCAGTAATGTAATGTATGTACACAGTGACTGCACCAGCAGAATAGTGAGTGCAGCTCTGGGGTATAATACAGGATGTACTCAGGATCAGTAATGTAATGTATGTACACAGTGACTGCACCGGCAGAATAGTGAGTGCAGCTCTGGGGTATAATACAGGATGTAACTCAGCATTAGTAATGTAATGTATGTACACAGTGACTGCACCAGCAGAATAGTGAGTGCAGCTCTGGGGTATAATACAGGATGTACTCAGGATCAGTAATGTAATACTGCACCAGCAGAATAGTGAGTGCAGCTCTGGGGTATAATACAGGATGTAACTCAGGATCAGTAATGTAATGTATGTACACAGTGACTGCACCAGCAGAATAGTGAGTGCAGCTCTGGGGTATAATACAGGATGTAACTCAGGATCAGTAATGTAATGTATGTACACAGTGACTGAACCAGCAGAATAGTGAGTGCAGCTCTGGGGTATAATACAGGATGTAACTCAGCATCAGTAATGTAATGTATGTACACATTTACATTTATGTTAAGGACATATAACTCTGCCCTTCACCTCGCCAAACAGACCTACTTCACCACCCTGATCTCCTCACTATCCAACAACCCCAAGAAACTTTTTGACACCTTTCACTCCCTCCTCAGGCCAAAAGCACAAGCCCCTATCACAGACATTTGCGCTGATGACCTTGCCTCCCACTTTATAGAGAAAATAGACAATATCCGTCAGGAAATCCGCTCCCAATCACCAAATTCAGTGACTCCCATCCCTCCCTGCATTTCCCCTGGCTCACTCTCCACATTCGATCCCATCACAGAAGAAGAAGTCTCCAGGCTCCTCTCCTCTTCTCGTCCGACTACATGCACAACCGACCCCATTCCCTCACATCTCCTCCAGTCTCTCTCCCCAGTCGTCACAACTCACCTAACTACAATCTTTAATCTCTCCCTCTCCTCTGGCATTTTCCCATCCTCCTTCAAACACTCTATCATTACTCCATTACTAAAGAAACCCACCCTCGACCCATCCTGCACAAACAACTACAGACCAGTCTCCAATCTCCCCTTCATCTCTAAACTCTTGGAGCGCCTGATATACTCACACCTTATCCGTTACCTCTCCACTCACTCCCTCCTAGACCCTTCACAGTCCGGTTTCCGCCCCCTACATTCGACAGAAACTACACTCATCAAAGTGACCAATGACCTTCTGACAGCAAAACGTAACGGTGACCACTCTCTGCTCATTCTTCTCGACCTTTCTGCAGCTTTCGACACTGTTGACCATCCTCTCCTACTCTCTAGGCTCCAGTCACTAGGCATTAAGGACACTGCTCTCTCCTGGTTCTCCTCCTATCTTTCCGACCGCTCCTTCAGTGTTCTGTTTTCTGGCTCCACTTCATCTCCTCTTCCTCTCACTGTCGGGGTACCTCAGGGCTCAGTCCTTGGCCCCCTTCTCTTCTCTCTCTATACGGCCCCAATTGGACAGACCATCAGCAGATTTGGCTTTCAGTACCATCTTTATGCTGATGACACAACTGTACACATCATCCCCTGACCTTACCTCCGCTGTACTACAGAACGCCACTGACTGTCTGTCTGCAGTCTCCAACATCATGTCTGCTCTCTATCTGAAACTCAACCTCTCCAAAACTGAACTTCTTCTGCTCCCACCATCTACTAACCTCCCTAAATCTGACATTTCCCTCTCCATGGGTGGCACCATAATAACACCCCGACAGCAGGCGCGCTGTCTGGGTGTTATGTTCGACTCCGATCTCTCCTTCACCTCCCATATACAATCTCTTGCCCGCTCATGCCGCTTACACCTAAAGAACATCTCTAGAATCCGCCCTTTTCTCACCATGGAAACAACAAAAACTCTCACTGTCGCCCTGATCCACTCCCGCCTGGACTACTGTAATGCTCTATTAATTGGCCTCCCTCTCACTCGACTCTCCCCTCTCCAGTCTATCCTTAATGCAGCAGCCAGGGTTGTCCATCTGGCTAATCGTTACTCAGACGCGTCCGCTCTTCGCCAGTCGTTACACTGGCTGCCAATTCATTACAGGGTACAATTCAAAGTACTTGTTCTCACCCACAAAGCTCTCCACAGTGCGGCACCCCCTTACATCTCCTCCCTCATTTCTGTCTATCGGCCTAACCGACCGCTGCGCTCTGCAAATGACTTTCGACTAACCTCTGCCCTAATCCGTACCTCCCACTCCCGACTCCAAGACTTCTCCCGTGCTGCGCCAATCCTCTGGAATGCTCTACCCCAAGATATTAGGATCATCCACAATTTGCATAGTTTTAGGCGCTCGCTCAAAACGCATTTGTTCAGAGCGGCCTATCACATTCAGTAATCAAAGTCATGTTATGTTTGTGTCTGTGTAGCCCATTCACTATCTCCATCTAACCCCCACCCCCTGAAGATGGCTGGACCGTCATTGTAAATACATCATTGTAAATACACACCTGTGCTTTGTATCTCCCCCACCTCATTGTAGATTGTAAGCTCCACGAGCAGGGGCGGCTTATTTCGCTTTAATTATTGTATTGTTAACGTTGTTACTTATGACTGTTGTGTTTGAAACTGTTCAACTGTAAAGCGCTGCGGAATATGTTGGCGCTATATAAATAAAGATTATTATTATTATTATTATTATTATTATTATTACACAGTGACTGCACCAGCAGAATAGTGAGTGCAGCTCTGGGGTATAATACAGGATGTACTCAGGATCAGTAATGTAATACTGCACCAGCAGAATAGTGAGTGCAGCTCTGGGGTATAATACAGGATGTACTCAGGATCAGTAATGTAATACTGCACCAGCAGAATAGTGAGTGCAGCTCTGGGGTATAATACAGGATGTAACTCAGGATCAGTAATGTAATGTATGTACACAGTGACTGCACCAGCAGAATAGTGAGTGCAGCTCTGGGGTATAATACAGGATGTAACTCAGGATCAATAATGTAATGTATGTACACAGTGACTACACCAGCAGAATAGTGAGTGCAGCTCTGGGGTATAATACAGGATGTAACTCAGCATCAGTAATGTAATGTATGTACACAGTGACTGCACCAGCAGAATAGTGAGTGCAGCTCTGGGGTATAATACAGGATGTAACTCAGGATCAGTAATGTAATGTATGTACACAGTGACTGCACCAGCAGAATAGTGAGTGCAGCTCTGGGGTATAATACAGGATGTAACTCAGCATCAGTAATGTAATGTATGTACACAGTGACTGCACCAGCAGAATAGTGAGTGCCGCTCTGGGGTATAATACAGGATGTAACTCAGCATCAGTAATGTAATGTATGTACACAGTGACTGCACCAGCAGAATAGTGAGTGCAGCTCTGGGGTATAATACAGGATGTAACTCAGGATCAGTAATGTAATGTATGTACACAGTGACTGCACCAGCAGAATAGTGAGTGCAGCTCTGGGGTATAATACAGGATGTAACTCAGCATCAGTAATGTAATGTATGTACACAGTGACTGCACCAGCAGAATAGTGAGTGCCGCTCTGGGGTATAATACAGGATGTAACTCAGCATCAGTAATGTAATGTATGTACACAGTGACTGCACCAGCAGAATAGTGAGTGCAGCTCTGGGGTATAATACAGGATGTAACTCAGGATCAGTAATGTAATGTATGTACACAGTGACTGCACCAGCAGAATAGTGAGTGCAGCTCTGGAGTATAATACAGGAGGTAACTCAGGCTCAGTAATGTAATGTAGTGCATGATGACGTTTAATTTAATATTTAATGGGTCTTCCGCTACTTGGAAATCTTATAAAATGCTGTTTTATCCTGAGTATAGTCAACTTCTGCATTGACTTTGTTCTAGCACTGTCAGCACCGTATCGCCCACTGCCTGTGTGACATTATGAGAGCTGCAGACAATCCGCAGGCAGTAATAGGATGCAGTGCTCAAACCTCAAACCCAGAGATTCTGATTTTGTCACAGGGAAATGTAAGTGAAGAAGCCTTTTAGTCACTGATTGCCTGCAGCGCTCACATGACAATATGTCACATTTGCGTTGGCAGACCCAGCGTCAGCATGGCTGGAATGGTTGTGTTGTGGGATAGGAGTCTAAGATTTTTTTAATTTCACTTAGGGGAACAACATTTCAGAAGGAGTAATCCAAGTAGTGGACAACGCCTTTAACTTCGCTCAGTTCTTACCTTTTGATGTGTACTTGTAAAAAAATCCTCGGTTAATGCCAAGTGCGTTTGATGCTTCACAAATGTACATTCCATCACCAGGCATGGCACTGAAGTTGAGAACCGCTGACGGCACGGAGAGAAAATCTTCACTCCGGTTGTCACTTCTGTAATAACAACACAGCAAAGCGTTAGTCACAGGGAATGTCTGCCGTATAGAATGTGAGTGACATTCATTAGGAATATTGTAAGAATCGATGCCACTTTTCTTGAACCCTAACCCTTCAGGCCAGATTTCTGCTCCTTTCGAGTGTCATTACGGCATCCCATTGTGATGTACAGGAAATCTTCCAGAAGTTATGTCTTCCGTGAGTTTTAGGTGGTTCTTGGGGTTTTCAAGTAATTCAGGAGTTTGGAAGTTTTCCTCTTGATTGCACAATAGTGGACAAGTATTGTATAGTGTTACTATGCTGCCCTATCTTGCCCTCCAGCAGAGCGAGGGAGCAGCAACCTACGATAAAAGCTGCAATGATAATGAGAAGACTCCGCTCATTTTGACTCAATCTATACAGCAAAGCTGAAATGCGAGCAGCAGAAAGCAGGAAATGTCAGCCTTGAAAATAAGTCTAGTTACCAACGTAATAACTAAAATATTAAGAGTTAGTGGTCAAATTAGGATAAGTCTCCAAACAAGGGGAAAAAAACGTGTTTATAATACTGTAAATATCGGATCTGCCATCATCAGAGGAAGACATGGTCGCTGCGTCATTGGACACGGGACAGTGAGTTTTGCAGTCAACAAGCAGAAAGTGTTTTCGTTGTTAAGTTTGATGCTCCGGTGCATGACGAGATGTTCGCACTTCTGTGACCTCGCTCTTATCTTGACTTGGCTGATTTGTACTTTATTCTAGAGATTATATTTTTTTTATGTTTGGCCAAAAAAAAAAAAAAAAAAGAAGTAGACATCCCAGATTCAAGCGGGAAAGTCAAATATTCCACATAGCCAGGAGTTTATTTCTTTCATGGGACACAGGTGGCTCAGTGGCTGATGCTGTTCTCCTGCAGAACTGGAGTTCGAATTCTGGCAGAAGCAAAATCTGCAAGAAGTTTGTGCCGTTTGTGCTCTGCAGCTTTCCTGGGTTTCCTTCAGGTTCTCCAGTTTCGCCCAAAACCCCAAAAATATAGTAACAGAGTAATTGACATCTTAAGAAGCAGACCCAAGTGTGTCCATTCTAAATAGGTAAAGGAGAAGGGGACTATAGTGTCTAATACTGTTTATGGGGGAACACTGAGCTTGCAATTTATAGGGGCACACTGTTCTGACACTGTTTATGGGGGGGCACACTTGTTGTACTGTTTATGGGAAAACGCTGTTCTGGCACTGTTTATCCGACACACTATGGCTGGAAATGTTAATGGGGCATGTGATGACACAGCATTTATCCTTAATTATCCAGATGTCTATTTTCCTTAAGTCAGGATGCATAGACTGATATCTTTATGTTGGCTCTTCTTGAAGGTTGAATTGATATTTGCAAATTTAAGAATGGTTGTTATTTACCTTTTATATCAGCTCTAACAGTTTATTGTACTGTTATCTTTGCAAAACAGGGATGCAGGGTCACTGAACATTGTTGTTTGCTGATATGTTGATTACACATTGTACCAGGCCATGCAGTTTGTTGACTTGCAAACAATGAAGGATAAACTAAATAATCAAACAATGCGAGTAAATCTTATCAACCCTTTCGCTTGACATGTGAATAATAGCTTGAAGAACTATAAAAAGGGATATGCCTCTGTAACAAGATACATCCAGACATTTCAGGAGAAACAGAGATCCAGAGAACCAGAGACTCTACAAAACCACAGTCAGGAATACTCTACAGGATAGCGGCTGTCAGGAACCCCGCACTGCACTTGCTCACTGAGCCAGTGCGTGTGTCCTGAGTACAAAAACAGTGCTCAAAGATACCTGAGGAGCAGGGCAGCAGCAGTGACGATGCGTGCTTCAGAGTATCAGGACCTGAAGCACATGACTGCTTGGGGCGTGGCCTAAGCTCCACAGAGCTAGGAGCTGCAGGGAAACTCCTAGAAAGGTAACTACAGGACAATGTTACCAAGGGGCATAGACAGAGACAGAAACCAGATGAAGCCGGGGTCAAAGCACAAGATAGCAATACAGTACCAAAGGGTTAGACAGAATGGATAGTCAGGAAGTAGCAATAGATCAGAAAACCAGAGCGGGCAATAGACGGTACAATAGGGACAAACTGTAACGGAGTAACGATAGCCAAGCCAGGAGGTCAGAACCGGAGAAGACAACAGTACCAAAACGAGAGACGGAGTACAGAGTGAGGGAACATGCCGGGTCATACACGGGAAGCAAACAAGCAACGCAGAATACACGCACACCAGGGGTCAGACACATCAGAACAACAGTATAGCTGACAGAGAACCCTGGTAAAGAGTGAGTATAAATACCCCACCCAGATCCAGAAAGAGGCCACGAACATTTAACCCTGTGAGTGCAGGGCAAGAACCCTGTTCAAACCATGACAGCGGCCAGATCATGGCTCCATCATGACGGACAAAGAGCTGACATTCTACAGGATGCCAGCTTAGGGGACCACGGCCCCGGCTGAAAGAATACAGATCTGCGCCACTGACCATCACTGAACCCATGGATACGTTTGGGGAGGTCAGGATTTGAAAACGTGTCACCTGAGCCCCATTGATATGTTTGGGAAAGCCATGATTGGAACCCACCGGTCACCTGACTCCATGGAGGAGTTTGGAGAAGCCAGGATTGGGACGCACTACTCACTTGGCATTATACCTCAATGGACTGCCAGATTCTCAAGATTGTCATTACCTCCTCTCTGTGTGTGTGTGCCACAGGTGGGGTAGTCGACCCTGGAAGCTCTGAAGTCTCAACTGCTCCTATCCTGGCGAGTCAGCGGAAGGTTGAGCCTCGGTAATATGCACCATCTTGGGGTATTTTGCTGGGACTGTTCTATATGTTATTTGCCTGTTTTTGTGCTTTAATTAAGTATTGACACTCTGCTCTACCCTCACCCTCTGTTGTCTGAGTAGTATTATGCCCACGGTAAAAGGAGAGCGTGCTTTCAGCGGGATGAGCCATGGTCCATGTGGTTTCGGCTAGTGGAATAGAGCACCCGCTGACCCCCATGTCTCCACATGGCACACTGTGGTTTACACTGTTCATTGCGCACACTGTAATAATAATAATAATCTTTATTTTTATATAGCGCTAACAAATTCCGCAGCGCTTTACAGTTTCCACACATTAGCATCACTGTCCCCGAGGGGCTCACAATCTAAATTCCCTATCAGTATGTCTTTGGAATGTGGGAGGAAACCGGAGTACCCGGAGGAAACCCACGCAAACACGGGGAGAACATACAAACTCCTTGCAGATGTTGTCCTTGGTGGGACAACTGAGCCACCGTGCCGTCACACTGTGACTGGCATTGCTTATGTAGCACACTCTCTGGCACTGTTTGAGGGGTACACTATACCTGGCACTGTTTATGGGGGTACACCATGATTCTCACTGCTTATGGAGGGGCACTGCATCTAGCCCTGTTTAAGAGGCACACTAGGACTGACACTGCTTATAGGACACACTATGACTGACAGTTTATGGGGCACATTATGGGGCACATTGTGGCTTACATTGTTTATGGGGGCACACTGTAGTTGCTACAGTTTATGGGAGAACTCTCCAGGATTTTTTTGAGTATACATTGTATCTGACACTGTTTATGGGGGCACACCGTGATTGACACAGATCATGGAGGTACACTGTCTAGCACTGTTTATGGGAGAACACCGTGTCTAGCACTGTTCATATGAACACACAAAGCTGAATTTTAAGAAGTCTGGTTCTTTTATGCAGTCACTTCTTTATAGAAACAGGTCAACTAACAAAATATGAAGTTATGTAAAATTACACCAAATGAAAAAAATTGTAGATCCGCCA
The DNA here is from genome assembly GCF_039654945.1 of Dendrobates tinctorius. Classification (NCBI taxonomy): domain Eukaryota; kingdom Metazoa; phylum Chordata; class Amphibia; order Anura; family Dendrobatidae; genus Dendrobates; species Dendrobates tinctorius. Next base: position 15,715,723 of record NW_027361722.1, on the reverse strand, counting down.
TATTAGAGTGTATTTACCATAATTGTATAAAAAAAAAGCCTTGGAGCGCACATCCAAATCTTATACACTCATCTACTGCGGCTAAGTAAAAATTCACAAAACTGAAGACGAAGTTGTAAGCGAACATTATAATGTCAGAATCCCACTGCCACGTCACGGCCAACCTCTAACTTATCAGATGTAGAGCCGTGAAGTGACCAGCGCCACGTCGCTTCCGCACCGGTACAGGGAGCGATCCAGGTGCCCACAGCACCCGGCTAGAAGACAAAGCCTCCACGGCACCAGGTCGCACCACCCCACGGGCACAGAACCACAAGAACAACGGCCACCACATAGCACCACCACATTTATAGGAGCCATTTCTAACAGGTTTCGTAATGATTTAGATTTAAAAAAAAATTTTTATAAGTGTTGATTGGCAAACAAGTGATTACAAAAATATCAAGAATCTTGATAAACTCTTGGTGACTGATTCCAAACGGATCAAAGCAGTTCACCTGTGAGCAGCTGGTCATCAAGTTGCTCTTGTTCAAAGCATAATGTATTCTAATGCAATATTTTGTCGAGTAATTAAAAGTCCTATTTACTCACGGAAGAGTCGAGCATCTTCACACCCATAACGTTTTTTGGGGTGTCCCGAGTGCTGACGAAGCAACAGAGGAATATGTGGTGAATTTGAAGACCAAGGTAACTTTGTCAAGTCTCTTGCTGAGGGGTAAAGCCCATCAACGCCATGGGAATCCCATTACCAACTTTACTGTGCCACGTGCCATAGATTCCAATAGCCAGTGGGTATAAGTAGTGGAAATTGTGATCCATGAGGCCTGCAAAGCACAGGGTAATACAATCAGGATGGCATATATTGTACTCTATGGGTGTATACAGCAGTGGTTGATCAAGAAAGGAACATCACAACTGTTATCCATGTAGTCCATGCAGAATTAGATTGCTTAGTCTTTATCTGGTACAAGCATTATTAGGAGACACCCTGCACCCCCACCAATGCGCTATTTGAAGCTCCTGCGTCAGCTGGATCGATAGAGCCGAAACAGCACAGCTCCATACACCGTGTAGTGGACATCTTGGGTATTGCAGCTAACTTCAATGGGAGCTGAAGTTAGCGTATTTTTAGCCACTGAACCCCCAAATATCTATAAAAAACACTAGAAAAAAGGCAGAGATGCTTACCTGCCCAGGCCTCCAAGTAAATGCAGTATCAGGGGGCAGTGGTGGACCCAAATAAAGATGGCGGCAACATAGGTCCAGCAATACCGATGGAACAATCGCTCTCAACCCACCCACAAATATGTTGTCTGAAATTTGCAATTATTATATGGACAGCTAGGTTTACATGTACAGGAATAAAACAAGGATTCTGATCCTAAATCCTTATCAAATTAGGTTTTAAAAAAAAACTGCACGGAATAATTACCGGATGTCTGAGAATTGCAAATTACTCTTAGGGCGTATTCACACATCTTGTGGTGAAACTCTGAACGTGTCCTATTGTGATCCTATGTTGAGTATCAAAGTAAGGACCTACTCAGTGGGTCGGCGTACTGTCCGATAAAAAAAACTGGGCAACACATTCATATTGATGTGTGAATGCATCCTTATAGGTAAAGGACCTGCTCTTCCCTACCGTCCATATATTACCTGGGAGTCACTCATCACTGCAATGGAAATTTTATCTATGAAACTTTCCGATAAAGGAAATTATGGACTCGTCCCCCAGGTCCTCGCTGCATCTGTTCCTTTTGTGCTCAGGCTCTGCTGCGGCGGTGCAACGGGTAACAGATCCTTGTTCATCCTGGGAATCCATGCAAAGAGAAAAGGTCGCACTCATCGAGATTAAAGTTTCACTGATTTATTGACATATAATGAACATGTCAAGTCGGGGGAGTGACATAAGGAGTGCAAGAAAGGCTGACAACGGCCGTTTCGAACTGCTCGAGCGCTTCAACGGGACCCATTGACTGTTTCCAGGTCTGGCACCCGAGATTCCCAGCTGCTGGGCTTCTGTGTGCCGCACATCATTTGAAGTTACACGGTAACAGCAGTGCCGTCCGCTTTTTATCTTGAGTTTTGAGATCCTTGTTCATGCTCATATCCGGATGCTACTGGCGGCCCTGGATAACCTCACTAGGCCTCTTATTCACTATTTAGTGATCAAGGTGCAAAACCTTTCCTGGCTCCTGACTGTCTGCTATTGTACATTTTGATATATTGATATAATTCCTAATCTCATCCTTTCCCAGTCTGGCTGTTATGTGCAGCAGTCCAATAGACAATGAATGAAGAAGACATCAAGCATATGAACCTTGGTATCCATTCAGCAAAGGCCTGCAGAGCTTAGCGCTTTGGGTTGTAAAGCCCTAATCTGGGCATTGCAGAGGGTCCCAATGGACCCCAGTGATCAGTAAGGTTTTCATTTCCCCATGGATGGTGGATAACTTGCTTTTTTCTATTTTTTAGAACAACCCTTTAAATGAATGCCAGTCATTTATGGACAAAAATTTAGTTCCTGACCTTGCTTCTGTCTCAGAACCGAGTCCAGCTATGCCTAGTCCGTTTTCAAATGTAAATGGAACTGGAAGTGCCCCTTATGACTGAATCATGGGTTTCAACAGAGCGTATCAAGGCATACCCAATATATAGTCTAAGACTGAGCTCCAACCTTCCCATGATAACCCAGTGCCATGCTTGAGGTACAGCCATGAAACACATGCTCGTCTCGCATGTACAGCCCAATATTCACTTGTTTCTTTGGCATTAAGTTGTTTCGATCTTCAAGGATTAAGACTTTCCCTTATTAAGGGCAAAGGATCAGGTTGTTGCCTCCACCATGTACTGTATCCAAGCATCGGAATTAAGAAGCGGTGGCATTTTTAGTTCCCCATGTCCATCAAGATCCATAGTAACCCAGTAGCTTCCTTAGAGCGACTCAATGTCCATGAACTATGACACGGGCTACTAATGTCACCACTATTTCAGACATCTGCCTGAAGAAGTCGTCTTCTAGACCTTCCTCAATGGAAGTGTCTTAAAGGACGCAGACTCTAGATTTCTTTTGCTCATTATTACAAATTGTGATCTAAAAAAATATTTCCAACAAATGCCTAAAAAAAAAAAAGTAGGTAATTTTCTGATGATACATTCACATTACTGGCAAAAATGATCGGTAACACATCTGCTGTGTGAGGTTTATAATTCTGCCCTACCCTGAGGATTAAGCGCCTGCACCCCCCGCACCCTATTAGTAAACATACACCCCTCGTTCTACCGGTATCGAGTAAACAATGCCTTTCCATTCATCTTTATATTGTTTCACTCACTCATGGGAGAGGTCGAGACTAGTTATTTAAGAAAAATAAAACTCATAAGAAAAGAAATACACCGCGCTATACTGGGGAATGAAAAAATATTATAACTGAGTACTCACTTGCTGGTGGATGTATAGCAGTATCCTGATGAAGAGAGTAGCTATCTCTCGAAACATGTCGGTATTGTGCTGCCTTTGAGCCACAGTCTTACCCCCAGTGTGACGTTACGCTAGCCTTTTTTTTTTCCCTCTGAAACACACTAACGGGCTCATCCCCATTTAACCCTATATTATCTACTCAGCAGTTTTGGCATTCAAATGAAAGGCAATATACATCTATGACAAGGTGAATAGTCTCAGGATACTGCTATACATCCACCACCACGTGATTTTTTCACACACCAGCAAGTGAGCACTCGGTTATATTATTTTTCCATTCCCCAGCATAGCGCGGTGTATTTCTTTTCTTATCAGCTTTAGCTCTTTTAAACAGGCACCAGCACAGAGCCTGTTATTCACCAGCTGCATCTGGGAATAGTGGACCTTCCTTCTCTGTCCAAGTGGACTGGCGCCAGTTTGTTAATCATAAAAATAAAACTCCTATGTTAGGCATGTGGCGCTACTGATGTAATAGCCGCTAATGTGTTATGACAACTTGCTTAAGAAAGCTGCCGCTGTGATGATCATTCATGATTTGAAAGCAAACATGTCTGCGTTATGCAAACTATGGATGGTTCATTTTGCATTAAAGCTGAGCGTTTTCCGGTCCGGGGTCAGTAACAAGAGAGCTCATAATAGACAAAAGAAAAAGACAAAAGCATAGTCAGGTACCAGTCTGAAGTCAGAGAATTAGGAATGTAGCAGATCAAGACAAAGGGGTAAGTCAAATGGATGTCAAAAAAGTAAATCCAAGGTCAGCAATGGAGATCACAATACAACTCAGAGTAGAGAGCAAACACACACACCACTTGAGCAAAGCCACAATTGGGAAAGGTCTGACAATTGTTAAGAGTGCTAAATAGCTCTGTAACATCCAGAATAGATGACACCTGGAGGAAATCAAAGACCCAACCAGACAGGACGGATGAGCTGTCAATCACAATACTCACACCTCTGCCTCAGACTGGGCGGTAGAGCTGTGACTCATAACATCCCTAGGACACCATGAAAGGTGGAATCATGACAGTACACCCTCTTCTACAGGGGCCACCAGCCCCCATGATTCCTAGGAAACCTATGATGGAAGGCCCTGACCAGATGATCGGCCTACACGGCTCAAGCTGACACCCAGGATCTCTCCTCTGGTCCATATCACCTCCAGTGAATGAGAAACAGTAGGGAATTATGGACTTTCCGTGAATCAACATTCTTGTGTACCTCGTACTCTAAACTGTCATTGACAGAAACCGGAGGAGGTGGGGATGAGAAGAACAAACCCGAAGGGACAAACTTCTTTAGCAATGATTTATAGAACACATTCGCAATGCAAAAAGCCCTTAGAGAAAGCCGGTTCCCCTAGCGAAACGCCCATCAGGGACAAATCCTCAATGATATTGGTCTCAGAAAGTATGGCACCAATTGTCTAGCTATCGCATGCTGTCCTCACCTCCGCTAGCTCTCTGACCGAGACGCGGAGACAGATATACAGGGAGTGCATGCGTACCAAGGTCTCTGTATACGAGACATGTGCAATGAAAAGAGATCAGCGTGGAACGGCAGCACACCTTGTTCCTAACTAAACACTCTCACCGAGAGCGGTGCAAATCCGCTTCAGTGTGTGCTAGCACAATTGACATAGTGCTCCGAGGCACAGTGCCGACGGCGGTCTCCGCGATCTAAGCTTAATAGCTGATCGGGGACCGCCGGCATTCATTACTACATACGGTGCTCTTGCTCACGGCACTTTTGTCCTTATTTTTGTAGCTCTGCTACAATAGTATGGCCTGTAATATCCATGTTCTCCTAAGATTACACCGACAAGTGAATTGGAGATCACCGGCAATTATGTAATCAACAGCTTTTACTTAGAACTGCAAACTATATGTCCCACAATGTGTTATACTGTTGCTGCAACCCACTAGCCCATATATTACAATGGGAAAATTATAATGATAGCAATTTAATTTTAGTGCACTTATAAATTGAAATCCAGCATAGTATTTAGGGTCATAAGCTGTGATACCATTTATGATATTTTTCTGAGACCTACCATTGGGGAATTAGTGGATCATGATGGTGTTTATAACGTAACAAATCACATCGATTGATATATGAATATTCTATTTAAATTTGACGAGTCTTATATATATATATATATATATATATATATATAATATATATATATACATATATACACATACACACTAGCTGAAGAGCCCGGCGCTGCCTGGGCATAGTAACTAACTGTGGTTAGTTATAGCAAATTATAATTATCCTCCATCCCATAGTCCCGTGCCCATATACCCGTCATACATATCCTCCATCCCATAGGCCGGTGCCCATACACCCATCATACATATCCTCCATCCCATAGTCCCGTGCCCATATACCAGTCATACATATCCTCCATCCCATAGTCGAGTGCCCATATACCCATCACACATCCTCCATCCCATAGTCCCATGCCCATACACCCATCATACATATCCTCCATCCCATAGTCCCGTGCCCATATACCCATCACACATCCTCCATCCCATAGTCCCATGCCCATATACCCATCACACATCCTCCATCCCATAGTCCCATGCCCATACACCCATCATACATATCCTCCATCCCATAGTCCAGTGCCCATATACCCATCACACATCCTCCATCCCATAGTCCCATGCCCATACACCCATCATACATATCCTCCATCCCATAGTCCCGTGCCCATATACCCATCACACATCCTCCATCCCATAGTCCCATGCCCATATACCCATCACACATCCTCCATCCCATAGTCCCATGCCCATATACCCATCATACATATTCGCCATCCCATAGTCGAGTGCCCATATACCCATCATACACATCCTCCATCCCATAGTCCCGTGCCCATATACCCATCACACATCCTCCATCCCATAGTCCAGTGCCCATATACCCATCATTCACATCCTCCATCCCATAGTCCCGTGCCCATATACCCATCACACATTCTTCATCTCATAGTCCCGTGCCCATATACCCATCATACATATCCTCCATCCCATAGTCCCGTGCCCATATACCCGTCATACATATCCTCCATCCCATAGTCGAGTGCCCATATACCCATCACACATCCGCCATCCCATAGTCCCGTGCCCATATACCCATCACACATCCTCCATCCCATAGTCCCGTGCCCATATACCCATCATACATATCCTCCATCCCATAGTCCAGTGCCCATATACCCATCACACATCCTCCATCCCATAGTCCCATGCCCATATACCCATCACACATCCTCCATCCCATAGTCCCATGCCCATATACCCATCATACATATTCGCCATCCCATAGTCGAGTGCCCATATACCCATCATACACATCCTCCATCCCATAGTCCCGTGCCCATATACCCATCACACATCCTCCATCCCATAGTCCAGTGCCCATATACCCATCATTCACATCCTCCATCCCATAGTCCCGTGCCCATATACCCATCACACATTCTTCATCTCATAGTCCCGTGCCCATATACCCATCATACATATCCTCCATCCCATAGTCCCGTGCCCATATACCCGTCATACATATCCTCCATCCCATAGTCGAGTGCCCATATACCCATCACACATCCTCCATCCCATAGTCCCGTGCCCATATACCCATCATACATATCATCCATCCCATAGTCCCATGCCTATATACGCATCATACATATCCTCCATCCCATAGGCCCGTGGCCATACACCCATCATACATATCCTCCATCCCATAGTCGAGTGCCCATATACCCATCACACATCCTTCATCTCATAGTCTCGTGCCCATATACCCATCATACATATCCTCCATCCCATAGTCCTGTGCCCATATACCCGTCATACATATCCTCCATCCCATAGTCCAGTGCCCATATACCCATCATACACATCCTCCATCCCATAGTCCCGTGCCCATATACCCATCACACATCCTCCATCCCATAGTCCTGTGCCCATATACCCATCACACATCCTCCATCCCATAGTCCAGTGCCCATATACCCGTCACACATCCCCACACATCACACTTTCTAATACCCAATTGGTGGTGTACACCCTGTGAATATGTTCCATGAGTTTGGATCTTTGCTTTCCCAGTGCGAAAAGACGGAGGGAGTTTTGGTCTAAGGGCCCCGTTACATGCTTCAATGTCCCAGCGAGGCCACCAACGATCCGACGTGGATGGGATCGCTGGGACATAGTTAGTTGATCGCTGGTGAGCTGTCACATAGACAGACGCACGGCTCTTAGCTACCTGCTGTTTACCCTGGATATCAGCTCCCAGCGTCGCTGATCGTTGGTCTCTCGCTGTCACACGCAGCGATGTGTGCTGCCCAGCGGGAGACCAACGATAGAATTATGGCCCAGACCATTAGGCAACGATTAACGATCAGCCATCTGATCGTTGATCGTTGCTACATGTCACACGCAATGATGTTGTTTCGACATCGCTGCTACGTCACCAAACTGGGGCCTGTCTAACGGGGCCTTAAGGGCCACTGGATTAACTGCCTCCAAAATCTCATATGAGCCAATAAACTTAGGACCCAACTTCGCTGATGGCACTTACAAATCAATATTTTTTTTATGATATCCAAACCTTATAACCAACAGTACTTTGAATAAGGGACCCTCAGAATATTTCCTATCGGCCCTTCTTTGTGACAAAGCTGAGCAAATCCAATATTCTTTTGAATCTCCCTCCAGACATCTCCAAGTTTCTGTATGGAAACCTCTACTCCAGGACACCCAGACATCATAGTAGAGAATTGACCAAAATGGGAATTAAAACCATAATTACAAAAAAAAAAGTGAAGCTCCAGTACACTAGCTAACCTGACTGTTAAAGGAGAACTCGGCAAGAGTTAAAAATGAGGACCAGTCCTTCTGCTGCGCAGCATCGAAACACCTTAAAATGTGTTCCCACAACTGATTCGTTCTGTCCGATAGTTGGTTTCAGGGCGGTAAGCAGAGGAAAATGACAAATCAATCCCCAATTTCTTATGAAACTCTCTCCAGAACATCAAACAAATTGCACCCCTTACCCGATACAATGTTCAAAGGGATTCCAATTACTATCACCACATGATTGATAAAAAAAATCTGGAAAGTGTTTCAGCATTCAGTATGACAGACATTAGCGTGTGTGCAAACATCACAAGCGGATACAAAATCTTTAATATCACTAAGCATGGATGACCACCAAAAGAGTCTAGCAGTGGCTTTCTGTATAGCTGTGACCACAGGATGACCACTCAAGATGGAATCATGAAACTCCTGCAACAAACATAATCTTAGATACACAGGCATAAATAATCTGGACCCTGGAGTAGCGGAAGGAGCCAATGACTGAACTTCACGAATCTCTGCTTCCAACTCAGAGGATAACATAGAAACCACAATACCCTGACGAAGAATGGAGGATGGAGGTTCTGGGGGAGGAACTGAATCAAGGCTGAGTCAGTCTTAACATTCTTAGACCCCGATCTGAACGTGATAGCAAAATTGAATCTAGAGAAAAAAAATAAGGACCATGTGGCCGATCTTAGAGATAAACGTTTAGCAGGTTCAATAAAAGCTACATTTTTTTGACCGTCATAACAGTGACCTGATGATTAGCTTCCTCCAAAAAAGTCTCCATAAAAATGCACATGGCCTCAAGATGATCAGAGTTTTGGGACCTTGAGACAAAACAGCCCCTAACGTGACCTCTGAAGTATCCACCTCCACAAATGAATGGTTTCTGGAGATCGGGTTAGATTAAAACTGGAGCCGACACTCTTTCAGTTTACTAAAGGCTTTAATAGCATCAGGTGGACAAACTTTAAGATCCGTCCCCTTACGTGTGAGATCAGTAAGAGGTTTCAAGGAAACGTTGTAATGCTTTAAAGTCAGAAGGTTGACCCTAATCAATTTTTAACTGCACCTTCCCAGGATCCATCTTAAACCCTTCAGCAGACACAATGAACCCCAGGAACGATATTTCTTGAGCAGAAAAAGTATATTTCTCCAAATTAACAAACAAAGAATTTTCCCTGAGCTTTGTGCAAGACAAAATAGACTTGTTTATAGTGCAAAACCAGATGAGGCGAAAAAAAAAAAAAAAAATATCATGTAGGTATACCACAATAAACCTTCCAATAATATCAGGAAATATTTCATTCATAAAGCTCTGAAACCCAGCAGGTGCATTGGATAACCCAAAAGGCATGACAAGATTTTCATATAAACCCTCAGATGATAAAAACAACTGTCTTCCACTCACCACCCTCCCAGATGCGTATCAAATTATAAGCTCTTCTAAGATCAAGTTTAGGAAACCATTTAGTCCCTGTAAACTGATTAGATAGGTCAGAGATGAGTGGAAGTATTCTTAACCGTAAATTTTGTTTAATTCACAGAAATAGAGGCAGGAACAGAGGCCGTCATCTTTCTCTTTAACAAAGAAAAACTCCTAGCAGCTACAGGCGAGGAAGAAGGACGGACATGACTTTAATTTACCGTATTTTATGGATTATAATAATCACTTTTTTCCCAAAAAAATTTGGGGGGGGGAATGGGGGTGCATCTTATAATGCGTAAAAACCTTATCAGGACCGTTTGCTGCAGGCCGCAGGTTGGGATGAGGGATGTCCGGTGCTGCGGGTGGGTCTGCCGACATTTTGTGAAAGGCCAAAGGGCCCGCAGTTCCATGGTGTCCCGTGCGGTGGACTCCGGGAAAATGGCCACCTGGGGGCGGCGCATGCACAGATGTAGATCTTGGCACCAAGATCTCGGGAGATGAGGTCTTTGGCATTAGGCATAAGATTTATAGAATAATCATGAGGACAATGGGGCACATCTCCGAAATCTTTCAGGTACCCAGGCAGACCCTCCAGACTAGCGGAGCAAATTTATACAGAACAAAGACAATCAGGGCACCACTTTAGAATATCCTTCTGACACCAATCGATAACAGGATTGTGAATGCGCAGCCATGGAAATCCCAATACCAGCCCAACAGGTAAATTATCCAAAACATAGCAGAAGATGGACTCAGAATGAAGTGTTCTCATTCTAAGGGCAGAGACACACTGCCGTATTTCTCGTGGGAGAATTGCAATGTAAAACTCGCACTGGCTGTTGGCTCTCCTGACCTGAGCTTGACAGCTGCATAGTAATCCATCACGCTGTCATGCTCAGTTCTGGAGAGGTGCCGGCCAGTCCGTGCGGTGCGATGCGAATATCGCAGGAGAAATACGTCAGTGTGACTCCAGCCTAAGTGTGAATTCCACCGTTGCCAGCTGAACAAAGTTCTGAAGTAACAGGGTCCTGTCAATGGTGACAAATTGAATGGGTCTCTCTAAACTAACTGCCCCTAATCCTAATTTAAGAACCAATCCTGAATAATGAAGTTGGCTGTAGACCCACAGTCAATGAAAGCAAAATCAGATAACCACAAGTTCTGGAAACATACTTCTACATTAAACAGCACTTTATCAAAGGATTTAAAAGGTACCTGGAAGTCAGGTTGACCTTCTCGACCATCATCCAGCCTTAAGTATTTTGCGCTGGCTTGCTTGTTTGAGGGCGTATTGTGCAGTCCCATAGAAAATGCCTGGCACAACCACAGTAAAAGCAAAGTCCGAGATCGCGCCGATGTCTCATCTGAACGACCCAAGCACTGGCAGCTCCAAATTCCATCAGTTCCACCTCAAGTAAGTGGACAGGTTCGGGGGGAGTGACCCGAACTCTCTTGTCGCATATCACGCCTCTCTTGAATTCTGTGATCCAACCGAATAGCTTGGGTCATGGCCTCTTCCAAAGAACAAGGTGCAGTAAGGAGAGCTAGAGAGTCCTTGAGAGTGTCTGAGAGGCATCTGTGGAACTGGCACCTGAGAGAATCCTCATTCACAGCACTTCTCTGGACCATTGGTGGAACTCTGTACAGTAAGGGGTGCGGGACCATGTCAGAGTCATAAGCATTGCCTCCGCAACCTGGATCCTATCAGGTTCGTCATAGTTAAACCCTAACATGACAAAAAAAAGTGTTAACCGAAGACCGTTCTGGGACTTGTAGGGACAAAGAGAATGCCAAAGTCTGAGGAACTCCTTGCAGTAGTGACATGATTATTCCCACCCTCTGTGACTCAGTCTCTGAAGATCACGCTAAAAAATAATTTACACCCTGAACTGATATTTCTCCCGTGAAAATGTATCTGGGAGAGCAACTACTGTTTCAAAAGCAACTGTACATCAGAAGGTACCGCCGTTATAGCTACTGTTGACAGTGGAGGACTCTGTGTAGCACTCATCATGCTAGAAAACTCACCCTACAGTAGACTGTGATGCTTCTAATTTCTGGTGCTCCCTGGCCAGATCCTCAATCGTCTGGCTCAGATTCGTCACCTAATCGCAAAGTATGTGAATTGGTACCGTACTCGTAGGAAAAAGGAAAAATAAGGGATTTGGGCAAATTGTAATGTGACGCTAGTCACTACTTTATGTGATGCTAGTCACTACTCACAGACTTACCTTGAGACAGGATAGTCAAGAGGTCTGGGGTCAGTATCAAGAGGACCAACAATAGACATATCGAAAAGACAAAAGTTTAGTCAGGTAACAGTCCGAGGTCAGAGTATCATGAATGTAGCAGATCAAGACAAAGGGGAAAGTCAAATGGATGGTCAGAAAAGTAAATCCAAGGTCGGCAACGGAGATCAGAATACAACTCAGAGTACATTGCAAACACACACACCACTTGAGCAAAGCTACAATTGGCAATGGTCTAACAATTGTCACAGTGCTAAATCATCCAGAATAGATGACACCTGGAGGAGATCAAAGACCTAACCAGATAGGACGGCTGAGATGTCAGTCACAATACTCACACCTCTGCCTCAGATTGGGTGGTAGGGCTGTCACCCACAATCCTGACAACTGAGCAGGCCCTCGATCCCCTAGGGAGGAAGAGCTGTCATTCACAGTGACCCTAGGACACCGTGAATGGAGGAATCAGGACAGCACAAGCCATCATTTTTGTTGGATAACTGTTAAGGGTGTAATGTGATTGGGGTTTTGTCATCCTTCTACTAACCTCTTCCAAATGAATTCTGCTCTTGGGTTGGCATCAGATTTACATAAAAGGTGCTGAACTTCTTGGTCATTTTTGAAGACCTCAATGTGGACCATCTGTGGAGGAACTAGATGTCAAAAATAACAATTAGGCGATTGCAATTATTTATTTTATCATTATGCTTGATGTAAGTACATATCCACTTAGTGGCCACGTGGTACTTAAATACTACACTGTACAAATGAAAAACCTTTCCAAAAACATTTTCTTCCAAATTACTCTGCTCCTTCCCCTTACATGGAGCTGCTAAGTTTAATTGTATTTTATAAAAAATATCAGCATGTATGTGTATAGCGAGCCTTACTAGACATATGTACAGACATTTTTAAAAAAGGAGATGGATTTTTACCCGATTAACGAAACGTCCTTACCTTACAGAATTACAAATAGTACATATGACCCCATTTGTCACTTTAAGAACAATTATACGGTAGATCTAATTTTCCCCTAAATAAATTCTGAAGTTTGACTCTTTAAATAAAAAAAGACCCTAGAACAAACTCCTTCAATTAAAAACATAGCTGAGGCTCCTGAAAATAGTCAGGATAATTTCAGACTCCCAAAGCTTATAAGCTAATACAAATCTCATAAAAACAAGTCCTAGACTGGACTAGCCCTACAAACACTCATCTTTCTCTATTCCTACAGACATCTTCATGGAGACCTACGCTTTTTTCGAGAAGTGTCTTCTGGAATCTGCGAAAGTTGTTAAATGTAAGATACATCTAGACTTTGATGGTCACTCTCACAACGTGGATACAGTATTTAGAAGCCTCAAATAAATTGGAAAACAGTCTCAGGCAGAGTCTTTTAGGTATAGGGTGTCCAAGGAACATGAGCAATGATAATGCTGAGGTTTTCTTACTACCATTTGACGCATTAAGCCAAGAGGAAAGTTTCTAGGCCTCACATGGTGGCTAAGTCAGAAAGATTCTGACTGATCCTCTGGATCAATTTTGACAGTCACAATTTTGAGTTGACAAACAAGCTCCATCAGGTAACAAGCACCAAAGCTTAAAAAGTGTTCATACATAAAAGCTACAGAACTTCTAGGTCATTTTTGAGGACCTCAAGGTGGGCCACCTGTGGAGGAACTAAATCCAAGGATAACAAGAAAACATATGATATTTTTTTAATTCTTTTTTATATCGTTACACATCTACTCAGTGGCCACTCAACACTTACTACCCTGTACAAATTAAAAACTTTCCAAAATTTTTTTTTCCCCTTTTACAAGAATCTGCTCAATGTAATAATGTCTTATAAAAATATCAGCACGCTGCAAAGTGATCGGGGATTTGTCCTCCTTCTACCTCCCCCAAACGTACTCTGGTCTTCGGTTGGCGTCAGATTGACACAAAAGCTGTCAAACTATTTGGTCATGCCTTATTGGGTAGCCTAAACCCCAAAAGAAGACGGCAGATCTCCTAAATTAAGATCTCTACAGATCCTATAAAAAAAACTATGGAAATTTCAGACTACCCAAGGCCTCTAAGAAAGCACACACCCCAGTACAGGCTTTATGTTAAGTCGCTACCCTCCGAATAAACATATTCAACCAACTTTGATTCAACGTGTGTGTAGGCCGTTCTAACCAAGCACAGGAGCTCAGCGCACCCTCGTCATGGCTAAACAGTTTAATGCACTTTCCCACTCTTCCCTGGCTTCTGTAATGCCAGAGCAAGAAATATCCTGTGAAACAAGTGCTAGGCATCGGATTCCTGCAGCTGCACAGCAGGAATCCAGAGCCACACATCCAGCGGTCTCCCATTCCTTTCCGACCACTCAGGGACCTGCACAGCAATCTCGGCGATCCAGGCGCACTGCTCTGACCAGCTCTCTGGGTCTGAATGTTGCTGCCACCTCTGGACCAGCAATGGTAGCTCAACCTGCTTTGCAGCAAACCACTCCAGAGGCTAAGTCCTCTCGCCGTGCTACTGGGCATGCCCACGAGACGATCTCCCAGTGGAGATCGGGGGTCACGTGCTCAGGTCCTTCTCCTGATCTGATTGGTCCATCTCAGAGGTCTGGAAGGTCCCGGAAGCGCACGGCTATAAAAGGCCCGCATGGCCGCTCGGCCATGCGCTAGTATAGACTATACTTGCTATATGTGAATGGTGACAGATGTATGATTCTGGTGACTGACTCATTATGAAACCCCTTCCCTCTGATATTACGTATGTGGTTAGGGAGTTAGAGTTATAGTCAGCGCCAGTCAGTGGCAAGCCATTTGCCACAGTGCATACCGCACCGCTACACTAGCGTCCGATAGTGTTATGCCTCACGGCACTGTCGTACAGCGGCAGAAGTTACCGCCGCGCTGCAGTTAGCAGCAATTACCAGCGTCCGCGTTAGCGACGCCGCACGCACGGTAGGTCAAGACGGACACCGATCTCTGCCTTGGGCCGTGTCCTGTGACCGTACACCGTGTGTGCACGCCAGCTGAGACCTGTGAAGCTAACAGGCTCGGCGTTTATGCTTTATTTATACTAAAGCGCCTGTGTGCGCACCTCGGGTGAGGTTTAACCCGAGCGCAGTATACCGCCATATAGCGAGTCTGCCATTACTTAGCAGTGGTTGTTACACCTACTGCACGGTGGACCCCGGGCGGTGAACGCACTCCCTATTATTTATATTTAGTGCGTTCCGCCGTCCCTATAAACAAGTATGTGACAAGGTGAACTGAACTGCTGCAGTAAACAGACTCATCACCAAGTTACATAACATGTGATGCCCAAAAATACCACAAGCAATAATACAAGAGCAAAAGAAAAAATAATATTCCACTCATCTCCATAAGCGTCAGGTTGCATTTGGCGCTGTTCGGCGCAGCGTCAAAAGGACCCATGCGCCGCCAAACGCATACCTGTGCACGGCCTGCATCCCCAGTGCTAAAGATAGGGGACGCAGGACGCATGCAGCGTCATGCGCCCGTAAGCGGAGCTACCGGAGGAGGGGTGGGGCTTAGCGACGGCCGTGCGCAGGCCGTCGCTGCAGCCTTAAACGCAAATGTGAAACTACCCTTAGTTGTTTCTATCTAATTTATTATATACTAGCTGAAGAACCTGGCATTGCCCGGGCATAGTAACTAACTGTGGTTAGTTATAACAAATAATAATGATTATCCTCCATCCCATAGTCCCGTGCCCATATACCCATCACACATTCTCCATCCCATAGTCCTGTGCCCATATACCCATCATACATATCCTCCATCCCATAGTCCCGTGCCCATATACCCATCACACATCCTCCATCTCATAGTCCAGTGCCCATATACCCATCATACATATCCTCCATCCCATAGTCCTGTGCCCATATACCCATCACACATCCTCCATCCCATAGTCCTGTGCCCATATACCCATCACACATTCTCCATCCCACAGTCCTGTGCCCATATACCCATCACACATCCTCCATCTCATAGTCCAGTGCCCATATACCCATCACACATCCTCCATCCCATAGTCCTGTGCCCATATACCCATCACACATTCTCCATCCCACAGTCCTGTGCCCATATACCCATCACACATCCTCCATCCCATAGTCCAGTGCCCATATACCCATCACACATCCTCCATCCCATAGTCCTGTGCCCATATACCCATCACACATTCTCCATCCCACAGTCCTGTGCCCATATACCCATCACACATCCTCCATCCCATAGTCCAGTGCCCATATACCCATCACACATCCTCCATCCCATAGTCCTGTGCCCATATACCCATCACACATCCTCCATCCCATAGTCCAGTGCCCATATACCCATCACACATCCTCCATCCCATAGTCCTGTGCCCATATACCCATCACACATTCTCCATCCCATAGTCCTGTGCCCATATACCCATCACACATTCTCCATCCCACAGTCCTGTGCCCATATACCCATCACACATTCTCCATCCCATAGTCCCGTGCCCATATACCCATCACACATTCTCCATCCCATAGTCCTGTGCCCATATACCCATCACACATTCTCCATCCCACAGTCCTGTGCCCATATACCCATCATACATCCTCCATCTCATAGTCCTGTGCCCATATACCCATCACACATCCTCCATCCCATAGTCCTGTGCCCACATACCCATCACACATTCTCCATCCCATAGTCCTGTGCCCACATACCCATCACACATCCTCCATCCCATAGTCCTGTGCCCATATACCCATCACACATTCTCCATCCCATAGTCCTGTGCCCATATACCCATCACACATCCTCCATCCCATAGTCCTGTGCCCATATACCCGTCATACATATCCTCCATCCCATAGTTCTGAGCTGGGTGGCGTTGAGCAGGGAGTTCCTGGAGATGTGCTGTTATGTAACCTGGCAGTGCAGCTCTTTGTGCGGTTTGATGCGATTTTCTATTCCGGTAACACTAGAGCATGACAGTAATAGAGGAGGGGGGATTCATTTCTGTCATGTGCTCTCTGCTGCTGTCTTGGGGGCACACAATGGCTGGGAGCTTATGTTCCCGGGGATGCTAGATTTCTCCCACCCGGTCAGTGTTTGCTGAGGTGTTGTGGAGTGGGAAAACTGTTGCTCATAACAGCCAATCACAGTTCAGCTTCTTTTAAACAGCTCTGGTGAAATGAAAGATGCTTAGTGATTGGGTGGGGCTATGTGGAGTGGGCGTGGCTGATATACACACACACACATACACTCATTTATATATATATAGATTGCATTTATAGTGTTGAATCTTCTTGCTCTGTACATTACTTCACCACGTTATTATATGTGATAAGTTTTTACTTATACAGTCATATGTTAAAGTTTGGGCACCCCTATTAATGTTAACCTTTTTTCTTTATAACAATTTTGGTTTTTGCAACAGCTATTTCAGTTTCATATATCTAATAACTGATGGACTCAGTTATATTTCTGGATTCAAATGAGGTTTATTGTACTAACAGAAAATGTGCAATCTGCATTTAAACAAAATTTGACCGGTGCAAAAGTATGGGCACCCTTATCATTTTCTTGATTTGAACACTCCTAACTACTTTTTACTGACTTCCTGAAGCACTAAATTGGTTTTGTAACCTCATTGAGCTTTGAACTTCATAGCCAGGTGTATCAAATCATGAGAAAAGGGATTTAAAGTGGCCACTTGCAAGTAGTTCTCCTATTTGATTCTCCTATGAAGAGTGGCATCATGGGCTCCTCAAAACAACTCTCAAATCATCGGAAAACAAAGATTATTCAACATAGCTTTTCAGGGGAAGGATACAAAAAGTTGTCTCAGAGATTTAACCTGTCAGTTTCCACTGTGAGGAACATAGTAAGGAAATGGAAGAACACAGGTACAGTTCTTGTTAAGCCCAGAAGTGTCAGGCCAAGAAAAATATCAGAAAGGCAGAGAAGAAGAATGGTGAGAACAGTCAAGGACAATCCACAGACCACCTCCAAAGACCGGCAGCATCATCTTGCTGCAGATGGTGTCACTGTGCATCGGTCAACAATACATTGCACTTTGCACAAGGAGAAGCTGTATGGGAGAGTGATGCGAAAGAAGCCGTTTCTGCAAGCACGCCACAAACAGAGTCGCCTGAGGTCTGCAAAAGCACATTTGGACAAGCCAGTTACATTTTGGAAGAAGGTCCTGTGGACTGATGAAACAAAGATTGAGTTGTTTGGTCATACAAAAAGGCGTTATGTATGGAGGCTAAAAAACACAGCATTCCAAGAAAAACACTTGCTACCCACAGTAAAATTTGGTGGAGGTTCCATCATGCTTTGGGGCTGTGTGGCCAATGCCGGCACTGGGAATCTTGTTAAAGTTGAGGGTCGCATGGATTCATCTCAGTATCAGCAGATTCTTGGCAATAATGTGCAAGAATCAGTGACGAAGTTGAAGTTACGCAGGGGATGGATATTTCAGCAAGACAATGATCCAAAACACTGCTCCAAATCTACTCAGGCATTCATGCAGAGGAACAATTACGATGTTCTGGAATGGCCATCCCAGTCCCCAGACCTGAATATCATTGAACATCTGTGGGATGATTTGCAGCGGGCTGTCCATGCTCGGCGACCATCAAACTTAACTGAACTGGAATTGTTTTGTAAACAGGAATGGTCACAAATACCTTCATCCAGGATCCAGGAACTCATTAATAGCTACAGGAAGCGACTAGAGGGTGTTATTTTTGCAAAAGGAGGATCTACGAAAAATTAATGTCACTTTTATGTTGAGGTGCCCATACTTTTGCATCGGTCAAATTTTGTTTAAATGCAGATTGCACATTTTCTGTTAGTACAATAAAACTCATTTGAATCCAGAAATATAACTGAGTCCATCAGTTATTAGATATATGAAACTGAAATAGCTGTTGCAAAAACCAAAATTGTTATAAAGAAAAAAGGTTAACATTAATAGGGGTGCCCAAACTTTAACATATGACTGTATATAAGCATCCACGAGGGTTGTTTTTTATTCCTTAGGCACATGATTCACAGTTTGAAGGACTGAGATGCGTGCATATAATAAAAAATACAAAGGTAAGTGGGAAATAAACGTATAAAAAATATTTTGAAAATGACTCATACTTTTATAAAAAGAAAAAAGAAACAATACTCACCTTACTGATCCAGTTACAAAATATATATAGTCCTGGCTGGTCTCTGCTTCCTAGTTCTATTTTTATACACAGAAAATACTCATTCAGCCAATCACAGACAGAGGTGGGCGGGCACTTCCAACCATTGCAAAACTGCACCAGAAAGCAGAGACCAGCGAAGACTAGATATGTGTTGGAACTGGAGCTGCAAGGAAACAAACGTGAATACCGAGGTTTTTTTTTCTCTTTTTTCTTTTTTATACCAGTCTGAACCCTTGTAAAAATATTTTTTTACTCCCTTTAAATTAGTATGTATTCCACTTTCTTGTATTTAGTATATGCAGAAACATCAGAAAGGAAGTTGCAAAGTATTACTTATTTTCTTTTTTAATGATGGATCACCCCTTAAAGGTAATGGTATAGAATCATACCAAAAGTGGTAAAAAGAACAACAAGATTCTCACAGGCCACGGTGTGGTGCGGAGAGGAGCGACGCATTTAAGGTAATGGTATAGAATCATATCAAAAGAGGTAAAAAGAACAACAAGATTCTCACAGGCCACGGTGTGGTGCGGAGAGGAGCGACGCATTTAAGGTAATGGTATAGACTCATATCAAAAGAGGTAAAAAGAACAACAAGATTCTCACAGGCCACGGTGTGGTGCGGAGAGGAGCGATGCATTTAAGGTAATGGTACAGAATCATATCAAAAGAGGTAAAAAGAACAACAAGATTCTCACAGGCCACGGTGTGGTGCGGAGAGGAGCGACGCAGTTATATTATTGGCTCTTCTACCATCTTTAGGAAGAGGCTAGAGTTTGGGAAACTTTCTGTGTCGGCTGATGCCCCTTCTCATTCATCTGCATGTGATTTAATCTAGATATTTCAAGATTTTTGGTTTATTAGTTGGAAGGACTCCCAAGATTTGGACCAAATTGTTGCAATAGTTTAGAAGATTAACATGAGAAGGGAAATTTTACTGTAGCAATTAGTAGTATTATGGTAGGAACAGAGGAGTCCATGTTTTCACCTGCGTAGGAGGAGGGTCTGTAAATTCAATGGGAAAAGCTTAAACGCTGCAGTCTCTTTCTTCAGCCATTAAGTGGAATCTTGCTATTTAAGGAAAAAAGAGTAGTTGGAAAGAAGAAAAATCTAACCCTGTCAGCAAAAACTACATGTATCAATAATCAGTGAGTGGCGACGCCGGCCAGGGTGAGTAATGACGCTTAGAACATACAGTAAGGCTAATGTTCTAAGAAACAGACTATTTTGGATCAAGTACAGATAAACTTTCACGATTTGTAGACCTACTATTGAAGTCTTTCAATATTTTGCGGTGTGGGTAGCTCCATTTGTGATTTTTCATAGGTATGAATAATAACTCAACTGCATTTTATGGCCCATCATATTTACAGCGGCATCATATCTAAATAAGAATAATTATGATTTACTATTTTTATACAATTGCAATCTTTAAATTCTTTTTTACATATATTCATTAAGTAATATGCCATCTTCATTCTGTCATTCATTTTCAGACCTTTCCATATGCAGTTTGCAGCCAGATTCATGTTTTTCACTTGTGGGAGTGTCTTTTCCAGTAATATAGGATGGAATCGAGGCTCGTATCTCTCTCCCAGTAATATAGGCTGGATGTGAAGTTCTTATGTCTCTCCAAGTAAAGTCTGTGCGTCTCTCCCCGTAATAAAGTGCGTATGTGAGGCTTGTGCATCTTTCCCAATAATATCGGCAAAATTTGAGGTCTGCATATGTCTCCAAGTAAGATATAAACAAAGGACTTGGAACTTGTGATAGACAAAAGATCTTCATTCCTTCAGGCTGGATTGGAGGTCCATATTTCTCTCACAGTAACATAGGCTAGATTTGAAGTCAATATGTCTCTCCAAGTAAAGTCTGTGCGTCTCACCTCATAATATAGGTTGGATGTGAGAGTTGTGCATCATTCCCATTAACATAGGCTGGACGTGAGGTCTGTGCGTATCCAGAGTAATGCTATCTTCATTTACTCATACATCAACACAGCTTTAATTCTACGCTTATTTCCTCTCTAAATGCTTTCCTCCCTATCTACAGCCCATGTTCTCTGCCCTCTCTGAGACTATAGCTACTTTCTCTTCTCTCCACACTGTAGAGAGCAATATAGAAAATGGGTTTGTCAATGACAGACATTGAACGGCTAGAGTTCAGAAGGCATCATTGGATGCAATTTTTAACTACAATATGTACCATTAATAGAGAATATGAATCTTATGGTGGCATTCAGATCCAGTTCTTTCATTTTTCTAGAATTTTAGTTGGAGATAGCCTTAACAAAAGTGTGCAGGGAATCTGCCTGCCTGCAATTCAGAAGCCGAGGAGTCTTTTTAACACGTCCATTTCCAGGTACAATATGTGCACTCACTTAGGGATTTTCCCTGAATTTAGGGTGTTGGAGGTTGACCTTAAGGAATAGTTCTTGCTTGATGATGTTCATTTAACACAACAGATACAGATTACTTTTATCGAGTCTCAAAAATGAGGTGCTGAGTCTGAAAAATGAGGTTGATTTTCGTTGGTAAAGGCGATCGGAGAGCCATGTGGGTTTCTCAGGTTAGCATAAAAGTAGCATAAACATTTTAGAGACTTACGTCCAAAAAAGGGTATCGTCATTTTGGATCTTTTCAGTCGGTCAACTCCTACATTTTTTGAACCATAACGGTAACTTGCAGATGATGGATAGTCTCTGTCTCTCTGAACAATTCTGCTTTGTTGATGGAAAGGTCATTTGTATTAACCATCTGAAGTCTGATTGGTCTCCCGCATGGTAACCTTCTCATATCCAGAGTGTAGGATCAGGTTTAGACTGTCTCATAAATCCTTGATTAGGAAACTTCTCTAGAAGCATGCTCAAAATTATTACCGTATTTTATGAGCCGAAATATTTTGTAGAGATTTACACATTTCAGAGAAGAGCCGAAAAGTTAAAACATTCTTTAACAATTTGCCCACCTGACACAATGCTTTCATCTTTCTTGTTTATTTTGAGTCTAAAACCTACAAGTCTAGATCAAAGACCCATCTTACAGGAGTTTCCGGAAAGCAGAGAGTGCGCTCTCTTCCTGTTATCTTTGGAGGTCTATCTGGTATCACTGCTTTGAATGTCCTGAATAACTGTATACTCTTGTTCCAAATCCCAGAAAAATAATCAAGAGGGAGAATTTATTTTTACATTGACCAAAGAGATAGACACTTGATCACATTCAAACAGTTCCTCGTCACTTTCATGTCCACACTCGCTGCAGCAAAACAAACCTACTTCTCATCTCGCATATCCTCCCTGTCTCACAACTCTAAACAACACTTCAAAACTTTCAATTCTCTCCTATGTCCCCCAGCACCTCCTTCCTTTCCGTTCATTATTATTATTATTATTTATTTCTATAGCACCATTGGTTCCATGTTGCTGTACATGAGAAGGGGTTACGTACAGATTACAGATATCACTTACAGCAAACAAACTAACAATCACAGACTGATACAGAGGGGAGAGGACCCTGCCCTTTCGGGTTTACATACTACAGGATGGTGGGGAAGGAGACAGTAGGTTGGGGGGTTGCAGCAGCTCCAGTGATGGTGAGGCGGTAGTTCCAGTAGTGGTGAGGAGGCAGCGGGGATCACTGCAGGCTGTAGGCTTTCCTGAAGAGATGGGTTTTCAGGTTCCGTCTGAAGGATCCGAGTGTGTTTGATAGCCGGACGTGTTGGGGCAGGGAATTCCAGAGAATAGGGGATATTCGGGAGAAGTCTTGGAGGCGGTTGGGTGAGGAGTGAATAAGTGTGGAGGAGAGAAGGAGGTCTTGGGAGGACCGGAGATTACGTGAAGGGAGGTATCTGGAGATTAGTTCAGAGATGTAAGGAGGAGACAGGTTATAGATGGCCTTGTAGGTCGGTATTAGTAATTTGAACTGGATACGCTGAGGGAATGGGAGCCAGTGAAGAGATTTGCAGAGGGGAGAAGCGGAGGAGTAGCGAGGAGAGAGATGAATTAGTCGGGCGGCAGAGTTGAGAATGGACTGGAGAGGTGCAAGGGTGTTAGCAGGGAGGCCACAGAAAAGGATGTTGCAATAGTCGAGGCGGGAGATGATGAGGGCATGCACAAGCATTTTAGTAGATTGAGGGTTGAGGAAGGGACGGATTCTGGAAATATTTTTGAGCTGGAGGCGACAGGAGGTGGAGAGAGCTTGGATGTGCGGTTTGAAGGACAGGGCAGACTCAAGGGTTACTCCGAGGCAGCGGACCTCCGGTACGGGGGAAAGCATGGTGTTGTCAATTGTTATAGAAAGGTCGGGTAAGGAAGATCTGTGAGATGGGGGAAAGATGATCAGTTCAGATTTGTCCACATTGAGTTTGAGGAAGCGAGAGGAGAAGAAGGAGGATATGGCTGATAGACACTCTGGGATTCTGGAGAGCAGAGAGGTAATGTCTGGGCCAGTGACGTAGATCTGAGTATCATCAGCATAAAGGTGGTACTGGAATCCGTGGGACTTTATGAGCTGCCCCAGACCAAGTGTGTAGATTGAGAAGAGTAGGGATCCTACAACAGAGCCTTGGAGGACTCCAACAGAGAGAGGGTGGGATGAGGAGGTAGTGTGGGAGTGGGAGACGCTGAATGTGCGGTTGGAAAGGTATGAGGAGATCCCAGGATAGGACGAGGTCTTTGATGCCAAAGGAGGAGAGGATCTGTAGTAGGAGGCAGTGGTCAACTGTGTCGAAAGCAGGCGACAGGTCTAGAAGCAGGAGTATAGAGTATTGTCCGTTAGCTTTGGCTGTATGTAGATCATTGGTAATTTTGGTCAGGGCTGTCTCAGTGGAATGATGGGGGCGGAAGCCAGATTGTAGATTGTCAAAGAGCAAGTTAGATGAGAGGTGGGAGGAAAGGTCAGCGTGGACGTGCTGCTCCAGGAGTTTAGAAGCGAATGGGAGCAGCGATATTGGGCGATAGCTGGACGTGGCTGTTGGATCGAGGGTTGGCTTTTTAAGGATAGGTGTGATTGTGGCATGTTTGAAAGCAGAAGGGAAGGTACTAGAAGTTAGTGATAAGTTGAAGAGGTGGGTTAGGGATGGGATAAGAGTGGTGGTGATGCTGGGGAGGAGGTGGGATGGGATAGGGTCAAGTGCCCGAGTGGTGAGGTGTGATTTGGAGAGAAGATGAGCAAGCTCCCCTTCAGTGATGTTAGATAAGGAGGTTGTGGGGTTTGGGCATTGGTCTGGTATACAAAGGGGTTGAGGTGGTTGGGCAATAAAGACTTGCCGTGTTTGGTCTATCTTGTTTTTGAAGTGTGCGGCAAAGTCCTCGGCAGAGATTAGGGAAGTCGGAGGTGGCAGTGGTGGGCGGAGGAGGGAGTTAAAAGTATTGAACAACTGTTTGGGGTTGTGGGATAAGGATTTTTTGACAGTTAGAGTGATCAATGAGTGGAACAGGCTGCCACGAGAAGTGGTGAGTTCTCCTTCAATGGAAGTCTTCAAACAGAGGCTGGACAGACATCTGACTGGGATGATTTAGCTAATCCTGCTTTGAGCAGGGGGTTGGACCAGATGGCCCAGAAGGTCCCTTCCAACTCTACGATTCTATGATTCTATGATTCTAAGATACAAGGGATGTAAAGAAGGCCTGTTTAGCAGAGGTGAGAGCTGATTTGAATGCAAGTGTTGCTTGTTTGAGTGCAGTGAAGTCGTCTTGCGAATGCGTTTTCTTCTAGCGCCGTTCTGCAATTCTGGATGCTTGCCGAAGCTTTTTAGTGGTGTTATTGTGCCAGGGTTGTCTATTGGTTCGTCACACTCTGTTGTGCATGACAGGGGCAACCGAGTCGATGGCTGATGAAAGAGTGGCATTGTAGAAACTAGTGTCAGTGTCATGGAGTGAAGCTATGGGGGACAGTGGTAGAATAGAGTCAGAGAGTGTGCGAGTGTCTAGATGTGCGAGGTTTCTGCGGGGGTGCACATGCTGCTGGATGTGGGTGACAGGTGAGGAGGACAGGGATGAGAGAGTAGATGGTGGTCAGATAGAGGAAAAGGGGAGGTGGTGAAGTTAGAAAGAGAGCAGAGGCGGGTGAAGACCAGGTCTAATGTATGTCCATCTGTGTGGGTGGCTGAGGAGGACCACTGAATAAGTCCAAAGGATGAAGTAAGGGACAGGAGTTTAGAGGCTGCCGACTGGTGGGTGTCAATGGGGATGTTGAAGTCACCCATGATGATGGTGGGAATGTCAGTAGAGAGAAAGTGAAGGAGCCAGGTAGAGAATTGGTCAATAAAGGAAGTGGTCGGGCCTGGAGGTCGGTATATGACGACCACTTGGAGGTTGGAGGGAGAATAGATGCGGATGGAGTGGACTTCAAAAGAGGGGAGGACAAGGGAGGGAAGAGGTGGGATTGGGTTAAGGTGCAGTTGGAAGAAAGGAGAAGGCCCACTCCTCCGCCATGTCTGTTGCCAGGGCGAGGAGTGTGGGTGAAGTGGAGGCCGCCGTAACATAGCGCAGCAGCGGAGGCGGTGTCGGAGGTTGTCAGCCATGTTTCGGTGAGGCCAAGGAAGGAAAAGTTACGAGAGGTAAAGAGGTCATGAATCACATGGAGTTTATTACAAACGGAGCGGGCATTCCAGAGTGATCCAGAGAGCTGGAGCAGGGTGGTGGTTGTTAGGGTCCAGGGTTGGGAGATATGTCGCCAGCAGTGAGGAGAAGCAGAGAGAGGGAGAGCAGGTGGGAGAAGAAGGGTGGGTGGCTTGTTTTGTATTTTATTAGGAGAGCTCTGAGGTTGAGGAGCAGTTCAGCAGTTCAGATCATCTTTGCCTATTCTTCAAGCAGAAGATCGATAACATCAGTGATAACATTTGCCTACAACCCTCACAACTCCGCCTCATTCCTACTCGGCCATCCTCCAAAACCAGCTTCATCATTACAGAAGATCAACTCTCTACTCTACTCTCAAGATCACATCTCACCACCTCTGCGGTCTGCGCTCAACCTGATCCCATCCCACCTCACTCCAAACCTTACCACAGTCTTCATCCCAACCCTAACCCATCTCTTCAACCTATTAGTAACAACTGGTGTTTTACCCTCATGCTCCAAACATGCCTCGATGACACACATCCTCAAAAAGCCCTTCCTTGACCCATCCTCTCTGTCTAGATATTGCTCCATATTGCTTCTTCCCTATGCCTCGAAACTACTGGAACAACGCGTCCATCTTGAACTGTCCTCCCACCTCTCTTCCTGCTCCCTTTTTGACCGCTTACAATCTGGCTTCCGACTGCATCATTCAACCAAAACTGACCTACTAACCGCCAAATCCAAGCGAAACTACTCTGTCCGCCCCTTCCTGGACCTGTCATCTGCTTTTGACATAGTCGATTATTCCCTCTTCATACAGATTCCCTCATCTCTTGACATCACAGATTTGGCCATATCCTGGATCTCTTCATAACAGATCGGACACTCAGCATCTCCCACTCACACACCACCTCCTCATCTTGCATCCTATCAGTCGGTGTTCTCCAAAGCTCTGTTCTAGGTCCCCTGCTCTTTTCTATTTACACCTTCAGTCTAACGACACACAGCTCTACCTCTCTGGACCAGATATCTCCTCCTTACTATCCAGAATCCCACAATGTCTGTCTGCTATTTCATCCTTCTTCTCTGCTCGATTTCTAAAACTTAACAATTCATCATCTTTCTCCGATATCACTCAACCCCCCAACAGACCTATCCATTAAATGGCTGTTCACTCTCCCCAGTCCCACAAGCTTGCTGCCTTGGGGTTAACCTTGACACTGATCTCTCCTTCAAACCACATATCCAAGCTCTTTCCACTTCCTGCTGACTTCAACTCAAAACTATTTACTGGATCCGTACATTCCTTAAACAAGAATCTGTAAAAACACTAGTGCATGCCCTCATCATCTCCCTCCTTGACTTCTGCAACCTCCTGCTCTGTGGCATCCCCTCTAACACTCTCGCACCCCTCCAATCTATTCTAAACTCCGCTGCCTGACTAACCCACCTGTCCCCTCGCTATTCATCGGCCTCTCCCCTCTGTCAATCCCTGCACTGGCTCCCCATTACCCAGAGACTCCAGTTCAAAACCCTAACCATGACATACAAAGCCATCTACAACCTGTGTCCTCCATACATCTGCGACCTCGTCTCCCGGTACTTACCTGCACGCAATCTTCAATCCTCAGAAGATCTCCTTCTCTACTCCCCTCTTATCTCCTCTTCCCACAATTGCATAAAGGATTTCTCCCGCGCATCCCCCCTACTCTGGAACTCTCTACCACAACATATCAGACTCTCGCCTACCATGGAAACCTTCAAAAAGAACCTGAAGACCCACCTCTTCCGACAAGCCTACAACCTGCAGTAACCACCGATCCACCAAACCACTGCATGACCAGCTCTACCCTCACCTACTGTATCCTCACCCATCCCTTGTAGATTGTGAGCCCTCACGGGCAGGGTCCTCTCTCCTCCAGCACCAGTCGCTGACTTGTAGTGTTTAAGATTATTGTACTTGTTTTTTATTATGTATACCCCTCCTCACATGTAAAGAGCCATGGAATAAATGGCGCTATAATAAGAAATAATAATAATAATAGATGGGTCATGACATTTTGAGCTCCAGAAAAAGCAGAAAAAGGTGAAACTGGGTGAATATATTTACTGAGAGACCCTAAAGGTGAAAAAAGAATCATAGGAATGCCTTGGGGAAAGAGGGCAAGTGTGGTTCATCTATGTGAAGAAACAGAAAAAGGTTGTCCAGGATTAGTAAAAAACATGGCTGATATTTGAAAAAGAGCAAATGTCTAGAGGTTGGCCATGGTTTTCTAACCTAGGACTACCCATGTCAGAAAAATAAACTATCTTCATGCAAAGAAAGACAAAGCTCCACCAGTAAGTGTAAGCGTAATTTGAGTACACTGGTTTGGAGGAAGCACGTCATTACTTTGGGACCTCAAAAATTTTTGATTTTTTATGCTTGTTTTACAGAAATATAGAGGTATCCGAAGTATAAAATAGAACTGAAACGAGGGGTCGTCATTATAAAGGCGATTTTCCTGGTGACAAAAAGGTTACTAATATCATATTGAGGAAAAGGATTACTTATCTGGTCTAGACATGTAGTTTATGTATTCCAAATAAAGCAAAAAGAGGTGGCACTCACCGGAATGAAGTCCAAACTTTATTGGTCAAAATATCTTAAAACCTCTTCGGCAGGCGGGGGGGGGCTAAAGAGTGCAAAGACGACGGCCGTTTTGCGCTGTATTGCGCTTCTACGGGTCCTGCACTCTTTAGCCCCCCCCCGCCTGCCTGCCGAAGATGTTTTAAGATATTTTGACCAATAAAGTTTGGACTTCGTTCCGGTGAGTGCCACCTCTTTTTGCTTTACTTAGATTACTTATTCTGCTTGGTGTGCACCCAATGGAACAAAGGTTTTCATGCCCGAGGTATTCCTCAGCTGATGGTGTTAGCGCTTATGAGCTATTGGCGGTGCTCGGCATTCTCTATTTTGTGATATAGTTTATGTTTCTCCATCAAACAAAGTATAAAAAAAACTCATGGAAATGAGCAGACACTTACACTGAATGTTGGTCAAGCTGACGTTGGTGGTGATATTGTCCTGGAAATTGAAAGGTATCCTGGGCTGATAGACCAAACAAAATATTTGACGGCCAAACAAATCCGGTGTCGTCGTCATGTACAATCGACTCATCTTACTCATCATTCCATTGGAGTGTGTAATGGAGTCTTCTTCTGAAGTGTAATGTATTCCGTTTGTAATCCACTGGATCTCTGCGGCCGGTTTTGCCAAGGACACCAAACACTCGGCCACCAAATTAACACAAGGGGTAATTAAGTCTTTGTTAAGCACTTGCTTTACTGTAGGTAGAACTGCAAATAAAATATTAAGGGTTAATATTTATTGTCTATGTGAAAACAGCTTTGTCTCACTACAAGCTTGTTGACCATTTCCCTACAACCAGGGCAGCAGAATAGCGAGTGCAGCTCTGGAGTATAATACAGGATGTAACTCGGGATCAGTAATGTAATGTATGTACACTGACTGCACCAGCAGAATAGTGAGTGCAGCTCTGGAGTATAATACATGATGTAACTCAGGATCAGTAATGTATGTACACAGTGACTGCACCAGCAGAATAGTAAGTGCAGCTCTGGGGTATTATACAAGATGAAACTCAGGATCAGTAATGTAATGTATGTACATAGTGACTGCACCAGCAGAATAGTAAGTGCAGCTCTGGAGTATAATACATGATGTAATTCAGGATCAGTAATGTATGTACACAGTGACTGCACCAGCAGAATAGTGAGTGCAGCTCTGGAGTATAATACAAGATGTAACTCAGGATCAGTAATGTAATGTATGTACACAGTGACTGCACCAGCAGAATAGTGAGTGCAGCTCTGGAGTATAATACAAGATGTAACTCAGGATCAGTAATGTAATGTATGTACACAGTGACTGCACCAGCAGACTAGTGAGTGCAGCTCTGGAGTATAATACATGATGTAACTCAGGATCAGTAATGTATGTACACAGTGACTGCACCAGCAGAATAGTAAGTGCAGCTCTGGGGTATTATACAAGATGAAACTCAGGATCAGTAATGTAATGTATGTACATAGTGACTGCACCAGCAGAATAGTGAGTGCAGCTCTGGAGTATAATACATGATGTAACTCAGGATCAGTAATGTATGTACGCAGTGACTGCACCAGCAGAATAGTGAGTGCAGCTCTGGAGTATAATACAAGATGTAACTCAGGATCAGTAATGTAATGTATGTACACAGTGACTGCACCAGCAGAATAGTGAGTGCAGCTCTGGGGTATAATACAGGATGTAACTCAGGATCAGTAATGTAATGTATGTAAACAGTGACTGCACCAGCAGAATAGTGAGTGCAGCTCTGGAGTATAATACAAGATGTAACTCAGGATCAGTAATGTAATGTATGTACACAGTGACTGCACCAGCAGAATAGTGAGTGCAGCTCAGGAGTATAATACATGATGTAACTCAGGATCAGTAATGTATGTACACAGTGACAGCACCAGCAGAATAGTGAGTGCAGCTCTGGAGTATAATACAAGATGTAACTCAGGATCAGTAATGTAATGTATGTACACAGTGACTGCACCAGCAGAATAGTGAGTGCAGCTCTGGAGTATAATACATGATGTAACTCAGGATCAGTAATGTATGTACACAGTGACTGCACCAGCAGAATAGTAAGTGCAGCTCTGGGGTATTATACAAGATGAAACTCAGGATCAGTAATGTAATGTATGTACATAGTGACTGCACCAGCAGAATAGTGAGTGCAGCTCTGGAGTATAATACATGATGTAACTCAGGATCAGTAATGTATGTACACAGTGACTGCACCAGCAGAATAGTGAGTGCAGCTCTGGAGTATAATACAAGATGTAACTCAGGATCAGTAATGTAATGTATGTACACAGTGACTGCACCAGCAGAATAGTGAGTGCAGCTCTGGAGTATAATACATGATGTAACTCAGGATCAGTAATGTAATGTATGTACACAGTGACTGCACCAGCAGAATAGTGAGTGCAGCTCTGGAGTATAATACAAGATGTAACTCAGGATCAGTAATGTAATGTATGTACACAGTGACTGCACCAGCAGAATAGTGAGTGCAGCTCAGGAGTATAATACATGATGTAACTCAGGATCAGTAATGTATGTACACAGTGACTGCACCAGCAGAATAGTGAGTGCAGCTCTGGAGTATAATACAAGATGTAACTCAGGATCAGTAATGTAATGTATGTACACAGTGACTGCACCAGCAGAATAGTGAGTGCAGCTCTGGAGTATAATACATGATGTAACTCAGGATCAGTAATGTATGTACACAGTGACTGCACCAGCAGAATAGTAAGTGCAGCTCTGGGGTATTATACAAGATGAAACTCAGGATCAGTAATGTAATGTATGTACATAGTGACTGCACCAGCAGAATAGTGAGTGCAGCTCTGGAGTATAATACATGATGTAACTCAGGATCAGTAATGTATGTACACAGTGACTGCACCAGCAGAATAGTGAGTGCAGCTCTGGAGTATAATACAAGATGTAACTCAGGATCAGTAATGTAATGTATGTACACAGTGACTGCACCAGCAGAATAGTGAGTGCAGCTCTGGAGTATAATACATGATGTAACTCAGGATCAGTAATGTATGTACACAGTGACTGCACCAGCAGAATAGTAAGTGCAGCTCTGGGGTATTATACAAGATGAAACTCAGGATCAGTAATGTAATGTCTGTACACAGTGACTGCACCAGCAGAATAGTGAGTGCAGCTCTGGAGTATAATACAAGATGTAACTCAGGATCAGTAATGTATGTACACAGTGACTGCACCAGCAGAATAGTGAGTGTAGCTCTGGAGTATAATACAAGAAGTAACTCAGGATCAGTAATGTAATGTATGTACACAGTGACTGCACCAGCAGAATAGTGAGTGCAGCTCTGGGGTATAATACAGGGTGTAACTCAGGGTCAGTAATGTAATGTATGTACACAGTGACTGCACCAGCACAATAGTGAGTGCAGCTCTGGAGTATAATACAGGATGTAACTCAGGATCAGTAATGTAATGTATGTACACAATGACTGCACCAGCAGAATAGTGAGTGCAGCTCTGGGGTATAATACAGGAGGTAACTCAGGATCAGTAATGTAATGTATGTACACAGTGACTGCACCAGCAGAATAGTGAGTTCAGCTCTGGGGTATAATACAGGATGTAACTCAGGATCAGTAATGTAATGTATGTACACAGTGACTGCCCCAGCAGAATAGTGAGTGCAGCTCTGGAGTATAATACAGGATGTAACTTAGGATCAATACAGGATCATTACTGTTTTTAAAAAAGAACGAGGATCTGATTCATTATACATTACAGTTTACAATTTTATTAATTCAAAAACCTTTTTATATTCACAATTCAAATACAGGTCCTTCTCACAAAATTAGAATATCATCAAAAAGTTAATTTATTTCAGTTCTTTATTACAAAAAGTGACTCTCCTCTATTCTATAGAGTCAGTACACACAGAGTGATCTATTTCACGGGTTTATTTCTGGTAATGTTGATGATTATGGCTTACAGCCAATGACAACCCAAAAGTCATTATCTCAGGAAATTAGAATACTTTATAACACCAGCTTGAAAAATGATTTTAAAATCTGAAATGTTGTCCTACTGATATGTATGATCAGCAAATGCCCTCAATACTTGGTCGGGGATCCTTTGGCATCAATTACTGCATCAATGTGGCGTGGCATGGAGGCGATCAGCCTGTGGCACTGCTGAGGGGTTATGGAAGCCCAGGTTGCTTTCATAGCAGCCTTCAGCTCGTCTGCATTGTTGGGTCTGGTGTCTTTCATCTTCCTCTTGACAATACTCCATAGATTCTCTATGGGGTTAAGGTCAGGCGAGTTTGCTGCCAATCAAGCCCAGTGATACTGTTGTTTGTACACCAGGTATTGGTACTTTTGGCAGTGTGGACAGGGGCCAAGTCCTGCTGGAGAATGACATTTCCTTCTCCAAAAAGCTTGTCGGCAGAGGGAAGCATGAAGTGCTCTAAAATGTCCTGGTAGACGGCTGCGCTGACGTTGGTCTTGATAAAACACAGTGGACCTGCACCAGCAGATGACATGGCTCCCCAAACCATCACTGATTGTGGAGACTTCACACTAGACCTCCAGCCGCTTGGATTGTGGTCTCTCCACTCTTCCTCCAGACTCTGGGAACTTGATTTCCAAATGAAATGCAAAATTTACTTTCATCTGAAAACAACACCTTGGCCCACTGACAACAGTCCGCTTCTTTTTCTCCTTGGCCCAGGTAAGATGCTTCTGGCGTTGTCTATTGGTCATGAGTGGCTGACACAAGGAATGTGACACTTGTAGCCCATGTCCTGGAGACGTCTGTGTGTGGTGTGAAGCAATGACCCCAGCAGCAGTCCACTCCTTGTGAATCTCCCCCACATTACTGAATGGCCTTTTACTAACAATCCTTTCCAGGCTGCGGTTATCCCGGTGGCTTGTGCACCTTTTTCTACCACACTTTTTCCTTCCACTCCACTTTCCATTAATATTCTTGGATACAGCACTCTGTGAACAGCCGGCTTCTTTAGCAATGACCTTTTGTGGCTTCTCCTCCTTGTGGAGTGTGTCAGTGACTGCCTTCTGGACATCTGTCAGGTCAGCAGTCTTCCCCATGATTGTGGAGATACTGAAACAGACTAAGGGACCTTTATAAACACTTAGGAAGCCTTTACAGGTGTTTTTTTTTAAATATTCTAATTTCCTGAGATAATGACTTTTGGGTTTTCATTGGCTGAAAGCCATAATCATCAACATTACCAGAAATAAACACGTGAAATAGATCACTCTGTGTGTAATGACTCTATAGAATATAGGAGAGTCACTTTTTGTATTGAAGAACTGAAATAAATTAACTTTTTGATGATATTCTAATTTTGTGAGAAGCACTTGTATATCTTATTAAAAAAGATATTTTGCACCAGCAGAATAGTGAGTGCAGCTCTGGGTTTCAGGATAAAGAATCTGTCAGTAGTGTAACCTCAGGCTTTGGGATCATCTCTTGGGAAAAAAAATCTGTTATGGATCTAAGATATTATAAAATGGAGAGAGCTACCAAATAAAGTCTTCTTACCAAAAACTTGTAACTGAATTCTTCCTTCAATGGTTCCGGATGGGAATGTAGTGAAGACACACTTGAAGAAGCCTTCATCAACCAGACTCACGTTGAATATCTCGATGGATCCATCTTTGTATCCATTACCCTTGAACCGGACTCTTTTTCCATACGACATGTGATACCTGGGTCCGGTATCGTTCCTGTAAGTAAGCAGTGTTACACTGACTCCGCTGATCTGGATTTCCCAGGTGACCTGTTTGATTTCTTCATTGGTGTCAGCTCGGCATTGTAGCGTCACTTGTGAGTCCAACCACGCGTAAACCATTCCTGGAACTCGTACTGAAAAAGAATCACATGCGTCTTAGCCAAACCTGGTTAATAACAGGGATGCAAAAGAATGAGCTAAATGTATCACCGTCCCGTGGGAACCTCTTCAACATTGGGGACATGTTTGTGATACAGTCGGGCCTAGTTCCTTTCATGGGTTCATTAACTCAACTTTTTGAAAACCCAAAACAGGGCCCAGCTGGAAAGATCTCCTCTTCACTTTTGCTTCCTCCTTTTCCAATAGAAGGATCAGAGATGTAGTGCTATTGTCTGGTATAAAAACACTGGCCGATGTAATGGCAGGTTCAGGGCCTTCCCCAGGGGCTTGGATGTAGTAATTAGATGCAGACATCTGAAGTTTTTTGATCCTCCCAGCTTTATGAAGATCATTTGAAAATTTGGTCTACGATATGTTGGTTTCTGTAGATTTCGGAGGAATCCAAAGCCAATTCTGTTCAGGAATTGGAAAAATAACATGGTCCCACGGGAAATCTTTTCATAGAGCATGAAAGTCACCAACACTCTACTGACCCCATAACTGCAGAGTCCAGACCCCCTCTGGTATTAACATGAGCACAAACACAGCTCCCCCCGCCGGGAGCTTCATGGCCGAGCAGCTGCAAGCAGCCGTACATCACCAAGCACAATGCCGAACGTCGGATGGAGTGGTATAAAGCTCCATCACTGGACTCTGGAAGGGATCTGTTCTGTGCAGTGACGGATCGCACTTCTGTATCTGGAATTTGGTGATTCCAGGAGGACGTTACCTCCTTACTGCATGCATTGTGCCCCTTGATTGGGCCCCCAGAAGAAGCAAGAGGGCGAAACACGCGTCGGGGCGTGGGGGATTTTTGCACAGCATCAGACTACCGTCATATCTCAGTAAGGTTACTATGACTTATATCTACATTTTTGTTATGGGATAATTTGTTCAGCTGCAGAGACCTGGAAGCAGGCTGTTTAGACAAGGTTTTTCTTGCTATTAACTCTTTAGGATTTTCTGTTACTTTCTTTGATTGACTATATAGATGCTATTTATGGACCATTTGGGTCAGTTTGGCACTGTCATAAGGGTAATCAGCTCTGTTTAACCCTTGATAGAATTTGTAGATTAGAGCCTATATATGAGATAGATGATGGTCATTGATGATGATATATTGTACATGTATTGTTCTTATATACTACGTTTTGGGCTGTACTAATCCCCCTTGGGGTATGACAACAGAAAATGATATGTCGTCTTTTTTAACTATTGTCTTATTAATAAAAATTGTGTGATTTTATTTCATAATATTGATTGGATCGCTTCATTTTGTGTGCTTTTGGTTACAGCCATTTGCCCTTCAGTGTGTGATATTGTGGTGGAAGTGCCAATATAGTTTATTTTGAAGGATACTTTAGTGTGGCACTTAATAGATACCTGATCATTCGGCCATTTAAAATGGAAATGATCAATTCCACAATAAAGTTACTGTTTGAAAACTGCTCTATGAGGGTGTTGGATTTAAAAGACGACTACTACCATATACCCATCCATGCGTCTCATCAGTGTTTCCTCAGAGTGGCGGTTCATTTAGAGGGGTTGGCATTTCCAATAGGTCGCCCTTCCCTTTGGTATAGCAGTCGCCCCCCGAGTGTTCACTAAAGTTATAGCGGAGGTTATGGCCCATCTACGAGAAGCAGATATCCTGGTAATCCCCTACCTGGATGACTTCTTTATTGTAGGCAGAACAGCAGACCATTGTCTGGATCAATTGCAAAAAGCAAAATCAGCGCTGTAACGGTTAGGGT
This sequence comes from Dendrobates tinctorius, assembly GCF_039654945.1. NCBI lineage: Eukaryota > Metazoa > Chordata > Amphibia > Anura > Dendrobatidae > Dendrobates > Dendrobates tinctorius. Next base: position 15,679,618 of record NW_027361722.1, on the reverse strand, counting down.
GGCTACTAAACATTAAGAAGTCCCATCTACAGCGCATGAAAGTTCAGCAGTTCTTGGGCGTAATCCTAGATTCGCAGAATCAGGAGTGTCGTCTTCCACCCGAAAAATTGGTTCGCCTACGTCAGCAGGTCTTGAACGCCTCCAATAACCCCACCATGTCTCTTAGAAAGGCAATGTCCCTCCTGGGTTCTCTCTCGTCCTGCATCCCCGCGATCCAGTGGGCCCAGTTCCATACAAGGGTGCTACAGGGTGAGGTTTTAAGTCATCAAAAAATCCTGGGCGGTTATCTAGAAGGCCAGTTGACTTTGTCCCAACATGCTATAAGATCCCTTGATTGGTGGCTAGACGAAAACAATCTAGCCAGAGGGGTGCCCTGGGAATATAACGTAACCCGGGTAGTCACCACAGACGCAAGCCCTACGGGTTGGGGGGCCCACACGGGGGAGGTCTTAATCCAGAACCTATGGGATTACCATCAGTTGGAAATGTCCTCCAACCTGAAAGAGCTAATAGCCGTCGAGCAGGCAGTTAAAAACCTCCTTGTGTATCTACAGGGGAACCATGTTTGAATACTCTCCAACAATCAGGACACCGTGGCTTACATAAACCACCAAGGTGGGACTCGTTCCAGACCCCTGATGAAGGTAGCAGAGCGTCTGTTTCAATTGGCAGAGCAACATCTTCTGTCTTTAACAGCTCTGCACATAAAAAGGAAGAGAAAACACCACAGTGGACTTCCTAAGCTGCAACCTTCTAAGACAAGGGGAATGGTCCTTAAAAACCTCCATCTTCGACCTGATAGTACAAAAATGGGGGCAGCCAGAAGTGGACCTCTTCGCCACCAGAGAGAACAGGAAAGTGCCTCAGTTTTGCTCTCTTAATCCCAGAGAGAAGCCACTGGCAGTAGATGCTCTTCTGATCAAATGGGACTTCGGGCTAGCATACGCCTTCCCTCCCCTGTCTCTACTACCCCTGGTGATGAGGAAAGTCAGGAAGGACAAGGCGAGGATTATAGTGATCGCCCCGTTTTGGCCCAGGAGGGCATGGTTCTCATGCCTCAGGACCATGTCGGTGTCCGACCCTTGGGCCCTACCAAACATCCCAGATCTCCTATCCCAGGGCCCAGTTTACCATCCTCAGGCGGCTGGCCTACATCTGACGGCGTGGATTTTGAACAGGCACTACTAAAGGAGAAAGGTTTCTCCCCAGCCCTAATTAACACCCTGCTCAAAAACAGAAAACCAATTACAACCAAAATCTAGGTTAGGATCTCGAAAAGATTTCTTCAGGGTTCAGGGGTAGTAGCTGGGCAGTCCACACCAATAGCGCAGATCCTAGAATTCTTACAAAGAGGTCTGGACATGGGGCTTTCCACCAGCACCCTTAGTACAGGTGTCAGCCTTAGGGGCCCTTTTTTACTGCAACATCGCCAGTAACTATTGGATCAATAGGTTTATTAAGGCAACAGGCAGGTCCAGACCAGTAGTAAGAAATAAATTTATGCCATGGGATCTAAACCTAGTCCTCTCGGCCATGACGGAGGCCCCATTTGAGCCTATCTCATCAGCCTCCACAAAAAACCTGTCTCTTAAAGTGGCTCTTCTGGTAGCGTTGACATCAGCCCGTAGAGTAAGTGACATCCAGGCATTATCTAGACTTCCTCCCTACATACAATTCAGGGACGACAGGGTAATTCTTACACCCGATCCAGCATACCTGCCTAAAGTAGCCTCCAGTTTCCATAGAACTCAGGAGATAGGATGGAAGGGCTTTCTCCCTAATCCCACGAACGATAAGGAAAGGAAACTACACACTCTAGACGTTAGGAGATGTCTCCCAGAGTACCTGGCAGTTACCCACCCGTGGAAAAAAGATAATGCCTTGTTTATCTCCTATCAGGGCACTAGAAAGGGCCTTGGGGCTTCAAAAAGTTCGCTAGCGAGGTGGATTAGGGAGGCCATTTCATTAGCATACACCTCAAAAGGCAAACCGGCTCCTGGCAAGCTGAGGTCGCATTCCACCAGGGCCATGGCAACCTCGTGGGCAGAGAGATCGGAAGTCTCGATCGACCAAATATGTAAGGCAGCTATTTGGTCCTCTCCGAGCACCTTCTACAACCATTATAGACTAGACCTGGGTGCTTCCTCAGACCTCTCCTTTGGTGTCAGGGTTCTGCAGGCTGTAGTCCCTCCCGAAAGTAATTATTACTCTCTGTAATTCTCTCAGGTGGTGCTGTCATGGACGACCAAATAAAGTCGTAGTTACCGGTTAACGGTATTTTTCGGAGTCCATGACAGCACCCGTATATTCCCTCCCTTTAGTTTAGTATGCGTGTGCACTTCTTCCTCTTATATGTACACTGGTAATGAATAGTTGTGTAAAGTATTGTACATAAATTATGCTATTAACCTTGGTGGTCGTCTTGTGCTCTGTAAACCAACTGATGCGTGGGAGAAGTGCTGCCCTTATGTATCTGTAGGATTTCCTGTTGCTGAAGGGCAGATCCCCTCTCTCACGTGATGCTGTCATGGACTCCGAAAAATACCGTTAACCGGTGAGTAACTACGACTTTCACTTACTTCCTACATTACATGAGTGATATCTATTGTAAATTATTCTACAACACCATTCGTGTAGTACAATGCACAATCCATAGTCATCCATATAGTATAATGCACGGCCCATAGTCATCCATAAAGTATAATGCAGAGCTCATAGTCGTCCATATAGGTATACTGCACATCCCATAGTCCTCCATATAGTATAATGCACGGCCCATAGTCATCCATAAAGTATAATGCAGAGCTCATAGTCGTCCATATAGGTATACTGCACATCCCATAGTCCTCCATATAGTATAATGCACGGCCCATAGTCATCCATAAAGTATAATGCAGAGCTCATAGTCGTCCATATAGGTATACTGCACATCCCATAGTCCTCCATATAGTATAATGCACGGCCCATAGTCATCCATAAAGTATAATGCAGAGCTCATAGTCATCCATATAGTATAATGCACATCCCATAGTCCTCCATATAGTATAATGCACGGCCCATAGTCATCCATAAAGTATAATGCAGAGCTCATAGTCGTCCATATAGGTATACTGCACATCCCATAGTCCTCCATATAGTATAATGCACAGCACATAGTAACCCACAAAGTATAATGCACAGCCCATAGTCCTCAATATAGTAAAATGTACAGCCCATATTGATCCATATGGTATAATGCACGGCCCATAGTCATCCATGTAGTATAATGCACAGTCCAAAGTCATCCATAAAGTATAATGCACAGTCCAAAGTCATCCATAAAGTATAATGCACAGTCCATAGTCATCCATAAAGTATAATGCACAGTCCAAAGTCATCCATAAAGTATAATGCACAGTCCAAAGTCATCCATAAAGTGAAATGCACAGTCCAAAGTCATCCATGTAGTATAATGCAGTCCATAGTCATCCATAAAGTATAATGCACAGTCCATAGTCATCCATAAAGTATAATGCACAGTCCATAGTCATCCATAAAGTGAAATGCACAGTCCAAAGTCATCCATGTAGTATAATGCACAGTTCATAGTCATCCATAAAGTATAATGCACAGTCCATAGTCATCCATGTAGTATAATGCACAGTCCATAGTCATCCATAAAGTATAATGCACAGTCCATAGTCATCCATAAAGTGAAATGCACAGTCCAAAGTCATCCATGTAGTATAATGCACAGTCCATAGTCATCCATAAAGTATAATGCACAGTCCATAGTCATCCATAAAGTATAATGCACAGTCCATAGTCATCCATAAAGTATAATGCACAGTCCAAAGTCATCCATAAAGTGAAATGCACCCCCATAGTCATCCATAAAGTGAAATGCACCCCCATAGTCATCCATAAAGTATAATGCACAGTCCATAGTCATCCATAAAGTATAATGCACAGTCCAAAGTCATCCATAAAGTATAATGCACAGTCCAAAGTCATCCATGTAGTATAATGCACAGTCCATAGTCATCCATAAAGTATAATGCACAGTCCATAGTCATCCATAAAGTGAAATGCACAGTCCAAAGTCATCCATGTACTATAATGCACCCCCATAGTCATCCATAAAGTATAATGCACAGTCCATAGTCATCCATAAAGTATAATGCACAGTCCAAAGTCATCCATAAAGTATAATGCACAGTCCAAAGTCATCCATGTAGTATAATGCACAGTCCATAGTCATCCATAAAGTATAATGCACAGTCCAAAGTCATCCATAAAGTATAATGCACAGTCCATAGTCATCCATAAAGTGAAATGCACAGTCCAAAGTCATCCATGTAGTATAATGCACAGTCCATAGTCATCCATAAAGTATAATGCACAGCCCATAGTCATCCATGTAGTATAATGCACAGTCCATAGTCATCCATAAAGTATAATGCACAGTCCAAAGTCATCCATGTAGTATAATGCACCCCCATAGTCATCCATAAAGTATAATGCACAGTCCATAGTCATCCATGTAGTATAATGCACCCCCATAGTCATCCATAAAGTATAATGCACAGCCCATAGTCATCTATGTAGTATAATGCACAGTCCATAGTCATCCATGTACTATAATGCACCCCCATAGTCATCCATAAAGTATACTGCACATCCCATAGTCCTCCATATAGTATAATGCACCCCCATAGTCATCCATAAAGTATACTGCACATCCCATAGTCCTCCATATAGTATAATGCACCCCCATAGTCATCCATAAAGTATACTGCACATCCCATAGTCATCCATAAAGTATAATGCACCGCCATAGTCATCCATAAAGCATAATGCACCCCCATAGTCATCCATAAAGTATAATGCACAGCCCAAAGTCATCCATAAAGCATAATGAACAGCCCAAAGTCATACATATAGTATTTTGAACAGGGCATACTCATCCATATAGTATAATGCACAGCCCATAGTCATCCAGGTAGAATATTGAACATCCCATAGTTATCCATATATAATGGATAGCTTACAGTCCTCCATAAAATACAAATGCACCACCTATCATAGTTCTCCATCTATAAAGTATAATACACTTCCATATATAATGCACAGCCCATTAGTCCTCCATATTAGTATAATACACCTCCATATATTATGCATAGTCTATAGTCATGCATGTAGTATAATGCACAGCCCATAGTCCTTTGTATAATGTAATGCAAAGCCCATATTCTTCTATAGAGTATGCACTTGCACAACCCGTAGTCCTCCATATAGCATAAAACACAGCCCATAGTCATCCATGTAGTATAATGCACAGCCCATAGTCATCCATGTACTATAATGCACAGCCCATAGTCCTCCATGTGGTATAATGCACAGCCCACAATCATCTATATAGTATAATGCACAGCCCATAATCATCTATATAGTATAATGCACAGCCCATAATCATCTGTATAGTATGATGCACAGCCCATAGTCATCCATGTGGTATAATGCACAGCCCATAGTCATCCATGTGGTATAATGCACAGCCCATAGTCATCCATGTGGTATAATGCACAGCCCATAGTCATCCATGTGGTATAATGCACAGCCCATAGTCATCCATGTGGTATAATGCACAGCCCATAATCATCCATGTGGTATAATGCACAGCCCACAATCATCTATATAGTATAATGCACAGCCCATAGTCATCCATGTAGTATAATGCACTTCCCATAGTCATCCATGTGGTATAATGCACAGCCCATAGCCATCCATGTGGTATAATGCACAGCCCATAATCATCCATGTGGTATAATGCACAGCCCATAGTCATCCATGTGGTATAATGCACAGCCCATAATCATCTGTATAGTATGATGCACAGCCCATAGTCATCCATGTGGTATAATGCACAGCCCATAGTCATCCATGTGGTATAATGCACAGCCCATAGTCATCCATGTGGTATAATGCACAGCCCATAATCATCCATGTGGTATAATGCACAGCCCACAATCATCTATATAGTATAATGCACAGCCCATAGTCATCCATGTAGTATAATGCACTTCCCATAGTCATCCATGTGGTATAATGCACAGCCCATAGCCATCCATGTGGTATAATGCACAGCCCATAATCATCCATGTGGTATAATGCACAGCCCATAGTCATCCATGTGGTATAATGCACAGCCCATAATCATCTGTATAGTATGATGCACAGCCCATAGTCATCCATGTGGTATAATGCACAGCCCATAGTCATCCATGTGGTATAATGCACAGCCCATAGTCATCCATGTGGTATAATGCACAGCCCATAGTCATCCATGTGGTATAATGCACAGCCCATAGTCATCCATGTGGTATAATGCACAGCCCATAATCATCCATGTGGTATAATGCACAGCCCACAATCATCTATATAGTATAATGCACAGCCCATAGTCATCCATGTAGTATAATGCACTTCCCATAGCCATCCATGTGGTATAATGCACAGCCCATAATCATCCATGTGGTATAATGCACAGCCCACAATCATCTATATAGTATAATGCACAGCCCATAGTCATCCATGTAGTATAATGCACTTCCCATAGTCATCCATGTGGTATAATGCACAGCCCATAATCATCCATGTGGTATAATGCACAGTCCATAATCATCCATGTGGTATAATGCACAGCCCACAATCATCTATATAGTATAATGCACAGCCCATAGTCATCCATGTAGTATAATGCACTCCCCATAGTCATCCATGTGGTATAATGCACAGCCCATAGCCATCCATGTGGTATAATGCACAGCCCATAATCATCCATGTGGTATAATGCACAGCCCACAATCATCTATATAGTATAATGCACAGCCCATAGTCATCCATGTAGTATAATGCACTCCCCATAGTCATCCATGTAGTAGTATAGCCACTGTGTAATCAGTGACTTAAAAAAAAAAATACAGCGATATGCACACAGTGCCTCCATCACATCACTATATACAGTGAAGGTTTATCTGAGGTCCATCATAGTGTGCGGAGGGCTGTGTGGGGCCATTATACTGTCTTTGCACTGGTGGACCAGACCCGCGACACAGCACGATGGACTGTAAACCGGCATGAGTGGACTGGTCCCAGCGCCACAGCACAGGTGGACCAGACCCGGTAAGGGCAGACTAGACTTGGCATTGGCAGACCTGACCTGGCCCAGCGACTCAGCATGGAAGGACCAGACCCGGCAACTCAACATGGGTGGACTAGCCTCAGCATGGGCGAACAGGAACCGGCAATGGCGGACCAGACCTGGCAACACAGCATGGGCCGACAGGACCCGGCACGTGCGGACTGGACCCGGCACAGGCAGACCAGGTTGACGGGAGCAGGCAAACCGGACTTGGTATGAGCGGACCCGACCCGCCAACTTTGCACGGGTGGACCGGACACGAGCGGACTGGACACGGCATGGGCAGACTGGACCTGGCCCGGCAATTCAACACGGCAGACCGGACTGGACCTAACATAGGTGCACTGGACCTAGCATAGGCAGATCGGATCTGGCATGGGCCGACTGGACCTGACTGATCTCAGCTGTCACCATTTCTCCTCAATAGCACGGCCAGTAGAGCTTATCAGGAGGGTGATTGGGTGCAATCTGGCTATGATGTTTTACAATTCCAGCAATACCAGATCATTTATATTTATTATTATTACTTTTATAAACCATAAAACCTTACGTGGATGCGGCTACGTGAGGGCTGGGGCTGGGAGACTTAGTTTTTACTAGAACCATTTTGATGATCATCAGAACTTTTGCTTTTTATTATATTTTTGGGAAGGGGACAGAGTCACTAAAAAGCAGTAATTCTAGGGGACATTTAGAGGCAGTAATTGGAGAAATTTTTTTAAAAAAACTGACTTATGGATGCGGCGATATCAGATGATGAGGGCAGCCGCACAGGGGGTCGGGGGGCAGCTTCTACCTCCAAATCAGCAAGAAGCTGAACTATTGGCCCCCAAAGGGCCCTTACACCGCCATAAACACGGGAGCCGCCTTCTATCGGGGTCCGACCCTGACCCATTGATAATCCCAAATCTGTGTATCGGAGCTTGGGGGGCGGCAGGATGGGGACAACGTTCTATTTTCTGTATTCGTCTTGAGGATCTCTGTTCCCGGAGAAGATGCTCATCGTTTTACTGTCTCGTGACCGTACGGTGAAGACTTGACCAAAAATAACCCCAAAAATACGCGTCTGAGTCTCAGATTCCTTACAGAAAAAGTGATCAGAGCGTAATATACAGCGGAGAGACAGACCCAGCGGAGCCCACCACCCTCAGCACGGCAGGGACCCCACATGTCAGAGATATTCTCACCCATATGTAATATTGTATTCATCAGTGAGATACTGTGCAGAACAGAGGCAGAGGACACAGAGCATGCAGGAGACAGCGTCTACAGGGTTAATAGGGATAATTCTGGAGATTACTCACCCTGGCAGTGCCCGGCTTGGAGTAACAGAGACGCACAGAGGAGCAGGAACAGCAGAGACATGACCACCCAGCTCTCTGACCATCTTTATACTCTGCAGAGGAGTCATAACAAGAGGAAGAGGACTTGAAATCTAGCGCCACCTAGTGGCGATCCTCAGTGGTTGATACCTTTTAATGGCTAACTGAAAAGATGGTAACACATTGCAGCTTTCCAGACTACTCAGGTCTCTTCATCAGGCAAAGACTAATACAACATCTGAAGTCACATATTTATACACAATACAGCCTAGAAAAAATGCAATAGATAAGACAAGTGACGTGAAGCAGAACTATCAATATGGGTGAGGGAGAAACATAAATATAAACATTGGACCAGTTCATAGATAAGGAGTCTGGATGTTTTATGGTCCTCTGATTGGGGTCTAGTTCTGTGTTGTGATGCCCCCATGAGGTTTTAAAAGGAAATTCCTTAATTGATGTAAAAAGACATAAATCCATGTGACACATTCATTCCAGCACTGAGAGTGTCAAAGGTCGTCATAAATTTGGATAAAAGCGAAGGATAAAAGTGAAACCAGAATCTCGATTTGCAGACCCTGTGTTTCATGGTACTGGTTCTGGTTTGACTTTTATCCTAAGTCATGTGACAAAGCTCGTTAAAGTGAATCAGTCACCCCATTTTAGCCCTATGAGCTGTGGCCACCACCATCAGGGGCTTACAGCATTCTGTAATGCATTCTGTAATGCTGTAGATAAGCCCCTGATGAAACCTGAAATGTAAGAAAAACACATTATATTATACTCACCCGAGGGCAGGTGCGGTGGGTATCGCGGTCCGGTCCGGCGCCTCCCATAGAATCATAGAATGGTGGAGTTGGAAGGGACCTCCTGGGCCATCTGGTCCAACCCCCTGCTCAAAGCAGGATTCACACTAAATCATCCCAGACAGATGTCTGTCCAGCCTCTGTTTGAAGACTTCCATTGAAGGAGAACTCACCACTTCTCGTGGCAGCCTGTTCCACTCATTGATCACTCTGTCAAAAAGTTTTTTCTAATAGCTAATCTGTGTCTCCTCCCATTCAGTTTCAGCCCATTGCTTCTAGTCTTGTGCAAATGAGAATAAAGATGTAAAGTTGATCCTTCTACAATGTGACAGCCCTTTAGATATTTGTAGACAGCTATTAAGTCTCCTCTCAGTCTTCTCTTCTGCAAACTAAACATTCCCAAATCCTGCAACCTTTCCTCATAAGACAGGGTTTGCAGACCGGTCACCATTCTGGTCGCTCTTTTCTGAACTTGCTTCAGTTTGTTGATGTCTTTTTTAAAATGTGGTGCCCAAAACTGGACACAATATTCCAGATGAGGTCTGACCAAAGAGGAGTAGAGGGAAATAATGACTTCACGTGATCTAGACTGTATGCATCTTCATACAATGACGTCCTCCTCCTTGTGTGGCGCCCCTGAGGCTCAGTCGCCACAGAGGTGCTGCACCTCCTCCTGAGGTGTGGTGCCCCACCATCCAGGTAAGGTGGAGACTCCTGACCACACTCCAACACCTGCACCCCACACCACAAAGTAGTTCAGCAAAGCACCTTCAGCGGCTCCCTGCTTGGAGTGTAGCAAAGCACCCCTTGGTGGCTTCCTGCTTGGAACACGAAACGTGCTGGGAGGTGGGTGGAGCTTAGTTTACATTAAAGAGAGCGGGAAGAGTTTAAGTCAGTTGTTCAGTTGGAGAGAGAAGAAGACCCCTGGAGAGAGGGATAGATGGATGGAAGTGCTGCAGCAGATCCCAGTGGCCTGGGTCTGCTGGCACAGGAAAGGAAGAGAGAGAGAGCGACAGACTGAAAGCCTGATTTTCCATAGAAAGAAAGATTAGTATGGAACGTGAGGAGTAAAAGAGAACAGAGGAGGTGGGTTAGAAAAGAACCCTTCCTAGAAGTTCTAAGCGCAAGGCCGGGGCCCGGTCCCCGAGGTTGTATGGATACTAATGGTCCTGCAGCAGACACCGGAGGAATAGAAGTAGTGACCATTTTATTCCCACACAAGACTTGGGGGCACAACAGCAACTGGATAGTGAGCCGTGACTTAGTAGCAAGAAGTCCCCGAAGCAGGCTACAGCTGTCTGCCGTACAAGTAGAGTTCATAAGAACATCGGACAGGAGCAACTCCAGTGTAACTCAGTACTGGGAGTACTTCATTTAAAGGCGCTATAAGAGGAGACGTTCAGAAAGGCAGATGTTGGCGGAGTGTTGGAAAGGAGTATTCCATCTGGCCTGGAGGTTGACTGAGTCCCTGACCCGAAGGACACGGCACAGAGGCAGGCACCTGTTTGCACAACATACTGTGAGTAAAGCTTTGGAACTACATGCTCTGGTATCCTCCACTCATTCCTACGCCACACACCTTGCACCACTACATCCCTGTGCCTACACTGCACCATTCCTGTAGCGCTTATCTACACTGCCCTGGGACTACAGCTTCACCTGTGGGGAGCTATAACATCTTTGCTGCATTACACCATCAGTCCCAGAGGATCTGCATGCAGCGTCGGCTTAACACCTCCCTTGCCGAACACCACAGGTGGCGTCACGAACCATTCAACTTTATTCCATCATTCAATTCCCCTTTTCTTACTTGGGCGTCCAGGGCCATGGACCGGGTCACGGCTGCTGTGACAATCCCCTCTGAGAGACCGGCCCGGTGCCGAGTACCCCACTGCCCTGGGAGGGCGACCCAACTTTGGCATCATGAACAGGATGACGAGACCCGATGCCATCGGGTTCTGTGTGCCTAAGACTCAAATCTTTTGAAAATGTGCAGAAGACCCAATTTAATAGACTGTAAAATGAACGCTAAAAATGGCCGCTGGCGCGGTGAAGAAGGGCGTGACAACATGGGTGGTCCTAAGAAAAGACCACAAACTGTCCTGGGCCTCCCCTGTCTGAACTTCTATGCGACAGCGACATGGCCCACCCCCCGGGGGGTTTGTATACTGGCCTGGTATGGAGGAGTAGGAAGAAGACGCCACCCTCAGAAGGAGGGGCGAGAGCCGGTGGCGGGAAAAGAGCCCAGGCAGGAAGAGGAACGCCAGAACGCCATATTAGAAGGAGAAGGGAGGAGGCCTGCAGAGCGCGAGGAGGTTGAGCTGAATCTCCCCGGCGCAATGACTGAAGTCTCTGACCCGGCTTCCAGGATGATCTGTCACCAGCTGGAGGAGGAGTTTGCCAAGTTGACTCACGAACTGTGGCTGAAGCAGGAGGCGCTCTGGAGGAAGAAGTGGCAGCCCGCCCTGGAGGGGCCTACACCCGTGGTACCCCAGTTACCGGTACTCAACACCGCTGCACCGGATCTCCCCCAGGCAAACCCTGTAGAGCTTGTGACCACTGCAATACCACTGGCAGCATCCCCTGCAATCTCTCCGTTGCCATCGCTGCTGTGTGAAGCTCAGGGAGCTGAAGCGGAGGAAGAGGAGCTCCCGTCTGGACCTAGCGCGGCCGCGTAGGTCCCACTGGAGACCCCCGTAGACCGGACAACCACAACTACCACCGCTGCCACCAGGACCCGCACCGTGCTAGCACCGGACATGAGACCGCACCGCCAGGAGGCACCAGGCACGCACGTCGCCCCGGAGGTTGGGGAAGCCACTGGGTGCCCGCCGGCTACCGCGGGGGGACAGGTGGTGCTGCACTTGGTTTGGGACCGGGAAACACCTGCACCCCTGACAGTGGTGCCGCGATCCACAGTGGGCAGGGGCCGGTCCCAGGAAGAGGAGGAGGAGACAAGAGAGCCCGATGCCAGGACACCCTCTGCCAGCTGGCAGCCGAGCAGCGGGAGAGAGAACAGCGGAGGTTGGCTGTGCTGGGCCTTGATCTGGACCTCAAGGAGAAAGCCCGTGCTGGTCACTATGGGTCCCGGGACTCGGCAGGATGGGGCCAGGTCCTTCATGTGAACCACGAGCGGGGGTTCGGCTTCATCGCAGACCCTACACGGATCTCCGACCTGTTCTTTAGCCGGAGAGATGTGGAGTCTCATCTCCGGAAAGGACACCCTGCTTGAGACCTCCAACCGGGGGAATATGTGACCTTCACACGGCATGAAGGGCTCCGTGGCTGGTACGCTTTAAACGTACGCCGGATACCAGAGGATTTCCTCGCCACCTTCAAGAAGGAAAAGGCCTGTGCTTCCTCTGTACCTCCCACCGTGATCACCAAAACTGTGTTGGTACCCACACCCTTAAGCCAAGCTATGTCTGTACCAATCCAGCATCCCTTGGTACAAATCACTACCCCAGCTGTACCCCAGGCAGCAGCTGTTTCCCAAATTTCTACTGAGGATCAGCGATTCATCAACCCATCTGGACACCCAGAGCATCTCCCCTGGAAGCAGCCCATGCAACCAGCTTCCAGAACCTCAGGAGGAGATAACTAGCCATAATGTTGATTTAAACTAACTTTTGTTACCCAGGAGGGTATTTGCACCTTTGTGCTTGTTTTTCTATTTTGATTATCATGTTTTTGTTTTTCTTGTTTTTCCCATTTGATCCATTTGTTGCCCAGTTTGGTTGGCAGCCTTTACACTTGAACTGTGGAGATCATGGACGCTGAGTGATCCAGAACTGCTAATGTATATAGTTTGCACCTCTTTAGGTGCTTTCTCTTGGTTTTACATAGGAACTTGCCCTTGGAACAAGGACTACCTCGTTATAGGGACATTTCCAGACATGATGGCCGGTCCAATGTCTACTCTTTGCACTTATTAATAATGCTTAGTATTTTGGCACAGGAAACTAGAAAGTGATAGTGTGAAGTGAAAGTATTAATGACAGATTTCATAGGGTTTAATTGAGAAAGAAATATAGAGAATGTTTTACAATGTTTGAATAAAGATGTGAGAATTGAATAAAAATATGCAGAGAAAATGTGAAAGATAACAGAAAGGAAATGTGTTGCTAGAAAATGTGTTACTCAAGCTGATAGTGAATTTGCTTCTATAGCACTTTAAATTAGGTAGCATAACTTTAAATATAGATAGACAGTTAAATTGTTTGTAACGTTCAAGAAACAGTGCCTCTCACATTGGGAAGTTTAGTATAAGACATGTTCATTATGCAATATAAAAAATTTGTATGTTCCTGTAATGTCAACTTTGTTTCCTTGCAGCCCGCGGACGTGCTGTGTTTAACGGGGGGTATGTGGTGCCCCTGAGGCTCAGTCGCCACAGAGGTACTGCACCTCCTCCTGAGGTGTGGTTCCCCACCATCCAGGTAAGGTGGAGACTCCTGACCACACTCCAACACCTGCACCCCACACCACAAAGTAGTGTAGCAAAGCACCTTCGGCGGCTCCCTGCGTGCAGTGTAGCAAAGCACCCATTGGTGGCTCCCTGCTTGGAACACGAAACGTGCTGGGTGGTGACTGGAGCTTAGTTTACATTAAAGAGAGCGGGAAGAGTTTAAGTCAGTTGGTCAGTTGGAGAGAGAAGAAGATCCCCAGAGAGAGGGATAGATGGATGGAAGTGCTGCAGCAGATCCCAGTGACCTGGGTCTGCTGGCACACAAAAGGAAGAGAGAGAGAGCGACATAGACTGAAAGCCTGATTTTCCATAGAAAGAAAGATTAGTACGGAACGTGAGGAGTAAAAGAGAACAGAGGACGTGGGTTAGAAAAGAACCCTTCCTAGAAGTTCTAAGCGCAAGGCCGGGGCCCGGTCCCCGAGGTTGTATGGATACTAATGGTCCTGCAGCAGACACCGGAGGAATAGAAGTAGTGACCGCTTTATTCCCACACAAGACTTGGGGGCACAACAGCTACTGGATAGTGAGCCGGGACTTAGTAGCAAGGAGTCCCCGAAGCAGGCTACAGCTGTCTGCCGTACAAGTAGAGTTCATAAGAACATTGGACAGGAGGCACTCCAGTGTAACTCAGTACTAGGAGTACTTCATTTTACGTCGCTATAAGAGGAGACGTTCAGAAAGGCAGATATGTTGGCGGAGTGTTGGAAAGGAGTATTCCATCTGGCCTGGAGGTTGACTGAGTCCATGTCCCAGAGGACACGGCACGGAGGCAGGCACCTGTTTGCACAACAGACTGTGAGTAAAGCTTTGGAACTACATGCCCTGGTGCCCTCCACTCATTCCTGCGCCACACACCTTGCACCACTACATCCCTGTGCCTACACTGCACCATTCCTGCAACGCTTATCTACACTGCCCTGGGACTACAGCTTCACCTGTGGGGAGCTATAACATCTTTTGCTGCATTACACCATCAGTCCCAGAGGATCTGTCTGCAGCGTCGGCTTAACACCTCCCTTGCCGAACACCACAGGTGGCGTCACGAACCATTCAACTTTATTCCATCATTCAATTCCCCTTTTCTTACTTGGGCGCCCAGGGCCATGGACCGGGTCACCGCTGCTGTGACAATCCCCTCTGAGAGACCGGCCCGGTACCGAGTACCCCACAGCCCTGGGAGGGCGACCCACTTGCTTCTCCCTCGGCTGCTGCGCAGGTGTATTTTATCTGCCCTGTTGAGGGCAGAGCAGAGAACTGCAGTGCGCAGGCAACGGGAAAGGTCAGATAAAGTACGCCTGCGCCGGAGCCGAGGGAGAAGCAAGATGGATGGCGACCGACGAACGGTGGAAACCGCGTCACTGCAGGCAGCACGCACACACTCTTTTGACGTCTGTAAGGACGCTGTACAGCATTGTGCCCACAACTACTGCTGCTTACCAGCGGCCGTATTTAAAAGGGAGATACTCCCCTACCTGTTTCCTTGACCAAGGTCTTTTCCTATCTCTGAGCAGTCTGCTAACTGATGAAGGCCACAAGAGGCAGAAACGTTTTGTTTATTTTGGTTGCATTAAATACAACTGCATTCATTCAGAAGTTGAGTGCCAAGTTTCTTTCTTACTTTACAGAAGGTGTGATCAGCATTCTGTCATGCTGTAGATAAGCCCCCTATGTAACCTGAAAGATAAGAAAAACGAGTTATATTATACTCACCCAGGGGCGGTCCGGGTCCGGTGGATGAGCAGTGCGCCTGCGCAGGAGCCACGACGGGTAGCAAAGAAGAGGACGTCACCATTAGAAGATGGGAGGCGCCGGACTGGACCGTGACACCCTTCGGACCCGGACCGCCCCTGGGTGACTATAATATAACTCATTTTTCTTATCTTTCAGGTTACATCTGGGTCTTATCTACAGCATTACAGAATGCATTACAGAATGCTGTAGATAAGCCCCTGATGGCGGTGCCGGAAGCTGATAGGGCTAAAACTGGGTGACAGATTCCCTTTAAATAGAGACTATAATACATTGGATGCAGGATGTGACGTAATTTTTTTTATAATAATTTGGGAAAGTTATGAAATGTCCTCTATATGTCTGTTCTGTTCCTGATTTAAGGATCTGGGCTTTTATCTGAGATGAATCTGTGCTGCACTTTATGTATATGATCAGTAGTGACCAGTGCTGTGGAGTCGGAGTCAGGGAAGCTGAAGAATTTGAGTTGGAGGTTTGGCTTACCGACTTCACGGCCCTGATCAGCAGCACATATGCAGTTTACACTGGCGATGTGCTGCCGACAACAATGATTTATGTTCTGCCATAAACAATCCAATCACCTGATGAATGAGCAGCATTTATCCAACGACTGCCAACATGTTATATATATATCACTCTCGTCCGGGCAGCCTGTATTTAAAAATCCCCACACTTGTCAGTCCTATCACTAAACAGCAAGCAAAACCACAAAAAGAGGACTTAGAAATCCTCCAAAAATTATTCAAAAATACCAGAAATAGGCAGAGATGCTTACCTGACCAGACCGCCAAACAAATGCACTATCAGGGTGCAGTGGACCCAATTAAAGATGGCGGCAACACAGGTGCAACAATAACGATGAAACAATCACTCACAACCTACCAAGACTGCCTTGTCTGTTATGACAACCCTTCCAAAGAACATCTCCCACTCATGAATAATCACCCAAAGCTGTCACCATTAATGATGGGTTACAGACCTAGCCTCACTTCTTGATGCACAATCATACTTAGTACATAGATTTGCGGAAGAACACAAGTCAGATCTTCCTAAACGTGGTTTCATATGACAGAACTGTCCCGATGCTTAATCGGTACAAAAAAAACATATGTAACGACATACAGTAAAAAGTTGCAAACACATTTCGGTGTTGTGGCATCACTGTATTCACATGTAAAGTGTCTTAGTATAAATGGCTCTATAATAATAAATAATAATAATAATACAGCACAAGCGATCAGATGATCGCAGCTTCAAGACCTTAAGAACAGTGAAAAGTGGAAAAAAAGTTTTAAAAAATGTGAAAAAAAAGCCATAAGTTCATATCACACCCTATTCCCCCATAGTACTTTTTTTTTTGGTTCACATATGTAGTATTGCTGCGTTCAGAAAAGTCAGAGTTATTAAAATATGAAAATGAACCCCATTGGTAAACAACGTAAATGGAAAAAAAATTCAAGAAAGGTGAAATTACATTTTTTTGTTGGCCGCAATTCTACAAAATAATGCTGCAGCAAACGATTAAAACATCATAAGTATCCCAAAATTGCATCAATAAAAACGTTGTCTTGCCCCGCAAAAAATAAACCATCTCAAAGCTAAATCGAAAATGAAAACGTTACGGGTCTCAGAAAATGGCGACAGAAGAACACCAAAAAAATTTACTGCCAACTTCTGATTTTTTTTTCACCCCTAAAATAATATAAAACTGGACATGTTTAGTATCACCATAATCGATGAGAAGAATCATATTGCAATTGTAATTTTTGCAACAAAATACACAATAAAAGTACAACTCGTCCTGCAAAAAAAAACAAAACCCTCATATGTCTAGGTGAGCAGAAAAAACGAAAGAGTTATGGTTCTGGGAAGAGGGGGAGGAAAAAACGAACTGCAGAAATGGAGATTGGCCCCGTCGTGAAGGGTTATTATTTGTGATGACCAGACGTGCTCAGGTAAGGTATTATCCACCTTGCTCGGGTGCTAACCGAGTGACTTCAGCGTGCTTGAATAATATGTTTAGGTCCCCGCGGCTGCATGTCTCGTGGCTATTCAACAGCAGCAACACGTGCAGGGATTGCCTAAGAAAAAGACAATCCCTGCATATGTTGCCGCTGTCAATCAGTCACAAGACACGCAGACGCCGGGACTTGACCATATTTTTCGAGCACGGCGGAAACAGTCCTTTAGTACCCGAGTATGCTCGGATAACACATTTTCTGAGCATATTCACTCATCACTAGCTAAGATTAAAGGCAATAAATGTGAAATTGTCACGCCTGTCGCACCACCCCTGAGCTCCGGGCGTGCTCCCGGAGTGGGCGCGTGTCACCCGGCCTCCTCACTTCCTGTTTCGCAGCCGACTTCTGGGTCCCGTCGGATGCGCATGCGCACCTCAAATCCAAGACTCGGGGGGCACACACTCTTCCTCCAGTCTGACTGCAACCACTCCGTCCCTCCACTCTATGACCCGGGAGGACCCTGACCCGGAAGTCCTGCAGCGCGCTCCCTTTATCAGGTAGCCTTTCCCCCTGCTCTGTGCCTGACTATCAATTGTGTCCCACGCTTGATTTAGACCCCACGCTTCCCTGCCTGCCAGCCTGCCTTGCACCCTGCGCCACCATACCCTCTGATCTCTCCTTGTGACTTCTCTGTGTTCTCTCCTAGTGCCGTCCGTCCCAGCCTGTACCTGTCTCCTCCTGTGTCGCCAGTCCCTCCTGAGTGTTCCTCCTCAGTCGCACTCCTCCGGATCTGCAGCAGTCTCCCCTGTGGTCGCCGGTCTCCGCTACCTGTCTCCCAGTTTGCTTCCCGCTTGTGTCTCCTACCGCCTGTCCCCGGGTATCCGCTTCCGCAGCGATAGTCTCCCCTGGGCCTGCCCCTGACGCTCCCTGTATAGGGGATGGTCCACCAGGCCAGCTCACCTGAGGGAGGTTCGTTGTTGCGCTCCTGCGGGTTCACTCTAGGAGTCCCACAAGTCTCACAGAAATCTAAAACTTACATTTTGTGTAGTGGATCCAGTCCCTGAGGAAGCAGAAACTGGGACAAGGCTTCAATTCGACTTACCCCCAACAAATGCCCAACATCTGAAATCTTAGTCCTTAGTTAGTCACCTCTCATTCCCTGATGTAACCTCCAGTCCTGGGCCTAGAATAAATGCATTTTATGACTTGATGTTGATGATATTCCCCCACCTCTGGGATGTGATGTGTAACTTCGAAAAATGCAATTCCCAGTCCCAATGTGAAAAAAAAAACACTCCACGCAGGAAACTTTAACAGTGGACACTATTACTTACTATTAAATAACATATTTCATGATGAAACTATTAACACTTCTAGTGCGGCATTAATTTTACACCTAAAACGTTTGCCCAGTTCTGCATGTCTTGATCATTCGATCATTTAACAAGATTAATTTTGCTCCGCTCTTTGAGATATAAAAATTACATACAAAGACGACTGATGTTGAGCGGATTCAGAGCCGGACCAGCCACAAAATTTAGTAACTTTCCACACACTGATCTTATGCTTTATCTGCTGTCAGTCTTGTGACCGGACGGCTTATCTCTGTTGGACACCGCACGGCACAGCGGAAGCAAAAGAAAAAAAAATCTATAGAGTACATACAATAAATCCATATAAAACAGTCATAATGCCGGTGATTTGGAACTTGGTATAAAAAATGGGCGTTCCAATATCTTATGAAAAGTATCCCGAGATTTTGGATCTAAAAATGAGATGATGATAAAAGGTGGACTTTTTTTATGAGGACCTGTTAGAGTTGAGATGAGTAGATCAGGCAAAGTTTGAATTTGCAGGTTTTTACCCAGGAAATTTGCTGGGTAAAAAACTGGGTTGAAATTTTACCCAGTGAAGTTATTCTCCATGAATTTAATATCTTGTCAGACCCCAGAGCAGATTAAAAGTGATATGTAAAAAAAATAAAAATCATTAAGCTCACCTCTCCGGCCCCTTGTTTCTCACCTCACCCATCCCATCCTCACCGCGTCTTCTGATCTCCTGCTTCTCACCTTCACCCGTCCCATACTCACCACGTCTTCTGATCTCCATCATCCAATACTCACCGCTTCTTCTGATCCCTGACTCATGTTTCTCCCCTTTACCCATCCCATACTCACCGCATTCTCTGAACTCCGGCCTCCTTTTTTTTTTAACCTTCACCTGTCCCGTACTCACTGCGTCTTCTGATCCCCGGTGCTTGTGCTGGAGTCCCTGGGTCTCTTACACTCAGTCAGGACTTCCAGCTTTCATGAGACATGGGTTAGGGTTCTCCACAAGTGCACAAAAGGTCATGGTGTAATGATGTCACAACGCGCGCCGTAACCTTCTGCACATGTGGGAAGAAGGGCCCCCGCCGAGTGTCCGGGCCGGAACCAAGGGGACCGTCACCTAGGTTCCGGGGGAAACTGTTCCCGGGGGACAGAGTTCAGGGACGGACCGTTGAGATGGACAGATGGGCTGAGGGAGGAGCCAATATAAAAGGGGCGGGGAACGCTAGTCACCATGAGTCAGCAAACTGGGACAGAAGCAGCAGGAGACCATGGGAGCGACTTAGAACCAGAGCGACTTATCAGAGCCAGGAGAGACGTTCCTTGAGGACATCAGACGGACGGCGCCCAGACGATCGTCCGCGAGCCGCTGCCCCGCTTCTGCCCACGGCCGCTGCCGCCTCCCCTCAGCTCGCTGCCGTTGCCGCCTCGCTCCTGTCTCCCGCCACCTGCGGCCACTCTGCTCTTACCCATAGCCGCGGCAAGTCCAGTGCCGCCGCCGGCCACCACTGTCCCGCTCCAGTCTGCGTCAAGGGCGGAGCCGTTGCTCGCCACGGATTCCCCGTCGCAGCGGTAGCTGCGCAGGTGGCCTGCCCATCGCAACCCCACATCGCCACCGCTTGCCCCAGTCCGGGGGCTGTGGCCCATCCGTCCAAGGACTCCTCCGGGGCCTGTGGTGCTCCAGTGTCATCGGAGCGCCAGAGTGCTCGAAGACTTCGTCAACGCTTCAGCAACTGGGCCCAGCGACTGCTACGCTGAAAGACCACCATCCCGAACGGCGAGGGACATCTGGACGGCTAAGTTGACTATACAATTAAGGACCTGCAGTCGGCCATACCACGGCCCTATAGTGACCGGCTCTTGCCGCGCGTAGTCGTGTTCTACCCCGTTTGTGTTTGCTTGTTTAGAGCCCCTGCGAGGGCAATTCTTATTACCCCTTTGGTTGGTTAGGCTACAACTGAGGACAGTTACCTCTAGGCCTATAAACGTTAATACTAAAAGCACTAAACCGTCTTGCGCCTCGTCACTGCGTCCTGCGTGTACCACATTTGGTGTAGTCGGAAGGATGCAGTCTCCGAGCGCAGATGGCGGTACGCCCGACCAAAGTGGGGCAGCGGGTGCTGCTGATAATGGGGGCCCCCGCTCCAGCCTCTCTCTGGGGGCTATGCTAAGTAATTTGCCCTGGTTTTCTGGCTCCGATACGCTGTTGTGGAGCTGTACAGAGCATATGCGGGGCCTTTTCCGCATGTGTGGCGCCCCCAGGAGTATGGTCGCCACAATGGCATTACCTTCCTCCTAGGGAGTGTGATGTCATGCTTGGAAGCAATGAAGGGTCTCTCTGTCAGTTAATCACAACACACAACACAGCTCCCACTCCAGGCCAGCAGAGGGAGCTCTGGAGCTCTGAACCCAAAACTGGGGGAAGAGCTGCTCTCTGGGGGCCAGGAAGGGGAAATGAGGAGTTCATGTGAGGAGGGCAATGTGTGTGGACTTGAGGAGAAGAGCTGGGGGATTGAGCAGAGAGTTCAGGCTCATTCCCAGCTATAGCGCATGATCTGGAGCCCGGTATCCAAGGCTGTATGGACACTGATGGTCCTGCAACAGAAACCGGAGGAATAGGAAGCTGCCACATAAGACTCGGAGGCACAACAGCGACGTGTGAGCCAGAAGAGAAAGGCTACAGCTGTCTGCCATACGAGGGAGTTCTAAAGAGAATAAGCAAGTGGAACTTCAGTGTAACACAGTACTGCAAGTACCTAAAACTAAGCGCTAGGAAGGAGACTACACAACCCATCTGCCTAGAGAGATTCCTGAGTTGCTTCCAGGCTACCCTGCTCCAGTGCCATCTGTAATCTGGACCCTGGACTGCATTTGCCAAGCAAAGTAAAGGTAAAGAAACTGCACCCTATTGTGTCCTTGCCTTCTTCCTGCCAACTCTCCACCACTGCTACATCTCTGTGCCAAACACCACACCCTCTTCCTTAACATCTACCCTTTTCATCTACTCTGCCCTGGGACTACAGCCCTTCCTGTGGAGGGCTACACCATCATTGCTGCACCCCACCATCTGTCCCAGAGGATCTGTCTGCAGCATTGACTTAACACCTTCATTGCCGAACACCACAGGTGGCGTCACGAATCATTCACTCATAAACTTTATTCCATCACTTCATCCCTTTTACATGGGTGCCCAGGGCCATGGACCGGGTCACCGCTGCTGTGACATTCCCCTCTGAGAGACCGGCCCGGTTCCGAGTACCCCACAGCCATGGGAGGGCGACCCATTTTGGCGTCATGAACAGGATTAACGGAGCCGGGTGTGAAATGTTAATTTGGTGTCGGGCAGCCATAGGCCTCAGAGGAAAAGATTACCAAGCATTGGTAGAGCCAGTGTACTCTGATAGCCGGCCCACTGTCCTGACAGCCAGAGAGGTAGTTGATGTCCGCAAGGGGAGAGTACCTGTACGCCTCTTGAATTGTGGGGAAGAGGAGGCCACAATACCTCGGTATGCCACAGTTGCTAAGCTGCTTACTGTCAGTAACAATGCAATACGGGCAGCAGAGCCCTTGGTCTCGTCCGACCAGGTGGAGGACAATGACTCTGTAAAGCAGCTGAAGGAGTGGTGTCAGCAGTTGCAGGTGGGAACTGACTCCACCCCTTCATACCAAAAAAATGGGGTTTACCGAGTGACTCAGGAGTAGAGTTGAGCGACTTTTGGTTTTTTAGGGTCGCGTTTCGTTTCGTGAAACCCGACTTTTCCAAAAGTCGGGTCGAGCAAGATCGTCCGATTATAGGGAAAAGTCGGGGTCGTCCCGAAACACGAAACCCAATGTAAGTCAATGGGGAATAAAAGTCGGCAGTGAGAGGAGGACAGGAAACACACCTACAGTGCCCATTTGAATGCCAAAAGCATCAATTCTTCTTACTTAAGCTTGTCAACCTTAATTAACTTCATAATACAAGTTACGCACTGAAAAATGGGGGTTATTTGGCTAAAGTTGTGGGGGGGGGAGGGCTGGCTGCAGGTTTTCATGTGCCCTGGGCGAAAGAGCGCCCCTTTAACACATACCACAACTCATCATGCTCCGATACGGCAGATAAATAGCGGTATAGTACAATGAAAAATACCTCACTTTTTACATCTCATGACGAGGCCCATCTATTTCTCCATACAGAATCATTGGTCCCATATAATGTTTGAAACAGTATATGATGAGCTCCACATAATGCTACAGTATATGTTGGTCCCCATGGATGAAGCTCCACTGTCTTATGGGCCCAAATAATGCTCCAAACATAATGGGCCCCATTTCTAATGCTCTAGTGTATAATGGGCCCTGTAAATGCTGCTCGAGTGTCTGATGTCCACCTTTGGAATGTTCCAGTGTATGGTGGGCCCCATCTATCATTCTCCAGAGTATAGTGCTCCCCAAAAATTGCTGTCCCAACATTGAAAACAATCAAATAAGTCTCCTCGCTAGGGAATCCCTGTACTTGTCTGGACAGGTGCTGTAACTTGCTTAACAGCTCGCCAGCCGTTCTCACACCCAGTATGGATTGCACGTGATTGCACAAAGGTTAGAAAGGGTACCGTATCCCTGGATAACATGTATGGATAGGGTACACATTCAAAATATATGTCTCAGGAGGCAGGCTCAGACGGTGTCAGGCCCAGTATGGATTGCACGTTATTGCACAAAGGTTAGAAAGGGTACCGTATCCCCGGATAACATGTATGGATAGCGTACACATTCAAAATATATGTCTCAGGAGGCAGGCTCAGACGGTGTTAGGCCCAGTATGGATTGCACGTGATTGCACAAAGGTTAGAAAGGGTACCGTATCCCCGGATAACATGTATGGATAGCGTACACATTCAAAATATATGTCTCAGGAGGCAGGCTCAGACGGTGTTAGGCCCAGTATGGATTGCACGTGATTGCACAAAGGTTAGAAAGGGTACCGTATCCCTGGATAACATGTATGGATAGCGTACACATTCAAAATATATGTCTCAGGAGGCAGGCTCAGACGGTGTCAGGCACAGTATGGATTGCACGTGATTGCACAAAGGTTAGAAAGGGTACCATATCCCCGGATAACATGTATGGATAGCGTACACATTCAAAATATATGTCTCAGGAGGCAGGCTCAGACGGTGTTAGGCCCAGTATGGATTGCATGTGATTGCACAAAGGTTAGAAAGGGTACCGTATCCCCGGATAACATGTATGGATAGCGTACACATTCAAAATATATGTCTCAGGAGGCAGGCTCAGACGGTGTTAGGCCCAGTATGGATTGCACGTGATTGCACAAAGGTTAGAAAGGGTACCGTATCCCTGGATAACATGTATGGATAGCGTACACATTCAAAATATATGTCTCAGGAGGCAGGCTCAGACGGTGTCAGGCACAGTTTGGATTTGACGGCCCAGATTACACAGCGGAGGAGCAGGGAGAGGTAAAGATTGCAAATGCTGGGGCCCTGCCCAAGCAAGGGGGGCCCACTCGTGGGCGTCGGTACTGGCACTGGGCCCCTCATAGTACAGCGGTGTGTCTGACGGCGGGTGTGCACCACCACCGTCAGAGACACTTGATTGCACTATGAGGAACCCTGTGCCAGTGCCCGCGCCCGCGCCCAAGAGTCGGCCTACCCACCTGTCCAGGGCAACGGCACTCGCACGGTGTCGTGCGGTAGGTGGTGACCCCGGCCATGGGGGGGGAGGCAGCACAGTTAGGGAGTTTTAGAAAGTGGCATATGTTGATGTTGGACATTCAGCTGATGCAAAAGGCGAAATAGGTGAAGTACCAGGAAGAGGTGGACCAAAGCAAGCCATTTTTCTGTCACCCTATGTGTCATCAGGGGAAGGTGGGACAAAATCCTTGGAAACCCATGCGTGGTTCATTTTAATGAAGGTTAGATCATCCACATTTTGGGTTGACAGACGGGTCCTTTTTTCTGTCAGGATTGATCCAGCTGCACTGAAGACTCTTTCCGATAGCACACTTGCAGCTGGGCAAGCGAGCTCCTGTAAGGCATATTGGGCCAATTCAGGCCAGGTGTCCAGTTTAGCGGCCCAATAGTCAAAGGGGAATGACCTGTGTGGGAAAACATCGATATGGGAGGAAAAGTAGTTTGTAACCATAGTTGACAACTGCTGTTTCCTGTCACTTTCCATCGATGCAGTATTACCAGTTGTGTGAGCGGTATTTGAAAAATCAGTCCACAACATTGTCATGAAACCCCTGTCTCCAACGCCACTTCTGCTGTGTGCACCACGAACACCTCTGCCAAGCTGCCCCCGGCCCGTACGGCTCGTGTGAGAACCATCACCGCTGCTGTGTGCTGGGAATGCCTCAAGCAACCGATTTACCAGAGTTGCTTGTTTATTAGCCAATATTAGGTCAAGGTTCTCCTGTGGCATGATGTTTTGTAATTTGCCTTTATAGCGTGGATCCAGGATGCTGGCCAACCAGTAGTCATCATCGTTCATCATTTTGGCAATGCGGGGGTCCCTTTTTAGGATCCGCAAGGCATAATCTGACATGTGGGCCAATGTTCCCGGTGTCAATGATGCACTGCGAGTGCTGGGTGGAGGAGCACTTTCTGGCAAATCTACATCCCTCCAGTCACGCACAAACCCTGTACCAGACCTTGCCACGCCAACATTTTCACTTGCCCCACGAGATGCATCCTCCTCCCCTAAGTAATCATCCCCATCATCCTCCTCCTCCTCCTCTTCTTCCTCCACCTCGTCCAGGAGAGGTCCCTGAGCAGACAATGGCTGAATGTCATCAAGGATTCCCTCCTCCTCTTCCTCCTCATCAACATTGGCTGCAGACGCCTGCTCCTTAAGGTGCGTCAAAGTTTGCATGAGCAGACGCATAAGTGGGATGCTCATGCTTAGGATGGCGTCGTCTGCGCTTACCAGCCGTGTGCATTCCTCAAAACACTGAAGGACTTTACAAAGGTCTTTCAGCTTCGACCACTGCACGCCTGTCAACTCCATGTCTGCTCTCAAAGTGCCTGGCCGTGTATCCTCCCACAAATGCATTATGGCCTGCCTCTGCTCGCACAGCCGCTCCACCATGTGCAGGGTGGAGTTCCACCTTGTTGCAATGTCGATAATGAGGCGGTGGTTGGGAAGGTGGAGCAATCGCTGCAGCTTCTGCATACGAACGGAGTGTACAGGCGACCGGCGGATGTGCGCGCACAGTCTTCGCACCTTCTGGAGCAGGGCTGTTAACTCCGGATAATTTTTGAGGAAGCACTGCACCACCAGGTTCAAGGTGTGAGCTAAGCAAGGTATGTGGCTGAGTTTTGAAAGGGCTATGGCTGCCACAAAATTACGGCCGTTATCACTAACTACCTTGCCTGCCTCAAGATGTACACTGCCCAGCCATGACTCAGTTTGTCGCTTCAAGTACTCGGCCAGCACCTCGGCGGTGTGTCTGTCGCCCAAACACATCATCTGCAACACAGCCTGCTGACGCTTTCCACTAGCTGCTCGATAGGGGGACACATCGTGTGCAACAGTGGCAGCTGCAGATGGAGTGCTCGTACGACTGCGCTCTGTGGACGAGCTTTCGCTTCTGGAGGAGGAGGAGGAGGTTCGAACGCCTACAGCCAACTGTTTCCTATACCGTGGGCTAGGCAGCACTGTCCCACCACCGCTGTCCCCTGTGGACCCTGCATCCACCACATTAACCCAGTGCGCAGTGATGGACACGTAACGGCCCTGGCCATGCCGACTGGACCATGCATCAGTTGTGAGGTGCACCTTTCCGCTCACTGACTGCTTGAGTGCATGGACAATGCGGTCTTTCACATGATGGTGGAGGGCTGGGATGGCTTTGCGAGAGAAGAAGTGGCGACTGGGTAGGTCATAGCGTGGTACTGCATAGGCCATGAGTTCGCGGAAAGCTGTGCTTTCCACCAACCGAAAGGGCATCATCTCAAACGAGATTAGTTTGGCAATGTGGGCGTTCAAACCCAGTGTACGCGGATGAGAGACTGAGTACTTTCTTGACCTACTCAGTGTCTGGGAGGGTGAGCTGGACTTGAGAGCTGCATATGGTGGAAGTAGCGGTGGACAGGGCGGACTGAGAGAGGGTTGATGATGGTGATGGAGTTGGTGTTCTTTCTGATGGCCTAGAATCAGTCTTTCGTTGATATAACAGTGGGATTCCCTGACTGCTGTGGTCTTGCAACGACACCTCAACATTTGCTGCTGTGCTAACCGGTGGGCTTACAGTGGGGGAAACAATGTAGCGTTGCTGACTACCTTCGTTGTGATCAGTTGCACATGTGGCACTTGAGGTTTGGTGTTGTGTCCACACTTGCAAGTGCATGCTGGTTAAATGTCTAAGCATGCAACTGGTATTCAAATTTTTCAGATTTTTCCCTCGGCTAAAGGTCTTTGCGCACTTCTTACAGATAACCTTGGCCTGATCATGAGGATTTTGTTCAAAAAAGTGCCACACTGCACTCTTCCTACTTTGGCAGACATTTTACGGCCTAGCACACTGTGATCTTTTGACCCTCTGGACAAGCTGTCCAGCAACTCTTTTGATGTTTGGAACCTGTCTTTGGAGTGCTCCGGGCCTGCCAGATAACAGCTGTTGCGATGTCGATGTCTGCTGTGGATGCTCCTCATCTGAGCTATTGGAAGCAGCACCCTCTTCCCCCAATGGATGCCAATCTGGGTCAACAACTGGGTCATCCATCACCTCCTCTTCTATGTCATGTGCACCTTTCTCTGTGTCACCCTGTATGGTGGTATAGTGTGCGGGAAGGGGCACCTGAGTCTCATCAGGGTCAAAATCTGGCTCTGTACACTGCGAGGACAATGTAGTGCTCTGAGTGAATGTACCAGCAGAATCATCCATCAGCGGCTGTGCATCAGTGCACTCCATGTCAGATTCATCTTGGCCTGGGTAATTCACCATTTCACTTGATAATCCAGGCATGGTATGTGAAAACAGCTCCATGGAGTAATCAGTAGTATGGCCTGCGTCATCCTTCAATCTTGGTTGGGGTGAAGGACACAAGGAAAGGTGTGGTTCATGAACATGAGCCTCCAATGACGACTCAGTGCTTTTACTTTTTACAACTGAAGAAGAGGAGGCGATAGAGCTGGAGGCTGAGTCAGCAATGTAAGACAAAACTTTTTCCTGATGCTCTGCCTTTAAAAGCGGTTTGCCAACTCCTAGAAAACTAAGCGTTCGAGGCCTTATGTAGCCAGACGATGACGCAGGGTCAGCACCTCCTGCATTCGGTCCTATTTTGCTCTTGCCACTACCATCAGATCCACCACCAACACCATCATTACCAGCTGCCAACCCCCGCCCAATCCCACGGCCTCTTCCACCAGCCTTCCTCATTTTTGGTAGAAATGTAGACAAAATCCAACAAACTACACTCACTGGCCACTTTATTAGGTACACCTGTCCAACTGTGTGTTAAGACTTAATTTCTAATCAGCCAATCACATGGCGGCAACTCAGTGCATTTAGGCATGTAGACATGGTCAAGACAATCTCCTGCAGTTCAAACCGAGCATCAGTATGGGGAAGAAAGGTGATTTGAGTGCCTTTGAACGTGGCATGATTGTTGGTGCCAGAAGGGCTGGTCTGAGAATTTCAGAAACTGCTGATCTACTGGGATTTTCACGCACAACCATCTCTAGGGTTTACAGAGAATGGTCCGAAAAAGAAAAAAAATCCAGTGAGCGGCAGTTCTGTGGCCGGAAATGCCATGTTGATGCCAGAGGTCAGAGGAGAATGGGCAGACTGGTTCGAGCTGATAGAAAGGCAACAGTGACTCAAATTGCCACCCGTTACAACCAAGGTAGGCAGAAGAGCATCTCTGAACGCACAGTGCGTCGAACTTTGAGGCAGATGGGCTACAGCAGCAGAAGACCACACTGGGTACCACTCCTCTCAGCTAAGAACAGGAAACTGAGGCTAAAATTTGCACAAGCTCATCGAAATTGGACAGTAGAAGATTGGAAAAACGTTGCCTGGTCTGATGAGTCTCGATTTCTGCTGCGACATTCGGATGGTAGGGTCAGAATTTGGCGTAAACAACATGAAAGCATGGATCCATCCTGCCTTGTATCAACGGTTCAGGCTGGTGGTGGTGGTGTCATGGTGTGGGGAATTTTTTCTGGGCACTCTTTGGGCCCCTTGGTACCAATTGAGCATCGTTGCAACGCCACAGCCTACCTGAGTATTGTTGCTGACCATGTCCATCCCTTTATGACCACAATGTACCCAACATCTGATGGCTACTTTCAGCAGGATAATGCGCCATGTCATAAAGCTCGAATCATCTCAGATTGGTTTCTTGAACATGACAATGAGTTTACTGTACTCAAATGGCCTCCTCAGTCACCAGATCTCAATCCAATAGAGCATCTTTGGGATGTGGTGGAACGGGAGATTCGCATCAGGGATGTGCAGCCGACAAATCTGCGCCAACTGTGTGATGCCATCATGTCAATATGGTCCAAAATCTCTGAGGAATGCTTCCAGCACCTTGTTGAATCTCTGCCATGAAGAATTGAGGCAGTTCTGAAGGCAAAAGGGGGTCCAACCCCTTACTAGCATGGTGTACCTAATAAAGTGGCCAGTGAGTGTATATAGTAATGTAAAACAAGGTACAAGGTGTCTATAGGACAGGGGAGATTTAGAATTTCTGCACACACTTGTGGACAGTGGACACTTTTGGATTGTGTGAGGCCCACTGATATCTGAGCGCTATGTGACAGGCTCGATGGCACAGCTGCCTGTGACCAAAGTGACGAGAGGATAATGGAGATTTTGAATCTCTGCGCACACTTTTGGACACTGGACACTTGTGGATTGTGTGAGGCCCACTGATATCTGAGCGCTATGTGACAGGCTCGATGGCACAGCTGCCTGTGACCAAAGTGACGAGAGGATAATGGAGATTTTGAATCTCTGCGCACACTTTTGGACACTGGACACTTGTGGATTGTGTGAGGCCCACTGATATCTGAGCGCTATGTGACACGCTCGATGGCACAGCTGCCTGTGACCAAAGTGACGAGAGGATAATGGAGATTTTGAATCTCTGCGCACACTTTTGGACACTGGACACTTGTGGATTGTGTGAGGCCCACTGATATCTGAGCGCTATGTGACACGCTCGATGGCACAGCTGCCTGTGACCAAAGTGACGAGAGGATAATGGAGATTTTGAATCTCTGCGCACACTTTTGGACACTGGACACTTGTGGATTGTGTGAGGCCCACTGTTATCTGAGCGCTATGTGACACGCTCGATGGCACAGCTGCCTGTGACAAAAGTGACGAGAGGATAATGGAGATTTTGAATCTCTGCGCACACTTTTGGACACTGGACACTTGTGGATTGTGTGAGGCCCACTGATATCTGAGCGCTATGTGACACGCTCGATGGCACAGCTGCCTGTGACCAAAGTGACGAGAGGATAATGGAGATTTTGAATCTCTGCTCACACTTTTGGACACTGGACACTTGTGGATTGTGTGAGGCCCACTGATATCTGAGCGCTATGTGACAGGCTCAATGGCACAGCTGTGACCAAAGTGACGAGAGGATAATGGAGATTTTGAATCTCTGCGCACACTTTTGGACACTGGACACTTGTGGATTGTGTGAGGCCCACTGATATCTGAGCGCTATGTGACAGGCTCGATGGCACAGCTGCCTGTGACAAAAGTGACAAGAGGATAATGGAGATTTTGAATCTCTGCGCACACTTTTGGACACTGGACACTTGTGGATTGTGTGAGGCCCACTGATATCTGAGCGCTATGTGACAGGCTCGATGGCACAGCTGTGACCAAAGTGACGTGAGGATAATGGAGATTTTGAATCTCTGCGCACACTTTTGGACACTGTACACTTGTGGATTGTGTGAGGCCCACTGATATCTGAGCGCTATGTGACACGCTCGATGGCACAGCTGCCTGTGACCAAAGTGACGAGAGGATAATGGAGATTTTGAATCTCTGCGCACACTTTTGGACACTGGACACTTGTGGATTGTGTGAGGCCCACTGATATCTGAGCGCTATGTGACACGCTCGATGGCACAGCTGCCTGTGACAAAAGTGACGAGAGGATAATGGAGATTTTGAATCTCTGCGCACACTTTTGGACACTGGACACTTGTGGATTGTGTGAGGCCCACTGATATCTGAGCGCTATGTGACAGGCTCAATGGCACAGCTGTGACCAAAGTGACGAGAGGATAATGGAGATTTTGAATCTCTGCGCACACTTTTGGACACTGGACACTTGTGGATTGTGTGAGGCCCACTGATATCTGAGCGCTATGTGACACGCTCGATGGCACAGCTGCCTGTGACCAAAGTGACGAGAGGATAATGGAGATTTTGAATCTCTGCGCACACTTTTGGACACTGGACACTTGTGGATTGTGTGAGGCCCACTGATATCTGAGCGCTATGTGACAGGCTCGATGGCACAGCTGTGACCAAAGTGACGAGAGGATAATGGAGATTTTGAATCTCTGCGCACACTTTTGGACACTGGACACTTGTGGATTGTGTGAGGCCCACTGATATCTGAGCGCTATGTGACACGCTCGATGGCACAGCTGCCTGTGACCAAAGTGACGTGAGGATAATGGAGATTTTGAATCTCTGCGCACACTTTTGGACACTGTACACTTGTGGATTGTGTGAGGCCCACTGATATCTGAGCGCTATGTGACACGCTCGATGGCACAGCTGCCTGTGACCAAAGTGACGAGAGGATAATGGAGATTTTGAATCTCTGCGCACACTTTTGGACACTGGACACTTGTGGATTGTGTGAGGCCCACTGATATCTGAGCGCTATGTGACACGCTCGATGGCACAGCTGCCTGTGACAAAAGTGACGAGAGGATAATGGAGATTTTGAATCTCTGCGCACACTTTTGGACACTGGACACTTGTGGATTGTGTGAGGCCCACTGATATCTGAGCGCTATGTGACAGGCTCAATGGCACAGCTGTGACCAAAGTGACGAGAGGATAATGGAGATTTTGAATCTCTGCGCACACTTTTGGACACTGGACACTTGTGGATTGTGTGAGGCCCACTGATATCTGAGCGCTATGTGACACGCTCGATGGCACAGCTGCCTGTGACCAAAGTGACGAGAGGATAATGGAGATTTTGAATCTCTGCGCACACTTTTGGACACTGGACACTTGTGGATTGTGTGAGGCCCACTGATATCTGAGCGCTATGTGACAGGCTCGATGGCACAGCTGTGACCAAAGTGACGAGAGGATAATGGAGATTTTGAATCTCTGCGCACACTTTTGGACACTGGACACTTGTGGATTGTGTGAGGCCCACTGATATCTGAGCGCTATGTGACACGCTCGATGGCACAGCTGCCTGTGACCAAAGTGACGAGAGGATAATGGAGATTTTGAATCTCTGCGCACACTTTTGGACACTGGACACTTGTGGATTGTGTGAGGCCCACTGATATCTGAGCGCTATGTGACAGGCTCGATGGCACAGCTGCCTGTGACCAAAGTGACGAGAGGATAATGGAGATTTTGAATCTCTGCGCACACTTTTGGACACTGGACACTTGTGGATTGTGTGAGGCCCACTGATATCTGAGCGCTATGTGACAGGCTCGATGGCACAGCTGCCTGTGACCAAAGTGACGAGAGGATAATGGAGATTTTGAATCTCTGCGCACACTTTTGGACACTGGACACTTGTGGATTGTGTGAGGCCCACTGATATCTGAGCGCTATGTGACACGCTCGATGGCACAGCTGCCTGTGACCAAAGTGACGAGAGGATAATGGAGATTTTGAATCTCTGCGCACACTTTTGGACACTGGACACTTGTGGATTGTGTGAGGCCCACTGATATCTGAGCGCTATGTGACACGCTCGATGGCACAGCTGCCTGTGACCAAAGTGACGAGAGGATAATGGAGATTTTGAATCTCTGCGCACACTTTTGGACACTGGACACTTGCGGATTGTGTGAGGCCCACTGATATCTGAGCGCTATGTGACACGCTCGATGGCACAGCTGCCTGTGACCAAAGTGACGAGAGGATAATGGAGATTTTGAATCTCTGCGCACACTTTTGGACACTGGACACTTGTGGATTGTGTGAGGCCCACTGATACCTGAGCGCTATGTGACAGGCTCGATGGCAGAGCTGTGACAAAAGTGACTAGAGGATAAGGGAGATTGGATTGCTTTTAAAAAAGCAGTTTGCGGAGCAGTGGGTAAACAGCAATGCCAGCGTGTCAGGAAGCCTTAAAAGGCAGCCCAACAACCAACACCACTGATACACCACAATATAGCCTCGCCTTGCACTGCACACACAGTGACTTGTGTGTTGTGCAGGCCAAATCGCTAGCAGCAGAAGCAGTTTTTTTGTCTTCTTCCCTGCCTAACGCTCTCCCTACAGAATCAGCAGCAACCTCTCCCTATACTAAGATCGGCAGAAGTAAGATGGCGGTCGGCGTGCACGCCCTTTTATACCCCCTGTGACGCCCACCAAAGCAAGCCAATCACTTGCATGCCCTTCTGAAAGATGGTGGTGACCCGTGCCTAGGTCATTACGTTGCCCACAGTGTCCGTGGATCCTGATTGGCTGAAAAAGAGTGCAAAACAAACTTTTGAAACGCGACTTTGGCGCGTAAGTCGCCGACCTCGTGGCCGACCTCATCCTAGGGTCGGGTTTCGTTTCATGAAACCCGACTTTGCCAAAAGTCGGCGACTTTTGAATTTTTTCGACCCGTTTCGCTCAACTCTACTCAGGAGTATGAGCGGGTATTCAGCAAACACCCCCTAGACTTTGGGAAGGCAAAAGGGGTTCAACACCATATCCCCACTGGAGATCATCCACCCATTAAAGAAAGGTACCGGCCTATACCCCCAACACAATACCAATGTGCCAAAAGTATGTTGCGGGAAATGAAGGAGGCTGGGGTGATCAGAGACAGTTGTAGCCCCTGGACAGCCCCAATAGTCTTTGTGAAAAAGAAAGATGGTACCATGAGAATGTGTGTTGATTACCGAAAAATTAACAGCATTACACATAAGGATGCCTACCCATTACCCAGAATTGAGGAGTCATTAGCCGCACTTAAAACTGCTAACTATTTTTCCACCTTAGATCTCACTAGTGGGTATTGGCAGGTTCCCGTGGCAGAGGCAGACAAGGAGAAAACAGTGTTTACCACACC
Organism: Dendrobates tinctorius; assembly: GCF_039654945.1. Taxonomy (NCBI): domain Eukaryota; kingdom Metazoa; phylum Chordata; class Amphibia; order Anura; family Dendrobatidae; genus Dendrobates; species Dendrobates tinctorius. The sequence goes on along the minus strand of NW_027361722.1, from coordinate 15,645,541 downwards.
AATGGGTCTCTGCAAGTTCAACTACATGCCGTTCAGGCTCTGCACCGCCCCAGGGACATTTCAACGGCTAATGGAGTGCTGTCTTGGACACAAGAACTTTGAGACAGTCCTGTTGTACCTTGATGATGTCATTGTTTTCTCCAAGACTTATGAAGACCATCTGAAGCACCTGGCTGAGGTGTTTGAAGCCTTGTCCAACTTTGGCCTGAAAGTGAAGCCATCCTAATGCCACCTCCTGAAGCCCAAGGTACAGTACCTCGGTCATGTAGTGAGTGCAGAAGGTGTGGCACCGGATCCTGACAAAGTCACTGTCATCCGGGACTGGCAGAAGCCCAGCAACCTCCATGAAGTACGTCAATTCCTCGGGTTGGTAGGCTCATCAAAGGCTTCACTGAGATAGCCACGCCTATGCAAAATCTTCTGGTGCGCCAGCCCAAGAAAGCCAGGAAGAAGAGTCCTACATTTGAATGGAATGAGGAGCTGGAGAGGTCCTTCACTCGACTGAAGATGGCTCTCACAGGAGATGAAGTTCTGGCCTACCAAGATTATGACCAACCATTTGTTCTGTATACTGATGCCAGCAACATGGGACTGGGAGCAGTACTGTCACAGGTACAGAATGGCAAAGAAAGAGTGATCTCCTACGCCAGCAGGAAGCTTCGTCCCACTGAAAGGAACCCTGACAACTGCAGTTCCTTCAAACTGGAGTTTCTCACCATAGTCTGGGCTGTGACTGAACGATTCAAGCATTACCTAGCTTCAGCCAAGTTTACCATCTTCACGGACAACAACCCGTTGACTCACTTGGAAACTGCCAAACTAGGTGCACTGGAGCAGCGATAGATGGCCCGGCTGTCTAACTATGAATTTACCATCAAGTACCGAGCGGGGCACAAGAATGCCAATGCTGATGCGCTGTTCAGAGTGCCCAATCTGCCAGATGCTGGAGAAGACCTTGAGGCACTCGAAGAAATAGAGTTACCTGCCTTCCAGCGGCCAATTGCGGCCCAACGTGCCCAAGGAGTGAGAAACTGACGGTCTGTCATGAAAGAGGCCACCCTAAATCCATTGCCCCATCATGACTGGGCAGAAACCCAGGATAGGGACCCCGCAGTCCGCCTGGTAAAGGAGCTACTGTCACAAGCTAACTTACGCCCAGCTCCAGATGCTCCTGAAGAAACCCAGCAGTTGTGGAAGGAAGAAATACATTTAGGAAAAATTGGGTTATTCAATACATATTTCTTGAAAAAGGATACTCTCAAACAGTATTAAATCATGCAAATGAGAACTACTAGAGAGTCATTTTGAGTCCTAAAAAATAAATAATACTCAATCATGTGCCATAAAGGACCAAAATAAATTATCCATATCTTTATTTCACAATACAAAATCACCAACAATAATTCACAAGTTTAAAAATGTAAATAGTACAGGAACAGGCGGGCAGCTTCATAACCATATATGCAATGGTAAACCTCACAATCATGGATAGACAAATATTTCCACTCATGAGATACATATAAATTTTACAGCAAAAAGTGCAAAGTGCATCATATCCTAGGATACATGTCCATTAAAGCACGGCTCAGGGGGAGGGAGATACAGAAAAGTTTTTTATAAAAAAAAATTTTTAAATGCAAGCTATATAAGGCTCATGTGATAACAAAAAATGTGCCCATTAAGGAACAACATGGCCAAAGTATATGAAAAAACCCTATTCCACCATAAGACCTAAGTAATGCTTACCCATAATGGAGGCGTTTACCAGAGCGCAGGTGCCCCGCTCTGCACTGCCCCCAGAGGAAGCCACAGCGAAACGCGCGTCGGGTACCTGCGCTCTGGTAAACGCATCCATTATGGGTAAGCATTACTTACTGTAGGTCTTATGGTGGAATAGGGTTTTTTCATATACTTTGCCCATGTTGTTCCTTAATGGGCACATTTTTTGTTATCACATGAGCCTTATAGTACCTTGTCAGCTTGCAGTGGGGAACCATGATACGACTAGTAGCCGCAAACCAACTGCCGGTGCCTGTTGCCGGAGTGGTGTGGCTCCAGATGACGCTGTGTGGGAAATCTCTCGGCCACCGGGGAGTGGTTCTAACCCAAGGAGAAATTAACGACCATCATCCAGTTATCTTGGGCATGAACATACTGCGGGAGTTCGGCAATCTACTCCTTAACGACCAAAGGCAGGAGACCCTGAGCCAGTGGGGTTCTCGCATGGCCCAAGGGCAGGTCTTCTAGTGGTTGGTGTGGGAGGCACGAGTGCTCCAGGAGTGCCAGGAGGGTGAGGCGCTGGGCATGGTCATCGCGCCGGCGGCTCCCCCGCTCGTGCTTCCCCCAGGGCAGACGGTGGTGGCCCTGCCGATCCACACCCCGATGCCACTGGAGGTGCAGGTAGAACCATAATACTCGGAGCGCCTGCACCCTGGCATACTGGTAGCCCGCTCCCTGGCCACAGTGCGGGAGGGGACCGTCCTGGTGCGTTGTGTCAACCTGGAAGACCAAGACATCGCCTTGAGGCCCCGGGCTGAAATGGCCAAATTAGTGAGGCCCTTGGAAGAGATGCTGCCGGAGCCCACGGTCCAGTTGAAGGTGCAACCCGAGGATCCTTGGGCAGTAACGGTACAAACTCTACAGACTGCCATATCCTCGACCCAGGAGAAAGGTCGAGCTATCCTGGAGAGAATGCGGGCCGAACTCTCCGGCCTAGCGCCAGCCCAACTTCTCCAGGTAGAGACACTTCTCGGACAATATTACGGTGTCTTCGCCAGCCATGAGGATGACTTCGGGTGTACCACGGCCATCACGCACAGGATTCCCACGGCCGGAGAGGCCCCCATCCGGGAGCGATATCGGCAAATACCACCGCAGCTATACCAGGAAGTGAAAACCCTATTAGCTCAAATGCTTCGGAAGGGGGTCATATGAGAAAGCCAGAGCCCCTGGGCGGCCCCCATTGTACTGGTTCGCAAAAATGACGGCACTCTGCGGTTTTGTGTGGATTACCAAAAGTTGAACGCTTGCACCATCAAGGACTCATATCCGCTGCCCCGCATAGAAGAGTGTCTGTCCGCCTTGGGGAAAGCGACGTACTTTTCGACTCTGGACCTGGCCATTGGGTACTGGCAGGTGCCGATGTCGGAGGAAGACAGAGCCAAGATGGCATTTATCCTTCCCATGGGACTGTTCGAGTTTAATCGGATGCCGTTCGGGCTGGCCAACGCCCCAGGAACCTCCCAGCGGTTGATGGAGTGGTGTCTAGGAGATCTCAACTTTGAAGCCACGTTGATATACTTGGAAGATATTATCATCTATTCCGCCACATTCGAGGACCACCTGCGCCCAAATCGAAAATCTGGGGCATACCGTCTCAGCAGAAGGTGTCAGACCATCCCTGGAAAAGGTTGCTGCCATTCAGGGGTGGCCTACCCCCGAGACGGTGAAAGACGTGCGGGCCTTCCTGGGGTTGGCCGGCTACTACCGTCGGTTCGTAATGAATTTCGCACGCCGAGCCCGAGCCCTGCAGGACCTGCTGAAGGGGACTCCAGCTGGGGCGAATGGAAGGAAGGTCCAGTGGCAGCAGCCACAGGAGGATGCGTTTCAAGATCTCAAACCCGCCCTCTTGAACGCCCCAATATTGGCATATGCGGATTTCTCGCAACCGTTCATCCTGCATACCGACGGGAGCCTCCAGGGACTAGAAGCTGTGTTGTCACAGGTGCAGGACGGCCGAGAGAAAGTGATCGTCTACGGCAGCCAGTCGCTGCACGACTCCGAACGCAACCCGGACAATTACAGCTCCTTTAAGCTCGAGCTCCTCGCGGTAGTGTGGGCAATGATGGAGCGGTTCGCAGAGTACCTGGCGGCCTCCGAGGTGGTAGTGTGGACTGACAACAACCCACTAGCCCATTTGGAGAATGCCAAACTGGGGGCTCTGGAGCAGCGGTGGGTGGCTCGGATGGCCAAGTTCAACTACAGGATCATCTACAAAAGAGGGACTGAAAACGTGCATGCTGACGCCCTCACCACCGCCGCACTTACAGCCGATACACAAGAAGCGCCTCATTTGGAACCCTTAGGGGGAATGCTGGAACAGCCGTGCGACCAGTGGATCCAACAGCAACAGGAAGATGGAGAGATTGGACTCCTACGTCGATGGGTGGCCACCGGCCGACAGCCCACTGGCTCACAGCAACAGACTATGACCCAGGATATGTTGCTAATGTTGCATCAGAGGGAAAAGCTAGTCATCAAAAAGGGACTTTTATATCGGAAAGCCGTGTCACGAACAACATCTGCTACCATATGGCAGGTGATCGTGCCCGGAGCCCACCTCAGCTAGCTAGCTCGGGAAGACCACGAAAAGGGGGCTCACTTCGGTGCTGAAAAAACTTGGCAATGGTTGCAGCAGATAGTGTACCATCCACGCTTACACGCTGCTGTAGAAGAAGTTTGCCAAACCTGCCGCCCGTGCGAGCTTGCTAAACCTCCCGCGCAACGAGCCCCGGTGCAGACAATTGTAACATCAGCTCCCCTTGCGCTTTTCACGGTGGACTATCTGACCATAGGTCCGGCCTACCAGGGGTATGAACATTGTCTCGTTATGGTGGATCATTTCACCAAGTTCCCCGTGGGCACCCCCACCCGAGACCAAACAGCGGAGTCGGCCACCTACGCAATTTGTAAAAACTTTATCCAAGTGTACGGCTGCCCGCAACGAATACACTCGGACCAAGGAGCGTGCTTCCTAGGAAGAGTCATGGAAGAACTACATCACCTCTACGGTATCGATAAGTCTCGGACTACACCATACCACCCGCAGGGAAACGGAGCCTACGAGCCATTCAATCGGACACTGATCCAAATGCTGCGTACCCTGGAGAACGACCGAAAGGCCCGCTGGCCTGAATATGTTCCTGAGCTGGTGTGGGTATATAATAACCGGGTGCACCGAGTGACTGGTTACACCCCCTACTCATTGCTGTTCGGACGGGAAGGTAAAGGAATCACGGAAGTGGAGTTAAACCCGGAGGAACCCCAGCCCTGGACCGGAGTGTCCTCGTGGGTTCAAAACCACTGGCACTGGCTGCAGACCCTCCACCGAATTGTCCATACAAAGCTCCAGGATATAGAACACCTGAGGGGAACGCTGGCTCCACCGATTGACTTCCAAACTGGGGATCGGGTACTCGTGCTAGATCAACGCCCCCAAAACAAGTTAGAACCACGGTGGGAGGAGAACCCGTACCGAGTGTTGCGCCGAGTAAGCCCCGACGGGCCTGTGTATGAAATACAATCCGAAGGGAACGACGCACCTCTTACTTGTGTTGTGCACCGTAACATGTTACGGCCTTGTGCGTCCACTGATCCCCTAGAACCCGAACCGATCCCGAAGGTCCCTGACCCCCCGCCCACGGTCTGGGACCTGGACGATGAAGAGGACTCCCCAACTGCATCCGCGGATCACGCAAGTAGTAACACCACAGTAGACCCGGGCATCCCACCAGAATCGACTATCCTACCACCATTCACCACCCCAGAAGAGTCCATCATACCCGAGCTTCGACGCTCCAAGCGATCAACAGCTGGCAAGCCCCCTGAACGTTACGAACAGGACCAATTCGGATGGCGACAAGGACTGCTGTCTCGAAAGGCTAACCCGAGTCTACTAAAACCCTCGCCCGAGGACGGGGGAGTGTGGGAAGAAGGGCCCCCGCCGAGTGTCCGGGCCGGAACCAAGGGGACCGTCACCTAGGTTCCGGGGGAAACTGTTCCCAGGGGACAGAGTTCAGGGACGGACCATTGAGATGGACAGATGGGCTGGGGGAGGAGCCAATATAAAAGGGGTGGGGAACGCTAGTGGATCGCCCCGTGCCAGGGCCGTGGGGTACTCGGAGCCGGGCCCGGTGGATTTCAATGGGAGATGTCACGGTAGCTGTGACCCAGTCCGTGGCCCTGGGTGTCCATTGTAAAAGGGGGTTAAGAGTGATGAAATAAAGTTTATGTGTGAATGATTTGTGACGCCACCTGTGGTGTTCAGCAATGAAGATGATAAGCCGACGCTGCAGTCAGATCCTCTGGGACAGATGGTGGGGTGCAGCAATGATGGTGTAGCCCTCCACAGGCAGGGCTGTAGTCCCTGGGCAGAGTAGATGAAGAAGATAGGTACTAAGGGAGAGGGTGTAGTGTCTGGCACAGAGATGTAGCAGTGCCGAGTGGGTTGGCGCAGGAATAAGCGGAGGACACCAGGGCATGTAGTTCCAAAGCTTTACTCACAGTCTGTTGTACATACAGGTGCCCGCATCCATGCTGTGTCCTCCAGGTCAGGAGCTCAGCCAACCTCCAGGCAAGATGAAGTACTCCGTTCCAACACTCCGCCAACATATGTGCCTTTTCTGAACGTCTCCCTTTTGCGCCTATAGTGAAGTACTCTCAGTACTGAGTTACACTGGAGTTCCTCCTGTCAGATGTTCCTATGAACTCTACTTGTACGGCAGACAGCTGTAGCCTGCTTCGGGGACTCCTTGCTACTAAGTCCCGGCTCACTCTCGTTGCTGTTGTGCCCCCAAGTCTTGTGTGGGAATAAAGTGGTGACTACTTCTATTCCTCCGGTGTCTGCTGCAGGACCATTAGTATCCATACAACCTCGGGGACCAGACCCCGGCCTTGCGCTGTGAACTTGGGAAGGGTTCTGCTCTAACCCTAATCCTTAGTCCTCCTCTCCTTACGTTCCGTACTAATCCTTCTTTCTTATGGAGAGAGTCAGGCTTTCCATCAATGTCTCTTTCCTGTGCCAGTGGACCCAGGTCACTGAGGTCGGCTGCAGCACTTCCTTCATCCATCCCACTCAGAGGATCTTCACTCTTCCACTGACTCTGTCAGACTAAATTCCAAACTCTTCCCGCTCTTTTGGTGCCAACTAAACTCCACCCGCCTCCCAGCACGCTTCGTGTTCCAAGCAGGGAGCCACCAAAGGGTGCTTTGCTACACTACTGTGTTGTGTGGGATGTAGGTGTTGGAGTGTGGTCAGGTGTCTCCACCTTACCTGAATGATGGGGTACCACACCTCAGGAGGAGGTGCAGTACCTCTGTGGCGACTGAACCCTCAGGGGCGCCACACTAGTCACCGTGAGTCAGCAGACTGGGACAGAAGCAGCAGGAGACCGTGGGAGCGACTGAGAACCAGAGTGACTTATCAGAGCCAGGAGAGACGTTCCTCGAGGACATCAGAGGGACGGTGCCCAGACGACCGTCCGAGAGCCGCTGCCCCGCTTCTGCCCGCGGCCGCTGCCGCCTCACATCAGCTCACGGCTGCTGCCGCCTCCTCTGCCCACGGCTGCGGTCGCTCGCGGCCGTTGTCGCCTCGCTCCGGCCCACGGCTGCGGCCTGTCTCCCGCCACCCGTGGCCGCCCTGCTCTTACCCGTGGCCGTGGCAAGTCCAGTGCCGCTGCCGGCCACCACTGTCCGCAGCAAGGGCGGGGCCGTTGCTCACCGCGGATTCCCCGTCGCAGCTGATAGCTGCGCAGGTGGCCTGCCCTCGCCACCCCACATCGCTGCCGCTTGCCCCAGTCCGGGGGCTGTGGCCCATCTGTCCAAGGACTCCTGTGGTGCTCCAGTGTAATCGGAGCGCCGGAGCGCTCGAAGACTTCGTCAACGCTTCAGCAACTGGGCCCAGCGACTGCTACGCCGAAAGACCACCATCCCGAACGGCGAGGGACATCTGAATGGCTAAGTTGACTATATAATTAAGGACCCGTAGTCGGTCATACAATATAGTGACCGGCTCTTGCTGGGCGTAGTCGTGTTCTACCCCGTTTGTGTTTGCTTGCTTAGAGCCCCTGCGAGGGCAATTCTTGTTACCCCTTTGGTTGGTTAGGCTACAACTGAGGACAGTTACCTCTAGTCCTATAAACGTTAATACTAAAAGCACTAAACCGTCTCGCGCCTCGTCACTGCGTCCTGCGTACCTGCGAGTACCACACACACATGCGTCGAATCATCTCAAACAGAGAACAAAGGATGTGGCAAGGATGAGATGGTTGGTGGTAAGCAGTGGAAGGGCCAGAGAGGTGAGCAGTGAGTATATACAGTATTTTCTTCAATTTTTTAACCTTTTGAAAATTACTCTTTAAGGTTTGTAAAAAAATATGGCCAGTTCAAGCCATGTTGCTAAATTTGTGCTCTTCTCGGAAAGCAGATTGCAAGTAAACAGCATTTTGTGGAACGACAATTTTTTTTAAAATTCAAGTCGCTTGCTGTAAATATGTTTTTTTAATCTGCTTTAAATGTTGTTTTCGCCCTAATTTCGATGATGTTTTTATTTTGTTTGATTAGATAATTAGATATGGTCTTACTCTATGTAAATCTAGTCTTTTTAGCGAACAGGAGGTTGTGCAAAGGAAGACAGTCACAGAGAAGAGTTGGTGGCCACACCCACTTGGTCAAAATGTCTATAGTTACAAAATAGGGAGTATATTGTATATTTCGTGAACGGAGAAGTGAAGGAAAAGAAAGAAAATAATTCCAAATGTAGAAGAACAGCGACATTAGTCCAACCCCCCTCCCCAGCACATTTGGTGACTATAGATAAAAATACTGGATGTGCTCACATCTAATTTTGTAAACAAGATCTTTAGATTAGAAGGTTTCGCCAGACTGTTTACATCAGATACTGGAGGGCCCCAGAGCAAGGCGCGTTTCCCTTTAACCACAGTTTCATTCAATCCTAATGTGTGATCCAGTCCCCAATTTTGCTGTCACCCTGTGAGTGCCATTGAAAAATAAAATTATTGACCCCCAGATGCTTCTTCACCTCTCTGTGATTAAGGCCGGGATCACACCTGCGAGAAAATCGGCCGAGTCTCTCATGTTATTACCTGGCACTGCCGCCGGCACTCGGATCGGAGCGTGCCGCCTCATAGCAATACATGGAGCCGCACGCTCCACTCCCGAGTGCCGGCGGCAGTGCCGGGCATTAACATGCAAGACTCGGCTGATTTTCTCGCATGTGTGATTCCGGCCTAACACTTTTACTTTCTGTGTTTTTTTTTTTGTTTGTTTCATTTTTTCCTCTCCTTCTTCCAAGAACCAGAACTTTTTTATTTTTCAGTACACATCGGCATATCAGGACGTAGAATGAGTTGTACTTTTGAATGACATCATTCGTTTAGCCATATAGTGTACTGAAAGATGGGGAAAAAAAAAAATAGGTACGTTGAAATTGCAAAAAAAAAGTGCAATTCCACAATAGTTTTTTTTATTTTTTCTATTTACCATGTTCACTATAGAGTAAAAACTGACCCACAATATAATTCTCCGGGTCAGTACGAGTACACAGATAGCAAACATGTATAGGTTTTTAGTATTTAGGTAGTAAAAAAAAATTGGAAATTTGTAAAAAAAAAAAAAAAATAATAATAATTTTGCTTTTGTCACCATTTTTCAATACTTGTAACGCTTTCATTTTTCTGTATCTGTGGCTGGGTGAGGTCCCATTTTTGCGACTTGAGCTGATGTTTTTATTGATACTATTTTGGAGTAGATGCAATGTTTTGATTGCTTTTTATTGCATTTTATGGCAATGTTGCGGCCGCCAAAAAAAACGTAATTCTGAATTTTTAATGTTTTTTCTCGTTATGCTGTTTACCGATAGGATTAATTAACTTTAAATTTTTATATATCGGATATTTCTGAACACAGTGATACCAAACATGTGTATTTATTTTTTTTATGATTGCTCTGTGTGGATTTGAACTTTTCTTTTTTTTTTTTCCAAATTTAAAAAAAAAAAAAATTTTGTTGCTTTTTACTGTATTTAGGCTGGTTTCACACTTGCATTTTTTTGTTCTGTATTTTAGCGCTAAAAAACGCATGCGCTTTTTTCCTATATTTTGCATGGGATGTGCTTATGTGCGCATACACATGCGTTTGTATGCGTTTTTACGTGCATGCGTTTTTTTGTGGTGTGCGCTCGGGCGCACAAAATGCATCCTGTTGCATTTTTTGGGCGTCCGACTTGCCTCAAAAAAACGCATGCACGCACAATGCGTTTTTTTACAGCAAGACACCCATTGTAAGTCTATGGGTGCGCATACGTGCGCATTGGCATGCTCATGTATGCGTTTTTTTGCGCATGCGTTTTTTTGTTGACCATTGGTTAGACAATGGAAATTAGGGGTTTGGGTTAGAGTTAGGGTTAGTTAAGGGGGTTTAGGGTTAGGGTTAGGATTTGGGTTAGGGTTAGTATGGTTTGGTTAAGGGTTAGGGTTTAGGGTTAGTTAGGGTTTAGGGTTAGGGTTAGGGCTTGGGTTAGGGATAGTAGGGTTTGGTTAAGGGTTAGGGTTAGTAGGGTTTGGTTAAGGGTTAGTGTTAGGGTTAGTATGGTTTGGTTAAGGGTTAGGGTTAGTAAAGTCATGGTTTGGGTTAGTGTTAATCCTAACCCTATCTTGATTTTTTTGGTGAGGCCAACTAATGTTGGAAAAAAACGCAAACGCGGTAAAAACGCACTAAAAACGCATACAAACGCATAAAAACGCTGCGTTTTTTTCATGCATGCGCATAAAAATGCTTGAAAAAAACGCAGCATTTGTATGCGTTTTTTCCATGCGTTTTTTTGCGGGGAAAACGCGCTGCAAAAAAAAGCAAGTGTGAAAGTAGCCTTAATAGTGCCCTTGGTTGACTTGACGTTGCGATCAATCATCAGATTGCTTGTGCTATGCATAGCAGGGCTTTAGCACTTATACGTGCAGCTGAAATCACGGGAGTGTGGAGTATGCCCCTCTTGGCACGTGTTAAATGTCGTTATCAGTGATTGACAGTGGCATTTAACTTGTGAACAGCCACGGTTGGATTTCGGATTCACCTGTGACTCTTAGAGGCAATTAATGGCTGATTAAATCAGCCATCATGAGCAGACAAAGATGCGGGCTTAGCATGTGAGCCCGCATCGAAGGATGGAAAACTACTTTTGACGTACAAGCACGTCAAAAGGTATTTAAGGGGTTAAAGAGTAAAACTTTTTTTTTCATATTTTACTCACAAGTCTGGTAAATAAAAAAAAAAATCATAACCCATTTGAAAGGAATGAAAATCCACAAAAATATATTTAGTGTAAACCTATCCTAAAACTTCTGGAAGTTCTGCTTACCATGAACTTTAATACGATCCTGGGTGTCTTTCAAGAGTTGTGGTGGTCTCCTCTTTTTCCCCGGAGCCTCACAAACTCACAAAAGAGCTGACAATTAGGAGTTAAATAATTCCACATTATGCTTTCCCTTTATAGACTGTATGAATCTGACATTGAGATGGGGTCATTGAGATGTAGATGAAACGTAAGACTTGGGGCTAAACAACAACTTGGGTCATACGGCCAACCATTGCATCACTACATCGCAACACAACACGAGTGAATCAGGTTAGATTGTAAACCCCTGGATTATTGGAATACAAACCCCACACATGATTGGAATACAAGACTAGAAGGATACAACTTATTTGCAAGAAACAGACTTGATAAACGAGGAGGGGGTGTCGCATTGTATGTTAGAAACGCGTATATCTGCACAGAGATTGAAGCTTCAGAGACTGGGAGTTCTGTGGAAACTGTTTGGGTAAGAATACAAGGACAGAACAATGGAAAGGACACCATTGTAGGCATTTACTACAGGCCGCCTGTGCAAGCCGAAGATATGGATGAACTCTTTATGCATCAGATGGCCAAGTTCTCCAAAAAATATGACATAGTTGTCATGGGAGATTTCAACTATCCAGACATTTGTTGGGAATCTCTCTCAGGCAAAACTAACAGGTCAAGGAAATTCTTATCCTCTCTTGCTGACAACTTTATCTTCCAAAAGGTAAGGGAGAAAACAAGGGGAACTGCTACCTTGGATCTAATCCTTATAAACAGGGAGGAAATGGTTGAGGAGGTAAAAGTGGCTGGGACCCTAGGAGGTAGCGACCATGCCATTTTAGAATTTTGGATAACTAGAGGAGGAAGACCTGTGAAGACTCAGACGTCAAGGTTAGATTTCAGAAAGGCAGATTTTAAGGGATTCAGAAAAAGAATTTGAGGGATCCAATGGCTGGATATCCTTAAAGACAAAAATGTCCAGGAAGGATGGGAAATCTTGAAAAATGAAATTCTCAAAGCACAAATGTTAACAATTTCGAAAAGAGGGAAGAATAGGAAGCATTTAAGGAAACCTGGATGGACGAACACAGAACTTAAGCACATGCTAAAAAGGAAGAAAAAAATGTTTATAAAATGGAAAGCGAGAGGCATATCTAAAGAAGAATATAATGCTGTCTGCAGAACCTGCAGGGCACAAATCAGATTATCTAAAGCTGAGAATGAATTGAGGCTTGCAAGAGACGTCAAAAGCAATAATAAAGGATTTTGGGGATATGTCAAAAGAAAAAGAAAAGTCAAAGATGCTATAGGATTTTTACAGGATGAAAATGATGAAATGGTAAGACAGGATGTTGAGAAGGCCGAACTTTTAAATTCCTATTTTGCATCTGTTTTCTCTCAGAACGGAAATGTAACATCAACTGTTCTTCACTGTCCTATTAAGGGAATAGAAGAATCCAGGATATCTATAAACATAAAGATAGTGAGGAAGCACTTAGCTAACCTAAATGAATTCAAGTCTCCAGGGCCAGATGAATTACACCCCAGAGTACTGAAGGAGATAGCAGAAGAAATTTTTGAACCCCTCTCCATAATCTTTGAAAATTCTTGGAGAACAGGAGAAGTCCCAGAAGACTGGAGAAGAGCAAATGTTGTTCCTATCTTCAAAAAGGGGAAGAAGGTGGACCCAGGCAACTATAGGCCGGTGAGTCTGACTTCTATACCAGGAAAGATCTTTGAGCAAATTATTAAACAACATTTATGTCAGTACCTGGATAAGAATGAAGTGATTAAACAGAATCAGCATGGGTTTGTAACTAATAAGTCATGTCAGACTAACTTAATTTCCTTCTATGACGGAATCACTGATTGGGTGGATCAAGGAAATGCTGTAGATATAGTATATCTTGACTTCAGCAAAGCATTTGACAAAGTATCTCATACAATCCTTATTGATAAAATGACTAAGTATGGAATGGACAAGGCAACTGTTAGGTGGATTCATAACTGGCTTAGTGATCGGACCCAAAGAGTGGTCGTAAATGGCTGCACATCCAGTTGGAAGAATGTCTCAAGTGGGGTACCACAGGGCTCTGTCCTGGGCCCTGTATTGTTCAACATCTTTATCAACGATTTAGATGAAGGAATTGAGGGTAAACTGATTAAATTTGCTGATGACACAAAGCTAGGAGGGATAGCTAATACTAGAGAAGAGAGAGAGAGGATTCAAAAAGATATAAATTAACTGGAGAAGTGAGCAGCAACTAACAGAATGGTTTTTAACAGGGAAAAATGCAAAGTACTACATCTGGGCAATAAAAATGAAAAAAGCATATACAGAATGGGAGGAATAGGGCTAAGCAACAGCACATGTGAAAAAGACATGGGTATACTAATAGATCACAGACCGAATATGAGTCAACAGTGTGATGCAGCATCAAAAAAGGCAAATGCAATTCTAGGATGAATTAACAAAAGCATACAGTCTAGATCACGTGAAGTCATTATTTCCCTCTACTCCTCTTTGGTCAGACCTCATCTGGAATATTGTGTCCAGTTTTGGGCACCACATTTTAAAAAAGACATCAACAAACTGGAGCAAGTTCAGAAAAGAGCGACCAGAATGGTGACCGGTCTGCAAACCCTGTCTTATGAGGAAAGGTTGCAGGATTTGGGAATGTTTAGTTTGCAAAAGAGAAGACTGAGAGGAGACTTAATAGCTGTCTACAAATATCTAAAGGGCTGTCACATTGTAGAAGGATCAACTTTATTCTCATTTTCACAAGGAAAGACTAGAAGCAATGGGATGAAACTGAATGGGAGGAGACACAGCTTAGATATTAGAAAAAACTTTTGGACAGTTAGAGTGATCAATGAGTGGAACAGGCTGCCATGAGAAGTGGTGAGTTCTCCTTCAATGGAAGTCTTCAAACAGAGGCTGGACAGACATCTGACTGGGATGATTTAGCGAATCCTGCTTTGAGCAGGGGATTGGACCAGATGGCCCAGGAGGTCCCTTCCAACTCTACGATTCTATGATTCTATGATATTTTTTTTTTCCTAGGGTTTGTGGTACCCAAACATGCCTCCATGGACTAGATACATAGACGACGTGTTTCTTCTATGGTCTGGATCCACTGATGAATCCCAACTATTTATGGAATGTCTTAATGACAATGAGATCGGGATGAGATTTACATCTGAGACTCATAAGGACGAGATATCTTTTCTGGATCTCACAATTGGTAGAACCAATGAGAGATACCTTACCAGAAAAACTTATCGTAAACCAACGGCAACCAACAGTTTCCTCTTATGGGATAGCCACCACCCAGGTCCTCTCAAAAAAGGGAATCCCGAAAGGCAGGTGCGGCCAAGAGGAACTGATCAAATGTGAGGGATTTTCATGTACAGGTTCGTGATCTGTGATCTAGATTTATTAAAAGGGGTTACCCTGATGATGTGTTGGATTTGGCTTGGAGAAATGCTGCCAGCCTAAACAGACAGGAACTGTAACACCCAAGAAGAAATAAAGATGAAACTGGAATACTGAGAGTTATTGGTACTATTGATAACTGAGCTAATGAGGTATATACCATCATAAAAAGACATTGAGGAGTTCTAAAAGCAGACCCAGAACCCATTTAATCCTAAGATCACATACAGAAGGGGTCCATCTATTCGTGATCGATTGGTCCACAGTTTCTATCAGAGACAGGCCCAGCCTGGGACTTGGTTGGATTGAAAGGTCTGTGGGACCTATAGATGTGGAGACTGTAAATTCTGTCTGTGGGTGAGACCAATCAAAACCTTCTCTGGTACACCCAATGGTAGGTCATATTTCGTCAAAGATTTTGCCAGTTGTAAAAGCAAGGGGGTAATATATATGGCCACCTGCCCATGCCCACAGAACGTCATTGGGAAGATGAAGAGGTTAGTTAGGAGGCGTATAGACGAACACCTGAGGGGATATTAGACATAGCAGAGATATTCCCTAGTGTGTCTCGCAAGGGGAGTATCAACCATAACAACCCCAGGTGTCCATCAGTCTGTGTGGTGGAAGTGGTAGGAGAACATGCATGGGGTGGTGACTGGAACAAATTGCTCTTACAGAAAGAACGTCAATGGATATACAGACCCTATCCCATACCCTTGTACCGGAGGGTCTTAATGAGCAACATTTATGGATGATGTTCCGGATCATATACTATTACTATTATATCTAATCAGTTTTGGTTATCTACAACTTTGGATTATGAACTGACTCCATAACCCCAATGCTTCCTCCTGTGTATATATATATATATATATATATATATACAGTATATATATATATTATTTATTATGGGATGAGTAATGGCTGTACTCACTACGTCCTTGTACTATTATGGCATCCTTTGCACTACTTATCACTAAGCCCTACACTGTTGTAATACCCTGGGACCGGTCCTGGGCCTTATTATTCTATGATGTACGGGTCACATATGTATGATGAACGGCATACCTGGATTCTCTGGCTTGGGCAGCATCTGCGTGCACTCTGTCTGGATGATCGGTTTTGTCCAGTTATCTGGCACAGGCGTATTTGATCTTCTGTCCCTGCGGACATATGCGCCTTCGCTTATTCTGGAATCATTACGCTCTGTCTCGTTGGCCATATGTGGCAAATGCGTCCTGGGGTGATATCATAGAATGTTACGTTAGATCTGGAAGTGACCTCCTGGGTCATCGCGTCCAACCCCCTGCTTAATGCAGGATTCACTAAACCATCTCAGACAGATGTCTGTCCAACCTCTGTTTGAAGATTTTCATTGAAGGAGAACTCACCACTAGTGATGAGCGAGTACACTCGTTACTCGAGATTTACTGAGCATGCTCGGGTGTCCTCCGAGTATTTGGAAGTGCTCGGAGATTTAGTTTCTGTCGCCGTAGCTGCATGATTTGCGGCTACTTGACAGCCTGAATACATGTAGGGATTGCCTGTTTGTTAGGAAATCTCCACATGTATTCAGGCTGTCCAGCATTTGCCGCATACATTTACATGCTGCAGATTTCTAGTCCCGCCCAAGTTACACTGCAGATATTCTATGGGAATGTCATCCCAAAGTGGAAATGTTATTGTGACACAGTGTGATGAAAAAATGCATGGAAGCACCAGGAAGAGGTACCGCCGTGTGCACTTGGTTGTGCGGCACATTCTGATGCAATCAAGGATCTTTACCCGCCATTTAATCTTGCTGACCATGGCTATTAATGTCTTCTTGACATAGGACCCAAGTGTGGAGCGGGGTCACGAGCTGAGTAAGCACCATACCTGGCAAATGCTTGTAACACCAGCAACCAGAGTTTCTGCTAGTTGCTGCTGTTTAACCATGTGAATGCTGCTGTCAATCACTGATAGCGGGATGTAAATGAGGGGATGCCGATGAAAATGTGATGAAGTATTTGCAAAGCACTACTTGGCTTTATCGCTAGGGTCTCTAGTTGGACGATCTCCCGTACCTGTATAGCCTTGCCTACTTACCCTCCTGACTTTCCTTATGGCATTTCAAGGTATCCATCTTTGACTTCTTTTACATTGGGCATTTATCCTTATCTCACCGTTCAACTGCTATCCGTCTGTTTTTTATATAGGTGTTTATTTTCTGACATTGATACCTGATCCAGGTTTTTTCCTCTCACCCTTGTATTTTTCATGTCTGATTTACCCATTCTTCATTCCATTTCTGGTGTCCATTACATGTTGTTGTTTTTTATTTTTACTAATAAAATTTGGTTTTATATTTTTCTTTGATGTTTTTGTTTTTTCTTTTTGTTAGAAATGAATGGTAGCTGAATGGGTAGCAGAGGAGACTCAGGAGGTCAGTGAATTCACATCTACTGTTCATATACAATATAATGAGGTTTAATAGTGTTTTACATTAAGATGGAAACTTGGTAATAGTCCTTTAACACTGGGCTAGTAAAAGCCAAACACTGCTACCAAGGTGAGGTTGTGGAAGGCAGTCTCATGTCACAGTTCATTCACTATGGTAAATGACAGGACAGCAACAGAATACAAGGTAGTTATACTGCATCATCGAGGTCTCTCCCAGGCAAAGATTTCAATACAGATTGGGGTTTACAAATGTGCTGTTCAAACTCTTCTGAGCAAGTACCAAGAAATGGATAACATTGTGGACTGTAGGTGCAGTGGTCGGCCAAGGAAACAAAGTGCAGCAGATGAAACACACATCATGCTTACGTCTCTTCACAATTGAAAGATGTCTAGCATTGCCATCAGTTCAGAACTGACATCAACTAGTGGAACCCAGCTACATCATTTTACTGTTTGATGAAGTCTGGTTAAAAGTTGTCTTGATGGAAGAATTGTGACCAAAAAGCCATACCTTCTACATGGAATCTTAACTATGCATGATAGGAACTGGGTGAGGTGCAGAAAAATAGCAGCAGCTGGTTTCAACTGGTGAGTCAAAATGTGAAATAGTTGACTGTAGCAAAAGACAGTTTATTCCTCAAGAGTTGGAGAGTAGAACAATAATGAGGGTCTGCAGGCAGCAATTAAGTGTGGTGGAGTGTCCTGCAAGTTTAGGGCTGTACGTGAACAAATGGAGTTGGAGTTTGATCAGATTAATGGTGCCCTCAATGCTGAGAAATCCAGGCAGATATTGATCCATCATGTAACACCATCATGAGGCGTCTGATTAGCTCCAAATTTATTCTGCGGCAGAACAACAACCTCAATCGTCCAGCCAATGTCACTGAGAATGATCTTCAGTGTAAAGAAGGACAAGGAATCTTGGAAGTGATGATCCGGCCCCCATAGAGCCCTGATCTCAACATATCGGTCCCAATATTATTTTATTATTTAACGGCCTTCAGCTCCATCTCGAGCCATGGTGACTTGATGGATAAATGATCACAAGGAATATTAATCTTGTGCAAGCCTAGATTGGTCCACCAGGGTCTTCTCTGCCATTATCTTAAAAGTATCAAGCCATCGGGTGGCCGGTCTTCCTTTTCGCCTTTGTCCTTCTATTTTTCCGACCATGATGTCCTTCTCCAGTGATCGCTCTCTACATATGATGTTTTCAAAGTAGACAAGTCATAGTTTGGTGATCCTTGCTTCCAGTGACCCGTACTGAATCTTTCATGCTGACAGTCTCCTAAAATAGCAGGCGACTTCACAACTCTCTCTCAACCCAACAGCCATGAGAAGGTATAGAAGTCTCTGATAGGCAGGAGGACACAGAACACAGGACAGGAGACGACTGTAACCTGATTCTCCAGTTCTGGTCCTGCCCGGCTCTGCAGGGGCTGAAGCTGAGTTCCTCCCTCCAACTCGCTTTCTGTCCTGATGGAAAAGGACCTCATTCCTAGACAGAATACTATGCTATGACTCTGTAGTGCTGCCACCTACTGGCCAAAATAATTATGACTTCTCTCAAACAGAAGAGGCATAAGTATGAATTTTCTGACACTGTTGCTCCCCTTCCTTCTGGGTCCTACTGAACAGGCAGTATGTCCACCAATCTAATCTTTTCCTGCTATAGAATTTTTTTTAACGTTAGGCCCTTTAAAGCTGTTTATCATTTATAGGCTCCCACCAGGTAGCATAAATAGTTTTGCAGGATGTCTCTTTTGCATCAGGTTGTGCTATTCCATACAGTGAAAAAGGTATACCAAGTACATTTTTTTACTACTTTTTTTTTATTTGCATCTGTTGGATGAATAGACAGATCTACTGAGCCCCTTCTAGAAAAATCTTAAATGATATAATAGACCGCAATACTACAGTAGGTTGAAGATCAAGTCTCCTAAGAAGAATAAAAAAGTTTAAAAAAAACCTTAAAAAAATATTAAAAATATATTACCCAAACATAAAAAATAAAAAAAATCAAATACAGTTCAGATTGCTGCACATATAGTTGCTCAAATTAATAAATAAAAATATTTATGCCATATTGGCAACATCAAAAAACAAACAAGCAAATTGCTGGGGTTTTTTACTCACTTTGCCTCCCCCAAAACAGAAAGTAGTACCAATAAAAGCGACATCTCGTCCATCAAAAATAAGCAAGCCCTGATGCAATGCAATTACCTCCTCCCCCCCCGAAAAAAAAAAAAGCTACATTTTTTAAGTAGTTAAAAAAACTTAGATAAATTTGCTATCACCATAAGGCTATGTTCAAAAGTTACGTTTTTTGGTTTTTTTGCTCAGTTTTAGCTGTGTTTTTTCTTAGTTTTTGCTTTGCCTCTTTCCTGTGTTTTTGTCAGTGTACATTTGTCTCTTGTGCATGCTGACAAAGTTTAGAGCGTAAAAAAAAATCTGATTCAAATTCGTCAGGTTTTGACTAGTGTTGAGCTTTCCGATACCGCAAGATATTCACTGGATCGTAATTCCGATACTGACTTCCGATACTTTTTTCATATCGGATACCGGAATCGGAAGTTCCCATAATGCTAGGAGCCCGCTCGATTTAATTCAACCAATGGGAATCCTCAGAAGTGTGGGCACATCCTGTTAGGCATGTAGGCATGTTAACTACTGGCATGGCTGTGATTGGCTGCTGAAATGATGTCATGATGCACTATAAAAAGCGCTGCAGCCGCCATTTCTGGTCACTCTGCTGTGAATTCAGTTAGGGACAGGCTGCTGTTGAAGACTGTGAGGGACAGTTAGAAATAGCGATTCCACAAAACATATAGTGCTTAACCCAGGCTACATAAACCACCACTGTAGCTTGCTTTTCCCTAGCAGCAGTGTTCACAGCTGTCTGCAAGGGCTGTGTGAGTGCAGCTCACGCTGTGGAGTGGGTCCTGCAGCCACGTCTGGTTGTAGGACGCCCAGCGTGCATCACTGCTGCCTCATACATATTTTTATTTTTGAGCTGCTTATTTTTCTTAAATTCTATCTAGTGTGCTTCCATCCGTATCCATATACGTTGGTTACAAACACTAGTAGTAGACAGCGGAGCCTTTCTGCAGCCTTTCAGTGCTAGTGCCCACTTAGCTGCACTGTTCACGGCTGTCTGAGAGGTCTCTGACTGTGTGTGAGTGCAGCTCACGCTGAGTAGTGTGTCCTGCAGCTACGTCTGGTTGTAGACCGCTCAGCGTGCGTCACTGCCTCACACATATTTTTCTTTAATTGCAGCTCATTTTTTCTTCTCCTATTAGTGTGCATCCATCCATATCCATCTACATTGGTTGGTTGCAAACACTATATAGGAGTAGATAGAGGAGCCTTTTTTCTGGCTTGTGCCCTTCCGCTGCAGCCAGATTAGTATTACCCAATTTTTTTGGAGCCTCATCTTTTGCATTGTAGGTTATCTGCCTGCATTGTAATAACTCCAGAAGGTTGGTGATACTCTCACTTTCAAATCTTATGTCACATCCTTTTAGTTTTTTTTCCCCAAAAAAAAAAAACAAAGTTCACCAAACACTACATTTGAAAGTTGTGTAGGCCACATTAGCTCATTAAAGTGTAGTCGACACACACACTTCATAAAATTAGTGTTTCTTATACCTGTAACCAGCTGTTCAGGAATAAGCACACTAAGGCCCCCCTTTGTACTTTTCTGCCTATCTTTCTCAGTCTAGCAAGATGAAGAAGGCAGGGAGTAAGGCACGTGGCCGTGGGCGTGGAGTTTCAGCAGGGAGAGGACGTGGGGATTCTGCAGGGAGAGGACGTGGGGATTCTGTGCCTGCTGTTGGCACCAGTGAGTCAGCATCCCCCAGTTTTAGCAGGCAACAGTCCTTTATGCGCAGCTTTGTAGGACCTCACCATACCCCACTGCTCCGGGAGGAACAAATTGAAGTCATTGTCGGATGGATGGCAGCTAACGCATCGACTTCAATTACTTCCACATCCTCTCAGGGCCAGAGCACCGAAGAGCAACCATCTGTCTCTTCACCACCTGCCAAAGTGCCCAGGCAGTCAGAGAGCCCTGGACAGGAGCCATCATAGTCTCTACTTCTGTTCTCGGAATCTGTTGGTTTGAAAAGAGGGGGCCAGCCAAGCAGCATTCCAGAATGTGAAGAGGGAGTATGCAGTGATGCGCTACTTCTTTGTCCCTCTGAATCTGAAGAGGCGGGTGGGCCAGTACCTATCGTCAGCACACCTCAGTACGCATCAGATGATGACGAGACACAGGTGCCACTTTCTGTAGCGTACGGTGCTGGCGAGACAACCCAGGAGAAGCAGGTGTTTGAAGAGGGGAGTGTAGATTATGAGGTCCTTGACCCATCATGGCGTGAGGAACAGGAAGGTGGTGGGAGCAGCTCTGAGGAAGAGATTCCCCGAACGGCCAAAACCAGAGGGAGAGGGAGGGGGCAGACTTGGTTGCCTGTAGCCTCCACTTCGGCACCCGTTAGGAGCATTCCACTTTCAAAAGGCAAAACGGGCGCTCCCAAGAATTGCAGTGCATGGTCCTTTTTTGACACAGTTGCAGATGACATTTGCTTTGTCAAATGCAAGCTGTGTCATCAGAGAGTCAAAAGAGGGAAAAATGTCAGCAACCTCCATACCACTAATATGTGGAAACATGTGCGGACCAAGCACGAGGTGGAGTTACACAGACACACTGAAGAGGTAGGCCAACGTACAGCACCACCTACCACCTCTTCAGCTCGTGTTGGGGCCTCTTCCTCCAGCTCACACACAGCTGGTTAGGCTTCCTCACAGGATCGCCAAGGAAGAAACTCTGGCACTGTTGTCCGGAGACCCTGTGACATTCCACCCACAGCACCACGTTCCAAGTCATCCTCACACTCCCAGGCCACTCGACAGCCATCGGTAGCACAGGCATGGGAGAAAAGGCGGCCATACTCGGCAAACCATCCCCGAGCACAGGCTCTGAATGCTGGCATTGCCAAACTACTGGCACTTGAAATGCTATCATTCAGGCTGGTGGAAACTGACACCTTCCGGGACTTCATGGCATTGGTAGTCCCACAATACACTGTGCCCAGCCGCTTTTATTTCAGCAGGCGAGCCGTCCCTGCCCTGCAGAAACATGTGGAGGCAAACATAAAACATGTGCTACTAAACGCCGTCAGTAGCAAGGTCCACCTGACCACAGATGCATGGACCAGTAACCATGGACAGGGACGATACCTTTCCCTCACTGCCCATTGGGTCAATGTTGTGGAGCCGGGTACAGATCTGGAGAGTGGCGCTGTACGTGTGCTGCCAACTCCACGGATTGCAGGAATCCAGTCTGTACACATAGACTCCTCCTCCTACTCAAGTTCCTCAGAATCAGCGCTGCAGGAGCCTGTTACGACCGATATGAGCACAGCCGTGGCCAAACGTCAACAGGCCGTACTGAAATTAATTTATTTGGGGAATCGAAGCCACACAGCGCAGGAGCTCTGGAATGCCATCAAGCAGGAGAGCGACGTGTGGTTTGTGCCAGCGAATCTCCAGCCGGACTTGGTAGTGTGTGACAATGGCCGAAATCTGGTGGCAGCTCTTGGCCTAGGCAACCTCACTCACATCCCATGTCTGGCACATGTGCTCAACTTGGTCGTGCAGAGCTTTCTGAGGGACTATTAGGGGCTTGATGCACTGCTGCACAAGGTCCGCATAGAGTGCGTTCACTTGCGTCGTTCCAGCACGGCAAGATCGCGCCTTGATGCTCTGCAGCACCGATTCTGCCTTCCGGAACATCGCATCATATGTGACCTACCCACCAGGTGGAATTCTACGTTACATATGTTGGAGCGGTTGTGTGAGCAGCAGGCAGCAGTCATGGAGTACCAGCTGCATCAGGCGCAAACAAGTCGCACTGTGCGCCGGTCACACTTCAGCACCACTGAGTGAGCCTCTATGAAGGACATCTGCCTCGTTTTGCGTGCCTTCGATGATTCCACGCGGATGGCGAGTGCAGATGATGCACTAGTCAGCAAGACTGTCCCCCTTATCTGCCTGCTTCAAAAAACACTGCAAGCACTAAGGGATGAGGTTTTGGAAGAGGTGGAGGATGAGGAGTCCCAAATGCCATCTGCTTCTGGACAGTCTGCGCTACGTGGTTCCTCACAAAGGCCTAGGCAGGGGACACTTTGTGAGGAGGATGAGGAGGAGTCGATGAAGGAGGAAGACATCTCTTCAGAGGAGGGAGGTACACAAAGCTCAAGTCAGTATGTACAGCGAGGGTGGGGTGATGCAGAGCAGGCAGAGATCACGCCTCAAGCAGGGGACAGCGGTTCTTTGGCAGTTGGGAGTCTGCAACACATGGTTGACTTCATGCTGCAGTGCCTGGGAAACGACCGCCGCATCGCCCACACTACTACTCCCATTACTAGTAGTGTGAATGAGGACAGAGCAGGAGACCTTGCCGGACACACATCAGGGGATCAACTGACGGGACTGAGCCCAAGTAACACAGGAACAAGTGTGGATTGTGCTGACGCCACTTCAGAGCGGTCACTGGCGGGGTTGGAGGCCAGGGGAAATACTAGAGACAGTGGAGCCAGAGGCCTAAGTGGAGCACGGTTACAATCAGTAGTAGTCTACAACCTCTATTAAACATGCTTTAAGTTGGCCACAGCCTGATCCATGCCTCATCCTGGGCTCCAACAACGCCAGTTGGTGTTCAGAAGTGCCGTCTTCACAGAGAAACACACACTAGCTCCTGTGTTATTGGGGTTCAGTAATGCCAGCTTTTCCCCTGCTGTGTAGACGGCAAAGTCTCCTGCTGCCTCCACATGCCAACCCCATCAGGCCTCAGCCAGCTCCATGCCTCTTCCTGGGCTCCAACAATGCCAGTTGGTGTTCAGAAGTGCCGTCTTCACAGAGAAACACACACTAGCTCCTGTGTTATTGGGGTTCAGTAATGCCAGCTTTTCCCCTGCTGTGTAGATGGCAAAGTCACCAGCTGCCTCCACATGCCAACCCTATTAGGCCTCAGCCTGCTCCATGCCTCATCCTGGGCTCCAACAATGCCAGTTGGTGTTCAGAAGTGCCGTCTTCACAGAGAAACACACACTAGCTCCTGTGTTATTGGGGTTCAGTAATGCCAGCTTTTCCCCTGCTGTGTAGATGGCAAAGTCACCAGCTGCCTCCACATGCCAACCCTATTAGGCCTCAGCCTGCTCCATGCCTCATCCTGGGCTCCAACAATGCCAGTTGGTGTTCAGAAGTGCCGTCTTCACAGAGAAACACACACTAGCTCCTGTGTTAGTGGGGTTCAGTAATGCCAGCTGTTCCCCTGCTGTGTAGATGGCAAAGTCTCCTGCTCTATCCTCATTCAAACTACTATTGATTTGTAACCGTGCTCCACTTAGGCCTCTGGCTCCACTGTCTCAAGTTTGTCCCCTGGCCTCCAACCACGCCAGTTGCTGCTCTGAAGTGGCGTCTGCACAATCCACACTTGTTCCAGAGTTACTGGGGCTCTGTCACATCAGTTGATCCCCTGATGTGTGTCCGGCAATGTCTCTTGCTCTGTCCACATTCCCATTACTAGTAGTGTGAATGAGGACTGAGCAGGAGACCTTGCCAGACACACATCAGGGGATCAACTTACGTGACTGAGCCACAGTAACTCAGGAACAAGTGTGGATTGTGCTGACGCCACTTCAGAGCAGCAACTGGCGTGGTTGGAGGCCAGGGGAAAAACTTGAGACAGTGGAGCCGGAGGCCATAGTGGAGCAAGGGTACAATCAGTAGTTTTCAACAAACTCAATACAACCAGCTGCAAGTTGGCCTGCGCCAGCTGCAAGCTTGATCCTGGGCTTCAACACAGCCAGTTGTAGCTTGGAAGTGTCATCCGCACAGATAGAAACACTCGCTTCTGTGTCTGTGGGGTCCAGTAACGCCAGCTGTTCCCCTGCTGTGCGGATGGCAAAGTCTCCTGCTGCCTCCAACATCACACAACATCGTCATTTCTAGAGTTGAGCGAAACGGGTCAAAAAATTTCAAAAGTCGCCGACTTTTGGCAAAGTCGGGTTTCATGAAACGAAACCCGACCCTGGGATGAGGTCGGCCACGAGGTCGGCGACTTACGCGCCAAAGTCGCGTTTCAAAAGTTTGTTTTGCGCTCTTTTTCAGCCAATCAGGATCCACGGACACTGTGGGCAACGTGATGACATAGGCAGGGGTCACCACCATCTTTCAGAAGGGCATGCAAGTGATTGGCTTGCTTTGGTGGGCGTCACAGGGGTTATAAAAGGGCGTGCACGCCGACCGCCATCTTACTTCTGCCGATCTTAGCATAGGGAGAGGTTGCTGCTGCTGATTCTGTAGGGATAGCGTTAGGCAGGGAAGAAGAAAAAAAAACTGCTTCTGCTGCTAGCAATTTTGCCTGTACAACACACCAGTCACTGTGTGTGCAGTGCAAGGGGAGGCTATATTGTGGTGTATCAGTGGTGTTGGTTGTTAGGCTGCCTTCTAAGGCTTCCTGACAGCTGCATTGCTGTTTACCCACTGCTCTGCAAACTGCTTTTTTAAAAGCAATCCCAATTTTTTTTTTTGTCCTGCTGAGGTACTGAGCGTGCATTTTTTCACACCATACAGCGGTGTACGCTCCTCACACAGTACCGTGTAACGGCTGTTATCACAGCCACAGTGAAGCTATCTGTGTGTCACTCTGTGAGAATAAGTCGAGGACATGTTCCGTTCTTACAGACCTGCACCTACTAGTTTTGTCTAGCTTTCAAACAGTTAAATATATTTGCTGTTTGATCACATTCAAAACTATAGAGAGACAGCGTGTGTCAGTCCGTATACTTAAAAAACACGGAGCTTGACAATTTTACGTACACCGGATAGCCGTGTACGTGCACGCTCCTCTCAGTACCGTGTAACGGCTGTTATCACGGCCACAGTGAAGCTATCTGTGTGTCACTGTGGAAGGATAAGTGGAGGACTTGTTCCGTTCTTACAGACCTACACTCTAGGGAGATTCCTATTCTGCCCAATTCTACAAACACCTTGTAGTTTGTGATACACTAGCCAATTTCTGCCTGTGACATAGCGTCCAGTGTCCACTAGTGTGTGCAGAAATTCAAAATCTCCCTTATCCTGTAGTCACTTTTTTCACACCTGTGCCATCGAGCCTGTGACATAGCGCTGTGATATTCAGTGGGCCTCACACAATCCATAAGTGTCCAGTGTCCACTAGTGTATGCAGAAATTCAAAATCTCCCTTATCCTGTAGTCACTTTTTTCACACCTGTGCCATCGAGCCTGTGACATAGCGCTCTGATAATCAGTGGGCCTCACACAATCCAAATGTGTCCAGTGTCCACTAGTGTGTGCAGAAATTCAAAATCTATGTGATCCTGTAGTCACTTTTTTCACACCTGTGCCATCGAGCCTGTGACATAGCGCTCTGATATTCAGTGGGCCTCACACAATCCAAAAGTGTCCACTAGTGTGTGCAGAAATTCAAAATCTCCCTTATCCTGTAGTCACTTTTTTCACACCTGTGCCATCGAGCCTGTGACATAGCGCTCTGATATTCAGTGGGCCTCACACAATCCAAAAGTGTCCAGTGTCCACTAGTGTGTGCAGAAATTCAAAATCTCCCTTATCCTGTAGTCACTTTTTTCACACCTGTGCCATCGAGCCTGTGACATAGCGCTCTGATATTCAGTGGGCCTCACACAATCCAAAAGTGTCCAGTGTCCACTAGTGTGTGCAGAAATTCAAAATCTCTGTGATCCTGTAGTCACTTTTTTCACACCTGTGCCATCGAGCCTGTGACATAGCGCTGTGATATTCAGTGGGCCTCACACAATCCAAAAGTGTCCAGTGTCCACTAGTGTGTGCAGAAATTCATAATCTCCCCTGTCCTATAGACACCTTGTACCTTGTTTTACATTACTATATAGTTTGTTGGATTTTGTCTACATTTCTACAAAAAATGAGGAAGGCTGGTGGAAGAGGCCGTGGAATTGGGCGGGGGTTGGCAGCTGGTAATGATGGTGTTGGTGGTGGATCTGATGGTAGTGGCAAGAGCAAAATGGGACCGAATGCAGGAGGTGTTGAGCCTGCGTCATCGTCTGGCTCCATAAGGCTTCGAAGGCTTAGTTTTCTAGGAGTTGGAAAACCGCTTTTAAAGCCAGAGCATCAGGAAAAAGTTTTGTCTTACACTGCTGACTCAGCCTCCAGCTCTATCGCCTCCTCTTCTGAAGTTGTAAAAAGTAAAAGCACTGAGTCGTCATTGGAGGCTCATGTTCATGAACTACACCTTTCCTTGTGTCCTTCACCCCAACCAAGATTGAAGGATGACGCAGGCCATACTACTGATTACTCCATGGAGCTGTTTTCACATACCATGCCTGGATTATCAAGTGAAATGGTGAATTACCCAGGCCAAGATGAATCTGACATGGAGTGCACTGATGCACAGCTGCTGATAGATGATTCTGCTGGTACATTCACTCAGAGCACTACATTGTCCTCGCAGTGTACAGAGCCAGATTCTGACCCTGATGAGACTCAGGTGCCCCTTCCCGCACACTATACCACCATACACGGTGACACAGAGGAAGGTGCACATGACATTGAAGAGGAGGTGATGGATGACCCAGTTGTTGACCCAGATTGGCATCCATTGGGGGAAGAGGGTGCTGCTTCCAATAGCTCAGATGAGGAGCATCCACAGCAGACATCGACATCGCAACAGCTGTTATCTGGCAGGCCCGGAGCACTCCAAAGACAGGTTCCAAAAATCAAAAGAGTTGCTGGACAGCTTGTCCAGAGGGTCAAAAGATCACAGCGTGCCGCAAAATGTCTGCCAAAGTAGGAAGAGTGCAGTGTGGCACTTTTTTGAACAAAATCCTCATGATCAGGCCAAGGTTATCTGTAAGAAGTGCGCAAAGACCTTTAGCCGAGGGAAAAATCTGAAAAATTTGAATACCAGTTGCATGCTTAGACATTTAACCAGCATGCACTTGCAAGCGTGGACACAACACCAAACCTCAAGTGCCACATGTGCAACTGATCACAAAGAAGGTAGTCAGCAACGCTACATTGTTTCCCCCACTGTAAGCCCACCGGTTAGCACAGCAGCAAATGTTGAGGTGTCGTTGCAAGGCCACAGCAGTCAGGGAATCCCACTGTTATATCAACGAAATACTGAATCTAGGCCATCAGAAAGAACACCAACTCCATCACCATCATCAACCCTCTCTCAGTCCGTCCTGTCCACCGTTACTTCCACCATATGCAGCTCTCAAGTCCAGCTCACCCTCCCAGACACTATGAGTAGGTCAAGAAAGTACTCAGTCTCTCATCCGCGTACACTGGGTTTGAGCGCCCACATTGCCAAACTAATCTCGTTTGAGATGATGCCCTATCGGTTGGTGGAAAGCGCAGCTTTCCGCGAACTCATGGCCTATGCAGTACCACGCTATGACCTACCCAGTCGCCACTTCTTCTCTCGCAAAGCCATCCCAGCCCTCCACCATCATGTAAAAGACCGCATTGTCCATGCACTCAAGCAGTCAGTGAGTGGAAAGGTGCACCTCACAACTGATGCATGGTCCAGTCGGCATGGCTAGGGCTGTTACGTGTCCATCACTGCGCACTGGGTTAATGTGGTGGATGCAGGGTCCACAGGGGACAGCGGTGGTGGGACAGTGCTGCCTAGCCCACGGTATAGGAAACAGTTGGCTGTAGGTGTTCGACCCTCCTCCTCCTCCCCCAGAAGCGAAAGCTCGTCCACACAGTGCAGTCGTACGAGCACTCCATCTGCAGCTGCCACTGTTGCATACGAGGTGTCCCCCTATCGAGCAGCTAGTGGAAAGTGTCAGCAGGCTGTGCTGCAGATGATGTGTTTGGGCGACAGACACACCACCGAGGTGCTGGCCGAGTACTTGAAGCGACAACCTGAGTCATGGCTGGGCAGTGTACATCTTGAGGCAGGCAAGGTAGTTAGTGATAACGGCCGTAATTTTGTGGCAGCCATAGCCCTTCAAAACTCAGCCACATACCTTGCTTGGCTCACACCTTGAACCTGGTGGTGCAGTGCTTCCTCAAAAATTATCCGGAGTTAACAGCCCTGCTCCAGAAGGTGCGAAGACTGCGCGCGCACATCCGCCGGTCACCTGTACACTCCGTTCGTATGCAGAAGCTGCAGCGATTGCTCCACCTTCCCAACCACCGCCTCATTATCGACATTGCAACAAGGTGGAACTCCACCCTGCACATGGTGGAGCGGCTGTGCGAGCAGAGGCAGGCCATAATGCATTTGTGGGAGGATACACGGGCAGGCACTTTGAGAGCAGACATGGAGTTGACCGGTGTGCAGTGGTCGAAGCTGAAAGACCTCTGTAAAGTCCTTCAGTGTTTTGAGGAATGCACACGGCTGGTAAGCGCAGACGACGCCATCCTAAGCATGAGCATCCCACTTATGCGTCTGCTCATGCAAACTTTGACGCACCTTAAGGAGCAGGCATCTGCAGCCAATGTTGATGAGGAGGAAGAGGAGGAGGGAATCCTTGATGACATTCATTGTCTGCTCAGGGACCTCTCCTGGACGTGGTGGAGGAAGAAGAGGAGGAGGAGGATCATGATGGGGATGATTACTTAGGGGAGGAGGATGCATCTCGTGGGGCAAGTGAAAATGTTGGCGTAGCAAGGTCTGGTACAGGGTTTGTGCGTGACTGGAGGGATGTGGATTTGCCAGAAAGTGCTCCTCCAACCAGCACTCGCAGTGCATCATTGACACCAGGAACATTGGCCCACATGTCAGATTATGCCTTGCAGATCCTAAAAAGGGACCCCCGCATTGCCAAAATGATGAACGATGATGACTACTGGTTGGCCAGCATCCTGGGTCCACGCTATAAAGGCAAATTACAAAACATCATGCCACAGGAGAACCTTGACCTAATATTGGCTAATAAACAAGCAACTCTGGTAAATCGGTTGCTTGAGGAATTTCCAGCACACAGCAGCGGTGATGGTTCTCACATGAGCCGTACGGGCTGGGGGCAGCTTGGCAGAGGTGTTCATGGTGCACACAGCAGAAGTGGCGTTGGAGACAGGGGTTTCATGACAATGTTGTGCACTGATTTTTCAAGTACCGCTCACACAACTGGTAATACTGCATCGATGGAAAGTGACAGGAGACAGCAGTTGTCAACTATGGTTACAAACTACTTTTCCTCCCATATCGATGGTCTCCCACACAGGTCATTCCCCTTTGACTATTGGGCCGCTAAACTGGACACCTGGCCTGAATTGGCACAATATGCCTTACAGGAGCTCGCTTGCCCAGCTGCAAGTGTGCTATCGGAAAGAGTCTTCAGTGCAGCTGGATCAATCCTGACAGAAAAAAGGACCCGTCTGTCAACCCAAAATGTGGATGATCTAACCTTCATTAAAATGAACCATGCATGGGTTTCCAAGGATTTTGTTCCACCTTCCCCTGATGACATATAGGGTGACAGAAAAATGGCTTGCTTTGGTCCACCTCTTCCTGGGACTTGACCTATTTCGCCTTTTGCATCAGCTGAATGTCCAACATCAACATATACCACTTTCTAAAACTCCCTAACTGTGCTGCCTCCCCCCCCCATGGCCGGGGTCACCACCTAGCGCACGACACCGTGCGAGTGCCGTTGCCCTGGACAGGTGGGTAGGCCGACTCTTGGGCGCGGGCACTGGCACAGGGTCCCTCATAGTGCAATCAAGTGTCTCTGACGGTGGTGGTGCACACCCGCCGTCAGACACACCGCCGTACTATGAGGGGCCCAGTGCCAGTACCGACGCCCACGAGTGGGCCCCCCTTGCTTGGGCAGGGCCCCAGCATTTCTCCTCCGCTGTGTAGTCTGGGCCGTCAAATCCATACTGTGCCTGACACCGTCTGAGCCTGCCTCCTGATGTATAGACATATATTTTGAATGTGTACGCTATCCATACATGTTATCCGGGGATACGGTATCCTTTCTCACCTTTGTGCAATCACGTGCAATCCATACTGGGCCTAACACCGTCTGAGCCTGCCTCCTGATGTATAGACATATATTTTGAATGTGTACGCTATCCATACATGTTATCCGGGGATACGGTACCCTTTCTCACCTTTGTGCAATCACGTGTAATCCATACTGGGCGTGAGAACGGCTGGCGAGCTGTTAAGCAAGCTACAGCACCTGTGTTTTGCACACGTAAGTTTTTCATTTTTTCAGGAATGACGGTTAGGCCTAATTCCGGAACTGCGGTTGACCTGCACTTACTGGGAAATCATTGTTCGCGGGTAATAATTCTAATCAGTGATCCCCATCACTAACGTTGTTCAGCGGGTTATCTGCACCTGTAAGTGACAAACGCTGGCCTTTTCAGTGTAGCGCACATGCAGCCACGGACATGTAAGGGCATGACACACCAGTTATTGGCCAATCTCATGTGCCAGAGCCTCACGTGTCCCTCTAGTAAGCCGGACTCGGACCGCGGGGCATGACGGAGTCTCGTTCGTTAACGGAATTAAGCTTGCAATGTGTGCATCTGTTCTGTAGCTGGCATGGTTGAGGTTTCCCAGGTGGAGTCGAATTTAACCGTAGGCTCCACTCCTGGTGGTGCCCTTCTGGACATTCCTTTAAGGTTCAGCTTTGCAACCATACTGCCCACGTAAAACAAACACTTTGCCTTCATGAATGCTGTTTGGAGGGTCATGACTCGTGGGAATAACGCCGCCCAATCAGTTAACCTGCTAGAGAGATCCTTCGTTGCTCCCAAGCATGACATCACACTCCCTAGGAGGAAGGTAATGCCACTGTGGCGACCGAACTCCTGGGGGCCACACAAGTGCACTGATGCCCAGCCACTGCTCGATGAATCTGCTGGTACATTGACCCAGACCACTACATTCCCCTCGCACGCTACACGGCCTGAATCTGACCCTGATGAAACTCAGGTTACCCTTCCCATATACAGTTCCATCTTACACGGTGACAAAGAGGAAGCTGCAGAATAAAGTGCAGGTTCGGCCCACCCGCCATCAGACACACCACCGTACTATCAGGGGCCCTGTGCCAGTGCCGTCGCCAACGAGTGGGCCCCCCCTGCTTGCTCAGGATCACAGCACTTGCAAGGTTGAAATACTGTGCAGTGAGATGGAAGATGGGGACGACGAGGAGTCCAGACTAGTACAGGGATTCCCTAGCGAGGAGACTTATTTGATTGTTTTCAATGTTGGGACAGCAATTTTTGGGGAGCACTATA
Organism: Dendrobates tinctorius; assembly: GCF_039654945.1. Lineage (NCBI taxonomy): Eukaryota > Metazoa > Chordata > Amphibia > Anura > Dendrobatidae > Dendrobates > Dendrobates tinctorius. Next base: position 15,613,229 of record NW_027361722.1, on the reverse strand, counting down.
CTCTGGAGAATGATAGATGGGGCCCACCATACACTGGAACATTCCAAAGGTGGACATCAGACACTGGAGCAGCATTTACAGGGCCCATTATACACTAGAGCATTAGAAATGGGGCCCATTATGTTTGGAGCATTATTTGGACCCATAAGACAGTGGAGCTTCATCCATGGGGACCAACATATACTGTAGCATTATGTGGAGCTCATCATATACTGTTTCAAACATTATATAGGACCAATGATTCTGTATGGAGAAATAGATGGGCCTCGTCATGAGATGTAAAAAGTGAAGTATTTTTCACTGTACTATACCGCTATTTCTCTGCCGTATCGGAGCATGATGAGTTGTGGTATGTGTTAAAGGGGCGCTCTTTCGCCCAGGGCACATGAAAACCTGGAGCCAGCCCTACCCCCCCCCCACAACTTTAGCCAAATAACCCCCATTTTTCAGTGCGTAACTTGTATTATGAAGTTAATTAAGGTTGACAAGCTTAAGTAAGAAGAATTGATGCTTTTGGCATTCAAATGGGCACTGTAGGTGTGTTTCCTGTCCTCCTCTCACTGCCGACTCTTATTCCCCATTGACTTACATTGGGTTTCGTGTTTCGGGACGACCCCGACTTTTCCCTATAATCGGCCGATCTTGCTCGACCCGACTTTTGGAAAAGTTGGGTTTCACGAAACGAAACTCGACCCTAAAAAACCAAAAGTCGCTCAACTCTAGTCATTTCTACTTGCTCCAAGTAGGCCTCAGCCTGCTCGGAGCATTGATCCTGGGCTTCAACACAGCCAGTTGTAGCTTGGAAGTGCCGTCCGCACAGATAGAAACAGTTGCTCCTGTGTCTGTGGGGTCCAGTAACGCCAGCTGTTCCCCTACTGTGAGGATGGCAAAGTCTCCTGCTGCCTCCAACATCACACTACTACTGACTTTTAACCGTGTTCCACTTAGGCCTCTGGCTGTACTGTCTCTAGTATTTCCCCTGGCCTCCAACCCCGCCAGTCGCTGCTCTGATGTGCCGTCTGCACAATCAACACTTCTTCCTGTGTTACTGTGGCTCAGTAACATCAGTTGATCCCCTGATGTGTGTCCGGCAATGTCTCCTACTCTGTCCACATTCCCATTACTAGTAGTGGGAATGTGGACAGAGCAGGAGACATTGCCGGACACACATCAGGGGATCAGCTGACGTTACTGAACCTCAGTTACACAGGAACAAGTGTTGATTGTGCAGATGCCACTTCTGAGCAGCAACTGCCGGTGTTGGAGGCCAGGGGAAATACTAGAGGCAGTGGAGCCAGAGGCCTAATTGGATAACGGTTAAAATCAGTAGTAGTCTACAACCGATATTAAACTTGATGAAATTAGGCCTCAGCTTACACCATGATTTATCCTGGGCTTCAACACAGCCAGTTGTTGTTCAGAAGTGTCTTTGGCACGGGTACTCCCTCCTTCCCAACCTGGTTCCAGCACGCCTGCTGTTTCCGGGTAGTGTCAATGTCACTTTGGCACCATTATGTTGTACTGTCATGTTGCGGACGGGTTAGCCGAGTCTATGGTGCCTGTAGTTTCGGTGCTTCCTATGTGGGCTGCGGGTTCTGGTAATAAAGGCTGGTTCTGTAGTGCCAAAAGGACAAGCACCCCCTGTAGGACTGTGTGTTTCGGTAACTGCGGCCGGCTCGCGGCCTTGCAAATTGGTTTTTCATGGGTAGCTTCTGCTACCCCTCCGGGTTCCAGCACCGTCAGCTGGTTCTCGGCAGTGTCTTTGGCATGGGTACTCCCTCCTGCCCATCCTGGTTCCAGCACGCCTGCTGTTTCCGGGGAGTGTCAGCGTCATTTTGCCACCAATACGTTGTCCTGTCATGTTGCGGTCGGGTTAGCCGAGTCTATGGTGCCTGCAGCTTCGGTGCTTCGTATGTGGGCTGCGGGTTTTGGTAATAAAGGCTGGTTCCATAGTGCCAATAGGACAAGCACCCCCTGTTGGACTGTGGGTTTCGGTAACTGCGTCCTGCTCGCGGCCTTGCAACTTTATTTATTATGGGTACCTTGTGCTACGCATCCGGGTTCCAGCACCGTCAGTTGGTTCTCGGCAGTGCCTTTGGCCTAGGTGCCTCCTTCTCGGTATTCGAGTTCCAGCAAGTCTGCTGGTCTTTGGTAGTGCTTTGTAGTACAGGTACCTTCTGCTTAGTAACCGTGTTCCAGCACCGTCAGCTGGTCCACGGTTGTGCCATTGGCTCTTGTTCCTTCTGCTGCCCCCCTGGGTTCCAGCACCGTCAGCTGGTCCTCGCTAGTTTCATTTGCTCTTGCAGTTTCTGCTACCCATCCGGGTTCCAGCACCATCAGCTGGTTCTCGGCAGTGCCTTTGGCCTAGGTGCCTCCTTCTCGGTATCTGAGTTCCAGCAACGTCTGCTGGTCCTTGGTAGTGCTTTGTAGCACAGGTACCTCCTGCTTAGTAACCGTGTTCCAGCACCGTCAGCTGGTCCACGGTTGTGCCATTGGCTCTTGTTCCTTCTGCTGCCCCTCCGGGTTCCAGCACCCTCAGCTGGTCCTCGCTAGTTCCATTTGCTATTGTTCCTTCTGCTACCCATCCGGGGTCCAGTACCGTCAACTGGTTCTCGGCAGTTCCTCAGCCTTCTTGTACCTTCTGCTACTTTTCCAAGTTCAAGCTGGTGGAAATGGCTTTTGATTCTTACTCTGGATCTCCCTGACAATGACCCTGAAGACGACGACCCTGAAGACCACACAGAAGAATACCTAAAAGATGACCCTGAAGAAGATGACCAAGAGGACAAAGAACATGAAGACAACCACCAAGATGCAGAACAACAAGAGACAGAAGACCAAGAAGCATAAAAACCAAAAGCAGAAGAACATTAAGCATAAGACTAAAAATCTGAGCAAATGATATTATCTAATTTAGAAGCAGAAGAAGACTAATCAGTGTATGGGGGTGAGTCCGTTTCTCCTCGTGGTGCCCCTGGAAAAGGCCTGCTGCTGCAGGCCAAACTGAATGCGGACAAATCCTGTTGTAAATCTTTTGTGACAGGCAGAACGGAAGGTGTAATCTTCAAACTTTGATAGATAACAACTACAGGAATGCCTGACACAAATATGATGAAGAAGAATAGGAAGAAGATGAAGAAGTTGAATATGAAGCAGAATAATAGTTGAATAAGAAGAATATGAAGAATGTAAAATAAAAATTAAATAGGAAGAAGGTGAAGAAGAAGATGAATAAGGTGAAGAAGAAGTTGATGAAAAAGATGCTGCTGCTGAGGATGATGAAGGAGAAAGTGTGGGAGAAGTAAAAAAGAAGGTGAAGAGCATGGAAGTAGTGATACATACATATCTGACAAAATATAAAAGAGGTTAACATAGTCAATATCTTTGTGACTCCGAACGTCATTAAAAAAATATATATAATTCCTGCTATTCCATTTGATTGGGCTAAACCTCTATGGCTTTAATGTCTCCTACACCTCCCACAATACATTCTACATTATTATTAGTTGTGTTTCTTCATGTAGAATTAACCTACAGGGAAAGAAAGGGGTTTTTTTTAATTCCGATATTTCAGTTCCATTGACTTGAATGGGACTTCCGGGATCGGAATCGGCGATACCCGATACTTTTTTTAGATCGACTGATCCATTCCGATACGATATTTTTCAGTATCGGGTGGTATCGCTCAACAATAGTTTTAACACAAAAAATTGAGCAAAACCTGATACCTGCGTATTATGTTTAATTTTTGCAAAGTTTTTGAACTTATTGCTTTGATAGGTGAAAAACGCTGAAAAAAAAACTATGAAAACAAGTGACATACAAGCATTCTGCAAAAACCAAGCTGTTATAAGAAAACCGGGATAAAAAAAACAAGATGAGTGCATGAGATTTCTGAAATCTCAATGATTTTACTGGTACTGTGAAACGCAACTGGAAATTTTTATTTAAAAAATTGCTGAAAAAAAGTAACGTATGAACATAGCCTAATTGTTCTAAACCATAGAACAAAGTAGTATTTTTGCCACAAAGTGAACATTATAGAAACAAAATCCCCCCCAAATGTGTAAAAAAATATTTAAAAAATTTCAATTGCAACTACTTGGATTTTTTTTTCTGTTTCTCAGTGCATTATATACTAAAGAGAATTATGTTATTCAAAGCTACAACAGCAAAAAAAAAAACAACAATCCCTTTTTGACGATGTTATGGTCTGAAAGGAGAACATGGAAGCGAAAAAATGTTATTTGCATAACCTGAAACACTCCTTTAACTGTGAATTGTCAGTATGATATACGGCTTATTGTTAGTAGAGCAATGAACCCGCGCATTGATAAGAAGCTACAGAAGCCCCATTGTCTTCTGTAACGTTCGGTCGATCACACAGCGCGGCTTTCGTACTTCAGGCTCAAATTGTCCATTCTTTGTTGTTGGATACAACTCCTAGCATATTTTTATAGTGACCATGTCCCAAACCTGAAATGTTAGGGACTTTTTCTAAATTACTATCACGCCAACATGGGAAGATACATGGAGGGCAGCTGTTTTTATTTCATGTTTGGTGCAAGTATCGGAAAAGCTCCAATGTCATGAGGCCTTCTTGCATATAGTATTTGCCGTGGATATCTTCTTCATGGATATCTGAATGGAACCAGAAGTGCACAAAATAAGGCCAGGGAAACAAGGGTGATGGTAGTGCTCACCTGGAGGGGTAGTGTGAGGACACAACACCTAAAAGTGTCTTAAAATCCGCTGCTGAGGTCCCATGGCCAAAGGAGAACCTTCTTACAGATAAGAATGACCACAAAATGGAAATAAGTTAATAGATGGACTTCGCTTATGGAAATGATGAAGTCTTGAGTTAGAAATAAGGTTCAGTGCGTTGGCGTTATTACTCTGGGCAGGAAAGCACAGTCTGTTACACTAAGTGATTGATGACCAATGTATACAATCTGAAAACCATACTTTCCATGTCAATTTCAATGCCCAGAAAAGTCAAATGTGTGCATGGACCCTCCGTCTCTTCGGCTGATACTGGAATACCCACTTCTGACATCAGACCATTAAGCATGTGCAACAAGTAGAGACACACTGCTGAATCAGCTGGACCTACGCACAGGAAATCATCAAGGTAACGTCTTGTCGAAGGGATGCCTTTCTCGAATTTGAGGATCCATTCCAAAAAGAATCTATGTTTGAAGCAATAACATGAGATTAAGCTCCCCAATGGCAAACACATATCAGCAAAATAATGAACCTCGAGAAAACACCCCAATTAATGGATGCACGCATCGTGTATTGGCAATAATCTGAAAGCCACCTCTAAATTTGATTTGGCCATCAAGGCGCCACTGCTACCCTTTCACACTAGAAAAATCGCTCTACAAAAGGACGTGTATATGACTACCGGCTCATCCTTTGATATACCGCCACTGACGGATGCTCCCGGTGGGAAAGACAAGTAGTTAATGAGGCAGAATTTACTCTCCTCTTTTTTTGGCACAAACCCTAACGGTGATATTCTCAGGGTATCAAATTGTGGATGGCTAAAAGGACCTGACATTCTGCCTAAGGCCACTTCCTTCATTAATTTATACCTGACCGTTGGAACAACCTGGCACCCTTCCCCCACAGACTGAGCATTCATATCAGAATTTGTATGTTGTATAGAAATGACAAAGTCCTTCGTTATACAACCAGCATGCTGATGGGCAAGGAGGCCGCCCCCACTGCTGCTTGACCAGCAGTGGCCGGCGCAGCCGAAAAAGGAACGTTGTGGCAGCCTCTGGGCTAAAATAAGCTGGATCCAAACATCTGATGTGTCAGACAACAACTAAACTCTTTCTGTTACCTCCACCATGCCACACCGCCGTGTAGCTTGTGTAAGCTGAAAACTGTATCTATAGATACCATTAGCTAGGGGCCTTTTTGAGGCTACACACAGCAAATCTCATGAGCTAGCACCAGGAAAGCCTTTAGTCAATTACCGAACGTCTATGTTACTTTTGACTTCCTGTCCCCTCTTTCAAATGAAGGCTCTTTGTCATCTGTAGAAACCAGGGGCTACATGTCGATGTATTCACAGTGTCTGATCTTATTCCTTGTTTCTACACCCAGGTGAGTACCCATAGGAGCTACCTCACAAAAAAACAAACCTTGTGGTACAGAATTACCACCAGACTGGAAAAAGGTCTCCCCAACCTGGCAGTAAAGGTGAAATTGTAAAGTCACGTTTGCTTTCCAAACTGTTTAGGAAATTTTTAAGCACTGAAAATAAATCCCTGCGTTGTGTGTAGAAAGTGGTGTGGACCATGCCTGCAGCACGGGACACTGACCTTCCGGACGAATCCCGAACTGCTTCCTCGGTGTTGCTCCGGCTGACACTTGTGCGGAAATCTGAATGGGAACCCCACTTACCAAACGTGAACAACTCCTACTTGCAGATGCAGTTGAATGGTCTCGACCATGTTGAAGGAAGACCGAGTGCTGCTTGGGCGCGATCCTGACTCGCAAGGAGTCTGAAGTGACAGACTTGGAAGATGATCTGCTGTAAGATTTGAATGACCTTCTCCCAACCCGCTTGTCTTCCCCCAACCTTCGATGACCGCGCCTGACACTCCCCCTCCAAGCCTTCCTTCTGTGTCCATTGCTGGAACTTACAAAGTTATATTATATTCAGAAGATGAAACTGCTCCTAGACATACATCCGTGAGGTTGTGGATGCGGCTACCCCCTCAATCACCTGACCAAAGTCTAACTGCCCGTCTATTGACTATTTCAACGTCACCATCTTTAATGGTAGAATATTCAGGATTGAGAGTCCTCAGAGGTTGATACCTTTTAATGGCTAACTGAAAAGATGGCGACACATTGCAGCTTTCTCAATTCTAAATATTCTTCTATCTACTGGCTAACATGGTACAAAGTGCAAACTCAATAATGCCGGTTTACTTCCATCCATAACAGCTGTATCTGAGCTGCACTGCAGCTGTCTGTGGGTCACCCTCCCAGGGCAGTGGGGTACTCGGTATCGGGCCCGATGAGCTTCAATGGGAGATGTCACGGCAGCTGGGACCCGGCCCGTGGCCCTGGGCGCCCATTGTAAAAAGGGGGGAAATGTTCAGTGTGCTTATGATGATTAGAGTTTATGAATGAATGAGTCGTGACGCTACCTGTGGTGTTCGGCAATGAAGGTGTTAAGCCGACGCTGCAGACAGATCCTCTGGGACAGATAGTGTGGTGCAGCAGTGATGTTATAGCCCTCCACAGGCAGGGCTGTAGTCCCAGGGCAGAGTAGGTGAAGTGACACTTAGATGATGTAGTGTCGGGCGCAGGGGATGTAGCAGTTCTGGGCAGGTTGATGCAGGAATAAGTGGATGACACCGGGGCATGTAGTTCCAAAGCTTTACTCACAGTCTGTTGTGCATACAGGTGCCCGCATCCGTGCCGTGTCCTCCGGGTCAGGAGCTCAGCCAACTTCCAGGCAAGATGAAGTACTCCGTTCCAACACTCCGCCAACATATGTGCCTTTTCTGAACGTCTCCCTCTTTGCGCCTTTAGTGAAGTACTCACAGTACTGAGTTACACTGGAGTTCCTCCTGTCAGATGTTCCTATGAACTCTACTTGTACGGCAGACAGCTGTAGCCTGCTTCGGGGACTCCTCACTACTAAGTCCCGGCTCACTATCCAATTTGCTGTTGTGCCCCCAAGTCTTGTGTGGGAATAAAGCGGTGACAACTTCTATTCCTCCGGTGTCTGCTGCAGGACCATTAGTATCCATACAACCTCGGGGACTGGACCCCGGCCTTGCGCTTAGAACTTGGGAAGGGTTCTCCTCTAACCCTGATCCTTGGTTCTCTTCTTCTCCTCACGTTCCATACTAATTCTTTCCTTCTTATGGAGAGTCAGGCTTTCTATTAATGTTCCTTTCCTGTGCCAGAGGACCCATGTCACTGAGGTCGGCTGCAGCACTTCCTTCATCCATCCCACTCAGGGGATCTCCTTTCACAGACTGAACTCGTCAGACTCCTGTGACTAACTGACTAAATCCTATCCTCTTCCCGCTCTTTTAAACTCCACCCGCCTCCCAGCACGCTTCGTGTTCCAAGCAGGGAGCCACCAAAGGGTGCTTTGCTACATTACTATGTTGTGTGGGATGCAGGTGTTGGAGCGTGGTCAGGTGTCTCCACCTTACCTGAATGGTGGGGTACCACACCGCAGGAGAAGGTGCAGTACCTCTGTGGCGACTGAACCCTCAGGGGCGCCACATCTGCTCTTGACCCATATCTGCGCTCTGTCCCTGTATTAACTCTTTTTTTGTCCAGCACTAACCTGTCCCTCCCACTGTAAAACTACTGTCACACTAAGCGATATCGCTAGCAATATCGCTATAACTTGTGACGTTGCAGCGATATTGCTAGCGATATCGCTGTGTCTGATACTTACCTCCGACCGCTCCCCTGCTGGTTATCGCTGATCGCGCGAGAACGTCCTGGACTGTTTCTCGTCGTCAGCTTCCTGTGGAGAGACGAGCGACGAGCGTGGAGCCGGGCGGGAGGATGCAGGATCGCTTAGTGTGACAGGTAAGTAGCGACCCCCGTCCCCAGCTCACTAGTGACCACTTAGCGATGCACCAGCGATCCTGACCGCGTCATATCACTGGTCGGGATCGCTGGTACATCGCTAAGTGTGACAGTACCTTAAGACTTCCCCCAGCACTGTCTCTTTAATGGGCCATATGCTGCTGCTGCATTCCATACCCTCAGCATTCCTTAGTGCCCAGCCCTGCGGTCTCTGTATGATGGTGGTGTCTATTTCCAGTCATGTGGCACTGACAGCCGGAGATTTTTCTGATCCATGTGCCTGTTGTGTCCCACGCAGAGCCCTGAGTCCTGTATAGTGCCTCCTGATGTCATCAGCCTGAGCACAGAGTAATGGAAAACTGACCAAACAAAGAGCTAGTCTGAACTAGTGCATACCAAAAACAACTAACATAGTAAATAAAGCAAAGGTTGCACTCAATTGCACTAAAGCATATCAGTGAAAACACATGAGGTGCTTAGCACAAGATTTGGCCAAAAATTGTGAGCCCATCCACCAATGTCAAGGTAATCTCATGCATCAGATGGGTCCCTGACCTAACTGCCTAGTGTGAACACTTACCTCTGGCTAATGACTTGTTAAAGCCTATATTTATAGGAAGGTCGTAACTAAATGTGATTGGATGTAATTAAAACCACATCATGGTGAAGGGCGGGGTGTCCAAGTCAGAAAAAAAGTAAATAGTAATGGAAAACTGACCGAACACCGCACACCGCCTCCAATGTCGGGACAGGGGGCTGGGACTTAGAAGTGTGGGACCTCTCGCACGGCCTGCCACATGGAGAAAAGCTGTATTCCTCTGTGGCATCTACAACCTGTTACCCGAACAGAAGGCTTTGCAGCCATCCTAGGCCCTCATGTGCGATCCAGGATAGTAATCTCTCCTCCAAGCCCGCCATGTTCAGGGTGCACTCACTTAAGTTTAAATGGGCGATAAGCCTATTGACCCCTTTATAAACCCTATCCACCCCACTCCAAACCTCCCGAGGCAGTCCTGTAATTTTCTCGCATTTTTTATTAACCACTTTCAACTTCCTTGCAGTCATAGGACCTATCCTGATTTAGTTCTGGCCCTGTTATGCCACAAGGTAGTGCTCAGCTTTCCTTCTCTGGACGATCATTCTTCCAGATGTCTCAAACAGTCTGAAGGGGGCTTCATCGGAGGAAATAACTTTACCCTCACCTCTGCAGTCCAATCCCTGAACATCCTGCACAGTTATTTTCTTGATGAAGCCCCTTCACACTGGGAAATCCGGAAGAACGACTGTAGAAGAAATGTTGAGCGCTACCATGACTCCTGTGTCCGACCAACGATAGATTCTTATGAAAAGGGAGGAAATGTGTGAAACGTTATACAAAATACATCTGTATGTCTCTACACACAAAAAAGTGACAACCCTTCTATAAAGTGACCACAAAGAAGGTGTCTATATCACCAACATATTTTGGAACTTTGGTTGGAAGCGGTTTGGGCATGGCGCGCTGAGATATCATGTATGCGAGATCATGATATTTCTATCCTGTCTGCAGGAAGTAAATATAATTATAATTATGTTAATTATATATTGTATATTATAAATTGCATATATTATGTGTTAATTATAATAATCATCATGGGAGGACATACCGCCTGTGCAGCCTGTATGGCTGCACCGGGGCCCGGAGGTGGAGGGGGCCCCTGCAGGGCGGCTAATAATGAGGGCAATCTGGCCGGTTTCTCCGGGCCCGAGGCTCCGGGGGGCCCCTGGCCAGATTGCCCTCATGTGCGGCAGGCAAGGAGGGATCTCAGCAGCTCCTTGCCTGCAAGAGAAAATAGCAGGAACGGAGTTGCAAGGATCCGTCCTGCTTCCTGCCCGGCGCCCGCGCTTCCTGTCTCTGACACAGACAGCAGCACTGCTGGATGACGTCATCATTCAGCGGCCACTGTGCCTGATCGAGGAAACAGCCAGCAACGGCGATGCTGCGGCTGCGGACAGGTGAGAGGTGCTACGTGTTTGTGTTTTGTATGTACGTGTGTTGTGTGTGTGTGTAGAGATGAGTGGTGGTGTGTGTGCGTGCTTGCTTGCATGCGTAGCGCTGCGGGGGAATGTGCAGAGAAGTGAATGGTGCTATGTGTGTGTCTGTGTGTATAGGTGGAGGAAAGGGGAATGATGGGGTGATGGGAAGAAGGCAATGATGGGAATGATGGGGAGAAGGCAATGATGGGAGTGATGGGGAGAAGGCAATGATGGGGTGATGGAGAAGGCAATGATGGGAGTGATGGGGAGAAGGCAATGATGGGGAAAACGCAATGATGGGGGTGATGGGGAGAAGGCAATGATCGGGGTAATGGGGAGAAGGCAGTGATGGGGAAAAGGCAATGATGGGGTGATAGCGAAGGCAATGATGGGTGTGATGGGGAGAAGGCAATGATGGGGGTGATGGGGAGAAGGCAATGATGGGGGTGATTGGGAGAAGGCAATGATGGGGTGATGGAGAACGCAATGATGGGGGTGATGGAGAAGGCAATGATGGGGTGATGGAGAAGGCAATGATGGGGGTGATGGAGAAGGCAATGATGGGGGTGATGGAGAAGGCAATGATGGGGGTGATGGAGAAGGCAAAGATGGGGGTGATGGGGAGAAGGCAATGATAGGGTGATGGGGAGAAGGCAATGATGAGGGTGATGCGGAGAAGGTAATGTTGGGGGTTATGGGGAGAAGGCAATGATGGGGTGATGGGGAGAAGGCAATGATGGGGTGATGGGGAGAAAGCGATGATGGGGATGGTGGTGGAGGAAATGATGGAGGTGGTGAAATGGGCAAGGATGGGGATGTGGGTAAGGAGGAAATGGAGGTGGTGGAAAGGGCAATTATGGGGGTGGGGAGAATGCAATGATGGAGATGAGGGAGAAGGCAATGATGGTGGTAGTGGAAAAGACAATGATGGGAGTGGTGGGGAAGGAGACAATGAAGAGGGTGGTGGAGGAGAAGGCAATGATGGAAGTGGTGGAAAGGGCAATGATGGGGGTGATGGAGAGGGCAATGATGGGGTGGTAGGGGACAAAGCAATGATGGAGGTGGCAGAAAGGGCAATGATGGGGTGGTGGGGGATGAAGCAATGATGATGGGGTGGTGGGGAGAATGTAATGGTGGTGGTGGAAAGGGCAATAATGGGGGTAATGGGGAGAAGGCAATGATGAAGGTGATGAAGAGGGTAATGATGGGGTGGGGGAGAGGACAATAATGGGATACGGGGGGAGGAGGACAATGACGTGTGTGGAGTATTGGGATGGGAGGAAGGGGACTAATAATGGACTTAGGAACAGGGGAGGTGGAGGAAGACATTATCGCTCATTATGTCTAACACAGTCCCTTAATATATAGTGTACTCACTTATTCTGTCTAACACAGTCCCTTAGTATATAGTGTACTCACTATGTCTAACACAATCCCTTAGTATATAGAGTACATACTTATTATGTATAACACAGTCCCCTTAGCATATAGTGTACGTACTTATTATGTATAACACAGTCCCTTAGCATATAGTGTACGTACTTATTATGTATAACACAGTCCCTTAGCATACAATGTACTCACTAATTCTGTATAACACCATCCTTAGTTACATAGTTTGATCTTTTATTATGTATAACACCGTCTCTTATTACGTACCATCCTCTCTAGTTATATATGGTGCCGTCCCTTATTATATAGCTTCCTCTGCTGTTATGTACAGTGCTGTCTCTTACATAGTGTATTCTTATTTTTGTTATTCACAGTGCCCTCTTTTATTACATAGTCCCCTCTCTTTTTAGATATAAAATGACTGCTGTTTGAGGGGCCGGTGACCAGACTACCAGTCCATCAGCTCCTCCATTAGAAAGGACGCTTTCCCACGCCCCATCAGCCATCATTGCATTATACAGCTAACAAGACAGGACTGCATGTAATAAAAAACAGGGCTCTATATAATCCAATATGTAAGGGACGGTACTGTACATAACAAGAGAGGGCACTGTGTAAGGGACAGCAATATACATATAAAGGAGACTATGTAATATATATATGTGGCGCCCCTGAGGATTCAGTTGCCACAGAGGTACTGCAGCTCCTCCTGAGGTGAGGTACCCCACCATCCAGGTAAGTTGGAGGCTCCTGACCACGCTCCAACACTTGCATCCCACACAACACAGTAGTACAGGAAAGCCACATTGCGGCTCCCTGCTTGGAGTGTAGCAGAGCACCTTTGGACCTTAAATCTGCAGCGCGCCCAGGAGGGGCCTACACCTGCGGTACCTGCGACACCGGTACCCGCCGCTGCTACACCGGATCTTTTCCAGTCAGAACCTTTGGAGCTTGCGACCGTTGCCATACCACCGGCAGCGTATATTGTTCCCTCTCTGCCGCCACCACCGGAGGAGTTGTACAAGGCCCTGGGAGCTGGCACGGGAAAGGAAAGAAGGAGAAAGACATTGAACAGAAACCTGATCTTTCATAAGAAGGAGAGACTAGTACGGAACGTAGGAGTAAAAGGGAACAGAGGACGTGGGTTAGGAGAGAAACCTGCCTAGAAGTTCTAAGCGCAAGGCCGGGGCCCGGTCCCCGAGGTTGTATGGATACTAATTGTCCTACAGCAGACACCGGTGGACTAGTGAGCTGTAAATGCACTACTCCCATCTAAGACTTGAGGGCACAACAGCAACTTGGAAAGTGAGCCGGGACTTAGGAGTGAGGAGTCCCCGAAGCAGGCTACAGCTGTCTGCCGTACAAGTATAGTTCTTGGGAACATCTGTCAGGAGGAACTCCAGTGTAACTCAGTACTAGGAGTACTTCACACCAAAGGCGCTATAGAGGAGACGTTCAGAAAGGCAAATGTTGGCGGAGTGTTGGAAGGGAGCATTCCATCTGATCTGGAGGTTGACTGGGTCCCTGACCCGGAGGACACAGCACGGAGGCAGGCACCTGTGTGCACTACAGACTGTGAGTAAAGCTTTGGAACTACATGCCCTGGTGTTCTCCAATTATTCCTGCGCTAACACAACCTGTACCACTACATCGGGGTACCAGTTTCTACACCACCTGTGCCTCTCCTCTACCCCTACATGTACACTGACCTGGGACTACAGCTCCACCTGTGGGGAGCTTCACCATCTTGGCTGCAACACACCACCAGTCCCAGAGGATCTGCATGCAGCGTCGGCTTGACATCTCACTTGCCGAATACCACGAACTATTCATTTAATCAACTACATTCCACCATTCAATCTCCCCCATTACTTGGGCGCCCAGGGCCACGGACCGGGTCACCGCTGCTGTGACACATTTCACTGACACCGGCCCGGTACCGAGTACCCCACAGCCCTGGGAGGGTGACCCATATACATGTATGTGTGTGTGGCTATATATATATACTAGATTATGGCCCGATGCTATCGCATCGGGAGGATGCGATAGCATCACACCTCTTGCCATGTTAACCCTCAACACACACACTCCTCAACACACACTCCTCTCACCTTTCACCATCTCCACTCACTCTTTCACTCCACATACGTTCCTTTCTCTCACTCCGTCTCTCATACTCACGCCGTCATCGCCGCTGCTCCACGATCCCAGACATCTTCCGCCGGCGCCATCCTGGATCCAGACGTTGTCCACGCCGGCGACATGTTCTTGCGGCGACGCCATCTTGAGTATCGTGAAATCCCGCGATAGTCAAGATAGTGTCGCCGGAAGAACATGTCGCCGGCGTGGACGACGTCGGGATTCAAAATGGCGTCGGCGAAATCTCGCGAATTTTCGCCGACGCCATTTTGGATCCCGACGTCGTCCTCGCCGGCGACATGTTCTTGCGGCGACGCCATCTTGACTATCGCGGGATTTCGCCGATCCAAAATGGCGTCGCCGCAAGAACATGTCGCCGGCGTGGACGACATCGGGATCCAAAATGGCGTCGGCGTAATCTCGCGAGATTTCGCCGACGCCATCTTTTTGGATCCCGAGTCGTCCACGCCAGCGACATGTTCTTGTGGCGACGCCATCTTGAATCTCGCGGGATTTCACGAAATCCAAGATGGCGTCGCCGCAAGAACATGTCGGCGGCCTGGAGAACGTCTGGATCCAGGATCGCGGCGGCGGAGGAAGATGTCGGGGCAGCGACGATGACGGTGTGAGTATGAGAAACGGAGTGAGAGAAAGGAACGTATGTGGAGTGAAAGAGTGAGTGGACGTGAGTGGAGGTGAAAGGTGAGAGGAGTGTGTGTTGAGGCGGTGTGGTGTGTTGAGGGTTAACATGTGCGTGTGTGTGGTGACGTCACCGGTTACAACTGGACGGAAGTTGTTACAACCGGAAGCTGCTTAGGGCATTTATTATTATAGATATATATATATATAGTGGTGTAGTGACCACTGTGTCAGCCAGGGGGTGCTGTGTGGGTGTCCCAGGACAGCCGTATAAGCGTTTCCATTGTCCTAATAGGTGTAGGATACTGAATGATCATAATGATCAGCAGAGGTACTGCTGACGGTTCCGTTACAATGTGTCAGGGAAGCCTGTGTGTGGCTGTGTGCAATAGGACCTTTAGTGAGGTCATAGCCATGTGATCACCTGTGGGTGTGTTTATGGACCATATAAGGTACCTAGGTCTGGTCACATGCTGGTGAATGCTGGGACCCGATTGGTCCGTTTGGAAGGTCTCGTGCAAAGAGGTGTCTGTCTTCCTAACAGCACGTGTGGACGCTGTGACTAATGGCGAGGTGTGCCTGACAGTTCCCAGGGAGAGGGAATGAACGTTTGCAGTGTAAAGCCGCATGCAAGGTAACCCGGAGACGGGACTGCAACTGAGAGACTGTATAGCCTGTGTGACTAGGAAGGTTAAAGGGGAGCAGAGCTCCAGTGTGAAGATCCCCTGCTGTCTGCTGTAAGACTGTTGCATATCATTTTGGTTTATGATAATGAATAAACCTCATGGACTGTGATGATGTTTATGAAAACCCGGTGCCGGATCTGATTTATTCGCTGCAAAGCGAGTGTCCCCCCAACCTTGAATGACAGCGCTACCTCACAATATATATATAGCTTTGTCACCATAAAAGGAAGGGGGCCCAGACACATTTCTTGCACAGGGGTCCCAAGCTGTCAGTGCCCGCCCCTGATAATAATTATACCTCCTTGTCTGGCATCTCTCATTACACCGACACAGGAATAACACCTGATCCCAAAACATCCATGGAGTTTTACCATACGTACAGCGCATGACACAATATCAAGGTTTACTCATATATTAAGTACATACACAGCAGAACTCGTAATGGGAAATGGTAGAAAATGTATTCTTAAAGGGGTTGTCTAACCTTCTTGAGGGGTGCACGGTTACTCAGGCTCCCAGCTTCCTACTACCCTGGGGGCGGTGCGTTCATGATGATTGACAGTTCAGACTGGCACCTGTTCTGCCATGCTGCTAGCAAAGGCAGCTTTGTCTCTACAGTAACGGAGCGGCACAGGGGCCCTGAAACTAGCTGGATGTAGTGATCATGCTAGCTTCAGAGCCTGGAAGCTGTATGTCAAACAGCTTGGAAGAGAGCATGTTCGTTGCTTAGGTAATTGGCCACCTCTAATAGACTGCAGAGGTGGCCGGAAACCTAGGCGTCAAGGAGTAAGCTATAAAATGAATTTTCTACTTTTGAGAATCAAGAGGATTTTTAATAAAAGGTACATGTTAAAGTAGATTGTTTTTAAACATGTTGTACTGAGACAACCCTTTTAATGGCAACTTTCAAGGTACTGCTAAAAAAAAGTTCAGCATAAAATAAAAATATATAAAATGTCATAAAAGGAGAAAACAAACTATATACAAAGGCAGCATTTGGGGTGTGAAATGTTAGTGCACCCCCTCCCAAATACAGATTTTCGTCCAAAACTCATGTCAGGATCCCTGTGGTTATCTACTAACTACTTTTTTATTGACAAATCATTGAGTTTTTTTTAATATATTTTTGCACAAAACCATTTTACTTTTATGGAGCCGCTTTCGTGAGAACTTACTGTGTACTTCTTTGAAACATCTGCTTTTGCCCTTGTTAAGATAAGGAGCTCTTGGAGCTTTGGCCCAGCTGTCCAGGCTGTTATTTCAGTTAGAGATGGTAGAATACAAGGGGTTTTTTTTTTCCACTTGATAAAGCTAGGCTATAATCCACGGCTTTGTTCCAAGGCTGCACTCTTTGAACTTATGAAATTCTACACTTCTCGTCTCACACAACCTGTTAACGATTTGAAGCGGTCAACAGCCACCTGGAGGAGGTTGTGGATCTCAACTGTGATCTCTGTGCACCTGCTGCTCAGATGTTTCTGGAGGCCTCCCGAGGCCGTCACTTGAATTAAATAGGCCATAAAAACTCATTATCTTATCTTGGACCAGAAGCAACATTTCTCACCACCTTGAAGGACCAAGTGGGAAAGACAAAAATAATAAGAAAAAAAACAAACGACGACTCGCTCTCTGGCATTACTTACAAACATTCTGGTTGACAAAGAATAAAATGGTTATCCCACCAGACATTTATTGCATATCAACAGGCCATCAATGTTTAGTAATTGCATGTCCCAAGCACACTCAGGGTTCCCATAGAGCAGCACATTTGGAGCCACCTCTTTTTTCCCGCATTTATGGGATATTTATGGCCTGTCCTCTTGATATCCTATGTGTGAACACCCTATTACACAGCAGAATGGCTTCTCATTGAGCCAGTTGAATATTGTTCGTGATCATTTGCCACGAAGCACCCAAAAAAAAAACCCAGAATGATGCAGAAGACTTTTATATATATATATATTTTTTTACCCTCTGCAATAAAAGCCAATTGAGTTTTATTTCTTCTCTCTACCAATGAAGAAAGTGGCTCATTTCTCCAGTCTGTATAAGTACAGCGAGAGGTAACGACTCCAAGCCCCTGTGGACATCATTAGAGGATCATCAGGAACATTTCACTGGTGACGAAGACACAACTCGTTCATAGTTTGATCTTTTCTGTGGTAACATACGGATGCGAAACCTGGATGATAAAGAAACAAGACAGAAGAAGAATCGACACCTTCAATATGTGGTGCTGGAGAAGTATGGTATCAATACCATGGATGGCAAGAAGAACAAAAATCAATTTTGGAACAAATCAAGCCAGACATGTCACTTGAAGCAATGATCGCCAAGCTACGACTTGCCTACTGTGGACACATCATACGAAGAGAGCGATCACTGGAGAAGGACATCATGGATGTCTAATCTGGAGCCCCCCTATAACAGCAGTCTGGATGTCTAATCTGGAGCCCCCAAAAACAGCAGATTGGATGTGTAGTCCGGAGCTCCCTCTATAACAGCAGTCTGGATGTGTAGTTTGGAGCCCCCCTATAACAGCAGTCTGGATGTCTAATCTGGAGCCCCCAAAAACAGCAGATTGGATGTGTAGTCCAGAGCTCCCTCTATAACAGCAGTCTGGATGTGTAGTTTAGAGCCCCCCTATAACAGCAGTCTGGATGTGTAGTTTGGAGCCCCCTATAACAGCAGCCTGGGTGTGTAGTTTGGAGCCCCCTATAACAGCAGTCTGGATGTGTAGTCTGGAGCCCCCTATAACAGCAGTCTGGATGTGTAGTCTGGAGCCCCCTATAACAGCAGTCTGGATGTGTAGTTTGGAGCCCCCTATAACAGTAGTCTGGATGTGTAGTCTGCAGCTCCTCTAACAGCAGTCTGGATGTGTAGTTTAGAGCCCCCCTATAACAGCAGTCTGGATGTGTAGTTTGGAGCCCCCTATAACAGTAGTCTGCAGCTCCTCTATAACAGCAGTCTGGATGTGTAGTCTGGAGCCCCCTATAACAGTAGTCTGGATGTGTAGTCTGCAGCTCCTCTATAACAGCAGTCTGGATGTGTAGTCTGGAGCCCCCTATAACAGTAGTCTGGATGTGTAGTCTGCAGCTCCTCTATAACAGCAGTCTGGATGTGTAGTTTGGAGCCCCCTATAACAGTAGTCTGGATGTGTAGTCTGCAGCTCCTCTATAACAGCAGTCTGGATGTGTAGTTTGGAGCCCCCTATAACAGTAGTCTGGATGTGTAGTCTGCAGCTCCTCTATAACAGCAGTCTGGATGTGTAGTTTGGAGCCCCCTATAACAGTAGTCTGGATGTGTAGTCTGCAGCTCCTCTATAACAGCAGTCTGGATGTGTAGTTTGGAGCCCCCTATAACAGTAGTCTGGATGTGTAGTCTGCAGCTCCTCTATAACAGCAGTCTGGATGTGTAGTCTGGAGCCCCCTATAACAGTAGTCTGGATGTGTAGTCTGCAGCTCCTCTATAACAGCAGTCTGGATGTGTAGTCTGCAGCTCCTCTATAACAGCAGTCTGGATGTGTAGTCTGGAGCCCCCTATAACAGCAGTCTGGATGTGTAGTCTGGAGCCCCCTATAACAGCAGTCTGGATGTGTAGTTTGGAGCCCCCTATAACAGTAGTCTGGATGTGTAGTCTGCAGCTCCTCTAACAGCAGTCTGGATGTGTAGTCTGGAGCCCCCTATAACAGCAGTCTGGATGTGTAGTTTGGAGCCCCCTATAACAGTAGTCTGGATGTGTAGTCTGCAGCTCCTCTAACAGCAGTCTGGATGTGTAGTTTAGAGCCCCCCTATAACAGCAGTCTGGATGTGTAGTTTGGAGCCCCCTATAACAGCAGCCTGGGTGTGTAGTCTGGAGCCCCCTATAACAGCAGTCTGGATGTGTAGTCTGGAGCCCCCTATAACAGCAGTCTGGATGTGTAGTCTGGAGCCCCCTATAACAGCAGTCTGGATGTGTAGTCTGGAGCCCCCTATAACAGCAGTCTGGATGTGTAGTTTGGAGCCCCCTATAACAGTAGTCTGCAGCTCCTCTATAACAGCAGTCTGGATGTGTAGTCTGGAGCCCTCTATAACAGTAGTCTGGATGTGTAGTCTGCAGCTCCTCTATAACAGCAGTCTGGATGTGTAGTTTGGAGCCCCCTATAACAGTAGTCTGGATGTGTAGTCTGCAGCTCCTCTATAACAGCAGTCTGGATGTGTAGTTTGGAGCCCCCTATAACAGTAGTCTGGATGTGTAGTCTGCAGCTCCTCTATAACAGCAGTCTGGATGTGTAGTTTGGAGCCCCCTATAACAGTAGTCTGGATGTGTAGTCTGCAGCTCCTCTATAACAGCAGTCTGGATGTGTAGTTTGGAGCCCCCTATAACAGTAGTCTGGATGTGTAGTCTGCAGCTCCTCTATAACAGCAGTCTGGATGTGTAGTTTGGAGCCCCCTATAACAGTAGTCTGGATGTGTAGTCTGCAGCTCCTCTATAACAGCAGTCTGGATGTGTAGTCTGGAGCCCCCTATAACAGTAGTCTGGATGTGTAGTCTGCAGCTCCTCTATAACAGCAGTCTGGATGTGTAGTCTGCAGCTCCTCTATAACAGCAGTCTGGATGTGTAGTTTGGAGCCCCCCTATAACAGCAGTCTAGATGTGTAGTTTGGAGCCCCCCTATAACAGCAGTCTGGGTGTGTAGTCTGGAGCCCCCTATAACAGCAGTCTGGGTGTGTAGTCTGGAGCCCCCCTATAACAGCAGTCTGGATGTGTAGTTTGGAGCCCCCCTATAACAGCAGTCTAGATGTGTAGTTTGGAGCCCCCCTATAACAGCAGTCTAGATGTGTAGTCTGGAGCCCCCCTATAACAGCAGTCTGGGTGTGTAGTCTGGAGCCCCCTATAACAGCAGTCTGGGTGTGTAGTCTGGAGCCCCCCTATAACAGCAGTCTAGAAGTGTAGTCTGAAACCCCCTATCATGAAAAAGTGAATTTATTTCAGTTCTTCAATACAAACAGTGACTCTCCTCTATTCTACAGAGTCATTACACACAGAGTGATCTATGTCACGGGTTTATTTCTGGTAATGTTGATGATTATGGCTTACAGCCAATGAAAACCCAAAAGTCATTATCTCAGTAAATTAGAGTATTTTATAACACCGGCTTGAAAAATGATTGTAAAATCTGAAATGTTGTCCTACTGAAATGTATGATCAGTAAATGCCCTCAATACTTGGTCTTTTGCATCAATTCCTGCATCAATGCGGCGTGGCATGGAGGCGATCAGCCTGTGGCACTGCTGAGGGGTTATGGAAGCCCAGGTTGCTTTGATAGCAGCCTTCAGCTCGTCTACATTGTTGGGTCTGGTGTCTCTCATCCTCCTCTTGACAATTCTCCATAGATTCTCTATGGGGTTAAGGTCAGGCGAGTTTGCTGCCAATCAAGCCCAGTGATACGGTTGTGTGTACACCAGGTATTGGTACTTTTGGCAGTGTGGACAGGGGCCAAGTCCTGCTGGAGAATGAAATTTCCTTCTCCAAAAAGCTTGTCGGCAGAGGGAAGCATGAAGAGCTCTAAAATGTCCTGGTAGATGGCTGCGCTGACTTTGGTCTTGATAAAACACAGTGGACCTACACCAGCAGATGACATGGCTCCCCAAACCATCACTGATGGTGGAGACTTCACACTAGACCTCCAACAGCTTGGATTGTGGCCTCTCCACTCTTCCTCCAGACTCGGGGACCACTGACAACAGTCCGGTTCTTTTCTCCTTGGCCCCAGGTAAGACTCTTCTGGCGTTGTCTATTGGTCATGAGTGGCTGACACAAGGAATGTGACACTTGTAGCCCATGTCCTGGAGACGTGTGTGTGTGTGTGGTGTGAAGCAATGACTCCAGCAGCCGTCCACTCTTTGTGCATCTCCTCCAAATTTTTGAATGGCCTTTTCTTAATCCTTTCCAGGCTGCAGTTATCCCGGTGGCTTGTGCACCTTTTTCTACCACACTTTTTCCTTCCACTCCACTTTCCATTAATCTGCTTGGATACAGCACTCTGTGAACAGCCGGCTTCTTTAGCATTGACCTTTTGTGGCTTCCCCTCCTTGTGGAGTGTGTCAGTGACTGCCTTCTGGACATCTGTCAGGTCAGCAGTCTTCCCCATGATTGTGGAGATACTGAAACAGACTATGGGACCTTTATAAACACTTAGGAGCCTTTACAGGTGTTTTGTTAATTATTCTAATTTACTGAGATAATGACTTTTGGGTTTTCATTGGCTGCAAGCCATAATCATCAACATTACCAGAAATAAACCCGTGAAATAGATCACTCTGTGTGTAATGACTCTATAGAATATAGGAGATTCACTTTTTGTATTGAAGAACTGAAATAAATTCACTTTTTGATGAGATTCTAATTCCTGAGAAGCTCCTGTAGGTAGAGATGAGTAAAAAAAAAATTCAGTTTACCTTGAGGCGGAGTTTGGTGTCTTCTGTGACTTCTGGTCTAGGGCAGTGTTCATGTCTGTGCTGACAATTCTCTTCCTAGTGTCTTGAGCGCTGCTGATCACTAGGCTCCTGGAAATTCATGATGTCGAGCCTGGCGTGACCCTAGCGACTACTCGTCATGAGACTTCAGGGCCTAGTAAGTAACTGGGGCACCCAGGATATCTGGCAAAGAAATGCACAGAATTGATCAATGTCCTGGACTTGGATCCATAAAGGACTGAACTGGACACCGTTCCCTCGGTAGTATGAATCTTTTTTGCTCATCTCTAATAATAGGTTTGGATTATGGAAAACCCTTTAAAGCAGAGGTGAGCAATTAATTTTCCAGAGGGGCCACATGAGAGTCCATGACTGTTGTGGAGGCCGAACCAACAGGCTAAAATTTATTCTGTTCAATATTAATATTAACATGTTAATTAAAATTATTTTATATTAATTGTATCACTTAATATAGAGCAAAATTAACTATGCTGACATCCCCCTCTATATAGTGTGAGCCTCAACACAGTCCCATATATATAATCGTATGAGACCATGCACAGGGACCTATATACCGTAAAAGCCCACACACAGTCACCTATATACCTTATGAGCCCACAAACAGCCTCCCTATATACCACATGAGCCCACACATAGCCTTCTGTTTACAGTATGAGCCCCCACATAACCTCCCTATATTCAGTATGAGCCTCTACATAGCCTCCTACATACAGTATGAGCCCCACATAGCCCCTTTTATGTGGTGTGAGCCTCCAGATAGCCTCCCATATAATATATGAGCCCCACGTAGCCTAACTATATTCAGTATAAACACCCAAATAGCCTCCTATATGCAGTATGAGCCGCTACATAGCCTCTTATATACTGCTTGAGCCACATGTATCCTCCTATATACAGTATAAACCATCACACAGCCTCTTAAATACAGCAGGAGCCCCACATAGCCTTCCTACATACAGCATGAGCCCCACATAGCCTCCCTATATATAGCAGAAGCATCAACATAGCGTGTTATATACAGCATGAGCTCCACTCAGCCTAACATAAACAGCATGAGCTCCACATAGCTTCTTACATACAGCATAAGCCCTCACATAGCCTCCGATATACAATATGACCCCAACATTGTCTCCTAAATACAGTATGAGCCCCACACAGCCTCCTATATACAGTATACACCTCACACCGCCTCTTATGTACAGCATGAGGTCGACATAGCCTCTTATATACAGAATGATCTCCCACACAGCCTCACATTTTCAGCATGAGGTACACATTGCCTCTTATAAACAGCATGAGCCTCATATAGCCTTCAATATACAACATGAGCCCCACATACCATTCCATATACAGTGTGATCCCCACATAGACTCCTATATACAGAATATGTCCCAAATAACCTCCTATATTCAGCAAGAGCCCCACATAGCTTCCTATATACAGTATGAACTTACACATATCATCTTATATATAGTATGAGCCCCCACATAGTCTCCTATATACAATATGAGTCCTACTTAGTCTCCTACATACAGCATGATCCCTCACAGACTCAGATTTTCAGCCTGAGCCCCACACAGCCTCTTATATACAGCACTAGCTGAAGAGCCCGGCGCTGCCCGGGCATAGTAACTAATTGTGGTTAGTTATAGAAAATTATAATTATCCTCCATCCCATAGTCCCGTGCCCATATACCCATCATACACATCCTCCATCCCATAGTCGAGTGCCCATATACTCATCACACATCCTCCATCCCATAGTCCCGTGCCCATATACCCATCATACATATTCGCCATCCCATAGTCGAGTGCCCATATACCCATCGCACATCCTTCATCTCATAGTCCAGTGCCCATATACCCATCATACATATCCTCCATCCCATAGTCGAGTGCCCATATACCCATCACACATCCTCCATCCCATAGTCCCATGCCCATATACCCATCATACATATTCGCCATCCCATAGTCGAGTGCCCATATACCCATCACACATCCTTCATCTCATAGTCCAGTGCCCATATACCCATCATACATATCCTCCGTCCCATGCCCATATACCCGTCATACATATCCTCCATCCTATAGTCCAGTGCCCATATACCCATCACACATCCTCCATCCCATAGTCAACCATTATGACATCATAATGAGCGGCGGCAGGGCTTGCGACCTGATGACATCAGCGTCGCCATGGCAACCATTGTGACATCATAATGAGGGGCGGGGCTTGATATGCACACACTGCTTCCCCAGTATGCAAATAGGGGCATTGTGACATCATAATGAGGGGTGGGGCTTGAAGCGCACACACTTTTTCCCCAGTATGTAGATAGGGGCAAAATTGTTTGGTGAATTGGAACGTGCGGGGTTAAAATTTCGCCTCACAACATAGCTTAGGATGCTCTCGGGGTCCAGACGTGTGACTGTGCCAAATTTTGTGGCTGTAGCTGCGACGGTGCGGATGCCTATCCCGGACATACACACACACACATACATACATACATACATACATACATACATACATACATACATACACACTTTGAGCTTTATATATTAGATGAGGCCCCACATAGCCACTCCTTTACAACATGAGCCCCACATAGCCTCTTACGCACAGCATGAAGCCCCACATAACCTCCTATATACAACTTGATCCTACACATAGCCTTGTATATACAATATGAGCCCCACATAGTCTCCTATTCACATTGTGAGCCCAACGTAGTCTCCTATTCATAGTATGAGCCCAACAAGTCTCTAATAAAGAGCATGATCCACCACATAGCCTCATATTTTCAGCATGAGCCCCACACAGCCTCTTATATTCTTGTGCCTCACAGTCTCTTAAATACATTATGAGCCCCATACAACCTCCTATATACAGTATAAGCCCTACATAGCCACTTATGTACAGCATGAGGCCCACATATCCTACTACATACAGCATGAGTCCCACTTAGTCTCTTAAATACAGCATGATCCCCCACACAGCTTCACATTTTCAACATGAGCCCACACAGCCTCTTATATGCAGCATAAGCCCTGCATAGCCTCTTATATACAATTTGAGCCCCACATAGCCTCCAATATACAGCATAAGCCCCACATAGTCTCCATAGCCTCCAATATACAGTATGAGCCCTCACATAGCCTCTTATATACAGTATTTTCCCCCATAT
This sequence comes from Dendrobates tinctorius, assembly GCF_039654945.1. NCBI lineage: Eukaryota > Metazoa > Chordata > Amphibia > Anura > Dendrobatidae > Dendrobates > Dendrobates tinctorius. The sequence goes on along the minus strand of NW_027361722.1, from coordinate 15,588,108 downwards.
AGCCTCCTATATAAAGCACAAGACCCACATAGCCTCCTATATACAGCATGAGCTCCACATAGCCTCTTATATAAAGCATGAGGTTCACGTAGCCATTTATATATCAAATGAGGTCCTCATAGCCACCTATATACAACATGAGCCCCCATATAGCCTCCTATATACAGCATGTTCCCCGCATAGCCTCCTATGTACAGCACAAGACCAACATAGCCTCCTATATACAGCATGAGCCCCCATAGCCCCTTATATACAACATGAGCCCCTTATAGCCTCCTATATACAATATGAGCCCCTTATAGCCTCCTATATACAATATGAGCCCCACATAGCCTACCATATACAGTATGAACCCCTTTATAGACTCCTATATACAGCATGTGCCTCGCATAGCATCCTATATACAGCACGAGACCCACATAACCACCTATATACAACATGAGCCTCACAAATCCTCTTATATACAATATGAGCCCCGCATATCTTCCTATATACAATATGAGCCCCGCATATCTTCCTATATACAATATGAGCCCCACATAGATTCTTATATACAAAATGAGTCCCACGTAGCCCCCTATACACAGTATCAGCCCCCACATAGCCTCCTATATATAGTTATGTGAAAGTGTTTGACCCCTTCCTGACTTCCTACTCTTTTGCATGTTTGTCACACTTAAATTTTTCAGATCACCAAACAAATATAATTATTAGACAAAGATAACACAACTAAACATAAAATGCAGTTTTTAAAAGAAGGTCTTTATTATTAAGTGAAAATTAAATCCAAACCTACAGGCCCCTGTGTGAAAAAGTGTTTGCCCTCTAAAACTAATGACTGGTGGGGCCGTACTTAGCAGCAGCAACTGTAATCAAACATTTGTGACAACTGGCAATGAGTCTTTTATAACACTCTGGAGGAATTTTGGCCACTCATCTTAACGGAATTGTTGTAATTCCTCCATATTGGAGGGTTTCCGTGCATGAACCGCTTTTTTAAAGTCATGCCACAGCATGACTTTCAGCATGATAATGATCCCAAGCACACCGCCAGGGCAATGAAGGAGTGGCTTTGTAAGAAGCATATGAAGGTCCTGGAGTGGCCTAGCCAGTCTCCAGATCTCAACCCCATAGAAAACCTTTGGAGGGATTTGAAAGTCCATGTTGACCAGCGACAGGCCCAAAACATCACTGCTCTAGAGGAGATCTGCATGGAGGAATGGGCCAACATACCAACAACAGTGTGTGCCAACCTTGTGAAGACTTACAGAAAACGTTTGACCTCTGTCATTGCCAACAAAGGATATATAACAAAATAATGAGATGAACTTTTGTTAATGACCAAAAACTTATTTTCCACCACAGTTTGAAAAATAAATCTTACCAAATCAGACAAGGTGATTCTCTGTATTTGTTTTCTCCTTTTGACTCTCATAGTTGTGGTCTACCTATGATGTCAATTACAGGCAGCTCTCATCTTTATAAGTGGGAGAACTTGCACAAATGGTGGCTGACTAAATACTTTGTTTCCCCACTGTATATCCAGGGCTTTTGATACCAGGTAAGTGGGAGATAACGTAGTATCATTTTTAGCAAACCTAGGACCTACTATTAAGATCTCATGACACACAGAATGAAAATGTAACAGAGATCCCGAGAATTAATAATGGTGAAGGGGTTTTACTACAGCAGGCGATGGTGAGAAATTGAAACATCATAGTAAGAAGGGTTCCCGGAGCTGTGTAAATGGGGCGGGTGACAGGATACAATACTGTCTTACAAATGAATTGTCACTCGGCCAATTTTGAGTGTTACTCATAGATTTTTCCTATCACGTAAGGTTTTTGAGAAATGATACGGAACATTATACACGGCTCAAAAAAATAAAGGGAACACTTAAACAACAGAATATACCTCCAAGTAAATCAAACTGTCCACTTAGGAAGCAACACTGACAATCATTTTCACATGCTGTTGTGCAAATGGAATAGACAACAGATGGAAATGATTGGCAATTATCAAGACACTCTCAATAAAGGAGTGGTTCTGCAGGTGGGGACCACAGACCACATTTCAGAACCAATGCTTTCTGGCTGATGTTTTGGTCACTTTTGAATGTTGGTTGTGCTTTCACACTCGTGGTAGCATGAGACGGACTCTACAACCCACACAAGTGGCTCAGGTAGTGCAGCTCATCCAGGATGGCACATCAATGCGAGCTGTGGCAAGAAGGTTTGCTGTGTCTGTCAGCATAGGGTCCAGAGGCTGGAGGCGCTACCATGAGACAGGCCAGTACACCAGGAGACGTGGAGGGGGCTGTAGGAGGGCAACAACCCAGCAGCAGGAGCACTGCCAGAGCCCTGCAAAATGACCTCCAGCAGGCCACAAATGTGCATGTGTCTGCACAAACGGTTAGAAACCGACTCCATGAGGATGGTCTGAGTGCCCGTCGTCCACAGATGGGGGTTGTGCTCACAGCGTTGCCATCACAACCAGAGGTCTCCTCGAGACCTCGATGGTTGTTGATGGCAGATTGCTATGAGCGCAACCCTGTGGTCGGCACTCATAGCAAGCCTGTAATTCTGCTGCATAGAGGTGATCTGAGCATCACCTCTATGTAGCAGTTGCGATCGCGCTATGGCAGCTTCTAGCCTCCTATGGAGGCTATTGAAGCATGCCAAAAGTAAAAAAAAAATGGGTTTAAAAATATAAAAAAATAAAAATTCAATTCACCCCTCTTTCGCCCCAATCAAAATAAATCAATAAAAAAAATCAAACCTACACATTTGGAATCGCCGCGTTCAGAATCGTCTGATCTAGCAATAAAAAAAAAAAGAATTAACCTGATCATTATGCGGCGTAACGATAAAAAATCAAAATGTCAGAATTACTTTTTTTGGTCGCCGCGACATTGAATTAAAATGCAATAACGGGCAATCAAAAGAACATATCTGCACAAAAGTGGTATCATTAAAAACGTAAGCTTGGCACTCAAAAAATAAGCCTGCATCCAACACAAGGAAAAAATGGAGACGTTACGGGTTTTGGAAAATTGCGCAATTTTTTTTTTCTTAGCAAACTTTGGACATTTTTTTCACCACTTAGATAAAAGAGAACCTCGACATGTTTAGTGTCTATGAACTCGTAATGACCTGGAGAATCATAATGGCAGGTCAGTTTTAGTATTTAGTGAACCTAGCAAAAAAGCCAAACAACAAACAAGTGTGGGATTGCACTTTTTTTTGCAAATTCACGGTACTTAGAATTTTTTTTACTGTTTTTAAGTACACAACATGGTAAAACCAATGGTGTCGTTCAAAAGTACAACTCTTCCTGCAAAAAATAAGCCCTCACATGGCCATATTGACGGAAAAATAAAAAAATATGGCTCTAGAAAGAAGGGGAGCGAAAAACAAAAAACGAAAAAAGCTCTGGTCGTGAAGGGGTTAAAAACCTTACGTGATACAGACTTTTGGAGCACATATTTGTGTTCAGCATATCAAAATCTATAAGATACAATAAAATTTTCTCATGAGACAAAAACTTCCCTGAAATTTGTTGTGCATAGGGATGAGCGAGTAGTGAAATATTCGGACTCACTGTACTCGTTACGAGTAGCTCCTAATACTCGGGTACTCGTAACGAGTCCAATGTAAGTCTATGGGAAATGCGAGTAATGGGCAGAGAATGTGTGTGGGCGGAGACTGTGTGCGTGGAGAATGTGTGTGTGTGTGGGGCCTGTGCAGGCTGTGCGGGCATCGTCCGATGGGACTACTTATCCCATCTGGCTATGCCCGCTACAGTGACAGCATTAGGGGATGCTAAGCCAATGAGTGGCGTGGGATTCAAATCCCCCGCCCCGCTGGCTGAGCCAATGAGCGGTGCCATGCGGGATTTGAATGCATGCATGGCCCTCTCACCCCCCTTTCCTGGTGTGCATGGTCCCCTCACCCCCTTATCCTGGTATGCATGGTCCCCTCACCCCCTTATCCTGGTATGCATGGTCCTCTCACCCCCCTATCCTGGTACGCATGGTCCCCTCACCCCCTATCTCGCTGTCCGGCGCCATATTGCTGAAGGCACACTGCAAGTGTGTCTTCAGTTAAATGGCGCCAGATACCGCTATGGGCATGCGCGATTCCAACACCGCACTCCTGCCCCGGTCTCCGGTGAGAAGAGAAGTGCCGCAGAAACGCTCCTCCCGGTCAGGTAAGTATGTAAGTAATCCCCCGACCCACTGGCTGAGCCAATGAGCGGTGCCGCGCGGGATTTGAATCCCCTGCCAAGCCTCAGCCGGTGGGCAGCTCAGCCAATGAGCAGAGCCGTGCAGCTTTGGCGGGGAATTTGAATCCCACGCCGCTCATTAGCTGAGGCCAGGGGTGCGGCTTGGTGGGGGATTAAAATCCAGCGCAGCAAAGCTCAATGGCTCAGCCGACGGGGCGGGGGATATGAATCCTGGTCACCATATCGGAATACCCATAACTTGGGTGTTCCAATATGGCGGTCGGCATAGTTCCGATGCGAGCAGCCGGGAGATGAGCGGCTGATCTCCAATGGAATAGCGGTGCCGTTTTTGTCACAGCTTCCGGTCACGGTGGATAATGGGATAGCGACACAATCGCCGGAAGCTGTGACAGAGCCGATTGGCAATTATATATTAGATGAACATGATTGTATTGGTAATACGTTACACGGTTAGTGCAAAAAAACATTAAAAAGAGATAGACGCAAGAAGGAATCTCAATCAACACCCTGGGCATGTAAATCTGGATATGGGATGAATCAGCAGAAGTATCTGATGTCAAGAACTGTAGGACAGAAATCTATGCATAGGAGAGCTGTATGCATCACTCAGAAAAACGGAACGATGCCACACAGGAGTAAAGTGCCTGTGCTGAAGTTAATCATTATTATTCTCAATGCTAATAAGCATGGGATATCAGAGCCTGAATAGAAATAACAACTAAAATGCATATGCATGGCTGTATCTCATTGAATCACACTCACCCATTAGTGTAGTGCTTGTGACGTGCACAAACCAGAAGTTCCCAGGAGCCTCCCTGGACGCGCGTTTCACGTTAACATTCTCAACAGCTGTGTGAGCAACTGATGTCATGTCTGCATTGTAAAGGGTTACTCTACAATCAGCCGGCATGTGGGCTCTTTAAAAATGGCAGCCATCTCGCGCATGCGCCGTGTACCTCTTGCACTGTTCCATCCCATCAGGCTTCCCACTTGCGAGAGCGCATGTCCGTGACGTCATTGGGAGTTTTTGCAGATTCTTGTCACGTCACTGCATTGTTACTGTTTTGGTTCTAAAAATTTAGATTTAAATTTTTGTTAGTATTTTGTAAATCCACCTTTGGCTTTGAGCACGGCCTGAATCCCTCGGGGTTGCTCTAGATCAGATTCAAGCATGTGTCGACCGAAATCTGATCCCAGGTCTCTTCTACACATTCCCAAAGTTGGTGCATACTGGTCGCATCACTTGGGTCTGTATACAGCTTATTCTTCAACTCTACCCACAAGTGTTCGATTGCGTTGAGGTCTTTGGGGACAATCCAGCTCCTCTACTTCATTGTCATTGAACCATCTCTTCGCCAATCTTGATGTATGCTTCAAGTCATTGTCCTGCTGGAACACTATGTCGTCCTTTTCATACCCATAGTGCTTGAGTGTACGGAGTAACTCGTCTTGTAGGACACTCACATATACAAGTGCTTCTCACAAAATTATAATATAATCAAAAAGTTAATTTATTTCAGTTCTTCATTATTATTATTATTATTATTTATTTATAAAGCACCATTGGTTCCATGTTGCTGTACATAAGAGGGGGTTACATACAAATTACAGCAAACAAACTAACAATGACAGACTGATATAGAGGGGAGAGAGGACCCTGCCCTTTCGGGCTTACATTCTACAGGATGGTGGGGAAGGAGAGTAATCACAAACAGAGTGATCTATTTCACGTGTTTATTTCTGTTAATGTTGATGATTATGGCTTACTGCCAATGAAACCCAAAAGTCATTATCTGAGTAAATTAGATGCGGCAATGCGGCGTGGCATGGAGGCGATCAGCCTGTGGCACTGCTGAGGGGTTATGGAAGCCCAGGTTGCTTTGATAGCAGCCTTCAGCTCGTCTGCATTGTGGGGTCTGGTGTCTCTCATTTTCCTCTTGTCAATACTCCATAGATTCTCTATGGGGTTAAGGTCAGGCGAGTTTGCTGCCAATCAAGCACAGTGATACTGTTGTTTGTACACCAGGTATTGGTACTTTGGGCAGTGTGGACAGGGGCCAAGTCCTGCTGGAGAATGACATTTCCATCTCCATAAAGCTTGTCGGCACAGGGAAGCATGAAGAGCTCTAAAATGTCCTGGTAGACGGCTGCACTGACTTTGGTCTTGATAAAACACAGTGGACCTACACCAGCAGATGACATGGCTCCCCAAACCATCACTGATTGTGGAGACTTCACACTAGACCTCCAGCAGCTTGGATTGTGGTCTCTCCAGACTCTGGGACCGCGATTTCCAAATAAAATGCAAAATTTACTTTCATCTGAAAACAACACCTTGGACCACTGACAACAGTCCGGTTCTTTTTCTCCTTGGCCCAGGTAAGACGCTTCTGGCATTGTCTATTGGTCATGAGTGGGTGACACAAGGAATGTGACACTTGTAGCCCATGTCCTGGATACGTCTGTAAGTGTTTGGGAAGCAATGACTCCAGCAGCAGTCCACTCCTTGTGAATCTCACCCAAATTTTTGAATGGCCTTTTCTTAACAATCCTTTCAAGGCTGCGGTTATTCCGGTTGCTTGTGCACCTTTTTCTACCACACTTTTTCTTTCCACTCAACTCTCCATTAATTTGATTGGATACAGCACTCTGACAAAGTCACTGGTAAAGAGCTGTAGGGGAGATATGTGTCACTGCACTTAATGGCATCAGTGATGTGAAACCCATAGTTATTTTCTTCCAGCACACAAGAGTCTTTCGCTGAGAACCCTTGGAGGATTGCTGGTGTGACATCTCGGTTGTCTTCTCAAGCTAAGTGTTTTTCCCACATCCGTCTTCCCTCTCTGTCTTTAGTTTTACTGGTGACTGACTAGTGCTCATCCCATCCTCTCCCTATGTAGGGCCTATCACTAGGGTCAGGCAGGAATTAGGTTCCTGCTCGGCGATAGGTGCAGAACCTATATAGAAACATTTAGGGCAGACAGGGTGATTTTAGTTCTGCCTAGGGGTCTCCACTCCTCTCCAGTGTTTGGGCTCTCCCTTCCCTCTTCCCACAGTTATGCACTTACTTATCCTTCACCCAGCGTGACAGATGTGTAAGGTCCTTCAGATTGCCCAGATGCTAACCTCACTCTACCATCTATAGACAGATGGCCTAGTAGAGCGCTTCAATAAGACCTTAAAGGCGATGCTCAAGAAGGTAATTATGAAGGATGGTCAAGACTGGGATGATCTGCTTTTCTGCTCTTCTCAGTCAGAGAGGTTCTTCAAGCCTCTACTAGCTTCTTGCCGTTCGAGTCTTTGTATGGTCGACATATGCATGAGCTCCTGGACATCGCCAAGGAAACCTGGGAAGCCAAGGTCATGCCACACCAGAGCATGTCATCCAGTTACAGGAGAGGATGGCGAAAGTGATGCCTATCATGAAGGAGCATCTTCTCAAGGCACAGGAGGGACAGGCAAGGGTGTATAACCATTCAGCGAGGATGAGGCAGTTCCAGCCCGTGGACCACATGCTAATGCTTATCCCCACAGTGGAGAGCAAGATCCTAGCCAAGGGGCAAGTCCCATACAAGGTGGTGGAAAAACTGAGCGAGGTGAATTACAAGGTACAGCAGCCAGGTTGAAGAAAGTTGCACCAAATATACCATGTGAACTTGCTCAAGCTGTGGCGAGATCCGGAGTCGCTGGAAACCCCTTGCTTGGTAGCCAATCCAAAAGCCACAGCGGACGATGTCACTGTTACAGAAACTCTAACGCAGGTCCAGAGACAACACTGTTAAGAACTGTTGCAGCAGAACCGTGACCTGTTCTCAGAGCTGCCAGGGCATACGCAGGTGGTGGAGCATGACGCGTTGACAGAACCACATGTAAGGGTGAACATCAGGTCCTAATGAATTCCTGAAACACGTCAGGAGGTAATAGCAAATGAGGTGAAGAGGATGTTAGACCTCGGGGTGATTGAGGAGTCGAAAAGTGGATGTTTGAGTCCCATCGTCCTTGTGCCGAAGCCCAATGGTGAGTGGCATTTTTCAATGACTAATGCAGGCTCAATGGTCTCCAAATTTGATGTGTATCTGATGCCCCATGTGGACAAACTCATTGAGAGACTAGGAGCCATGAGGTACATTACAACCTGACGAGGTGCTAATGGCAGATCTCCATGTGTCAGAGTGCCAAGGAGAAGACTGCCTTCTCGACACCTGATGGGTGTTTCCAATTGTCACAGACGTGGTTTGTGGAACCACTGTGCCACGGACCATGGAGAGCCTGGAGGGGCGTGACTAAGTGAACACCTGTCTGTTCACTAGAGCCTCTGATGGTGAGGTTAGACTTGACTCCCAATGAACACCAGGTGCCACTCCAGGACAGACCAATGGACACACAGCAGCTTGTCAGTTTGTATCAGAGTGCAGCGGGCAGGATCTGCAGTGGAGTGCAGCGGGCAGGATCTGCAGTGGAGTGCAGCGGGCAGGATCTGCAGTGGAGTGCAGCGGGCAGGATCTGCAGTGGAGTGCAGCGGGCAGGATCTGCAGTGGAGTGCAGCGGGCAGGATCTGCAGTGGAGTGCAGCAGGCAGGATCTGCAGTAGAGTACAGCAGGCAGGATCTGCTTTACAGTACAGCAGGAACTGGTATGCAACCACAACTTAGACTGCGAAACAGGCTGCTCAGGCACCTCCCCAGTGGTGAGGAAGCAATATATACCTAATATCCCACAGCTATTGGCTGGGGAGGAAATAGCAAGTGCACGCGCTGACCCTTTAAGAGGGTGGAAGTGCACGCACGCGTGCCCTAACGACATGGTTATAGCACCGGCTGGAAGCATGCAAAGCATGGGGAAAGGAAGACCTGACCGCAGCACGGGTGAGTGAAGTGACACACCGGAGACCTTGCCTGTCAGAGCAGGACTCCGATGTGGTACTAACACCAATATACCAGAATGCCCTTTGGAGTGCAGGGGGCTCCAGCACCCTTCCAGAGGGCTATGGATCGGATCTTGGCTCCGCATAAGAAGTATGCCATGGCTGTTATGAATGAGTCACCGTAGGAGGCAAAACCAGAAATGCTAGCTAAGTCCAGAAAACCAGAGAGGTTGGCAGCTATCGGATTGCAGACCCCTGAACCTATCAACACAACTAGCAGTAGCCGTGGGGGGTTCCTACGATGCCCTAGACCCCTCGATCACAGCCGGAGAATTAAATAGCCTAAAGACAGAAAGGGAAATCTAAACTGCCCCAGAGCAGACCCCAAAGCAAAAGGCAGCCCCCCACATATAATGATGGTGAAGCAAGAAGAAAGAACACAACACAGACAGAAAGATACACTGAGCAAAGACGGGGCCCAAGCTAACTAGATAGGAAAGGACAGGAAGGCTGCTGTCTGCAATCCGTGAAAAACCCTATGAAAATAAGAGCCATCAGACTGACAGTGAAAAAGGCCCTGAAGACGCTAGGCTTCAAAAAGACTATGTCAGTACTCAGGAATATTCTGAAGACAGAGCAACAGGCAAAAGAAGAATCAGCTCACCCCAGCAGGGAATGGCAGAATCCAGAAAAGCAAGGCAAACAAAAACAAAACACAAATGCTAAAAGGCAAAGCAGAAAACTTAGCTTTAGAGGAGCAGGAATCAGACTGGTTTCCTAGAAGTCCACAGAGAAATCACCCGCAGGGCAGAAGGGCGTCGGCAGCCTTATATCCAGTCCGTGACTCCACTCAGCCAGTCATCAGCATTAGGCTCAGGTGCCTGATAATCAGGCTCATTACCTTCCTTTACCAGAATAGGGAGTTCACCAGACCTCAGTGACGAAGGGGAAAATGAACTCACAACAGTACCTCCCCCCCCTTGAGGAGGTGTCACCGAACCCTCAACCACGCCACCAGGGCGATCAGGGTGAGCCCGATGAAAGGCATGCACCAATCTTTTGGCATGAATATCAGAGGCAGAGACCCAGGAATTATCCTCCTGACCATAACCCTTCCACTTAACCAAATACTGCAGTCTCCGTCTAGCCAGACGGGAATCCAGTATTTTTTCTACCTCATATTCCATGTTACCTTCAACCAATACAGGGTCCGGAGGTGCCACCCCAGGAACAACTGGTTCAACAAACCTCTTCAACAAGGACTTATGGAACACATTATGGATTTTAAATGTGACAGGGAGAGCCAAACGAAAAGAGACCGGATTAATAATCTCCAAAATCTTGTAAGGTCCAATAAATATAGGCTTAAACTTAGGAGAAGCCACCTTCATAGCAATATTTTTTGATGATAACACCATATCACCAATCTTAAACTGGGGACCAATGGTTCTATGTCGATTGGAAAACCGCTGGGCCTTTTCCTGGGAGAGAGATAACTTATCCACCACTTGGTCCCAGATTTGGTGCATTCTCTCCACCAGTGTCAACACCTGGGCAGGCAGAAGGCTCCACCTGCCCTGAAGAAAATCGAGGATGAAACCCAAAGTTACAAAAAAAAAGGTGACATCAAAGTGGCAGAACTAGCTCTATTATTTAAAGCAAATTCGGCCAAGGGCAAAAATGAAACCCAATCATCCTGATCAGCGGAAATAAAACATCTCAAATACGACTCCAAGGTCTGGTTTGTTCTCTCTGTCTGCCCATTGGTCTGAGGGTGAAAAGCAGAGGAGAAGGACAACTGAATTCCCAGCTTGGAACAGAAAGTCCTCCAAAATCTAGACACAAACTGAACTCCTCTGTCAGATACAATGTTCTCAGGAATCCCGTGCAAGCGAACCACCTGTTGCAAAAACAGGGGCACCAACTCAGAGGAAGACGGCAACTTAGGGAGTGGTACAAGATGAACCATCTTAGAGAACCTATCACAAATCACCCAAATAACAGTCATTCTTTGAGAGACCGGCATATCAGAGATGAAATCCATTGAAATATGGGTCCATGGCCTCCTGGGGACCGGCAAAGGCATCAACAACCCACTAGAGCGAGAACAAGATTTAGACCGGGAGCAAGTCCCACAGGACTGCACAAAATTCCTGACATCATGAGACAAGGTGGGCCACCAAAAAGAGCGACTCACCAGATCTCTAGTACCAAAAATACCTGGATGACCAGCCAATGCAGAGCAATGAACTTCAGACATCACTCTCTTCCTCCACTGGTCAGGAACATACAACTTTCCACTGGGACAACGCTCAGGTTTGTCCTCCTGGAACTCTTGCAGAGCAAGTCTCAAATCAGGCGAGATGGCAGAAAGAACTACCCCTTCGCCTAAGATGGTAGCAGGCTTGATCACCACAGGAGAATCAGCAAAGAAGCTCCTAGAGAGGGCGTCTGCCTTGACATTCTTAGTTCCAGGAAGAAAAGAGACCACAAAATCAAAACATGTAAAAAACAAGGCCCACCTAGCCTGTCTAGGGTTCAAGCGTTTAGCCGACTCTAGGTAAATCAAATTCTTGTGGTCAGTGAGGACCACGACTTGATGTTTAGCTCCCTCCAACCAATGTCTCCACTCCTCAAATGCCCATTTCATGGCCAACAGTTCCCGATTCCCCACATCATAGTTACGTTCAGATGGAGAGAACTTTCGGGAAAAGAAAGCACAGGGATTCATTTTAGATGTTACAGGATCCTTTTGGGACAAAACAGCACCTGCACCAATCTCAGAAGCATCCACCTCTACCTGGAACGGGAGTGAGACATCAGGTTGCCGCAAAACCGGGGCGGAGGTAAATCTTCGCTTCAGCTCCTGAAAGGAAGCAACAGCCTCCGGAGACCAATTCAACACATCAGCACCCTTCTTAGTCAGATCAGTCAATGGCTTGGCAATACTAGAAAATTTTGCTATAAATTTCCGATAAAAATTAGCAAAACCCAAAAACTTCTGGAGGGCCTTCAAAGAAGTGGGCTGAACCCAATCATAAATGGCCTGTACCTTGGCCGGGTCCACTTCAATAGTTAATGGAGACAAAATAAATCCCAAAAATGAAATCCTCTGTACTCCAAAAAGGCATTTCGATCCTTTGACATACAGGGAATTCTCCCTCAAGATCTGGAACACAGTCCGAATATGTTCCACATGAGAATCCCAATCCTTGGAGAAGATCAAAATATCATCCAGATAGATAATCAAAAATGTATCGACAAAGTCTCGGAAAATATCGTTCATGAAGCACTGGAAGACAGAAGGGGCATTAGTGAGCCCAAAAGGCATCACCGGGTACTCAAAATGTCCCTCCGGAGTATTAAACGCTGTCTTCCATTCATCCCCATGCTTAATGCGAATAAGATTATACGCCCCCCTGAGGTCAAGCTTGGTAAACCAGCAAGCACCTCTAACTCTGGAGAATAGATCCGAAATCGGGGGTAACGGATACTGATATTTAATAGTAATTTTGTTGAGGGCACGATAATCAATACAAGGCCTTAAAGAACCATCCTTTTTGGCCACAAAAAAAAAACCGGCACCTAAGGGTGAAGAGGATGGTCTAATATGACCCTTCTCCAACGCCTCCTTAATATAGGACCGCATAGCCTCGTGCTCGGGTACAGATAAATTGAAGAGCCGACCCTTGGGAAATTTACACCCCGGGCTCAGTTCAATTGCACAGTCATAACTCCTATGAGGAGGCAAGGACGCAGACTCACTCTCACTAAATACATCATAAAAGTCCGCCAAATAGTCAGGAACATCATGCGACGATGGAGAGGTGGAAAAAACCGGAGCCTCACTACAGACACACCGACAACCCCAACTCACCACAGACACAGATTTCCAATCCAAGACTGGATTATGAATTTGCAACCAGGGAAACCCCCAGAACAACGGCATCATGCAGACCATGTAACACCAAAAATCTGCAATTTTCTTGATGGTCTGGGGCGACCCGCATGACCACCTGGGTCCAAAACTGAGGTTTATTTTTCGCCAAAGGAGTAGCATCAATCCCCCTCAAAGGGATAGGCGTCTGCAGAGGTGTCATCGGAAATCCACAACGTTTAGCAAAATCCAAGTCCATTAGGTTTAGCGCTGCTCCCGAATCCACAAAAGCCTTGGCGGAAAATGTGGACAGGGAGCAGATCAGAGTAATTGCCAGAAGAAACTTAGGTTGAACACCACCAACAGAAAACGTGTGTGCAAAGCGTTTCTCTCGTTTAGGACAAACAGAAATAATATGCGAGGCATCTCCACAGAAAAAACACAGCTTATTACGCCTTCTGAACTCCTGACGTTGCGCCTTAGACAAAACTCTATCACATTGCATAGGTTCAGACGTCTGTTCTACCGGTGGCAACACCTCTCGTGCAATCCTGCGTTCATGTAAACACCGATCAACCTGAATGGCTAATGACATAGAATCGTCCAGACCAGAGGGAACAGGAAATCCCACCATTGTATCTTTTACGGCTTCTGACAAACCCTTCTGAAAGAGAGCAGCCAAGGCATTATCATTCCAGGTAGTAAGGACCGCTCACTTTCGGAACTTTTGACAGTACAACTCTGCAGAATCTCGACCCTGGTTCAATGCCAACAGGGTCTTTTCAGCCTGATCAATAGCATTAGGTTCGTCATACAACAACCCCAAGGCTTGAAAGAATGCGTTCACATTAGTCAGAATAGGATCATCTGGTTTCAAAGAAAACGCCCAATCCTGGGGATCGCCACACAGCAAAGAGATGACAATTTTAACCTGCTGCGCGGAGCTCCCTGACGAGTTAGGCTTCAAGGCAAAAAATAATTTACAATTATTTTTGAAACTCAAAAATTTAGATCGATCCCCAAAAAATACATCAGGTGTAGGGATCTTTGGTTCAACAGCATGCGAACGAGCAAGGTAGGCGGAAATTCCCCGCACTTCCGCAGCGAGCTGGTCCACACGATCAGACAATTGCTTTATCTCCATTGAGAGAAAAAAAAAATTCCCCCTACGGCCTCAGAGATATAGAGGAAAGAATATACACACTTTTTTTTTTTTTTTAAACACAATTCTTTCCTGCTATTGAGTACCCTAGGATCTGCGGTATGGCGGGTGATTCTGTTATGAATGAGTCACCGTAGGAGGCAAAACCAGAAATGCTAGCTAAGTCCAGAAAACCAGAGAGGTTGGCAGCTATCGGATTGCAGACCCCTGAACCTATCAACACAACTAGCAGTAGCCGTGGGGGGTTCCTACGATGCCCTAGACCCCTCGATCACAGCCGGAGAATTAAATAGCCTAAAGACAGAAAGGGAAATCTAAACTGCCCCAGAGCAGACCCCAAAGCAAAAGGCAGCCCCCCACATATAATGATGGTGAAGCAAGAAGAAAGAACACAACACAGACAGAAAGATACACTGAGCAAAGACGGGGCCCAAGCTAACTAGATAGGAAAGGACAGGAAGGCTGCTGTCTGCAATCCGTGAAAAACCCTATGAAAATAAGAGCCATCAGACTGACAGTGAAAAAGGCCCTGAAGACGCTAGGCTTCAAAAAGACTGTCAGTACTCAGGAATATTCTGAAGACAGAGCAACAGGCAAAAGAAGAATCAGCTCACCCCAGCAGGGAATGGCAGAATCCAGAAAAGCAAGGCAAACAAAAACAAAACACAAATGCTAAAAGGCAAAGCAGAAAACTTAGCTTTAGAGGAGCAGGAATCAGACTGGTTTCCTAGAAAAAAAAAAAAAAATATCCCCGAGGAAGTTGCCAGGAAGGGCGCCGAAACGCGTAGGAAGGAATAAAGAAGTACTTTGTTACAACATCTTGCATCCCAGGTGATTTTGTGGACTCCGCAGCGCGGACTGTGGCACACCTTGCTTCCCATATTTTCTGGCAGTTTTTCCACGTTGGAGTGGTCGGTGGAAGTCCTGCAGCAGCTGATACTGTTATGTCTTCAAGCCAGTTGTGGGTCACACAACTGGAATAGGTGAGTGGAACTGCATTACACCATTCACATTGTAGTGTCACTAGTGATAGGGCACTATTGCGCCTCTTGTTCCCCCACCCTTTTTGTATTGATATAGTCATCAGCATTAGGCTCAGGTGCCTGATAATCAGGCTCATTACCTTCCTTTACCAGAATAGGGAGTTCACCAGACCTCAGTGACGAAGGGGAAAATGAACTCACAACACATGGCCTTATTTAGATGACATTATGGCCTTCAGCCTAACTGGGATAGTCATCATGCAAAAGTACCCTGGATGCGTTGATGAAGGCGGGGTTCACTGTAAACCCCCAAAAATATGCCATAGGGAAGGAAGAGGCCAAATGCCTAGGCTATGTGTCAGGAACACCGCACTGCACTGGCTCCCTGAGCCAGTGCGCGTGTCCTGAGAACAAAAACTGTGCTCAAAGATACCTGTGGAGCGGGGGCAGCAGTGGTGACGATTCGTGCTCCAGACTAACAGGACCTGAAGCATGTGACTGCTGGGGGTGTGGCCTAAGCTCCACAGAGCTAGGAGCTGAAGGAAAACTCCTAGAAAGGTAACTACGGGACATGCTACCAAGGGGCATAGACAGAGACATAATCCAGATCAAGCCAGGGTCAAAGCACAAGATAGCACGACAGTACCAAAGGGTTAGACAGAATGGATAGTCAGGACGTAGCAATAGATCAGAAAACCAGAACGGGCAATGGACGGTACACTAGGGACAAACTGTAACGGAATAACAATAGCCAAGCCAGTAGGTCAGAACCGGAGAATACAATAGTAACAAAATGTGAGACAGAGAACAGTGAAGAGTGAGGGGACAGACCGGGTCATACACGGGAAGCAAACAAGCAATGCAGTATACACGCACACCAGGGGTCAGACACAGCCAGAATAACAGTATAGCTGACAGGGAATCCTAGTCTGGAGTGAGTATAAATACTCCTCCCAGATCCAAAGGGAGGCCAGCAAAATTAACCCTGAGAAAACAGGACATTAACCATGTCCTATACCATGACACTATGTCATCGGGAGGGGCGAAATCAAGCCTCAGATAAAGAAGATTGAGGCAATTCAGAAGTGCGCACAACCGCTTTCCAAGAAGCAAGTGAAGGTGTTTCTTGGAATTGTGGGTACCAGTGGTTCATCCCAAGTTTCTCCATATTTGCCGCACCGTTAATGAACCACCTTCAAGGCACAAGATCGTCGATGATTAAATGGTCTGCTGAGACTGAGATGGCGTTCCAGGAGCCGAAACAGGCTCTGTGTAGACATCCGGTTCTGGTTGCACCAGACAGATGCGTCAGAAATCTGCTTGGGAGCCATGCTGTCTCAGGAAGTAAATGTGGAGGAGCATCCCATCCTGTATCTGAGCCGTAAGCTCTCTTCATGCGATAGAAACTACGCCAGTGTCAAGAAGGAGTGCTTATCCCTAAAATGGTCCTTAGATATCCTGAGATATTACCTGCTAGGTTGAAGATGGTTTAAGCTGATATCTGACCATGCCCCTCTGAGGTGTTTGATGGAGAAGAAAGATAAGAATGCTCGGGTAACTAGGTAGTTCTTAGGTCTCCAAGATTTCACTTTTCACATCAAGCATAAGCCAGTGAAGTTGCACAGGAATGCAGCTGACCTGTCCAGACTCCCCTGCTTAGCGAGTAAAGGTGCCAAAACCCCCAGCTTAAGGTAGAGGGGGTGT
This sequence comes from Dendrobates tinctorius, assembly GCF_039654945.1. Classification (NCBI taxonomy): domain Eukaryota; kingdom Metazoa; phylum Chordata; class Amphibia; order Anura; family Dendrobatidae; genus Dendrobates; species Dendrobates tinctorius. The sequence goes on along the minus strand of NW_027361722.1, from coordinate 15,571,274 downwards.
ATGTAACAAAGTCACTGGTAAAGTGCTGGAGGGGAGATATGGGTTAATGCGCTTAATGGTGTCAGTGATGTGAAACCCAGAGTATTTTCCTCTAGCACACTAAGTGTTGTGATGGATTAAGCTAATTTTCATAATAGGTTGGCTTTTATGTGGACATCCATAGAGTGGGTGGGAGGATGTCCACCTTATCTCCAACCCAGGGTGTGGGCTGGGACTTAAATAGCTGGGCTCCACAGGCAGTCTTTGTTCAGCAAGGCTGGAGAGAGGATCTCCAGTGGTTTGTGTCCCGAGGAAAGACTGAACCTGTGGTGCTGCAGAACGGGCAGCTCCGTTGCAAATGTATGGACTGTACAGCATTTTTGTTTTCTTTATTGTTTTCCTGTTTTTGCAGACCTACACTGTACATCTGTGAGAGTATCAAGCAGGAACGCGGGATGCAGTGACGGGACAGGCAGAGCAAGGGTTAACAAGCTTATTTACAGGGAATACGCCACGCAGGGAGGTAAAGAGTTAAACAGCATAAATGGAAAAGGATGTAGGGAGACAAAGGGTTATAAAGGGGAGACAAACAGTACATTAAATGAAAGGATATTCTTAAGGTGAAGAACAACGGTTCAAAATAACGGCAGTACAACAGCACAGATGTCAGGAAGTCCTTAACCCCTTTCTGACATCAGACGTACTATCCTGTCCATGGGACCTGGGCCCCTATGCCCATGGACGGGATAGTACGTCTAGCGCGATCAGCGGCGCCCACAGGGTGAGAGCCGCTGATCGCGGCCGGGTGTCAGCTGATTATCACAGCTGACACCCGGCACAATGTGTCAGGGGTGGTCACGGACCGCCCCCGACACGTTAACCCCTTGCACACCGCGATCAAACATGATCGCGGTGTACCGGGGGTTAAAGGGAAGCATCGGCAGGGAGGGGGCTCCCTCCGTGCTTCCCTGAGCCCCCCGCAGCAGTGCTGCACATTGCCCCCGAATCCAAGATGGCGACGGGGGCCTTTGGGGGCCTGCAGGGAGCTGGCTTCCTCAGTGCCTGCAAAGCGCAGGCATGAGGAAGTCTGCAGTAGTGCCTGTGACAGATCGCTGATCTGTCACTGTGATGTGACAGATCAGCGATCTGTCACAGGACAGTGAAGTCCCACCTGGGACTATGTAATAAAGTTAAAAAAAAAATAAAAAAAAGTGTTAAAATTTTTAAAAAAAATCGCCAAATAAATTAGAAAAAAAAAAAAAAAATATTCCCCCAATAAATCCATTTTATGGACATAAAAAAAAAAACAAAAGTACACATATTGGGTATCGCCGCGTCCGTAACGACCCGCCCTATAAAACTGTCCCATTAGTTAACCCCTTTAGTGAACCCCTTAAAAAATAAAAATAAAAAACGAAGCAAAAAATAATGATTTATTATCATACCGCCAAACAAACAGTGTAATAACGCGCGATCAAAAAGACGCATATAAATATCCGTGGTACCGCTGAAAACGTCATCTTGTCCCGCAAAAAACGAGCCACCACACAGCATCATCAGCAAAAAATTAAAAAAGTTATAGCTCGCAGAATAAAGCGATGCAAAAATAATTATTTTTTATATAAAATAGTTTTCATTGCATAAAACCGCCAAAACATAAAAAAAAGACCTAAATGAGGTATCGCTGTAACCGTACCGACCCGAATAATAAAACCGCCTTATTAATTTTACCGCACGCGGAACGGTGTAAACTCCCCCCCCCCCCAAAAGAAATTCATGAAACGCTTGTTTTTGTTCACTCTGCGTCCCAAAAATCGGAATAAAAAGCGATCAAAAAATGTCACGTGCCCGAAAATGGTACCAATAAAAACGTCAACTCGTCCCGCAAAAAATAAGACCTCACATGACTCAGTGGGTCAAAATACGGAAAAATTATAGCTCTCAATATGTGGTGATGTAAAAACTATTTTTACAATAAAAAGCGTCTTTTAGCGTGCGACAGCTGCCAAACATAAAAACCGCCATAAATAGTAAATCAAACCCCCCGTTATCACCCCCTTAGTTAGGGGAAAAATAATAAAATTAAAAAATGTATTTATTTCCATTTTCCCATTAGGGTTAGGGCTAGGGTTAGGTCCAGGTATAGGGTTAGGGCTAGGGTTAGGTGTTGTGAGTTCATTTTCCCCTTCACTACTGAGGCCCGAGGAACTCCCTTTTCTGGTAAAGAAAGGTAGTGAGCCTGATTATCAAACACCTGAGTCTGATGATGACTGGCTGAGTGGAGTTACTGACTGGATATAAGGCTGCCGACGCCCTTCTGCCCTGCGGGTGATTTCTCTGTGGGATCCTTGGAGACCAGTCTGAATCCCTGCTGCTCTAAAGCTAAGTTTTCTGCTCGGCCTTTTGCATTTGTGCTTAGACTTTGTTTTGCTTTGTTTTTCTGGATTTCTGCCATTCCCTGCTGGGGTGTGCTGAATTCCTTTAGCTCTGACTTCTGAAAATACCTGAGTGCTGATTTAGTTTTTGAAGCCTAGCTGCTTCAGGGTCTTTTTCATATCAGCTTGTTGGCTTATGTCTTTGATAGGGTTTTGGCAGATTGCAGACAGCAACCTTCCTTTCCTGTTCTGTTTAGCTAGCTTGGGCCCCATCGTTTGCTCAGCCTATCTTTCTATCTGTGTGAGTGTTTTTTCATCTTGCTTCACCGTCATTATATGTTGGGGGCTGCCTTTTACTTTGAGGTCTGCTCTGGGGCAGTTTAGATTTCCTTTTCTGTCTTTAGGCTATTTAGCACTCCGGCTGTGATCGAGGGGTCTAGGGCATCGTAGGAACCCCCCACGGCTACTGCTAGTTGTGTTGATAGGTTCAGGGGTCTGCAATCTGATAGTTGCCAACTTCTCTGGTTTTCTGGACGTAGCTTCTATTTTTGTGTCTGCCTCCTACGGTGACTCAATCATAACAGTTAGGGCTAGGGTTAGGGCTGAGATTAGGGTTAGAGGTGTGTTGGGGTTCGGGTTGGAGTTAGAATTGGGGGTTTCCACTGTTTGGGCACATCAGGGGCTCTCCAAATGCAACATGGCATCTGATCTCAATTCCAGCCAATTCTGAGTTGAAAAAGTCAAATAGTGCTCCTTCCCTTCCAAGCTCTGCCATGCGCCCAAACAGTGTTCTACCCCCACATGTAGGGTATCAGCCTACTCAGGACAAATTGCAAAACAACTTTTGGGGTCCAATTTCTCCTGTTACTCTTAGGAAAATAAAAAATTGGGGGCAAAAATATCATTTCTGTGGAAAAAAATGAATTTTTTATTTTCATGCCCGGGCATTATAAACTTCTGTGAAGCCCTTGGGGGTTCAAAGTGCTCACCACACATCTAGATAAGTTCCTTAGGGGGTCTAGTTTCCAAAATGGGGTCATTTGTGTGGGGTTTCTACTGTTTAGGTACATTAGGGGCTCTCCAAAGGCAACATGACACCCGCAGAACATTCCCTCAAAGTCTGCATTCCAAAACATCACTACTTCCCTTCCGAGCCCCGACGTGTGTCCATACAGTAGTTTTCTCCCACATATGGGGCGTCAGCGTACTCAGGACAAATTGGACAACAACTTTTGGGGTCCAATTTCTCCTGGTACCCTTGAGAAAATAAAAAAAATGGTGACTAAAAGATCATGTTTGTGGAAAAAATACGAATTTTTTATTTCCACGCCCGGGCGTTATAAACTTCTGTGAAGCACTGGGGGGGTTCAAAGTGCTCACCACACATCTAGATAAGTTCCTTGGGGGGTCTAGTTTACAAAATGGTGTCATTTGTGGGGGGTTTCCACTGTTTAGGTACATCAGGGGTTTTCCAATCGCGACATGGTGTCCGATCTCAAGTCCAGCCAAAAACGTCAAATAGCGCTGCTTCCCTTCCGAGCTCTGCCATGCGCCCAAATAGTGATTTACCCCCACATGTGGGGTATCAGCGTACTCAGGACAAATTGCACAATAACTTTTAGGGTCCTGTTACCCTTGGGAAAATAAAAATTGGGGGTGAAAAGTTCATTTTTGTGGAAAAAAATATGATTTTTTAATTGTACCGCTGCACGTTATAAACTTCTGTGAAGCCCTTGTGGGTTCAAAGTTCTCACCACATATCTAGATAAGTTCCTTAGGGGGTCTAGTTTCGAAAATGGTGTCATTTGTGGGGGGTTTCCACTGTTTAGGTACATCAGGGGCTCTCCAAACGTGACATGGCGTCCGATCTGAATTCCAGCCAATTTTGCATTGAAAAAGTCAAACGGCGCTCCTTCCATTCTGAGCTCTGCCATGCGCCGAAACAGTTGTTCCCCCCCACATATCAGGTATCAGTGTACTCAGGACAAATTGCACAATAACGTTTGCAGTCCAATTTCTCCTGTTACCCTTGGTAAAATAAAAAAATTGAACCTGAAGTGTTTTTTTTTGTGAAAAAAAGTTAGATGTTCATTTTTTTTTTTAAATATTCAAAAAAATTCCTGTGACGCACCTAAAGGGTTAATAAACTTCTTGAATGTGGTTTTGAGCACCTTGAGGGGTGCAGTTTTTAGAATGGTGTCACTTTTGGGTATTTTCTATCATAGCGACCCCTCAAAGTGGCTTCAAATGTGATGTGGTCCGTAAAAATAAAATGGTGTTGCAAAAATGAGAAATCTCTGGTCAATTTTTAACCCTTATAACTTCCTAACAAAAAAAAATTTTGGTTCCAAAATTGTGCTGATGTAAAGTAAACATGTGGGAAATGTTAGTTATCAAGTTTTTTGTGTGCCAAATCTCTGTGATTTAAGGGCATAAAAATTCAAAGTTGGAAAATTGCGAAAATTTTCAATATTTTCGCCAAATTTCTGTTTTTTTCACAAATAAACACAAGTTATTTGAATGAAATGTTACCACTAAGATGAAGTACAATATGTCACGAGAAAACAATGTCAGAATCACCGGGATCCATGGAAGCGTTTCAGAGTTATTACCTCATAAAGGGACAGTGGTCAGAATTGTAAAAATTGGCCCGGTCATGAACGTGCAAACCACCCTTGGGGGTGAAGGGGTTAAACTGCAGCTCCTGCTGCAAACTCAATGGCGCCAGCAACGACCGACGCAGTGTCCTTATTAATGGTGTCCGGCAAACCAACAATACCCCTTCTTCTGGTAACAGTGGTCGGTCTCCAGTACCCTCCACTTCCCCTAGTCCATATACTATAGATGCTTACGGGCCACATTACTGTCTAAGCCCGACATGTCTCCTGCACAACTCTCCTCACAGTCTCGGTCAAACGAGCCCAAAGTAGCTGACGGTAATGCTGGTCACCATCTTGTACGAGCCCAAAGTGGCTCGGCAGGTGTTTACTGGCACAGTCAGGGTGCAAGTGTCTGTCTTGTCCCCGGTCACTCTTATGGGGCACGTGTGTTGTACTCACAGACACGGAGCGTTCTGCGCCTTGCTTTCTGGCAGCCACTGGGCTTACACTGCACGTCACCTTCTCTCTGGTCCCCGCTGTTGGCGACGGGCGACGACGGGCACGAGCTTGCACGCTGCTGGTGCTCCTGGCTGAAGTACTCCTCTCTGTGGCTGCTGCAACACCCAGCTCTGCTCTGTGTGTACGGCTCTGCTGTGCGCGGCTTTGCTCTGAAATGCTGCTGGGCACACTGCTTCCCTCACCGAAGCAGTCCCTGTCCTTCTGGTCGACTGCAGCAGAGCCTGACGCAGCGCCGGTACTCCATGTCAGGATGGGGAGCAGAGCGTACTGCTCACCCCACTGTGCGCAGCTCTGACCTAGCGCCAAACTCTCCTCTTTCGCACGCTTTTCCTTCTTATACTCCTGTAGCAGGGGAAGGTCCTCCTCACTCAGGCTTCCCCTCGGGAACAGAGGATGCAGCTTTCCTAGTTCCGAACCCGGCATGCAGGTACCCGCGGTCCAGTCTATCTCCTTATACATCAATACATACACGCTACACACACTTCAAGCTTTATGCCTTTTATTCCAAGCAGAATTTAAACAATATATCTGGAGTTTTCCATCCAGCACTGCATCACAGCTGGTTTCTATTGTGGAATCATTGCTTCTGTGGGAGAATACCTCCATAACTCGGTGCCGTACAGGAGCACCACATGGCAGCACACTGCACTGTGTGATTATATCTGTGCAATATATATGAATTCTGTGCTGATCTACCGGCTCCATGCACATAAGTCTCTCCGCTATGATAAATTTAGCTCTGGACCACCACCTAAAAATAAATCCACAGTCTTCCGTTGAAGGTTATTTATCTCACTGAATTTTATTTACCACTAACAGTAATACTTCAACCTGACAATACCAAGATAAAAGTCACCCTGCTCCGACACATCCATTCCTCACATCAGAACGCTATACTGAAAAAGATTTAAAGAGGTGACAAAGGTATGAAGAATGAGGGATCAAAAATGCTGGAACCCCCCCCCCCCCCCCCGATCATAAAAAACAAGGGCTTCAAAGTGTCCTGTGTGGATGGAGCAGCAGTGAGCATGTGCGACCACTGTTGTATTCAGTGCCTAATGGAGTGGTGGTCGCACATGCTCACTACAGCTCAATTCACACCGGGAACTTGGGATCCTCTGTTCTTGGGATCGGTGGTGTAAACAAGCAATCATACATTTTCCTTCTCTCCTTTAGGGGCAACTAATTAAATAATGAACCATTTCCACAGCCTGTCGGGGGGCCGCCAGTTGGGGGAGGACTTGCACAACTTCACTCTTTACTTTTCTTGTTCAGGAAATCATATATGTTCTGATAAAGTTCCTCTGTTTTCACGGTGAGCTCAGATGTCTTTTTTATTAAGTAGCCCCTGCGAAAGACAATTATTTAAGATTAATATATTAGATTTTTATTATTTTTTTACCATTACTTCTTTTTGTAACTTTCATCTTTTTTTTAAACCGGTCACCTGGATTAGGGCGTCAGCACGTGACGGTCATCCTTCAAGATAAGGAGTAGACGGAACGTATAAAACATGTTTATGGAGAATAATCCTACTTAGATATTTTACCGTACGTCTTGGACAAGGGGTTTTTCAAACAAATCCATAAGGCTCTTCCCAGCTTCTGGAGACACCTTATTCACGGCCACATAGACATAGAAGGCCACAGCGTCTGGAATGATCAGCCAGTCCCGACGCACATGTCTCTTGGAAACTTCTTTTCCTTCAACTTCTGTTATGGGTTCCAGGAAAAGCATAAAAAAGAGAAAAAAATTTTATGGGTCTGTTACAGGTATGTTGAGCTTGGCATCAAGATTCACCTACCACCGGACAGAAGGAGCAGGAAGCAGATGGCTGCGATAACCGGCAGACGCATGACCGGATCCCAACAGGTAACGAAACGGTTATATGTAGATCTGAGGTCAGCGCTGTAAGAATACGAAGAATAATGAGGTCATGACATCAACGGTGGAGACGAGAAACCTAAGGCCGGAGTCACACTGGCGACAAAAATGGACGATTGCAATGCGATAAAAAAAATCGCATTGCAATCGTCCCAATGTTAATCTATGGGGCAGCTCCCATCATCCGATTTTTCCTCGGCCGTTTTAATCGGGCCAAGACAATGGCAGCATGATGCGATTGTCGCCGATTATCGGATCGGACTCGCCAATGCAAGTCAATGGGTGCGATGAAAAATCGGATTTCAAATGGACCACAAGTGTGACTTGCGAGAAAATCGCACTCGGTGTCCTTTAATAAAAGCCGGAAATTCATTTTGCACTACAGTAAAATCACTCGGACATGTTTAATAAAGAAACGAAAGGGACTTTTTTTTTAATAAAGGGACATCAGTGAGGCTGCGCGGAGTCCCCTGCCTGACCTGAGGTGAACTGATGAGCATGGGAAAAAATTAAACTTTCCCACGCTCATTAGTTCATCTCCGGGCAGCCGAAGAGGCTGCACAGAGATAAACTAATTCATTCTGGCAGTGGTTTAGACCGGGCTGGTCACATTAGCACCGGTCCCCTTTGTAAACCACTTAACCCCTTCTGATAGATTGCAGCGGGGTACGTGACTGAACAGCGGAGAGGTAAGGATATGGTTGCTTTTTTATTTTATTTCTTTTACAGGTCGATGGTTTATTTTTGGATTAGCAGAGGAATAAATCTTGTCAAAAACTTGGTGTCTTTATTTCATTAAAAGAATTTTTCATTAATGTCTGTGTGCTTTTTTTAACCCTTTAATAGTCTAGGGTTAATAATGGCAAGGTGTCTTATTGACACCTCTCCATTATTAATTGGCTTAATGTCACCTTCCAATTGCAAGGTGACATTAACCCATTAATATTACCCCATATCATACCGCTACACGGGAGTGGGATGAGAGAGGATAAGTGCCAGAAAAGGTGCATCTTATAGATGTGCCTTTTCTGGGGTGTCTGGGGGCAGATTTTTGTAGCCGGGGGGGGGGGAAGGGCAAAAACAATGGTCCCTCTCAAGGCTATTAAAATATGCCCTCACTCACTGGCTTTACTTCTCTTGGTGAGAAATTGCCACGGGAGCGCACGCAAATTTTTTCAACGAATTAACTCCTTAATTTAACACCTACATGTCCCAAATTTTGCACACATACCCTAATCTAATTATTAGTCAAAGACATATAAAAAAAATGAAATGAAATGGTTTACTGTATGTAAACCATGTGTCATTTCATGTCGGGTTTTAGAATGATTTTACAGAAGCCGGCAATTGATTTAGCGGCTATTCTGCTATGTAGAACTCTATGAAATGTAAATATATATATGTGTCTCTATGATATGTGTGTATATATATATGTATTCTATGTGCATATATCCTTTCTTTTCTATTTTGTCCTGTCATTGGGCTCCATTATATGTCCATTTTGCAAGCCTCCGACTAAATTTTGGCTGATGGATGTCAAACGGATGCTTACATGCGACAAAATCGCATCCTCGCATGAAAATCGGATGACAGACGGATCACTGTTCATGAAACATTTGCGCGATTATGGTCTGTCAAAATCGGACCGATTTTTTTTTTTTTTTAACGTTGTGTGTGACTCCAGCCTAAAACCCAAAATCACATTTCTCTTCACTGCAAAATTGACCTCAAAACAAGTGTAAGGAGGTGAAGAATCAGAAGGGGGTTACCTCCTCTGCTCTGTGTCCGGAACCATTTAGCTGGGCAGCAGGGTTGCCGGGGAGAGGACTTTTGGATCTGGACCGACAGCATCATGGGCCTGTCAGTAACAGAGGGGAAGGGGAAGTTGTGCTGGACAGAAAGCATTGCAGGCTGAGGGCACGAAGAGAGAGCGCGTGCAGTCCAAAGCAGCGTGTGCAGCAAGGAGAGCAGGTCGCAGCCGCACGCAGGAGAGGAGAGAGAATTCCCGGTCAGAGGGATAAGACAGGAGGACGTGACATACAGTAGATACTGCTGTCTATGAATATGTGGACGCGGAGTCCCCATTGATAAGAGGTATACATCCTCCTGAGCGTGCAGAGACGGAGACCCGAGTGCGCAGCCCCGGTGCCCGCGGTGACAGGGACTCTGTCCCTCTGCCTTGGGCCCAGCTGCTGTGACCATATACCGTGCGTGCATTTCTCTGAGACCGGTGAGTCCAACAGGCTCAGTACTTATGTTTATGTCTTAAGCGTCTCTGTGAAGTTAACAGAGTACGCCCAGTGCACACCGGGTGACATTCAACCCGTGTGCGATATACCACCATATTGTGCGTCTGCCATTATATAGCAGCAGTTTAACACCTCTGCACGGTGGACCCCACTTGTGAACGCACTTTTTATTATTTTATATTTAGTGCGTTCCGCCATCCCTAACATTATACTAGCGCCAGGGTCTGGCTAGTAATGGCGGCCCTGCAGCAGCTACAGCGGTACATACGGCAGCTGGAGAGCAGGTTGGCAGCTATTGAGAGCTCCACCTCAGCTGTGAATGCTACAGTGGCCGCTGCTCAGGCAGTCGCAGAGGCTGTCTCACGCGTGTCCACACCCACGCCTATGCCGACAATAACCCGCCTCCCGTTGCCCGATAATGTTTCCCGTGACAGCACCGCCTGCAGGGGTTTCGTGAGTCAGTGCTCTATCCAGCTTGAGTTACTGGCCATGCGTTGATTTACTAGCGGAGCATGTTAAAGATGCTCTAGCAACCAGAGAGGTCCCCACAAGTCTGGAGGAATTGATTGCCATCTCCACCCGCATTGATCTCCAGTTTACGGAGCGCGGGCTGGAACGTGCGCAATTCGGACGAAGGGTTAACTTGGCTCCCACCTTCTCCGAGCCACTAAGATTTCCCGCTCAGGAGCTTACACCCTCTGAACCTAAGGAGGTGTCTTGCGCCGGCCCCAAGCCACGTCCGGTGAGAAGCTCCGCACGTTGTTACCATTGCCGGCAGTTTGGTCACTCGGCTAGCACGTGTCCTCTGCGGTCGAAAAAACGATCACATCCAGTGGTCGTAGGTGGTGGTCTAACTAATATGAAACCCTTTTCTCCCAAACCAGTATTCCAAGGGACCTTAGATAGCGGGGCTTCCACCTGGGAGGTAGAGGTCACGGTGGATTCTGGGGCAGAAGGGAACTTTATGTCCTCGACCTTCGCCCTAAAGCACGCTATTCCTCTGGTGTTACTGCCCCAACCCCTGACCATCAGGGTGGTTAATGGTGCACCTTTACCATCTCAGGTGACCCACCAGACACCACCACTCGGTCTCTCAATCTCACTGTCCCGCCGTGAGATTTTGTACTTGTTCATTTTGCCTGATGGCATCGACCAGGTGCTTCTCGGAGTTCCCTGGCTCTGTTTCCATTCCCCTCATATTGATTGGGCTTTGGGGAATATACTGGGTTGGAGCAAAGACTGTGAGGGAAGGTGCCTGAGGGGCAGTGTTCAGGTATCTTCCACTGAAGTACCCGCGGATCTCTCCGCGCTTCCCAAACCGTACCATCAGTACGCGGACGTCTTCTCTACAAAATCTGCGGAGATGCTTCCGCCACACCGTCCTTTCGATTGTCCGATAGATCTTTTGCCAGACACGGAACCTCCTAGAGGCTGCGTGTATCCGCTATCACTCCCTGAGATGGAGGCTATGTCTCAATATATCCGGGAGAACCTGGCAAGAGGTTTAATCAGAAAGTCGGTGTCGCAGGCTGGTGCAGGGTTCTTCTTTGTGCAGAAGAAGAGTGGAGAGTTACGTCCCTGCATTGATTACAGAGGTCTCAACGCCATAATGGTTAAAAATAAGTACCCTCTTCCGTTGATCTGAGTTATTTGACAGGTTGCAAGGGGCCCGGATCTTAACAAAATTAGATCTACGGGGGGCGTACAACCTGATCCGCATTCACGAAGGAGACGAGTGGAAGACAGCATTTAACACCAGGGACGACCATTATGAATATCTGGTCATGCCCTTAGGCCTCTGTAATGCGCCTGCTGTCTTCCAGGATTTTGTTAACGACGACTTTCGCGATATGCTGTCTACCTCGGTGGTGGTCTATCTGGATGACATCCTCATCTTTTCGCCAGATTTGACCTCCCACCGGAGAGACGTCTGCAGGCAAACTCTCTTTTTGCCAAGCTGGAGAAGTGCCAGTTTGGGCAGGAGTCCTTGCCGTTCCTGGGCTACATCATCTCGGCCCAGGGGTTGGCTATGGATCCGGCCAAACTGCAAGCAGTAATGGACTGGCAGGAACCACATTCACTCAAAGCGGTGCAGCGCTTTTTGGGGTTCGTCAACTATTATCGCCACTTCATCCCCCACTTCTCCACACTGGTAGTTCCCCTGGTTGCTCTCACAAAGAATGGAGCTAATCCTAAGGCTTGGTCTGAACAAGTCTCCAAGACCTTCTTGTCTCTAAAATCCCATTTTGCTGGCGCTCCCATCTTACACCGTCCCGATGTGGATAAACCTTTTATCATAGAGGTAGGTGCTTCTTCCGTCAGTGCAGGAGCAGTCCTTTTCCAGAAGGATGCTCAAGGTCGGAAGCATCCCTGCTTCTTTTTCTCTAAGACCTTCTCAACGGCGGAGAAGAACTACTCCATCGGGGACAGGGAGCTGCTGGCAATGAAGTTGGCCTTTTCCGAGTGGAGACATCTCCTGGAAGGAGCCCGGTTTCCCTTCCAGGTGTATGTGGACCATAAAAATCTGGTCTATTTACAAACGGCCCAGCGCTTGAACTCTCGTAAAGCTAGGTGGTCGCTCTTCTTCTCCCGCTTCACCTTGCACTATCTCTCTGGAGAGAAGAACATCCATGCGGAGGCTCTCTCGCGCTCGGTGGTTTCAGCGGAGGAAGAGGAGGCTGGGCATCGGCTAGTTCTCCCTACTGAGTGTTTTAGGACCGTGGCTCCAGTTGCTCTCGAGTCAGTGCTGCCGGGCAAGACCTTTGTCCCTCCTCAGCTACGGCTGGAGGTTCTTGCGTTGGCACATGCGTCCAGAGTGGGTGGTCACTTCGGCAATAAGCGGACCACAGAACTCCTGGCAAGGTCTTATTGGTGGCCGCACATGGCTCAAGACACGAAGGAATACATACAGGCATGCGTCTCGTGTGCATGGAATAGGTCCTATAGACAGAGGCCAGCTGGGTTATTGTATCCTCTGCCGGTGGCAGACAGACCTTGGGAGATGATTGGCATGGATTTTGTGGTTGGCCTGCCCAAGTCTGGTGGCAGTACAGTCATCTGGGTAGTCACCGACCATTTTTCTAAAATGGTGCATCTGGTGCCACTTGTGCGGTTGCCTTCCGCTCATGGTCCTGCCATATTGTTCATAAAACATGTATTCCGTTTGCATGGAATGCCGGACAAAATTGTCAGTGACCGAGGTCCCCAATTCGCGTCCCGATTTTCGAGGGAGCTCTGCAGCCTACTCAGCATTGAGCTAAACCTGTCCTCCGCTTATCACCCCGAGACGAACGGGTTGGTTGAGAGAGCCAACCAAACCTTGGTCACATACCTGCGGTATTTTGTCTCTGCCAGGCAGGATGACTGGGCATCCTTGCTACCATGTGCTGAATTTGCCCTGAATAATGCAGTGGCTGATTCCACTGGTCAGACGCCGTTCCTTCTTAATTACGGCCAGCATCCATGCGTCCCTGTCCCGATGCCAGTGTCCTCCACTGATTCCAGGGTGGCAGACTGGTCAATGGAGGCTCGCGACATTTGGGATCACACCCAGGATGCTATTCGAGCCTCTAAAGAAAGAATGAGGGCGTCCGCCAACACATATCGGCGTCCCGCTCCAACCTTTTCCCCCGGCGACTTGGTGTGGCTCTCTGCTCGAAATATCAAGCTGCGGGCCGAGTCTACCAAGTTTGCACCGCGATACATCGGACTTTTTAAGGTTCTCGAGCGAATCAGCTCGGTGGTCTACCGCCTGGCTCTTCCACCACATTTGGCCATCTCTGACCTCTTCCACGTGTCCCTTCTCAAACCTGTTCACATGGCCCGGTTCTCTGAGTCATTTGCCGGCTCATCAGACTTGTCTTCGGATGAGTTTGAGGTTAACGCCATTGTGGGACGCAGGATTGTGCGTGGCAAAAAATTTTATTTGGTGGACTGGAAGTGTCATGGTCCAGAGACCCGGAGCTGGGAGCCAGTGGAGAACATCCACGCTCCGCTCCTGATTGCGGTCTTAGAGCATAGTGAGGCTCAGAGGGGGGGGGGGGCAATGTTAGGCGTCGGGTTCCTGCAGCTGCACAGCAGGAATCAAGAGCCACGCAGCCAGCGGTCTCCCATTCCCCTCCGACCTCTCAGGGACCTGCACAGCTATCTCAGCGATCCAGACACCCTGCTCAGACCAGTGCTCTGGGTCTGGCTGTTGCTGCCACCTCTGGACCAGCAATAGTAGCGCAGCCTGCTCTGCAGCAAGCCACTCCAGAGGCTAAGTCCTCTCGCCGCGCTACTGGGCATGCTAACGAGACGATCTCCCAGTGGAGATCGGGAGTCACGTGCTCAGGTCCTTCTCCTGATCTGATTGGGTCATCTCCGAGATCTGGAAGGTCTCGGAAGCGCACGGCTATGAAAGGCTCTAGTATAGTATAGACTCTACTTGCTATATGTGTGAATGATGATGGATGCATGAACCTGTGAATGACTCATTAAGACTCCTCTCCCTCTGATACTACGTGTGAGGATAGCGATTTAGTCATAACGTCAGCGCCAGTCAGTGGCACGCTACTGGCCACAGTGCATTTCATCATCTAATTAGTGTCCGACAGTGCGCCCCTCCTGGGCGAGAGGTGAAAAAGGAGGATATGGCTGATAGACACTCTGGGATTCAGGACAGCAGAGAGGTGACATCTGGGCCAGAGAGGTAGATCTGAGTGTCATCTGCATACAGGTGGTACTGGAATCCGTGGGACTTTATGAGTTGGCCTAGGCCAAGAGTATAGATGGAAAAAAGTAGGGGCCCCAGGACAGAGCCTTGGGGGACTCCAACAGAGAAGGGGCGGGATGAGGAGGTAGTGTGGGAGTGGGAGACGCTGAATGTGCGGTCAGAAAGGTATGATAATGACACTGATACTGGGGAACAGGATAATTACACTGACACGGGGGGTACAGGATAATGACCAGTGGTGTAACTACAAAGTTATGGGCCCTGGTGCGAACTTTCAAATGGGGCCCCCCATGCCAAAATACACACACATCTCCGCTCTGTAGACCTCGTGCACACTTGGCTCCGCTCCGTACACCTCGTACACACACGGCTCTGCTCCGTACACCTTGTACACATGCGGCTCCACACACCTCATACACACACGGCTCCGCTCCGTACACCTCGTACACACACGGCTCCGCTCCGTACACCTCGTACACACACGGCTCCGCTCCGTACACCTCGTACACACACTGCTCCGCTCCGTACACCTCGTACACACGCGGCTCCGCTCCGTACACCTCGTACACACACGGCTCTGCTCCGTACACCTCGTACACATGCGGCTCCACACACCTCATACACACACACGGCTCCGCTCCGTACACCTCATACACACACGGCTCCGCTCCGTACACCTCGTACACACACGGCTCCGCTCCGTACACCTCGTACACACACGGCTCCGCTCCGTACACCTCGTACACACACGGCTCCGCTCCGTACACCTCGTACACACACGGCTCCGCTCCGTACACCTCGTACACACACGGCTCCGCTCCGTACACCTCGTACACACACGGCTCCGCTCCGTACACCTCGTACACACACGGCTCCGCTCCGTACACCCTGTAAACCCTTCCTGACCCCACACAGAAACTTTACCTCATCCAGCATCATGACAACCAGCACAGTCCTGTGCACACAGCCACAGAACAGCCTAGGACTTCATTGCAGGCTCTGGGGGGCTGCGTTGGGTCTATCTGGGAGGGCGAGGATTGGGTGCATGGGGGGGGGGGGCGGCTCAGTGCGGGACGCAGGGGGAGGGGTCAAAAACGGGACTGTCCCGCGAGAATCGGCATGGTTGGGAGATGACATGGTCTGACCTGCGGGCCCCTGACTCACCCCCCCCGGCCGTGTACAGTGGCGACCGCTGCGACCATGGTAGTTACATCCCTGATAATGACACTGGGGGTACAGGATAATGGCACTGACACTCGGGGTACAGGATAATGGCACTGACACTCGGGGTACAGGATAATGGCACTGACACTCGGGGTATCGGATAATGGCACTGACACTTGGGGGACCGGATAATGGCACTGACACTCGGGGTATCGGATAATGGCACTGACACTCGGGGTACAGGATAATGACACTGACACTCGGGGTACCGGATAATGACACTGACACTCGGGGTACAGGATAATGGCGCTGACACTCGGGGTACAGGATAATGACACTGACACTCGGGGTGCAGGATAATGACGCTGACACTCGGGGTACCGGATAATGGCACTGTCACTCGGGTTACAGGACAATGACACTGACACTCGGGTTACAGGACAATGACACTGATACTCGGGGTACCGGATAATGGCACTGACACTCGGGTTACAGGACAATGACCCTGACACTCGGGTTACAGGATAATGACACTGACACTCGGGTTACAGGACAATGACACTGATACTCGGGGTACAGGATAATGACCCTGACACTCGGGGTACAGGATAATGACACTGACACTTGGGGTGCAGGATAATGGCACTGACACTTGGGGTGCAGGATAATGGCACTGACACTTGGGGTGCAGGATAATGACACTGACACTCGGGGTGCAGGATAATGACGCTGACACTCGGGGTACCGGATAATGGCACTGACACTCGGGTTACAGGACAATGACACTGACACTCGGGTTACAGGATAATGACGCTGACACTCGGGGTACAGGACAATGACCCTGACACTCGGGTTACAGGATAATGACACTGACACTCGGGTTACAGGACAATGACACTGATACTCGGGGTACAGGATAATGACCCTGACACTTGGGGTGCAGGATAATGACACTGACACTTGGGGTGCAGGATAATGGCACTGACACTTGGGGTGCAGGATAATGGCACTGACACTTGGGGTGCAGGATAATGGCACTGACACTTGGGGTGCAGGATAATGACACTGACACTTGGGCTGTGACTTGTATATATAGCGGGGGAGGGTCATGATTTATATTATGGTCATTCTTTCCTTACCGCTGATTATAAATGGTCGTCTCTCCTGTTCTGTGCCAGTCAAAATGATCAGGAAAAATGTAACAAGGGAATTAGAAGATAAACAGCTCTCAGTTCATTGTTTACAGGTCAAAATCCAGTTTGCACAACTTTGGCATCAAGCTTCAAATTAATCCTCTGAACCGTTACTGGGGCAAATTGCCTCTTCAGAGAGGAAGAGGACTAGAACTCTATTGCACAACCTGTTGGAAGTAACAATCCTAAAAGTCAATATCGACCCTTCAACGATCCTCGTCATATGACTTAGAATAAAAAGTCAAATCAGAACTTCAGTTTGCAGACGCGGTGTTTCGGGGTGTTGCCCCTCATCAGTTCAAAGTGTGAGATCTGATTTGGCTAGGAGAGAGACTCTGGACTGGGGTCTAAGGGGTAACATATCTCCTTGTGGAGAGTGACATGTCACCGTAAGGAGACTTAAAAGCCAAGCATGCTCATCTGGGAAAGTAAATATGCAAATTGCCTTTTCTGAGAGAAAGGACTTGAACTCTAGCACCCCCTATTGGAAGCAGTCAATATCGACCCTTCAACGAGCCTTGAAACATGACTTAAAATAAAATCCAAACCAGGACTGTCTAAGGGGTAAAGTTTATTGAGATAAAAGAGTTAATATGAATATGCACCATGCATGGTGGTCTAGGATTGTTATAGGTTAGTATCCAATATCTCTGGAGGTCTGCGGGGTTGGAAGGTTATTGTATAACACTTAATATTATATAATTGTATTATGTTGGTGAAAATATTGGTGGTAGTCTCGGAAAGGAAAGTCAACTTATAATTTTAAACTTGTATTTTAATGTTGAATAGGTCCAATGTTGCCTAATACAAAGCTCCAAATGCAGAGACTATCGAAACTTGTATAAAAGCCGAGGCCAGGAATGCAGCAGCCATGTTATGATGAATCTGGATAGTGACAGAACGTCACAGTTTAGCCATAGAGACAGGGAGAGAAAGTAATAAAATACTGAAGAAACTGTGCAGATAGTGTGTGACAACACAGCAGTGAAGATTAGCTTTTGAAGAAAAGATATTTGTGTCATACGGGTCTTTTCAGGGAAAATTCAAATTTCAAAAGGTTCGTTCTTATAAATAGATCTCGGAGATCTGAGCAGTGTAATCCGTGCCAATATAAAAAAACATGCTCAAAAGAATGGGAAAATGTTTGACATCGCCATCATGGTCATGCTGCTAGCCTTAAGAGCGCTAGACATGGAATGTAATTACTCCGCAGCGGAGGTTACAATCTAATCTCACAAATGCAAAGCTTTCCAAAAAAAGTCAATCATCCGATCAGTATGGTTGCGCAATTTGGGAGGAAAGCACAAAATGCGGAGGAAATCCACATCAGTTTAAAGACTACCGTATACCCTATATCACTGATGGCGAACGTATGGCACGCAAAGCCCTCTCAGCTGGCCGCGGCTAGATGACATCCTCATTCAGGTCCACGGCCGCTGTGCCAGTGAAAGGAAGGAAGCTGCCGGCGCACGGAGAGGTGAGTGTGGCCGCTGTGCCAGTGAAAGGAAGGAAGCTGCCGGCGCACGGAGAGGTGAGTGTGGCCGCTGTGCCAGTGAAAGGAAGGAAGCTGCCGGCGCACGGAGAGGTGACTGTGGCCGCTGTGCCAGTGAAGCTGCTGTGGTGTGTGGGTGTGTATGTGTGTGAGTCAATGATGGGGAGAGGGCCAATGAAGGGAGTGATGGGGAGAGGGCCAGTGATGGGGAGAGGGCCAGTGATGGGGAGAGGGCCAATGATGGGAGTGATGGGGAGAGGGCCAATGATGGGAGTGATGGGGAGAGGGCCAGTGATGGGGAGAGGGCCAATGAAGAGAGTGATGGGGAGAGGGCCAATGATGGGAGTGATGGGGAGAGGGCCAGTGATGGGGAGAGGGCCAGTGATGGAGAGAGGGCCAGTGATGGGGAGAGGGCCAATGAAGGGAGTGATGGGGAGAGGGCCAATGATGGGGAGAGGGCCAGTGATGGGAGTGATGGGGAGAGGGCCAATGATTGGAGTGATGGGGAGAGGGCCAATGATGGGAGTGATGGGGAGAGGGCCAGTGATGGGGAGAGGGCCAATGATGGGAGTGATGGGGAGAGGGCCAATGATGGGAGTGATGGGGAGAGGGCCAATGATGGGAGTGATGGGGAGAGGGCCAGTGATGGGGAGAGGGCCAATGATGGGAGTGATGGGGAGAGGGCCAATGATGGGGAGAGGGCCAATGATGGGAGTGATGGGGAGAGGGCCAATGATGGGCGTGCTGGGGAAAGGACCAATGATGGGAGTGCTGGGGAGAGGGCAACGATGGGGTGATGGGGAGGAGGAAATGATGGAGGTGGTGGAATGGGCAATTTCTACATGAAGGGGATCATGATGGGGCATATTTCTACATGAATGGGATCATGATGGGGCATATTTCTACATGAAGGGGATCATGATGGGGCATATTTCTGCATGAAGGGGATCATGATGGGGCATTGACACATGTTGGCACTTCGTCATAAATAATTGGGTTTTAGGTTGCAGTTTGGGCACTCGGTCTCAGAAAGGTTCGCCATCACTGCCCTATATCATATATTCGTGAGACCCCGACAGATCTCTCAAAAGACTGTGCAGAACAGCAGAGCTCAGCAGGCAGAGGAGCTCAGCTCTTCCATGAGTTTATCGGTATGGAGAACCTTAGACTATGAGATATCGGTGGGGGGCTCGGCACCTGGACTCCCACCAATCCAACAAAACAACATTGTCACAAGTAGAATAGTTTCTATTGCTTTATTTGCTTCCTCTATGGCCGCACTAGATAAATAGCATACTGCATATCGTGTTGCCAGTTCCCCTTTTACTATACTACGTTGTCGTGTTTTATGACTTAGCTCTTTGTTACTATTTTTTTTTGTTTAGAAAAAATCCAAGTAGCTCGAATTGATGTATTGTTTGTCTTTTTAGTATAATTGGTATATTATATACTCATCCGGTCATCAGGTGCCCTTTATAGGTGTCTGTAGATTGGACTCCTAATGGTTGCGTTATACACATAGGAAAGAACCAAGGCCATGGCTATAGTAGGTGCGAGGGTTACAGTTGCACCTGTTTCCTGGTGCTTAGGGGGGTCCAAAAGGTTCCTTGGGCCCACATGAAAAGACCATTACTACTACTCTGATAGTTGGGGCCCTGATACAGCTTTTTCATTGGGGCCCACAACTTTCAGTGGGACTAACCAATAACTAGATACAGGACTGACTTTACGCGGGGAAGACCTATGTGCCATCAGTGGCTATAAATTTTCACAGTAGTTGTATAGCGGTGTTATTAGATTATTTTTTGAGCTGATATTTAGTCACTGAGCACAGTATGGCGGTTTGACAATTGTGTGGCCCTACTGCGAAGGTACTGTACAGTATATTATTTAGAGGGTGGCACTGATATTCGGCCATTATAGTGTATGACAATAATTAAAGAAATTGTCCACTACTTTTTTTTACTTTAAAACCTGGCATGGGTCTCTAAAAAAAAAAAGTATGTACCCCCCACTGGACCTAAACCACTCCTCCATTATTGCTGCCTGCTTCCCCATACTTTCCTTCCCAGAAGTGGACAGCACATGTCTATAGTGATAACTGACTGGCTGCAGCAGTCACAGGATGATGACCCTCACTTGAAAAGGAAGTGAGGAGACCTGTAAGGGGTCCAGGGAAACCACACACAAATAGCAGGAGTCAGGTAAGTGAATATACTTCTTTTCTTTTTTTTTTTCGTCAACCATTTTTAAAATGCAAAAAAAAAAGTAGTGGACAACTCCTGGAAGTGCAGAAAGTAACAATGACCTGTTAGACATTACTCAATATGGAGATAAAAAACACATGTGACATGCACACATATGAACAAGTCGGTAGGACAATGTTCACACCACCCACTGACTCAAACACAAACAGAGAGCACAGAATGACAATTGTGCAAAAATATCCTGCAGTAAAACATGTAACAGTAGTCAGCAAGTGCTGATTAAAAGATGATAACAAATACAGGGTATTTAGTTGATACTTTTTTTGCAAAAAAATGTATACCAAGCTGCTCCACCGCGTCTAAATACATTAGATAGGGACTGCTTCAATAGGGGTTACCTTGACGCTGTGGAGCAGCTTGGTATACATTTTTTGCAAAAAAAGTATCGACTAAATACCCTGTATTTGTTATCATCTTTTTATCAGCACTTGCTGACTACTGTTACATGTTTTACTGCAGGATATTTTTGCACAATTGTCATTCTGTGCTCTCTGTTTGTGTTTCAATATGGAGATACAAGAAGAAGATGCCGCACAAGTCACATCCCAGCCTAAATCAAAGGCAAAGACTAATTCCACCAAACACTACTCATCAGTTAGTGGTGGGCATAGACAATGGAGAGGGTCAATGCAAAGGTTTCTTTCAAGAACTGCTTGACACCAGAACTTTCTTAGTCCTGAGGTCTTAAGCCTAAAGTCATCTTGACCTGCCGATAAAAGAGGGATCAGCTGAGTTTTACAATGACGGGGGCCTCCTAAGAGAAGGATCGGCCATTGGAATCTCAGAGGCGGATCCTTTTGTTCGGGGGCTGACGATTCTGGCAGTGGCTCTAGTAGAGAATAAAGAGGTTGACAATTTCTGTGAATGGGAAAGTCAGGTGAGACAGCTAGCTAAAATGTATGAGGTGCCCTTGTTCTAGCCCCTACATTCATGACATGGCAACATGGTGGCTCAGTGGTTAGCACTATTGCTTTGCAGTGCTGGGGTCTGGGATGCAAATCTCAACCCCGGAAGGAGTTTGTGTCTTCTCCCTGTGTTTGCGTGGGTTTCCTCCGGGATCCTCTTTTTCCTCCCACACTCCAAAGACATTCTGATAGGGAATCTAGATTGTGAGCCCCATCGGGGACAGTGATGAGAATGTCTGTAAAGAGCTGCGGAATATGTTGGTGCTATTGAAGCGAGTAATATAAATATATGACTTGGGTACATCCCTCTGCAGGTTCTTACTAGCCATTAAGATGGAAATTAGCTGAAGCTAACATAGCGACCTCTCTCTAGTTGCCACCTGTGTGACGACTCCTGGAGTGGACCCTCTGGGTCGTGGCACCAGCCCTCCCAGGGTGAGCTGACCTAGTGAGGACCACCCCCTATACAGGGAGTGTCAGGGGCAAGCTCAAGGAGTAAGGTACCACGACTGCTGGCACCAGGTGGCCGGCTCACAGGAGACACCAGTGAATGTGTCTGCAGGAACGTGCAAAGAGTGGGCACAGGGGCACGCAGGTTACCGGACGGTACAGGACAGGTACACGGAAGTGCGCTAGATACAGGAAAGTGCAAGACAAATACACGAGGGCATGAATGGCGTGCACAGACTAGCACGCCCGGGAGCGAGCAAAGCAGGGCCTGAGTGCAGGGCTAGGCAGAAGGTGTGCCAGGAGGCACAACAGAGCATAGAGCAGAACGTGTGCCAAGGGGCACAACAGAACACAGTGCAGGAACAGAGCACGTGCCAGGAGGCACAACAGAGCACAAGGCAGAGTACAGGGACAGAGCGTTTGCCAGGAGGCACAATGGAGCTCAAGGCAGAGTACAGAGACAGAGCGTGTGCCAGGAGGCACAATGGAGCACAAGGCAGAGGACCCGAATACAGCACACAGCCAGGCAAGGACAAGGCTGACCAAGCCAGGAAGCACAATAATCAGGCACCTCCCCTAGGAAGAGGTGGCCTGATACAGCACATTAGCACTAGGACTTCCGGGTCAGGTCCTCCAATATCACAGAGAGGACTTGACCGGAGGCAGAGCAGAGCGTGCGTGCGTACTAAGAACCTGGTGCAAACATGGAACTAAGTACAAGAAGTGCGCACCCGACGGGAACCCTGGAGCGGCCACGGCACCAGAAGAGGTGACGTCGGGCGCGAGGTCCCGCCCCCAGGTGAGAGCGGCGTGACACCACCATTGCAGTCTCATGATCTGACTGGTAACAAAAAAAAAACATTCTTGCCATCAGAGTTAAGTTAGAGGAAGGGCAGATACAGTCGGGAAAAAAAGTATTTAGTCAGTCAGCAATAGTGCAAGTTCCACCACTTAAAAAGATGAGAGGCGTCTGTAATTTACATCATAGGTAGACCTCAACTATGGGAGACAAACTGAGAAAAAAAAATCCAGAAAATCACATTGTCTGTTTATTTTTCATTTTATTTGCATATTATGGTGGAAAATAAGTATTTGGTCAGAAACAAAATTTCATCTCAACACTTTGTGATATATCCTTTGTTGGCAATGACAGAGGTCAAACGTTTTCTGTAAGTCTTCACAAGGTTGCCACACACTGTTGTTGGTATGTTGGCCCATTCCTCCATGCAGATCTCCTCTAGAGCAGTGATGTTTTTGGCTTTTCGCTTGGCAACACGGACTTTCAACTCCCTCCAAAGGTTTTCTAGAGGGTTGAGATCTGGAGAATGGCTAGGCCACTCCAGGACCTTGAAATGCTTCTTACGAAGCCACTCCTTCGTTGCCCTGGCGGTGTGCTTTGGATCATTGTCATGTTGAAAGACCCAGCCACGTTTCATCTTCAATGCCCTTGCTGATGGAAGGAGGTTTGCACTCAAAATCTCACGATACATGGCCCCATTCATTCTTTCATGTACCCGGATCAGTCGTCCTGGCCCCTTTGCAGAGAAACAGCCCCAAAGCATGATGTTTCCACCACCATGCTTTACAGTAGGTATGGTGTTTGATGGATGCAACTCAGTATTCTTTTTCCTCCAAACACGACAAGTTGTGTTTCTACCAAACAGTTCCAGTTTGGTTTCATCAGACCATAGGACATTCTCCCAAAACTCCTCTGGATCATCCAAATGCTCTCTAGCAAACTTCAGACGGGCCCGGACATGTACAGGCTTAAGCAGTGGGACACGTCTGGCACTGCAGGATCTGAGTCCATGGTGGCGTAGTGTGTTACTTATGGTAGGCCTTGTTACATTGGTCCCAGCTCTCTGCAGTTCATTCACTAGGTCCCCCCGCGTGGTTCTGGGATTTTTGCTCACCGTTCTTGTGATCATTCTGACCCCACGGGGTGGGATTTTGCGTGGAGCACCAGATCGAGGGAGATTATCAGTGGTCTTGTATGTCTTCCATTTTCTAATTATTGCTCCCACAGTTGATTTCTTCACTCCAAGCTGGTTGGCTATTGCAGATTCAGTCTTCCCAGCCTGGTGCAGGGCTACAATTTTGTTTCTGGTGTCCTTTGACAGCTCTTTGGTCTTCACCATAGTGGAGTTTGGAGTCAGACTGTTTGAGGGTGTGCACAGGTGTCTTTTTATACTGATAACAAGTTTAAACAGGTGCCATTACTACAGGTAATGAGTGGAGGAAAGAGGAGACTCTTAAAGAAGAAGTTACAGGTCTGTGAGAGCCAGAAATCTTGATTGCTTGTTTCTGACCAAATACTTATTTTCCACCATAATATGCAAATAAAATGAAAAAAAAACAGACAATGTGATTTTCTGGAATTTTTTTTCTCAGTTTGTCTCCCATAGTTGAGGTCTACCTATGATGTAAATTACAGACGCCTCTCATCTTTTTAAGTGGTGGAACTTGCACTATTGCTGACTGACTAAATACTTTTTTTCCCCACTGTATGATCGCTTGTGACATATTCATTTTATCAACTTCTCATAGTAAATTACCAAACCATAAAATCGATAACGAGGAAACATTGTCCTCCCCCATGACTAAGGCCTCTTCCACACTTCCGTTTTTCCACATCAGTCAAAATCCGCCAAAATTTGAAAATGGCGGATACGCTTTTCTTGTGGCGGATCCGCCGTTTTTTTTTTACCATTGAAATACATTAGTGGCGGATTTTGGCGGATGGTCGTCCGTTATGTCCGCTATTCGGCGGATCCGCCAGATTTCTGGCAGATTCTGTCTGAGGTGGACGGACTTTGTAACGTTTTTTGTCTGTGTCAAAATGGCGGATCACGGCGGATCCGCCGTCGTACACCATTTGATAGAATGGGCGCCTACGGGCGGCGGATCCGCCGGGATCCGCCATTTAGCGGAATCCGCCGGCGGAATTCGCTTTTTCGCACTGAGCATGCTCAGAAAAAAAGATACTTTTCCAGACAGTTCAAAAACTATATAATGGTGGGCTAATGACTCATTGGGCCCAGACATCCGGCACCAGCAAGAGAGACAAGATATCAAGACAGAAGATAAAGAGACAAAGCCTGCCAGCACCTGCCCAGCAGCAAGACCCTGCACGCACAAGCCAGGAGCAAGAGGAGCACCTGACCAGCACCAAGCCACAACCGAGAGGCCTGCCAGTGCCAGCCAGCACCAACAGCCTGCCAGCAAAGCTTGCAATTGTGAGTATAAAACCTATTTGTGTGTGGCCTGCCTGTGTGTGTGTGTGTGTGGCCTGCCTGTGTGTGTGGCCTGCCTGTGTGTGTGGCCTGCCTGTGTGTGTGGTCTGCCTTCCTGCCTGTGTGTGTGTCCGTGGCCTCCCAGTGTTGCATGTCTGTCTGTGTGTGTGTATTTTTATTATGCTTTTTTTCATACTTTAAGGCTGAGTTCACACGTGGCGTTTTTTTCGAGTTTCCGCGGCTGTTTTAACCGCGCGATTTTGCCACGAAAACGTGAAAAATAAGCATCCCATGCATTCCTATGGGATTCCGCAATGCTGTGCTAATGCTGCGGTTTTTACCGCGGCGGAATCGCTTCGCGGTAAAAACCGCAGCATGCTCATTATTTTGCGGAATCGCGGCGATCCTGCACCCATAGGAATGCATTGTTCCGCTTACTTCCCGCATGTGGCTGTGCACACCATGCAGAAAGTAAGCAGAACAATTGCGGATGGTACCCACGGTCCGGAGGAGAGGAGACTGTCCTCCGGGCTTTGGGTACCATATCCCTGTAAAAAATAGAATTTAAAATAAAAAAATATTGTTATTCTTACCCTCCGACGTCCCACGCAGCCTTCCCGCTTCTCTCCACGCTCCCGTTCCCAGTAGTCCTTTGCGAAAATGCCCGCGATGGCGTCCGATCTCGCGGGATCGCGAAGTCTCGCGGTAATTCGTGCGATGTCATCGCGAATTACCGCGAGACGTCGCGATCCCACGAGAACTGACGTCATCGCGGGCATTTTCGCAAAGGACTACTGGGAACGGCTGCGCGGGACGTCGGAAGGTAAGAATAACAGTATTTTTTATTTTTTTTTACATTCTATCTTTTACTACTGATGCTGCATAGGCGGCCTCAGTAGTAAAAAGTTGGTCACACTCGTCAAACACTATGTTTGACGAGTGTGACCAACCTGTCAATCAGTTCTCCAAGCAATGCTCCAGATCGCTTGGAGAACGCTAGCATTTTGCAAGCTAATTCCGCTTGCAAAATGCTAGTTTTTCCGCGGGAAAATCGCGGGAATTTAAAATGCGATTTTCCCGCGGACTGGAATTCTGGAATTCTCGCTGTAATTTCCGCGAGAGTTCCGGTACGTGTGCACTTAGCCTAATTGTTTTTCTGTTGTTGCATGTGTACTGCATTTTATTTTCATACTACTGTAATTTTATTTGAAAATTTGCAAGTGTGCTGTGATTGTGTTATGTGTGTATTGTATGTGGTGTTATTGTGGTATTGTATGTGGTGTGACTGTAGTATGTGTTCAGCATTTTTTTTATTTTTCATGTACTGTGGTATTTAAAATAAAGAGCATAGTGGCTCCTACTTGTCAAAAAAAAAAAAGAAAACAAAAAAATTATAAAAAATAAAATGTCTCCAAAAAGTTTCTGTAGTATCATTGTAAAACCAGGTAACGTTAAGTGTGGGTATACGTGCAACAAGGTCACATTAAGTGTTGGTATACGTGCAATACCTAAACAAGGTATACTTAGTGTGGGTATAGATTCTCCGTTAACTCTGCATCAGGGAATTACACACATGCAATACCAAAACAAGGTCACTTTAAAGTGTGGGTATTGTGAGGTAGCGCTGTCATTAGTTAGGGGATTCTCGCTTAGCCACCACAAAACCAGATCCAGCACGGGTTTTCATAAAGCAGTATAATCCATGAGGTTTATTCATGATCATAAACCAAAGCAATATGCAACAGCATATAAACAGAAGAGCGTCCATTATAGCTTCACTCTGTAAACCCTGTGTTCACACAGGTTGTAAATATCCAGCATACAGGCTCTCTTAGCCTCATTTATCTCACCCACGTCCGGGTTTCCTCATGGCTGCTTCAGCTTACTGCAGACGTTCATTCCCTCCCTTGGGAACTCTCAGAAACGTGCAGCCATTCACCACTTCCACTCCACAGTCTGTTAGCCAGGAAGCTCCATCTCAGCGGGACCTTCCACACTGCACCAATGGGGTCCCAGCATTCACCACATGTTACCTACCCTGGCCACATTATATGGTTCATAGCCATGCCCACCGGGTCACATGACTATGACCTCATCACAGGTCCTTCACACACATATACACTTTACAATAGCGTTATTAAACACACCCCCTGGGTGGGTTTGTAGGCAACTAGTCCCTGACACATTGAACCAGTACCTCAGCAGTATCACTGCTGATTAACACACACATAAAGGCCACCCACCTTGAGATACATAACTGTCATTCAGTATCTTGCCATTCATCCTCTCTCCTGGGAAATCCATACAGCGCCCCCTAGTGGACACAGTGGTCACTACACCACAGTATACTCTCACTGATAGATTCTCAGTTAACTGTGCATCAGGGAATTACAAACATGCAATACCAAAATTTTAAAGGGTAACACGAGGTTTAGGGTTGGGAAGGTTGCGCATTTCACATATCAACATTCAATTTTTTGGGGTGGTTTTTCAATCAAAATATATATGAATTTTTTTTTTTATCTTATTACAAGTGTGTTTATACTTGCAGATCCATTCACAAAAAACACACAAACCATCTAGCAGCAGACTCGCCAGGCCGCAGCAGACCCAGATAAAAGAGTGAAATTTTCTCAGTAAGTATAAAGGCCTGAAAGCTTTTGTTATCCTTTGTATAGTAGCTTAACAAGTGTCTTTATACTTGCAGATCAGTTCAGGAAGGACCACAGACCCACCAGGCCGCAGCAGACCCGCCAGGCCGCAGCAGACCCAGATAAAAGAATGAAATTTTCTCCGTAAGTATAAAGGCCTGAAAGCTTTTTTTATCCTTTGTATAGTAGCTTAACAAGTGTCTTTGGCGGTCACTCAGGGATCGCTTCAAGAGGGATTTCAACAAGGAG
This sequence comes from Dendrobates tinctorius, assembly GCF_039654945.1. Classification (NCBI taxonomy): domain Eukaryota; kingdom Metazoa; phylum Chordata; class Amphibia; order Anura; family Dendrobatidae; genus Dendrobates; species Dendrobates tinctorius. The sequence goes on along the minus strand of NW_027361722.1, from coordinate 15,543,350 downwards.
ATGCAGGCCCCGAGTGGATCGAGAGGACGCAGGAGCACCCAGTATAAGCATTACAGAGCCCTGTCGTTCCTCCGGTCGACGATGTGAGCAGAAGGTAAATATTCCACACACCATTTCTGTAGTACAAATGTTTCCATGTTTAACCTAATTTTTTTTTCAGCAAGGCCAAATGAAATATCAATATATTGATATATATTTTTTTCTCTTTTCTAGCACCATCTGCAGCACTCGGGAGCCTGCTTCTGAGTTGCCTCCCTCTGGAGGGATCCCTTGTGAGACCGACACCGGGGATCACATCGAGGTATCCGACCCCTCTGTACCTTCCCTCTTGTGTCATCCCTCTGTCCCCTCCACCAGCACTGGAGCAGCAGGGCGGTCTTCATCACATGCAGGTGACAATTTACAGTACCCTTTACCCCACCCTTCTGACACTGCCGCAACATCTCTACCAACTTTTGGTTCTGGACGGCAGCGTCTGAGAGGTCAGGAACGGATGACCTTGTCTGACTGTTTGAATCTGAATTCAACGTCCAGAATGCATTCTGAATTTTGGGGCAACAGTTAACTTCTGGGTTGAACATGATAAATCAAAGTATCAAGGAACTCAGAAGTTACATGGAATGGATGAATTCAGAGTCAAACCAGGCGCCGAGACATATTTTTTTTCAGTCAGCTGTCCGGCAAATGGAAGATTTAAATCCTCACCTACAGATGCATGTGATGCAAGGATGTCACAATGCTCTAGTGACTGCAGTGTCCCAGGCCTCCCAATCTACCCATGCACCTATTCCATCACCTTCTCATTCCACCGTCCATCCTCCCTCCGTCCATCATTCCACCGTCCATCCTCCCTCCATCCATCATTCCTCCATCCATCATTCCTCCATCCATCATTCCTCCGTCCAACCTACCTCCGTCATTCCTCCCTCCGTCCATCCTACCTCCGTCCATCCTCCCACCACTCCTTCTCCTTTCTCTAGTTCCCCATTCCATTCTTCCCAGTACCTTCCTTCCCCACTGCATTATACCCCAATGACCTCACCGTACCCATCCACACCTTCAATGTTCCCACAAACCTCCTCTGTCCATCAACTCCCATCCCAACCTCATGTTTTAAACCCCCCTTCCACTTCTGATCCTCACCAACCTTGTTCCCAATCCTCCCCCTCCCTTGATGTGGTCAACCCTGTTAACCCCTTCGATGATATCTCCACCCAACAATTCCGGCATTTGTAAATTGTGAAGTCAAAAAAAATAAATTATTTTTTGTTTCAAAACAATTTTATTGTGTGGTTTAGTTTTTTTCTTTAGTGTTAAGTAAAAAAAAAAAACACCAGTGGTGTTGAGGTTAAATACACAACACTTGGGTAAAGGTAATACACAACAAAAAGGTTCAATGTACACCAGTGGTGTACAGGTATATACACGACACTTGGGTAAAGGTAATACACAACACTCGGTTAAATGTACCATAACTCTGAGGTCTGAGGTCAAGCTTAGTAAACCAGCAGGCACTCTTAACTCTGGAGAATAAATCAGACATCAGAGGTAACGGGTACTGATATTTAACCGTCATCTTCTTAAGGGAACGATAGTCAATACACGGTCTTAATGAACCATCTTTCTTGGCCACAAAAAAAACCCCAGCACCTAAAGGTGAAGAGGATGGTCTAATATGACCCTTCTCCAATGACTCCTTAATATAGGATCGCATAGCATCATGTTCGGATACAGATAAGTTGAAAAGCCGACCCTTGGGAAATTTACACCCAGGCATCAGATACTCAATTGCACAGTCATAACTCCTATGAGGAGGCAAAGACGCAGACTTACTCTCACTAAAAACATCAGAGAAATCAGCCAGATAATCAGGAATATCATGAGACTGAGGAGAGGTGGAGAAAACAGGAGCGTCCCTAAGAACACACTGACAACCCCAACTCACCACAGACACAGATTTCCAATCCAAAACTGGGTTATGAGTTTGCAACCAGGGGAACCCCAGAACAATAGTATCATGCAAATTATGCAGCACCAAAAATTTACAATTTTCCTGGTGGTCTGGGGCAACTCGCATCGTCACCTGGGTCCAAAACTGAGGTTTATTCTCCGCCAAAGGAGTAGCATCAATACCCCTCAAAGGAATAGGCATCTGCAGAGGCGTCATGGACAAACCACAACGTTTAGAAAAGTCCAAATCCATCTGATTCAACGCTGCTCCTGAATCCACAAAAGCCTTAGTGGAAAATGTGGACAAGGAGCAGATCAGAGTAATTGCCAAAAGGAACTTGGGTTGTATACTGCCCACAGCAAATGTGTGTGCAAAACGTTTCTCTCATTTAGGGCAGACAGAAATAGTGTGAGAGGCGTCTCCACAGAAAAAACACAGCTTGTTACGCCTTCTAAACTCCCGACGTTGCGCCCTAGAATCTGCGGTAAGGCTGGTGATTATGTTATGAACGGGTAGCCGAGGAGGAAATAAAAAACAAAACAAGCTAAGTCTCAGAAAACCAAAGAGGTTGGTAACTATGCAGACTGAAGACCCCTGATCCTAACACGCAACTAGCAGCAGTCATGGAGCGTTCCTACAGTGGTCCTAGACGCCTCGTCACAACCGGAGAACTAAATAAGCCTAAAGCAGGAAAAGAGGAAAACTAACTGCCCCAGAGCAGACCCCAAAGGAGAGACAGCCCCCCACATGTATTGACGGTGAAAAAAGATGAAAACACAAACAAAGGCAGGAAAATAGGCTGAGCAAACGATGGGGCCAAACTAGCTAGAAAGGACAGGAAAGGAAAGACACTGTCTGCAGTCTGCCAAAAAACCCTACAAAATGTCCAACACAACTGATAGCAAAATTAACCCTGAAGTCACTAGACTTCTCCCACTATATCAGCACTCTGAAATATTCTGAGACAGAGCAAAAAGAGGCCAATCTAATAAGGGACAAAAAAAAGGCAATTTGGCAAATAAGAGTGGAAATTCAGCACAGCCCAGCCGGGCTGGCTGACCACACAAAAAACTGAAAAGACCAACAAGAGTAAGTGTGAACATTAGCAAAAAACAAACTTATCTTGAGAAGACTGGAACAGAGCTGAGTCTTAGACCTGAGAAGCAGACTGAATCACCAGCACTAGGATAGGGCGTCGGCTGTCTTATATCCAGTCTGATACTCCAGAGATCCAATCGCTATCTTCCTCACCAGGTGGCAGATCACTACCACTTAAACCAACTTCACTACCTCCTGTCACCACCAGAGGGAGAAAGGAAGGGGAACTCTCAACTGGTGGAGCAGAAAATGAGCTCATAACAGCCTCCATATAGCATAATACACCAGATAGTCCTCAATATAGTTTAATGCACCCCCATAGGAACAGTCTATAGCATAATGCACCCCCATAGGCATCCTCTATATTATAATGCACCCATATAGGCAGCCTCTATAGCATAATGCACCCCCATAAGCAGCCTCTATAGCATAATGCACCTCCATAGGCAGCATCTATATTATAATGCACCCCCATAGGCAGCATCTGTATTATAATGCACCCCAGTAGGCAGCCTCTATATTATAATGCACCCATATAGGCAGCCTCTATAGCATAATGCACCCCCATAAGCAGCCTCTATAGCATAATGCACCTCCATAGGCAGCCTCTATATTATAATGCACCCCCAAAGGCAGCCTCTGTATTATAATGCACCCCCATAGGCAGCATCTATATTATAATGCACCCCCATAGGCAGCCTCTATAGCATAATGCACTTCCCTAGGCAGCCTCTATAGCATAATGCACCCCCATAGGCTGCCTCTGTAATATAATGCACCCCCATAGGCAGCATCTGTATTATAATGCACCCCAGTAGGCAGCCTCTATATTATAATGCACCCATATAGGCAGCCTCTATAGCATAATGCACCCCCATAAGCAGCCTCTATAGCATAATGCACCTCCATAGGCAGCCTCTATATTATAATGCACCCCCATAGGCAGTCTCTGTATTATAATGCACCCCCAAAGGCAGCCTCTGTATTATAATGCACCCCCATAGGCATCCTCTATAGCATAATGCACTCCCCTAGGCAGCCTCTATAGCATAATGCAGGGATTCCCAACTCCAGTCCTCAAGGCACACCAACAGATCATGTTTTCAGGATTTCCTTAGTATTGCTCAGGTGATAATTGCTTCAACTGTGCAATACAAAGGAAATCCTGAAAACATGATCTGTTGGTGTGCCTTGAGGACTGGAGTTGGGAAACCCTGGCATAATGCACCCCCATAGACTGCCTCTGTATTATAATGCACCCCCATAGGCAGCCTCTGTATTATAAAGCACCCCAGTAGGCAGCCTCTATATTATAATGCACCCCCATAGGCAGCCTCTGTATTATAATGCACCCCCATAGGCAGCCTCTGTATTATAATGCACCCCCATAGGCATCCTCTATATTATAATGCACCCCCATAGGCAGACTCTGTATTATAATGCACCCCAATTACTAAAATGCTTGTGCATGCCCTCATCATCTCCCGCCTCGACTACTGCAACATCCTTTTCTGTGGTCTCCATGCTAACACCCTCGCACCTCTCCAGTCCATCCTTAACTCTGCTGCCCGACTAATTCATCTCTCTCTTCACTACTCCTCCGCTTCTCCACTCTGCAAATCTTTTCACTGGCTCCCATTCCCTCAGCGTATCCAGTTCAAATTATTAATACTGACCTACAAGGCTATCTATAACCTGTCTCCCCCATATGTCTCTGAACTAATCTCCCGATATCTTCCCTCACGTAATCTCCGGTCCTCCCAAGACCTCCTTCTCTCCTCCACACATTCGCTCCTCACCCAACCGCCTCCAAGACTTCTCCCGAATAGCCACTATTCTCTGGAATTCTTTGCCCCAACAAGTCCGACTATCAACCACATTTGGATCCTTCAGACAGAACCTGAAAACCCACCTCTTCAAGAAAGCCTACAGCCTGCAATGACCCGCTACCTCCTTCTCTCTCACCACTACCGGAGATATCACCTCAACCAACACCGAAACTGCTGCAACCCACCAACCTACTGTCTCCTTCCCCACTATCCTGTAGCATGTAAGCCCGAAAGGGCAGGGTCCTCTCCCCTCTGTATCAGTCTGTCATTGTTAGTTTGTTTACTGTAAGTGATATCTGTAATTTGTATGTAACCCCTTCTCATGTACAGCACCATGGAATCAATGGTGCTTTATAAATAAATAATAATAATAGGCATCCTATATATTATAATGCACCCCCATAGACAGCCTCTGTATTATAATGCACCCCCATAGGCAGCCTCTGTATTATAATGCACCCCCATAGGCAGCCTCTGTATTATAATGCACCCCCACAGGCAGCCTCTGTATTATAATGCACCCCCATAGGCAGCCTCTGTACTATAATGCACCCCCATAGGCAGCCTCTGTATTATAATGCACCCCCATAGGCAGCCTCTGTATTATAATGCACCCCCATAGGCAGCCTCTGTATCATAATGCACCCCCATAGGCAGCCTCTGTATTATAATGCACCCCCATAGGCAGCCTCTGTACTATAATGCACCCCCACAGGCAGCCTCTGTATTATAATGCACCCCCACAGGCAGCCTCTGTACTATAATGCACCCCCACAGGCAGTCTCTGTATTATAATGCACCCCCATAGGCAGCCTCTGTATTATAATGCACCCCCATAGGCAGCCTCTGTATTATAATGCACCCCCATAGGCAGCCTCTGTACTATAATGCACCCCCATAGGCAGCCTCTGTATTATAATGCACCCCCATAGGCAGCCTCTGTATTATAATGCACCCCCATAGGCAGCCTCTGTATTATAATGCACCCCCATAGGCAGCCTCTGTATTATAATGCACCCCCACAGGCAGCCTCTGTATTATAATGCACCCCCATAGGCAGCCTCTGTACTATAATGCACCCCCATAGGCAGTCTCTGTATTATAATGCACCCCCATAGGCAGCCTCTGTATTATAATGCACCCCCATAGGCAGCCTCTGTATTATAATGCACCCCCATAGGCAGCCTCTGTATTATAATGCACCCCCATAGGCAGCCTCTGTACTATAATGCACCCCCACAGGCAGCCTCTGTATTATAATGCACCCCCACAGGCAGCCTCTGTACTATAATGCACCCCCATAGGCAGTCTCTGTATTATAATGCACCCCCATAGGCAGCCTCTGTATTATAATGCACCCCCATAGGCAGCCTCTGTATTATAATGCACCCCCATAGGCAGCCTCTGTACTATAATGCACCCCCATAGGCAGCCTCTGTATTATAATGCACCCCCATAGACAGCCTCTGTATTATAATGCACCCCCATTAAAAAAAATTATAAATAAATACTCACCTCTCTTCCTCCTGGTTCTTGCGCTGCTCCCGGCTCCCGCTCATCTTCTGACAGCGGGCGCCAGGTAGTGACATCAACGCGCCCACTGTCAGTGTCTATGTCAGACGCTGAGAGGGGGATGATGGGAGAGGGAGCGCTTGCACCTTCTCTCATCAATGCAGCCAGTTGTATCGGCTAGATGCCGATACAGCTGACCCTGCGATGACCGGTGGGGGGCTCACTGCTGGCACCAGGCCCCCCACCACCTGCTCAGGGGCCAATGGCGGCCGGGCGGCAGTGCAGTGAGATCGATTCTCCCTGCTCTGCCGCAGAATGTAATTGTATCGGCACGCTGTGCACACCAATACAGTTACAGTAGCGTAGCTCCGGGTTGGCCCCCTCAGAGCGCAGGGCCCTGGGCGACCGCCCCCTCTGCCCCCCCCGGTAGCTACGCTACTGTTTAGCAATTAGTGGGAAGCTCAGCGAGCGGCTTCAGTAAATAAGGGGCTACTGAGGTCTCCAACACCAGAGTGCCTGTAGTTACAGCCCAATGAGCATCAGCAAGACAGAAACCAAATTCTATAAGACACAAATCCAGAAAGCGAGACAGAAGCATTATCCTGTCCTTAATCCAGCTTTTGCTGTCCTCACCCTGGTCCACTGAACTCTGTTGTGCCCCACATCGGGTTTTGCAGATGTTCCGATGTGATCTCATGTGTTCGTTTATAGAGATGGGTGGACTCCTGGATGTTCGGGTCTGGCGGGTTCGGCCGAACAGTTATGAAAAGTTCGGGCCCGGGTACCAGAACAGTACCCGAACCCGGACCCCATTCACTTGAATGGGGGATCCAAACATCCAGTGTTTGCAGTGCTGTCATATGCATGACAGCGCAGCAAACACAACTTCTGGTCGGTGGTGAAATCATCCCCGCCGGTCAGAGAGCCATGGTTCCCACTCTGTCAAAAGACAGCGTGAGCGCTCAGCTGTGATCAGATGTATAAAGTTTACCTCCAGTCACTGGAGTCAGCTGATGGGACTACCGCTCCCGTCATCCGACACCTGCAGCCGCTAATAACAGTGAGAGTAGGAGCGGCTGATGGGAGTATTCATCAGCCCCTCCTGCGCTGTAAATAAATAATTTTAAAAAAAAGTGTGGGTTCCCCTGTATTTTTGATAACCAGCCAGGTAAAACTCACAGCTGGGGGCTGCAAGCCTCAGCTGTCAGCTTCAGCAAGGCTGGTTATCCAGAATAGATGGGTCCCACATTGTTTTTTTAATTATTTAAATAATTTTAAAAAATGGCTTGGGGTTCTCCCATTTTTTGACAACCAGCCTTGCTAAAGCAGACAGCTGGGGGCTGGTATTCTCAGGCTGGTAAGAGGCCATGGATATTGGCCCCCCCAGCCTAAAAATAGCAGCCCACAGCTGCCCAGAAAAGGCATATCTATTAGATGTGCCAATTCTGGTGCTTTGCCTGGCTCTTCCCACTTGCCCTGTAGCGGTGGCAAGTGGGGTTCATATTTGTGGGGTTGATGTCACCTTTGTATTGTCTGGTGACATCAAGCCCACGGATTAGTAATGGAGAGGTGTCTGTAAGACTCCCATCCATTACTAATCCTATAGTTGTATTGTAAATAAAGACACAGCCAGAATAAAGTCCTTTATTAGAAATAAAACAAAACACAGTTTTTCATTTTTATTTAAAAATAACAAACACAGTTATACTCACCTAATGCCTAATTCCACCAAAGCCCTCGATCTCCTGTAATTAACCAAAAATAAAAAACAACAATATACCATACCTGTCTGTCGTTCTGTCCCACACCGTAATCAATTTCTGGGGGATAAACAGTTTTCAACCTGGACGGTGCCGAGATGCGACCGTCCAGCCTAAAAATCGCTGGTGAATGAGCTGCTGGGAACTGTCAGGAACACCTCACTGCACTCACTCACTGAGCCAGTGCGCGAGTCCTGAGTAAAACAAACTGTGCCCAAAGATATCTGTGGACTGGGGCAGCAGCGGTGAAGATGCATGCTTCAGACAAGCAGGACCTGAAGCATGTGACTGCCAAGGGGCGTGGCCTAAGCTCCGGGGAGCTAGGAGCTGCAGGAAAACTCCTAGAAGGGTAACTACGGGACAAAGTTACCAAGGGACATAGACAGGGACATAAACTTGATCAGGCCGGGGTCAAAGCACGAGATAGCACGACAGTACCAAAGGATTAGACAAAATAGATAGTCAGGACGTAGCCAAGGGGTCATACACAGAGAGGGCAGCGCAGTACAAGAGAAGTAGGCAGAGGGTAGTCAGGACGTAGCCAAGGGGTCATACGCAGAGACAATACATCCAGGTTAACCCTAAGGCTGGGTTCACACGTAGCGGAACTCTTGCGGAAATTACCGCGAGAATTCCGGAATTCCATTCCGTGGGAAAATCGCATTTTAAATTCCCGCGATTTTCCCGCGGAAAAACTAGCATTTTGCAAGCGTATTTAGCTTGCAGAATTGCTAGCGTTTTCCAAGCGATCTGTAGCATCGATTGGAGAACTGATTGACAGGTTGGTCACACTCGTCAAACATAGTGTTTGACGAGTGTGACCAACTTTTTACTATTGAGGCCGCCTATGCGGCCTCAATAGTAAAAGACAGAATGTAAAAAATAATAATAAAAAAAAACATTGTTATTCTCACCTTCCGACGTCCCGCGCAGCCTTCCCGCCTCTCTCCACGCTCCCGGTCCCAGTAATCCTTTGCGACAATTACCGCGATGACGTCCGTTCTCGCGGGATCGCAACATCTCGCGGTCATTCACGATGACGTCGCGCGAATGACCGCGAGAACGGACGTCATCGCTCGCAAAGGCTTACTGGGATCGGAAGCTGCGCGGGACGTCGGAAGGTGAGAATAACAATATTTTTTATTTTAAATTCTATTTTTTACAGGGATATGGTACCCAAAGCCCAGAGGACAGTCTCCTCTCCTCCGGACCGTGGGTACCATCCGCAAATGTTCTGCTTACTTTTCGCATGGTGGGCACAGCCACATGCGGGAAGTAAGCGGAACAATGCATTCCTATGGGTGCGGAATCGCCGCGATTCTGCAAAATTAATGAGCATGCTGCGTTTTTTACCGCGAAGCGATTCCGCCGCGATAAAACCGCAGCATTAGCACAGCATTGCGGAATCCCATAGGAATGCATGGGGTGCTTATTTTTCGTGTTTTCGCGGCAAAAACGCGTGGAAAATACCGCCGCGAAAAAAACGGTACGTGTGATCGAGGCCTATAACCACCTGATCCCAGAAACTCAGCAGACCATGACAGGAACACGGCGTGACTGGTTGTGATGTCATAGAGGTTACCTCCGGTCACTGAGGCTCCGCTCCCCGCTGGGCTGAGCTGCCATGACCTCGGTGAGATCTCCACTAGCACCGTGAGAAAACTTTTTTTTATCTGCTGCAGACCTAGCAGGTCTTTGAATGCTGAGCTCTACATAACCCAGCCAACATAACTGATTAGCTGCTTTCTGTGCACAGTACAGAACTTATGAATAGGGAGAGCTACATGACAGCAGGTTTATTAGTCCTCCAGTGATAATCTCCTGCTGATAAAACTGTGATTTTATTAAAACTATAGCAAGCAGTCAAGTAAGACACATCACTGGAACAAGGGTCTATTTACCTACATTATGCTGCTCTCTAATTAGGTGTCAAAAACCTCGTGACAAATTCCCTCTAAGTAGACATGAGCCAACAACAGTTTATGGTGCCTCAACATCCACTGATGGCCAAAAACCTGCGCTTTAGAGACTTCATGCAATAGCAAGGCACTGACCCAAACAAGGGCTATTACATGGCATATATATTAGTGTCCATTGATGAACTTCTCCACGTTCTACATGACCCACCATGGAGAGGTTAAGTGAACACATATGTGTTTGCACCAGATGTCCATTCCTGGGTGGTAGGAAACCAAGGGATAACATCTACACTACTCTAGGCCACCAGGGTTATTATAATTAAAGGGAACCTGTCACCTGTTTTGGCCTCTATAAGATGTGGCCACCGCCTTTCAGGGCTTATCAACAGCACTCTATAATGCTGTATATCTGCCCCAGTTACGACATGCAAGAGAAGAAAAATAACTTTTATTATACTCACCTGCGGGGCGGTCCGGTCCGATGGGTGTCGCAGGTCCGGGTCCGACGCCTCCCATCTTCTTGCAATGTCGCCCTCATGCTTGCTTCATAGCTCCTGTGCAGGCGTACTGACCTGCCCTGTTAAGGGCAGAGCAAAGTACTGCAGTGCGCAGGCGCCGGGCCTCTCTGACCTTTTTCGGTGCCTGCAGGGCAGATCAGTACGCCTGCACAGGAGCGCGATTCCAGGGAGCTATGAAGCAAGCAAGAGGGCGGCGTTGCAAGAAGATGGGAGCCGCCGAACCAGGACCTGCGACACCCATTGGACGGCATCGGACCGCCCCTGGGTGAGTATAATAAAACTTATTTTTCTTATCTTGCAGGTCAGCATTATAGAATGCTGTAGATAAGCCCTGAAAGGCAGTGGCCGCACCAAAACAGGTGACAGGTGCTCTTTAATCACTTTATTGATCACCTTCGATAGTCCGAGTGGTAAATTATCTGTTGGACCCCATATGTTAGGGTGAAAAGTCCTCGAGGACTTAGTGAGAATTCTATTTTATGGCCATTTATTCATTTGAACCGGCATTTTTTAATACTCCATTCCCCACTCCGGGGGTCTTAACAACCAGACCCACTGTTAACTGTTCAAGAGAAAGGGTTGTCTAAGGAGATTCCCCAAAACACTCACATCACATTATCATAAGCCAAGCACGTGTCCTTCAAAAATGGAAAGCCCAAACATAGTCGTTACCAGAACTGTGACTTTTATGTGTCATTTCCACCCAGTAATGAAACAGAAATTAACATCTGCAGGAAGTATGAGAAAAGTAGGGCTAAAACCACTGAACCTCACGCCAATGATTCATCGCCGGTGTAACCGACAAAACGTCTTAACATCTGTATTTGGTGATAATAGGTCAGGAGCCGCTCTTCCCCAATCGCTGTAGTCTGCCGGCTGCTTGCAGGTTGCAATTGTTCCATATTGTGAGTGTAGATGGGAAGTTTCTTTCTGGAATATTATTATAAGAATTATTTGGTAAAGAACCTTTACAAATACATTACACTTATTCGGAGCTGTATTGACAATTCTGCAAGCTTCACAGCCGAAGGAAGGAATGATTGGCGTGATCATTATATAACACTTGTGGGTTAGGAACATTTGTAGCATCAGATTAGGAAATATGAGTGATCAAAAAGACAGAAGGAGGATCATGATGGTCGGAAACATCAAGGAGACTCATGACCCATGGCTGCCTTGTGATTTCCTGATGACCATGAGTATTGTCATGCCACTTCACCAAACTGACACAAATAAAATCCAGCTTTATCCTTAGGAGTATAGGGTGGGTCAAGCAGTTAGTTTTAGTGTGAGTTTCTGAAATCAGAGTATAAAATAAAAAAAAAATAAAACACAGGAACCCTCAGACTTGGATACATCATCATTTTCACAACTGCTGAGCCTGAGCCCGCCGATCGTTCGTATGGAGAGGGGTCTTTGGCGCTGCCCTGCTCAGTTGTTCTCCCATCCACCACTGTGCAAAGACAATCTGTGAAAACCCATCACAGCTAATATTCCTGACCGGTCCTGCTTGCACAGCTGTCGGGTTCATGACAATGTAAAAGGGAAGGCAGCAGCGCTATTCTCACCCCTGTTCTGATCTGCCATATCTATCACTTCTAGTGACGGGTTGTTCGCGAATGATCCGGTACAAAAGCCTCCGGCTCCTTTCTGTGAATGATTGGAGCCGAGACTCCAGTGTTGGCCACTTCTAGACTCTAAATGGCTATCACCAGGGGTAAAATTATAATGTTTGGGAGTTTAAACCATGCCCACATGGAAGAAACCCTGCCCACACAGTTATTTCATTGGCTGGTTGCCGATAGGAGTCATGATAACGATGAGGTCTGGCCCATTTTGGTGATCTGGATCGCTTGGCTCTGCTCACCAAATAGAGCCGGGTCTTTTGGATCCTAAATAGATCCCTACTAGAGATGTGTTCACCATAGAGGAACACACATTTACGATGAAATTAATGCAGCTGAAAGACCCAGCACCTGCCGCAAAAACCCAACCAACTTACCATCAGCCAATGAAATCGATGAGTAGGCAGGTTTGTTTCGGGTGAGTGAGGTTTAGGCTGGTGAACACTGTCATTTAACCCTGAGTGAGAGCCAGTCAGAGACTTTTACCCATCGTTCCCGGTAGGGTGCCGAATCTTTGTCTCAGATCAGTTGCGATCGCCCCATCACTAGCGTGTGAGTAACAATGGAGGCCAATTTATGGGCCTGTAGTGTTGCATGAAGGCTAGGGTGTGTGAAAGTAATTCCCAGCAAAGTTTAAGCCAAAATTATATGATGAAATTAATTTCGGGAGTTGGAGCATGTGGTGTAGCACCAGCTGTTCCTGGACATAAGACGGGCACAACTTAAGTTGGCCATACGCATTAGATGGCGGTCGGCCAAACGATGCAAAGGATGATTGTCTGCCTGATAGAAGGCTCAGCCGACTCACTCACTCAGTGCTCCTCTGTGGTCTATGAAAAAGCTCTAGACTAAGGGTACCGTTACACTAAGCGACGCATCAGCGATCCCGACAATGATACGACCTGGTAAGGATCGCTGGTGTGTCTCTACATGGTCGCTAGTAAGATGTCAAACAGACAGATCTACTCAACGACGCAGCAACGATACGGCGATCCGTATAACGACCTCGGCGGTCGTTGGTACCTTGTCACACAGCAGCTATTCTGATGACTCCCGCCTGCGTCCCTGAGTTCTGCATCGCCAACGAGGTCGCTCGTCGGCGTCAAACACAGCGATGCGCGCTGGCCAGCAGGACGCCAACGATCAAGAAATGAAGAAATGACCTAGGACATTCGAGCACGATCAGCGATATCCAGTGGGCGGGCCGGTCGCCTCTATGTGTCACAAGTAGCTAGATCGCTGGCGACATCGCTGATGCGTCACAAAATCGGTGACGCAACAGCGATCTCGCTAACGATCTCGTTATGTGAGACGGGGCCTTAACACATCAGCCGGAGATAGGTAGTCTGAAATCAGACATCCACAATCGACATCATTCCCTACCATCAGTCAGCCGGTGCCCACATACACAATAGACCATAGGCAGAACTTTTAGATATTGGTGGCCTTGGTCGACATTAGTCTAATGTGTATTAGGGCCTTTATATAGCCGCTGGTATCTCCTGTAATGGGTAGCTATTTCATTTTTACACTATTATCCTGTACAAAAACGTTTGCGCGTCCTATACGGTAATATTAGTGTTATTCTTTTTCACGAGAGAGACACCTAGTGGACTCTTGGCTGAACGGATAGGTCTTCGATATTAAAGAGAACCTGTCATGTAAAAAAAAAACATTATTTGAAATGTGTCATAAGTCCTATGTCTCATAGACCTTTCGTCTAATCTTATTATGGAATATGCACTGATGAAGATGTTTTTAACAATTTTGGAATAAACCATGATTTTATCTAATTGCATCTGCTGGATCCTCTACTATCTGAGAATTACTCCCAGTATGCAGGACAGGAGATCAATTACAGCCAGCAAAATTTTATTGGTAAAAATGTACCGTAATTTTTTTTTTTCTTCACCACCGAATGGTATAACATTCTGTGAAGCACCTGTGGTGTCAATATGACCACTGCAGCCCTATATGAATTAATTGAGGGGTGTAGTTTGCAGAATGGATAACTGATGGGGGGGCTAGTATGGCGCTCCTTCCCTTCCAAGCTTTGCACTGTGCCTCAAAAGTAGTATTGGCGTACTCCGGAGAAATTGCATAGCAAATTGTACCAATCTGATAAGCTTTTATGAAGAGGTAAGTTCCGGACTGGACCAAGGAAACGCAGTGGACGTGGTGTACATGGACTTTTCAAAAGCTTTTGATACGGTGCCACACAAAAGGTTGATACATAAAATGAGAACAATGGGGATAGGGGAAAATATGTGTAAGTGGGTTAAGAGCTGGCTCAGGGATAGGAAACAAAGGGTGTTTTTTAACGGAGCACACTCAGACTGGGTCACGGTTAGCAGTGGGGTACCACAGGGGTCAGTACTGGGAACCACAGGGGTCAGTATTGGGTAGCGCAGGGGTCAGTTTTGGGCCCGCTTCTTTTTAACATATTAATGACCTTGTAGGGGGCATAGAGAGTAGAATTTCAATATTTGCAGATGACATTAAACTCTGCAGGGTAATCAATACAGAGGAGGACAATTTTACATTACAGGAGGATTTATGTAAACTAGAAGCTTGGGATGATAAATGGCAAATGAGCTTTAATGGGGATAAATGTAAGGTCATGCACTTGGGTAGAACGAACAAGATGTATAATTATGTGCTTAATTGTAAAACACTGGGCAAAACTGTTACTGAAAAAGACCTGGGTGTATGGGTGGACGACAAACTCACATTTAGTGGCCAGTGTCAGGCAGCTGCTGCAAAGGCAAATAAAATAATGGGATGCATTAAAAGAGGCATAGATGCTCATGAGGAGAACATAATTTTACCTCTATATAAGTCACTAGTGCGACCACACTTAGAATACTGCGTACAGTTCTGGTCTCCGGTGTATAAGAAAGACATAGCTGAACTGGAGCGGGTGCAGAGAAGAGCGACCAAGGTTATTAGGGAACTGGGGGGTCTGCAATACCAAGACAGGTTATTACACTTGGGGTTATTTAGTTTGGAGAATCGAAGGCTTAGGGGTGATCTTATTACAATGTATAAATATATGCGGGGACAATACCAAGACCTTTCGAATGATCTTTTTACTCTTAGACCTGTGACAGGGACAAGGGGGCATCCTCTACGTCTGGAGGAAAGAAGGTTTAAGCGTACTCACAGACGTGGATTCTTTACTGTAAGAGCAGTGAGACTATGGAACTCTCTGCCATATGATGTTGTAATGAGTGATTCCCTACTAACATTTAAGAAGGGACTGGATGCCTTTCTTGAAAAGTATAATATTACAGGGTGTATACACTAGTCTCCATAATATTGCGTTGATCCAGGGAGCTAGTCTGATTGCCGTATGTGGAGTCGGGAAGGAATTTTTTTCCCCAATGTGAAGCTTACTGTTTGCCACATGGGAGTTTTTTTGCCTTCCTCTGGATCAACATGTTAGGGCAAGTTAGGGTAGGATATGGGTTGAACTAGATGGACTTAAAGTCTTCCTTCAACATTAATAACTACCTGTTACTATGTAGTTTTCTCCTATCAGCCCTTTTGAAAATTAAAAAATTGGGGCTAAAACAACATTGTAGTGGAAAACATTGCAATTTTTCATTTGTACGGCACAATGTTATAGAATTTTGTAAAGCACCAAAGAGTAAAAAACAGTTACTACACTACTAGATGTATTCCTCAAGAGATATATTTTCCAAATTGGATTCAGTTGTGGGAGGTTTCTCCTGGTTTGGTATGTCAGAGGCTCTGCAAATATGACAAGGCATGCGCTATCTATTCCAGGCAAAATTGTGCTCCAAAATTCAAATATCGCTCCTTCCCTTCAGAGCCCTCCCGTGCACCCAAACAGTAGTTTCAGATCCCATATGGGGTATCGTCGTACTCAGTCAGGAGAAATTGCACAACAAATTTTTTTCAGTCCATTTTCTCCTGTTTCCTTTTTGAAAATGAGAAATGTGGGGCTAAAGTAACATTTTTGTGGAAAAAATGTAAATTTTTTCCTTTTCACGTCACAATGTTATAAAATTTTGTGAAACTCCCGTGGGTTCAAGGTGAACACCACACCCCTAAATAAATAACTTGAGGGGGTGTAGTTTCCAAAATAGGGTCAGTTGTGGGAGGTTTCTACAGTTTTAGCACCTTGGTAACTCAGCAAATGCAGCATGGTGTTCGCAATCTATTCCAGCCAAAATTGGGCTCCAAAATTTATATACCGTTCCTTCACTTCCCAAGCCCTGCTGTGCGCCCAAACTGCAGTCTCCGACCACATATGGGGTGTCGGCATTCTCAGGGGAAATTCCACGGTCCAGTTTCCCCTGAAAATGAAAAATTTGGTGCCAAAGTAAAAATTGTTTTTTCTGATTGCTATGGAGCACTGTAAAGGTTAACAAACTTCCTAAGGCCTGTTTCACACATCCGTTTTATCCCTTCAGTCAAAATACGCCAATTTTTTTAAAAAACGGATCCGCCAAAAAAGGGGCGGATCCGTTTTTTCCCCCCATAGACTTACATTATTGGTGGATCTTGACTGAAGGTTGTCCGGCCCACCCGTTTTTTTACGGATCCGCCAAGATTTTAGCAGCTCCCGGGCGGATGAAACGGACCTTGCAACATTTTTTTGCTTTGATGGTCCGCTAATTTCAGCATTAACCCATAAATGCCGCTCCGGGAGCAGATAAAATCTCTCTCTCTCTCATCGCGCTCCAACTCACCCGTCCCTCCCGCGATATCCCTCTCCCGATCGCACTCCAGCTCCCGCGATATCCCTCTCCTGATCGCACTCCACCTCCCGCGATATCCCGATCCCGCTCCACCTCCCGCGATATCCCTCTCCCGAATGCGCTACTCCAGCTCCCGCGATGTCCCTCTCCCGGTCGCGCTCCACTCACACGATCTACATGCAATTCGCGACCGCTGAGGTCGCTTTAAATTTGGCTGCATCACTTCTCCCACGGATCCTTCATCCTACGTGCTCCGCTGACATCCGTCCGTCACGGATCAGCTGGTTTCAACCTTTGGCGGATTTCAACTGACCGCCGATGATGGAGGTATGAAACAGGCCTAAATGTTATTTTGAATACCTCGAATTGTGCAGTTTTTAAAATGAGGTCACTTTTGAACATTTTTTGACACTTCACATGTGAAGTGGACCCTGATAAAATAGGTATTGCAAATTGTCAGAAAAATGAAAAACTGCTGCTAAAATTTTAACTCTTTTTCTACATTTTTAGCAAAAAAAAAGAGTTTACAAAAATGATTCTAATGTAAATTAGATATGTGGAAATCATTATGTATTAACTATTTTCAGAGGTATAACTATCTGTTTTAAGAACATAAAATATTCAAAAATTGCAGCGTGGACATTCAGGGAGGTCGCACAGATCAATAACTTTATATCTACAGTAAAGGCTCTCTGGAGAGTTAACTGTCCACGGGGACAAGTCTTAATTGTATGACAGGTGATAAGATGTAAGCAGTGTGGTAGATCGGCTCGCTTAACGAGGTAATCTCAGGAATGCTTCTAGTTTAAATTTTCCACTGGTTTATTAAACAGGCTTCATAAACAAGTGCAAACAAACGAAATAGACAAATTCAGTCTTTTTGACATAAACAAAACAACACTCAGTATAGCCCTTATTCCCGCACGGCAAACAGGATTCAGCTCACCTCCAGGGTACACAGAGCAACTATTAAGTCCAAAGGCTTCACTTTTACCTCCTGTACTCCAACCGAGGGTGGAGATATGGTGAAAAGCTGTCCCGTCCAACTCTTCAGCTGTTCATAATATATCTAGCCCTGTCATGGCTGATTAACCCCTCTCAGCACATAACATACTGGAGCAAAGCTTCCAGGTTTATATCAATGAAGCTAATAACTTCAGTGAAAGATATCTCACCTTCAGCACATTACTAGTGACCCTCTTACAGAGACATAGGCTGGATATAATGCATGACCATATGCAGATGAGAGTTCGTTGGAAAGTAGAAAAGCATGGATACCACAAAGGGACATTCTGTGAGGGTAGGTGCATACGGTCAGTAAATGCTGTGGGTTGGACGCTGCATACTTGCACAGCGTCCAACCTGCAGCATCCAGGTGTTACAGCATAGTGTATGGTATTTCAAGATATCCCATGTCCACTACGCTTCCAGAGATGCCCCCAATTTCAAGAAATCCCATGTCCACTATGCTTCCAGAGATGCCCCCGGTTTACCTGCGGAGACGGACTTTCCAGAACGCAGCATGTCTATTTGACTTGCGGAGACGTTAGCCACTGCAAAATAAATTTCACCTGTACAATGTATTGGACGCGGTGAATCTGCATGGTTCAGTGGTCACATACGGGGAATCATCTGCGTTGAATAGCCAACAGCTCTTTGGATCCAGCGGAGGTGTGCTGTGTCCAAAGCGCTGCCAATTATTGAACATGTGCACTTACCCGGAATGTTAGGATGTCCCGGAATGTTGGAGTATCCAGGTTCTGTTTGTCCATTTTCTTCATAGCAAAGATCTGCTGTCAGTCTATATAGTGCACTAAGGAGAGAGGGGAAAATATATGGTTTATAATGAATCCTTTTTAACAGTCCATCTATAGAAGTCATTATATGATCTTATATACTAATTTTTAATTCTAGAATGTTTAGAATGGGGCCCCAAATGCTCCCTTACTGCACCATCACACTCAAACATTTCGGTTATATTTACATGCGCTGAGTTCAGGCCATTAAACGAGTGTGATCGACAATATTGAAGTCGTTCCACACTTGTTTCACGGCCTCTTTTCACCAACTGAGAAAGAATGATGGGAACAGAACGATCCCTATTAGATCAATCTGTCCCCATACACTATCTAGCAGAATATCTCCAGTTTACACCGATGAATAGGCAGCATTTTGCTCGCTTAGTATACTGCACCCCGTGAAGTAGAAAGGAGGAGGATTCGTCTCCGGCACACCAACCAGGAAAAATCTAAGATTTTATTCAAACAATGTTTTAAAACAAAAAGATTAGGAACAACCTGACGCGTTTCTGGAGCGGCAAAGTGCCCTTAGTCATGGGATGTCAGCAAGAACGTACAAGCTGGTCTAAATAGAGGAACAAGTCAAATCCGAGCAAAGAATGTGATCACATCATGACCACAGCAGCTGTGCAAACACTAAAGCAGGCAAATTTAAAGGGATAAATGCTGTCAATATAGATAGGTCAATATATAGAACACATGTTTTTTTTTAAATGCATTCCCTTTGGAAATCTTGTATCTAAATGCAATATCCAAAAACTTCTCTCATCATTAGACTTTTTTGTCAGTTACCACCACGTCTTGGATTGCTGACTTTTTCCAGACCAAAAAAAACACAAAATATGTAAGGTCCCCTTTATAAACGCACAGAAAATGTTTTGTAGCTAGTTTTGGCTAATGTATGAGAGCATACATTACACCTAGTACTTCCACAGATATGAAATCCCTTAATTGTCAGCCAACTGGAAATGGGACTATAATGTTTCAGTAGATTGGGAGACAGCATATTGCCGATTATTATAGTTTCTCTTGATTTGGCCTTTACTGATTCAAGCTACATGTGTAGAGACTCCCTGTCCCTCTTCTCTTCCTATAATCCACCGCATAGTCCTTCATATAGCATAATAAACTCCTTAGTCCTCCATATAGCATAATACATTCCCCATAGTCCTCCATATAGTATAATGTACTCCCCATAGTCCTCCATATAGTATAATGTACTCCCCATAGTCCTCCATATAGTATAATGTACTCCCCATAGTCCTCCATATAGTATAATACATTGCCCATGGTCCACATAGTGTAATGGATCTTATAATACTCCATATTGTATAATGTTCCCCTCCATATAGTACAATACACACCCCATAGTCCTCCACACCGTATAATGCACAGCCCATAGTGCTCCGCATAGTATAATACACACCTCATAATCTTCCATACAGTATAATGCACACCTCAAAGTCCTCTATATAGTATAATACACTCCCAATAGTGTCCATATAATATAATGTGCCCCATAGGCCTCCATACAGTATAATCCACTTCCCAAAGTTCTCCACATAGTATAATACACACCACATAGTCCTCCAAACAGTAAAATGCACTCCTCATAGTCCTCCATATAGTATAATGTGCCCCATAGGCCTCCATATAGTATAATACACTCCCCATAGTCCTCCAAATATAATACACACCCTGTAGTCCTCCATACAGTATAATACACACCCCATAGTCCTCCATACAGTTACAATACACACCATAGTACTCCATGTAGTGCAATGCAGCTCCAAGCAGGAATACAATGCAGCTCCCATAAAATTTAATGAAGCCCACATAGAATGTAATGCAGCGAGCCCACATACACTGCAATGCAGACCCCATAATATGTAATGCAGCCAACCCCCATAGACTAATGCAGCCCAAATAAAATGTAATGTGTCAGCCCCATTAAATAAATACAATACTCACCTCTCCTCATTCACCGCTGCAATGCGTCTCCTCAACTCAGCAGCTCCACTGCCCGTAACAGCGTGGTGTGAAGTGATGACATTGCACCCGCTGGGTCAGAGGCAGAGTGTATGATGGGAGAGGGAGTGTCACGTGACGCTTTCACCTCCATTACTGCTTTCAACTGTATTGCATCTATGATGCTGATATAGTTGAATGTGGGAGGGGGGTGCTGGCACCGGGCCCCCCTGACTCACAGGCCCCATTGTGCCCGCTTGGTCTGCCGCTATTAGCGGCAACCCTCTGGGGCCTGTGAGCCCCTGGTATAGTGGGGGCACTAGGCAGCTGCCTAGTCTGCCTGCCCCTAACGCTGTCCCTGTGGCCTTGCCTGCAAAGGACTTTTGATTTAATGGTGCAGCAGCGATATACAAGTACTGCAATAGCAATAAAGCACTGCCTATATGTCTGCTCTAATCTAAGTCCTTGTTCCAAGACAAACTCTTCCTGGACTGCTTCCAGAGGAGAGAGTGTGACGAGCATCACGTCACCAGGTCTTATATAAGATCCCATGATGCAATGCAGCCGGACAATCACTGTAATGCCAGTTGCCATCATGTCTACGGTATTAAAGTGTATGTCAGAGAATCCACGCATGTTTATTGGCTAAGAGGCACGAAACATGTGGGTTGGGGACTAGAGCATGGAACTCGGGCACCCGGGACACTCGATCGAGAAATGATCGTACCTGAGCACAGGGCTGCCAGTAGGAATTTTGGGGCCCCATACTGGCAAAAATTTCGGGGCCCCCTTGAGACTCTGCCCAGGCTCCACCCCTCAAATGGTCCACAGCCCCACCACTCTCTCTTGAAAAAACTCCACTTCTCACCTATCACACATTAACAGTTCCCATCACCAGATCACACATATAGCCAGCAGCTCTTGTTTTGGCCAAAAGATTTTTTTAATCTGCCACCATGACAAGGTAGACTCTTTTGGCTGGGTAGTACTCTACTGTAACCTATTAAACATTTGTTAAAATATGCAATATAATTTAGGTATACTTTTATTTTTAAATTTTTAAAATAATCACAGCACCATGACCAGACACAATATTACCACCACATAGTGACCTATAATACCACATACAAGGAACAAATACCACCACACCATGGCCAGACCACATATTACCATATAAACACAATACTATCACCATAAGAGCTATTATACACAAGGGATGTGTACTTAGTATGAAGTGTCTGGAGGGCTCTCTCAGCTGCATAATCCACTGAAGCTGCTGTACAGGCAATCGCAGACGCGGTTTCACGTATATCCACGTCCTTCCACGCGCCGACAGTTACCCGCCTCCCGTTGCCCGATAAATTTTCTGGCAATGGCGCCTCCTGTAGGGGTTTCATCAGCCAGTGCTCTATCCAGCTGGAGTTACTGGCTGCGCGATTCCCTACGGAACGGGCCAAGGTGGGGTTTATTGTTTCCCTTCTGTCGAGCAAGGCGTTGGCGTGGGCTATGACACTATGGGAGCGTGGTGACCCAGAGGTTCGGACCACTGCTCAGTTTTTAACAGCTATTAAGCAGGTCTTCCTGGGACCACGGGTCATGCACGACACTTCTCTTCAGCTACTTGCTTAGACTCAGGGATCCCTCTCGGTTAGTCAGTATGCCGTTCGTTTTCGGACACTGGCTTCCGAGCTGGAATGGTCTGACAAAGCCTTCATCCCTGTGTTTTGGAGAGGTTTAGCTGAGCATGTTAAGGATGCTCTCTCTACCAGAGAGGTTCCTGCAAGTTTGGAAGAGCTGATTGCCATTTCCACCCGCATTGATCTCCGTTTTTCTGAGCGCGGCCTGGAGCGTGCTCAATCCAAACGGAAAGTTACCTCGGCTCCCAATTTTTTTGAGCCTTTGGAACCACCCAAGCCAGAGACTCCACTCCCAGAGCCCATGGAGGTGTCTCGCGCCGTTCTCGAGGCGCATCCGGCACAAAACTCCATTTGCGGTTACCATTGTCAACACGGTGTTCCCCAGGATAATGGGGCCCCGCAATGGCCAAACTCTGTGCCGCTGGACAAGACCTTTGTTCCCCCTCGCCTTCGGCCGAAGGTTCTCGCGTGGGCACACGCGTCCAGGGCGGGTGGTCACTGTGGCTACATGCAGACCACAAAACTCCTGGCAGGGTCTTATTGGTGGCAGCACAGGGCTCGGGACAATAAAAAATATATTCAGGCATGTGCCTCATGTGCTCGGGTTAGCCTCCTTAAACAGAGAGTGGAGACGTCCGCTGACACACCGCGGCGTTCCACTTCAACTTATGCTCCGGGAGGTTTTTCCGCTCCCGTTGTATCCCACGGGTCCCTTCTTAAACCTGGTGATCTTGCCGCCTCTGATACCTTCCACGTGTCCTGGTTTTCCGTGTCACCTACCGGAACATCAGACTTGCCTTCGGACGAGTCTGAGGCCTATGCCTCTGATGGGCACAAGGTGGTGGATTGGAAGGCTCAGAGGGGAGGGGGCCCTAAGAGGGGGGGTAATGTTAGGCGTCAGGTTTCTGCATCTGCTCTGCAGGAATCCAGAGCCTCACATTCTGCGGTCTCCTGCTGTCTATCTACTGCAGAGTTTACTTTGCAGCAGACCGCTCCAGAGACTAAGTTCCTCTGTGCTCATACTGGGCATGCTCATGAGACGATCTCCCATTGGAGATCGGGAGTCATGTGCCCAGGTCCTGCTCCAGATCTCATTGGTCCATCTCGGAGATCTGGAAGGTCCTGCACGGCTATAAAAAGCACGCATGACCGTTCGGCCATGCGCTAGTATAGACTATACTGCTATGTGTGAATGGTGACGGATGTATGATTCTGGTGACTGACTTATTAAGAAACCCCTTCCCTCTGATGTTACGCATGTGGATAGGGAATTAGTTCAGCAGTCAGCGCCAGTCAGTGGCAAGCCTTAGGCCACTGTGCACACCGCACCTCTGCGCTAGCATCTGACATTGCGCCTGCTTTGTAGCTGTGTCGTCCTGCGGCAGTGCCCTACGCCGCGCTGCAGTTGCAGCCCTTCTTGGCGCTCGCAGTAGCGACACCGCACACACAGTAGGTCTAGACGGACGCAGCTCCTCTGTCTTAGGTCCTGCTTCTGTGACCTGATACCGTGTGTGCATCTACCTGAGGCCTGTGATACTAACAGGCTCAGTGTTTTTGTATGTTTATGTTACGACGCCTCTGTGTGTGAACAGAGCCCGCTTTGCGCACTTTGGGTGAAGTCTAACCTGTGCGCATTATACCGCCATATCGCTTGTCTGGCATTACCTAGCAGCGGTGTAACATCTACTGCACGGTGGACCCTGAGCGGCGAACGCACTTTATTATTTATTTTTATTTAGTACGTTCCGCCGTTCCTAACAGTAGCAACTCATTGTCTGGGCAGAAACCCTTAGAAACAGGGCGAAATGCTCAAGGGATCCCGTGGAAGCAGTGAAAACGTATAGTAAGAACGTGGTGCAAAGGCATAAGGCAGAACAGAAGGGCAGTGCTCTCTTTCAGTGGCTTTATACTGCGGAGATTAATAATCTTAAGTCTGGGGCGAAACAGACCGAGGGAAGTATACCCATAGCAGAGCTGCGCAGATAAAATGCAGAGGACCCGTCAGGGACTATTCGACCCAGGCCCGCACTTTATGATCACAAGGGTAACACAGGGAAAGAAAAGGAACTTTGTTTTGTAAAGCCCGTTGTAAAGAATGTGAAGTCTCTGGATGTGCTGTGTATCGGAACCAGCAAAGATGATATTGTTGAAGTTGATTTGGACTGTGTCTCACTTAATGTAAATCCGCCTGGAGAAGGACCCCCGCGACTTAGGGAAGATCCAGAAGCAGCCGGAACGGGAGACACAGGTAGGCTGACCAGTGGACATTACTTTTCTGTGAGGGGAGACCAAGACACTAAAACTCAGGTGTACACTGATACAACTACGGTCCTGGCCGAACCTTACATCTCCATTCTCCCCCGTGTCTCCACTCTGCCCCGTGTCTCCATTCTGCCTCTTGTGTTTACGTCCTGCCCCATGTCTCTCATCCTGCCGCCTGTGTCGCACATCCTACCTCATGTCTCCATTCTGCACCGGGCTTGCCGCTTTCAATAAAAATTAAAAAAACACAAACACTTTATCCTTACCTGGCCGCGGTCCAGCGCCGACGTCCACCCCAGGCATTTCAGCACGAACTCGCCGGCAAATGACAATTACGTCATACTCCCGCGACGTGTGCGCTGACGTCAGCTGCAATAGAGTTTAACTGAACCTGCGTCTCAGACGCAGGTTCAGTTTATGCACCGGCAGAAGCCTGCCGCTAGGGCCCAGTGAGCAGATGAGACGAGGCCTGATGCGGGCCCCCTCTGTTCATCGGGCCCCATACGCCAGTCAAGGCAGTAATGCCCTGATGGCGGCCCTGCACAGAAGTACAAGGTTTTCAGTGCTCAGGGACACATCCGAGGTGAGGAGGCTGAGCCCGACCACCACTGAGCAAGACACAGAAGTACAAGGTGATCAGTGCTCAGAGACATATCCGAGGTGAGGAGGTTGAGCCCGACCACCACTGAGCAAGACACAGAGGTACAAGGTGATCAGTGCTCAGAGACACGGCCGAGGTGAGGAGGCTGAGCCCGACCACCGCTGAGCAAGACACAGAAGTACAAGGTGATCAGTGCTTAGAGACACATCCGAGGTGAGGAGGCTGAGCCCGACCACCCCTGAGCAATCAAAAAAGCGTGTATCAATAACATTTCAGTCCACACACCATGGACCTTCATCAGATATTATAACACAAAGGTATTATTAATAGAATCCATCATCATGTCCTTAAACAAGAAAAAGATAGATACAGCAGAAATATGTACAAAAGAAGGCTGCGACTCAGGTTAGGGTATGTGCACACGCTGCGGATTCTGCTGCGGATCTGCAGCGGATTTGGCTCTGTGGATCCGCAAGCAATGTACCATGTTAGCCAATGGGATTTCAAAACCGCAGTGCACATGCTGCGGATTTTCTGCGGTTTTAAATCCGCAGCATGTCAATTCTTTCTGCGGATTCCGCAGCGGTTTGACACCTGCTCCATTGTCCGGGTGTCAAACCGAAGGGGAAAACTGCTGGCAAATCCGCAGGTGAATCTGCACTGTGTGCACTCACCCTAACTCTTCCTGGCAGTAGTGAAAATAGAAAAAAGTTTCATAAACAATATATTTAAAGAGGTGAGTGTCACAGTCTAAAAATCCTGAGAAACTAAGCAACATAATATGATGATATCCTCAGGATAATCCAGGTATCTTCTCTTGGTAATTTTCAATAATAGAACCTAATTGAGAGAGAATTGAGAAAACAAGTGAACATTCAGGTGATAGAAATGATGCCCAAATGGATAAAAACATGAACATAATGGCACAAGTCCTATATTAGCCTCATTTTTTTGTTAAACCAGACCTGATAGAGGTGAAACATTAGAATGTCATCACCTTAATCAGTTTTTTTTATGGATGAGAAAGAAAACTGATGGAGGTTTCTCAAACCTTCTCTTATCAAACAGACGGTGAAAACCCGACAGTACACAGATGGCATCCGAGTGCTGTCCAATTTTTTATCATGGATAGGAATGAGCGAGTAGTTAAATACTCAGACTCGCTGTACTCGTTACGAGTAGCTCCTAATACTCGGGTACTCGTAACGAGTCCAATGTAAGTCTATGGGCAATGCGAGTAATGGGCTGTGTGTGTGTGCTGGGCTGTGCGGGACTGTGCTGGGCTGTGCGGGGACTGTGCGGGACTGAGCAGGCCTGTGCGGGGACTGTGCTGGGTTGTGCGGGGACTGAGCAGGGCTGTGCGGGGACTGTGCTGGGTTGTGCGGGGACTGTGCTGGGTTGTGCGGGGACTGTGCTGGGCTGTGCGGGGACTGTGCTGGGCTGTGCGGGACTGAGCAGGGCTGTGCGGGGGCTGTGCGGGGGCTGTGCGGGGACTGTGCTGGGCTGTGCGGGACTGAGCAGGGCTGTGCGGGACTGAGCAGGGCTGTGGGGGGGCTATGCTTGGCTGTGCGGGGACTGTGCTGGGCTGTGCGGGGGACTGTGCGGGACTGAGCAGGGCTGTGCGGGGGCTGTGCTGGGTTGTGCGGGGACTGTGCTGGGCTGTGCGGGGACTGTGCTGGGCTGTGCGGGACTGAGCAGGGCTGTGCGGGACTGAGCAGGGCTGTGCGGGGGCTGTGCTTGGCTGTGCGGGGACTGTGCTGGGCTGTGCGGGGGACTGTGCGGGACTAAGCAGGGCTGGGCGGGGACTGTGCGGGATTGAGCAGGGCTGTGCGGGGACTGTGCTGGGCTGTGCGGGGGCTGCTGTGCTAGGCTGTGCGGGGACTGTGTTGGGCTGTGCAGGGACTGTGCTGGGCTGTGCGGGGATTGTGCCGGGCTGTGCGTGGACCGAGCTGGGCTGTGCCAGGCTGTGCGGGGACTGTGCCAGGCTGTGCGGGACTGTGCTGGGCTGTGTGGGGACTGTGCTGGGCTGTGCGGGGGCTGTGCGGGACTGAGCGGAGGCTGTGCGGGGACTGTGCCAGGCTGTGCTGGACTGTGCGGGGACTGTGCCAGGCTGTGCGGGGACCGAGCTGGGCTGTGCCAGGCTGTGCGAGGACTGTGCTGGGCTGTGCAGGGACTGTGCGGGGACCGAGCTGGGCTGTGCCAGGCTGTGCGAGGACTGTGCTGGGCTGTGCAGGGACTGTGCAGGGATTGTGCCGGGCTGTGCGTGGACTGTGCGGGGACCGAGCTGGGCTGTGCGGGGACTGTGCCAGGCTGTGCGGGGACTGTGTTAGGCTGTGCTGGACTGTGCCAGGCTGTGCGGGGACCGAGCTGGGCTGTGCGGGGACTGTGCCAGGCTGTGCGGGACTGTGCGGGGACTGTGCTGGGCTGTGCGGGGACTGTGCTAGGCTGTGCCGGGCTGTGCGTGGACTGTGCGGGGACCGAGCTGGGCTGTGCGGGGACTGTGCCAGGCTGTGCTGGACTGTGCGGGGACTGTGCCATGCTGTGCGGGGACCGAGCTGGGTTGTGCGGGGACCGAGCTGGGCTGTGCGGGGACTGTGCCAGGGTGTGCGACACTGTGCGGGGACTGTGCTGGGCTGTGCAGGGATTGTGCCGGGCTGTGCGTGGACTGTGCGTGGACTGTGCGGGGACCGAGCTCGGCTGCGCGGGGTCTGTGCCAGTCTGTGCAGGGACTGTGCTGGGCTGTGCGGGGACTGTGTGGGGACTGTGCTAGGCTGTGCTGGACTGTGCGTGGACCGAGCTGGACTGTGCGGGGACTGTGCGGGCTGTATGGGGACTGTGCTGGGCTGTGCGGGGACTGTGCTGGGCTGTGCGGGGACTGTGTTAGGCTGTGCTGGACTGTGCCAGGCTGTGCGGGGACCGAGCTGGGCTGTGCGGGGACTGTGCCAGGCTGTGCGGGACTGTGCGGGGACTGTGCTAGGCTGTGCCGGGCTGTGCGTGGACTGTGCGGGGACCGAGCTGGGCTGTGCGGGGACTGTGCCAGGCTGTGCTGGACTGTGCGGGGACTGTGCCATGCTGTGCGGGGACCGAGCTGGGTTGTGCGGGGACCGAGCTGGGCTGTGCGGGGACTGTGCCAGGGTGTGCGACACTGTGCGGGGACTGTGCTGGGCTGTGCGGGGGACTGTGCGGGACTAAGCAGGGCTGGGCGGGGACTGTGCGGGATTGAGCAGGGCTGTGCGGGGACTGTGCTGGGCTGTGCGGGGACTGTGCTGGGCTGTGCGGGGGACTGTGCGGGACTAAGCAGGGCTGGGCGGGGACTGTGCGGGATTGAGCAGGGCTGTGCGGGGACTGTGCTGGGCTGTGCGGGGGCTGCTGTGCTAGGCTGTGCGGGGACTGTGTTGGGCTGTGCAGGGACTGTGCTGGGCTGTGCGGGGATTGTGCCGGGCTGTGCGTGGACCGAGCTGGGCTGTGCCAGGCTGTGCGGGGACTGTGCCAGGCTGTGCGGGACTGTGCTGGGCTGTGTGGGGACTGTGCTGGGCTGTGCGGGGGCTGTGCGGGACTGAGCGGAGGCTGTGCGGGGACTGTGCCAGGCTGTGCTGGACTGTGCGGGGACTGTGCCAGGCTGTGCGGGGACCGAGCTGGGCTGTGCCAGGCTGTGCGAGGACTGTGCTGGGCTGTGCAGGGACTGTGCGGGGACCGAGCTGGGCTGTGCCAGGCTGTGCGAGGACTGTGCTGGGCTGTGCAGGGACTGTGCAGGGATTGTGCCGGGCTGTGCGTGGACTGTGCGGGGACCGAGCTGGGCTGTGCGGGGACTGTGCCAGGCTGTGCGGGGACTGTGTTAGGCTGTGCTGGACTGTGCCAGGCTGTGCGGGGACCGAGCTGGGCTGTGCGGGGACTGTGCCAGGCTGTGCGGGACTGTGCGGGGACTGTGCTGGGCTGTGCGGGGACTGTGCTAGGCTGTGCCGGGCTGTGCGTGGACTGTGCGGGGACCGAGCTGGGCTGTGCGGGGACTGTGCCAGGCTGTGCTGGACTGTGCGGGGACTGTGCCATGCTGTGCGGGGACCGAGCTGGGTTGTGCGGGGACCGAGCTGGGCTGTGCGGGGACTGTGCCAGGGTGTGCGACACTGTGCGGGGACTGTGCTGGGCTGTGCAGGGATTGTGCCGGGCTGTGCGTGGACTGTGCGTGGACTGTGCGGGGACCGAGCTCGGCTGCGCGGGGTCTGTGCCAGTCTGTGCAGGGACTGTGCTGGGCTGTGCGGGGACTGTGTGGGGACTGTGCTAGGCTGTGCTGGACTGTGCGTGGACCGAGCTGGACTGTGCGGGGACTGTGCGGGCTGTATGGGGACTGTGCTGGGCTGTGCGGGGACTGTGCTGGGCTGTGCGGGGACTGTGTTAGGCTGTGCTGGACTGTGCCAGGCTGTGCGGGGACCGAGCTGGGCTGTGCGGGGACTGTGCCAGGCTGTGCGGGACTGTGCGGGGACTGTGCTAGGCTGTGCCGGGCTGTGCGTGGACTGTGCGGGGACCGAGCTGGGCTGTGCGGGGACTGTGCCAGGCTGTGCTGGACTGTGCGGGGACTGTGCCATGCTGTGCGGGGACCGAGCTGGGTTGTGCGGGGACCGAGCTGGGCTGTGCGGGGACTGTGCCAGGGTGTGCGACACTGTGCGGGGACTGTGCTGGGCTGTGCAGGGATTGTGCCGGGCTGTGCGTGGACTGTGCGTGGACTGTGCGGGGACCGAGCTCGGCTGCGCGGGGTCTGTGCAGGGACTGTGCTGGGCTGTGCGGGGACTGTGCTAGGCTGTGCTGGACTGTGCGTGGACCGAGCTGGACTGTGCGGGCTGTATGGGGACTGTGCTGGGCTGTGCGGGGACTGTGCTGGGCTGTGCGGGGACTGTGCGGGCTGTATGGGGACTGTGCGGGCTGTATGGGGACTGTGCTGGGCTGTGCGGGGACTGTGCTGGGCTGTGCGGGGACTGTGCTGGGCTGTGTGGGGACTGTGCCTGGCTGTGCTGGACTGTGCGGGGACTGTGCGGGCTGTATGGGGACTGTGCTGGGCTGTGCGGGGACTGTGCTGGGCTGTGCGGGGACTGTGTTAGGCTGTGCTGGACTGTGCCAGGCTGTGCGGGGACCGAGCTGGGCTGTGCGGGGACTGTGCCAGGCTGTGCGGGACTGTGCGGGGACTGTGCTAGGCTGTGCCGGGCTGTGCGTGGACTGTGCGGGGACCGAGCTGGGCTGTGCGGGGACTGTGCCAGGCTGTGCTGGACTGTGCGGGGACTGTGCCATGCTGTGCGGGGACCGAGCTGGCTTGTGCGGGGACCGAGCTGGGCTGTGCGGGGACTGTGCCAGGGTGTGCGACACTGTGCGGGGACTGTGCTGGGCTGTGCAGGGATTGTGCCGGGCTGTGCGTGGACTGTGCGTGGACTGTGCGGGGACCGAGCTCGGCTGCGCGGGGTCTGTGCAGGGACTGTGCTGGGCTGTGCGGGGACTGTGTGGGGACTGTGCTAGGCTGTGCTGGACTGTGCGTGGACCGAGCTGGACTGTGCGGGCTGTATGGGGACTGTGCTGGGCTGTGCGGGGACTGTGCTGGGCTGTGCGGGGACTGTGCGGGCTGTATGGGGACTGTGCGGGCTGTATGGGGACTGTGCTGGGCTGTGCGGGGACTGTGCTGGGCTGTGCGGGGACTGTGCTGGGCTGTGCGGGGACTGTGCTGGGCTGTGCGGGGACTGTGCTGGGCTGTGCGGGACTGTGCCGAATATTGCGAGGCAAGTAGTGAAATACTTGCCAGGATTCGAGTACCGCATTACTCGCCGAGAACCGAATCCTAACGAGTATACTCGCTCATCCTTAATCATGGACCCATAATTTTGCATTGTCTAGTTTAATCCGAAAAGTCTCCATAATTCTGTGCAGACCACAAGCAGTACACGGACAGGTGATCTACCCCATAGACCAGATTGGGTGCGAGTTCCATCCATGAAAAACACAGAGAGAACTCGTGTGAGGAAATCTGAGCGCGCTCCTAGACGAAGCACTGACTGCATCTCGTCCTCAGCATCAATGGGCGCGGTATACCCGGAGCTCCTCGCGATTGACGCTGCGGATATATTTTGCCTCATGTCGATGACATTTCTTGAAATCTCCCGTAATGCAAAACGCAGTGAATTTTCTGCATGTAAACGTGCAGCTTGAGAAGCCTCTGCGGGAACGCAGCTTCACGAATATTTATTATTGTTTTTTTGTCATTGACTGAGAGGAGAAATAATTCAATTTCGCACGACGACCATGGTGACAACAAGCTGCTGGGAAGCCGATAGCTGCTGGGTTTCCATGGTAACATCATGGCGCGGGCATAGACTATCTGCCAGCTATAGGGTTAGGAGAGCTAGAAGGACCTGCGGTGACGTCACGGTCACATGACCCCAGAACTCAAGGTCCTGAACGGAGGAGAACGAAGCCACAAGTGACCACCAGGCAGGTAGGAATGGAGGCCGGAGGGCTGAGCCCGGCTCCCAGCGCCGGTGTGAGAGGGAACGTGCTGCTCTCTGTGGGGAAGGGGCTGAATGCTGCGGCCGGAGGGGGAAGGAGCACAATGCAGCAGCTGCTGATAATGGAGAGGGGGGAGGTGATGCTGTCAGTAGCGGTGCTGGGGGAGAGCACAGGCCGGGCCGCCATCACTGCCCCTCGTGCTCCTCCCTCCTGCGGTCTGTAGTACCGGACGACTCCTCTCAGGCCTCATTTATCAGCACCGACTTCTAGCAGAACTGTCTTTGTTGCCCATAGCGACCAATCAGAGCTCAGGCTTCATCTTAACAAAGCAGCCAATGAGAGGGCCGCTTTCATTTTACCTCAGCAGTGTAATGGCTGAGGGGTTTCTCTCTGGAGGACTGAGTCCAATATGGTGAACAGGGATAATAAAGGCTGAAGTGCACACAGGGTCATTCCCAGGAACACGCCGCTGCTGCTCTGCGGGGCAATCTCCAATATATATATATATATTTTTTTTTACACCTCTTGTCGTTAGTAGAGACGGGCGAATCTGCCCAAATTCGACTTTAGCAGGTTCTCTTAAGATGGGGAAAAAGTCCGATTTTTGCGTATATATATATATGACTTGTACGCAAAAATCAGACTTTTTCCCGAATTTGAGAGAACCTGCTGAATATATATATACACAAGTCCAATTTTTGCATACTATATATATATATATATATATATATATACTGTATATAGTTTTCACAGAGAGCACTTGTGTCTATGAAGATCTATGGGGCCAGTCACACGGCTGTGATTTTTCACGGACCGAGCGGTCTGTTGACAATTGTGAAGCCATGTCTGATATAAATCCAAGGGTCAGATAAAAATCAATCAGCCAGATCTCTGGCTCTGTGAAAAAAAAAAAATCGGACCACACTCGAGCGCCATCCAGCTTTCACAGACTGACAGAAAAGAGATTTTTTTTTTTGTTTATTTCTTTTTGTACGAGAAAAATTGATAACACCGTTCTGATGGAAATATTTGGTCCCTTTTTCTCGTACAAGACATCCGAGCACAAGCCGTACGAGACATCCGAGCACAAGCCGTACGAGACATCCGAGCACGAGACGTACGAGACATCCGAGCACGAGACAAGCTGATGACGCTCGGACCGCGCTCTTTTCAAAGTCTGACAGAAATATCTGGTCCCTTTTTCTCATACGTGTCGTCAGATGATTATAATCTCAGGGAAAGTATATAATACTCGTGTGTTCCGGGGCCACCGCTTATCGTTCCCTCCGCTCGTCTCTTCATCTTTGGGGCTGAATCGGCCTCGTGACGTCGTGGATAGACGCACATCATGACAGGTCTGGAAAAAGCATCACACGATGTTATGAAGCTTAGTTAGTGCCGGCGGTGGCGAAGATGCCGGAAGAGTAGACCTAGGTGAAGGTAGTGACGGCCGATGAGAGGGGGGGGTACAATTTATTTTATT
The DNA here is from genome assembly GCF_039654945.1 of Dendrobates tinctorius. NCBI lineage: Eukaryota > Metazoa > Chordata > Amphibia > Anura > Dendrobatidae > Dendrobates > Dendrobates tinctorius. Next base: position 15,510,181 of record NW_027361722.1, on the reverse strand, counting down.
TTTGCTCCTTCCCATCCTTTAGAATCAGGCAAATTGGTGATTCCTGTAAAACTAGTGACAAAAACATCAGAATTTTTTTTAATTGATTTAACCATCTTTATTTTAAGGGGTTGTCCACTACTTGGACAGCACCTTGTCATTTCTTAAAGGGGTTGTCCGATTATTAGTGGACAACCCCCCCTTTATCCCCTTAACGTCCAATGACAGGCATACTACGTCATTGGACGTCTCCCCCCGCTTTGATGCGGGCTCCGGCGGTGAGCCCGCATCAAAACCAGGACATGTGCCCGCAATAGGCGCAGGTGGAATCACGATCCACCTGCGCCTATTAACTAGTTAAACGCCGCTGTCAAACGCTGAAAGCGGCATTTAACCGGTGCTTCTGGCCGCCGGGCCGGAAATAGGCGCATCGCCGACCCCCGTCACGTGATCGGGGGTCAGCAATGCTTTGGCATAACAACCAGAGGTCTCCTGCAGTAATTCATCTACATCTAGGCGATCTGCTCATCGCTTATATGTAGCAGAGCCAATCAAGTGTGGCATGCTTCTAGTCTCCCATGGAGGTTATTGAAGCATGCCAAAATTTAAAAAAAAAAAAAAAGTTTTAAAAAAATATGAAAATAAAAATATAGAAGTTTAAATTACCCCCCTTTCGCCCCATTCTAAATAAAATTAAAAAAAAAAAAAAAAAAAAATCGCACATACACATATTAGGTATCGCCGCATTCAGAATCGCCCGATCTATCAATAAAGAAAAAGGATTAACCCGATCGCTAAACGGCGTAGCGAGAAAAAAATCAAAACGCCAGAATTACGTTTTTTTGGTCGCTGAGATATTGCATTAAAATGCAATAACGGGCGATCAAAAGATTATATCTGCACAAAAGTGGTATCATTAAAAACGTCAGCTCAGTGCGAAAAAAATAAGCCCTCACCCAACCCGAGATCACGAAAAATGGAGACGCTACGGGTCTCGGAAGATGGCACAATATATTTTTTTTTTAACAAACTTTGAATTTTTTCACCACTTAGATAAAAAAGAACCTAGACATGTTTGGTGTCTATGAACTCGTAATGACCTGGAGAATCATAATGGCGGGTTTGATTTAGAATATAGTGAACCTAGCAAAAAAGCCAAGCAAGTGTGGGATTGCACTTTTTTTTTTGCAATTTCACCGCACTTGGAATTTTTTTTCCCGTTTTGTAGTACACTACATTGTAAAACCAATGGCGTCGTTCAAAAGTACAACTCGTCCCGCAAAAAATAAGCCTTCACACGGCCATATTGACGGGAAAAATATAAAAGTTATGGCTCTGGGAAGAAGGGGAGCGAAAAACGAAAGCACAAAACCGAAAAAAGCTCCGGTCATTAAGGGGTTAAAGACTTGCAATAATTCTCATACTGAATTGGCAGGAGAAAAAAAAAAAATCGCAGCATGCTGAGTAGCAGGGAATATTGGACGGCATGCAAACATTCAAGTCAGTGAGTGCGTGCAGAACATTGGATTGCACTCGGATGACATCTGAGTGCAGTTTGATTTCCGCAAAGTGATAAGATGGAGAAGATACGAGAATTTTTTCCTCCATCTTCTCCTCAGTGTGCTCCGATACTCTCGTGAGATTATTGGATCATGTTAAGCCGACAGTCTGATCAGAGGCATTAACTTAATCAGTCCCATTATCCAACAGAGGAACTGCACAAAAGAGTCCACCACAGTCATTAGGACATTTTGCTATGTCAGCAATACATATTGTTCTCGAGACAAATCTCTGATATCAGCCTGCGGGTCCTATCTGTAATAGGTTAGTCAAACAGAAAAGAGACTTTGGCTGCCCACACAGAGCCGACATGATTCTCCGTCAGTTAGGAACCTAAACCCAGACTCATCATTGCATCTATACAGTATAGAATGAAATAACCTTGGGGCAGAGGTTAGTGCTCCATACATGGGCCCCAGCTCAGGAGGACACAGGGAGCTGCTGCCTCCTCTATGAGTCTTTGCAGACAGGATCTCCCCCGCCTCTCGATCCGACTGCATCCTGTGATCTCAGGACCGGCAGTTGCAGAGGAAGGTGTTATGGAGGGGGCAGTGTAGGGAGGCATCAGCAGGCAGTGGCAGCAGCTATTCTCAAGAATGCTGGGGGTCCTTCCTGCAGTGGAGGGAGCAGTCCTACATCTGGAGCCAGGTGGGGGCAGCATCTATTTATGACACTGCCACCTACTGGACACTATAACTGTCACACACTGAGGAGATTTCTGGCTCCGAGCTCTTCCTGCTTTGTCCCTCACTGCCCATGTCCTGATCAGCCGGAGGGTAAGGAGGAGCCAGTGCTGGAGGCGGCACCGAGCTCTGCACAGGAGCAATGCTCAGAACTTTGTGTATCGGGTCTCCTGCACTGAACGCCCCCACTGCCGCCCAGCAGGTGGCGCCGCCTGAGGCAACAAGCTCAAGTTGCCACATTACAGGTGCGCCCCTGCCTCTATAGCACCAGAGGAATCTAAATCCATTTAATATAGGACACAAATCACACCATCTCTAAAGAAGACCAGCAATTCATTATCCGACATGATTGTCTAACTCTAGGTCTTCCAGGGAAATGAGACACACTCGTGACAAATGGTTCTTTTATTATAGCAGCACTGGATCTGTGCCTTTCTCAAGGTGAAAAAAAGTTCCGACACCGAAACGCGTTGGAATACAAAAGAGCACAATACACTTCTCATTTCTTGCAGTGCAGCCCGTTCAGCGTGATATCATCCTCCTCTACTATTATTCATTTGTAAGATGTATTTCTTCTCCAGCAAGCAGCAGCAGTCACACATTTCTACAGGTGTTGTGCCTACACACAAAACCGCCAGGTGAGCGCATACGGCCGCCTTTCACTAACCTTACCAGGCATTACTGCGCTGTGTGTGTGTAAGGCGGCCAGGGTGATAGTCGTGGCAACGGGCTGTACTGTTCCCACACCCTGGCGCCCCACAGATAAAACACAATGTCCCTTCTGCTGCATGTGCCGCCTGCGCAGTAGAGCACTGTCACTGTCGGAGTCCTTTCCAGTTCTGTCACTTCGGCTCCACAAACCATCACAGAGTCACCGTTCTTTCCAACAGTTGAACTTTACTAAAAATTAGAACATCCATCACATTGGCAGCACAGGTCAAACACAAAGACGCCTTCTTATTTTTCTCTGCCATCCGGGTAGGCCCTATCCTATTAGCTTTCTTATTACGGCAATTGCTGCCGTATCTCTGGACAGTCCATGTCCCATCTGTGTCGTCAACGTCACCAGCTCCCTGTCAGCCACGCGTCCGGTTCCAATTGGGAAAGGTGCCGGAAACGCCATCTCAGCAGCTTCCGCCCATGTCGTAGACCTCGGATGCTTCTTGGGGATGGTCCCGTTGAGCTGGTGCCTGACTGCACTGTTCTCTACCTGGGGCCCCTTACTGCCTTTGCAGCTTTATCCCAATGGCTAGCAATCCGTATGGACTCACTGCTGCATGCACCCTGCCTTGGGCAAGGCTGCCCGAGCGCTGCTGTCTAATCAGGTAGTGTCCTAACTATATCCCTGGCTCTGCACTGCCCTGCCCTGTAACTCCTCCCAGCTGCTAAACCCCTATGCTACCTAACACTCCTATTTCTATTGTGCCCCCTTCTATTCTAATCCCCCTATGGTCCTATACTATCTAAGATCCTATCCTAACCCTAAGCCTATACACAGTACCTGACAGACACACAACATTACAGTACATAAACATTACATTTCACATTAATAAACAATGAGGTGCCGCGCGTAATCCTGTGAGCAGCTACCAGGGGAGAGGAGGCACGTGAGGGTCCCGCCGCCTCCTTACATGTGTGCACTGTTGACCCCTAAACAGTTCTTTTAAGGATTATTTCTAGCAGATTGCATGCCTCTTTATTACTAGGATAAACTTACTACCGTATATACTCACGTATAAGCTGAGATTTTCGCCCATTTTTGGGGGCTGAAAGTCCCCCTCTCGGCTTATACGCAAGTCACTTACGGGGGTCGGCGGGGGAGGGGGAGCGGGGGTGTCAGAGATCGTATTTACCCCCGGCACATCTCTGCAGCACCCCTGCTTCTTCCACACCTTCCTTCAGCGGTCACGTGGTACCGCTCATTAAAGTCATGAATATGTGCATATTTATGGCTTTAATGAGCGGTACCACGTGACTGCTGAAGGAAGGAAGAGCTGCCGGAGACGCAGGGGCTGCAGAGACCGCGCCAGGTGGGGGTAAGTATATACGATATTCACCTGTCCCCGGTCCATCGCTGCGCGCTGCTCTGTCCTCTCTGCATCCTCTGTCAGTGACGTTCAGGTCAGAGGGCGCAATGAACGTCACTGACACAGGACCCGGAAGACAGAGCGGACACATCGATGGACCGGGGACAGGTGAATATCGCAGGTGCCGAGGCCCTGAGCCAGCAGTGACACCGGCACCTGTCACCCAGCGACTGAGAGGTGAGTATGTCATTTTTTTTTATTTGCAGCAGAGACAGCATATGGGCAAAATCTATGGAGCATTTTATAGGGCATTCTATGGGGGCATAATTTATGGAGCATTTTATGGGGCCATAACCTTTATGGAGCAGCATATGGGGCATATTATTCTATGGAACAGCATATGGGGGCATTATTAACCTTTGTGCAGCATTATATGTGGTGTATTGTATGGAGCATCTTATGGGGCCCATCATGAACTGTATGGAGCATTATATGGGGCTCCTGATTCAATATGGATATTCAAAAACATTTAACCTACTGATGTCTCAATTAAGTTTACTTTTATTGGTATCTATTTTTATTTTTGAAATTTACCAGTAGCTGCTGCATTTCCCACCCTAGGCTTATACGCGAGTCAATAAGTTTTCCCAGTTTTTTTCTGGCAAAATTAGGGGGGTCGGCTTATACACGAGTATATACGGTATTATAGTAAACGTTTCATGCGGGAGCCGATGTCCTGGTCCACCAACCCCAACGCATGTTTCAACCAAAGGCTTCGTCAGGGGGGGCAACCCTTGACAAACGCTGATTGACAAGGGGTTGTCCTAAATTTAGCCAGAATCTACTGCATGTGGGGCGGGCTCAGACCCTCATGTTGTTATAGATTATCTGACCACTAATAAAATTTAGCAGTACTTTATATTTACCCTACTAAACCATCTTTAAAAATCACAAACATATGTCTTCTGGCAAAAAAAAAATAAAAATATTGCTTTATAACAGCCAAAAAATGGTTGTTGTGTTAAGGGGAATCTGTTATTAAAAGTAAGCAGAGAGAATCCATAAACCTCAGCTGCATTGTTGGGTGTACAGCTGCACTGGAGTGTGATGAAATAGGCTTATTGAAGATGTTTTACGTTATCCTATCCTGCGCTTCCTTTGGTTTCTTAGGAGACTCTGTCAAGCAAGATTTTCACTATCTTTCCCCGTTCTTCTTACCTTATCTTTCCTTGTAAGGCTATGTGCCCACGTTGCAGAAATGCTGCAGAAATGTCCACAGCATTTCCACAACTCCCTGCCGCGGGTAAAACGCATGCGGAATTCGCATGCGTTTTCCCGCAAAACACAAGCGTGGGCATAGCCACATGCGTAAAGTGAGTGTTTCAATGCAATCCTATTCCGCAGAAATAATGGACATGCTGCGGATTTTACCGCTATGCGAGTCTGCAGCGGTAAAATCCGCAGCATTGGCACAGCAACTGCGGAATCCCATAGGATTGCATGGGAATGCGTTTTTTAAGCGTTTCCGCAGGAGCGGAAACGCTAAAAAAAACGCATCGTGGGCACATAGCCTAATAATATAAATCGATAAAAATATTTGAAAACAAAACTAAAATGGAGAGTCATGTGTACAGTTGAATGTCTTGGTTGAGCTGACTTTAAAATGGTGTTTACACTGATTCATATATAAACATTTCCTTGAGAATCTCTAGTGTCTTTTACAGGCGCTAAACAGGATTGTGAGCAGACTGGCCCACCGGAGAACAGAAGAATCCTCCAGCGGGCCCCTGTGCAAGAGTAGGCCACCACTTTCTTATATGATCAGTACTTGGCACAATATACATGAATCACTGTGTACAGACAAAGGCGGCATCTTATTCATTTAACAATGTACCCCGTTAATAAATTTGTGATTGAGGATAATGTCACATTTGCATGAAGCTGAGAACTGGGGCCATGGAGTTGGTTACTGGTGGGCCCTTGGCACCCCAGTCCGACACTGGAAGTATGTCTGTACCCTGCCTTTACAATGTATGGATGATGGGCGGTCTCGTAAAATATGGAAACCGGAGAAATTGTGTTCTAATTTAGAATTTCATAGACTGGAGGTAAATGGTGGGAAGGGGCCTCCTGGTGGGCACTTCAGTATTGGAGACAACTACTTATTTTCTATGGAGAGATGGAGCATTATTTGAGTTAGGACTCACCTGAGATGTTGAGTCTCTCTAATTTCACTGTGTCGCTAACGCCTTCTATATATCATGATTTAATTAGCTGTAAATTGGACCAACCAGACAATTGAAATCTACTAACTTTCCAATATGATCTTCTCGGGACCCATCAGAGATGTACCAGTAGATTTCGATCTGGTGTTTGTCTACCTAGGCCGTAGGACATCTCCCCGATGAGTCAGAACAAACTGTTCAGGCCATGTTAGTTGTTCCATTTAAGGCGGGAAACTGTAATATTCCTGCTGTGTGAATTTAACACCTAGTGGAATCTATGATATGATGAATTGATGAAAGCCAAAGGAGGGCCAACACACTACTAGATGGGTGTCGCTAATAAAGTGGCCATTCAGTCTATAAAAGCCACCTCCATACTCGTGTTGTGAGTATTCTTTTATCTTTCACTATTGGGGTGATGTCACTGTATCATTCATGGAAGATGTTCGTTCAAATCTGATTTTACTTTCAGTCCTCCATGTTTTTCTGTTTTTCTGCAGTTTTTTTTTTTAAGGTACGGGACACTCGCAGCTTAAGTTCTTATTTTGAAGGACCATGCATTTTTCCACCAACGACCCACCGGCGATGGACAAGAACAGAAACCACATGGCTGCAGATATATTAGACCTCACCCTAGAGATAATCTACTTGATAACTGGAGAGGTGAGAGATCCACGTGACATCACTATTATTAATAACGCAGGTCAATGAGGTGAAAGGTGAAGGATTTATTAGAATCTATGTAGTGATCAGCGTCTCGCCATACACAGGATTACACAGTAGTGAAAAAGTCGTCTCCCAACATGTCTGAAGGAGGGAACCAGACTGAGGGCGACATCACCGAGACGCCTCTTCCATCTCTGATACATGAGCAGAAGATACTAGAACTTAACAACAAAATCAACGAGCTGCTGACCAGAGAGGTGAGCGCTGCCGGGAACGCTGGGGACATCACACAACCCTAATTCCCCAAAAAAAGTTGGGAAGCTATGTAAAATGTAAAGTAAACCAGAATGAATCAATTTGGAAATTTCTTATAGCCATATTTTATCCACAACTGAACATAGGACACGGATCAGAAGGCTGACGTTGGACATTTTTCCACTTCAATTGATAAAAATATACTCCTTTAGGAATTGATGGCAACAGCACATCTCCAAAAAAGTTGGGACTCGATTAAAAACTGACTGGAAAAGTAAGTGGCACTAAGGAAAAACAACTGGAGGGCAAGTTTTCAACTAAGTCACATGACTAACATGTGCAAACCCCTATAAAACCATATATATTTTATCAGACCCACTTTAAAATGGACTCCCATTCAGTATATAATATTTGCTTGTAGTGTGTTGGTTTTTTTGGTTGTTATATGCTGGACAGAAGTCCATTTTAAGCATATCTAATAATATACATATGGTTTAAAAGGGATTTGCACATGTTAACCTATGTTTTTGAGACCTCTTATCAGAAAATGTAATTGCTGTAAGTCACGACTGTCTATAAAAAGTGCTTGTTGGAGAGGCAGAGTCTCTCGAGAAAATATGGTCAGATGTCACCAATCTGTGAACGACTGCGTCTACAAATTGTAAAACAATTTCAGAAAAAAAATTCAACATAATCCAATTTCAGAGAATGTAATCCACTGCACTCGCCAAATATCCATTTGATTTATTTTATTCATGGATAGCACTTACGGGAAGAATAGTATTCCAGAACAACTTACGGCCGTTTCACGCATGAAAATGCTTTCCAGAGACCTGAGATCTATAGTTCTGCTTTATATCGCTGAGCCCACTGATAGTTCCCAACCCAGCCAGAATTAAGGGTCCCTACTTTTACCTTTTAAAGGGGTGCTTCCCTGAATGTGATTGTTGCTTTTTGATAATACTGGTGAACTTTTTCTTCCCATGTTACTAGTTCCACATCGTAAAATTGTAAACACTTTAAATATCCCCCTATCTATGGTACATAATATAATCAGGGATTCTGGAGAAATCCATGTTCACAAGGGGCAAAGCCAACGGTCAATATTGGATGCTCGTGATCTGCGTGCCCTCAGGCAGCACTGCAATAAAAACAGGCATAACTTAGTAATTCAAATCAGGGTATGATGTCAGGAATACTTCCCAAAATCATTGTCTTTGAGCACAGTTTGTCGGGCAATCTACAAATGCAAATTAAAGCTCCATCATACAAAGAAGGAGCCGTATAGCAACACAATCCAGAAACACTGCCTTCTTCTCGGGGCTAAAGTTAATTTAGAATGGACTGAGACAAAATATAAAATTGTTCTGTGATTGGATGAATTAAAATGTAAAATTCTTAATGGAAACCACGGACGCCGTGCTCTGCGGACTCAGGAGAGGGACCATCCAGCTTGTTATCGAGGAGAGGAACCATCCAGCTTGTTATCGAGGAGAGGAACCATCCAGCTTGTTATCGAGGAGAGGAACCATCCAGCTTGTTATCGAGGAGAGCGAGACCATCCAGCTTGTTATTGAGGAGAGGAACCATCCAGCTTGTTATCGAGGAGAGGAACCATCCAGCTTGTTATCGAGGAGAGCGAGACCATCCTGCTTGTTATTGAGGAGAGGAACCATCCAGCTTGTTATCGAGGAGAGGAACCATCCAGCTTGTTATCGAGGAGAGCGAGACCATCCAGCTTGTTATTGAGGAGAGGAACCATCCAGCTTGTTATCGAGGAGAGGAACCATCCAGCTTGTTATCGAGGAGAGCGAGACCATCCAGCTTGTTATCGAGGAGAGGAACCATCCAGTTTGTTATCGAGGAGAGAGAGACCATCCAACTTGTTATTGAGGAGAGGGACCATCCAGCTTGTTATCAGCACACAGTTCAGAGGCCTGCATTTCTGATGCTACTGGTGGTACTTACTACATCCATCGCATGACTTCACAGAGGGGAGAGTTGAGTGATTAATTTCTGACCTTTCACCCATTGAAAACATTTGGCACATAATGAAGCAAAATATCCGGCAAAGACCCTGGACTGTGGAGCAGTGACAGTTCCACATCAGACAAAAATGGGACAATATTTGTGTCCCCCAAACTCCAGAAATTTTCTCCTCACTACCCAGATGTTTTCAGACTTTTGTAAAAACAAGAGGGGATGCTGAGCAATGGTGGGCATGGCCCTGGTGGCCCAACTTTTTTGAGAAGGTTTTTTCTTTTTACTGTCATCAATTTCTAAATTATTTAATTTTTTCAAATAAATTGGAAAAATGGCCAACGTTCAACTGATCTGTGCTCTCTAGTGAATAAAATATGGCTGTAAGAGATTTCCGTATCATTGCATCCTTGTTTTCTTCCCAACTTTTTGGGAATTGAGGCTGTACTATGACAGAGGATGACGGTATCATTGTGAGTGTCAGGTTCCTTTAAGGTGTGAAGATGTCACGGTGTATTTCTCCGTGGAGGAGTGGGAGTATGTGGAAGGACACAAGGACCTGTATCAGGATGTCATGATGAATGACCAGCAGTCCCTCACATCCCTGATTAAAGAAGAGAGAACAGGTTTGTAGATCACTAATCGTAATCACTCGTCTGATCATCATATAGAACTAATGTATTCAATCACTTTTTTTTTTCTTTTTGTACCTATAGATGGATCGGCTATGCCTATGAAGGATCCCACAGAGATCTGTCCTTATCCTATGTTTCCAAATGATTTTCCAGAAAATATACGAATTGTCCAAGTGGATGATCAGGTAAATTGAGCACACAATGTCAATCAGCTGCTTCTGAGGTTAACGTAATACAGTCCTGTCTCAAAGGAGCCATGGACTCGTGAATCAAGTTTTGTAAAACGTTTCTTAAGAGGAGCATCAGAAACGATTGTGTGAAAAGCAATGACGTTTATTTAGTTTTGCAAAGAGACTGTGTGCCCCGATTCATAAAGACCGTCGATTTCCTTGTCGAGATGAGTGGCGTGCCCTTCTGTGCCCTACACCATAAATCTTATTCGTCCCTGGTCTTCATGAATTAGACAAGCTGTGCCGTCACACTCCCGCCGCTCCCACGTTCGAAAACGCCAAAAGCCATAACATTTTTGCTCCGCACTAATTTGCACCATTATTTTGTAAGTTTTCAAAGCAATTTATGCCAGAATTCTTCCTAAAGTGCACGAATTGGAGCCATAGCTGCATGACACAATTGGAAAAACTATGTACAGTATGCAGTAATAGTTTGAGCATTTTTCTCAGAAATATAACTACATAGGGTAATGTAGACCCTTGTTCAGCTGGGGGGAAAGCAGGTTTAATCAAAGGTTGCAATGAAAGGCTTCTTTACTGTAAAAGCTGTGACATTGTTGAATAATCTGCACAGTTGTCCACTTTAGGATAGACTTCGATCATTTTATGCAATGATTAACAAAAATATTCATTGATGTGTGAAATCTACTAAGGCCGAGGTCAGACGTGAGAAACTCGCACGAGTCTCGCATGTCAATACCCGGCACTCTTGACAGGAGCGTGCGACTGCATGTATTTCTATTCAGCCGCACGCTTCGGTCCCGAGTGCCGGCGGCAGTGCCGGGTATTGACATGCGAGACTCGTGCGAGTTTCTCGCATGTCTGACCCCGGCCTAAATGTGGATCCTGTCTGATCACCAGTTGAGATACTTCAGCTTTTAGGCTAAGTGCACACATAGCGGAACTCCCGCGGAAGTTAACGTGAGAATTCCGGAATTCTATTCCGTGGGAAAATCACATTTTAAATTCCCGTGATTTTCCCGCGGAAAAACTAGCGATTTGCAAGCATAATTAGCTTGTAGAATGATAGCGTTTTCCAAGTGATCTGTAGCATCGCTTGGAGAACTGATTGACGGGTGGGTCACACTCATCATACATAGTGTTTGACGAGTGTGACCAACTTTTTACTATTGAGGCGGCCTATGCGGCATCAGTAGTAAAAAGATCAAATGTTAAAAATAATTAAAAAAAATAAAAAATCGTGTTATATTAACCTTCCGACGTCCCACGCAGCGTCTCCAGGCCTCCGTGATGCTCCGGCAGGTCCGTTCTCAGTGATGGAGACACTGCGCGGGACGTCGGAAGGTGAGAATAACAATATTTTTTATTTTTAATTCTATTTTTTACAGGGATATGGTACCCACAGCCCGGAGGACAGTCTCCTCTCCTCCGGACCGTGGGTACCATCCGCAATTGTTCTGCTTACTTTTTGCATGGTGTGCACAGCCACATGCGGAAAGTAAGCAGAACAATGCATTCCTATGGGTGCGGGATCGCCGCGATTCCACAAAATAATGAGCATGCTATGTATTTTTCCGCGATGCGATTCCGCCGCGGGAAAATCCGCAATATTAGCACAGCATTGCAAAATCCCATAGGATTGCATTGGATGCTGTTTTTTTGCGTTTTCGCAGCAAAATAGCGCGTTAAAAACCGCCGTGAAAAAAAACGCGACGTGTGAACGCAGCCTTAGGGAAAATTAGTTTATGCCTTCCAGGGCTTTTGACCTACCCCTGGATATAAGATAAACAAAGACTTTTTTTTTTTCTTTTTTCTTCTTTCCCTTTTGTGTGATCCTTGCAGAAAAGTTATGGGGAAACGACGAGTGGACTTGAAAACCTCATCACTTTGAAAGGTAAGAGCCTTTTAAAAATCTAATGTTGATGCTTTTTGTGATAAAGCTGAGGATTGGAAGACATTGGACCTTCCAGCAGGACAATAATGAATAAAACATTTTAGGCCCTGTGCACACGGTGCGGTTTCTACCGCGGATCTGCAGCGGATTTTCCGCTGCGGATCTCCAGCAGAACTGCAGGTGATGTACAATACCATTATAGCCAATGAAAAAAAAAAAAACCCGCTATGCACACGCTGCCGATTTTTCTACGCTGTTTTTGTGCTGTAAAAAAAAAGCAGCATGTGACTGACTTCTTTTGTGCGGTTTTGCTGCAGTTTTCCACCTGCTCCATTATACAAATCCGCAGGTGGAAAACCGCACAAAAACCGCTGTAAAACCGCGAAAAAACAGGAAGAAATCCGCAGGAAAAATGCAGTCATTTGACCTGCGGATTTCTTAAAATCTGCACGGAAAAATCCACGGCAGGATCCGCACCGTGTGCACATAGCCTTATACCTGTTAATCCCTGAATTTTCAGTCCAGTGGATGATCTTAGTCAGTGATTGACATTTATCTATGTCATTTGCTGAACTGGACCGCCCACTGGACTCTTAAGTATAGAATAAATAAATAGGCATTTCAATGAATAAAATGTGGGTAACAATGATCTTAAACAGGCGATCAGAAATACAACTTAATTTTCATCCTAATTGTCTCTGTATTTAATGCCTTAGTCTAATCTATTTTCTAATATACTTTAATTAAAAATTCTATCTTCCCTTCCCTACCGACACTCTTTAACTGCTTTTTTTTGGTGCAACTCTCTTTTTGATTGCGCTTTGTTTGAGAATCCAAGTGCATGCTGAGATACTCAAACCAATTGTTATCAGGGGTCAGAGGCTGCGATCACTGCCACAGCTCCTGCCCCCTCCCTGAAATGAAGCATCATCAGTGAAGCTTGTTTTAAGGGCTGGGCTAGTTTCTGTGTGATGTGCACAATGACAGTGCACTCTTCCGCCGGCTCAGATCAGTAGCAACAGGGCCCACTGTCAGCGTGTGTTGTAAAATAAATACCTGGTTTTCAGAGACCAGTGCTGCCCCTGCATGTGACATCACTTGTGAGGGCGGCGCTTGTGTCTCTGCTCACCAGATATTTTTACAACACACAATGACAGAACGCTTGGTTGCTGGCTAGCTACTACTGATGTGAACTGGTGAGAGAGCGCACTGTCATTTTGAATATCACAAAGTGACAAAGCATGGAGTAGCCCAACCCCTGAAGTGAGCATCATTGATGATGCTTAGTTTCAGGGTGGGGACAATATCTGCGGCAGTGACCGGAGTCTCTTCCCCCTGATAACACTTTGTTTGAGTATCCCAGCATGCACTGGGATTTTTGAGTCATTTAAAAAGGAAGTTCTAATAAAAAAGAAATGCAGTTAGATAGCGTAGTTAGGGAAGGATAGGGAATTTTTAATCAAAGTATGTTAGAAAATAGATTAGATTATCGCATTAAATAGAGGATAAGGATGAAAATTAAGTTCTGCCAAAGCAAATAAAATCATGAGATAGACCAAAAGAAGCATGGGAAGATTCACTTTTTGTAGTTAAGAAACTATTGTGTAAAGGTAGTGTAAGTAGAATACAAACTCTAGGTGACAAGACAAAGGATTAAAAGAGTTGAGTATTAAAGATAGGCCGGGATCACACATGCGAGAAAATTGGACGAGTCTCGCACGTCAATACCCGACACTGCCGCCGGCACTCGGATCGGAGCGTTCAGCTGCATGGAAATACATGAAGCCGCACGCTCTGGTCCCGAGTGCCGGGTATTGGCATGCGAGACTCGGCCAAGTTTCTCGCAAGTCTTACTCCGGCCATAATGGGAAAATCTGGAGGACTTTGTTAGTACCATTAGGCCAGTTTCACACATCCAAGTTTTGCAGTCCCAGTATGGACCACAATGGTCAGACTGTCCGCAGCTCTCCATCAGTAGTATCCAGAACTCTTCTGCACAGTGTGATCGACCCCTCAGTTCTGTACACAGTATGATATCCCAACACACAGTTTGATGACCAAACAGACGCCTACACAGTATGATGTTCCCATATCTCCTGCACACAGTATGATGTTCCCACAGACCTCCAACATAGTATGATGCCCTCCGAGTAGTGTGATAGCCCTCCAACACAGTATGATGACCCTCAGAGCTCTACCACATACATATTATGATGGTCTGCAGAGGCCCCCTACATACAATATGACGCCTCCACAAGTACTGATTGCTCTACGCAGGTCTGATCTGTGCTGTGTTCAGGCTGAGGCGCCACACAGAAGGCACCCACTAGTGACATTGTCACACCTGCTATGCTAAGACTCAGGTGCACAGGCTGAATGGTGGCAGTGTGAGCCGACAGCTCCCTGCTCCACCATTGTTGAAAATCCATATGCCAGGCAGGGGGATCATTATGCCATTCATCACCGGTTCCCCCAGCTCCTGAGCGGTACACCACTGTCTCTAGCTCTTTGACTGTCCTTGTCCATAGGCTGGACAGGAACAACCAAGGGGCTGGATGTGGACCACGAGCCGTAGTTTGCTCAGGTCTGATTTATATGGTAGCTACAGTACTATGAAAACGCTTTAGGCAGGTGTGGGGAAAAAATGCTGCAATGTAAGAAGCTTTCAAAAATAGAAGAGTTAATAGTTTGTATAGGTCAAATAGCTAAGTGAATAAACAAAATAGAAATCTAATTAAAATTACTCAAATCAAGATTTGATGTGTTAAAACCATCAACTCTTCTCGGTCACTTTTCACGTGTGCACACTTTTTGAAGGAACTCGCCTAGGTTGTTGTTCCAAACATCTTAGACAACTAACAACAAATCTTCTGTGGATGTCGCTTGCGAAAATCCTTCTGTCTTTCATGTGATCCCAGACAGACTGGATGATATGACATCAGGGTTCTGTAACGGTGCCCGGGGCAATAGCCGTAGGCGCACGTCACGTGTTCGAAGACCCCGCACGTTACAGAAAAACGTGAGTTCTGGATGTATGTGTGTGTGTGCTGGCAATGTTGCTATGGGTAACTTCACCTTCAGACCGGTCCCATTCCACTCCTCACTAGGTCCATTAGATTTCAAGACAAGGACATTCATAAAAACAAAGCAATCTTTACTTGGCAACACACTAAAAGCGAACCTATCCCCAGGTTTGGCCGATATGAGATACGGCCACCAACCTTCAGGCCTGATATACAGTGTTCTTTAATGCTGTATACAAGCCCCCAACTGGACCGTATTCACCTGCGGGGGCGGTTCAGATCCGGGTCTGAGGGGCATCGTTGGTCTTTGTTCGGTGCCTGTCTTCTTCTTGCAATGCCGTCCTTCTTGCTGCACAATCTTCCCGCCATCGTGCTCCTGCTCAGATGTTCTTCTCTGCCCTGACTAGGTGAAATAGCCTTAATTACTGTATTTTTCGTATTATAAGATGCTCCAGATTATAAGACGCACCCCAAATTTTGAGGAGAAAAATAGGAAAAAAAAACGTTTTTTTTAATAAAATGGTGGTGCTTCTTATAATCCATGCGTCTTATTGCTTACCGGGGGTGGTGGCTGCGGTGAAGCGGGGTCCCAGGGTCGCTGCTGGAGGAGGCAAGAGTGGAACGTTGCTGCAGGCTGGGATAAGGGGGTGTTCCAATGTGCGGCGCACCGCTGTGGGTGTCCGGTGCTGCCGCTGCACTCTTTTCCCGATGCTGCGGGAGGCTCTGCCGACATTTTATGAAAGGCCAGAGCCCCCGGCATTTCTTACATGGTTTTCTGTGCGGTGGACTCTGGGAAAATGGCCGCCGGGAGGCGGTGCATGGGCAGATGGAGATCCCAACACCAAAATCTCGGGAGATGAGATTTCAGTGCTGAGATCTCATCTCCTGATATCTTGGTGCCGAAATCTCCATCTGCGCTTGCGCCACCTCCCAGCTGCCATTTTCCCTGAGTCCACCTCACAAGAAACCATTCAAGAACTGCCGGGGGCTCTGGGCTTTCATAAAATGTCGGCAGAGCCCCCCCCCCGCAGCATCGGGGACAGAGTGCAGCGGCAGCACCGGACACCGGTATATCCGCATTATAAGACGCACCCCCATTTTCCCCCCAAATTTGTGGGAAAAAAGTGCGTCTTATAATCGGAAAAATATGGTATGGGGCAGCACGGTGTCTCAGTGGTTATCACTGCAGCCTTGCAGCGCTGGGGTCCTGGGTTCAAATCCCACCAAGGACAATATCTGCAAGGAGTTTGTATGTTCTCCCCGTGTTTGCATGGGTTTCCTCCGGGTTCTCCGGTTTCCTCCCACATTCCAAAGATATACTGATAGGGAACTTAGATTGTGAGCCCCATCGGGGACAGTGATGAGAATGTGTGCAAACTGTAAAGCGCTGCGGAATATGTTAGCGCTATATAAAGATTATTATTAGATGATTATTATTACATCATTGTATTACCGTAATTAATAAAGATAAACTATTAAGGCTATGTGCGCACGCTGCGGATTCTGCTGCGGTTCCGCAGCGTTTTTGGCCCTGCGGAACCGCAGCAGTTCCTCAGACATGGTACAGTACCATGTAACCCTATGGGTTTTCAAAACCGCAGTGCTCACGGTGCGTTTTTTCCGCGCGGTTTTGCTGCGGTTTACAAACCGCAGCATGTCAATTGTGCGGATTCCGCAGCGGTTTCACACCTTTAACATAGTAGAGGTGTGAAACCGCAGGACAAACCGCTGGTCACTTTACCTGCGGTTTTACCTGCGGATCCGCGCGGAATAACCCGCAGATGAATCTGCAGCGTGTGCACATAGCCTAACACTTCTATATTTGAAAGCTTCTAACTTTGCAGCATTTTTCCACGCATGCCTAAAACTTTTGCACAGTACTGTACCTCAGATATGTGGCACTAGTAGTTTTGGGACAGTGCAAATTTGCGTTTACTGACATGACCTGACAGTATTCTCACATTACGAGTATAAAAAAAAGAAACCACAAAATTTTTTCCTCAAAAACTCTTATTTGTTTTTTCAGATGAAGACTGGATCAAAGGCACCCAAGGACATTTTTTTCTATCTCCCTTCTATGAATTAGAATATTATAGGTCACTGATTAGCAAAAAAGGATTAGGGATTCTTAAAATTTTTGTATGCCCTGAATGCGGGAAACATTTTAAAAAGAAATCTCACCTGACCATGCACGAGAAAACTCATGGAACCGAAAAGCCGTTTGCATGCTCCGAATGTGCGAAATGTTTTAGGCAGAAATCAAGTCTTGTGGAGCATCGGAAAAAGCACACAGGAGAGAGGCCAGTTGCCTGCCCCGAATGCGGGAAATGTTTTTTTAGGAAATCACAGCTCGTTGGACATCAGAGAATGCACACTGGAGAAAAGCCATTCTCATGCCTTGAATGTGGGAAATCTTTTAAAAGTAAAGGATATCTCATTGCCCATCAGAGAATTCACACAGGGGAGAAGCCATTTACTTGTTCCGAATGCGGCAAGTGTTACAATCACAAATCGAGTCTTATGGAACATCTGACGACTCACACGGGAGAGAAGCCGTTTGCATGTACAGAATGTGAGAAATGTTTTAACCGTAAATCGAGTCTTGTGGATCATCTGAGAGTCCACACAGGGGAGAAGCCGTACTCGTGTAAAATATGTGGGAAAAGTTTTAGCCAGAAATCAGGTCTTATCGTACATCGAAAGACTCACATACTGCAGAAACCAATGTAACGTTCGTATTGTACCAAGTGTGGGATTGTAGGAAAGGTGGCAGGTATAGATCGCCATGGTAGGATCTGCCTCAAGATGCTTCTGATAAATAGTTTAAAAGGGTTTTTCTGAGAGGTTCAAAATACAGTATATTGTAGCTTGTAGAAACATTACTAGTATTATAGCTTGATGTGTATTTTGTAGTGGGGTTGTTTTTGATTCAGATTTGGTGGCAAACCTCTGGTCAGACAATACTTAGCAATTCTAAAAAAAATATATATGGACAGTTCTAAAAGCACTGGTGAAACAGTCCAGACAACATAGGATAGGGTCAAATGTGAAAACTAGTATTAAAAAAATAGGCTACGCGTTTCTGCGTCACATATGGGACTGCCTGATATTGTATCATATACTGCACTTGTGCAGTGTATAATTATAATGCAGAGAAGTTGGTCCACGCCCAGTTGGCTGACGGGAAAATTAGCATCTTTATTTCCAGGGGTAGGGTGGGATAACTTTGGAACGGAGAGGAAGACAAAAAGGTGGGTTACACAGCCGGGATCTGACTCAAAAGGCCGGGAGCACACATGCGAGAAACACAGCCGAGTCTCGCATGTTAATACTCGGCACTGCCGCCAGCACTCGAGAGCGGAGCGTGCGGCTGCATGTATTGCTATGCGGCCACACACTCCGATCCGAGTGCCGGCGGCAGTGCCGAGTATTAACATGCGAGATGCGGCTGTTTCTCGCATGTGTGATCCCGGCCAAAGCGCAATGCCTGGAGTTAGATGATGCCGTCCGTTTTTGACAACATTGCATTTGTCGCTGCGTATGCACACCAGTTCCCATCAGCACCACTACACAATCATGGGGTACTGATGAGTTGCTATGGCTCCTGGCTTGATACTCCGGTGAAGGTCAGTCACAGGCTTCATAGGAGACCACCATTTTCACTATATACTGTAATATATAGTACAAGCGATCAGACGATTACAGGTTCAAGTTCCCTAAGGGGACAAAAAAGTAAGGTGATAAAAAAAATAAAGCATTAAAAAGTTCAAATCAATCAACTTTTCCTCCTTTAACACCTGTCCGACATGTGGCGTAATAGTACGCCCTTGTCAGACTCCCCCTGTTTGGTGCGGGCTCTGGCGTTGAGCCAGCACCTTTCCAGGCACATGACAGCTGCTCTATACAGCTGACATGTGCCCGCAACAGCCGTGGGTGGAATCGCAATCCACCTGCAGCTGTTAACTATTTAAATACTGCTGTCTGTCTCTGACAGCAGCATTTATCTTGCGCTCACAGGAGGCGCGTTGCTAATTCCGGCCATCGGTGACCCCATCATATGACTGTGGGTCACAGATGGGTCGACATGACAACCAGGGGTCTATGGCAGACCTCTATAGTTGTCATTGCCAGATTGCTATGAGTGTCACCTAGTGGTCGGCGCTCATAGCAAGTGAGCATTTCTGCTACACACAGGCAATCTAATTATCGCCTGTGTGTAGCAGAGGCAATCGAAGTAGTTCAGCTTCCAGTCTCCCATGGAGACTATTGAAGCATGCAAAAAGTAAAAAAAAAAGCCCTCACCCAGCCCCAGCACGAAAAATGGAGACACTACAAGTCTCGGAAAATGGCGCCATTTTTTTTTTTTCTTAACAAATTTTGGATTCTTTTTTACCACTTATATAAAAAAGAACCTAGACATGTTAGGTGTCCGTGAACTCGGAAAGACCTGGAGAATCATAATGGCAGGTCAGTTTAAGCATTTAGTGAACATGGTAAAAAAAAAACAACAGTGTAATTGCTCTTTTTTTGCAATTTCACCGCACTTGGCATTTTTTTCCCTTTTCCAGTGCAAGATACAGTGGGTATGGAAAGTATTCAGACCCCTTTAAATTTTTCACTCTTTGTTTCATTGCAGCCATTTGGTAAATTCAAAAAAGTTCATTTTTTTTCTCATTAATGTACACTCTGCACCCCATCTTGACTAAAAAAAACCAAAACAGAAATGTAGAAATTTTTGCTAATTTATTAAAAAAGAAAACTCATATCACATGGTCATAAGTATTCAGACCCTTTGCTCAGACACTCATATGTAAGTCACATGCAGTCCATTATCTTGTGATCCTCCTTGAGATGGTTCTACTCCTTCATCGGAGTCTAGCTGTGTGTAATTACACTGATAGGACTTGATTTGTAAAGGCGCACACCTGTCTATATAAGACCTCACAGCTCACAGTGCATGTCAGACCAAATGAGAATCATGAGGTCAAAGGAACTGGCCAAGGAGCTCAGAAGCAGAATTGTGGCAAGGCACAGATCTGGCCAAGGTTACAGAAGAATTTCTGCAGTACTCAAGGTTCCTAAGAGCACAGTGGGCTCCATAATCCTTAAATGGAAGAAGTTTGAGACCACCAGAAGTCTTCCTAGACCTGGCTGTCCAGCCAAACTGAGCAATCATGGGAGAAGACCCTTGGTGAGAGAGGTAAAGAAGAACCCCAAGATCACTGTGGCTGAGCTCCACAGATGCAGTAGGGAGATGGGAGAAAGTTCCACAAAGTCAACTATCACTGCAGCCCTCCACCAGTCGGGCCTTTATGGCAGAGTGGCCCAACAGAA
This sequence comes from Dendrobates tinctorius, assembly GCF_039654945.1. Taxonomy (NCBI): domain Eukaryota; kingdom Metazoa; phylum Chordata; class Amphibia; order Anura; family Dendrobatidae; genus Dendrobates; species Dendrobates tinctorius. The sequence goes on along the minus strand of NW_027361722.1, from coordinate 15,489,729 downwards.
GCCTCTCCTCAGTGCCAGACATGAAAGCCTGCATAGAGTTTGCTAAAAAACACATGAAGGACTCCCAGACTATGAGAAATAAGATTCTCTGGTCTGATGAGAGGAAGATAGAATTATCATCAAAAAGTTCTAAGTGGTATGTTTGGAGAAAACCAGGCACTGCTCATCACCTGCCCAATACAATCCCAACAGTGAAACATGGTGGTGGCAGCATCATGCTATGGGGGTGTTTTTCAGCTGCAGGGACAGCGCGACTGGTTGCCATTGAAGGAAACATGAATGTGGCCAAGTACAGAGATATCCTGGATGAAAACTTCTTTCAGAGTGCTCTGGACCTCAGACTTGGCCGAAGGTTCACCCTGCAACAAGACAATGACCCTAAGCACACAGCTAAAATAACAAAGGAGTGGCTTCAGAACAACTCTGTGACCATTCCTGACTGGCGCAGCCAGAGCCCTGACCTAAACCCAATTGAGCATCTCTGGAGAGACCTGACAATGGCTGTCCACCAACGCTCACCATCCAACCTGACGGAACTCGAGAGGATCTGCAAGGAAGAATGGCAGAGGATCCCCAAATCCAGGGGTGAAAAACGTGGCATCATTGCCAAGAAGACTCATGGCTGTACTAGCTCAAAAGGTGCGTCTGCTCAATACTGAGCAAAGGGGCTGAATACTTATGACCATGTGAGATTTCAGGTTTTCTTTTTTAATAAATTTGCAAAAATTTCTACATTTCTGTTATTTTTTTTAGTCAAGATGGAGTGCAGAGTGTACATTACTGAGAAAAACAAATGAACTTTATGGAATTTACCAAATGGCTGCAATGAAACAAAGTGTGAAAAATTTAAAGGGGTCTGAATACTTTCTGTACCCACTGTATGTTAAAAGCAATGGTGTTGTTCAAAAGAACAACTTGTCCTGCAAAAAAACAATCCCTCACATGACCATAAAATACGAAAGTTATGGCTCTGGGAAGGAGGGGAGGGGGAAAAAAACGGAAATTCAAAAACTGAAATACCCCTGGTTGTTAAGCGAGTTAAACAAATTAAATTCTCTAACGCCTCTTAAATACAAGTTTGATGTATAAAATGAATTAACCCTTTCAGAAAAACAATGTAAAAATACATTGTTAACACTAGTATTGTGGGGTTTTTTTTTGGTCTCCCTAAAAGAAAATACAATAAAAACGTTGTGTGTATCCAAAATTGGCATCAGTAAGCCCGCCATTATGCCACTCAATAAACAAGTTATCTTAAAAGAAATGTAAATGTTACATGCCTTGGAAAAAAGCAATTTTTTTTTTTTTTTTTTACGTAAAATGCAGAATTTTTTTTTTTTACCAGTTACCGTATTTAACAAAAATCATTGGAAGTCTTTTTTTTTTTTTTTTTTTACCTTATAAGGAATGCCTTTATAAACAAAACCCAAAAAACAATCGTAGTTTTTTTTTTCCACCATATCCTCCCACTTGGATCCTCGTTTTCATTACGTCATATAGAAAAATGAATGGTGATATTCAAAACTACAACTCGTCCTAAAAAAACAAAAAAAAAAAACAAACCTTCAAGCACTCATACTGGATATGTGGACAGGGGGGAAAAAAAAAAGAAAGTTATGGTTTTTGAAAGAACGAAAGTCAAAAAAAAAAAGTAAAGTACAAAAATAGCAAATCGCTGGATCGGGAAGGAGTTAACCAGGAGACAAATATTGGAAGCACTACAGCTTTTGGAGAAATTTGTGGGGAAGCAAACACCTGCTAAACCTTACTAATCTGCAGTAATGAATAATGGGTCTACAAGTCAGTAAAGGTCTGCAGACATCGTGCCAATCTGCTCCTCAGGCCGGGGACAGACTTGGGAGAAACTCGCACGAGTCTCGCATCTCAACACCCGGCGCTGCCGTCGGCACTCGGGACCGGAGTGTGCGGCTCCATGTATTTCTATGCAGCTGAGTGCTCGGGTCCAAGTGCCGGGTATTGAGACGCGAGACTGGTGCGAGTCTCTCACAAGTGTGACCCCCGGCCTCACTCCAACTTCTGAGCTAAGCAAGACAGAAAAAATAGCAAGGGGCCCAATTCAGGGCACCTGATATAGAGCACAGGAGCAAATGATAATTTTGGCATGCAGGGCAGAGGATTCCCCGTACAGTACGTGTTATGTGGTGTCCAAGATTTGTAATACCTGTATATTATGTGTATTTCGTTTATCACGTATTAGATGTTTTTACTTAAAAAGTAAAAGAAAATTAGAACATTTGGTCAATAAAGATGAGATCAAAATCCTTATTCTGACTCCATGGCTAAGCTGCAAGCGTAAGAGCGCTGTTAGACACCAATTTAAGCAGGGCCAGACTGGGACAAAAAAAAAGCAGCCCTGCCACACAATCCCCACCAGCCCACATATAACACTCCCTCCACACCCGATCAGTAGAGAGGTACTGTGCAGTGTATATATACAGGAGGAGTGGTACTGTGCGGTGTATATATACAGGAGGAGTGGTACTGTGCGGTGTATATATACAGGAGGAGTGGTACTGTGCAGTGTATATATACAGGAGGAGTGGTACTGTGCGGTGTATATATACAGGAGGAGTGGTACTGTGCAGTGTATATATACAGGAGGAGTGGTACTGTGCGGTGTGTATATATACAGGAGGAGTGGTACTGTGCGGTGTATATATACAGGAGGAGTGGTACTGTGCGGTGTATATATACAGGAGGAGTGGTACTGTGCGGTGTATATATACAGGAGGAGTGGTACTGTGCAGTGTATATATACAGGAGGAGTGGTACTGTGCGGTTTATATATACAGGAGGAGTGGTACTGTGCGGTTTATATATACAGGAGGAGTGGTACTGTGCGGTTTATATATACAGGAGGAGTGGTACTGTGCGGTGTATATATACAGGAGAAGTGGTACTGTGCGGTGTATATATACAGGAGGAGTGGTACTGTGCAGTGTATATATACAGGAGGAGTGGTGCTGTGCAGTGTATATATACAGGAGGAGTGGTACTGTGCAGTGTAGATATACAGGAGGAGTGGTACTGTGCAGTGTAGATATACAGGAGGAGTGGTACTGTGCAGTGTGTATATATACAGGAGGAGTGGTACTGTGCAGTGTAGATATACAGGAGTGGTACTGTGCAGTGTAGATATACAGGAGTGGTGCTGTGCAGTGTATATATACAGGAGGAGTGGTACTGTGCAGTGTATATATACAGGAGGAGTGGTACTGTGCAGTGTAGATATACAGGAGGAGTGGTACTGTGCAGTGTAGATATACAGGAGGAGTGGTACTGTGCAGTGTAGATATAGAGGAGGAGTGGTACTGTGCAGTGTAGATATACAGGAGGAGTGGTACTGTGCGGTGTATATATACAGGAGGAGTGGTACTGTGCGGTGTAGATATACAGGAGGAGTGGTACTGTGCAGTGTAGATATACAGGAGGAGTGGTACTGTGCAGTGTATATATACAGGACAGGAGGAGTGATACTGTGCAGTGTATATATACAGGAGTGGTACTGTGCGGTGTATATATACAGGTGGAGTGGTACTGTGCAGTGTATATACAGTTAGGTCCATATATATTTGGACAGAGACATTTTTCTAATTTTGGTTCTAGACATTACCACAATGAATTTTAAACAAAACAATTCAGATGCAGTTGAAGTTCAGACTTTCAGCTTTCATTTGAGGGTATCCACATTAACATTGGATGAAGGGTTTAGGAGTTTCAGCTCCTTAACATGTGCCACCCTGTTTTTAAAGGGACCAAAAGTAATTGGACAATTGACTCCAAGGCTATTTCATGGACAGGTGTGGACAATCCCTTCGTTATGTCATTCTCAATTAAGCAGATAAAAGGCCTGGAGTTGATTTGAGGTGTGGTGCTTGCATTTGGAAGGTTTTGCTGTGAAGGAAACAAGCGGTCAAAGGAGCTCTCCATGCAGGTGAAACAAGCCATCCTTAAGCTGCAAAAACAGAAAAAACCCATCCGAGAAATTGCTACAACATTAGGAGTGGCAAAATCTACAGTTTGGAACATCCTGAGAAAGAAACAAAGCACTGGTGAACTCATCAATGCAAGAAGACCTGGGCGCCCACGGAAGACAACAGTGGTGGATGATCGCAGAATAGTCTCCATGGTGAAGAGAAACCCCTTCACAACAGCCAACCAAGTGACCAACACTCTCCAGGAGGTAGGCGTATCAATATCCAAATCTACCATAAAGAGAAGACTGCATGAAAGTAAATACAGAGGGTTCACTGCACGGTGCAAGCCACTCATAAGCATCAAGAATCAAAAGGCTAGACTGGACGTTGCTAAAAAACATCTAAAAAAGCCAGCACAGTTCTGGAAGAACATTCTTTGGACAGATGAAACCAAGATCAACCTCTACCAGAATGATGGAAAGAGAAAAGTATGGCGAAGGCGTGGTACAGCTCATGATCCAAAGCATCATCTGTAAAACACGGCGGAGGCAGTGTGATGGCTTGGGCATGCATGGCTGCCAGTGGCACTGGGTCACTAGTGTTTATTGATGATGTGACCCAGGACAGAAGCAGCCGAATGAATTCTGAGGTCTTCAGAGCCATACTGTGTGCTCAGGTCCAGCCAAATGCAGCCAAACTGATTGGTCGTCGTTTCATACTACAGATGGACAATGACCCAAAACATAAAGCCAAAGCAACCCAGGAGTTTATTAAAGCAAAGAAGTGGAATATTCTTGAATGGCCAAGTCAGTCACCTGATCTCAACCCAATTGAGCATGCATTTCACTTGTTAAAGACTAAACTTCAGACAGAAAGGCCCACAAACAAACAGCAACTGAAAACCACCGCAGTGAAGGCCTGGCAGAGCATCAAAAAGGAGGAAACACAGCGTCTGGTGATGTCCATGAGGTCAAGACTTCAGCAGTCATTGCCAACAAAGGGTTTTCAACCAAGTACTAGAAATGAACATTTTATTTACAATTATTTAATCTGTCCAATTACTTTTGGTCCCTTTAAAAACAGGGTGGCACATGTTAAGGAGCTGAAACTCCTAAACCCTTCATCCAATTTTAATGTGGATACCCTCAAATGAAAGCTGAAAGTCTGAACTTCAACTGCATCTGAATTGTTTTGTTTAAAATTCATTGTGGTAATGTCTAGACCCAAAATTAGAAAAATGTCTCTGTCCAAATATATATGGACCTAACTGTAGCTGATATGGATCACCCGAGTCCTGTGCGATTTTGTAAGAATTCCAGGAATTGTGTAATCTTCCCATCATCATACAGATGACTTCTGTAGGAAAGCTATGTAATGTTTTTATGATCAGCTCCGCTAGTGTCCAAGCCCCATCTGACCATTGATCATACTGTTTTTCACTTTTTTAAATAGTGACATTATGGAGAGTCTGTGATACTAAATAATTTATAATGTTTCTTCATTTATAGGGGTTATATAGGGAACTCTCCAAATCTATGGGATACACAAGCCTATGACCCCGTACATCACAATCTACATACGATATCATGGAACTGACCAACTAAATATACACGGACCCTAAACAGACTCTGAATAAATACTGACCCCTGACACATCCCATCACTGACCCCATTGGGGCACACAATGTGGATTCCCACATTGCTAACCACTGAGCCACCATACAATACTAACCACTGAGCCACCATACAGTGCTAACCACTGAGCCAACATGCAGCGCTAACCACTGAGCCACCATACAGTGCTAACCACTGAGCCACCATACAGTGCTAACCACTGAGCCAAGATACAATGCTAACCACTGAGCCAAGATACAGTGCTAACCACTGAGCCACCATACAATACTAACTACTGAGCCAACATACAGTGCAAACTACTGAGCCACCATACAGTGCTAACCACTGAGCCACCATACAGTGCTAACCACTGAGCCACCATACAGTGCTAACCACTGAGCCAACATGCAGCGCTAACCACTGAGCCACCATACAGTGCTAACCACTGAGCCAAGATACAATGCTAACCACTGAGCCAAGATACAATACCACTGAGCCAACATACAGTGCTAACTACTGAGCCACCATACAGTGCTAACCACTGAGCCACCATACAGTGCTAACCACTGAGCCACCATACAGTGCTAACCACTGTGCCACCATACAATTCTAACCACTGAGACAACATGCAGTGCTAACCACTGAGCCACCATACAGTGCTAACCACTGAGCCACCATACAGTGCTAACCACTGAGCCAACATGCAGTGCTAACCACTGAGCCACCATACAGTGCTAACCACTGAGCCAACATGCAGTGCTAACCACTGAGCCACCATACAATTCTAAGCACTGAGCCACCATACAGTGCTAACCACTGAGCCACCATACAGTGCTAACCACTGAGCCAACATACAGTGCTAACTACTGAGCCACCATACAGTGCTAACCACTGAGCCACCATACAGTGCTAACCACTGAGCCACCATACAGTGCTAACCACTGTGCCACCATACAATTCTAACCACTGAGACAACATGCAGTGCTAACCACTGAGCCACCATACAGTGCTAACCACTGAGCCACCATACAGTGCTAACCACTGAGCCACCATACAGTGCTAACCACTGAGCCAACATGCAGTGCTAACCACTGAGCCACCATACAATTCTAAGCACTGAGCCACCATACAGTGCTAACCACTGAGCCACCATACAATTCTAAGCACTGAGCCACCATACAGTGCTAACCACTGAGCCACCATACAGTGCTAACCAGTGAGCCACTCTGCTGCCCTTTCCAAGATCATCATTCACAGAAACAAGTCTGTTCTGGGGCTATTATGTTACATGAAGGCTAAGGTTTCTGAAATTCATTTTCAGACCAAGCTGAAACTATTTAACGAAATTCATGTTGGGAGCGAGGAACGTGTACATGGTACAATGGGAGGAGCGCTCGTGGTTACTCCGGCAGCAGGCACTCCTGTCATTCCTCCACTATTAGGCTAACTGGGTAATAATAATACTGGTGTCGTCTTTTCATACTTCGCGAGAGCGACACCTAGAGGACGATTTGCTCAATGACGAGGTCATCGAAATCCCCAGAGAACACCCAAGTGATCATGAACATTTTACTCCTAATATTATTTCCTCGTGGACGCAGCCCTTTTGTGACATTAGTCTAAACTAAGCCTCAATGTTCAAACCTGACGTATCACTATTCGTGGTAATAACTTTGGAATGTTTTTATGTATCAAAAGGATTCTGAGATTTTTTTTCAATGTCACATTGAATTCCTTCACAATGCAGGACGCAATAGTACGTATGATGTAGCTGGGCCCGGGTTTTGGTTAAGGTGGGGGGGGGTGAAACTTATGATTGGGCCCCTAACCAGGTAACCTTGATTACATCCTGGTGACGCACCCTAATAGTGGAGGAGAACCTCAGCAGAGAACCGCGCTGTTACTGAAAGTAATCTCTATAAAGACCAACGAGAGAGAGAGAGACTTGCATTGGGTTTCCTGTTTCAGTCGAACCTCCGACTTTTCCCGATAGTCGGCCGATTTCGTTCGACTCGACATTTGAGAAAGTCGGGTTTCATGAAACCCGACTCGACCCTAAAAAAGGCAAAGTAGCTCATCTCTAGTAGATACCAGTCCTGCAGAACATATAAGTGATTACAGCAGAGTTACAGATAATGACTTACCGCTGGCGATCTTTCTGATGGAATCGTTCACTTTTCACGTCTTTTCCATCTGGCCCAGACCGACATGACGACTTCTCCAGCCAGGACTCATCTGCAGAGATTACAGCACATACACATTTCACTTGTCATATTCCAGCTCCATTACTATCTATCCCCAACCTGCACAAACCCTACTGATACCCCATTACTGAGCCACTGCTGCTATATGTGCCCATATTACTGCACCTGATACACCAATGCTGAGCCGCTGCTGCCGTATGTGTTGCTATTACTGCACCTCATACCCCAATGTGAGCTACTGCTGCCGTATGTGTCCCTATTACTGCACCTGATACCCCAATACTGAGCCGCTGCTGCCGTATGTGTCCCTATTACTGCACCTGATACCCCAATACTGAGCCACTGCTGCTGCCGTATGTGTCCCTATTACTGCACCTGATACCCCAATACTGAGCGGCTGCTGCCATGTGTGTCCCTATTACTGCACCTGATACCCCAATACTGAGCCTCTGCTGTATGTGTCCCTATTACTGCACCTGACACCCCAATGCTGAGCCGCTGCTGCCATATGTATCCCTATTACTGCACCTGATACCCCAATACTGAGCCTCTGCCATATGTGTCCCTATTACTGCACCTGATACCCCAATGCTGAGCCGCTGCTGCCGTATGTGTCCCTATTACTGCACCTTATACCCCAATGCTGAGCCTATGCTGCCGTATGTGTCCCTATTACTGCACCTGATACCCCAATACTGAGCCGCTGCTGCCGTATGTGTCCTTATTAGTGCAGCTGATACCCCAATACTGAGCCGCTGCTGCCGTATGTGTCCTTATTACTGCACCTGATACCCCAATACTGAGCCGCTGCTGCCGTATGTGTCCCTATTACTGCACCTGATACCCCAATACTGAGCTCCTGCTGCCGTATGTGTCCCTATTACTGCACCTGATACCCCAATACTGAGCTCCTGCTGCCGTATGTGTCCCTATTACTGCACCTGATACCCCAATACTGAGCCGCTGCTGCCGTATGTGTCCTTATTACTGCATCTGATACCCCAATACTGAGCTCCTGCTGCCATGTGTCCCTATTACTGCACCAGATACCCCAATACTGAGCCGCTGCTGCCGTATGTGTCCTTATTACTGCATCTGATACCCCAATGCTGAGTCGCTGCTGCCGTGTGTCCCTATTACTGCACCTGATACCCCAATACTGAGCCGCTGCTGCCGTATGTGCCCCTATTACTGAACCTGATACCCCAATACTGAGCCGCTGCTGCCATATGTGTCCCTATTACTGCACCTGACACCCCAATACTGAGCCGCTGCTGCCGTGTTTCCTTATTACTGCATCTGATACCCCAATACTGAGCCGCTGCTGCCATATGTGTCCCTATTGCTGCACCTGATACCCCAATACTGAGCCGCTGCTGCCATATGTGCCCCTATTACTGCACCTGATACCCCAATACTGAGCCACTGCTGCCGTATGTGTCCCTATTACTGCACCTGCTACCCCAATACTGAACTGCTGTTGCCGTATGTGTCCCTATTACTGCACTTGATACCCCAGTACTGAGCCGCTGCTGCCGTATGTGTCCCTATTACTACACCTGATACCCCAATACTGAGCCGCTGCTTCCGTATGTGTCCCTATTACTGCACCTGATACCCCAATACTGAGCCGCTGCTGCCGTATGTGCCCCTATTACTGCACCTGATACCCCAATACTGAACTGCTGTTGCCGTATGTGTCCCTATTACTGCACTTGATACCCCAATACTGAGCCGCTGCTGCCGTATGTGTCCCTATTACTACACCTGATACCCCAATACTGAGCCGCTGCTGCCGTATGTGTCCCTATTACTGCACGATACCCCAATGCTGAGCCGCTGCTGCCGTATGTGTCCCTATTACTACACCTGATACCCCAATACTGAGCCGCTGCTGCCGTATGTGCCACTATTACTGCACCTGATACCCCAATACTGAGCCGCTGCTGCCGTATGTGTCCCTATTACTGCACCTGATACCCCGATACTGAGCCACTGCTACTGTATGTGTCCCTATTACTGCACCTGCTGTGTGGCACTATATGCGCTCTAAATTCTAACGCAACCCTCTAGAATATAGTAATGCCGGGTGCAAGTGCCCTAGAAATCAGTGCCCACATTTTGCCACCTAGAGTGTAATATTGCCCTCTGTGTGCTCCGTTTGACAGTCACAGTAACCGGAGTTCCCCTATAACAATAAGGGCCCACTAGTGATGAGCGAGCTTGCTCAGAGAAGGCGTTATCCGGCATGTTCGGGTGCTAACAGAGTGTCTTCGGAATGCTCAAAAAATTTTAAAGTCCCCGCGGCTGCATGTTATGAAGCGGGCTAAGAAGCTGAGCCTGCACCATAACTGGCAGCTGTAATCTGTCTTTTTGCAGCAAGGAGTGATTGCTCTTATTGGTGCTAATTAACCATTTAAATGCTGCCGTCAATCATCAATAATGATAATGCTAATGCAGACATGCGCTGGCTTTCACTGGCCTCCCGCTATGGGGCGGCAGCTCCCCCCAGCTGGTTATCACGGCAGCCACAGCCAATTCTACTCTTCCTGCTGCCTGAAGTGAAAATTGAAATGACTCTCGTCCCCGCAGTATAAAATCTGCAGTGAATAAACACAATTCGGTTATTTTTTGCTTTTACGATATTCGTTGAATTGTAAAATTGGCCAGTGAGCCTGATTCTCCAGGTCAATGCGATTATGGCGATAGCAAACTTTTATAGATTTTTTTTTTCTCTATTAAAAACATAAAATACATTTTTGGTTTATGATGCCTTTTTTAACATTTTTATTTTTCCTTCCATGGAGTTGCAAACAGGAACAAAGACAGTATTTATCGATCAGGTGATCACCCAGAATGGGAAGAGACACAGATTAGATATTAGAAAAAACTTTTTGACAGAGTGATCGATGAGTGGAACAGGCGGCCACGAGAAGTGGTGAGTTCTCCTTCAATGGAAGTCTTCAAACAGAGGCTGGACAGACATCTGACTGAGATGATTTAGCGAATCCTGCTTTGAGCAGGGGGTTGGACCAGATGGCCCAGGAGGTCCCTTCCAACTCTACTATTCTATGATTCTATGAGGGGCCGCCATTTGGTTTTTGTGGGACAGATTTTGCACAAATTCTTTTCAGGTACCATTTTTTCATTTGCAGAGACCCCCATGGTACTAATACAAGTAAAACATCAAAGACTTGACAGCATTTTGGAAACGATACCAATCAAGCAATGTGATGGGTTCTCTAAGTAAGGCCGGGGTCAGACTTGTGAGATACTCGGACGAGTCTCGCATGTTAATCCCCAGCACTCAGGAGCGGAGTGCTCAGCTCCATGTATTTCTATGCAGCCGCACGCTCCGCTCCCGGGTATTAAGATGCGAGACTCCTCCGAGTTTCTCACATGTGTGACCCCGACCTAACAGCAATCCCCCAAATGTGGACATAATCTGTTGCCAGCACACACCGCAGGGCTCCAGAGAGAAAAAAAATACTATTTAGATTTTTGAAGTACGAATTATACATAGTGATGAGCGAACGTGTTGGGATAAGGCGTCATCCGCCGTGCTCGAGTGATAACCGAGTGTATTCGGCGTGCTCGAATAATGTGTTTGAGTCCCCGCGGCTGCATGTCTCATGGCTATTCGACAGCAGCAACACATGCAGGGATTGTCTAACATCTGCGAGACATGCAGGAACGGGGGGACTCAAATATATTTTTCGAGCACGCCGAATACACTCGGTTAGCGCACGAGCATGGCAGATAACACCTTATCCCAGCACGTTCGCTTATCACTAATTATACACAATGGTTTTCAGGTGCCATGTTGCAGTTGCAGAGCCCCTGAAGTCCCAGTACAGCGAAACCTAAAAGAAGTGACACCTTTCAAGGCACCTGCTTTGAGCTGCAGTGAGTTTTCACCACATCAGTGTTTGGTTTTTTTTCCAGAATTTAATATGTAGAGGATAAATATTACAAATTTTTCACTGTTATCACAATTTTCAAAGTTCCAGCATTTTACTGTCTAAAATTCTAATAAACCTTATAAAATGTTATGGGGATACAGCAATAGCTACCTGTGACTGCAACCTGGAGAAACAAGATGTATGAGAAGGGAAGGACTGTCCTAAGCCCACTGGAGAGCAGAATTTGCACCATAGTTCGTGGGCACTGTGATGTACCAGTGTAATGGAATTTCTCCATCTGGAAACTACACCTTTCAAGACACATACCTAGGGGTGCGGTGAGACTTTTGACCCCACAGGTGTATTTCAGAAATAAATATGCAGTGGAAGGTTCAGAGTCAGCATTACAGCTTTTCAATAATTGTACCATTTCAGTATCCAACTTGTGCCTTTCAAGATATTTTCTCAATAATTGTTTTGCGAGTTCTCCGAGATACAGCAATACCCTACGTTTAGGCCTCGTTCACACGGTCAGTATTTGGTCAGTATTCTACATCAGTATTTGTAAGCCAAAATCAGGAGTGGAACAATCAGAGGAAAAGTCGAACACGTCACCACTAGTGATGAGCGAGTATACTCGTTGCTCCGGTTTTCTTGAGCATGCTCGGGTGTCCTCCGAGTAGTTTGGCGTGCTCGGAGATTTAGTTTCAGCCGAGGCAGCTGCATGGTTTGCGGCTGCTAGACAGCCTGAATTACATATGGGGATTCCCTAACAGACAGGCATTCCTCACATGTATTCGGGCTGTCCAGCAGCCGCAAATCATGCAGCTGCCTCGGCTGAAACTAAATCTACGAGCACGCCAGAATACTCGGAGGACACCCGAGCAACGAGTATACTCACTCATCACTAGTCACCACTTCTATATTTTTCACCCACTCCTGGTTTTGGCTACAAATACTGATGTAAAATACTGATCAAATACTGAATGTGGCCTAAGCAAAATGTGTTGCCTGTGCCCAGGGCAAGACTCTGAAGGGAAATAGCACCATGAATCATGTGAGGTCTAATTTGGCAATATTTGCTACAATGAGGCTCATAAAATAAGTGACCCCAGACTACTCTCCTCAAGGCTGCTGTTTCTGTAGTAAAATTGATGGCATCCAAGTGATGTGCAAAACTTAAAGGGAATTTGACACTATAACATTGTGGTAGTAAATGCTGCCTTTGCTGTGCACAGAAAGCATTTTGTGTGATATGCAAATTAGGGTGATTAGTGCCCTATTAGCCAGGCAAAGAGATGTGGGACACGGCTCTACATTGAGGTCAGTTGTCTGCACCCTCCATTAGTACCAACTGACACCTGTGTTGATTGACATCGCTGCCTTGACCAGAGTCAACCTTGTCTGAAAAGAATACCCCGGTATTTTGTTCCACAGACCCGTAACGTAATAGTCATGGAGTGGGAAGGGGTTAAAGCTTGTTGTCGGTTGTTTCATGCCCTGACATACATGTACATCAGTGTCAGGGTTTACATATATAAAGCAGGCTCAAGAGCTGAGCCCGCACCATACAAAGCTGGTGCGGGCTGAGTTACACAGCTAAGGCCGGTTTCACTTTTGCGTTAAAGGCCGCAGCGTCGGCCTGCGCACGGGCGCCACTAAGGCCCGCCCCCTGGCGCGCCTCCGCCGGTAGCTCCGCTTCCGGGCGCATGACGCTGCATGCATCCCCTATCTTTATCACTGATGACGCAGGCCGTGCGCAGTATGCGTTTTGGCGGTGCCTGCATCCTTTTGACGGTGCGCCGACCAGCGCCAAACGCAACCTGTTGCAATTTGGTTGCGCTCGGCGCACCGTCAAAAGGACGCAGGCGCCGCCAAACGCATACTGCGCACGACCTGCGTCCTCAGTGATAAAGATAGGGGACGCATGCAGCGTCATGCGCCCGAAGGCGCGCCAGGGGGCGGGGCTTAGCGGCAGCCGTGCACAGGCCGACGCTGCGGCCTTTAACGCAAATGTGAAACCGGCCTTACTCCTGCTTCTAACAGCAGTGACTAAAACTAGCTTCCATTATCAATCCCTGACAGCAGCATTTACATGATAAGTTGCTGATGCGTGCATGTACCGCCACCCATTGTTCCATCTGCGCCATGTTGGACGATTGATTATGTCATCTGGGGGCCCCGGCTGCTGCCCTCATTACAGCCCATAGTACAAGTGATGAAAGGAAAGCGGGTTCAAGTCCCCTATGGCAGATCTGGGCAATCTACGGTGGTAGCCACCCTCCCTGCCTTTTTCCCCGATTTCACTGGTATCTGCATCATATTGTGTTGGGGGTGCTGTGGGGATGATCATTTGTTTGAGGGGCTATGGGGGTCATCATTATGTCTTTGGGGGCTGCAAAGGATCATACTGTGTTGGTTGTGCTCCATGGGCCATCATATTGTGTTGAGGGCTGCGGGGGGGGGGGTTATATTGCATGGTGGACCATAGGAACTATCGTATAGGGGACTGTGAAGTCATCATTCTGAGAAGCTGTATGGAATCACCCTGAATGGGTGTCATAATTTTTTGTGTGGGATCAGACTTTTTGCAGAGCTGCGGAGTTCATACTGTGTATTGGGGGACCATGGGATCCAGTATACTGTCTGTGTGGGTAGCTGTGAGTCTGAGAAAATCATACTATTTTTAGGGAAGCTGTTGATATAATACAGGGATGAATAACAGAGGTAGGCCGGGGTCACACTTGCGAGAAACTCGCATGTCTCAATACCCGGCACTGCCGCTGGCACTCGAGACCGGAGTGTGCGGCTCCATGTATTTCTGTGCAGCTGAGTGCTCTGCTCCCGAGTGCCGGTGGCAGTGCTGGGTATTAATGCAAGTTTCTCATAAGTGTGACCCCGGCCTTAGAGTGATTTCATGTTTTTTTTTAAACTATAAAAATCAGTAAATTATATGGTTTTGATGTGCTCAATAATAGGTCGTCCAAGGTCTTATCTAGGCTTGCACAACACTGATCTTCCTACAGATCATTCATCCATCAAGTCACCATGACTCGAGATGGAGTCGAAGGTCACTAAAAGGACTCCAGGAATTATGCTGTTAACCTGCAGATATGGGGTTAATCTACAGATTACCAGTGTTATGATGCTGTCCACCGCCTGCATGTAGCCAAATGAAGCAGGGAAAAAATTATCTTTATTCTCCCCGCTGGCATCCTGTATTCAATCATGGGGGGCGCCGGTTCAGTTCCCACTGTAAGAATACAGAGCGGCCGCTGTAGCTGCGCCCCCAGGCATGACTGACACTGGCTCTACATTGAGGTTGGCTGTCAGTCAGGGCTGAGGATGGTGTTACAGAGGTATATTCAGAGTGGGGACTGAACCGGCACCCCCTATGACCGAATGTTGGTGGAGAGAAAAAAGATCATTCTCTCCCTGCTGTCTTCGGCTGCATGCAGGAGCCAGAAATCATAACGCTGTTAACGTGCAGATTAACCGCATATCACCAGGTTAAGGCCTGGGTCACACATGTGAGAAACTTGGACGAGTCTCACACGTCAATACCCAGCACTTAGGAGCAGAGCGTGTGGGTCCATGTATTTCTATGTGGCTGCACGCTCCGCTCCCGAGTGCCGGTGGCAGTGCCGGGTATTGCCGTATGAGACTCGTCTAAGGCCACATGCACACATTGAGTATTTGGTGAGTTTTTTTACCCCAGTATTTGTAAGTCAAAACTAGGAGTGGGTGAAAAAATCCACAAGTGGTGACGTGTTTCTATTATACTTTTCCTCTGACTGTTCCACTCCTGGTTTTGGCTTACAAATACTGGGGTAAAAAACTCACCAAATACTCAGTGTGTGCATGAGCCCTAACAGCATTATTCCTGGTGACATGTTTACTTTAAAGGGAATCTGTCACCTATTTTTTGCCCTATTAGCTGCGGCCCCTGCCATCAGGGGCTTATCTACAGCATTCTGTAATGCATTCTGTAATGCTGTACATAAGCCCCCAATGTAACCTGAAAGATAAGAAAAGTTAGATTATACTCACCAGGGGTCCAGTCTGGTCCGATGGGTGCCGCGATCCAGTCCGGCACCTCCTATCTTCTAGGGATGATGTCCTCCTCCTTGCTTCATGCTGTGCTCCAGCGCACTACTCTGTCCTGTTGAGGGCAGAGCAGAGTCCTGCAGTGAGAGGTCCGAAAGGTCCGATGCCAATAAAGTACGCCTGCGCAGGAGCCGAGGGAGAAGCAAGGAGGACGGCATCTGTAGAAGATGGGAGGCACCGGACCGCGACACCCATCGGACCGGACCCCGGGTAGGATAAAACTCATTTTTCTTTTCAGGTTACATCGGGGGCTTATCTGCAGCATTACAGAATGCTGTAGATAAGCCCCTGATGGCGGTGGCCGCAGCTCATAGGGCAAAAAAAAAAAAAAATAGGCGACAGATTCCCTTTAAGTCATAACAATCACCATAACTGTTCTGAACCGCAGCATCGGCACGCTCAGTCATTTTTACGATATACGACATATAAACTAAATTTTCACAGTTTCACCCCAAGAACACCTTTTTTTTTCTCTCCCTTTTTGCAACACTATATTGGGGTAAAGGGAATGGTGTCACAATGCAAACTACGAACCGTCCTGCAAAAAAAAAAAAAAATGAAGCCTTGTGTGGCTGAGACACCAGAAAAAAATGAAGAAGTTCTGGCAGTGAAAAATGGAGGAGGAAATAAAAAAAAAAATCACAGCACAAACATGAAGGAGAAGAGGCGATGGTGCAGGCTGCAGAGGCCTGATGAGGAGAGAGAGGAGCGCAGGACCTGCGGTGACATCACGGTCACATGACTGCTGCTCTCAGGAGGAGGAGAAGGGCTGTGGAGGCCGCGAGTGACCACCAGGCAGGTAGGAATGGAGGCCGGAGGGCTGAGCCCGGCTCCCAGCGCCGGTGTGAGAGGGAACGTGCTGCTCTCTGTGGGGAAGGGGCTGAATGCTGCGGCCGGAGGGGGAAGGAGCACAATGCAGCAGCTGCTGATAATGGAGAGGGGGGAGGTGATGCTGTCAGTAGCGGTGCTGGGGGAGAGCACAGGCCGGGCCGCCAGCACTGCCCCTCGTGCTCCTCCCTCCTGCGGTCTGTAGTACCGGACGACTCCTCTCTCAGGCCTCATTTATCAGCACCGACTTATACTGTGATTGTTGCCCATAGCGACCAATCAAAGCTCAGGTTTCATCCTGAGACATTGCAACCAATCAGAGCTCAGGTTTCATCCTGAGGCATGGCAACCAATCAGAGCTCAGGTTTCATCCTGAGGCATTGCAACCAATCAGAGCTCAGGTTTCATCCTGAGACATTGCAACCAAACAGAGCTCAGGTTTCATCCTGAGACATTGCAACCAATCAGAGCTCAGGTTTCATCCTGAGACATTGCAACCAATCAGAGCTCAGGTTTCATTCTGACATTGCAACCAATCAGAGCTCAGGTTTCATCCTAACTTGGCACCCGATCAGTTCTGACTGCAGGTTAACAGAACAACCAATCAGAGTTCGGCTTTCATTTTACCTCAGCAGTGCATGGAGCGCTGCTGTTCAGGCCTCAGTCCTGTCTGCGGCTGACTCTGTAGTGTGTGAATGTGGACAACATGGTGACTTGTGTCACTGGACACTGTGCATGTCATTAGTAGAGATGAGAAAATCTTTGAAATTTTGAATTCTGTAAAACCTTTAACCCCAGGGGTGATTTGCATGTTAACCCCTTTCCGACATCGGGTGTATATTTATGCCGATGTCGGACCTCCTCACTGTGATGGGCGCTCTGGCGGTGAGCCCGCATCTTTCCCGGGATATGTCAGCTGTTTTGAACACCTGACGTGCCGCAATAGCCACGGGTGGAATCGCGATCCACCCGCAGCTATTAACCTGTTAAATGCTGCTGTCAAACGCTGACAGTGGCATTTAACAATCGCGCCGGAAATACTCCCACCGGTGACCCGCTTCACGTGATCGCGGGTCACCGGTTCGTTGGCATGATAACCGGAGGTCTGGAGACCACTGTGGTTGTCAGTGCCGGCTTGCTGTGAGCGCCACCCGGTGATCGGCCCTCATAGTATGTGAGTAATTCTGTCCTATAGAGGCGGAGATCTGATCGTCGTCTCTATGTAGCAGAGGCGATCGGGTTATGTCAGCTTCTCGTCTCCCATGGACACTATGGAAGCATGCCAAAAGTGAAAAAAAAAATGTTTTTAAAAATAAAAGAAATATAAAAGTACAAATCACCCCCTTTTTGCCCCACATATTAGATATCGCCGAGTTCAGAATCGCCCGATCTATCTATAAGAAAAAAGGAATAACCCAATTGCTAAACGGCGTACCGAGAGGAAAACAAAACGCCAGAATTACATTTTTTTGGTTGCTGCAATGTTGCATTGAAATGCCATAACAGACGATCAAGAGAGTGGTATCATTAAAAACATCAGCTCGGCGCGTAAAAAAAAAGCCCTCACCCGACCCGAGATCACGAAAAATGGAGACTCTACGGCCCTCGGAAAATTGCGCAATTTTTTAATTTTTTTTTTTAGCAAACTTTGGAATTTTTTTTCACCACTTAGATAAAAGAGAACCTACACATGTTTGGTGTCTATGAACTCGTAATGACCTGGAGAATCACAATGGCAGGTCAGATTTTGCATTTATTGAACCAAACAAAATAAATGTGAGATTGCACTTTTTTTGCAATTTCACCGCGCTTGGAATTTTTTTCCCATTTTCGAGTACACGACATGGTAAAACCAATGGTGTCGTTCAAAAGTACAACTCGTCCCGCAAAAGTGCACTAGCCTGGGTTCATAGAGGTGACAGTGAGGGACTAGGCACGTGACGGCAGTGGGTGGAAGAACCTGTATGGGGCGTTAGGGACAGACACAGATTGGTGTCAGGAGTTGTCCCATCCCCCGATCATTAGGGCCTTCCTCTTCGTTTTCTATCCCGCTGTATTTATATGCTTTGTCATCTGCCGGACTTACCTGTGTCCGAGCGTGACATTATAACGGACCTGCACCATTTTCCGGAGTTCTTATGGCTCAAGCTGAAGTTTTTGCAAGCCTTATCCAGACCCTCACAAATGATGTTACTGAGTTGCGGTCATAGATGGTGCAGAACCTTCAGCAGATGTCTGGGTTCTTGGTGTCGGCTCACGCCCTGGCTAGACCATAACCCAAAACATCTCTCCCTGACAGGTTCTTTGGAGGGAGAGAAAAAAGTATGGTTTTCAAAGAAGCCTGCAAATTATATTTCAGGCTCCCCCTTGTTCCTCAGGGAGTAAGGAGCAACAAGTGGGGATTGTAGTCTTCCTTCTTAATGATCCCCAGTTCTGGGCCATCTCAATGCCGATCGACTCACCTGCAGGTCAATGGGAGGAGCGCAGTGTCAGAGCAGAGGGAGTCACACCCTTAAAATGAGCTATTCAAAAAAAAAACCTGACCAGCACCTCCTAAGTGTGATTAGGTGCAAGCTGTAGTGACTGCAAATTATGTATAAAAAAAAGCCCAGCAGCACTCTGTGAATGCCAAGACCTATAGTGTCAATGGAAATAACTTCCAACTGCATTGTCCCTCAGCTAGATTTATTTACAAAAAAAGCAAAGGTTCTTAGCACATAAATTGGCCGAATCATGTGGGTCCGTCAACCACGGCAAGGTGACACTTTTCTGACGGGTCCTATCATAACCCTTCCTTATCCTACAGTACATGCCTGTCATGATCCATGCTGGATCAGGACTGATATAAAGCACAGGTAACCTTTTTTTTTTCCTAAGCTGTGCTTTAGGTGTTTTTGCCCCCGGTGGCCATTAGGATTATTGCACTGTGGTGTTGTTTGTTCTAAGTTTGCCCCCGGTGGTGGTGAGCGTCATTGCACTCTAGTTTATTTTGTTTAGTGCACATGATTATAATGCAGGTGTGATTGCTGGCTCTACTATAAAAGAGTCACAGGTGTTGCAATCAGTGTTGGTGATAGTGTTCATTTCAACCATGTTCATTTCAACCATCCTTGGTGGAGGAAGGATCTAGAGAGAGGTCCTGGCAGCTCAGTCAGAGCCCTGGTGTGAAAGGAGTCATAGGGGATTTCCTGGTAACTCTGACAGAGCTTGGTGTCAGCGATTCAGGAGGAGAGCTGCATGCTGGTGGTGGACTCTGTTGCCAGGAACAAGTGCAACAGAGTAAAGCTAAGTTGTGTTTCCCCGTTGTGTTTTCTCCTTAGTGTGTATTAGTACAGTGGTGGGGCCAGTGCCTGCGCCACCCAGCTTCCTAGCAAGGGATAGGTGTAGGGTGTGCCAGGGCGACAGGTTCGTGATCGGCGCCCGGTGCGGAACCGGCATAGGGAACGTTAGGAGCGTTAGGGACACTGACTTAGGGGAGTGCAGGAGGTCTCCACGTCCCCTTTCCCTATCGCAGGGCCCACCGTTGTAACTGTTTCCCTACCCCTTGTCTTGTTTTAGTTACCGGCCTGCGAGCCGTGTCACACAGGACAGTATCACGTGCCACGTCCTATTGTTTTAGTTACCGGCCTGCGAGCCGTGTCACACAGGACGGGTCCACGTGACAATGCCACTTTCGGGATAAAAAGCCTACAATAATGGACAAGATGTTCTCAACCAATTCTACTTACCCATTCAAATTGTAGGCTTGCAGCCCAAGAGAGACATGTTTGTCCATTATTGTAGTGATCTGATCAACTTCAAGCAAGACCTGGGCATTGGTTGTAGACAAGTCGGGGCCAGTATTTCCTAGCCTGACAAAGTTACTGAGAATGTTTGATGGTAGAAAAACCTCAAGTGAAAAAGTATTAGGCTAAAGGCAGCCATACATATTAGATGGGTGTCGCTGAATAATGCATAAACTAATTACTCAACGTACTATCTCGGCGGTGTCTCCCATATACAGGATCGCTCGTTCAGCTAAATGAGTGCTGCATTGTTCTTTATGAGAAAGCCACCAAGAAACGTTTTTTTTCCAGTGGCTTATCTTCAGGAGAATATACAGCGGTTAGCAGTCTGAAATTGGACATGCGCAATCAACATCTTCCCCTCACGTTAGTGATGTCTAAAGCCGTCGATGTCGGCAAATTTGGCCGGCATTAGTCTAAAGGGCCCTTTACACAGCGATATCGCTAACGCGTCACCAATTTTGTAACGCAGCAGAGATATCGCTAGTGATATCGCTACATGTGATACCTCTGACCGGGCTCCCCACTGGCTATCGCTGATCGCGCGAGATCGGCCTGGTCCATTTCTCGTCGTCTGCTTCCTGCTGGTGCCGACGAGCGAGCCATGGACGCAGGCGGAAGACGGTCACCCTCGCCGCGTCTGAAAGGTAAGAGCGACTGCTGCTGCATCGCTAGTGAGATCTGCCTGTGTGGCAGCTCACTAGCGACCATTTAGCGATGCACTAGCGATCCTGACCGGGTCGTATCGTGGTCGGGATTGCTGGTGCATCGCTAAATGTAAAGGGGCCTTAAGGTATATGGGGGCCTTAAAATCGATTGTACCGATTGTGATTTTGTCATTCGTTATAACTGATTAGTATCAAGACTAATAAATACTGACCACAGGACCAGCTGGGAAAAATCCAACATAATGTGTTGGACAATTTTCAGCAGCTTTCATATGAAGTGGCCAATAATCTTGGTTAAGAAATTTAAGTCCACAGATCAAGTCAGAAATACCAGATGCCGATTTGGTGTTTTATCTTAATTCAGACTGACCACTGACCAATCAATTAAAACAAGTTAAGAAAGCTAAAATCTCTAGTCTATGGCAAGGCTTAAAGGATTGTAATCTAGTCAGGACCTCAGTCTACTGGTTACCTGACCTGGCTATAGACCATTTCTAGTACGACGTAGAACAGGCTGTTCAGAGTATTAGTTCTTCCATCTAATTTGTGGCAACTGTGAGAAACTATCCTGTCCGCGTGGGCCAATATTCCAGCTGTGATTTCAACAGTTAATGGAATCTATAACATGACACATTGCTATGATTCTGAAACCAAAGGAGGTCCAAGCAGCTTCTAAATGGGTATCTATAATAAAGTGGCCATTTAATACACTTTAGTCACCTCCACACGCATGTTGTGAGTATCCATTTACAATTGATGATTAGGACGATACTATACATCATGTAAGTTTTTATTTTGCTTTCAGTCCTCCATGTTTTGCACAGGTTCCTTAGGTACGGAACAATCGCTGCTAAAGTTTCCTTTGAGAGACCATGGTTTTGAATGACCCACCAGCGATGGACAAGCACAGAAACCTCATGGCTGCAGATATATTAGACCTCACTCTTGAGATAATCTACTTGATAACAGGAGAGGTGAGAGATCCACATGACATCACTATTATTAATAAAACAGGTCAGCGATGGGAAAGGTGAAGGATTTATTAGAATACATAGTGGGGAAAATAAGTATTTGATACACTGATGATTTTGCAAATTTTCCCCCTTCAGAGAATGGAGAGGTCTCTAATTTTTATCGTAGGTACACTTCAACTCTGAGAGACAGAATATAAAAAAAATCCTGAAAATCACATTGTATGATTTTTACATAATTAATTTGCATTTTATTGCAGGAAATAAGTATTTGATACAATAGAAAAACAGAACTTAATATTTGGTCCAGAAACCTTTATTTGCAGTTACAGAGGTTGGACGTTTCCTGTAGTTCTTGACCAGGTTTGCACACGGGGCAGGAGGGGTTTTGGCCTCCTCCTCTTTGCAGATCTTCAGATCTTTCAGTTTTCTGGGGCTGTCGCTGGACAACATTGAATTTCAGCTCCCTCCAATGATTTTCTATTGGGTTCAGGTCTGGAGACCGGATAGGCCACTCCAGGACCTTCTAATGCTTCTTACGGAGCCTCTCCTTAGTTGCCCTGGCTGTGTTTTTCAGGTCATTGTCATGCTAGAAGACCCAACCAGGACCCATCTTCAATGCTCTTAACGAGGGAAGGAGGTTGTTTGCCAAAACTTTGTGATACATGTCTCCATCTATCCTTCCTTCAATATGGTGCAGTCGTCCTGTCCCCTTTGCAGAACAGTACCCCCAATGTATGATGGTTTCCCCCACCATGCTTCACATCTGGGATGGTGTTATTGGGGTTGTACTCATCCTTCCTCCAAACATGATGAGTGGAGTTGAGACCAAAATAGAACTTTTTTGGTTTCATCTGACCACGTGACCTTCTCCCATGCCTCCTCTGGATCGTGATTGCGTAGTATGTTACTAACGGTAATGTTTGAGACTGTGGTCCTAGCTCTCTTCAGGCCATTGACCAGATCCTCCAGTGTAGGGCTGAGCTGATTCCTGACCTTTCTCAGAATCATCCTTACCCCATGAGGCGAAATCTTAAATGGAGCCCTAGACAGAGGAAGACTGACCGCTCTTCCATTTTCTAATAATTGTTGCCTTCTCACCTAGCTGCTTGCCTACTGTCGTGTAGTGCATTCCAGCCTTATGTAGGTCTACAATTTTGTCCCTGGTGTCCTTAGAGAGCTCTTTGGTCTTGGCCATGATGGAGGGGTTGGAGTGTGATTGTGTGTGTGATCAGGTGTCTTTCATACAGGTAACGAGTTCAAACAAGTGCAATTAATACAGGTAATGAGTGCAGAGTTGGAGACTAACAGGTCTGTGAGAGCAGCATTCTTGCTGGTTGGTCGGTGATCAAATACTTAATTCATGCAATAAAATGCAATTGAATTATTTAAAAATCCTACAATGTGATTTTCTGTTTTTATTTTTAGATTCTGTCTTTCACAGGTGAAGTGTACCTCAGAAAAAAATTACAGATGTGAAAACTTGCAAAATCTGCAAAGATTCAAATACTTATTTTACCCACTGTATATAATGATCATTATCTTGCCACACACAGGATTACACAGTAGTAAAAAAGCCATCCGGCAACAGAGAGACCCCCCACATGTCAAAAGAAGGGAGCAAGACCCAGAGCGACATCACCGAGACGCCGCTTCCATCTCTGATACATGAACAAAAGATTCTAGAACTTACCAACAAGATCACCGAGCTGCTGACCGGAGAGGTGAGCGCTGCCGGGAACGCTGGGAAATTATTATACAGTGATGGCGGATGATGGTATCATTGTGTGTGTGTCAGGTTCCTTTAAGGTGTCAGGACGTCACTGTCTATTTCTCAACGGAGGAGTGGGAGTATTTAGAAGGACACAAGGATCGATATAAAGATATCTTGATGAAAGATCACCAGTCCATCACATCCCTGGAGACGGAGAGACCTTTACTGATTAAAGAAGAGATAACAGGTTGGTGGATCACCTACTATATAGTCACCAATCATCTGATTGTTAAGGTATAAATAATTTATTCAGTCATTGTTTTTATTCCTTACAGATGGATCAAGTATGGGAACTTCGCTAGAAGCGTGTCCTTATCTTATTTATTCCCATGAGTTTCCAGAAAAAATGCCAATTGCCCAGCTGGATCATCAGGTATATTGAGCTTCAATTTCTGCAAATTACCGTATTTTTCGCTTTATAAGACGCTCCGGATTATAAGACGCACCCCAAATTTTGAGGAGAAAAATAGGAAAAAAACTTTATTTTTAATAAAATGGTGGTGCATCTTATAATCCATGCGTCTTATTGCTTTCCAGGGGTGGTGATGGAGGAGGCCGGAGTGGAACATTGCTGCTGGGATGAGGGGGTGTTTTGATGTGCAGCGTGCCGCTGCCGGTGTCTGTTACTGCCGCCGCCCTCTGTCCCCTGATGCTTGCCACCACCGCCACGCTCTGTCCCCCGGTGCCTGCTTGCCACCACCGCCGCACTCTGTCCCCCAGTGCTTGCCACCACCGCCACGCTGTCCCCCGGTGCCTGCTTGCCACCACCGCCGCGCTCTCCCCCGGTTCTTACCGCCACCACCATGCTCTGTCCCCCGGTTCTTACCACCACGCTCCTATCCCCCGGTGTTTGCCGCCATCGCCGCGCTCTGTCCCGTTCTGAGGGACATCTCTCGGGAGATGAGATTTCAGTGCCGAGATGTCCGTCTGCGCATGCGCGGCGGCCATTTTCCAGGAAGAAAGCAGGCATGGAGCGACAGAGACCCCCCACGCTGAACGGGACAGAGCGCGGCGGCGGCGGTGGGGCGGAAGAAACCACCGGGGGACAGGAGCGCGGCGGTGGCGGACAGCGCAGCGGCAGCATCAGGGCACAGAGTGCCGCGGCAAGTACCCTCAGTGGCAGCGCAAATGTATATCCTCTTTGTAAGACGCACCCCCTTTTTCCCCTCAATTTTGGGGGAAAAAAAGTGCGTCTTACAAAGCGGAAAATACGGTAGTTATAGATTGACATAGTAAGCTAATGGTAAACTCCTCCAGCCGTCATGGAGTATACTCTATGCTCTTTTATTTTTTTTATTTTCAGGGGGGGTTTATATGTTAGGTAATGGCTACAAATGAGTTCTGAATATCAACAGACTGAATGTCGGTTCCAAGCAGAAATACAAAGTGAACAGGTGTAAGCTAAGAGAGCCTTTCATGAACTCATTTTCTGCTCCACCAGTTGAGAGTTCCCCTTCCGTTCTCCCTCTGGTGGTGACAGGAGGTAGTGCTGCTGGTTTAAGTGGTAGTGATCTGCCACCTGATGAGGAAGATAACGATTGGATCTCTTGAGTATCAAACTGGATATAAGACAGCCGACGCCCTATCCGGGTGCTTGTGATTCAGTCTGCTTCTCAGGTCCTGGACTTCAGCTCTCTTCCAGTCTTCTCAAGTTAAGTTTGTTTTTTGCTAATGTTCACACTTGCGCTTGTTAGTCAATTCAGTTTGTTGTGTAACCAGCCTGCCCCTGCTGGGGCTATGCTGAATTTCTACTCCTATTAATCAGTATTTGCCAATCTGCTTTTTGTTCCTTATTAGATTGGCCTCTTTTTTGCTATGTCTCAGAATATTTCTGAGTGCTGATATAGGTTTAGAAGTCTAGTGACTTCAGGGTTAATTTTGCTATCAGAAGTGTTGGACAATATTTTTGTAGGTTGTTTTTGGCAGATTGCAGACAGTGTCTTTCCATTTCTGTCCTTTTTATTTAGCCGGGCCCCATCGTTTGCTCAGCCTATTTTCCTGCCTTTGTTTGTATTTTCATCTTGCTTCACCGTCAATATATGTGGGGGGCTGTCTTTCCTTTGGGGACTGCTCTGGGGCAGTTAGTTTTCCTCTTTTCCTGCTTTAGGCTTATGTAGTTCTCCGGTTGTGACGAGGCGTCTAGGACCAACGTAGGAACGCTCCACAACTGCTTCTAGTTGTGCGGTTAAGATCAGGGATCTGCAATCTGCATAGTTACCAACTTCTCTGGTTTTCTGAGACTTAGCTTCTTGTCTTGTTTTTCCTCCTCGGTTTCCCATTCATAACAGAATCACCAGCCATACCGCAGATTCTAGGGTACTCAAAAGCAGGAAAGAATTGTTAGAGAAAGGAAAAAAAGTGTCAGAATTTTTTTTTTTTTTTTTTATTATGTATTTTTTCCTCTTTTTCTCTGGGGCCGTAGGAGGATTTTTTTTTTTTTCCTAATGGAGATTAAGCAACTGTCTGATCGTGTGGAGCAGCATGCTGCTGAAGTGCAGGGAATTTCCGCCTACCTTATTCAGTCATATGCTGCTGAACCCAAGATCCCTACTCCTGATGTGTTTTCTGGGGATCGGTCTAAATTTCTGAATTTTAAGAATAATTGTAAATTATTTCTTGCTTTGAAGCCTAACTCATCGGGGAGCTCTGTGCAGCATGTTAAAATTGTCATCTCCTTGCTGCGCGGCGATCCCCAAGATTGGGCTTTTTCTCTGACACCTGAAAATCCTATTCTGACTAATGTGGATGCATTTTTTCAGGCCTTGGGGTTGTTGTATGATTAACCTAGTGCCGTTGATCAAGCTGAGAGAACCCTGTTGGCATTAAACCAGGGTCAGGATTCTGCAGAGTTGTACTGTCAAAAATTCCGAAAGTGGGCGGTCCTTACTACATGGAATGATAGTGCATTGGCAGCTCTCTTTCGGAAAGGTTTATCAGAGACCGTAAAGGATGTTATGGTGGTATTTCCTGTTCCCTCTGGTCTGGATGGCTCTATGTCATTAGCCATTAAAGTTGCTCGTCGTTTACGTGAACGTAAAACTACACGGAAGGCGCTGCCACCTTTTGAACAAATGTCTGAACCTATGCAATGTGATGGGGTTTTGTCTAGGGCGCAACGTCGGGAGTTTAGAAGGCGTAATAAGCTGTGTTTTTTCTGTGGAGACGCCTCTCATACTATTTCTGTCTGCCCTAAATGAGAGAAACGTTTTGCACACACATTTGCTATGGGCAGTATACAACCTAAGTTCCTTTTGGCAATTACTCTGATCTGCTCCTTGTCCACATTTTCCACTAAGGCTTTTGTGGATTTAGGAGCAGCTCTGAATCTGATGGATTTGGACTTTGCTAAACGTTGTGGTCTGTCCATGACGCCTCTGCAGATGCCTATTCCTTTAAGGGGTATTGATGCCACTCCTTTGGCAGAGAATAAACCCCAGTTTTGGACCCAGGTGATAATGCGAGTTGCCCCAGACCACCAAGAAAAAAAGTGTAAATTTTTGGTGCTGCATAATTTGCATGATACTATTGTTCTGGGGTTCCCCTGGTTGCAAACTCATAACCCAGTTTTGGATTGGAAATCTGTGTCTGTGGTGAGTTGGGGTTGTCAGTGTGTTCTCTGGGACGCTCCTGTTTTCTCCACCTCTCCTAAGTCTCATGATATTCCTGATTATCTGGCTGATTTCTCTAATGTTTTTAGTGAGAGTAAGTCTGCGTCTTTGCCTCCTCATAGGAGTTATGAGTTACGTGCAATTGAGTTGATGCCTGGGTGTAAATTTCCCAAGGGTCGGCTTTTCAACTTATCTGTACCCGAACATGATGCTATGCGATCCTATATTAAGGAGTCGTTGGAGAAGGGTCATATTAGACCATCCTCGTCACCTTTAGGCGCTGGTTTTTTTTTTTTGTGGCCAAGAAAGATGGTTCATTAAGACCGTGTATTGATTATCGTTCCCTTAACAAGATGACGGTTAAATATCAGTACCCGTTACCTCTGATGTCTGATTTATTCTCCAGAGTTAAGAGTGCCTGCTGGTTTACTAAGCTTGACCTCAGGGGGGCGTATAATCTTATTCGCATCAAGCACGGGGATGAATGGAAGATGGCGTTTAATACTCCGGAGGGACATTTTGAGTACCTGGTGATGCCTTTTGGGCTCGCTAATGCCCCTTCTGTCTTCCAGTCCTTTATGAATGATATTTTCCGAGACTTTGTGGATAAGTTTTTGATCATTTATCTGGATGTTATTTTGATCTTTTCCAGTGATTGGGATTCTCATGTGGAACATGTCCGGACTGTGTTCCGGGAGGGAGAATTCCCTGTTTGTTAAGGGATCGAAATGCCTCTTTGATGTACAGAGGATTTCATTTTTGGGATTTATTTTGTCTCCGTCGACTATTCAAATGGACCCAGCCAAGGTACAGGCCATTTATGATTGGGTTCAGCCTACTTCTTTGAAGGCTCTTCAGAAGTTTTTGGGTTTTTCTAATTTCTATCGTAAATTTATAAGTAATTTTTCTAGTATTGTCAAACCACTGACTGATCTGACCAAGAAGGGAGCTGATGTGCTGAATTGGTCTCCTGAAGCTGTCTCAGCATTTCAGGAGCTTAAGCGGAGATTTACTTCAGCTCCAGTTTTACGGCAACCTGATGTCTCACTTCCATTTCAAGTGGAGGTGGACGCTTCTGAGATTGGTGCAGGAGCTGTGTTGTCCCAAAAAGACCCTATGACTTCTAAGATGAATCCCTGTGCCTTCTTTTCTCGAAAGTTCTCCCCATCTGAACGCAACTATGACGTGGGGAATCGGGAATTGTTGGCCATGAAATGGGCATTTGAGGAGTGGAGACATTGGCTGGAGGGAGCTAGACATTAATTTGTGGTCCTCATCGATCACAAGAATCTGATTTATCTGGAGTCGGCCAAACGCTTGAATCCTAGACAGGCTAGATGGGCCTTGTTTTTCACGCGTTTGAATTTTGTGGTCTCTTTTCTTCCGGGCACTAAGAATGTTAAGGCAGACGCCCTTTCTAGGAGTTTCTTTGCTGATTCTCTTAATGTGACCGAGCCTACTACTATCCTAGGTGAGGGGGTAGTTCTTTCTGCCATTTCTCCCGATTTGAGACGCACCCTGGAGGAATTTCAGGAGGATAAACCTGAGCGTTGCCCTATGGGAAGATTGTATGTTCCTGACCAGTGGAGAAAGAGAGTGATGTTTGAAGTCCATTGCTCCACATTGGCTGGTCATCCGGATATTTTTGGTACCAGAGATTTGGTGAGTCGGTCGTTTTGGTGGCCTGCCTTTCTCGTGATGTCAGGAATTTTGTACAGTCCTGTGGGACTTGTTATCGGTCTAAACCCTGTTCTCGTTCTAGTGGGTTGCTGATGCCCCTGCCGGTGCCCAAGAGGCCATGGACCCATAGCTCAATGGATTTTATTTCTGATCTTCCTGTCTCTCAGAGAATGACTGTTATCTGGGTGATTTGTGATAGATTTTCGAAGATGGTCCATCTTGTACCACTCCCAAAGTTGCCATCTTCCGCTGAGTTGGTGCCCTTGTTTTTACAACAGGTGGTTCGGTTACACGGGATTCCTGAGAACATTGTGTCCGATAGAGGGGTCCAGTTTGTTTCCAGATTTTGGAAAGCCTTTTGTTCCAATCTGGGAATTCAGTTATCCTTCTCCTCCGCGTTTCATCCCCAGACCAATGGACAGACTGAGAGAACAAACCAGACCCTGGAGTCTTATTTAAGATGTTTTATATCTGCTGATCAAGATGATTGGGTCTCATTTTTGCCCTTGGCCGAATTTGCGCTGAACAGTAGCGCTAGTTCTGCCACTCTGATGTCACCCTTTTTCTGTAATTTTGGGTTTCATCCTCGATTCTCTTCAGGGCAAGTGGAATCTTCGTCCTGCCCAGGTGTGGACACTGTGGTTGTGAGAATGCAGCTGTGGTTGTGAGAATGCAGCAGATATGGGACCAAGTGGTGGATAAGTTGTCACTCTCTCAGGAAAAGGCCCAGTGTTTTTCCAACCGGCGTAGGACCATTGGTCCCCAGTTTAAAGTGGGTGATATGGTTTGGTTGTCGTCTAAGAATATTCCTATGAAGGTTGCATCTCCAAAATTTAAGCCAAGATTTATTGGACCTTATAAGATTTTGGAGATTCTTAATCCTGTTTCTTTTCGATTGACTCTTCCAGTTACGTTGAAAATCCATAACGTATTTCACAAGTCACTGTTGAAGAGGTTTGTTGAGCCAGTAGTTCTTGTGGGCGGCACCTCCTGATCCTGTATTGGTTAAAGGCAATGTGGAATATGAGGTAGAGAAAATATTGGATTCTCGTTTGGTTAGACGGAGACTCCAGTATTTGGTCAAATGGAAGGGTTATGGCCAGGAGGATAATTCTTGGGTCTCTGCCTCTGATATTCATGCCAATAAATTATTTCGTGCTTTTCACCGGGCCCATCCTGATCGGCCTGGTGGCATGGATGAGGGTTCGGTGACCCCCTCCTCAAGGGGGGGGGTACTGTCATGAACTCATTTTCTGCTCCACCAGTTGAGAGTTCCCCTTCCGTTCTCCCTCTGGTGGTGACAGGAGGTAGTGCTGTTGGTTTAAGTGGTAGTGATCTGCCACCTGGTGAGGAAGATAATGATTGGATCTCTGGAGTAGTAGACTGGATATAAGACAGCCGACGCCCTATCCGGGTGCTGGTGATTCAGTCTGCTTCTCAGATCCTGGACTTCAGCTCTCTTCCAGTCTTTGTTTTTTGCTAATGTTCACACTTGCGCTTGTTGGTCAATTCAGTTTGTTGTGTAACCAGTGTGCCCCTGCTGGGGCTATGCTGAATTTCCACTCCTATTAATCAGTATTTGCCAATCTGCTTTTTGTTCCTTATTAGATTGGCCTCTTTTTTGCTCTGTCTCAGAATATTTCAGAGTGCTGATATAGGTTTAGAAGTCTAGTGACTTCAGGGTTAACTTTGCAATCAGAAGTGTTGGACAATATTTTTGTAGGTTTTTTGGCAGATTGCAGACAGTGTCTTTCCTTTCCTCTCCTTTCTAGTTAGCCGGGCCGCATCGTTTGCTCAGCCTATTTTCCTGCCTTTGTTTGTATTTTCATCTTGCTTCACCGTCAATACATGTGGGGGGCTGTCTTTCCTTTGGGGTCTGCTCTGGGGAAGTTAGTTTTCCTCTTTTCCTGCTTTAGGCTTATGTAGTTCTCCGGTTGTGACGAGGCGTCTAGGACCAACGTAGGAACGCTCCACGACTGCTTCTAATTGTGCGGTTAAGATCAGGGATATGCATAGTTACCAACTTCTC
Organism: Dendrobates tinctorius; assembly: GCF_039654945.1. Lineage (NCBI taxonomy): Eukaryota > Metazoa > Chordata > Amphibia > Anura > Dendrobatidae > Dendrobates > Dendrobates tinctorius. The sequence continues at coordinate 15,458,622 of NW_027361722.1, read as the reverse complement.
TGGTTTTCTGAGACTTTGCTTGTTGTCTTGTTTTTCCTCCTCGGTTTCCCATTCATAACAAGAGCCACTCTATATGTAAATAACAAATTAAAGCTGCACTCTGAAACGCTGTAGTATGCAAACTTTTAATATATGAAATTGGAATTGCATTACGGCTATAGAAAATACATTAAAAATGAAGGTACTTAGCACATAAATTAGCCAATTCATGTGTGCCCAACAGCCAACGACAAGGCGTACTACTTCTGCTGGGCCCCTACCTAACATGACATTTCTCCTGGGCTAAAAGCCTACGGTAACGGGTTTACCACAACAGAGAAGACCATAGCATTTGATTTCTCCTACTTCTGCACTGATTAGAAGCATTTCACCTTCATATTAAGAGCTCCTGGAAGCTTTCCTGCATTTAGGCTTTCAGCTGTGCACTGTTAGCCACTCCCATCTTCTATATAATCTGGGCCCTGGCTAGCACTCATTGTCAGAAGCTTATGCTGCATGGCTGGAGGTTGTTATTGGAGAACGCGTTTGGTGGATTTATGTGTGACCGTTGCTAGGTTTCGAGTGTGTGATAATTCCCTTTCTTGTCTTACTTTGGTTTAACCCCATCCTCCACTCCCTTGTGCATTCCTCTGTTGTTTATATGAATACATTTGTATGTTTTGGAATTTTCCTTTCTCCCTGTTCATATTACCTTGTTAGTCTGGTTGGTATATTACGGTACGCTACTACTCCCCTCTTCCTTGGGTAGGGGAAGGGTACAGTCTGAGGGCAGATTCAGGAGATAAGGCAAGGTATGTGGACCCGGCATCTTCACCATCAGAAGAAATCTGGGGAACAGGACGAGCTAGGGCGCCCCTAGCGGTAGGGACAGGGAAGGAACCCCTTGTCCTGGAACACCCGACAACAGAGTCGTGACACCTAAAATCATGTGGGCAAGTAGGATCAAGCTTTGTTTAAAATTGCCGTATGCTGATGGGTGGAGTGTTCAGTCAGGAGTGTATTAAAAATGTCAAGAGACTGATCATCACTTCCAAACATAAAGACAAATGTGAACAGGTGCAAGGAAATAGAGAAACTTTATATGTAACTAACAAATTTAATAACAGCTTCAATTTGTCTCAACAAGCCGTCGAAATATTGTTAGTATGTTTCATACTAAAGTCACACTAAAAGACCACTCCTCCCCGGGAGTGATTAAAGGAGTTGTACACTACTCAGACAACCACTTCTCAATTAACATACTTCCCCAAGGAAAATAAAAACAGGCTGTACTCACCTCTGGTGCCGGCACCATTCCAGCAATGTCGACATCAGGTCTTCCTTGACCTAGTGATGTCATGTGTCCTGCTGCCAATCAGTGGCCACTAATGGGCCAACTTCACTCTCGCTTACATTGGATGAAGCTGAGATCCAGAAGAAGTGAGAGCTGCTTCTCCCCGACTTCTTCCAGGTGTCGGGTATATCCGAAGGAAGAGAGAGTGAAGAGGCCCATCAGTGGCCAATGATTGGCATCAAGACGCGCATGACTTAAGGCTTCTTTACTGTAAAGGCGGTCATGTTGCTTATCTGAGAACTGGTATTAATACTCACAGATGTCCTCTTCAGCGTAGACTTAAATCATTTCCTGCAACATAATGACAAAACCGTTTCGATTAGTGTGTACAATAATTGGGTAAATGTCGATGCTGGCGGTCCATCATTTGAGGAGATCTTTCTACCTTCAGAAAAAAATGGTCCACATTTTCTAGAGATTTTGACCTTTGCCTGGTTATAAAATAATTAAAACTCACTTTTTTGTTTTTTTTCTCATTTCCTTTGTGTGATCCTTTCAGAAAAGTTATGGTGAAATGACGAGTGGTCTCGAAAAGGTCATATCTGTGAAAGGTAAGAGCCTATCAATTGATCTGGTGTTTTATGTATATCGCATGGAATTTCTCTTCAATTGACTTGAATCAGTTGATATCAACATTTACTGTAAGGTTAAGTGGAATATTATTTGATAATTATTTACTTCTTTTTTTTTTTTATAAGAAATCCAAAAAATGTTTTCCTAATAACTAACATTATTGCAAAGAGATCCACACTTATAATATTTGGCTAAAGAGTCTCTAAAGAACGTAATTCGGCCTTAATAGAAATTCACTGATAACGAGTGGAGGAATTTGTGAGGAATTGAAACACAATCTATTGGAAAGTTGTTCCTCTGTTCACATAATGGTTATTTAAGAATGCACGAGCCCCTAAACCTGGCAAAACACAGCAAATCCCATTAAATCAAGCTGGGTCACATAACGCCTTTGCACAATACTTTTTCTTAGCCATATTGTCAGTCAAGACTGAACCAAACATATTTTAAAAAATCTTGTGAAGACCCAAAGGATGTACTCGATGTTCAGCACAGTACATCCAGTAACGTACAGCATATCCAATAAAGTCATTGATGGTTTACTGGTGAGCAAAGCTGTCTTATAGTTGTGAACATAGCCACCTTATAGCGGTGGGCATAGCTGCCTTATAGCGGTGAGCGTAGCTGCCTTGTAGCGGTGAGCATAGTTCCCTTATAGCGGTGAGGATAGCTGCCATCCCAACAGTTGACCCATATTTAATGCCTGGCATCTTTCAGCACACCCTACGATGATGCCACAGCACAAGAGAGCGGGCCACTTACTGCACTAATGGTACCGTCCTGGTACTATTCCTTTCATGACTTTCTTATCTTTCGGGGAGTAGCAGTCACCACTTCATACCTTTTAGAAGACGGTATAATCATCAAGTTGTGTTGCTCATAGAGAGGGACATTCATGGGAGGAAATGAGGCCAACTTCGGTCTCATGGAGCTGCCAAAGCTCTCAGACATGAATGGGAAAACTTTCACCAATATTTTAGACGCCAATACCCTTACATTATTACATCACCATCGTAAGTCAAAATGAACTTGTTCACCAAAATAGGTAACTCGGCAATCATATTGTAACATCACCATTTGAAGACTCCGCAGCAAATGACATCCTAAGCTCTGCTACATATATCCAACCCAGGAGATCAGACCTGGAAACAAGCATCTGACAACACTCCGTAAATAGCGTTCGGCTTCGACATAACAATGATATCACTTGCGATTACACAAGGTCTACCACTTCTGCAAAAATATACATATAGCAGAATTTCAAAAGCTCTCTTATTTTACACTATGAATTTCAATGATCTCAGTACTTTATGCCAACTGATAGCCCTACTTAACCAACCACCGCGTTAGATGCCCCACATATAGTGTCTTGTCCTGATGCCCCGGGACCAGATCCAAGCGGAAACACAAGCACAATATATTAAAAGAAATAAATAAAATGCAAATAATATTTATATGCAAAATTGTATAACCACATTTTATAGTCTTCTTAAAACTCGGACATTGAGTATTACCAGTGTAACCTGGTCCAGCAATGTATTTATTTCATGCCAAGGATTAAGGCTTAATTAGGGTGGTGCACAAAGAATGGTCATGTCATACTCACTCAAAGGGGTGTAAAGGCAGCAGAGCATGTGGTGAACACATGCCTTGTTCTATCAGGAATAGGAGCAGATAGGACTACCCTCAATTGGTCAAGCACCATATTCTAGCCAGGAACACACCAGATCTTCTCTTGGTCAGTGATGGCCTGGGCGGGTTCATATATAATGAAAATCATCTTGGAAAATGCACCTAAAATTGACCCTACATTTATTGTCTGACTGTCTTGAACCCTTACTAATCAAACAAACTAAGAGTAAAAAAACACTTCAGGTTTCCAACTCGCAACTGGTCATCAGACTTCTTCTTAGCTACTCCAAATAAGTACTAAACTTCCTATGTGTATCGCCATCTTCTAAAAAGCAAAATTTCCAGGCAATATTCAGGACACGGTGAACCTGCTGAGCATCACAATACCCGGCTAAAGGACTAAAACTTAAGACATCTTTTGAAGAAAAAAAAAACCCACCCCATTATGAGATTGCCAGTATGCCGCAATCTCAACCAACCAGTTTAGCCTCCAAAACCCTGTTCTGGGAGAAGATACTAAAAACCATGTTCTGAGGGCAGCTTTCCAAACCACGTCTTAGAAGCCTTCATCACAAACCATAGTGAATAAGGTTTTAGTATCCTAGTACCGTTGTTGTTTTGTAGTGCTTGGGTCTTGGTTTTGAATGCAGTCTAAAAGAAATGCATTGAGTTGTCTTCTGTTTTATGGACTGCAGCTGTCCCTTGGTAAAATCAATTAATAGTGGTCCTTGTACCTTTAGCTTTGAAGAGGACCTGTCACTTGTGATTTTACCAATGTAAATGCCAGCTCTCTCCTGAATCCCCGGCATTGACGTGGCCTCCTTTTTCCTTGTATATAAGTAAAAAAAAAGCTATTTTACTAATCTCACCTATTAAAGATGGCAACCAAGGTATTGACTTATAGGGTAGCTACCTCCAATATGTGGAACTAGCTAGATAGTTTTGGACAAGGGAAAACTCGCCTTGAATGTATTCTGATACGACTTGACTGCATGCTCATGTTGCTCACTGTACGGGTTTATGAAAAATCAGTCATTTTGTTCCTAAAAAATTCTGATTCTTTTTTTTTCAGATGAAGACTTGATGAGTGGCTCCCAGGGACCACTCCTTATATCTCCCTTTTATGAACTGGAGTATTATCAGTTCCTGATGGACAGGATTTTTGCATGTTCTGAATGCGGAGAACATTTTAAAAATAAATCTCATCTTGCCATGCACGAGAAAACTCATAGAAATGAAAAGCCATTCCCATGCTCAGAATGTGGGAAATGTTTTAGTAAAAATTCAAGTCTTGTGGATCATCAGAAAAAGCACACAGGAGAGAAGCCGTTTTCATGCCTGGAATGTGGGAAAACTTTTAATAGAAAAGCTTATCTTATAGGCCATCAGAGAACTCACGCAGGGGAGAAACCATTTTCTTGTTCCGAATGTAGTAGAAGTTATAATCACAAATCGAGTCTTATGAAACATCTGACAAATCACACTGGTTTGAAGCCGTATTCATGTTCGGAATGTGGGAAATGTTTTAACCGTAAATCAGGACTTGCGGATCATCTCAGAGTCCACACAGGGGAGAAGCCGTACTCGTGTTTGCTATGTGGGAAATGTTTTAGTCAGAAATCGGGTCTTATTGTACATCGAAGAACTCACATGAAAGAGAAACCAATTTAATGTTCATATTGTAAAAAATATGGCAGGTGTGGAGCTACATTGTAGGACTTGCTGCCACGGAATGTCTTGTGGTTTTCAGGGAATTTAAAAAAAAAATTGTAACGTACAAATAAAATTAAAACAACACCTTGATGTCTAGTTTGTCGTATTATTTTGGACACCATATCCCTTCTATTTGCCATTTGCTCAGTCATCCCTCTACTACAACTCCCATAGAATACGCTTTGCACTTTCCATCTATACCTCCTTATAGTACAACCCATCACCGCCCAATGCCACTCAAAGCTGCGTTATTCGTCGCCTACCACACCTCACATCCTGTTAATTTCCCTCCCTCTTCAGTACAATGTGTAGAAATTCTAAAAAAAAAATATGGGGAATTTTAAAATCGCTACTGAATTAGTCTAGACAACATAGGATAAGGTCAAATGTCCTAAGCGTTTCTGATTCCTACTGATCTACGTCATATTTGAGCCTGCCTGGTATCGGGTCTTGGATTGCGCATGTGCACTGTAAACATTTGACGCATGCGCAGTTAATTAAAGAGCTAAGATCACTTACATTCGTCATGTCATGTATTGAGCAGGGAAAGATTGTGTGGCCGATGTACCGCACAAGTCCAACAAGCCAAGAAATGAAAAAGATTTAAAAAAAAATATATAATCCAGAAAAACCTTTGTTGTAATAGGGCTCTGTGGGGGCCGGGTCATCACTTCCAGGAGTCCTCGTTCTTCATCATGGTGATGATAGTTCTTAAAGACTTCTCCTTTGTAGGACAGGTGACTTTGGGGTAACATTGGTAGAAACACAGAGCCTCGTTCTACTTCCCTAATGACTTTAGCCCATTTGGAGAATAGTACCATTTACTACGACTACTTTTTTGTTCCCCGTCCTTCCACAAGCTTTGTACCCATGTGCATATGGTGTCCTCTGACATCAGCTTTCCCACGTGAAGACTGGCCACATGCTCCTCCCTCCATTAGTGGCCATTTTGAATACAGGAGGGCTGTGCTGTCTGTCAGGAAAAGGAGAACCTGAAATTGTTGTATATTAGTAATGGCCACAAAATCAAGTATTCATACATGTGTGTTTAAAATAACGATAAAGTTATTCTATTTAATTAAAAGGGTTGTCCAATTAAAATAAATGGTCACCTAGGTGATATCTTATAGATTGGAGATGGTCCGTCCCCATTTTATCCCCATTAGAATGGACCGAGAGTGCGTATGCTCAACTACCGCTCCCCTCATACTCTATGTGGATGCTGGATAAATCTTGATGGCCGCCCCATAGGGAATAATTGGAGCTGCAGCAGGAGTTTGAGCACTGACGCTTCACTCCAAGATAAAACTGACCTATAATAAAAGTTACGCATTCTGCTGATCGGTGAGGGGCCTGTCACGGTCACGTATGGCTGGACACAGCGCCTCCAGCAGGGCGGATTTAGATGACACGCGTGACCCTGGATACACTCCTCCAGTAGGGCGAATTTAAATAATAAAATGTGCAGCTGGATACGCCGCCTCCAACAGGCGAATTTCGGAAATACACGTATGTCTGGAAACCCCGCCTCCAGTAAGGCGAATTTAAACAATAAAAGGGAAAACCTGGGTAACAATAACAATGGTGGCCCTGCGATAGGGAACGGGGGACGTGGAGACCTCCTGCACTCCCCTGAGTCAGTGTCTCTACACTCCTAACGTTCCCTAGGCCGGTTCCGCACGGGGCGCCGCTCAGGATACCTTTAAACCCTAGCTCGCCCTCCACCTACCCCTTTCTAGTGTAGTGGACGGTGCGGAAACTAATCCCACCACTGCACTAAACACACATAAGGAAGAGAGACAAAACAGGGGAACACAACTTAGCTTTGCTCTGCGTGCATCTTTTCCTCCGACCGGATCCAACACCATAGTGCAGCCTCTGAGCAACCAAAGTCCACCACCTGCATGCTGCTGTCCAGAAACAGAGTCCAGCTTTCCCACAAAAGAGTCCAGCATCATGAGTCCAGCTTTCCAGCAACTGAGTCCAGCATCATGAGTGCAGCTCTACACCATAGCTGCCACTCCACCAAGCAATGCCAGCCCTCCTCGCAGACACCATAGCTGCCACTCCAGGACTCTCTCTGAGCTGCCCGGGACTCTCCTTCAGCTCCATTCTTCACTCAGGCTTGCTTGTAACTGAGGACTTCACAATATCACTAACAGTGATTACCACACCTGATACTCTTTTATAGAGCAATCACAAGTGTTTTATAATTACGTGCACAAAACTAAAGAAACAGTGCAATGACGCTCACCACCACCGGGGGGCAAATTTAGAACAAAAGACACCACAGTGCAATAATCCTAATGGCCACCGGGAGGCAAAAAACAAACTTTGGCACACAGCCAAAGGAAAAAAAAAGGTTACTTGTGCATTTTCTCTGTCATATCCAACCTGGATCATGACAGTACCCTCCCCTTAATGAGGGGCCTCTGGACCCTCAAGTCTGCTCCTCATTAGGGAACCACCTACAGCGGGGGCACCCAGTTCCAGAGTTCACCCCAACCACTACCTGACACTTCAGGTTAATGACAAACGCACCGCTGGTATAGGCAATGTATGTTCTGCAGGCACCACACATCTCCAAAGCACCGACCTGGGGAACGAGTTATGTATGTGTATGTTCGGTAAGAGCTGGTAAGACTCCGCAACACACTTCCACAGGATGTTTTTTGGTGGCCACCCATACATGCTCGTTCGCACACAGGTCCGGACCTGAACCTTTATTGCCACACATTCGTTTGTCATAATTCAGTGAACTCATTCTGGGATCAACAACAGGGGCGTTACCCTGTGTCACCACACTCACTCCCCCGCTAATCACCAAGGGAACACCATCCTCCAACCCTTTACACCACGAGGACTGCGCCTCCCAGGGTTGGCTAATGGCGAGGGTTGAGATTTGCCCCTACTCCCCCGCAGCGCACCTGCTGCTCACACCGGAGAGGGAGGGGCCTGGGATATGGAGGAAAAATACACTCCCTGGTCACCTTCCTCCACACGACCAGGAGGGGGCGGCTTCTTCGGTGGTATGGAAGATTTGGCGTGAGCCCCACGGACTATAACAGCAGTCTGCTCACTACCGGGACGTACCCCTTCACCTCGGGGAACCCCAGACAGCACCATGGGGACACCAACTCCATCCACCTGTCTGGGTGCGTCCGCCAGTATGAGCAAGTCCCGCTCCCCAGCAGCGACTAGGGGGCTTCATTGCCAGCCTCTATTTGATTTTCCGGTTGAGTCAGAGGGAAGGCCCCAGACCCTGATTACAGCTGCTGGAACTGCTTACACGCTATGCAACTCCTCACTCACCTCAGTGAGGCCCAGCAGCAATTGCTCACAGGTCTGAACATGGCCCAAAGCTCACCAGAAAAAAAAAATGTAAGGTTGGTGATAATGTCACGGTCACGCATGGCTGGACACAGTGCCTCCGGCAGGGCGGATTTAGATGACACGCATGACCCTGGATACACCGCCTCCAGTAGGGCAAATTTAAATAATAATAAAATATGCAGCTGGATACGCCGCCTCCAACAGGCGAATTTCGGAAATACACATGTCTGGAAACCCCGCCTCCAGTTAGGCGAATTTAAACAATAAAAGGGAAAACCTGGGTAACAATAAAAATGGTGGCCCTGCGATAGGGAACGGGGGATGTGGAGACCTCCTGCACTCCCCTGAGTCAGTGTCTCTATACTCCTAACGTCCCCTAGGCCGGTTCCGCACCGGGCGCCGCTCAGGATACCTTTAAACTCTAGCTCGCCCTCCACCTACCCCTTTCTAGTGTAGTGGACGGGGCGGAAACTATTCCCACCACTGCACTAAACACACATATCGAAGAGAGAGACAAAACAGGGGAACACAACTTAGCTTTGCTCTGTTGCTTACGCTCCCAGCAACAGAGCCCACCACCTGCGTGCATCTTTTCCTCCGACCAGATCCAACACCATAGTGCAGCCTTGGAGCAACCAGAGTCCACCACCTGCATGCACCTGTCCAGAAACAGAGTCCAGCATATGAGTCCAGCTCTCCCACAAAAGAGTCCAGCATCTTGAGTCCAGCTTTCCAGCAACCGAGTCCAGCATCGTGAGTGCAGCTCTACACCATAGCTGCCACTCCACCAAGCCATGCAAGCACTCCTTGCTGACACCATAGCTGCAACTCCACCAAGCAATGCCAGCCCTCCTCGCAGACACCATAGCTGCCACTCCAGGACTCTCTCTGAGCTGCCCGGGACTCTCCTTCAGCTCCATCCTTCACCCAGGCTTGCTTGTAACTGAGGACTTCACAATATCACCAACAGTGATTACCACACCTGATACTCTTTTATAGAGCAATCACACCTGTTTTATAATTACGTGCACAAAACAAAAGAAACAGAGTGCAATGATGCTCACCACAACCGGGGGGCAAATTTAGAACAAAAGACACCACAGTGCAATAATCCTAATGGCCACCGGGGGGGCAAAAAAACAAACTTTGGCACACAGCCAAAGGAGAAAAAAAGGTTACTTGTGCATTTTCTCTGTCATATCCAACCTGGATCATGACAGGGCCCAGTTGTTGGACCCACACCAATATATGACAACCCCTTTAAGTAATTTTGGCTGGAGAAGCTTGCAGCCTCCCTGAAAGGCACACTGGGAAATACAGTAAACCTCTCTGAAAGAAAACTGTCTTTGTTGCACATAGCAACCAATCACAGCACAGCTTTCATTTTAAAAGCGCAAATAGTGAAATGAAAGCTGCGCTCTGATTGGTTGTTATGGGCAACAAAGACAGTTTTCTGTGAGCAAAACCCCCATCTGTGGATGTCGGGCACTCAGACCATCTTCATGAAGTTGGTTTCTAACCGTTTGTGCAGACACATGCACATTTGTGGCCTGCTGGAGGTCATTTTGCAGGGCTCTTGCAGTGCTCCTCCTGTTCCTCCTGGCACAAAGGCTGAGGTAGCGGTCCTGCTGCTGGGTTGTTGCCCTCCTACGGCTCCCTCCATGTCTCCTGGTGTACTGGCCTGTCTCCTGTTAGCGCCTCCAGCCTCTGGACACTACGCTGACAGACACAGCAAACCTTGCCACAGCTCGCATTGATGTGCCATCCTGGATGAGCTGCACTACCTGAGCCACTAGTGTGGGTTGTAGAGTCCGTCTCATGCTACCACGAGTGTCACAGCACAACCAACCTTCAAAAGTGACCAAAACATCAGCCAGAAAGCATTGGTACTGAGATGTGGTCTGTGGTCCCCACCTGCAGAACCACTCCTTTATTGAGGGTGTCTTGATAATTGCCAATAATTTCACAGCACTGTGTCAGACCAGCGATCTGACAGGTACTTCAGGCACTGAGAAGCCACCTCCCTGCAGGACCCAGAAGGCCCCCGCGGCCATCTTGGATCCGGGGGCCTGCAGGAGCAGGTCCTCAGAACAACGCAAGCACATTGTGTTGTTCCGTGGGTCTCAGGGAAGCACGGAGGGAGCCCCCTCCCTGCGTGATTCTTCCCTATGCTAATTTGCCGGGAGCGGTCCCTGACCGCTCCTAGCACATAGTGCCGGGTGTCAGCTGTGATAATCAGCTGACACCCAGCTGCGATCAGCTGCGCTTCCCCCGTGAGCGCCGCTGATCACTATGACGTACTATCCTGTCCATGGGCATTAAAGCTCAGGGCACATGGACGGGATAGTACGTCATCTGTCAGTAAGGGGTTAAAGGTATATTTTTGAGTAAAATGTAAATTGCTCTTTTATTCTATAAACTACTGACAACATGTCTCCATATTTCCAAGCAATAAATTTTGTATTTATTGTCTGAAAATGAGAAATGGTCAAAATAACCAAAAAATGCAGAGTGCTTACAGACCTCAAATAATGCTAAGAAAACATGAAATCAATATTTTGTGGAATAACCATGATTGTTAATCACAGCTTTCCAGCGTCTTGGCTGCTTTCCTCCCGTCTCTCACACGGCTTTTGGGTGACCTTATGCCACTCCTGGTACAATAATGTCAGCAGTTCTTCTTTGTTTGACGGCTTGTGACTCTCCATCTTCCTCTTGATTACATTCCAGAGGTTTTCAGTGGGGTTCAGGTCTGGAGATTGGGCTGGCCATGACAGGGTTTTGATGTGGTGGTCCTTCATCCACACATTGATTGACCTAGCTGTGTTGCATGGCGCATTGTCCTGCTGGAAAAAAACAGTCCTCAGAGTTGGGGAACATTGCCTGAGCAGAAGGAATCAGCTGTTTTTCCAGGATAACCTTGTATGTGGCTTGATTCATACGTCCTTCGCAAAGATTAACCTGCCCAATTCCAGCCTTGCTGAAGCATCACCGATCCTCCACCAAATTTCACAGTGGGTGCAAGACACTGTGGCTTGTACATCTCTCCAGGTCTCCATCTAACCATTAGACGATCTGCTGTTAGGCAAAGCTGGAAATTAGACTCATCAGAGAAGATTACCTTACTCCAGTCCTCTATGGTCCAATCCTTATGGTCTTTGGCAAACTTCAGCCTAGCTCTCCTTTGCTTCTCATTGATGAAAGTTATTTTTCTAGCTTTACATGACTTGAGCCCTGCCTCTAGGAGGCTGTTACGAACTGTTCTTGCCATGCACTTCACCCCAGCTGCCATTTGCCATTCCTTTTGTAGGTCACTTGATGTCATCCTGCGGTTGCTGAGTGACATTCGAATAAGATGACGGTCATCCCGGTCAGTGGAGAGTCGTTTTCTCCCTCAGCCGATCTGTAGCTTTGTTGTCCCCAATGTCTGCTGCTTGACCTTGTTGTAATGGACTGCCGTCTTAGAAATTTTTAAGGATGGAGGCAATATGACGCTCACTGTATCCCTCTGCCAGTAAAGCCAGAATTGAGCCCTTCTTTTCCTCATTCAAGACTTTTCTTTTCAACTCCTTTGGCATGGTTAAAAGTTATTTTTTCATCCTATTACTTTTGGGATATTACTAGCACTTGTACTATTGCCGAGAGGATTGTGAACACCACAGCAGGGTTTTTTTTTATACTTTCCTTCGTTAAATAAGATTTGGTTCAGGTGATCACCTAATCAGAAGCACATTAAGTAGAATGAGGTGGACTCTGGTTGGAATTCAACTGACACTGGAATGGAATGGCTGTCAGACATGGAGAGATGATATTTATAAAACTGTGCAGTGGTCTCTTAATTTTTGCCAGAGCTGTATATAACTCCCCCAGCCCTCCAAAAAATATATAATTATAATAAATTTTTTTTTGGAGGGTTGGGGGAGTTACTTCCGTTTTAAGCCCAGTATGTGATCACAGTTGTTTTTATGTCTCTTTTTATATGCAATGGAGACCTCTAGTGGTCATTTGCTGTGCGGCAGCTGTGCAGAATCATCTAAAATAAGAAGGATTGAGGGAGAATATGGACCGAGCAGGAAGTAGAGTTCTGGATGGACATGAAACCAATGCAGCCAATGACCGGGTGCAGTGATGACGCATTGGTCACCAATAGGGCTAGTAATTGGCTGCAGCGATCATAAGCCTGTCCATTCAGAACAGAAAGTACAGAGACTGGCATGAGACTCTGACTGTGTTGTAAGCCAGGGTTGGGTAAGGTGAGAATCACCGGTATTTATTTTATGGTGTTCAATGTTAACAGGTAAATGGATCCAACAGTGCAGCCAAAGAGGAGATAGTGGTACTACAAACCAACATCTACTTATTCGATTAACAAAATCACAGAGCTGCCTACGACACAATAGCAGGAAATATGTTACAAGAAGAACACAATAATTCAGATGAACAGGATATTGGCACAATGCTATTTACACACTTTCTTCTATTATTACCATTAAATATCTGTTATCATCAGTGATGTCTTAGCCCTAACACCTCAACCTAAAGGGCGGCACTGTCACTGCTGGGCCCGTCACTGTTGTCACTCTCTAGGCAACCCAAACCGTCACACAGGCCCAAATTGGGGTCAACGATGGTATTGCCTAGGCCTCAAGTCCCAGATTGGTGAGTTACTTGGTACACTCGTCACACTGGCCTCCTTCGTTCCCTGAAGGACAGTCCGGTCACACAAATGTCCATTAGCTGTGGCCTAATTGTCTCTCTCCGCCCTGGTTCTGCTTGCTCGGCTCCGCTCTCCCGGCTCTGGTTTCTCTGTGGTCTTTACTCAGGTCTAGTCTCAACTCCTTTACCGGATCTGGTCTCTCAGCTCATTTACTCAGATCTGGTCTCTGAATTCCTTTACCCGGATCTGGTCTTTCAACTCCATTACCTGGAGCTGGTCTCTCGGCTCCTCTACTCGGATCTCGTCTATAGACTACTCAGATCTGATCTCACAGCTCTTTTACCCAGATCTGGTCTCTCTGCTCGTTTACTTGGATCTGGTCTCTCTGTTCCTTTACTCGGATCTGGTCTCTCAACTCCTTTACCTGGATCAGTTCTCTTGGCTTCTTTACTCAGATCTGATCTCTCAGCTCCATTACTCAGACCTCGTCTCCCTGTTCCTTTACTCATATCTGGTCTCTCTGCTCCTTTACACAGATCTGGTCTCTTTGCTCCTTTACTTGGATCTGGTCTCTAAACTCCTTTACCTGGATCTGTTCTCACGGCTCCTTTACGCAGATCTAATCTCTTGACTCCTTTGCTTAGGTCTGGTCTCGTAATAGCGGCTATAATCCAGCCCGCTGTACTGCATGTCTGTCCTGTTACAGGTTTGAGCCCCAACACCTCCTCTTCACTGCCTTCCTGGGCCTTTTATAATTACTAACTGCCACAGCCATCACCTGACGTGGTGTCTCCTCCAACCTGTTCCTTGAGGTAACATGCACTTCACTCTTGAGTTCCTATTAATGCAATTGTGGAGACACGGGGGGGTCAGTGGGTGCACTGGTCCGCTAACAGAGACCGCATGGACCAGTGTGACACCCCAGAGTCCAGTTGTCACAGTGATATCGCCTCCCTCTAATGGGTAAAGTCGTGCTTGGAGGCAGAAAGGGACCCCCATGCCAGGTAATAGATTTAATCACAATTTCCTGCTGCAGGTCAGAAAAGGGAGATGCCTTTTAAATTCTGGCCAGCAGAGGGGGTTGGTGAGTCAGCTAGAGGTGAGCTGAGGGGGTTGTCATGGAAACAAAACAGCTGTGAGCTGTGAGGAGAAATAATGACAGTTAAACGTGAGGACGTGAGGTAAAGAGATCTTTCTGGAAGATCCTGTGAGATGAAGACAGGGAGCTGATCTGTGAATGTCAGGAGCCCTGCACTGCACTTGCTCACTGAGCCAGTGCGGGTGTCCTGAGTACAAAAACAGTGCCCAAAGATACCTGTGGAGCAGGGAAACTCCTAGAAAGGTAACTACAGGACAATGTTACCAAGGGGCATAGACAGAGACAGAAACCAGATGAAGCCAGGGTCAAAGCACAAGATAGCAATACAGTACCAAAGGGTTAGACAGAATGGATAGTCAGGACGTAGCAATAGATCAGAAAAACCAGAACAGGCAATAGACGGTAAAATAGGGACAAACTGTAACGGAGTAACGATAGCCAAGCCAAGAGGTCAGAACTGGAGAAGACAATAGTACCAAAGCGAGAGACGGAGTACAGAGTGAGGGAACAGGCCGGGTCATACACGGGAAGCAAACAAGCAACGCAGAATACACGCACACCAGGGGTCAGACACACCAGAACAACAGTATAGCTGACAGAGAACCCTGGTAAAGAGTGAGTATAAATACCCCTCCCAGATCCAGAAAGAGGCCACGAACACTTAACCCTGTGAGTGCAGGGCAAGAACCCTGTTCAAACCATGACAGTGAAGAGGGAAAGGACAAGAGCAGAGACTGAGAGACTCTAGGGAAGCTAAAATACTGCATATAGCAGACCCCTGAGTGAATCGCTAATAAAGAGAAAAGGGACATCAGAGTCCTAGGCTGACAGGAGCTGTAAGTCCTGATAGCCAAATCTGAAAGTACAGGGGATTGTAAATTCCTGTGCACATTGATCACCTGAGGGCACGGCAGCGGATAAGGAGCCCGGGGCCGACGGTGAAGAGAACGGTACCCGAGGAATAGGCTCACGCTGACAGCCGTACAGGTTAGTGAAACCATCACGAATAGAGGGTCGCAGCATAGTTATATACAGCGGAGACCCACACACAAAGCGCAGAAAGGAAGGTCCTAAATCCCCACTTTGCAAGGTGGATCCCCTGAATGCCTCCAGGCAAGCCGGACTCATTCCATCACCTGTACGTGGTACTCCGGACTGCAACCTATTACCAGTAAAAAGTAAAGAAACTGCACCTCTCTCTGTCTTTCTCTCATTTATCTGCACCCCAACGTTTACAGCCACTTTTACTATTTATTTAACATCTTTGCCCTGGGACTACAGCCCTACCTGTGGAGGGCTACAACATCATAGCTGCGCCCAACATCCATCCCAGAGAAGCAACACCGCAGCGCTGGTCACCTCTGACCAGAATACCACAGGTGGCGTCACGTATGTCACCGTCTAATAACTTTATTTTCATTTTTACTACATAAATACCATACAACTTTCCCCTATTTTATTACTGGACGCCTCTGGGCCACGGACCGGGTCGCCCCCGCCGTGACACTGTCCTTCATGGAAGTCGACGGTCACGGTACCGAGTACCCCCAGGCCCTGCGGGGCGCTCCACCAGGGATCATCCCACCGAACACCCGCCCTCCGTTCACCGTGGGCGTAGCGCCACTCTGAGAACACAGGGTGAAAGTAAAACAGTGTGGAACTACTTTATTGAACCACAAAACAGGCAAATAACACATAGAACAGTCCCAGCAAAATACCCAAGATGGTGCACATTACAGAGTCTCACCCTACCGTGACTCGCCGGGATAAGAGCAGCTGTTACTTCAGCTTCCAGGGCTGACTCTCCACCTGTGGCACGCATAGAGAGGCGGTAATGGCAAGCTTAGGAAGATGACAGTCCATTCAGTTACAAGGCCAGTTGACCGTAGGGTCACAACCTGGCTTCAGCTTCCAGGGCTGACTACCCCACCTGTGGCACACAAATAGAGAGAAGGTAACGACAAGCTTAGGAATATGGCAGTACATTCAGGTACAAGGCCAGTTGACCTGAGAGTCACAACTTGGCTTCTCCGAACATCTCCATAGAGCCAGGCGACAGATGGGTTTCATGCCTGACTTTGAGAAACATATCCGTGGTTCAGAGATGGTCAATGGAGCAGATCTGTATTCTTCCAACCGTGGCCGTATTCCCCTTAGCTGGCATCCTATAGAATGTCAAATCTGTGTCTGTCTTGATGGAGTCATGATGTCTTGGCTGCTGTCCTGTAGAGAATCTCTGCTTCTTTGCATGCATGGATGTCTTGGCTGAATGTTTCACTCCTCATACAGAGGCATATAACCTCTTTTTATAGTTAACAAGTGTCCTTCATTCAGTATTCACAGGTAAAGGGAAAGAATCATGACAAGATCAAGTCACATTATTTGATTATTTAAGCTATTTGCATAGTTTTTCCTCTATTTTAAAAGTCCAGCTGGCCTGGACAATGTGTAATCAACATATCAGCAAACATCATTTTTCCATGACCCTGTATCACTAGTCATCCAAGATAAGAGCACAATATGTTACAACAAATTGTCAAGTTACAAGTCAATATTATAGGCTTACACAAACAAAAGTCTGTTTTTTTGACCAACCAGAAAGAAACACATAAATTCAAAAGTCAACATATAGATAACAGTCTTTTCTTCCTGGCTTGCTGGAAATAGACATCTGGTTAATTAATACTGTATACAATGCTGTGTTCTCACATTGCCCCCCCATGTTAACTAGCCAGGTGTGATAGGATTCTGATTATCCTTCACTTATCTGGGACAGTCCACAGCATGTCTTTAAGCACAGTCATGTATGTAAGAGATCTCATCTTTATGACAACAAAACTTTGTAACATCCAGTTTCCTCAGAGCATATTCCATGTCTTCCTTGTGAAAATAAACTCCACATGTAATTGAGGAGAAACTACTCATATCCGTTGTGTCCACACATGACGTCCTCCGCATTCCTTAATTCCTGGATTAAATGCCATTCAATCCGTTGAATCAAGCACAGCTCCTGTAGTTTCCGTTACTTATTGAGATTATACATCTACTCTGGTCCTCTTCCCAAGGCAGAGTTGGTGGTGTTGGACATAGTAATGTCCGAAACCTGCTGTGCATGCCTCTTCAATGGTCTGCTGGGTCTGTCTGTATGTCTCCCTGGTGTAGAGCCCTGGATGGTGTCTGAGAACACCAATCACCTGCAGCTCCCCCGGGCTGAGTAGCATCCCAACGCTGCCACCATAATGTAGAGACACGTGGAGGTCGGGTGGACTTAGCCATGGACCGTGTAGGACCCCTAGTTATCTGGTCAAAGGGGACCTCTATAAGGGGTAACGGAACTAGGGGACTATGGAAGTGGGATGCGGGAGTAGTTAACTGACAGGTAGGGCAGGATCAATAAAAATGAACAATGTCCCTGTGACACCCAGGCCAGTATAACCACTGAAGGACTCGCTCTTGGGTTTTATCTACGCCTAGATGACCCCCAAAACTTGAGACTGAGCCAGATCTAGTACCCTACGTCTACAGGGTCCTGGGACTAACAGCTCCTCTAATACTTCCCCTCGCTGTTTAGTGAACCGATATAGCAACTCCTCGTTACCTGCAAAGTACGGAAACCTAGTGTCGGCCCCCCAGCTCTTGGGTAACCAAATTTATCACAGATACCCTAAAAGGGGCATTTGAAAATTTAAGATCCCGCATTTGAATGGTCCCAAAATTTTCCACCAGAAACCCCCAGTTCAAGAATTTCGGCCTCACTGGTCACCGTCTTGTCCTCGTCACCGTCCAGAACACACAAGGAGAACTCATCCACCTCAGACTGCGATGGGGTTTCATCAGGGTTGAGCTGGCTCCTGTCTGCGTCACTTTGTATCCCCGCCTTTCCACACAAGTTGCAGAACAGGCTGAAGTCCCGCCCGAATATCATGGGGTGTTGCAAACCTTTGACTACCCTCATGGGACTCAGTACCCTGGCTTGTTTTGATTGACACTCTGGAGACGGGGTAGTCTTTGGCATCCACAGGCACTGTGAAAGCTTGAAAGACTGCACAGGACAGATGAATTAAGACCTCCTAAGCAAACAAGATCTTTGCCTGGAGAAAGGCACTATCTTACCCAAAAGACTGAAAGTGCAACAATGCAAGTGTTATTTAATAGCTTAAATGCTCATGGATAGAGACTGAAGCTCAAATAGTGGGGGACTCCGGCCAGACACATGAGCGCCCGACGTGTGTCGCCACACTGAGTGGCTTCTTCAGGGGCCTGTAGTGAAGCTCTGTTGTACCAATGTAGATGCATATGTTTCGTAACCAAGCCAATTAGGATGGTCTGTGAGATTTTCTGCACCTGAGTCCTGTTTTCTATGCACGGACCATTCCTGCTGTCCTGGAAGTGATGCTCTCGTAATGGGGTACAAGCATTGCAAAACCTCCGCCTGGTAAAGAATTATCAACCACCGCATGCGCACAGAGCAATGTCTGCACTCACAAGAGTGCGCATGCTCCAGATCAGCACCAGTGGAGAAGATAAAAGAAAAGGCCCGTGGGAGTGCATCACAAGCCCAATCACTGCCTGAACCAAAAAATTGTAGGTGGAAATATAAGCGTATACGTCCAGAGGGGTACATACATGTGCACACACAAAACCCCCATCTGCATACAGTGCTTGTGGTAGCAGCTATAAATAAAGTATGCAAAAATTGATTTCTCTTGCACTACCAGTGCATTAAGTCCAAAATAAAGTACACTCATGATATGACATATCATAGGGTTACTTTATGTCACATGCAAGGTAAGGTAGTGAAATGTTAAAATTACATTTACTGGTGACAACCGGGGGGGTGAAGTTTTATTTCAACCTCTACCATGTCATACAGGGTTGCCACCAGAAATTTCAGTGACCCATACTGGCAAAATTATCAGGCCCACTTGAGACTCCGCCCAGGCTCCACATTAGCTCCACTTCCACCCCTCGAATCCTATTATATACACAGAATGTTAGGCACCAGGATTCTCCTGCTGCACGGGATAGA
Organism: Dendrobates tinctorius; assembly: GCF_039654945.1. NCBI lineage: Eukaryota > Metazoa > Chordata > Amphibia > Anura > Dendrobatidae > Dendrobates > Dendrobates tinctorius. Next base: position 15,439,253 of record NW_027361722.1, on the reverse strand, counting down.
TCCCAAGCCTTGTCTGGTGCAGCGGTCTAACAGGGTGCACTATATATAGTGTCAGTGTACAGGTAATACAGTAATCACCAGTGACATTATACACAGGAGCTCTGTATATAGTGTCAGTGTACAGGTAATACAGTGATCACCAGTGACATTATACACAGGTTCCCTATATGAAAATAAATACCACTGATACACACTCATTACTCATATAGATAGATAAATCTTCATTGAGGATATATAAGTAACTACGGAAACTCCACTATAGTATAGATCCTAGAAAAACCATGGAGATACGAACCGCAAATATAGTAAAAAAGTCACTTTATTGTAACAAACGCTTAAGACAAAATGTACAAAAATACAGACAAACAAGTTGCTCAAACAGGGCTCATATATGGTAACCGCTGCTAACACCCTATATATAACAGAATGGGTAATATAAAGTGAAGCAAAGAATCTCAAAGAGAGCCATTAATTTCATAGTGTACAGGCCCTCACTAAGAGAAAACAGAGCTATCACACTCCAAATAGAGAAATTCAAAGTGAATGGATAAATATCCATCCAAATTAGTAGCAACACAGTCCAAGGAGTCAAAAAACATACCCATAAGTATCTGCAGGTGAACGCGGCACTAAAAAGAGCAGCCCCGACGCGCGTTTCGCGTGGGCTTCCTCGGGGGGCTATGTCTGTGTGTTGGAATTGTGGGCATTTTATGTAGGAGACCCAGGTGTGTAGAATCATCAGCGCCATAGTCGGCGCATGCGCAGTGTGAAGCAAAGCGCCATGACACAACGCCCACAGCCGCCCATGTGATCGGAAGGCAGAGGGAAAACCCCTCATGACGTCAGACGCCTTCCCGCATCACAGCCAGCCGCCTGGGGGATGAGTCATGAGAGCGGCCACACCGGGCATGCGCACTCACTGAGACAACCATCTTATATAAGGGCAAAAAAGAGGGCATGCATATCGCTACAACTCATAATAGTGCAGTCTAAAAAGCTATGAAAGATATTAATGTTCATCAGTGAATCTAAACATTATAAGGGGCACATACTCAAGATGGACCCATATGCATATGACATATATATACAATTAATACAGATAACCCTACACAGTGAACGCACATTATATAGAACGTAATACTAATACATATCTCTCAAAAGTCACATAGGCATAAAAATATACTGTAAATATTATTATAAAGATCCCAAAGAAAAGGGAAATACAAACAACAAAGTGTATAACAATACATAAATATATAAACATACACAGATACAATACACATAGAGTTGCAAGAGAGCATCCCACCATATAAAATATAAAACCCAATAAGTAAGCGGTTGCTTCAGGGTTGCTGTATCTTGAATAGCCTGTCAATACCACACGAATCTCCAGTCTCCAACCACGAAATGTCCAAAAAGCATAAGCCAATGATGGAATGAGCAAAAATACTGTAGATGACTCCATAGATTCTTTTTCCAGATCCTCCAATATAGAGATGGCTTCTTGTTCTGCAATACTTAAATTTTCTGTGGCAGACCGTGAATGCAGTTTTTTCAACACAAGTTTCCGTGAAAATAGATGCAAATCTTTCAATGCTCTAGAGTATTATTCTTAGGTCTCTTGTCTTTCTGAGGTGATATAACTTTTTTCCTTTTGTTACTGAATCTAGTCGTTCTCTGCCAACGGTCTTTGCCATCAGATCTGTCCGAACCCATTCTATTTATATCAGATGCTCCAGATCTCTCATCCACAGAAGAAACTGATGAGAATGAAACAGATCGTGCTCTGGACGTGGATCTCCTATTTAAACTGGATCTCCATCTATAAACCCGATTATTTTGGGCATCCATTGAGTCACGCTGATATTTCTTAGTTTTAACAGAAACGATATCTTTTTCCCATTTCTCTATTTCATTATCAATCTCATTTTTGAAATTGATACTAGTTTCAGGAGTTAGATTCTTATTGATCTCATCCTGAATAAGGATGAGATCTTTATCAATCTCACTGAGAGTTCCTTCATTGTTGGAAATCAATAACCCCATAAAACCTTTTGAGCACGTGGATGCAATTTCTTCCCATTGATTTCTAAATTGATCACACTCAATACTAAAAGAGGGAAAAATTTGAACACGTAAACCTCTTGGTATAAGACCACACGAGATATATCTTTCTAGAAAGGATTTATTCCACCATAAGCGAATCCTTCTCTGGAGCAATTCTTTATATTTAATTGTTAATTCAGTCAAGTCCCTATTCTTGGAGTCAACAACCACACATGAACCACTGTTAAACACCTTGTCCAGCTGCAAAAGCCACGTTTTTTCACGTGCTTTAAAATCCATCTGATCAGCAGAAAAAGCTGTGAAAACACAGAAAAGACTTGAAAATAAATACCACTGATACACACTCATTACTCATATAGATAGATAAATCTTCATTGAGGATATATAAGTAACTACGGAAACTCCACTATAGTATAGATCCTAGAAAAACCATGGAGATACGAACCGCAAATATAGTAAAAAAGTCACTTTATTGTAACAAACGCTTAAGACAAAATGTACAAAAATACAGACAAACAAGTTGCTCAAACAGGGCTCATATATGGTAACCGCTGCTAACACCCTATATATAACAGAATGGGTAATATAAAGTGAAGCAAAGAATCTCAAAGAGAGCCATTAATTTCATAGTGTACAGGCCCTCACTAAGAGAAAACAGAGCTATCACACTCCAAATAGAGAAATTCAAAGTGAATGGATAAATATCCATCCAAATTAGTAACAACACAGTCCAAGGAGTCAAAAAACATACCCATAAGTATCTGCAGGTGAACGCGGCACTAAAAAGAGCAGCCCCGACGCGCGTTTCGCGTGGGCTTCCTCGGGGGGCTATGTCTGTGTGTTGGAATTGTGGGCATTTTATGTAGGAGACCCAGGTGTGTAGAATCATCAGCGCCATAGTCGGCGCATGCGCAGTGTGAAGCAAAGCACCATGACACAACGCCCACAGCCGCCCATGTGATCGGAAGGCAGAGGGAAAACCCCTCATGACGTCAGACGCCTTCCCGCATCACAGCCAGCCGCCTGGGGGATGACTCATGAGAGCGGCCACACCGGGCATGCGCACTCACTGAGACAACCATCTTATATAAGGGTATATAGTGTATAGTGTACAGGTAATACAGTAATCACCAGTGACATTATACACAGGAGCTCTGTATATAGTGTCAGTGTACAGGTAATACAGGGATCACCAGTGACATTATACACAGGAGCTCTGTATATAGTGTCAGTGTACAGGTAATACAGGGATCACCAGTGACATTATACACAGGAGCTCTGTATATAGTGTATAGTGTACAGGTAATACAGTGATCACCAGTGACATTTTACACAGGAGCTCTGTATATAGTGTATAGTGTACAGGTAATACAGTGATCACCAGTGACATACACAGGAGCTCTGTATATAGTGTCAGTGTACAGGTAATACAATGATCACCAGTGACATTATACAAAGGACCTCTGTATATAGTGTATAGTGTACAGGTAATACAGTGATCACCAGTGACATTTTGCACAGGAGCTCTTTATATAGTGTCAGTGTACAGGTAATACAGGGATCACCAGTGACATTATACACAGGAGCTCTGTATATAGTGTCAGTGTACAGGTAATACAGTGATCACCAGTGACATTATACACAGGTTCCCTATATATAGTGTATAGTGTACAGGTAATACAGTAATCACCAGTGACATTATACACAGGAGCTCTGTATATAGTGTCAGTGTACAGGTAATATAGTAATCACCAGTGACATACACAGGAGCTCTATATATAGTGTCAGTGTGCAGGTAATACAGGGATCACCAGTGACATTATACACAGGAGCTCTGTATATAGTGTCAGTGTACAGGTAATACAGTGATCACCAGTGACATTATACACAGGAGCTCTGTATATAGTGTATAGTGTACAGGTAATACAGTGATCACCAGTGACATTTTACACAGGAGCTCTGTATATAGTGTATAGTGTACAGGTAATACAGTGATCACCAGTGACATACACAGGAGCTCTGTATATAGTGTCAGTGTACAGGTAATACAATGATCACCAGTGACATTATACAAAGGACCTCTGTATATAGTGTATAGTGTACAGGTAATACAGTGATCACCAGTGACATTTTGCACAGGAGCTCTTTATATAGTGTCAGTGTACAGGTAATACAGGGATCACCAGTGACATTATACACAGGAGCTCTGTATATAGTGTCAGTGTACAGGTAATACAATGATCACCAGTGACATTATACAAAGGACCTCTGTATATAGTGTATAGTGTACAGGTAATACAGTGATCACCAGTGACATTTTGCACAGGAGCTCTTTATATAGTGTCAGTGTACAGGTAATACAGGGATAACCAGTGACATTATACACAGTATCTCTGTATATAGTGTCAGTGCACAGGTAATACAGTGATCACCAGTGACATTATACACAGGAGCTCTGTATATAGTGTCAGTGTACAGGTAATACAATGATCACCAGTGACATTATACACAGGAGCTCTGTATATACTGTACAGTGTATAATGTCAGTGTACAAATAACACCCTGACTCACCGGTGACATCTCTAGTTGAAGTCCTTCATCTTTTCCAGCACAGACCGCCATCACTTCTTCCAGCCAGGACTTATCTCTGCAGAAAATAACACAGTTATCTAGAGCACTTCTTCCAGAGAACATCCCCCAATTTTTCCTCAACTTCTAAACTATGCCAGATGAAGAAAAAAAAGTGTCAGTGTCGCCCTGCACAGTAACAGGACTGAAAACAGTATCCTCAAAAATAAAATAAATCACAGCCGTAACAATATCATATAATAATATGCTCCCATATGTACTCCATTCTGGACATACTGCCCTCATGCCTCTCCACCACACTGACCACATGTTTCTCCACACTGACCACATGTTTCTCCACACTGCCCCATGTCTCGCCACACTGCCCGATGTCTCTCCACACTGACCACATGTCTTTCCACGCTGCCCCCATGTCTTTCCACACTGCCCCATGTCTCTCCATATTGCCATTTAAGTGCTGTCGCCATCTATTTCAGCGATTCACACCCTCCCCCAGACCTCCAGTTAGGATCTTCTGTAAAAATGCTCTAGTTTCCTGTTGACTTCCATTATATTCGGTACTCTTGTTGACTCTCCACACTGCCCCATGTCTCTCCACACTGCCCAAATGTCTCTCCACACTGCCCGATGTCTCTCCACACTGCCCGATGTCTCTCCACACTGCCCCCATGTCTTTCCACACTGCCCCCATGTCTTTCCACACTGCCCCATGTCTCTCCATACTGCCCCCATGTCTCTCCATATTGCCATTTAAGTGCTGTCGCCATCTATTTCAGCGATTCACACCCTCCCCCAGACCTCCAGTTAGGGTCTTCTGGAAAAATGCTCTAGTTTCCTGTTGACTTCCATTATATTCGGTACTCGAGTTAAGTCCGTCCAATTAGAGTACTGAGCACTAGAGCATTTTTGAGCTCCATCTTTACTATTGACCTGCTAATGGATTTTGGCGGTGACTGTAGTGTGGCCACACACGTGCCAGAAGCTGGGTAAAGTTAACAAGAAGACTAATCAGAAATGTCAGCAGGTACAATGTTAATATTGTAAAATTACCACCATGAACCACATCAATGCCTCAAGGCAATCCCTGTTGAGCAAGAAGTTTCTTAATGTTCCCTCCCCTGACAACACCATGAACCACATCAATTCCTCAAAGCATTGATGTGGTTCATGGTGGTATCAATGGAGGGAACATCATGAAACTTCTCACTCAACGGGAAACGAAGTGAATTGTTTCCCTGGGCACAATGGCACTCGAAGGATTAAACCAAACACTTAGCTTTGCGTTTTTTCTGTAGACATTTTGCCACTAATTTATATGCACTTTTTTTCCTGATTTAAGTGTTAAATGCACCGACTGTACATGGTTTTTATATTTTATGTTATACTTTACAGATTGGATGAGTGTGCGCGTGCCTGAGACCCATTGTGATGCATCCACGCTCCCGCACATGCGTACTAACGACTTAATGGCTGAGCGGTGTTTGGTTGACGCGCGTCGAGGTGCACATGTGCCATTCATCCCGATCTTATTAGTTGGCCGCCAGTCCCGGGAAGATAAGATGCCACTGATGAACAGACCCCTTGAGAAAGCAACGTAATATAGTATGCGAATCGCACGTTGGGTCTTCATTTATTTCTATGTGGTAATATTTGCAGTATGTATTAACATTATTGGTAGGAATTTTTCCTTTTACTTTAAACCATGCTAGATGAGTATCGGATGCTAATGTTTGGGCTCACCACTACTGTGTCTTTGAAATGCAATATACAACCCCTGGCAAAAATTATGGAATCACCGGCCTTGGAGCATGTTCATTCAGTTGTTTAAATTTGTAGAAAAAAAGCAGATCACAGACATGGCACAAAACTAAAGTCAATTCAAATGGCGACTTTCTGGCTTTAAGAAACACTAAAAGAAATCAAGAACAAAAAATGTGGCAGTCAGTAATGGTTATTTTTTTAAACCAAGCATTGGGAAAAAATTATGGAGTTACTCAATTCTGTGGGAAAAATTATGGAATCGCCCTGTAAATTTTCATTCCCAACACTAACACCTGCATCAAATTAGATCTGCTTGTTAGTCTGCATCTAAAAAGGAGTGAGCACACTTTGGAGAGCTGTTGTACGAAGTAGACTGACATGAATCATGGCTCCAAAATAAGAGATGTCAATTGAAACAAAGGAGAGGATTATCAAACTCTTAAAATAGGTTAAATCATCACGCAATGTTGAAAAAGATGTTGGTTGTTCACAGTCAGCTGTGTCTCAAATCTGGAGCAAATACAAACAACATGGGAAGGTTGTTAAAGACAAACATACTGGTAGACCAAGGAAGACATCAAAGCCTCTAGACCGGAAACTTAAAGCAATATGTCTCCAAAACAGGAAATGCACAACAAAACAAATGAGGAACGAATGGGAGGAAACTGGAGTCAACGTCTGTGACCGAACTGTAAGAAACCGCCTAAAGGAAATGGTATTTACATACAGAAAAGCTAAACGAAAGCCATCATTAACACCTAAACAGAAAAAAACAAGGTTACAATGGGCTAAGGAAAAGCAATCGTGGACTGGATGAGTGGACAAAAGGCATATTCAGTGATGAATCGCGAATCTGCATTGGGCAAGGTGATGATGCTGGAAATTTTGTTTGGTGCCGTTCCAATGAGGTTTATAAAGATGATGACTGCCTGAAGAGAACATGCAAATTTCCACAGTCATTGATGATATGGGGCTGCATGTCAGGTAAAGGCACTGGGGAGATGGCTGTCATTACATCTTCAATAAATGCACACGTTTATGTTGATATTTTGGACACTTTTCTTATCCCATCAATTGAAAGGATGTTTGGGGATGATGAAATCATTTTTCAAGATGATAATGCATCCTGCCATAGAGCAAAAACTGTGCAAACATTCCATGTAAAAAGACACATAAGGCCTGCAAATAGTCCGGATCTCAATCCAATGGAAAATCTTTGGTGGAAGTTGAAGAAAATGGTCCATGACAAGGCTCCAACCTGCAAAGCTGATCTGGCGACAGCAATCAGAGACAGTTGGAGGCAGATTGATGAAGAGTCCTGTGTGACACTCATTAAGTCCAGGCCTCAGAGACTGCAAGCTGTTATAAGAGCCAGAGGTGGTGCAACAAATACTAGTGATGTGTTGGAGGGTTTTTTTTGTTGGTTTGTTTTTCATGATTCCATAATTTTTTCCCACAGAATTGAGTGATTCCATAATTTTTCCCCTCTGCATGGTCTAAAAAAGGAACCATTACCGACTGCCACATTTTTTGTTCTTGATTTCTTTTAGTGTTTCTTAAAGCCAGAAAGTCGCCATTTGAAGTGACTTTAGTTTTGTGCCATGTCTGTGATCTGCTTTTTTTCTACAAAACTGAATGAACATCCTCCAAGGCCGGTGATTCCATCATTTTTGCCAGGGGTTGTATATACCCATTTTTATACAAACATTTGACTCACTGCTGCTATAGGTGAATATACCTCTTATTGCCTTGTTACCAGTTTGTCTTTTTCATATGATATGATATGTCTTAATAGTTTACCTGTGTGTGTAATTAATACGTATATTTTTTATCCTTACAACTGTTTTTTCTCCTCCTTCCTCTAATATTATATTTGGTATATAGTCATGGCCAAAAGTGTTGGCATCCTTGAAATTGTTCCAGAAAATATATTCAGTGGGTGAAATAAGTATTGAACGTGTCATCAGTTTTCTAAGTAAATCTATTTCTAATGGTGCTATTGACATGAAATTCTCACCAGATGTTGGTAGCAACCCATCCAATCCACAAAGACAAAGAAATCATCCATAGATGTCCATAAATTATGTGTAATAATGAAAAATTACACAGGGAAAAAGTATTGAACACATGAAGAACAAAAAGTGCAAAAACTCTGGAAAGTCCTGACACCAAATGAAATATATCAGTAATTAGAAAGCAATCCTGACACTTAGTGACAAATAATATCAGCTGGTTCAACTGATGGCCAATAAAAAGGTGTCTCATTACTGAGGTGTTACACAAGGAACATCTCATGATTAGGAAAACCAGTGCAAGCCCGGATTGGTAATATAACCAACCGGGCATTTTCCCGCTGGGCCGCTGTCATGTGGGCCGCGGGCGGCAGCGCCCGATCATCTGGCCGCTTGCCAGCTGATGCGGCCACTGGCCTGGCTGTTGCTCCTGCCACCGGCCCTCTGCGGGCACGGCGGTTATAGTTTCCAACCCTCCAGCACTGCAGGGAGATAAGCCGCCACGCCTCCCCCACGCACGGAGCGGAGCCGCGTGAGTACAAGGTGTACGGAGCGGGCCGCGCGTGTACGAGGTGTACGGAGCAGAGCCGTGTGTGTACTTGGTGTACAGAGCGGAGCCGCATGTGTATGGGGTATACGGAGCAGAGCCGTGTGTGTACGGAGTGGAGCCATATGTGTACGGTATGTACGGAACGGAGCCAAGTGTGTACGAACATACAAAGTGGGCTTTTCCCACGGACACAGGAGTACACAACAGAGTCCCGAGTAGCATTTTAAAACACACACATGACGTTCCACCTGAAGTGATGTGCTGGAAGCTGACCGGAAATGAGATAATTTCTTGAGGAGATTGTGACGGAACTAGGAATGCTTCAGATCCATCACCGTGTCCTCCTCCGACAGCGCAGACAGCAGGATCGCCTTGGAATCGGGGATGCCGGCCATGTGAGCGGATCATGATATGTCCTGAATCGGGAGGCTCAGGTGGGCACTACAATGGGAGCCGGGCTGCTATAGTATCTTTATAGAATCTTTCTTTATTTCTTTCTCTCTTTCTCTGTTCTTTCTTTCTCATTCTCTGTTCTGTCTTTCCCTCATTTTCTTTCTTTCTCTCTCTAATCTTTCTTTTTTCTTTCTCTCTCTCTCTCTGTTCTTTCTTTCCCCTTTCTTTCTTTTTCTTTCCTCTCTTTCTTTCTTTTCTTTACTTCTTTCTTTCTCTCTCTGTCTCTCTGTTCTTTCTTTCTTTCCCCTCTTTCTTTCTCTCTCTGTTCTTTCTTCTTTCTCTCTCTGTCCTTTCTTTCTCTCTCGCTCTCCTTTCTCCCTCTTTTTTCTTTTTTCTCTCTCTCTCTCTGTTTTCTCTCTTCCTTAGTGCCAGTCAGTGTGCCCATAATGCCAGCCACTCTGCCCTCAGTACCAGTCAGTGTGATCAGTCGTGCTAAAATGGGTGTGATTAGGCGTGGACATGGGTGTGACTAGTTGTGAAATGGGTGTGGCTGGGCATGGCCTAAAATTTGCAGTGGCGCGCTGCACGCGCCGCAGTCTTAGTCCTTCTTTCCCTTCTTAAAAAGTTGGGAGGTATGATAGGGGCAGCTATGACCAGGGGGTCTGGTTGCCCAATGGATAGCAGTTCTGCCAGGAATTCTGTCACCGTGCGTACAAAAGGGAACAGAACTTTGGGAGGAGTACTGTACCTAAAAGCAATAAATAGGACTGAGCTGAAATCCTGGGCACAGCTGTGACTACAGGTTATATATTCATGTTAATCTTCTCTCACTTCTTGTAACCTACAAGTGTACAAAGATATTATATAGTCACCATGTGACTAGTGGGCCTGTGTAACTTCAAATGCCAGGGCTGAATTTTCGTCCCAGTCCGCCCCTGAACCAGTGAGTTGTCTCAAGACCTTGGTAACCTTATTGTTACAAAACATTCTCATGGCCTATAAAAAGCTTTCTCATTACTATGGTACATAATTAACACATAACATAATGTATGGGCATTTATGATTCGATTGCTTTGCCTCTGTGGATTGGATGAAGAGTTGTTACCAACATCTGGTGAGGGCTTCATAGTGATAGCCCCGCTAGAAATATATTTTCTTAGAATACTTATTTCACTCGCTGTAAATGCATATATATATATAACGTATGTCTGTGTATACTGTGTGTGTATATATATACTGTATACGCAGTACCTGTATACTATGTGAATATAAATATACATTGCTCAGCATAAATGAGTACACCCGTTTTAAAAAGTAAGATTTTATTTAAGATCTTAATATCTCACTGAACGCAAGAACAATTTCCCAAATATTGTCAATTTTGACACATAACATGAAAGTAAGTTTAATAATATAAGTACAAAAATCTTTAGTTTTACTCTAAATAATTTGTTGATGCAAAAATGAGTACACCCCACAACAAGAACTCTTACATCTAGTATTTTGGATGACCTCTATAGTTTTATAGGCCTTCAATAAACAATTGGCAAGATTTAGTATTTAAATATTTAGTCAGTGTATAGCGGTTTTATTCAGTGACTGAAGGTAATTATTCATTTGTATTTTAGAAATAGAAAAAGGTCGCACTCTGCGGGATAGTAGTAAATATTTATTGACACATAATTACATGTCACGTCGGGGATGTGATAGTGAGAGTGTCATATGGCTGACAACGGCCGTTTCGCGCTACTCGAGCGCTTCCACGGGTCCGTGGAAGCGCTCGAGTAGCGCGAAACGGCTGTTGTCAGCCATATGACACTCTCACTATCACATCCCCGACGTGACATGTAATTATGTGTCAATAAATATTTACTACTATCCCGCAGAGTGCAACCTTTTTCGATTTGGAAAATACTAGTGGATTGTTACGAGGTCAAGCACCCGGGAATCCTGGATGTGAGCTCACTGCCTGCTGCAAGCCACGGATCCAAGCACGGTAACAGCGGTGCCGCCCGCTTCTTTTGTATTATAATAAGTAATTATTCATTTACAGTGTGGCAGTTTTATTTATTGTTAGGGATCATTTCACTTCTCTCCTCCGGCAGCATAACAAGAAGAATTGTGCTCACGGTTACTGATAGTTACATGTTACAAATCCTTGTTACTGTGATATTAAGTGAGATTGGAGCATGACAGTGCAGCTCATAGGGGTTTAAGTTGGTGAAAGTCTGGGGCAGGAGGGCGCCATTTAGATTTTCACCTCTGACAGCAGGAAAGGTAGAATTGGACATGATAAAGATGCAAGTTTTCTCTTCAACGAATGATGAATATATGATGAATAGCATCATCCATCGGACTGATATTAAGTTACAGGTTATTAGAATGGCCTTATGGTGATGTGAGTGAATGTGTCATATTTGTCCCTTCACTACAAAAATATATCTCCCATAAATTAGGGATCGATACAAACCCCAATGTTCATCACTGACTATTGGCTTTAGTAGGTTTGCAATAACTCCTTTGGACAGACGAAGCCCATGTATTTCTCCGACTCTGAGTACACGAATCTCCTTTTTAGTGTATGGCTTTCAATGCAGATCTCTTGTTGTAATTACCTGATCACAGTGGGAGGGTCCCTACTTCAATGGCATTTGAAGTATCAGCTCTCTCATTTCCCCAGTTATAATTAGTTTCTCACTTCCCCAGTTATAATTAATCCAATATGTTCGATGTGAGGGTAATATGTCCCCTCTCTGGAGATGACTTTATGGATTCTTAATTTTTCTCTACAACAGCTGTAGTGAAGCATTACATCACAGATATGAAGAATAGACCATCTATGTATTGCTACTAACGTGAGTCATCAATGTAAGCACAACCGGTTCGTAAACCATGTACGTAACATGTATGTAGGTAAAATGGTTCAACACTAAAGATATAAGCACTGAAATATGTATTGTTTCTTATTAGCAGTAAAGTAGCAGGAAAGTGTCTACTAAGTAACCTAAATAAGAAGGAAAATACAGTATTTGTCACCTGAAGAAATAACATAAAAAAAGCAAAATAATAAAGCCCAAAATAATGGTCAATGCTAGTAAGACTTCCATTGTGCTATCAGACTGTTTTTGTTTCTCCTGTGAAAGAAGGAAAAAAGAAAGAACAGATTAGAACAACATAAAAAAGCACAAAGCTATAAAGTAATCACGACAGTCCATATGTGCGGGAGCGCCGCTCATGTGCAGCAAGCCACTAGGTCCCTCCTTGACACGGCCATTTCTGCCTCAGCTAGGCGTCAGATCGTACATGACAGTATCTACGTCTCCCTTTGGGACTCCTCTGCCTACACTTTCTCTATGTGATTATTTTCTTTGGAAAAGCGACTCTATGATTAAGATCCAGGAGGATCGAAACGTCAATTTAACTATGCTTGTTTTTTTTCTTGTGGTTTTGCTATATTCCACACCTGATGTTATATCAATAAATACCTTCTTTTGCATAAATTCAAGAGAGAGGGTGCAGTGGATATTGACTCTTACTCTTGGGGACTTTTTACAGTCCATTACACCAGCACCTCGAACAGTTTGGTGGTGACTGGTGAGTTCTCCTTCAATAGAAGTCTTCAAACAGAGGCTGGACAGACATCTGTCTGGGATGATTTAGTGAATCCTGCTTTGAGCAGGGGGTTGGACCAGATGGCCCAGGAGGTCCCTTCCAACTCTACCATTCTATGATTCTGTGATTCTAGTTTGACAATGTGCATACCAATTTACCCTGCATACACATCAGTGCACAGGCAAAATCAGGGAATATTATGCAGACACAGGACTTTTTTGGCTACTGCCCTAGAAGACATTGCATCACCGAATGAAGACTGCACTGCTATTTTTGCTCACTGTATATAATAATATACATACAACTGGTAAACCCTGGGAACACTATGTATATATATATATATATATATATATATATATATATATATATATATACACACACAGTTGTGCTCAAAAGTTTACATATCCCGGCACAATTTTTGCTTTCTTGGCCTTTTTTCAGGAATATGAATGATAACACCCAAACTTTTTCTCCACTCATGGTTAGTGGTTGGGTGAGGCCATTTACTGTCAAACTACTGTGTTTTCTCTTTTTAACTCATAATGACAACCCAAAACATCCAAATGACCCTGATCAAAAGTTCACATACCCTGGTGATTTTGGCCTGATATCATGCACAGAAGTTGACACAAATGGGTTTGAATGGCTACTAACGTTAACATCCTCACCTGTGACCTGTTTGCATGTAATCAGTGTGTGTGCATAACAGCTGAGTGAGTTTCTGGGATCCAGACAGACTCTTGCATCTTCCATCCAGCCACTGACATTTCTGTATTGTGAGTCATGGGGAAAGCAACAGAATTGTCAACGGATCTATGGGAAAAGGTAGTGGAATTGTATAAAACAGGAAAGGGATACAAAAAGATATCCAAGAAATTGATAATAAAAGGCAGCGGCTTTAAAACTGTGATTAACAAAATGGAAAATCAGGGGCTCTGTAAAAACAAAACCATGGTCAGGTAGACTAATACAATTTTTGTCCATAACTGCGAGAAAAATTGTTCGGGATGCAAAGATAAACCCACAAATAACATCAGCTGAAATACTGGACTCTCTGAAAACTAGCGGTGTCGCTGTTTCAAGATGCACAATAAGGAGGAACTTGAGGAAAAATTGGCAGCATGGTCGAGTCGCCAGAAGAAAGTCATTACTGTGCAAATGCAACAAAGTATCTCACCTACAATACGCAAAACAGCACAGAGACAAGCCTCAAAACTTCTGAAACAAGGTAATTTGGAGTGATGAGACCAAAATTGTACTTTTTGGCTACAACCATAAACGGTACATTTGGAGAGAGGTCAACAAGGCCTATGATGAAAGGAACACCATTCCTACTGTAAAGCATAGAGGTGGATCGCTGATATTTTGGGGATGTGTGAGCTACAAACGCACAGGAAACTTGGTCAAAGTTGAAGGAAAGATGAAAGCAGCACGTTATCAGCAAATACTGGAGGCAAATTTGCAGTCATCAGCCCGGAAACTGCGTATTGGGCGTACTTGGATGTTCCAACATGACAACAATACAAAACACAAGGCCAATTCGACCTGTCATTGGCTACAGCAGAACAAAGTGAAGGTTCTGGAGTGACCATCTCAGTCTCCTGACCTCCATATTATTGAGCTACTCAGGAGATCTCAAGCGCGCAGTTCATGATAGTAGCCCAGGAATTTACAGGAACTGGAGGCTTTTTGCCAAGAAGAGTGGGCAGCTTTACCATCTGAGAAAATAAAGAACCTCATCCACAACTACCACAAAAGACTTCAAGCTGTCATTGATGTTAGAGGGGGCAATACACAGTATTAAGAAATGGGGTATGTGAACTTTTGATCAGAATCATTTGGATGTTTTGGGTTGTCATTATGATTTAAAAAGAGAAAACACAATATTTTGACAGTAAATGGCATCACCCAACCAATAACCATGAGTGGAGAAAGAGTTTTGGTGTTATCATTCATATTCTCTGAAAAAAGGCCAAGAAAGCAAAAACTCTGCCGGGGTATATAAACTTTTCAGCAAAACTGTATATAATTACCGTATATATGCCGTATATAGCTGGTGTAACCTGGGAATCTTCTGTATGTAATTATATATGTACAACTGGTATAACCTGGGCATCTCCTGTATATAAATTATATATGTACAGCTGGTATAACCTGGGCATCTCCTGTATATGATTATATATGTACAGCTGGTATAACCTGGGCACCACCTGTATATAATTATATACAGTATGTACAGCTGGTATAACCTGGGCATCTCCTGTATATAATTATATATGTACAGCCGGTATAACCTGGGCATCTCCTGTATATAATTATATATGTACACTTGGTATAACCTGGGCATCTCCTGTATATAATTATATATGTACAGCTGGTATAACCTGGGCATCTCCTGTATATAATTATATATGTACAGCTGGTATAACCTGGGCATCTCCTGTATATAATTATATATGTACAGCTGGTATAACCTGGGCATCTCCTGTATATAATTATATATGTACAGCTGGTATAACCTGGGTATCTCCTGTATATAATTATATATGTATAGCCGGTATAACCTGGGCATCTCCTGTATATAATTATATATGTACAGCTGGTATAACCTGGGCATCTCCTGTATATAATTATATATGTACAGCTGGTATAACCCGGGCATCTCCTGTATATAATTATATATGTACAGCTGGTATAACCTGGGCATCTCCTGTATATAATTATATATGTACAGCTGGTATAACCTGGGTATCTCCTGTATATAATTATATATGTACAGCTGGAATAACCTGGTCATCTCCTGTTTATAATTATATATGTACAGCCGGTATAACCTGGGCATCTCCTGTATATAATTATATATGAACAGCTGGTATAACCTGGGCATCTCCTGTATATAATTATATATGTACAGCTGGTATAACCTGGGCATCTCCTGTATATAATTATATATGTACAGCTGGTATAACCTGGGCATCTCCTGTATATAATTATATATGTACAGCTGGTGTAACCTGGGCATCTCCTGTATATAATTATATATGTACAGCTGGTATAACCTGGGAATCTCCTGTATATAATTATATATGTACAGCTGGTATAACCTGGGCATCTCCTGTATATAATTATATATGTACAGCTGGCGTAACCTGGGCATCTCCTGTATATAATTATATATGTACAGCTGGTGTAACCTGGGCATCTCCTGTATATAATTATATATGTACAGCTGGTATAACCTGGGAATCTCCTGCATATAATTATATATGTACAGCTGGTATAACCTGGGCATCTCCTGTATATAATTATATATGTACAGCTGGCATAACCTGGGTATCTCCTGTATATAATTATATATGTACAGCTGGTATAACCTGGGCATCTCCTGTATATAATTATATATGTACAGCTGGTATAACCTGGGCATCTCCTGTATATAATTATATATGTACAGCTGGTATAACCTGGCCATCTCCTGTATATAATTATATATGTACAGCTGATATAATCTGGGTATCTCCTGTATATAATTATATATGTACAGCTGGTATAACCTGGGCATCTCCTGTATATAATTCTATATGTACAGCTGGTATAACCTGGGCATCTCCTGTATATAATTATATATGTACAGCTGGTATAACCTGGGTATCTCCTGTATATAATTATATACCGTATTTTCCGCTTTGTAAGACGCACTTTTTTTCCCCCAAAATTGAGGGGAAAAAGGGGGTGCGTCTTACAAAGAGGATATACATTTGCGCTGCCACTGAGGGTACTTGCCGCGGCACTCTGTGCCCTGATGCTGCCGCTGCGCTGTCCGCCACCGCCGCGCTCCTGTCCCCCGGTGGTTTCTTCCGCCCCACCGCCGCCGCCGCGCTCTGTCCCGTTCAGCGTGGGGGGGTCTCTGTCGCTCCATGCCTGCTTTCTCCCTGGAAAATGGCCGCCGCGCATGCGCAGACGGACATCTCGGCACTGAAATCTCGGGAGATCTCCCGAGATTTCAGTGCCGAGATGTCCGTCTGCGCATGCGCGGCGGCCATTTTCCAGGAAGAAAGCAGGCATGGAGCGACAGAGACCCCCCCACGCTGAACGGGACAGAGCGCGGCGGCGGCGGTGGGGCAGAAGAAACCACCGGGGGACAGGAGCGCGGCGGTGGCGGACAGCGCAGCGGCAGCATCAGGGCACAGAGTGCCGCGGCAAGTACCCTCAGAACGGGACAGAGCGCGGCGATGGCGGCAAACACCGGGGGGACAGAGCGCGGTGGTGGCGGTAAGAACCGGGGGAGAGCGCGGCGGTGGTGGCAAGCAGGCACCGGGGGACAGCGTGGCGGTGGTGGCAAGCACTGGGGGACAGAGTGCAGCGGTGGTGGCAAGCATCAGGGGACAGAGGGCGGCGGCAGTAACAGACACCGGCAGCGGCACGCTGCACATCAAAACACCCCCTCATCCCAGCAGCAATGTTCCACTCCGGCCTCCTCCATCACCACCCCTGGAAAGCAATAAGACGCATGGATTATAAGATGCACCACCATTTTATTAAAAATAAAGTTTTTTTCCTATTTTTCTCCTCAAAATTTGGGGTGCGTCTTATAATCCAGAGCGTCTTATAAAGCGAAAAATACGGTATGTGCAGCTGGTATAACCTGGACATCTCCTGTATATAATTATATATGTACAGCTGGTATAACCTGGGCATCTCCTGTATATAATTATATATGTACAGTTGGTATAATCTGGGTACTTCCTATGTATAATTATATATGTACAGCTGGTATAACCTGGGCATCTCCTGTATATAATTATATATGTACAGCTGGTATAACTTGGGATTATTTTCGTATAGAAGTAGCTGGTATAATTTGCATATATAAGTACATACAGAAGATCCCCAGGTTATACCAGCACAGTCATTATCACAGTCTTAGGCTGCATTGCTATTATCTGATTTTCAGGGTACACCAAGAACTTACCATGATCTGCAGGTTTCCGGTGTTGACTCCCAGATAGTTCTTTGCCTCACACTTATACAATCCCGATTCAGCTTCTCTTGGAAGAATCACAGTTGACATCCGGGAGACAATATCTTCGTCTCCCCTATAATACAGTAACATATGAGAGACAGCCAGTGAGTTTCCACCTTAACAATGAGCTTCGTGTATAGAAAGTGTTGGGCTATATTCACACATTGTGGTCATGATGCGATTTTTGTTTTGATCTTGCAAAACTGACAAGAAAAAAATTGCAAATTGACCACGACGTGTAAATAAAACCATGGGGCCGATTCATCACATAGATTACACCAAAATGGAATCTCGGCCTCTTCCCTCTCCCTTACTTCGGATGTAACTTACACCCGGAGGACTTCAGAGCGCAGCCTCAGCTTTCACTTCTTCCGGGTGCCGCTTTCAAATACTGATGTCAAATACTGAACGTGTGAACGTGGGCTTAGAGGGGTTGACCCAGGTTTCATTTTTTTCACACCTTAAGGAATTATATGAAATACCTGTGAATTATCTCCCTCACCCATCACCAGCAATACAGCGGTCCCAACTGGTCATTGCTGTCTTGGTTACAATGATCATGTGCCATAGAGACGAACATAAAGATCCGTCAGACCCTGGTCCAGTGGCCACGTTGGTGGTCTGTGACCGCCAGACTAGAGCCCTGTTGTCCCCCTCCTACCTCCCCAGCACCTTTTCTGATTAGCAGGCCTGGCACAATGTCCATTCCATCCATCTTTTGGTTTGGCTTTTTTTTTTTGTAGCCATGAAATAGTTTTTGCTATTTGTTTTCTTATTTATTTGCTATTTATTCTTTATTTTTATCTTTGTAAAGGATAAGGGTTGAATCTCAACATTTTTATATTTTTGTGGAATCAGAGTCAGTTTTGCCTTTTTTAAAGTTTTTTAATGCTTTTTCCTTCACTTTGATTTTAAAAAGGTATTGTCACTTTAAATTAAGGCTTTATATGACTTTATGGGGTTACCAGTGCCGATTGTACACCCAATCGCCTTCTCTTGTACTTACCATTTTTGGGGGGTGTATGACACAGTTCTCGGGAATTTGTCCATTTGTAACCCTTTATATACCTGCAGTGTCAGGGGAAGATTATGTTTTGATATTTGCTCAGGGACGACAGTCGTAACGGGGGACGTCTTACTGAGCCGTACTGATGCCAACGTTCCACCCGTCACATCCCTCATTGGCCCGGCTACAGACAGTGGTACATCGGTTATTTTAGCAAAATGATTAATACTGGTCTGAAAAATGGCAAAAAAACATCAAGGATCTTTCTTTTCGCAAACACCCAATGAAAGGGCATAACTGTAAAGTGAACGCTAGAAGTTCCGTCACTTACTTCTTCCAAGTGTACTCAGCCGGTGGGTTCGCCTCCGAATGACATGAAAACTGCAGCGAATCATCACCACTTGTAAGTTCATGAATGTCCACCATCTCTGGAGGAACTAAAGGCAAAGCAGAAGAAAAAGTCACACACTTTGAGCAGAATTATTAGGAAGTTTGTATTTTTGATCATTATTACTTTTATTTTTGAACATCTCCATGGCTGTCGTCAGTCCAAAGGTTAATAAGCTTGAATGTTAAGAAAGTATCAGTGGGAATTTGTCTCTCTCAGAAAAATATCTCTGCGTGTAGAACTATTGAGCAACTAACTGAAAAAGTTAAAATTTTCCATCAATTTTTTTCTTTCCATCTGTTACAGTAAGAATAAGAATCAAACACCTCAGTGTAAAAAGAATAAATTTCTGCCACTTTACAAAATACCTTAGTGACCAATACAGTAGTATGGCCACCCATCTTCTCAGTAACAGTCATAAGCTCCATCTATGGAGCATGTTATTTTCAGCATTTTTTTGGGCAACACCAACCACAGTTCCAGACACTGATAAGAGAGAGGACTGTTCTCCTTCACCGTAACTCTCTCATGTAAGAAGGGCCACAAGTTCTCACTAGGGTTTAGGTTGGGTCAGGATGCGGCTGGATCATTATTCTCTATCTTTAAGGTCTTTCCTGGTCCCAAGCTGTGGAGACTTTGATGCTATGATGGAATCTTGTCCTGTAGAACAATCCTGGGTTTCTTGACAGCCGCAGACTTCTTGACTGTACCACTGCCTGAAGAAAGTGTCATCTAAAAACTAGCAGTAGGTTTGGAACTTGATTTTGACTTGAGTCCATCTTCAGAAAATGTCCAAAAGTCATCTTCAATAATCTCAACCCATAGCAGTGTCCACCACCTGGGGTCTGAGTTGAAGTGGAGGTCTGTGCCCGTTACTGATCTAGCTACAGACTCATCTATTTAGTCCATTTAGAGTCACTGTTATCTCATCAGTCCATAAAACCATTGAAAAATCTGCCTTCAAATATTTCTTGGCCCAGGCTTGACATTTCCACTTCTGTGTCTTGTTCAGTGGTGGTGGGGTTTTAGCCTCCTCACCTCGACCTTGTCTTTGAGCTTAAAACCTTCTGGGACCTCCAGAGAATTTGCAGTTGTTGAATATAACAGCACTAGAGGATATTGGTTTTTACTAGATTTTTTCTCTTTATTACAGTATTTATATATAGGGGGCAGTATTATCATCCTTACAGTGGGTGAAATAAGTATTGAACACATCACCAATTTTCTAAGTGAATATATTTCTAAAGATCCAAATCCAAAAGGAAAAAAGAGGGGGGTCTCCAGCACCAAAATTGGTGAAAAAAGATAAAACTCTCTTTTATTAGGAAGGTTTTAAAATCATATTAATAAGCCACCATGACAGGCAAGGCTACCTTACGCGTTTCCGACAGATATTACATGTCCTTATGACATATATGTCCTTATGATCTTTTTTCACCAATTTTGGTGCTGGAGATCCCCCTCTTTTTTTTTTTTTGGATTTGGATTTATAGCGCCAGTTGAACCGCACTGGACATCTCCTGGCATCAGACCGCTTATGGACTATATGGACACTGATGTACGGTAGGATGAATATTTTTCTTCTTTTTTTTATATTTCTAAAGATGCTATTGACATGAAATTCTCACCAGATGTCGGTAACAACCCATCCAATCCACACAGGCAAAGACATCAAACCAGAGATGTCCATAAATTAAGTTATGTGTAATAATGAGGAATTACACAGGGAAAAAGTATTGAGCACGCTTATTAAAATTTATTTAATACTTCATAAAAAAAAAGCCTTTGTTGGTGATGACAGCTTCAGGATGCCTCCCATATGGAGAGACTAGTCGCAGGCATTGCTCAGATGTGATTTTGGCCTAATCTTCCACACAAACACTCTTCACATCCTGAAGGTCCCGTGGGTTAGTTGATTACATACATTTTCTATCGAATTCAGGTCTGGTGATCGGCTCGGCCATTCTAGACGCTTTATTTTCTTTCTCTGAAACCAATTGAGAGTTTCTTTGGCTGTATCTTTGGGTTCATGGTCTTGCTGAAATGTCCACCCTTGTTTCATCTTCATCAATCTGGTAGATGATGGAGGATTTTCATCAAGGATGTCTCAGTACATTTGTCCATTCATTCTTCTTTCAATTACTGTATATGCTGCTTGCCAGTGCCGTATGCTGAAAAACAGCGCCACACCATGATGTTCCCTCCTCCAAAGTTCAGTGGTAGATTTGGAGTAGTTTGCAGTA
The DNA here is from genome assembly GCF_039654945.1 of Dendrobates tinctorius. Lineage (NCBI taxonomy): Eukaryota > Metazoa > Chordata > Amphibia > Anura > Dendrobatidae > Dendrobates > Dendrobates tinctorius. Next base: position 15,417,609 of record NW_027361722.1, on the reverse strand, counting down.
CCTTTTGGCCTTCTCCTGTGCACTATGGCATCCAAAGAGTTCAATTTTGGTCTCATCTAACCAGACTATACTCTCCCAGAATTTCAGAGGTTTGTGTAAATGTTGGTGAGCACACTTTAAACGCACTTGACCATGCTTTTTGCTCAGTAATGGAGTCTTGCATGGTGAGCGTGCATACAGGCCACAGATTTTGTGTGATGAGCCAGCATACAGGCTATGGAGGTTGAGTGCATTACTTATAGTTTTCATTGAAGCAATTTTAAATGCTGATTCCAGGTCTTTCTGTAGTTCTCCACAGCTGGTCCTTGGCTTCTGGACAACTCTTCTGATAATTATTTTCACTCCACTGTGTGAAATCTTGAGGGTAGCACCTGGTTAAGGATGGTTTATGCTGAAATGATGTTCTTACCACTTCTGGATTATAGCAACAAAAGTGCTTACTGGTACCTTGAGTGGTTTAGAAATTCTGCCGTAGCCAATGCCATCAGTATGTTTGGCAACAATAAGGTTGTGAAGGTCCTGAGACAGCTCACTCGTTATACCCATCATGAGATGTTTGTTGTGTGGCACCTCGGTAATGAGACACCTTTTTATAGGCCATCAGTTGAACCAGCTCATATTATTTTTCACTAAGTGGCAGGTTTGCTTTCTAGTTATAGCTAGATTTCTGCTGGTGGCATGACTTTTCAGAGCTTTTTGCACCTCCTTTCTTCATGTGTTCAACACTTTTTCCTTGTGTCATGTCTCATTATTGCACATAACTTAATTTGTGGACATCTATGGTTTCTTTGTCTGTGTGGATTTGATGGGTTGTTACGGACATCTGGTGAGTAATTCATGTCATTAGCACCTTTAGAAATATATTTACTTATAAAACTGGTGATGTGTTCAATACTTATTTCACCTGCTCTATATCCTTGTACATACAAGCAGCATTATAGTAGTTATATTCTTGTACATAGGGACAGTATTATAGTAGTTACATTCTTGTACATAGGCGCAGTATTATAGTAGTTATATTCTTGTACATAGGGGCAGTATTATAGTAGTCATATTCTTGTACATAGGGGCAGTATTATAGTAGTTATATTCTTGTACATAAGCGCAGTATTGTAGTAGTTATATTCTTATACATAGGGGCAGTATTATAGTAGTCATATTCTTGTATATAGGAGCAGTATTATAGTAGTTATATCCTTGTACATAGGGGCAGTATTATAGTAGTTATATTCTTGTATATAGGGGGCAGTATTATAGTAGTTATATTCTTGTATATAGGGGGCAGTATTATAGTAGTTATATTCTTGTACATATGCGCAGTATTATAGTAGTTACAGTATATTCTTGTACATAAGCGCAGTATTATAGTAGTTATATTCTTGTACATAGGGGCAGTATTATAGTAGTTATATTCTTGTACATAGGCGCAGTATTATAGTAGTTATATTCTTGTACATAGGGGGCAGTATTATAGTAGTTATATTCTTGCACATAGGGGCAGTATTATAGTAGTTATATTCTTGTATACAGGAGCAGTATTATAGTAGTTATATTCTTGTACATAGAGCAGTATTATAGTAGTTATATTCTTGTATATAGGGGGCAGTATTATAGTAGTTATATTCTTGTATATTGGGGCAGTATTATAGTACTTATATTCTTGTACATAGAGGCAGTATTATAGTAGTTATATTCTTGTATATAGGAGCAGTATTATAGTAGTTATATTCTTGCACATAAGGGCAGTATTATAGTAGTTATATTCTTGTACATAGGAGCAGTATTATAGTAGTTATATTCTTGTACATAGGGCCAGTATTATAGTAGTTATATTCTTGTACATAGGCTCAGTATTATAGTAGTTATATTCTTGTACATAGGGGGCAGTATTATAGTAGTTATATTCTTGTACATAGGGGCAGTATTATAGTAGTTATATTCTTGTACATAGGGAGCAGTATTATAGTAGTTATATTCTTGTATATAGGGGCAGCATTAAAGTAGTTATATTCTTGTACATAGGGGAGCAGTATTATAGTAGTTATATTCTTGTACATAAGGAGCAGTATTATAGTAGTTATATTATTATACATAGGGAGCAGTATTATAGTAGTTATATTCTTGTATATAGGAGCAGTATTATAGTAGTTATATTCTTGTACATGGGGCAGTATTATAGTAGTTATATTCTCGTACATAGGGCCAGTATTATAGTAGTTATATTCTTGTACATAGGAGCAGTATTATAGTAGTTATATTCCTGTACATAGGAGCAGTATTATAGTAGTTATATTCTTGTGCATAGGGAGCAGTATTATAGTAGTTATATTCTTGTACATAGGAGCAGTATTATAGTAGTTATATACTTGTATATAGGAGCAGTATTATAGTAGTTATATACTTGTACATAGGAGCAGTATTATAGTAGTTATATTCTTGTGCATAGGGAGCAGTATTATAGTAGTTAGATTCTTGTACATAGGGAGCAGTATTATAGTAGTTATATTCTTGTACATAGGAGCAGTATTATAGTAGCTATATTCTTGCATATAGAAGCAGTATTATAGTAGTTATATTCTTGTTCATAGGGAGCAGTATTATAGTAGCTATATTCTTGTATATAGGGGCAGCATTATAGTAGTTATATTCTTGTACATAAAGAGCAGTATTATAGTAGTTATATTCTTATACATAGGGAGCAGTATTATAGTAGTTATATTCTTGTACATAGGGAGCAGTATTGTAGTAATTATATTCTTGTATATAGGAGCAGTATTATAGTAGTTATATTCTTGTACATAGGGGAAGTATTATAGTAGTTATATTCTTGTACATAGGGGGCAGTATTATAGTAGTTATATTCTTGTATATAGGAACAGTATTATAGTAGTTATATTCTTGTACATTGTGGCAGTATTATAGTAGTTATATTCTTGTACATAGGGAGCAGTATTATAGTAGTTATATTCTTGTACATATTGGCAGTATTATAGTAGTTATATTCTTGTACATAGGGAGCAGTATTATAGTAGTTATATTCTTGTACATAGGGAGCAGTATTATAGTAGTTATATTCTTGTATATAGGAGCAGTATTATAGTAGTTATATTCTTGTACATATTGGCAGTATTATAGTAGTTATATTCTTGTACATAGGGAGCAGTATTATAGTAGTTATATTCTTGTATATAGGGGCAGCATTAAAGTAGTTATATTCTTGTACATAGGGGAGCAGTATTATAGTAGTTATATTCTTGTACATAAGGAGCAGTATTATAGTAGTTATATTCTTGTACATAGGGGAGCAGTATTATAGTAGTTATATTCTTGTACATAGGGGCAGTATTATAGTAGTTATATTCTTGTACATAGGCGCAGTATTATAGTAGTTATATTCTTGTACATAGGGGGCAGTATTATAGTAGTTATATTCTTGCACATAGGGGCAGTATTATAGTAGTTATATTCTTGTATACAGGAGCAGTATTATAGTAGTTATATTCTTGTACATAGAGCAGTATTATAGTAGTTATATTCTTGTATATAGGGGGCAGTATTATAGTAGTTATATTCTTGTATATTGGGGCAGTATTATAGTACTTATATTCTTGTACATAGAGGCAGTATTATAGTAGTTATATTCTTGTATATAGGAGCAGTATTATAGTAGTTATATTCTTGCACATAAGGGCAGTATTATAGTAGTTATATTCTTGTACATAGGAGCAGTATTATAGTAGTTATATTCTTGTACATAGGGCCAGTATTATAGTAGTTATATTCTTGTACATAGGCTCAGTATTATAGTAGTTATATTCTTGTACATAGGGGGCAGTATTATAGTAGTTATATTCTTGTACATAGGGGCAGTATTATAGTAGTTATATTCTTGTACATAGGGAGCAGTATTATAGTAGTTATATTCTTGTATATAGGGGCAGCATTAAAGTAGTTATATTCTTGTACATAGGGGAGCAGTATTATAGTAGTTATATTCTTGTACATAAGGAGCAGTATTATAGTAGTTATATTATTATACATAGGGAGCAGTATTATAGTAGTTATATTCTTGTATATAGGAGCAGTATTATAGTAGTTATATTCTTGTACATAGGGGCAGTATTATAGTAGTTATATTCTCGTACATAGGGCCAGTATTATAGTAGTTATATTCTTGTACATAGGAGCAGTATTATAGTAGTTATATTCTTGTACATAGGAGCAGTATTATAGTAGTTATATTATTGTGCATAGGGAGCAGTATTATAGTAGTTATATTCTTGTACATAGGAGCAGTATTATAGTAGTTATATACTTGTATATAGGAGCAGTATTATAGTAGTTATATACTTGTACATAGGAGCAGTATTATAGTAGTTATATTCTTGTGCATAGGGAGCAGTATTATAGTAGTTATATTCTTGTACATAGGAGCAGTATTATAGTAGTTATATTCTTGTACATAGGGAGCAGTATTATAGTAGTTATATTCTTGTACATAGGAGCAGTATTATAGTAGCTATATTCTTGCATATAGGAGCAGTATTATAGTAGTTATATTCTTGTTCATAGGGAGCAGTATTATAGTAGCTATATTCTTGTATATAGGGGCAGCATTATAGTAGTTATATTCTTGTACATAAAGAGCAGTATTATAGTAGTTATATTCTTATACATAGGGAGCAGTATTATAGTAGTTACAGTATATTCTTGTACATAGGGAGCAGTATTGTAGTAATTATATTCTTGTATATAGGAGCAGTATTATAGTAGTTATATTCTTGTACATAGGGGAAGTATTATAGTAGTTATATTCTTGTACATAGGGGGCAGTATTATAGTAGTTATATTCTTGTACATATAGGAGCAGTATTATAGTAGATATATTCTTGTACATAGGGAGCAGTATTATAGTAGTTATATTCTTGTACATAGGGAGCAGTATTATAGTAGTTATATTCTTGTACATAGGGAGCAGTATTATAGTAGTTATATTCTTGTACATAGGGGAAGTATTATAGTAGTTATATTCTTGTATATAGGAGCAGTATTATAGTAATTATATTCTTGTATATAGGAGCAGTATTATAGTAATTATATTCTTGTATATAGGAGCAGTATTATAGTAGTTATATTCTTGTACATAGGGGAAGTATTATAGTAGTTATATTCTTGTACATAGGGGGCAGTATTATAGTAGTTATATTCTTGTACATATAGGAACAGTATTATAGTAGATATATTCTTGTACATAGGGAGCAGTATTATAGTAGATATATTCTTGTACATAGGGAGCAGTATTATAGTAGTTATATTCTTGTACATAGGGAGCAGTATTATAGTAGTTATATTCTTGTATATAGGAGCAGTATTATAGTAGTTATATTCTTGTACATAGGGAGCAGTATTATAGTAGTTATAGTCTGGTACATAGGGGCAGTATTATAGTAGTTATATTCTTGTACATAGGAGCAGTATTATAGTAGTTATATTCTTGTACATAGGAGCAGTATTATAGTAGTTATTGTTTGAGTGATTAATCTAGTAATAGACATTATCAGGTAAAATCATCTGCTTCAATGTAAGAATACTGACAATAATGATAGAGAAAAGAGTGTTTTGGGCCGTATTCACCAGACTATACTTACAGAGAATATTCTGTATTGTGAGCGTCCTCGCGTTCTGGATGTCACACCTCTCGTGCTGTTGTAAGATACAGGTCACTTCGATTCCGTTTAGTCTACTTTTTGGGATCATTCTCAGCTCGCTCCTGGTGGTGACGATGCCGTTTTCATGTCTTATAACCCTTTCTTGTGTGCTGTAGGGTAGGCCTCCGGTCCTCCAGTTAATTGCAGCAGGCTCGTCTGCTGTAACAATACAAATTGCCACCGTTTGCTCCAGACACCCAACCACGATCGGCTCCGGGGGAGGAATGACATCGATATCCGCAGTTACTATATGGTGGAGACAGAGGATCGTGATCATTAAAACAGCAGCTTTCACCATTTACTTACATGGCAAATTTCAGAGAACCTATTGAAATCGAGAGCTTCGCGTTCATGGCCTCCTCTCCATTCCTTATACATCAATGGGTCATTTATGGGATATCCTACTGGAATGGCTTAAATTTCCCAGATGGAAATACCCCTATAAAGTCGTATCTGAAAACCTAGCATTATCTGATATATAAAAAATAAAACTCTATTTAATTAAAAATACAATAGTTTGTCATTTTTTTAATGAGTTATTTGAACTGAGTCCCGTTCTTGGGATTGTCAGAGGTCCCGGTGGTCAGACCCTGAGCGATCAGTAAGACATCATGTCCCCTTTGTATAAGTATTAGATGATAGGAAATATGTATCAGGGTTCGGAGGTGTTTATAGACTAAAGGGTCCTTCCCACCTTGGACATCTGAGGCTCATCCACAGCATAAGCCCGAAATGTCTGATATATGTGGATCCCACCACTGGTAAATGCATATTTCTCAAGAACAGAGCGAGAGAGGAGGCGACACGATCACTCCATTCATATGTAACAGAGTTCTGAAAATTGCAAAAGAGCTCACTTGTTAATTTTTGCAATTCCTAGAAATTTAGTGGATCTTATGTTATCTACTGTATATAGAGGAGTTATTATCAGTCATTGTACAGGAGGAGGATGTGAGCTGTGACATCACCTATTGTGAATGGTGGGTCCTTTGTTATCTACTGTATATAGAGGTGTGATCAGTCATTGTACAGGAGGAGGAGGTGAGCTGTGACATCACCTATTGTGAATGGTGGATCCTGTGTTATCTACTGTATATAGAGGTGTTATCAGTCATTGTACAGGAGGAGGATGTGAGCTGTGACATCACCTATTGTGAATGGTGGGTCCTGTGTCATCTACTGTATATAGAGGTGTTATCAGTCACATAGGAGGAGGTGAGCTGTGACATCACCTATTGTGAATAGTGGATCCTGTGTTATCTATTGTATATAGAGGTGTTATCAGTCATTGTACAGGAGGAGGAGGTGAGCTGTGACATCATCTATTGTGAATGGTGGATTGTTATGACCGGGTAACCGAGGAGGATAGCAGGACCAGAACACCAGAGAGGTTGGCAAATAAGCGGATTGCAGACCCCTGATCCTATCCACACAACTAGCAGTAGCCGTGGAGCGTACCTCCGATGCCCTATTCGCCTCAGCACAGCCGGAGAGATAACTCAGCCTAAAGCAAGAAAGGTGAAGTCTAAACTGCCCCGGAGCAGATCCCAAAGGAATAGATAGCCCCCAAACATATATTGTCGGTGAGACAAGATGAAAACACAAACACAGGCAGAAAAATAGACTGAGCAAATGATGGGGCCCACACTGACTAGACAGGACAGGAAAGGAAAGATACTGTCTGCAGTCACGCCAAAAAACCTTGAAAAATCCAACACGTTTGATGCACAAAAAAAAAAACACTGAAGTCACACGACTTCGCCCCCACTATATCAGCACTCTGGTATATACTGAAAGCAAAGCAAAAAGAAACCAATATAACTGGGGACAGGACAAACTGACACAAGCAGTAACATATGGGCGGTGATCCACCATAGCCCCAGCAGGAGCAAGCTGACCCGCTGTAATGTAAAATGTCTGTAAGGTAGAACTTTCTAGAATCCTCAATTCTTTCCAGAAAATCGCCTTGTCACACAGCAGCATCCCCCCTCTCCTTATCAGCTGTGTGCCCGCACTGGTAATAGGACACTTCCTCTATAACATTTGGCCCCTCTCCACAGAAGGGAATGCTAATTAGTTAAGGGAAAGCATTTCCTTTGTTCTCAGATCTGTGGCTGAATGAAACTATGGGTGATATTAAAGAGACTGTACCGCAAAAACCATACACCGTCGAGATATAATAATCATATCACTGTGTAGGCAATGAAGCCAGCTTTCTAAACCCCTAAGTTTCACGATTCTCGGACTTCCAGAAACTGAGATATGAATTGCTCCCAAATGGAGGGTCTTAATTATGGCATGCTTGGTGTCTTCGGATTCTATTCGGTAAATCACAAACAATGATGCCCTATGTGTGTTGGTAAGGGCTTTTCTCATTTAGATATAGTTATTCTATTCGTGAGGTCACAGACCCTAGGCTATAGGTATTCTCTACCAAATTCCAGTCAGTTGGAGCTACAGAATCCGTACTGACAAGACGTGCAGATGAGTGGAGACGTGTTGCTCCGCCTTCTCCCTCCACATGGTCTGCTTGATACCAACTGAACACATGTGAGTGTTACTTTCTGTCTTTTAATCCCTTTGTTTTATATTTGTATTTGTACATATGTAATGTCTCAATTTATTACAACTTTTGTACTTGTAATCACTGCCCGACTTTGGGGAATAAATCGTAAAATTATCAGTTTGACTCCATGCTCTAAGAAACGAACTATGCGCCTTTTTTAGATAATCGCTACAAATTTGGGGTTTGCCGTGGACCCTCTTAATTAACTCTTTGATTAAGTAAAGCGTGGCTGGTGGCAGCGTGGTGTGCGCAGCTGGCGAGACTAGCTGGCAGTACAGAAGGGTCTTATATTGCTGAATGAGTGGTTGAGGCCACAGCATTGATAATTCCCTTATTGCCGTAGTCTAGTTGCCTGTACACAACAAGCAGCCCGTCCGGCGACTAATTATCCTAGGTGCAATTCCCTGACTGACCTGAGGGTAAGGGGGGCGCCGGAGAGCTGCGAGTTCCAAAGTGGAACTGAGAAAGTGGGATATACATAAATCCCCGCAGTTCTTGGAAGGTTGTTAGCAGTGGTGGGGCATCCAAAATACCCCCCTGCGGTAAATTGTTAGAGCAAGATTAGCTTGCTGTATTTTTGTAACGTGGTGCCGGTGGTGGGATAACTAAGATAAGCCCCCACTATGCCTGTGATAGCCGTGTACCAGCAGTGCGTCGCGGCCCTCCATCCACTGACAAATCCGTGTCGGTGGTGGGATCGTGACCTATTGGTGGCACAGGGTCCGCTGTCCATCGCAATTTGGTGGCAGCGGTCCGCCCGTTCTTCACATATTGGTGGCAGCGGTGGGCTGTTCATCACACCTGCACAAAGCAGAGATAGACAAAATCAGATCAAATGCAAAGAGATTAGCAAAAGAACCACTTAGCTGAACCATGCAGGAACCAAGCAGGAGACATCAGACCTCAGAAGGCACAGGAAGAAAATCACCAGCAGGGATTGAAGGAAGTTAGCCTTAAATACACCAGTCAGAAATCCCAGATCTCCAATCGTCATCATCATTATCAGGTGGCAAGCCTCTGTCAATCTGACCAGCTCCACTACCTCCAGTAACCACCAGAGGGAGCCTAGAAAGAGAACTTGCAACACCTCTGTCAATCTGACCAGCTCCACTACCTTCAGTAACCACCAGAGGGAGCCCAGAAAGAGAATTCACAACAGTGGATCCTGTGTTATCTACTGTATATAGAGGTGTTATCACTTATTGTACAGGAGTAGGAGGAGGTGAACTGTGATATCACCTATTGTGAATGGTGGATCCTGTGTTATGTACTGTATATAGAGTTGTTATCAGTCATTGTACAAGAGGGGAAGGAGGTGAGCTGTGACATCACCTATTGTCAATGGTGGATCCTGTGTTATCTACTGTATATAGAGGTGTTATCAGTCATTGTACAGGGGGATGAGGTGAGCTGTGATATCACCTGTTGTGAATTGTGGATCCTGTATATCTACTGTATATAAAGGTGCACCTCTATATACAAGTTGTAGCAACCTCTAATCATTTTAGCCAGGGTATACTACACACCCATTGTGTACAACGTACTCACTTCACATACTGTGTGCTCCAATCAATGACTCACATCGCCATACACCCCGTGCACATACTCGCAGTGTGCGCTCCCTGTTGTGAGTTCATTTTCCCCTTCACCACTGAGGCCCGATGAACTCCCTCTTCTGGTGAAGAAAGGTATTGAGCCTGATTATCAAGCACCTGAGTCTAATGATGAGGACTGGCTGAGTGGAGTTACTGAGTGGATATAAGGCTGCCGACGCCCTTCTGCCCTGCGGGTGATTTCTCTGATGGATTCTTGGAGACCAGACTGAATTTCTGCTCTGCTAAAGCTAAGTTTTTTTTGCTCTGCTTTTTGCATTTATGCTTTGATTTTGTTTTGCTTTGTTTTTCTGGAATTCTGCCTTTCCCTGCTGGGGTGAGCTGAATTCCTTTAGCTTTGTCTTCAGAAAATACCTGAGCGCTGATATTGTTTTGAAGCCTAGCTGCTTCTGGTTCTTTTTTCCATATCAGCTGGTTGGCTTGTTTTTGATAGGGTTTTTGCAGACAGCAACCTTCCTTTCCTGTCCTGTCTAGTTAGATTGGGCCCCATCATTTGCTCAGCCTATTTTTCTATCTGTGTGAGTGTTTTTTCATCTTGTTTCACCGTCATTATATGTTGGGGGCTGCCTTTTGCTTTGGGGTCTGCTCTGGGGCAGTTGAGATTTCCTTTTCTGTCTTTAGGTTATTTAGTTCTCCGGCTGTGATCGAGGGGTCTAGGGCACTGTAGGAACCCCCCACGGCTACTGCTAGTTGTTGTGGATAGGTTCAGGGGTCTGCAATCTGATAATGCCAACTTCTCTGGTTTTCTGGACGTCGCTTCTATTTTTTGTGCCTGCCTCCTACGGTGACTCTATCATAACAGCTCCCCCTGACTACCGGCCGGCCGTCTCCATGGAGACGTGTCTGTGTTGCCGCTGACTCCACCCCTTCATCATGATGTGTCGGATGTGTGTGTGGACCAGCGTCACGTGACGCCGATCGGCGGCGACGTCACGCCAGGGCCATCGGCCCAAGTGCCAAATTTAAACACTGCCACCACTGTTTAAAAGCACTATAAAAGCACCACAGGTATACCCATTTACACAGGAACCCCCCCCCCAGGAAGAAGCAACACGCGAAACGCGCATCAGGGATCTGTACTGCACTGCCAGGTCACATACCCCTTTCAGCCTATGCACTTTATTTACCTTTTTGCTGCTATTAACTGCTGCTTTAGTAACTTGCTGCTATATTTATCTGTTTATGAGGTGTCAGCCCCTGGACTTATCATATGTATCAGCCCCAGGTGAATGCTCATGTTAATGTCATTGTTGCAGTCTTTTTAGACACATTGACTCAAAACCACTATGCACTTTATGCAGCTTTTGTATTGATACTAATACCCTCCTTTGTCTGCCTAGCAGCCTTCACTTATAGCACAGTTTTACTTACTAACTTAATCTGGACTTATAGTAGTGCTCAAAAGTTTACATACCCCGGCAGAATTGTTGCTTGGCTTTTTTTCAGAGAATATGAATTATAACACCAAAACTTTTTCTCCACTCATGGTTAGTGGTTGGGTGAAGACATTTGTTGTCAGACTGCTGTGTTTTCTCTTTTTAAATCATAATGACAACTCAAAGGCCAAGAAAGAAAAAATTCTGCCGGGGTATGTAAACTTTTGCGCACAACTGTATATTCCCCTCGCATAAATTGTGCATGAATAATGCCTCCCTGGATATAATTCCCCACATGTATGTGTGTGTGTGTATATATATATATATATATATATATATACACACACATATAAAGCACATATACAGTATACTAGATGGAGGCCGTATGCTATCACATCGGAAGGGCAGTAATGTCACGATGGGGGCAGGCTTTGCAGCATTGAGAATCTCCCCCTCCCCATGTGCTCACCCACCTATCCACTCTCTCTTTTCCCACATGCTGACTTCTCCCGTCTGTGCTCTCTTCTTTGACCTGTCTACCCCATGTGCTATCCTCCTTGCCTGCTGTCTCTCTCCTTCCTGTGCTGTGTTCTCCCCTCATGTGCTGTCCCGTTTGAGCTGTCTCCCCCCTGTGCTCTCTCTCTCACCCCTGTGTCTGACCGTGTACAGAACATACCACAGCTCCTGGGCAGGGGAGGAAGCAAAAGACAATACTGACATTACAGCAGGAGATCGCAGAGGATACAGGTAAAATATTGTTTAAAAACAGTCAGTGAAATATTTTACCTCACAAAATGAATCCTCTGTGATCCCCTGCTGTAATGTCAGTATTGTCTTTTGCTTCCTCCCCTGCCCAGGAGATGTGGTATGCTCCGTGCATGGTCAGACACAGACAATTTTTAAAATAAACTTTCGTTCGTGGGAAAACCCCTTTGATGTGACCGGCTTCCTCCGCCTGTAGACACGTCGCGCATCTGCCGCCGGGATCAGCCGAATGATTCACTGCGCCTGTGTGGAATTCATTCAGGCGCAGTGTGAAGGTGTTCCACTGGTGGTACCGCACAAGAGGCTGCGTGAGTGAGTTAGTGCGTGAGTGAGTGTGAGTTAGTGTGTGAGTGTGTGAATGAGTGTGTGGTGCGTACGGCGTATAGACTGTGTGTGTGGTGCGACGGTGTTCCGCTGGTGGTATCACGCAATAGGTTGGTACCAGCAGCAGTTTCCATATTGAGACACCCATCACTTGGGTGTTCCAGTATGGCGGTCGGTGAACTTCCTCCGCTTGGAATTCTGGGATACAGTGACATCTTGACAAAACAGGAAATGAAAACATTACAAGGCAATTATAAATATAACTAGCTGCTGGCCCGATTCTAAAGCATCGGGTACTGTAGAATATGGCCAGCGGGAGATTAAAATAAAAAATGTGATATACTTACCATCCGACGGCCCCCGGAATCTGTCCCTCTTCTCCACGCTGCCGGCATTTTCCGTTCCCAGTAATGCTTTGCGCCAAAGACTGCTGCTGACGTACTCTCGCGAGAGCGCGACGTCATCAGCGGTATTTCGCACAAAGCAGTACTGGGAACGGAAGATGCCGGCAGCGTGGAGAGGAGGAACAGATTCCGGGGCCGGTCGGAAGGTGAGTAGATCACTATTTTGTATTTTAATTCTATTTTTTACACGTTTATGGTACCGAGGATCTGAAGGAGTCTCCTCTCCTCCGGACCCTGGGTACCGGCTAGCGCTGCTTATCTCCCGACGGTCACAGCATGGTAGCGGTGGCGCGTCCTTGTAATTGCGGACTGCGCCTGCGCACTGCGCCTGTTGCTGATTGGTTGAGGCCTGGCAGGGGCCTGGCGGCCGCGACCAATCAGCGCACCAGGATTTCAGTTACAGACAGACATGATAAGGCGTTTATATATATATATATAGATATGTCTCCTCTGATGTTTCCCCACATGTATAATACCACAGTGTGGTTACTGAGGGGCGAGGAGGGGAGACAAAGGAGGGTCCAGTCTATGTCCTGAAAAACAGGTTCAGTCAGGATTGGGGAATGAACCTTAGCCGGTGGGTGGGGAAAAATAAAATCCACTGGTGACGTAATCTCCCACACATTGGACTGGACACTGCCCCCTCGTGTGAGTTTGTGGTTTTTTTAGGTAACGTGGGTGTGACATAATATTAGGTAATTGTAGGTTTCGTTGTTATTAGTATTATGTGACATTAGTGTATCTGGTATTAGTGTAGTAATAGAATAATAACTGTAGACTTTGTTGTGTACAATAAATATTTTTTCTTTGTTCGTGGTTCCGTCTCAATTAGTCGCCATTCTTATATTATATATGAGGAATAGATAATGTTAAGGCATCACTACGTTGTATATTAAATCCTGCAAAAAATTGGAAGTAAACGCCTAGTATATATAAATCATAATCCACTGGAGATACACAGGCAACAATTGACTGCTAATCACAGGTCATAAAAAGAACAATTCTCCCTCTGTTTATGGTGTTAAAGAACTCTTTTCCCTGAGATGCTTTTTGTTATACCATAAACAGAGGGAGAATTGTTCTTTTTATGACATGTGATTAGCAGTCAATTGTTGCATGTGTTTCTCCAGTGGATTATGATTTATATATACTAGGCGTTTGCTTCCAATTTTTTGTAGGATTTATAATTAGCTAGTGGGAAGTGCCATTACTAGTCCTATTAAATTCTTTTTTGGAATATACGTTGTATATTTATTGTTACTAGTCAAAGCTGACATTAATAGTTAATATTGGACCTCAATAGATTTTCAGTCTCTCCCCTTTAATAATTAATATTTTGCCCAAAAACTCATCCTTTAACATAATGGCGAGCTCAGGCACAGACTTTTTGTGTATTGCTTGCAATACCTTATTGATTTTTTATGTGTTTTTGTTTGATTTGTTTTTAAACTTAACACAGCATTAGATTAAAAGCAGAGAACCTATTAATGTTTTTTTAGCTTTTCTGTACTTTTGGATTACATTAAGGGTGTTGTTGCGTGAACTAAGACAGGTATAGAAGCATGGACAGAAATCGGACGTCGTACACGGCGGAGTGTCATGTGTTCTTAGATCTTGAAGTTTGGACAGACAGCACAATTTTGTTTAAAGGGAATCTGTTACCTAATTTTTGGCCTATAAGATACGGCCATCGCCATCAGGGGCTTATCTGTAATGCATTCTGTAATGCTGTAGATAAGCCCCCGATATAACCTGAAAGATAAGAAAAACGAGTTAGATTATGCTCAACCTGGGGTCCAGTCCGATGGGTGTCGCGGTCCGGTCCAGAGCCTCCCATCTTCTAGCGATGACGTCCTCCTTCTTACTTCTGCTGCAGCTCCTGCGCAGGCGTACTTTATCTGCCCTGTTGAGGGCAGAGCAGAGTGCTGCAGTGCGCAGGCGCCAGGAAAGGTCAGAAACGTCTGGCGCCTGCGCACTGTAGTACTCTGCTCTGCCCTCAGCAAGGCAGATAAAGTATGCCTGCGCAGGAGCCGCGGCAAGAAGCAAGGAGGACGTCATCAATAGAAGATGGGAGGCGCCGGACTGGACCGTGACACCCACCGCACCGGACCGCGCCCCCCGGTGAGTATAATCTAACTCGTTTTTCTTAAGTAAGTTAAGTGTTGAAGTGAAGAGACTGTAGTTGGTCAGAGGGAGTGTTACAGAACAGGCCACATACTGGGTGTGTGTGCAAGGAGATTACAACCTTTACTACAAAAAGATGCCCGATAACGATCCATATTTACAGACCCATCACATCTAATTTAACTTTTAAATTCATAATAAAATAATTACATTTTCTTTTTTTTTAAAGAGTAAGTAACCTTTGTTTGCTTTTTTAACTCTTATGTCCAAGATAAGAAAGTACCTTAATAAAGAACATAGAAACGGAGTGCAAATAATGAAAAACCGCAGACGCTAAGCAGGTAGTATGGGGAAAAATAGATTTATAGGCGCTGATTCATTGTTGTTGTTTCTCCAGTTTCCTGGATGGATGTGGTCTTTGTAGTAGACTTAATGTCTGTGTAAAGGGGTTGTGTTATGAATGGGTCACCGAGGAGGAAAAAAGCAACACAACGCTAAGTCTCAGAAAACCAGAGAGGTTGGTAACTGTGCAGACTGCAGAGCCCTGATCTTAACACACAACTAGAAGCAGTCGTGGAGCGTGCCTACGGTGGTCCTGGACACCTCGTCACAACCGGAGAGCTAAATAAGCCTAAAGTAAGAAAAGAGGAAAACTAACTCCCCAGAGCAGACCCCAAAGGAAAGACAGCCCCCCACATGTTTTGACGGTGAAGCAAGATGAAAACACAAACAAAGGCAGAAAAATAGGCTGAGCAAACGATGGGGCCAAACTAACTTGAAAGGACAGGAAAGGAAAGATACTGTCTGCAATCTGCCAAAAAACCTACCAAAAATAATGTCCAACGCTTCTGATAACAAAATTAACCCTGAAGTCACTAGACTTCTCCCACTATATCAGCACTCTGGAATATTCTGAGACAGAGCAAAAAGAGGCCAATCTAATAAAGGACAAAAAGGCAAATTGGCAAATACAGATAAATTAGAGTGGAAATTCAGCACAGCCCAGCCGGGCTGGCTGACCACACAAAAACTGAGTTGACCAACAAGAGCAAGTGTGAACATTAGCAAAAAACAAACTTAACTTGAGATGACTGGAGAAAAAGACTGAATCACCAGCAACAGGATAGGGCGTTGGCTGTCTTATATCCAGTCTGATACTCCAGAGATCCAATCACTATCCTCCTCGTCAGGTGGCAGACCATTACCAATTAAACTAACCTCACTACCTCCTGTCACTAGCAGAGGGAGAACGGAAGGAGAACTCCCAGCTGGTGGAGCAGAAAATGAGCTCATAACAGGGTTGGTTTAATAATGTTCATTGCTTTATTTATGTCTGTTTGCTTATTGGGTATTGCTACATGTTTTATGTACTACCTAATTCATGTTATGGTACAGCTACTCCATTTGGGTATTACCATTACTGTTGTGAAAAGGTCACCGAGGAGGAAAACAAGACCAAGCCAAGTCACAGAAAACCAGAGAGGTTGGTAACTACGCGGATTGCAGACCCCTGATCCTAACCACACAACTAGCAACAGCCGTGGAGCGTACCTACGATGATTCTAGACGCCTCGTCACAGCCGGAGGACTAAATAAGCCTAAAGCAAGAAAAGGGGAAATCTAAAACTGCCCCAGAGCAGACCACAAAGGAATAGACAGCCCCCACACATGTATTGAAGGTGAGACAAGATGAAAACACGAACACAGGTAGGAAAATAGGCTGAGCAAGCGATGGGGCCCACACTAACGAGAAAGGACAGGAAAGGAAAGATACTGTCTGCAATCACGCCAAAAAACCCTGCAAAAATGTCCAACACTTCTGATAGCAAAAAATACCCTGAAGTCACTAGACATCTCCCACTATATCAGCACTCTGGCATATTCTGAGAACAGAGCAAAAAGAGGCCAATCTAATATGGGACAAAAAGCAAACTGGTACATACAGCGACAGAAGAGTGGAAAATTCAGCACAGCCCCAGCCGGGGCTGGCTGACCACACAAAAAACTGTATAGACCAAACCAAATCAAATGTGAACATTAGCAAAGACAACTTAGCTTGAGAAGGCAGGAACTGAGCTGGAAACTAAGACCTCAGGAGGCAGGAAAAAGTCACCAGCATGGGAATAGGGAGTCGGCTGTCTTAAATCTAGTATGAGACTCCAGATATCCAATCCTCTTCCACATTATCAGGTGGCAGGTCTCTGTTAATTAGATCAGCTTCACTACCTCCTGCCACCACCAGAGGGAGCCCGGAAAGAGAACTCACAACTCCTCTGTCAGCACAACCAGCTCCCTCACCAGAAACCAGAGGCAGACCAGAAAATGAGTTCACAACAGTACCCCCCCTTGAGGAGGGGTCACCGAACCCTCATCCATGCCACCAGGCCGATCAGGATGGGCCCGGTGAAAAGCACGAACCAATCTATTGGCATGAATGTCAGAGGCAGAGACCCAAGAATTATCCTCCTGGCCATAACCCTTCCATTTGACCAAATACTGGAGTCTCCATCTAGCCAAACGAGAATACAATATTTTCTCTACCTCATATTCCACATTGTTTTCAACCAATACAGGGTCAGGAGGCACCGCCACAGGAACTACTGGCTCAACAAACCTCTTCAACAGAGATTTGTGAAAGACGTTTTTGATCTTAAACGTAACTGGAAGAGCCAATCGAAAAGAAACAGGATTAAGAATCTCCAAGATCTTATCAGGTTCAATAAATCTTGGTTTGATCTTTGGAGATGCAACCTTCATAGAGATATTCTTTGACGACAACCAAACCATATCACCCACTTTAAACCGGGGACCAATGGTCCTATGCCGGTTGGAAAACCGCTGGGCCTTTTCCTGAGAGAGTGACAACTTATCCACCACTTGGTCCCAAATCTGCTGCATTCTCTCTACCACAGTGTCCACACCTGGGCAGGCTGAAGATTCCACTTGCCCTGAAGAAAATCGAGGATGAAACCCAAAGTTACAGAAAAAGGGCGACATCTAAATGGCAGAACTAGCTCTATTGTTTAGCGCGAATTCGGCCAAGGGCAAAAATGAGACCCAGTCACCCTGATCAGCAGATATAAAACATCTCAAATAGGACTCCAAAGTCTGGTTTGTTCTCTCAGTCTGCCCATTGGTCTGAGGATGAAATGCAGAGGAGAAAGATAACTGCATTCCCAGATTGGAACAAAAGGCTTTCCAGAATCTGGAAACAAACTGGACTCCTCTGTCCGACACAATGTTCTCAGGAATCCCATGCAACCCAATCACCTGTTGTAAAAACAAGGGCACCAACTCTGAGGAAGATGGCAACTTTGGGAGTTGTACAAGAAGACTGGAGAAGAGCAAATGTTGTTCCTATCTTCAAAAAGGGGAAGAAGGTGGACCCAGGCAACTATAGGCCGGTGAGTCTGACTTCTATACCAGGAAAGATCTTTGAACAAATTATTAAACAACATGTATGTCAATACCTGGATAAGAATGAAGTGATCAAACAGAGTCAGCATGGGTTTGTAACTAATAAGTCATGTCAGACTAACTTAATTTCCTTCTATGACGGTATCACTGATTGGGTGGATCAAGGAAATGCTGTAGATATAGTATATCTTGACTTCAGCAAAGCATTTGACAAAGTCTCTCATACAATCCTTATTGAAAAAATGACTAAGTATGGAATGGACAAGGCAACTGTTAGGTGGATTCATAACTGGCTTAGTGATCGGACCCAAAGAGTGGTCGTAAACGGCTGCACATCCAGTTGGAAGAATGTCTCAAGTGGGGTACCATAGGGCTCTGTCCTGGGCCCTGTATTGTTCAACATCTTTATCATCGATTTAGATGAAGGAATTGAGGGTAAACTGATTAAATTTGCTGATGACACAAAGCTAGGAGGGATAGCTAATACTAGAGAAGAGAGAGAGGATTCAAAAAGATTTAAATAAACTGGAGAAGTGGGCAGCAACTAACAGAATGGTTTTTAACAGGGAGAAATGCAAAGTACTACATCTGGGCAATAAAAATGAAAAAAGCATATATAGAATGGGAGGAATAGGGCTAAGCAACAGCTCATGTGAAAAAGACTTGGGTATACTAATAGATCACAGACTGAATATGAGTCAACAGTGTGATGCAGCAGCAAGAAAGGCAAATGCAATTCTAGGATGTATTAACAGAAGCATACAGTCTAGATCACGTGAAGTCATTATTTCCCTCTACTCCTCTTTGGTCAGACCTCATCTGGAATATTGTGTCCAGTTTTGGGCACCACATTTTAAAAAAGATATCAACAAACTGGAGCAAGTTCAGAAAAGAGCGACCAGAATGGTGACCGGTCTGCAAACCCTGTCTTATGAGGAAAGGTTGCAGGATTTGGGAATGTTTAGTTTGCAAAAGAGAAGACTGAGAGGAGACTTAATAGCTGTCTACAAATATCTAAAGGGCTGTCACATTGTAGAAGGATCAACTTTATTCTCATTTGCACAAGGAAAGACTAGAAGCAATGGGATGAAACTGAATGGGAGGAGACACAGATTAGATATTAGAAAAAACTTTTTGACAGTTAGAGTGATCAATGAGTGGAACAGGCTGCCACGAGAAGTGGTGAGTTCTCCTTCAATGGAAGTCTTCAAACAGAGGCTGGACAGACATCTGACTGGGATGATTTAGCGAATCCTGCTTTGAGCAGGGGGTTGGACCAGATGGCCCAGGAGGTCCCTTCCAACACTACGATTCTATGATTCTATGATTCTACAAGATGGACCATCTTCGAAAATCTAATCACAAATCACCCAGATAACAGTCATTCTCTGAGAGACAGGAAGATCAGAAATAAAATCCATTGAGATATGGGTCCATGGCCTCTTGGGCACCGGCAGGGGCATCAACAACCCACTGGAACAAGAACAGGGTTTAGACCGAGAACAAGTCCCACAGGACTGCACAAAATTCCTGACATCACGAGTCAGGCAGGCCACCAAAAAGACCGACTCACCAAATCTTTGGTACCAAAAATACCTGGATGACCAGCTAATGCGGAGCAATGAACTTCAGACATCACTCTCTTCCTCCACTGGTCAGGAACATACAATTTTCCCATAGGACAACGCTCAGGTTTATCCTCCTGAAATTCCTCCACGGCGTGTCTCAAATCGGGCGAAATGGCAGAAAGAACTACCCCCTCACCTAGGATGGCAGTAGGCTCGGTCACAATAAGAGAATCAGCAAAGAAACTCCTAGAAAGGGCATCTGCCTTAACATTCTTAGTGCCCGGAAGAAAAGAGACCACAAAATTAAAACGCGTGAAAAACAAGGCCCATCTAGCCTGTCTAGGATTCAAGCATTTGGCCGACTCCAGATAAATCAAATTCTTGTGGTCAGTGAGGACCACAACTTGATGTCTAGCTCCCTCCAACCAATGTTTCCACTCTTCAAATGCCCATTTCATGGCCAACAATTCCCGATTCCCCACGTCATAGTTGCGTTCAGATGGGGAGAACTTTCGAGAAAAGAAGGCACGGGGATTCATTTTAGAAGTCACAGGATCTTTTTGGGACAAAACAGCTCCCGCACCAATCTCAGAAGCATCTACCTCCACCTGAAATGGAAGTGAGACATCAGGTTGCCGTAAAACCGGAGCAGAAGTGAATCTCCGCTTAAGCTCCTGAAATGCCGAGACAGCATCTGGAGACCAATTCAGCACATCAGCACCCTTCTTGGTCAGATCAGTCAGTGGTTTGACAATACCAGAAAAATTACATATAAATTTATGATAGAAATTAGCAAAACCCAAAAACTTCTGGAGAGCCTTCAAAGAAGTGGGCTGAACCCAATCATAAATGGCCTGTACCTTGGCCGGGTCCATTTCAATAGTCGACGGAGACAAAATAAATCCCAAAAATGAAATCCTTTGTACACCAAAGAGGCATTTCGATCCCTTAACAAACAGGAAGTTCTCCCTCCCGGAACACAGTCTGGACATGTTCCACATGAGAATCCCAATCCTTGGAGAAGATCAAAATATCATCCAGATAGATGATCAAAAACTTATCCCCAAAGTCCCGGAAAATATCATTCATAAAGGATTGGAGGACAGAAGGGGCATTAGAGAGCCCAAAAGGCATCACCAGGTACTCAAAATATCCCTCCGGAGTATTAAACGCCGTCTTCCATTCATCCCCGTGCTTGATGCGAATAAGATTATACGCCCCCCTGAGGTCAAGCTTAGTAGACCAGCAGGCACTTTTAACACTGGAGAATAAATCAGACATCAGGGGTAACGGGTACTGATATTTAACCGTCATCTTGTTAAGGGAACGATAGTCAATACAAGGTCTTAATGAACCATCTTTCTTGGCAACAAAAAAAAACCCAGCACCTAAGGGTGAAGAGGATGGTCTAATATGACCCTTCTCCAACGACTCCTTAATATAGGATCGCATAGCATCATGTTCGGGTACTGATAAGTACAACCTGACAGAACTGGAGAGGATCTGCAAGGAAGAATGGCAGAGGATCCCCAAATCCAGGTGTGAAAAACTTGTGGCATCATTCCCAAGACTCATGGCTGTACTAGCTCAAAAGATGCTTCTCCTCAATACTGAGAAAAGGGGCTGAATACTTAAGACCATGTGATATTTTGGTTTTTCTTTTTTAATAAATTTGCAAAAATTTCTACATTTCTGTTTTCTTCAGTCAAGATGGGGTGCAGAGTGTACATTAATGAGAAAAAAATGAACTTTATGGAATTTACCAAATGGCTGCAAGGAAACAAAGAGTGAAAAATGTAAAGGGGTCTGAATACTTTCCATACACACTATATCATAAAGTAATAAATTCCTGGTATCTGATCCAATAGATCAGACATGGGAAAATGGCGGCCCCGGCCCGTGGGCCACATTCGGCCCTTTGGTTGTTTCTGTCTTGCTCGCAGACAAAAACAACGAAAGGGCAGGTACTCAAATGTGATCTCATAGCTTGGTATTAGCCCCGCTGTCTTACTATTGCTGAAGCGGCTTCTGTGAGAAGTGAGAGCTGCTGCGATCATTCACAGCAGCTGAGATCACTCACAGCAGAGCAGCTTCGGCTTCTGTTGCAGCATCACTGAGAAGTCACTGCCCTGCCCAGCAGCTTCTGCACATACCTGGCTGGTAATTAGTCACCTTCTAAGCTGGAATTGGTTGAGATTAGAACTAGGAGGTGATTGTGCTGGGTAAATAAAGAAGGCAGAGCTGTGTCTTTGTACTAAATTGCAGGAGGAATACATGTCACCACGGAGCAGGCAGACCAACAGTAAAAGGGGAGGTTTATTTACAGGGAGAATATCTGGTGAACATATAATATAACAGAGAAAATGCTGTAACAGGTAATATCAGAGACTGAAGAAATAACAGAAGTGCAAAACAACAGACAGTTATTCTCTTATGGGGATGAAACTTATCAGTTCCTGGAGATCTTGCTTGTAGAGATCACTCTTCTCCCACGTAGGCACCCAGGCACCAGGGGTGCTTGATGTCGTCTGTCTCTGGGGTCCTAGGTATAGTCCAACTGGCGTATTGGGGGTTAACGTGAGAGCTCAAGGGGTATGCGGATGGCGGTATCCCCCTGTATGCAAGGTTCTTCCCTCTGCTGCGGCAGCGGCGTTCCCTCACCAGGGTCAGGGGCTCTGCCTGGGACAGTCTCTCTTGGCAGGTCTGTGTCACGTTACATTATGTTCCTCGGTCACAGGGAAGCGTCTCAGGATAAAGCAGGGTCTCACTGCAGGGGAGCGTCTTAAGGTGCGCAGTCTGTTGGTGTGACAAAGTCTCTAACAGGAGGGGAGCGACCAGCCCTCCAGGCGGTGCAGTGACAGGCTTCTTGTACTCAGTGCTCACCGCCTGTGTCTGCGGTCCCTCAGTGTTCAGTCGCTGCGCCTGTCCTCTCCTCTGTCAGCGTCCTCTCTGCTCCCATCCCTGCGCTGCTCTGCTGAAAGCGCGCCCAATTCTCCCGCTCTCCGTCCTGCCCTCTTCCTGTTCCTGGTGCTCGCGCAGTCCACTAAAGCATCCTCCGGGGAACCTAATGCCCTGCTCAATGGTTCCCCACTGTCATAACTGCTATCTGCCTAAAATGTGCAAACCCTCCTTCCTACTTGCTGACAAGTCCGTCCGTCAGGTCACCTTCCCTTCACTCCTCCCTTCCTTTGTCTATTGTCGTCCCCAACAATCACAACCCCTACCTTCGTCATTCTGAAACTTCTACCATCTGTTGTCGGACCAGTTGTTGGGCCAGACCCGCTATCTGCGGGGGCCAAACTAAACCGGGAGCACCATGCTCCGAGCAGCCTACTGCCACTCGCCAGCGCGCACGCCACATGACAGCGTCGTTCAAATTGGGCTAGGTACACCCAGATTCTCTCTATGGCGTGTACCTTCCCCTACTCTCCCCTTCTATCACCTTTCACTATCCGGTATGCCATGATCGAGGCCTTACACCTACCAGATCATTGTCCGCGTCCGCTTTCTTCTTCGGGAATGTCCGTGGTGTTAGGGACCTGACTCGTGACTTCTGTCCGTCTCACATCTTCACTCTCTTTACTTTCCTCTTGGTAATAAGTCATGGTCGGCGTCTCGGTCATACAGACCCTCTCATCTCGTAAACCCCTTTGGTCTCACACTTCCTTCGGTCACACAGACCTTCCCGTACCCGGACCTGTTGCATTTTACTTTTGCATATTATACATCAAAACAACTTTATAATAGCACAAGTTCCACTTTTTCTATTTTTTTTTTCATTTACTGTTTCTTGTTAAAACCAACATATAATAAAACAAAATCATAACAGGTTTTCTCCCCCTTCCTTCGACATTGACACTCCCCTTTTTTCGCATCCCTGCCATGTCAGGCAAACTAACTTCTACACTTATATAAAAAAACATTTCTCTTTAACCTGGATGCAAACTGTCCCAGTTATTTGCATAACGATGCAGCGAATTCCCGACAGTCCAAGCCATCTTCTGGTGGCCGGTAGCCGTGGAGCTCCCAGGATGCAGGGAGTGTCCTTAGAGTCCTTTCTACAGGGGCTCGTGTTCCTCAGGTTCAGCGAGCACGGCTACCGCGTAGAAGCCGCGGGGACAATATTCTTTATAGTATGACACCAAGTCCCCCTCTTGCAAGGCCCTGCCATGGCGGATCGATGCCACATTGATGTACACTTTCTGAGCGGTCACAAGGTCTCGGATAAACCCGTACCCTTTTGGTATATTAGTGTATACAAGCCGTCCCAAGGATCGTGCAGCCGCCATGTCAGCCTCTCCCCTCTCATGGAGCAGGTTCCAAATTTCCTGCTTCCTGGCCTTTTTCTTTTTGATGACCTCCGCGACTCAAACGGAGAGTCCGGAGTAGGCCCCGGAGTCCGGTGGGCGGGGCTCAGTCGGGGTTGAGAGCGGGGCAGAGGCGGCCGTTGATGTCATCGGCCCAGCAGCTTCTGGGGCCGGGCGCCGGGGAGGAGCAGCCGTAATTCCTGCTGAATCGGCCGCAGAGCCTGACAAATAGGCCACGGCCGACTTTGGTGACGACACAGATGCAGCCGCGGGGTAGGCCGCACCTGTAGTTGCAAACGGGGTTGGAGCAGCGGCCGGTTTCATGGACGAGGTCGCTGCTGGCATGGGGAGCGCATCAGCATCTTCCATGGACAGACTCCACACCGGCGCCACCGGGCGTGGCGCCACCGGACGGGGTGGTTCGGGGACAGGAGCGCGGGCCTTGCTCAGCTCAGCATAAATCGTAGGGCCCTCCGCGGCCAGGCTTTCAGGAACGGAGGAGGCCACGTGCTGCGGCTGAATGGTGGGGGCTGCCTGTGGAGCCGCCGGCTGAGCCGGGGGAATTTTCACCTTCCCCTGCGTGGCAGCCTCCGACATAACATCCCGCGGCTCCTCCTGCAGTCTCCGTCCTTCACCCCGCCGTCCGGCAGGGCTAGCCTCCAGGCTCGGGGGTTCCGCGGGGAGGGACTCTGCTGTCAACATTGGCGGCCGCTTCCGCGGGACCAGCAATTGCTCTGCTTCTCCACCCGCGATCCGGATGTCTGCCCGTGACTCTGAGGAATAAAGTTTTCCAGCGAGGCGCGATCTCCTGACGCCATCGCCACTCCAGGCGCCCGATGCCTCGACAACCACAGCGTTGCATCCCGTCCGGTGGACAGCAATCAAATGGCGCCAAGCAGCCGCAGCCAATCTTTCCCTCAGTGCCACTCGCTCTGCTGGGTGGGGTAATGGCAGGCTTGTCCACCCAGCGGCCTGGGTCCTGTATGTGGGAGCGTCGGCCTCCGGGTTCATATCATATTGCTTCCCCAGGGGTACATTGGAGGGGGTCCCAGACAATCCAGAACGGCTGCAAACACCCGGACCTCTCTCCTGCGTTGGAGCAACACCGCCATCTTGCACAGAACCTGGCACCGCCCCGGATCCTCCGCCAACACCGCAGATCCGCCACAGCGCTCCCAATTTGTAATCCACAGGTAAGCAATTTGTAATCCACAGGTGTTTTCAATCCAAACAGAGCAGTCCAAGTCCTTCTCTATTCTTCAGAGGCAGGTCTGCCGCAGAAGATATCGTATTAGCGGCGGCGATCCTGCCAACTACACCAAGTGTAGCGTCGTGGGCCGGGCTGGGGGGTGGTCCCTCTGTATACCGCACACAGACGTCACAGCCAAAAGATGGAGGCAGGGTTCGGGTACAACAGGTCCAAGTTTATTCCTCACCGTCCGACTGACGGCCTCAGCAGTACACCGTAATACCTTCACGGCCTTCCGTTTCCAGGCCTCGCTACACACACCGTACTTTTTCACCAGGGACGTAAATACACGTACCGTCCCTTTTTCACTTAGTGACGATCCTGTCAGCGCAGTCACTGTGGCCGCCTTAGGCCCGTACACCATCAGCACTTTTACTGGTCAGTTATCGTCTTCAATACAATAGGCTTTTCCCCGGGGCGTCGTCTGTACTGCGGTACTTCATGTCAGGACCACCCCCCTGACTTCCTCTCTCCTCAGTCCCCTGGTTTGGCTCTCCTCACAGCACACAAACTGTCACAGACTTCCTGTCTCTTGAGCACCTCCCGGGGACTGGAACTTTATGGAACCCTCCTGTCAAATTTATAAATTTCCCGGTTCACTGTAACTCCGCCCCCTATGACCAACGGTTTCTAAAGCCCTAAGCTGCTGTCAAGTCCGGAACTCACACTCCTCCCTGCCATCTTGTGGTCAACCCCAGGTACTGCACATCACCTACACTTTCCTAGCTGTTTCCCCACTGTCATAACTGCTATCTACCTAAAATGTGCAAACCCTCCTTCCTACTTGCTGACAAGTCCGTCCGTCAGGTCACCTTCCCTACACACATACCAGACCTCTGCCCTTCCCTAATAACCTCCCTCTCCAACATCACTGAAGGAGAGCTTACTCATCTCCTTTCCATATCACACCTCACCACCTGTGCCCTTGACCCCATCCCTTCCCACCTGCTCCCCAACCTCACTAACACTCTCATCCCAGCCCTAACCCATCTCTTCAACCTATCACTATCTTCTGGTACCTTCCCCTCTGCCTTCAAACATGACACCATCACACCCATCCTCAAAAGAACAAACCTTGACCCAACTGCTATGCCCAGCTATCACTCCATATCACTGCTCCCGTTTGCTTCCGAACTCCTTGAACAGCATGTCCATGCTCAACTTTTCTCCCACCTCTCATCGAACTCCCTCCTTGACATCCTCCAATCTGGTTTCCACCCCCACCACTCCACTGAAACTCCCCTGACCAAAATTTCTAACAACTTACTCACAGCCAAAGCTAACAGACAGTTCTCTGTTGTGAGTTCATTCTCTGGTCCACCAGTAGTGAGTTCTCCTTCCAGACTCCCTCTGGTGGTGACAGGAGGTGGGGAGGCTGATTTAATCAGTAGAGATTTACCACCTGATAATGATGATGATGATTGGACCTCAGGAATCTTAGACTGGATTTAAGACAGCCGACGCCCTAAGTCAGTGCTGGTAATTGCTTCTGGCTACTCAGGTCTTGGTTTTCAGCTCTGTTCCAGCCTTCTCAAAGCTAAGTGTTTTTGCTAATGTTCACACTTGATTTTGTTGGTCTATTCAGTTTTTTGTGTGTTCAGCCAGCCCCGGCTGGGGCTGTGCTGAATTTCCACTCTTATTTATCTGTATTTGCCAATTTGCTTTTTAGTCCCATATTAGATTGGCCTCTTTTTGCTCTGTCTCAGAATATTTCAGATTGCTGATATAGTGGGAGAAGTCTAGTGACTTCAGGGTTAATTTTGTTATCAGAAGTGTTGGACATTATTTTGTAGGGTTTTTGGCAGATTGCAGACAGTATCTTTCCTTTCCTGTTCTTTATAGTTAGTTGGGCCCCATCGTTTGCTCAGCCTATTTTCCTGCCTGTGTTTGTGTTTTCATCTTTTTTCACCGTCAATACATGTGTGGGGGCTGTCTATTCCTATAGGGTCTGCTCTGGGGCAGTTAGTTTTCCCTTTTCTGGCTTTAGGCTTATGTAGTCCTCCGGTGGTGACGAGGCGTCTAGATCATCGTAGGCACGCTCCACTGCTACTGCTAGTTGTGTGGTTAAGATCAGGGATCTGCAATCTGCATAGTTACCAACCTCTCTGGTTTTCTGGGACTTAGCTATTTGTTGTCCTCCTCGGTGACCCATTCATAACAGTTCTCCATCCTCCTCCTTCTCGACCGGTCCTCTGCCTTCGACACAGTCAACCACTGCCTACTGCTACAGATTCTTTTTTCCCTTGGCATCAAAGACCTTGCCCTGTCCTGGATTGCCTCATACCTTTCTGACCTGCTCTCTCTCTGTTGGAGTCCCCCAAGGCTCTGTCCTGGGGCCCCTACTTTTTTCCATCTATACCCTTGGCCTAGGACAACTCATAAAGTCCCATGGCTTCCAGTACCACCTGTATGCGGACAACACTCAGATCTACCTCTCTGGCCCAGATGTCACCTCTCTGCTGTCCAGAATCCCGGAGTGTCTATTAGCCATATCCTCCTTTTTCACCTCTCGCTTCCTAAAACTCAATGTAGACAAAACTGAACTCATTATCTTTCCTCCATCTCACGTATCTTCCCTACCTGATCTATCTATTATGGTAAACAGCATCATGCTCTCTCCCGCACCTGAAATCCGCTGCCTCGGAGTAATTCTCGACTCTGCCCTGTCCTTCAAACCACACGTCCAAACTCTTGCCACCTCCTGTCGCCTCCAACTCAAAAATATTTCCAGAATCCGTCCTTTCCTCAGCCCTCAATCTACTAAAACTCTTGTACATGCCCTCATCATCTCCTACCTTGACTACTGCAACACCCTCCTCTGTGGCCTCCCTGCTAACTGTCTTGCACCACTCCAGTCTGTCCTCAACTCTGCTGCCCGACTAATCCACCTCTCTCCTCGCTACTCCCCTGTCTCTCCCCTCTGCAAATCCCTCCACTGGCTCCCAATTCCCCAATGAATCCAGTTCAAACTACTAACACTGACCTTCAAAGCCATCCACAACCTGTCCCCTCCCTATATCTCTGAACTAATCTCCCAATATCTTCCCTCACGTAATCCCCGATCCTCCCAAGACCTCCTACTCTCCTCCACACTTATTCGTTCCTCACACAACCGCCTCCAACATTTCTCCCAAATATCTCCCATCCTCTGGAATGCCATGCCTCAACACGTCCGATTATCTACCACCCTCAGATCCTTCAAACGGAACCTGAAAACCCATCTTTTCAGGAAAGCTTACAGCCTGCAATAACCATTCTGTCGCCTCACCACCGCCTGAGCTGCTGCATCCCCGACCTTCTGTCTCTTCCCCACTATCCCATAGAATGCAAGTCCGCAAGGACAGGGTCCTCTCCCCTCTGTACCAGTCTGTCATTGTTTTTCAATATTTTTATTAACTTTTTATCATTACATTGAAAACGTATATATATTATATCCATAGGGAAAAGGGGGAAGGGAAAATGAAGGATAAGGGCAGGAAAGGGCAGGTACATTGGTAAAGAAGTCTGGTTGGTAAATAGTTCTAGGCATGGTAAAATTACAAAGATAACCTAAAATTAATCACAAATTATCAACAAAATCCCTAATTTGGGAAACTATATACAAAGTTATTAAATACAATAGTCCACTGTTATTTCGTTTACTCATATCACTTGTGTTAGGAAGTATTCTGGATGCAAAACATCAGTAAATTGTCAGGGGAAATGATTAGACCAGTATTTCCATTTTTTTGAACACTTAAATAGATTGTCATTATTAATTGCGAATTGGAATTTGAATGATTTATGTAAGTTTATTCTTTCTTCTATTACTGAGTAAAGAGGAGGGTCTGTTTTCTTCCAATTAAATGCTATAGAGTTTTCAACCACAAGTAAGACGTGTGACCAGTCTGTCATTGTAAATTTGTTTACCTTTAACGATATCTATAACTTTGTATGTAACCCCCCTCTCATGTACAGCACCATGGAATTAATGGCGCCATATAAATAAATAATAATAATAATATTTGTCCTGTTCTTGATACTGATGTTTTTCTATTATATAGGGGTTCACCTGGTTGCCTTTTGCTATATTTAGACACTTCAAAAACGTGTATGTAGCTTTCCATGCTTTGACCCTATTGTGATCTTTGCTTGTCTTTTGAATATGGTTCACATACAGGATTCTTATACACCGATATTGTATTCTGTAAGGACACTTTGATATTGTTATATATGGATTTCGGTTCAGGGGTGGTGTGATTTGATACTGTATATGTGTTTTAAGTGATTTTATGATATATCGTGTGTCTTGTGTTTCCAAATAAATTGAGATTTATATAAGTGAATTTTATTCAGGTGTGCATACCATTTATTGCCTGGTCTTTTTCTCCTTTAAATCATCGCAAATACGCTGAGTGTGAACATATGACACACAAATTTTTCAAGCTAATTGTAGCAGAAAAAACAATGAGTATTTTTAGAAAAATATGCCTCCTGAGGAAGAAGCAGTGAAACGCGCGTCGGGGCGGCAGGCCGGGAGAATCCTATTGTACACGGTTGTTGACTAGAGGTCTAGAGGTGATATCCATTATTTATGGGAATTCTTGTGGTTTGAGTGTGAACATAGCCTGAAGGAGAATTAGGATCAGCCAATTGGTTCGGCCCTCCACGGCAGTCCCAGTTTCTTATGTGGCCCCTTTGAAAAATGAATTGCTCACCCCTGTAATAGATCATTCAGTAGATATAGAAAATAGTGTTAATTTTCATTACGTGGAGATCACTCACCCTGGCAGAGCCTGACTTGTAATAAAAGGGACACATCGAGCAGCAGGAACAGCAGAGACATGTCTGCCGATCTCTGATGCATCAGCACAAGGCACGCAGAGAGACGAGTTTTTTTACTGTCTAAAAATCATTTTTGCAATTGGGCTTTGTTAAAAAAAAAAAATGGTGACCCGTTTAGCTTCCATTGCCTCCATATGTCACCATACACAGGAGTCTACCGGATGAGTTACCAGAGATCTGTCAGTGAGCTCATTCCGAGAACTATCAATAGAATTTAATTAAGTAATGAGACGAGTTTAGAGACAGGAGAGGAAATAAGAACGGGTAAAGCAAAAGTAGGGAAGATAAAGACCTCGTCATCGCTTCATTCCATCATCATACAAATTTGATTAGATGGACCCGTGAAAAACATTGCTCCATTTTACAATGTGAGCAGAAATTTGCAAAGTTATTTCATAGTGATGAGTGAACGGGCTCGGATAAGGTGTTATCTGAGCATGCTCCAGTGCTAACCGATTGTCTTCAGCATGCTAAAAAAAATAAGCTCGAGTCCCCGCGCCTGCAAGTCACACGGATGTTTGACAGCGGCAACACATACAGGGATTGCCCAACAAACTGGTGTGCTTGGTGCAAATGACTCAAATTATTATTATAAATTTGTGTCATAAAGCAGATTCAAATATTATTTTGCAGTAAAAGACACCAAAAAAACAAAAAAGGGATGAAATGCATTTATAAGAAAGGAACAGTATCACAGCCACGTTCCCACGATGAGCTTTGGGTGAGTTTTTGGTGTTGCAGATTTTCTGCACCCATTAAAATAGGTAACTTGCATTTTTTTTTTCAAAAATAAACCCATCGTGTGAATGTAGCCTGAGTGATTCAGAAATCTTCAAAAGCCCAAAAAATGGAAAAGTAAACACTAATTTCTTATCACATTGTGAATTCATAACTTTATATAAAGTGGAAGAGATGTGATCCGAGCCGACATATGTTCAGCTCTTCTACACATGTACACGGCAAAAATAGCAGAGAACAGACAGCAAAGAAGCCGAGGAAATAAAACAGCGACTACGGGGCGAAACCCCTGGAGGTCACTCACGTAGACAGATCCCGACTTGTCGTAAAAGCGACACATGGAGCAGAAGGAGCCGCAGAGACATTTCCAAGGTGCCGATGGTTTGTGCAGAGCGTCGTCTGCACTGAGCCAGATACAGCAGGTGGCAGTACTGAGAGTTTTATTTTATGGGGTTTTTTTGGAGGGGGCGTGCAGGATTTAATTAGTTGCTTACATTTGTAAAGATTTCACTAACAATCATTTTTTAAATTGGAGTTTTGTTTTTTTTTTGGAATCAGATAACTTTTTATTAAGGTTTTGTTTTAACAGTACAACAAAAAGACAAACAAGTAAAACTTTTTCTCATCCCTGAACATTATACAATCCCACCATACATAAGACAGACCATCACTACAGTCAGCAGAGACAGAGAACAATGCAGGAAAAGAGTAAGAAAAAGAAAATAATACTCACCTCATTGTGCGCCGTCATAGATCAGAACTGTAAGGCTATGTGCACACAGTTTTAGGTGTTGCGGATTTTTCCACGCGGATTTGGAAAAATCCGCAGGTAAATTCTCAGGGCAAAAGATCTGCGGTTTATCTGCGGATTGGCCTGCGGTTTATCACTTCTACAATGGAGCAGATGGCAAACCGCAGCGGAATCCGCAGAAAGAATTGACATGTCAATTCTTTCTGCAGATTTGAAACCGCAGCAAAACCGCGCTGAAAATTCCGCAGCGTCTGCACTGCGGTTTCCAATTTCCATTCATTATAATGGTGCTGTACTGCTGCGGATCCGCAGGGCCAAATCCGCTGGGGTTCCGCAGCAGAATCCGCAGCGTGTGCACACACCCTCACTGATTATTGCAGTGTAAACCTCGTAAACCTAGATGTCACAATATCAGGTGGTTCAGACAGTGGATCACACACTTCAGCCCAGTAAGGATGATATAGACCAGGGGTCTCAAACTGCATTCCTTGAGGGTCGCAAACCATACGTGTTTTTGGGATTTCCTTAGCATTGCACAAGGTTCTGGAATCATTATCTGTGGTGCAGGTGATTAAATTATCACCTGTGCAATACAAGGAAATCCTGAAAATATGACCTGACCTGTTTGTGGCCCTTGAGGAATGCAGTTTGAGACCTCAGATATAGACGACATTCCATGGTAATTCCTCCAAGCTCCATAGTTTAACCCCTTCCTGACATCAGACGTACTATCCCGTCCATGCGCCCTGGGACGTAATTTCCAGGGACGGGATGGTACGTCTCAGCGATAAGCGGCGCCCACGTGGTGAGCGCCGCTGATCGCGGCCGGGTGTCAGCTAATTATCACAGCTGACACCCGGCACAATGTGTCAGGGGCATTCACGGACCGCCCCTGACACGTTAACCCCTTGCACACCGCGATCAAACATGATCGCGGTGTACCGGGGGTTAAAGGGAAGCATTGGCAGGGAGGGGGCTCCCTCCGTGCTTCCCTGACCCCCCCACGGCAGCGCAATGTGCAGCGATGCTTCGGGGGGCTCCTTCCCTGCAGGCCCCAGAATCCAAGATGGCGACGGGGGCCTTCGAGGGCCTGCAGGGAGTCGGCTTCCTCAGTGCCTGCAAAGCGCAGGCATGAATCATAGAATCGTAGAGTTGGAAGGGACCTCCTGGGCCATCTGATCCAACCCCCTGCTCAAAGCAGGATTCGCTAAATCATCCCAGTCAGATGTCTGTCCAGCCTCTGTTTGAAGACTTCCATTGAAGGAGAACTCACCACTTCTCGTGGCAGCCTGTTCCACTCATTGATCACTCTAACTGTCAAAAAGTTTTTTCTAATATCTAATCTGTGTCTCTTCCCATTCAGTTTCATCCCATTGCTTCTAGTCTTTCCTTGTGCAAATGAGAATAAAGTTGATCCTTTATGAGGAATCCTTTATGAGGAAGCCTTCTGATCTGTCACAGTGATCTGTGATGTGACAGATCAGTGATGTCCCACCTGGGACAATGTAATAAAGTTAAAAAAAAAAAAAGTGTTAAAATAATTTAAAAAAAAAAAAATTGCTAAATAAATTAGAAAAAAAAAAATTCCCCCAATAAATCCATTTTTTGGAAATAAAAAAAAAAACAATAAAAGTACACATATTAGGTATCGCCGCTTCCGTAAAGACCTGCCCTATAAAACTGTCCCATTAGTTAACCCCTTTAGAGAACCCCTTAAAAAATAAAAATAAAAAACGAAGCAAAAAGTAATGATTTATTATCATACTGCCGAACAAAAAGTGCAATAACGCGCGATCAAAAAGACGCATATAAATAATCATGGTACCAATGAAAACGTCATCTTGTCCCGCAAAAAACGAGCCACCACACAGCATCATCCGCAAAAAAATAAAAAAGTTATAGCTCGCAGAATAAAGCGATGCAAAAATAATTATTTTTTTATATAAAATTGTTTTCATTGCATAAAACCGACAAAACATAAAAAAAGGCCTAAATGAGGTATCGCTGTAACCGTACTGACCCAAAGAATAAAACCGCTTTATCAATTTTACCGCACGCGGAACGGTATAAACGCACCCCCCCAAAAGAAATTCATGAAACTCTGGTTTTTGTTCATTCTGCGTCCCAAAAATCAGAATAAAAAGCGATCAAAAAAGTCACGTGCCCGAAAATGGTACCAATAAAAACGTCAACTCGTCCCGCAAAAAATAAGACTTCACATGGCTCGGTGGGTCAAAATACGGAAAAATTATAGCTCTCAATATGTGGTGATGCAAAAACTATTTTTACAATAAAAAGCGTCTTTTAGCGTGTGACAGCTGCCAAACATAAAAACCGCCATAAATAGTAAATCAAACCCCCCGTTATCACCCCCTTAGTTAGGGAAAAATAATAACATTAAAAGAAAATGTATTTATTTCCATTTTCCCATTAGGGCTAGGGTTAAGGCTAGGGTTAGGGTTAGGGTAGGGTAGGGTTAGGGTAGGGTTAGGGTTAGGGTAGGGTTAGGGTTAGGGCTAGGGTTAGGGTTAGGGATGAGATTAGGGTTATGGGTGTGTTGGCGTTAGGGTTGGAGTTAGAATTGGGGGTTTCCACTGTTTGGGCACATCAGGTGCTCTCCAAATGCAACATGGCGTCTGATCTCAATTCCAGCCAATTCTGAGTTGAAAAAGTCAAATGGTACTCCTTCCCTTCCAAGCTCTGCTATGCGCCCAAACAGTGTTTTACCCCCACATGTAGGGTATCAGCCTACTCAGGACAAATTGGAAAACAACTTTTGGGGTTCAATTTCTCCTGTTACCCTTAGGAAAATAAAAAATTGGGGGCAAAAATATAATTTTTGTGGAAAAAAATGATTTTTTTATTTTCACACCCAGGCGTTATAAACTTCTGTGAAGCACTTGGGGGTTCAGAGTGCTCACCACACATCTAGATAACTTCCGTGGGGGGTCTAGAGTCAAAAATGGGGTCACTTGTGGGGAGTTTCAATAGTTTAGGTACATCAGGGGCTCTCCAAACGCACATGACACCCGCAGACCATTCCATCAAAGTCTGCATTCCAAAACGTCACTACTTCCCTTCCGCATGTGCCCATACAATAGTTTTCTCCCACATATGGGGTATCAGTGTACTCAGGACAAAATGGACAACAACTTTTGGGGTCCAATTTCTCCTGTTACCATTGGGAAAATAAAAAAAATTGGTGACTAAAAGATCATGTTTGTGGAAAAAGTACGAATTTTTTATTTTCACGCCCGGGCGTTATAAACTTCTGTGAAGCACTAGAAGGGTCAAAGTGCTCACCACACATCTAGATAAATTCCTTGGGGGGTCTAGTTTCCAAAATGGTGTCATTTGTGGGGGGTTTCCACTGTTTTGGTACATCAGGGGCTTTCCAAATGCGACATGGTGTTCGATCTCAATTCCAGCCAAAAACGTCAAATGGCGCCGCTTCCCTTCCGAGCTCTGCCATGCGCCCAAATAGTGGTTTACCCCCACATGTGGGGTATCAGCGTACTCAGGACAAATTGTACAATAACTTTTAGGGTCCTGTTACCCTTGGGAAAATAAAATTTGGGGGTGAAAAGATCATTTTTGTGGAAAAAATATGATTTTTTAATTGTACCGCTGTACGTTATAAATTTCTGTGAAGCCCTTGTGGGTTCTAAGTTCTCACCACATATCTAGATAAGTTCCTTGGGGGTCTAGTTTCCAAAATGGGGTCACTTGTGTGGGGTTTCCACTGTTTGGGTACATCAGGGGCTCTCCAAACGTGACATGGCGTCCGATCCGAATTCCAGCCAATTTTGCATTGAATAAGTCAAACGGCGCTCCTTCCCTTCTGAGCTCTGCCATGCGCCGAAACAGTGGTTCCCCCCCACATATCAGGTAACAGCGTACTCAGGACAAACTGCACAATAACTTTTGCAGTCCAATTTCTCCTGTTACCCTTGGTAAAATAAAAAAAATTGAACCTGAAGTATTTTTTTTGTGAAAAAAAGTTAGATGTTCATTTTTTTTAAAAAATTCAAAAAATTCCTGTGACGCACCTAAAGGGTTAATAAACTTCTTGAATGTGGTTTTGAGCACCTTAAGGGGTGCAGTTTTTAGAATGGTGTCACTTTTGGGTATTTTCTATCATATAGACCCCTCAAAGTGACTTCAAATGTGATGTGGTCCGTAAAAATAAAATGGTGTTGCAAAAATGAGAAATCGCTGGTCAGTTTTTAACCCTTATAACTTCCTAACAAAAAAAAATTTTGGTTCCAAAATTGTGTTGATGTAAAGTAAACATGTGGGAAATGTTAGTTATCAAGTTTTTTGTGTGCCGTATCGCTGTGATTTAAGGGCATAAAAATTCAAATTTGGAAAATTTCGATATTTTCAACATTTTCGCCAAATTTCCATTTTTTTCGCAAATAAACACAAATTATATGAATGAAACTTTACCACTATCATGAAGTACAATATGTCACGAGAAAACAATGTCAGAATCACCGGGATCCATGGAAGCGTTTCAGAATTATTACCTCATAAAGGGACAGTGGTCAGAATTGTAAAAATTGGCCCAGTCGTGAACGTGCAAACCACCCTTGGGGGTGAAGGGGTTAAAACTGGCTCCAGAAGTTCCCAATTGAACCACATGCCCAGAACATGTGCATCAGGGGCGTACACTGACAGTTTGGGGCCCCTGTGCAAGAAATGTGTGTGGATCCCCCTCCCTGCCCGGCACGCCGCTTATGATAAGGACAATCTGGCCATGGGGCCCCGGAGGCCTTGGGCTCCGAGCAACAGGCCAGATTGCCTCATGACTCTGGTATTAGAGAGGTTGTCCTTCCTGCACTACTTCCTCCCTTCCACAATCATTTACTCCTCTTGAAATAAAAACAGACCCGAGTGTTGGATTAAATTGTCCAAGTCGGCCTTTATTATAACAAACATAACATAAATGATTCCAAAGCAAGGAAAAAAAGCGAACGGCACTAGGGAGCACAAGTCACCACTTAGCAGACACGGATCCACATCCACTTGAACAGCGCGATAAAAATAGCTGGTGTTGGTGCTTATGTAGGTTACTAGCAGGTGCATAGGATGCAGTGACGAGCAGGAGGCAGAGCAAGTTTTATCGGGTGTTTTTTATATAACCAGAGAAAAAGATAACAACGCTTTCTCCACGCAGGGAGTTAATATATACAAGATGTACAGCAGTATTGCGCAGGCAAATATGTGGAAGTTCAGTATAAAGCAGTGACAGCCTGACTTCAGCCGTCAACAACGGTAACAAAAAAAAGAATTGCGGGAAAGGAAAAACGTAGTGTTCAACTTATCAGACTCTGTCGTCCGGAGGGAGGTGGTTGGAAGATCCCACGGTGGCGCCGTAGATGGTGTGTCACGTTGAGAAAGCGGTCCTGGATGTACCAGAGGCACTGCCTCTTAGTGGTGACAAAGATTCCGGGAACTTTTGGTGGGCTACTGTATGTCCGGGTACCAGTGGCTGTTGTTTCAGCGAATGAGGTGGAGGGCTCCGGTATCAAAGTCGCAGCCGCGGCTGTAAAGTTGAAGTCTCCAACGGGAGCCGTGCACTCTACGCTGTCAGCAGTCAAGCGCTGCGCAGTACGGTCAGTGCTTCCTGCCAGCGGTCGCGTGGGGCTGGCATCTCGCAGAGGTAAGCGGTCACTGGTACTGACTGTTGCTGGATGTTGGGGGTACGCACTCAAGTGCAGTCTGCCGTCAGTAGTGTTACCTGCAGGGAGGGAGCAAACCTTCACCTACCGCACCTGTCTTCCTGCCAGAAGCCCCAGGTTCCCACGCACAGCCTTTTTTATATCAGACCCGCCCTTGGCAGCAGGGGTCACAGGTCTGTCCCAGTCAGGTACTTTGTCCCCCTGCAACCCTAGTGGCAGCACCAGTGGTTCCGGCCCAGAGACACCGTTGCCTTTATTGTTCCGGTCCTTAATCCTACATTCCCCCACACTTTTTGCTCGCCATTCCACGGGTGAGGATTTGCGGGTATACTTCTGCCATACAAATTGGTCTTGCTCATAACGTTCAGGGGGTTTGCCAGCTGTTGACCATTCGGAGCGTCGTAAGCTAGGAGGAGTAGTGGAGCTCTCTGGGGAGGTGGAATCCGGCTGTATGGTGGGGGACTCAGAGATATACCCTTCTGGAGGGCCGCCACTTAGTGTGAGGACGTCCTCTTCCTCTTCTCTTCTAGTACTGCTGGAGTCGTATCCGGAGCCTCGGGAACCTCCTCTGTTCTTGATGGGTCTTTAGAGAAGCAGGGCCGTAGTATATTTTGGTGCACAATTCGAGTAATGTGGCTGTCTTGTTTCTCAGACTGGATTTCATAGACCAGTCCCTCAGAACTTACCCGTTGCTTCACCCGATAAGGTTCCTTCTCCCAACGGTGTTCCAGTTTGTTTTGAGGACGTTTCTCTCTCACCAGTACTCAATATCCTACTTGAAGCTCAGCCGCCCGGGAAGGGGGCCTGTCTGAGTGATCTAGCTCCCGTAGCCTTGTGTGCACCAGCCGATGCAGTGTCTGTAAATGGTGCCGGTGATCTCGGACCCAAGAAGAGACCCCCGGTCCTGGACATTTCTCTTTAGGATCCAACTCCAGCTTGGTGATCCCTTTTCTTCACGACCGAACAGCAGTGAGTAGGGGGTATTAAATCAGAAGAGAAACCAATTGTATAAAAATTTGAAAAAAGTCCTGCACAAAATTACAATAAAATCCTCCTAATAATAAGTGCAACAAAAGACTAAAATATTAATAATGAATATATTTTATTTGAGAAATATCATATGATTAATATAATTGTTAAAAAATAGAGTATAATATATAGCTGAAATAAGAGCACATATAATATTATTGTTCAGAAACCAAAATATATATATATATAATTATATCAATATGCCATGCTTACAAACAAACAATTATTAATACCAGAAAAACACCATATAAAATATAAAAATAAATGAATATATTAATTTATAAAGTGCCACTACATGTGCACACAAGAAAAACACTTAATAAATATTAGTGAAAAATTGCAAAAACATACAATGTGTAATATAATAAATAAGAACCAATAAAATTGATCAAAATAAAGTGTTGATGTGCTAAAGCAACAGATGTGTTGTTATTAAGTTAAACTCATTACATAAAAGCTCAAAAAAGTGCTAGTGTGCTATGAATAAAGTGAATCCGCTTGGGACAGCCGTAGATCTGAAAATTCTTGCAGATGGCATAAGCGGCGGACTCTGCGGTTTGGTCACGAGTGGGAGTCACCATGGCAAACTTTGTGAAGTGGTCAATCATCACTAGGCAATGCTCGTATCCCTGGTGAGCTGGTCCGATGGTGAGATAATTTGTCATCAGGAGTTCCAGGGGGGCGGAAGTCACTATGGTTTGGACGGGAGCCCTTTGCTCAGGCGGCTTCGTCAGTTCACACTGCCGGAATTTTCTGCAGGCCTCCTCAACCTGTGACCGCAGTCGAGGGTGGTAAATGTATCATTGTAACCACCAGAAAGTTTTCTCCAGGCCAAAATGCACTCTTCCTTCATGTGCTTCACGGACAATTTCAGAAAGTAGGGTTTCAGGTGCTAATACTTGCCAAGTGGCAGACAGCTCCATCTGGAGCTGTATCTTCCGATATAATAACCCATTCTTCATCTGCAGGCGTGCCCACTGATGAAAGATCCGGAGGGTTTCAGGGGAGCGCGTGCCCCTCTGGGCCGTACTGGGAAGTCTTCCTTGAGTTACATGCTGTTGCAGTAGGGCGAGCTCCGTATTTTCCTGTTGTAACTGAACCCATTCGTCCCTAGACCGCCTCAAAATGCCTTCCATTGTCTTTGCTCACATCTGTTCCTGCTTCGCTACCACCGTCTTGGCGGGCTACATGAAATGCGGAATTTCTTCATTTTCCAACTCCTCATCTCTGCTCAGTCCGGGGGTAGCATGGCGAATCCTGAAAAGAGCGTCGGCATGGCTGTTCTCCACTCCTCTCTTGTAGGCGATTTTATACCTGAACTTCGCCATTCTGGCCACCCATCGCTGTACTAGGGCCCCTAAGTTGGCGTTTTCTAGATGTGCCAACGGCTTGTTGTCCGTGCGCACTAAGACTTCGGAGCCCGACAAATGT
Source organism: Dendrobates tinctorius (assembly GCF_039654945.1). Classification (NCBI taxonomy): domain Eukaryota; kingdom Metazoa; phylum Chordata; class Amphibia; order Anura; family Dendrobatidae; genus Dendrobates; species Dendrobates tinctorius. The sequence goes on along the minus strand of NW_027361722.1, from coordinate 15,377,731 downwards.
TCCACGAACCTCTCCGTCATAGCCCACACCAACGCGAGCAGCTCTAACTTAAAGGAGCTGTAGTTGTCAGGATTACGATTGGTATGGTGAAGGGACTGACTAGCGTACGCGATCACCCTCTCTCTTCCGCCCTGCACCTGAGACAACACAGCTACCCATCCCTGCAAGCTCCCGTCAGTGTGGAGAATAAACAGCTGAGTAAAATCCATGTAAGACAAGACAGGGGCCTCGGTTAATGCCTTCTTGAGATCTTGAAAAGCCTTCTCTTGCGGTCCTTGCCAGTGGATCTTCAAACTCTTTGCACTGGACAGAGCTCCTTTCAATAATTCCAGCAGTGGCCGGGCTAGGTGGGCAAAGTTCTTCACAATTCGACGGTAGTATCCTGTCAACTCAAGAATGCACGAAGATCCTTCACTGTTTCTGGAGTAGGCCAATCCTGTATGACCGCGATCTTTTCCTGTGATGGCCTCACGCCTTCTGCTGAGACTATATGCCCCAGGTACTCAGTTTGGGTGCGAAATAGATGGCACTTCTGCGGCTTCACTTTTAATCCATGTTTCTGGAGACGACTGAGTACCTGCTCTAGGCTCCATAGATGTTCTTCGAATGAAGTCGCATAGACAATGATGTTGTCCAGGTAGATCAAGGTGGCTTCGAAGTTCAGGTCACTCAGGCATCTCTCCATCAGCCGTTGGAACGTCCCAGGGGCATTGCCCAAGCATCCGATTGAACTCAAATAACCCCATGGGTAGTATGAAAGCTGCCATATTTTGATGGATGGACTACAGATTCTGATTCTAGTGCCACAGAGGAACGAAGTGAATTAAATTTGAGTATCTCTTCCCCAACTTCTGCGGTAAAAGCCCCTTTAGGGCGAAGACAAGAAGAGGTCGAAAAAACAGTGGAGCAAGGAAGAAAACGGAAACAGGTTCCATGGAAGAAATAACGCCTCTGAATGAACCATTTCAAATAATAAATCTGTCTAAACGCCAGCTTACCAAGGACCGTATCCAAGTCCTATCCAAGGGTCTTAGTTTTTGCATTTCTGAACAATTTGATTATATTGATTTTAGAGTCGAATTATTTAAGAGCATTAGAAAATTGCACCTGAAAAAATCTTTTGCTGATGTGTTTTCATCTGATGCGTCTTCTTGTTATGAAGGTGAAAACCCAGTGACTTTAGGACGATTGTGTCTTATGTTGAAATCTGAATATGATCCTAATTTTCTTGGTGATGTGTCTCTACTGATTAGTTTAGCGGATCCTTCTTTTAATTTTGAAGAGGATAAGGATATTATGGTTTTTCACAAACCCTTTGTAGGGGGAGTAAAATCAAATTATATGCCACTGATAAATTGAATTATTTAATGAAATGGTAATAAAAGATATAGAAGCACTGATTTATCCTGCACCTAGTAAGAATCTTACAGATATTGAAATAAAAGCACTGAATGATATGAAAAATTGGGATGACATTATATTTAGGAGAGCCGACAAGGGTGGAAATTTATTTTTATTGGGCAAAGATTATTATATTTCTGAAGCCCTAGGTCAACTAAATGATTCAAACACATATCACATCCTCGATAAAAATCCCCTGCAGAAATATAAAGATAAATTGCGCTCCCTTCTTAGAAAATATGTGGAAAAAGGGATTTTATCTAAAAAGCAGGCTGAAAAGTTTTTTGCCTGGGTTTCCGGAAATCCCTTATTGGTGTAGTCTCCCTAAGGTTCATAAATCCCTCTCCGAGCCTCCCCGTCATCCAATTATATCTGGCAGAAATTCTTTGACAGAGCCTCTATCCCATTATGTAGATTGGTTTTTAAAACGGCTGTTGAGATCCGTACTATCATTTGTTAAAGATTCCGGAGATCTTTTGAAAAAATTAAAAAAACGTTGAATGGCAGCCCAATTTTTCCCCGGTTTCGATAGATGTAGAAAGTCCCTATACCCGTATTCCTCATGATATTGGCATTTCAGCGATAAAAGAGATTCTCATGAACACTGACAAATTGAAAGAGTTTTGTTTCTTTTGCAATTGAAGCACTTGATTTCGTATTAATTTGTAGACAAGTGGTATCTTCAGCAAGTCACGTGTTTTTGCGAATTTATTTCTGGCCAGATTTGAAGAACATCATATCAGATCTAGTTCTAATCCATATCTTAAACATTTTCACACTTACCTACGTTTTGTGGACGATATTTTCATTATCTGGGACGGCTCTGAGGGAGATTTTATGAATTTTGATAGATATTTAAATGAGGTGAATCTCGATAATATGCGATTTACCTCCTTGTTTGGAGGAAAAACTTTGGAATTTTTAGACGTTAAGATTCAAGTGCGAGATGTTGAGGAAACAAATGGCAACGAATAATAATATTCTACATTATAAGAGTTCCCACCCATGGCATACTAGAAAAGGTCTTCCCTATAGTCAGATGTGGAGACTACGAAAAATTAATAGTGACGATGAGATTTTCAACAAACCGATTATAGAACTGAAAACACGTTTTTTTAGAGAGAAACGTGTCATCACATTTAGGGTGTCATCACAGCTGACACCCGGCACTCTGTGCCAGGAGCGGTGACGGACCGTCCCCGGCACATTATCCCCTGGCACACTGCGATCAAACATGATTGCAGTGTACCGAGGATATAGGGAAGAATCGCGCAGGGAGGGGGATCCCTGCATGTTTCCCTGAGCCCCTTGGAACAACGCGATGTGTTCGCATTGTTTCGAGGGCCTCCTTCCTGCAGGCCCTCGGATCCAATATGGCCAAGGGGGCTCTCAGGGTCCTGCAGGGAGGCGCTTTCTCAGTGCCTACTGGGAACAGGCGTTGAGAAAGCCTCCTGCAGTGCCTGCCAGATCGCTGATCTGACACAGTGCTATGTAAAGTGTCAGATCAGCGATCTGACACTATACAGTGATGTCCCACACTGGGACAAAGTAATAAAGTGAAAAAAAAGAAAAACAAGTGTAAAAATATTTTTTTAAAAATTCATAAATAAAAAATACAAAAAAAATTCCCTAATAAATTCTTTTTTTGTAAATAAAAAACAAACAATAAAAGTACACATATTTAGTATCGCCGCGTCCGTAACGACCCGCCCTATAAAACTGTCCCACTAGTTAACCCTTTTAGTGAACCCTTCAAAAAAAAACAAGGAAAAAACAATGCTTTATCATCATACCGCCAATCAAAAAGTTTAATAACACATGATCAAAAAGACGAATATAAATAAACATGGTACCGCTGAAAACGTCATCTAGTCCCACAAAAAATGAGCCATGATACAGCGTCATCAGCGAAAAAATAAAACAGTTATAGCTCACAGAATAAAACGATGCAAAAATAATTATTTTTATATAAAATTGTTTTTATTGTATAAAAGCGCCAAAACATAAAAAAATGATATAAATGAGGTATCACTGTAACCGTACTGACCCGAAGAATAAAACTGCTTTATCAATTTTACCACACGCAGAACAGTGTAAACGCCCCCCCCTCCCCCCGAAAGAAATTAATAAAATGCCGGTTTTTGTTCACTCTGCAACCCAAAAATCGGAATAAAAAGCGATAAAAAAAAGTCACGTGCCCAAAAATGGTACCAATAATAACGTCAACTCATCCCGCAAAAAATAAGACCTCACATGAATCTGTGGGTCAAAATATGAAAATATTATAGCTCTCAAAATGTGGTGATGCAAAAACTATTTTTACAATAAAAAGCGTCTTTTAGCGTGTGACAGCTGCCAAACATAAAAACCGCCATAAATAGTAAATCAAACCCCCTCTTATCACCCCCTTAGTTAGAGAAAAATAATAAAATTAAAAAAATGCATTTATTTCCATTTTCCCATTAGGGTTAGGGTTAGGGCTAGAGCTAGGGTTAGGGCTAGTGTTAGGGTTGAGGTTAGGGGTGTGTTGAGGTTAGGGTTGGAGTTATAATTAGGGGGTTTCCACTGTTTGGGCACATCAGGAGCTCTCCAAACGCGACATGGCGTCTGATCTCAATTCCAGCCAATTCTGCGTTGAAAAAGTCAAACAGTGCTCCTTCCCTTCCAAGCCCTGCCATGCGCCCAAACAGTGGTTTACCCCCACATATGGGGTATCAGCCTACTCAGGACAAATTGCACAATAACTATTGGGGTCTTATTTCCCTTGGGAAAATGAAAATTGGGGATGAAAAGATCATTTTTTTGGGAAAAAATATGATTTCTTAATTTTACGGCTGTACGTTATAAACTTCTGTGAAGCCCTTGTGAGATCAAAATTCTGACCACACATCTAGATAAGTTCCTTGGGGGTATAGTTTCCAAAATGGTGTCACTTGTGAGGGGGTTTCCACTGTTTAGGCACATCAGGGGCTCTCCAAACGCAACATGGTGTCTGATCTCAATTCCAGCCAATTTTGATTTGAAAAAGTCAAACGGCGCTCCTTCCCTTCTGAGCTCTGCCATGCGCCGAAACAGTGGTTCTCCCCACATATCAGGTATCAACGTACTCAGGACAAATTGCGGGAATCTACTTTCAAATGATTTTTCTTAACGCTCGGTCCACCAAAAAATTCTTTATAAAATCCCTCACTCCTCTAAACTTACAGCCAAAGGCTATCCCAGCCACCCATCTATTAACCCGCGCAACCAACCAACCCTCCTCCTTCATATGACCTAACAAAGACAGCAAAGCCCCTACCTGATCCTCTTCTGATATGACATTGCCTAGCTGCCTAGTCCAGAAAACCCAGACTCTCCAAGCTGCCAGACACATTGACCACGTATTAACTGCTAAGGAAGCCCTTATTAATTGCCCTGATGTTCGCAAGCCAACTCCCAGAGCTCCACCGGCCACTTGCAACCCATGAACTCTGCACCCGGTGCCAAGGTTCGAAAACGGTCCCTCTGCACACAAGAAAGACCATCAGCTATAGAATTCTCTACCCCTGGCACGTGCACTGCTACCACCCAAGAATTAAGACATAAGCCCTATAAGACAAAAATGTTGCAACAATTGAACCACAGAAGGTGATGATGTAGATAAATAATTTATCGCCATCACCACTGACAGGTTATTGCAATGAAACCTGATCTTATTATTGCGGGAAAATTCTCTCCACAAACCGATTATGCCACGATAATGTTTTTCTCAATATCTCACATGAAATCGGAATAAACCTTTCCCGTTTTAGGTCAATTAGGATTACCATAATTATTAATATTTGCCAAATGCCATAATAATGAGAGAGAATGTTTAAGGCATTTTTATTACTTACTGCAAAATCAAAAGTTTCCATCCATTTCATTAGCATTTGGTACCATTGCCCTTGAACTGAATGACTTGGGTCAAACGTTTGGGATCTCCTTCCACAAGCTTCTTACAATAGTTGATCGGAATTTGGGCTCATTCCTCCAGACAAAACTGGTGTAACTGATCTAGATCTGTAGGTCGCCTTGCTCGCTCCGGCCTTTTCAGCTTAGCCCATAAATTTTCAATAGGATTGAAATCAGGGCTTTGTGATGGCCACTTCAAAACACTGACTTTGTTTTCCTTAAGCCACTTTGTTACCATTTTGGCAGTATGCTTTGGGTCATTGTCCATTTGGTAGAGCCATTTCCGCCCAATCTTTCACTTTTTGGCTGATGTCTTGAGATGTAGCCACATAATTGCCACATAATCTTCCTTTCTCATGAAGTGCACCAGTCCCTCATGCAGCAAAATAACCCCACAACCTGATGTTGCCACCCCCATGTTTCACAGTTGGGATGGTGTTCTTAGGCTTCCAAGCTTCTCTCTTTTTCCTCCGAACGTAACGATCGTCATTATGCCTGAAAAAATTCAAATTTAGTTTCATCAGACCACAGGAAATATTAAATTTTATTAAATGCATTTGAAAATGTTTTTTTTTTTTTAATCAAAAGGATAAGAAAGTGGAAAAACAATATTCCTAGGGTGGTACCAGACACATGTACAAGGTATTAACCCCTTAGTGATGGGGCCAAATTTTTGAAATCTGACCAGTGTCCCTTTATGTGGTAATAACTCTGGAATGCTTCAACAGATCCCATTGATTTTGAGATTGTTTTTTCATGACATGTTGTACTTTATGTTAATGGTAAATGTATTGCTATATGTTTTGTGTTTATTTATAAAAAAAATATCAGAAATTTAACAAAAATGTAAAAAAAATTGCAATTTTCAAACCTTGAATGATTATCCCTTTATTCCAGATAAATAACATTTTCCACATGGCTGCTTTACATCAGGACCATTTGTAAAATGTTATTTTATTTTCATAGCCTTTTAAGGAAGTTTAAAAATGGTAGCAGCAATTTTTCATTTTTTTCCAAGGAAATTTACAAAGCTTATTTTTTTTCAAGGACCTATTTAGGTTTGAAGTGACTTTTGGGGTCCTAGATATTGGAAAACCTCCAAAAGTGATACCATTTTTCAAAACAGTACCCCTTGACATATTGAAAACTGCTGTCAGGTATTTTATTAACCGTTCAGGTGATGTTAAGGAATAAATGCAAAGTGTCATGGCAGGAATGAAAAAATGTATTTTTACCACTTAAATGTCGCTGACTTCTGAACAGACCGCTATAGCCGGCCGTGAATTGCCATGGCAAACATCAGGACCACCCAATCATGATCTCAGGATGCCAATGGGGTTGAAGAGGAAGCCCCCATACTCTGTTAACCATTTGTATGATGTAGTCACTATTGACAGCAGCATCTAAGGGGTCAAACAGATATGGACGGCACCAACACTGACCTTGGCTGATGCAGCAAGTTGTCAGCCATAGTGTACAGCCGACAGCTGCTGGATTGTCACCTGTATGGGGATGCTACTCTCTCATATCTCAGGTCAGTAAAAAGACGTATTGGCTGTCATTAAGGGGTTAAATATACAAATCAATAACACAATGTAAATAGGTCAGAATAACCTTACTAAAAGAGTATCCCACATCAAAAGGCAAGTGTCCCGAGTCTGAAGCTAAATCATTTAGTGAGCAGAAAAAAGTCAGTACTTACAAACAGAGGGGTCAAGTACCTGCATCCTGGACCACCAGCCCCAACGCATGTTTCATCCAGAGGCTTCATATATACAGTATATAGAATCCAAACAAAAGAGGGAAGTCAATGCAACTACAGTGGGGGAAATAAGTATTTGATCCCTTACCGATTTTGTAAGTTTGCCCACTGACAAAGACATGAACACTATAATATTAAGGGTAGGTTAATTTAAACATTAAGAGATAGAATATCAAAATAAAATCCAGAAAATCACATTGTATAAATTATATAAATGTATTTGCATTTTGCAGTGAGAAATAAGTATTTGATCCCTCTGGCAAGCAAGACTTAATACTTGGTGTGAAAATATTTAGAATTGAGAGTCCTCAGTGGTTGGTGCCTTTTAATGGCTAAATGAAAAGATGGTAACACATTGCAGCTTTCCAGACTACTCAGGTCTCTTCATCAGGCAAAGAATAATGCAAAATCTGAAGAATCACATATTTATACACCACACAGCAGAGAAATAATGCAATAAATAAGCCAAGTGACGTGAAGCGGAACGATCATTATTGGAGAGTGATAAACAGTTGTGGCCATAAATATTGGATAAGCTCATAGATAAGAAGACTGAAGGTTTTATTGTCCTCTGATTGGGGTCTGGTTCTGTGTTGTGATGTATCCTGAGCGGCGCCCGGTACGGAACCGGCATGGGGAACGTTAGGAGTGTTAGGGACACTGACTCAGGGGAGTGCAGGAGGTCTCCACGTCCCCTTTCCCTATCGCAGGGCCCACCGTTGTAACTGTTGTCCCTCCCCCTTGTCTTGTTTACAGTTACCGGCCTGCGGGCCGTGTCACATAGGACAGCTTCACGTGCCGCATCGTGTTGTTTCAGTTACCGGCCGGCGGGTCGTGTCACACAGGACGGGTCCACGTTACAGTACTGTGTTAGCCAGTAGATGTGAAAAATCTGAAGAATCACATATTTATACACAACACAGCACAGAAATAAATAATGCAATAAATAAGACAAGTGACGTGAAGCAGAACTGCCATTATGGGAGATATAAACAATTGTGGCCATAAATATTGGAACAGTTCATAGATAAGAAGACTGAATGCTTTATTGTCCCCTGGGGTCTGGTTCTGTGTTGTGATGCCCTCACAAGGTCTGAGGAGCAAATTCCTTAATTGATGTAAAAAGACATAAATCCATGCGACACATTCATTCCTGCACTGAATGTGTCAAAGGTCGTCATGAGTTTATACTCCCAGGACTCTCCTGTCTCTCTGAGATTTGTAGTTACCTTTTAATACAAGTAATTTCATGTCCATGGTGCTGTAATCTGGGATACAAAAATGTTTTGCCACAGGTAGTTCCATTTCTTTTTTCTCTTAGGCTATGTGCACACGGTGCGGATCCTCCCGCGGATTTTTCCGCGCGGATTTTACTAAATCTGCAGGTCTAATGACCTGCATTTTTCCTGTGGATTTAGTGCATTTTTTGTACGGTTTTACTGCCGTTTTTGTACAGTTTTCCACCTGCGAATTTGTAGAATGGAGCAGGTGGAAAACTGCAGCAAAACCGCACAAAAGAAGTGACATGCTGCTTTTTTTTATTCCGCGCGGAAAAATCCGCAGCATGTGCACAGCGTTTTTTTTTTTTACATAGCCAATAATGGTACTGTACATCACCTGCAGTTCTGTTGTGGATACGCAGGGCCAAATTCACTGCGGATCCGCAGCAGAATCCGCACAGTGTGCACAGAGCCTTATTGTGTGTTGATGAGAATTCATCCTTGTTCTAAGCTTTTGCCCTGTCTCCCCTACATACAGACCCCTCAGTTGGACATTTAGTACAAATAATTAAGTCCACCACATTAGATGTGATGTAGCTGAGAGTACCTAGGATCTTGTAGTCCTGATGTGAATTGGGGATCTTTATCTAATCTGGTGTACTTACCGTATATACTCGAGTATAAGCCGAGATTTTCAGCCCATTGTTTTGGGCTGAAAGTCCCACTCTTGGCTTATACGTGAGTCACATAGCCAGGGGGTCGGCGGGGGAGGGGGAGCGGGGGTGTCAGATCATACTGACCCCCCCGACGCGTCTCTTCAGCCCTCTGCTTGTCTCACAGTCTCCCTTCCTTCCTTCAGCAGTCACGTGGTACCACTCATTAAACCATGAATATGTGCATATTCATGAGTTTAATGAGCGGTACCCCTTGACCGCTGAAGGGAGACCATGGGAGAACGGGGCTGCAGAGACCGCGCCAGGAGGGGGTAAGTATATCCAATATTCACCAGTCTGGGGTCCATCGCTGTTTGCCGCTGACTGCTGCGTCCTGTGTCAGTGACATTCAGCCAGCAGAGGGCGCGGTGACATGGTTAGTGCGCGCCGTGCCCTCTGCTGCCTAAATGTCACTGACAGGACACGCAGACAGCGGCGAGCAGTGATGGACCCAGGACAGGTGAATATCGCAGGTGCCGGGTCCTGAGCCAGCGGCGACACCTGGCCCCCATAGCGCGCCAATGTCGCCGCCTGCTCAGGACCCGACACCTGGCCCCCAGCGACGAGAGGTGAGTATGTCATTTTTTTTTGCTGCAGCAGCATATGGGGGCATAATCTATGGAGCATTTTATGGGGCAGCATATGGGGGCATAATCTATGGAGCATCTTATGGGGGCATAATCTATGGAGCATCTTATGGGGGGGCATAATCTATGGAGCATTTTATGGGGCAGCATATGGGGGCATAATCTATGGAGCAGCACATGGGAGCAGCATATGGGGGAATAATCTATGGAGCATCTTATGGGGGCAGCATATGGGGCATAATCTATGGAGCATCTTATGGGGAAGCATATGGGGCATAATCTATGGTGCATCTTATGGGGCAGCATATGGGGGCATAATCTATGGAGCAACTTATGGGGCAGCTTAATCTATGGAGCATCTTATGGGGACAGCATATGGGACATAATCTATGGAGTATTTTATGGGGCAGCATATGGGGGCATAATCTATGGAGCATCTTATGGTGGCAGCATATGGGGGCATAATTTATGGAGCATCTTATGGGGGCAGCATATGGGGGCATAATCTATGGAGCATCTTATGGGGGCATAATCTATGGAGTATCTTATGGGGGCAGCATATGGGGGCATAATCTATGTCGTAGCTGCTTTTTGTTCTTACCAAGAGTCAGGTATGCCAGATCACCAGTGAGGCCGGATTAGGAGTTTTTCACCCTTAATTCACAAGGGCTTGGAGACAAAGAGACCCAACACACACGAGCCGTGGTCAAATCACTTTATCTGACGTAATGAAATACAAGGCAATCTTTTATACCATTTACAACAATATGTAATTCTATGGAGCTCATGTGGCCCCCACCATCACCTTCAGGGTTATACCATGTTTACAATGTACCCAGAACACGTTGTGGCTGACTATTGAGAACATATATGATAAGAAGCATTTTTCCCTTGAAGAGGAGACAGGCAAAACTGCAGCGTCATAAGAATAAATGAAAGGCAAAAGGCAAATGAAGAATTAAAGGCAGTTTAGGCCTTTAAAGGCAAATCATTAACCCTTCTATATCAGGCAGCATATGGGGGCATAATCTATGGAGCATCTTATGGGGCAGCTTAATCTATAGAGCATCTTATGTGGACAGCATATGGGACATAATCTATAGAGTATTTTATGGGGCAGCATATGGGGGCATAATCTATGGAGCACCTTATGGGGGCATAATCTATGGAGCATCTTATGGGGCAGCATATGGGGGCAGCATATGGGGGCATAATCTATGGAGCATTTTATTGGGGCAGCATATGGGGCGTAATCTATGGAGCATCTTATGGGGCAGCATATGGGGACATAATCTATGGAGCAGCATATGGGGGCATAATCTATGAAGCAGCGTATGGGGCATATTATTCTATGGAGCATCTTATGGGGCCATTATTAACTTTTGTGCAGCATTATATGGGGTGTATTTTGTATGGAGCATCTTATGGGGCCATCATGAACTGTATGGAGCATTATATGGGGCTCCTGATTCAATATGGATATTCAAAAACATTTAACCTACTGATGTCTCAATTAATTTTACTTTTATTGGTATCTATTTTTATTTTTGAAAGTTACCAGTAGCTGCTGCATTTTCCACCCTAGGCTTATATGCGAGTCAATAAGTTTTCCAAGCTTTTGTGGTAAAATAAGGGGGGGTCGGCTTATACTCGGTACAATTATTTGTACTAAATGTACTGGGGGTCTGTATGTGGGGGAGACAGGGCAAAAGCTGAGAACAATGATGAATTCTCATCACCACACAATAAGAGAATAGAATAGATCTACCTGTGGCCAAACATGTTTGCATCCCAGATCACAGCACTATGGACATGAAATTACTTGTATTAAAAGGTAATTTCAAATCTCAGAGAGAAAGAAGAGTCTGGGAGTATAAACTTATGATAACCTTTGACACTCTGAGCAGGAATGATTGTGTCGCATGGATTTATGTCTTTTTACATCAATTAAGGAATTTGCTCCTCAGACCTTGTGAGGGCATCACAACACAGAACCAGACCCCAGGGGACAATAAAGCATTCAGACTTCTTATCTATGAACTGTTCCAATATTTATGGCCACAATTGTTTATATCTCCCATAATGGCAGTTCTGCTTCACGTCACTTGTCTTATTTATTGCATTATTTATTTCTGTGCTGTGTTGTGTATAAATATGTGATTCTTCAGATTTTTCACATCTACTGGCTAACACAGTACTGTAACGTGGACCCGTCCTGTGTGACACGACCCGCCGGCCGGTAACTGAAACAACACGATGCGGCACGTGAAGCTGTCCTATGTGACACGGCCCGCAGGCCGGTAACTGTAAACAAGACAAGGGGGAGGGACAACAGTTACAACGGTGGGCCCTGCGATAGGGAAAGGGGACGTGGAGACCTCCTGCACTCCCCTGAGTCAGTGTCCCTAACACTCCTAACGTTCCCCATGCCGGTTCCGTACCGGGCGCCGCTCAGGATACCTGTCACCCTGGCACACCCTACATCTATCCCTTGCTAGGGAGCTGGGTGGCGCAGGCACTGGCTCCACCGCTGTACTAATACACACGAAGGGAAAGCACAAACAGGGGAACACCACTTAGCTTTACTCTGTGCACTTGCTCCCGGCAACAGAGTCCACCACCAGAATGCAGCTCTCCTCCTGAAATGCTGCCACCAAGCTCAGTCAGAGCTACAAGGAAATCCCCTCTGACTCCTTCCACACCAGGGCTCTGACCGTGCTGCAAGGAGCTCTCTCCAGCTCCTTCCTCCACCAGGGATGGTTGGAATGAATACTATCACCAACACTGATTGCAACACCTGTGACTCTTTTATAGCAGAGCCAGCAATCACACCTGCATTGTAAATGTGCACTTAACTAAAGAAACAGAGTGCAATGACGCTCACCACCACCGGGGCAAACTTAGAACAAAAGACACCACAGTGCAATAATCCTAATGGCCACCGGGGGCAAAAACCAAACCTAAGCAGAGAAAAAAAAGGTTACCTGTGCTTTTATCTGTCCTGATCCCACATGGATCATGACAGTACCCTCCCCTTAATGAGGGGCCTCTGGACCCTCAAGACCGCTCCCCATCAGGGAACCACCTACAGCGGGGACGCCCAGACCCAGAGTTCACCCCAGCAACTACCTGCACGTCAGGTTGATGACAAACGAGCCCGCTGGTATTGGCAACGTTTGTTCTGGAGGCACCACACATCTCTGAAGCGCTGACCTGGGGAACGAGTTGTGTATGTGTATGTTTGGTATGAGCTGGCAACACTCCACAACACACTTCCACTGGATGTTTTTCGGTGGCCACCCATACACGCTCGTTCACACACAGGTCCGGACCTGAACGTTTATTGCAACTCGTTCGTTTGTCACCATTTGGAGAACTCTTTCTATGATTGACAACAGAGGCGTCCCCCTGTGTCATCACACTCACACCCCCGCACTTCACCAAGGGGTACACCACCCTCCAACCCCCTCCACCACGAGGTCTGTGCCTCCCAGGGTTGGCAAATGGCGAGGGTTAAGACTTGCCCCTACTCTCCTGCAGCACATCTGCTGCTCTCACCGGAGAGGAAGGGGTCTGTTGAAGAGAGGCGGCAGAGACAGTAGTTCTTAGAGAGCAGCCCTTACACGAGTGCCCCCAGCTGACCACTTCCCTTGCCCGCCGATCTATCACCTCCAGTACGCCGCCAGCCAACACCTCTGCTGACATAGTACCTTGGGAGGGCAAAATGGAGGAAATGTATACTCCTTGGTGGCCTCCCTCCAAGCGACCAGGGGAATGCGGCTTCTCAGATGGCACAGATAATTTGGCGCGCACAGTAAAAACATGCCGACACCACTCCCTGAACCGTAGGCAGCTCTGTACACAAACTAGCTCCTCCTACTTGCATAGGTTCGTCTGGGGACTTGGCATGATCTGGGCAGGCTCTCATAAAATGGCCAGGCTTCCAACAGGAAAAGCATACCCCCCCACCACCACGACGAGCCACAGACACCCCCTTTTTTGTCTCAACAACACCGGGCTGTCTGGGTTCCTCCGTCCGCACTGGTGGGTCCTCCTCCCTAGCGAGGACATCAGGGGGCACTTTTTGTATATGTCTTTCCCTGAGATGTCTATCCACCCAGATGGCAAGGGACATGGCGGCCTCCAGCGACCTGGGCGCGGCGTACTGCACCAGAGTATCCTGCAACTTTGGAGACAAACCCTGCACAAATTGACTCCTAAGTGCAGGGTCATTCCACTGAGTGTTAGTGGCCCATCTCCTAAACTCTGAGCAGTACTCCTCAGCAACCCGGGCTCCCTGTTTACACCTACGGATCCGAGATTCTGCCAGGGCGACACCATCAGGATCCCCATACACAAGCGCCAAAGCCGCAAAAAACTCGTCCACGAACACCAATGATGGAGAATCGTCCGGTAGGGAGAAGGCCCAGGATTAGGGATCCCCTTTAAGAGGGGATATAATGATTCCCACCCGTTGCTCCTCACTCCCTGATGAACGAGGGCGCCGCCTGAAATACAATTTACAGGCTTGCTGGAATACCAAGAATTGATCTCTCCCTCCAGAAAATCTGTCAGGGAGGGATATCTTGGGTTCTGACTGAGCCTGTTCCTGATCCAAGCCCCCAGAGCCCACCAACAGCCGAAGTTGCCGCACCAACCCTCCGCGCTGCCCCCTAATCTCATTAGCAAGGGTCTGCAGGATTTGGGCAAAGGTCTGAACTGGGTCCATGGCTCAGCAGAGAAAAAAAAAGTTGTAGGTTGGTGATAATGTAACGTGGACCCGTCCTGTGTGACACGACGCAGGCCGGTAACTGAAACAACACGATGCGGCACGTGAAGCTGTCCTGTGTGACATGGCCCGCAGGCCGGTAACTGTAAACAAGACAAGGGAGAGGGACAACAGTTACAACGGTGGGCCCTGCGATAGGGAAAGGGGACGTGGAGACCTCCTGCACTCCCCTGAGTCCGTGCCCCTAGCGCTCCTAACGTTCCCCATGCCGGTTCCACACCGGGCGATGCTCAGGATACCTGTCGCCCTGGCACACCCTACACCTATCCCTTGCTAGGGAGCTGGGTGGCGCAGACACTGGCCCCAGCGCTGTACTAATACACACGAAGGGAAAACACAAATAGGGGAACACCACTTAGCTTTACTCTGTGCACTTGCTCCCGGCAACAGAGTCCACCACCAGAATGCAGCTCTCCTCCTGAAATGCTGCCACCAAGCTCAGTCAGAGCTATAAGGAAATCCCCTCTGACTCCTTCCACACCAGGGCTCTGACCGTGCTGCAAGGAGCTCTCTCCAGCTCCTTCCTCCACCAGGGATGGTTGGAATGAATACTATCACCAACGCTGATTGCAACACCTGTGACTCTTTTATAGCAGAGCCAGCAATCACACCTGCATTGTAAATGTGCACTTAACTAAAGAAACAGAGTGCAATGACGCTCACCACCACCGTGGCAAACTTAGAACAAAAGACACCACAGTGCAATAATCCTAATGGCCACCGGGGGGCAAAAACCAAACTTAAGCAGAGGAAAAAAAGGTTACCTGTGCTTTTATCTGTCCTGATCCCGCATGGATCATGACAGGTACAAAGATATATATCTTTCTTGTACTTGGTGGCAAAAACTCTTGTTGGCAAGCACAGCAGTCAGACGTTTTTTGTAGTTGATGATGAGGTTTGCGCATATGTCAAGAGGATTTTTGGTCCACTCCTCTTAGCAGATCATCTCTAAATCATTAAGATTTTGAGGCTGATGCTTGGCAACTCGGAGCTTCAACTCCCTCCATAAGTTTTTTATGGGATTAAGGTCTGGAGACTGGCTAGGCCACTCCATGACCTTAATGTGCTTCTTTTTCAGCCACTCCTTTGTTGCCTTGGCTGTATGTTTTGAGTCATTGTCTTGCTGGAAGACCCAGCCACGACCCATTTTTAATGTCCTGGTGGAGGAAAGTTAGTGGTCACTCAGGATTTTTTACATTACATGGTTCCATCCATTCTCCCGTTGATGCGGTGAAGTAGTCCTATGCTCTTAGCAGAGAAGCATCCCCAAAACATAATGTTTCCACCTCCATGCTTGACAGTGGGGATGGTGTTCTTTTTGTCATAGGCAGCATTTCTCTTCCTCCAAACACGGCGAGTTGAGTTAATGCCAAAGAGCTCAATTTTTGTCTCATGTAACCACAGCACCTTCTCCCAATCACTCACCAATGGTTTTCTTGGTGACTGTGGTCCCAGCTGCTTAGAGATCATTAACAAGTTCCCCTGTGTAGTTTTAGAGAATATGGGAAGCAAGATGTGCCACAGTCCGCGCTGCTGAATCCACAAAATCACCTGGGATGCAAGATGTAGTAACAAAGTACTGCTTTATTCCTTCCTACGCGTTTCGGCGCCCTTCCTGGCACCTTCCTCAGGGATATTCCCATATTCTCTGGCAGTTTTTCCACTTTGGAGTGGTCGGTGGAGGTCCTGCAGCAGCTGATACTGTGTTATGTCTTCAAGCCAGTTGTGGGTCACACAACCGGAATAGGTGAGTGGAACTGCATTACACCACTCACATCGTAGTGTCACTAGTGATAGGGCACTATTGCACCTCTTGTTCCCCCACCCTTTTTGTATTGATACTGTGTAGTTTTAGGCTGATCTCTCATCTTCCTCATGATACCCTAAGGCTATGTGCACACGTATGCAGAAAATTTCTGCATAAAATCCTGAATCCTTCCCAGAAAACGCGCGTTTTTTTCGCGGTAAAAAACGCATACATCTGCACAAAAATTGTGGAATTCATTTAAATGAAAGGTAAGCTTCTTTTAAGCGTTTTTGACGCGGTTTATTTGGTAAAACCATGAAAAAAACAGCCTTAGAGGTGATATTTTGCATGGTGCCGCAGATCGATGTCGATTGACAGTCATTTTGTATTTCTTCCATTTCTTACTATAACAGTTGTCTCCTTCTCACCCAGTGCCTTACTTATGGATTTGTAGTCCATTCCAGCTTTGTGCAGGTCTATGATCTTGTCCCTGACATCCTTATAAAGCTCTTTGGTCTTGCCCATGTTGTAGAGGTTAGAGCCTGACTGATTGAGCCTGTGGACAGGAGTCTTTTATAAAGGTGACTATGTAATACAGCTGTCTTTAATGCAGGTAATGAGTTGATGAGGAGTGTCTAATTGGTCTGTAGGAGCCAGAACTCTTAATGGTTGGTAGGGGATCAAATACTTATTTCTCACTGCAAAATGCAAATAAATTTATATAATGTGATTTTCTTGATATTATTTTTAATATTCTATCTCCCAATGTTAAAATTAACCTACCCTTAATATTAAACACCGTTTATGTCAACACGGTGGCTCAGAGGATAGCACTGCAGCACTGGAGTCCTGGGTTCGAATCCCACCAAGGACAACATCTGCAAGGAGTATGTATGTTCTCCCCGTGTTTGCTTGGGTTTCCTCCCACATTCCAAAGACATACTGATAGGGAATTTAGATTGTGAGCCCCATAGGGGACAGTGATGATAATGTCTGTAAAGCGCTGTGGAATATGTTAGTGCTATATAAAAAATAAAGATTATTATTATGTCTTTTTTAGTGGCCAAACTTACAAAATCAGCAAATAGCACAACTTTAGTAAGTGAATGCAATCATATAAAAGTTCATATATAAACAGGCAAAAAAGAAGGGTAGAAGTGACAAGGAGACCCACACACCTACAAGACCCAGGATATATGCAACAATTATTTATGAAGACATAATGGTATACAAATCCTATATTGTTAAGGATCAGAAGATAGTTATATTCCCAAGTGGGATCTTGAAACCATCAAGTTACAAAAAAACATGCATTGATTACACATTTATTGCTGGCATGTATCAGCAGTCCAAAAGTATATAATACAGAGTTACAAAATGCATACATTAATTAGGCACATATTACTGGCGTGTATCAGCCGTCCCAAGGTATATGATACCCCTGTCATTCGAAAGGAAAAGCCATCTATAAGAGGTCAAAAACATTCCAAGGCTCAGTGCATACGTAAAGCAGCAAAGATGCATCCGATAAAACATGCGGTAATAGTGCGCGCCGACATCACATCCTACTGTGGCGCCCGCCTATACTGTGCACTCTCCTTCATGTGATGTGCGCTTCTGATGTGCCTGGCCAGCATGTGGTTGTCATTGCAATGCGTCCTCAGGCCGTCGTCCTTCCCTTCTTCCTGACTGACGCGTTGGCGGGAGGTGGGATTTTGTGACATGGTACGTTGACTACGTGGCTTCCAACCCAGCGCGGCGATCGGAATCGCCGACATTACTGCATGTAACACTGCATTGGTGATTGCACATTTAGAAAGAAGCCCCTTCCATTGTCCTATGTCTTCCCCTGAAGAAGCTGTCCCCTCTCCCACCCCATGAGGTATGGAACAGGAATGTAAGATAAAGAAGACACAAAGACAAAGCAGGGATAACAGAAAGCAACAAACATACAAACACTCACCGGAGGCATATAGGGAAGGATAGGAATGTACCAACCAAATGGGAATAGGACAAGGAGGAAAGCATACACCCAAAAACAGCAAACAACAATCTCCAACATCAACAACGATGTCCAATTCAGCACAGCGACCCCAAGGAGCTAGGAAACAAAGCTTTCACTATCAAGGCAGAGAAGGTCTGACCAGGTTTTATAGGGAGAGGTAATGACCAGATCAGAAGCAGCTGAAATGAAGCTGCAAGTTTATGACCAGCAGAGAAAAGGTAATTAACCGCTGCAGCACCAAAGAAAACCAAATCCATTTAATATGCGACACAAACACATAGGCTAAATGGAATATCTGCAACTCACAATACGTAGTGATCTTTTAACCCCAGATCTCCCAAGAATGCGTGACACACTCATGACAATGACATTATCCACACCCAGCGTATAACGAGCCCTGAAGTAAATATTATGTTTGAGGCACCAACGTAAACACATGCCAGAGCAAACTTAAGACAGAAGGAGGATGAGGACAGATAGTCAATACAATGCAAAATGAGTCACATCACAGCACTTCCGGTAGTTTGTGCTCGAGTACCAGATTAATTAGTAACCATTAACTTGGCATTCGCTTGTGATTCAAAGGAATTATATTTTATTTGTGAAAGCAATCCAGATAACAGAGCGCTCTCTCCAGATATCGGTGGATACTGCACTGCTCTCCAAGCATTGTACAAGCAGTGTTCCTGAAGAAATCCGGAGACTGATGAAGGTCGACTTATCTGGATTGCTTTCACAAGTAAAATATCATACCTTTGAATTACGAGCATATGGCAAGTTTACGTTTACTAATACAAGGCAATACGACAGAAAGGAAGTCGTGGAGGTAAGGAGTTATTGACTTACAACCAGTTTCAATTGTTGAGCCATTCGAGGAAAGAACTGAACAGCTCGAAATACTGGTAGAATATGGAATAACCAATGGGGAGGCAAGTGTCAAAGTATAAAAAAAAAACTCTTCAAAATGACAACCCAAAAGGCGATAACATTCAGAGTGGATGGGAATAAGACAAAAGGCAGATTCAATTTCTGATTGTACCAGAACAACAAGTCTCCCTGACCATGAAAATAGGATGTGAAGGAGGAAGCAACAGAGCTACAGCGCAGGAGCCTCTCAGCCTACCCATGGATGCAGCAGAAGAATTTCTGACAGTATGGTCTCGCCACTGGAAACCAGTTGGAGAAGCCAAGCGTAAAGGTCTGGGGCTGAGCTGTGAGAGAGAGCCCTTGGTATGAGATACCATAAGGAAAGCACCGTAAGTGGAGAACAAAGGACCAAGGGCGGACAGGAAGTTGCTAAGACAACCCTCACCCTTAGCATGCAGCCTCTCATTCAGGACCTCCAAAATTGACTCTTCAGAAGCAGTCATGGCAAAAACTCTAATGACGGCCGGGTATACCCTACACGTAAGCACACAATGTGCCTCCAATCACAGAGGTGGGGGAGGAAATAAAGGTGAATAAAGAAGGGACAGAATAAACCATTATCCCCAATTGGAAACATGGAAAGTGGGAAAGGAATGGGGGTAAGGTAAAAGAATATCTGAATAACAGTAGTCCTCAGTCTGCCCTCTTCGGGAGGGGAGGGCAGAATACTCAAACATTAAGGATCAACAAGTGGGTTTAGATAAAAAGGAAAGGAGGAGCAGGCAACTGCAAAGAAATATTATTGACTACTATGCCCCCCAGTAGTCTGGCAGCACCTTCCATAAATAGGTGCATATCAGATTCACTGCCACCCCAACATTGTCTCCCCTCACAGCTTCATCCGCTATCCACTATCATCTCTACTCATAACTTCACCCCTACCCACCATCATCTCCCCTCACACTTGACCTCCTCCCCACCATCATCTCCCCTCACAACTTCACCTTCTTCCACCATCATCTCACCTCACAGCCTCACCTTCTCTCAACCTCATCTCATCTCCTCCCCATCATCTCCCCACTCAACTTCTCCTACCACCATCATCCCCCTCACAGCTTCACCTCCTCCCAAATCTCATCTCCCCACAACTCTTCACCTTCTCACTATTATCTCCTCTCTGAGCTTTACTTCCTCCCCGCCATCAACGCCTCTCTCAGCTTCACCTCTTTTCTTCCCCACCATCATCTCCACTCACAGCTTCACCTACTCACCATTATCTCCTCTCTGAGATTTACTTCCTCTCCACCATGATCTCTCCTTACAGCTTCAAATGCTCACCACCATCTCTTCTCACAGCTTCACCTACTCCCCAGCATCATTTCAATTCCGAACTTCACCTTCTTCTCACCATCATCTCCACTAACACATTCCAAGTGGGACCCATTACCCATCATCTCGGTGTGACTGGGTGTTACAGGCCCACCAGAAACTTTGATACTGGGTGCCAACTCTTTAGCACTTAAACTGCAATTTCCAGATAAACTACGGGTCTCCTGAACTAAATACTAGCCACAATTAGGCCTACAAGGGGTAGGAGTGCACAGTATTTATTGATGTGGCCCAGGCAAGGCTCTTCTCTCACAGGGGCAATCATTTATCTATCCTGATTGTCCTAGTCAAACTCTCTTTTCACCACCCAAAGTAACGCCACCTGTGTTCTCTCATCACTTCTCAGGGAATTGGGTCTTTATCTTCTAGTGGACCTCTTACAGTGTTCTGGCCTTTCTTCACAGTGCGCAGTGTCTTACTGCCAGTTACGTCGACAAGTTGGCCTAAATTTTGGGCCATTGCATGCTATCATCTCACACGATGTGCCTGCCTTTTTCTCTTCAATGAGACACAGTAAGCCTTTGAGCACATGTGATCGTTCACCATAGCGAGCGCACCACAGCTAATCATCTTCATTAACTCCTTGCAGGACACTTAATACTGCCAACTACAACAACTTTTGATGTAAGGGTCACATAGGCAAAGATGTTCTAAGGCGAAGCTTAACACCAGTGAAAGGGGTCTTTTGGTCATTGTGTGTGCAACCACGTTCCTTTGTTAGTTCTTCAACACTGCATTTTGCTGGTTTACACAGCAAACAAGGACCTGATAGTTTAGCCTGGAAGGAGCCACTCCAGTATACAAAAATAAACTGTAGAAGAAACAATGGAACAAATATTCATGTATTAGCAAGTATTACTTTTCGCTTTTCTATCTTCTGTAAAGCCAAGATGTTGAAGAAATACGGTATTCTACAATACCACAGAATTCTTCAACAGGGCCCTCCATCTTCAGCTAACAACTGCCTCAGATCGCTCACACATAGTAGAGCGCCTCAGCCTCACATTCCCAGTATTTCTTCACCTGTGCTCCCAGGAGTGGCCTACATGCATCCTCTGTCCCTTCTTCACTCCTGTGCTGTCTCAGGGTCCCCACTAACCCATGGTATTAAACTACTTAATGTGAGAGGTCTTAGAGTTAATGTTTCTACAGAAACAACATTTTTTTAGAATTATATTGTTCATTCTGGGTTTACAAAAAATTAAGATGACCAAAGGATTTTCTAAATCTTTGTGAATTTTTTTGTGAGTGGTAAAAGTTTGGAGTCTTGGGAAAATTAGCTGTCAAAAATAATTTTTCATGTTTATCAATGATTCTATCTTCATATGCTTATTACCGTATATACTCGTGTATAAGCCGACCCAAGTATAAGCCGACCCCCCCTAATTTTGCCACAAAAAACTGGGAAAACTTATTGACTTGCGTATAAGCCTAGGTTGGAAAATGCAGCAGCTACTGGTAAATTTCAAAAATAAAAATATATACCAATAAAAGTAAAATTAATTGAGATATCAGTAGGTTAAATGTTTTTGAATATCCATATTGAATCAGGAGCTCCATATAATGCTCCATACAGTTCATGATGGGCCCCATAAGATGCTTCATATAAAATACACCCCATATAATGCTCCATAAAGTTCATGATGGGCCCCATAAGATGCTCCATAAAAAATACACCCCATATAATGCTGCACAAAGGTTAATAATGGCCCCATAAGATGCTCCATAGAATAATATGCCCCATATGCTGCTCCATAAAGGTTATGGCCCTATAAAATGCTCCATAGATTATGCCACCATAAGATGCTCCATAGATTATGCCCCATAAAATGCTCCATAGATTATGTCCCCATAACATGCTCCATAGATTATGACCCATAAAATGCTCCATAGTTTATGCCCCCATAAGATGCTCCATAGATTATGCCCCCGTAAGATGCTCCATAGATTATGCCCCCATAAGATGCTCCATAGATTATGCCCCATATGATGCCGCTGCTGCAAATAAAAAAAATGACATACCTCTCCATCGCTGGGTGACAGGTGCCGGTGTCACCGCTGGCTCAGGGCCCCGGCACCTGTGATACTCACCTGTCCCCGGTCCATTGCTGCGCCTGTTCTGTCTTCCGGGTCCCTCTTTCAGTGACTGTTCAGGCAGCAGAGGGCGCGGCACGCACTATGTCATTGTGCCCTCTGCTGCCTGAACGTCACTGACAGAGGACGCGGAGGACAGAGCGGCGCACAGCAATGGACCAGAGACAGGTGAATATAGCATATACTTACCCGCTCCTGGCACCGTCTCTGCAGCCCCTGCGTCTCCAGCAGCTCTTCCTTCCAGCAGCGGTCACGTGGTACTGCTCATTAAAGTCATGAATATGCGTATATTCATGACTTTAATGGGTGGTACCACGTGACCGCTGAAGGAAGGCGTGGGAGAAACAGGGGGACTGCAGAGACGCGCCAAGGGGGGGTATGATCTGACACCCCCACTCCCCCTCCCCCGCCAACCCCCTAGCTTATGACTCGCGTATAAGCCGTGAGGGGGACTTTCAGCCCAAAAAAATGGGCTGAAAATCTCGGCTTATATGTGGGTATATACGGTATAAGTTTATTTTTTATGATCATTAGTACAGTTTTGAAAATTTGAAAGTAATATTCTTTTAGTGAAAAGTAGTTTGTAACCTTTGGTTAAATAATCCTCCCTGGTCTGTAGGACAAAGGAGAAAAAAGGATTTAGAATTCTGAGTCTAAGAGCGTATACCGCTCGAAACGCGTACAGATCCTCCTGGGCACTTTCTGTGCGGCTATCCCATGTCTGGGTAAAAACCGCAATGACGACTATAGCAGCCATACTTGTATTTTAATGAAATAAATAAAGAAAATTCTGGATTTTACTTCTTGAGCTGGACATTCCTTTTTCTCTGTAGGACAATACCTTTGTCGTTATCAGCACTATTGATGAGTAGATTAAGATTGGATTTTAGGCCCTTTCTTATGACTGAGATAAGTTAACGACTCCTCTGTTTTCAGAACTCTGTGTGCTGACTTTGAGACTTCTATTGACGCTATTCAGTTACCATCTGTACCTGCACTGTTGGATACCCCTGCTTCACCTGAGACACCAGAACAACCGTCTAGAGACGGTACTCCAAAAGACCAAGGGTTGATGCGGCTTGTACACGTGCTTGCGACCCGTGCCTGGCGCCATTTCTGAGGCATCCCCACAAAGGACTGTTTCCACTTTCCAGTGTACCCAAGTTAAACAGGACTGAATCCTTTGGCACTGTCGGGCGGCAGTGCTACTCGTTTCTTCGTCGCAGAGCCAGAGACTTTGTGCATCGTTGCTATACTGCTCCCAGCAACAGAGTACGACACCCACATTCACTTTCCACCTGAAGCTACTACACCAGAGCTCTGACTGAGCTGCAAGGAACTCCTCTCTATAGCTCCTTCCTTCACCAAACTTGGTTGGAAATGACCAATATCACCAACAGTGAATGAGACCACCTGCTACTCCTTTATAGGAAGGAACCAGGTTCATCACCTGCTTGGTAATTATGTGTAATAACGACGCTAGCAGCCACCGGGGGCAAAACTAGAACTAAAGAAACCACAGTGTAATGACCCTAACGGCCACCGGGGGGGGGGCAAAACTAACTTTAAGCAAACAGCTTAAAAGGTATAAAAAAAAAGGTTATTTTTGAAAAATCTGTCACAATCCAACCTGGATCATGACAGTACCCTCCCTCAATGAGGGGCCTCTGGACCCTCAAGACCGCTCCACACCAAAAAATCACCTACAGTGGGCATGCCCAGATCCAGAGTTCACCCCAGCAACTACCTGAGCTTCAGGTTTATGACAAACGAGCACCGCTGGTATTGGCAATGTATGTTCCGGAGGCACCACCCATCTCCAAAGCGCCGACCTGGGGAACGAGTTGTGTATGGGCAAGTTTGGGGATAACTCCAGCTGGTAAATCTCCAGGCCGAGGATGGCCGACACCAGATACGGCCCAATCACCTGAGAATTCCAGACCCCCGCAACGCACTTCCACTGGATGTTTTTGGTGGCCACCCATACATACATGTTCACACACAGGTCTGGACCTGAACGTTTATTGCCACACATTCGTTTGTCACAATACGGTGAACTCTTTCTGGCACTGACAACAGAGCCGTCCCCCTGTGTCACCACACTCACACCCCCGCAATTCACAAAGGGAAACACCACCCTCCAACCCCTCCTACTACGAGTCCTGCGCCTCTCAGGGTTGGCTAATGGTGAGGGTTGAGACTTGCCCCTACTCTCCAGCAGCACCTCTGCTGCCCCCACTGGAGAGAAAGGGGATGGTTGTAGAGAGACGGCAGAGACAGTAGCCCCTAGGCAGCAGCACTCACACGACTGCTCCCAGCTACTTCCCTAGTCCGCCAATCTAAGACCGGGTTGTGATTTTTTTCGACCAAGGGGGCCCAAAACGATTGGTACTGGCTCTCCCACCAAGATGTAGCATGACAGGGACTCATAATGATGTCCGCTACGCAGCTGAATGTCTTCTACGACCTGGTTAAACCCCCCTGGCTCAGTGGGACAGAGTTAATGTCCTGGACGCTTATGGGTTTGTCCAGCGTCTTACTACTCAGACCATGAGTCTGGACAAACCGAGCATCCACCAGACTGACTTCTGCTCCACTGTCGACAAGCACCGGTATGCCCTCAGGTACCTCACCAATCACCACTTCTGCTGACATAGTACCATCTGAGGGCGAGGAGGAAATATACACTCCCAGGTCGTCTTCCTCTACACGACCAGGGGGACACGGCTTCTCTAACAGTACAGAAGTTTCGGCGTGAGCGCCACGGACTAAATCATTAGTCTGCTCACTACAAGGACGCACCCCTTCACCTCAGTGAACACCAGGCAGCACCATGGGGACACCAACTCCTCCCACCTGCCTGGGTACGTCCACATGTATAAGCAAGTCCTGCTCCTCAGCAGGGACTCCAAGGGGCATCTTCGCCAAAGCCGCAAATTGATTTTCTGGATGAGCCAGAGGGGGGGCCCCAGACCCTGATAATTGCTGCTGGAACTGCTTCAACACACCATGCAGCTCCTCACTCACCTCAGTGAGGTCCAGCAGCAACTGCTCACAGGTCTGAACTTGGCCCATGGCTTACCAGCAAGAAATGTTAGGTTGGTGATAATGTCACGTGCAGCTGGATTCACCACCTCCAGCAGGGCGAATTTCGATAATTACACGTGTACCTGGATACACCGCCTCCAGCAGGGCATCTTTACAGAGTAAAGAGGAATACCGGGGAAACAGTTACAGTGGTGGGCCCTGCAGTAGGGAACGGGGACATGGAGACCTTCTGCACTCCCCTGAGGCAGTGTCCCCAAACTCCTACCGATCCCTATACAGGTTCCTCACCTGTCACCGAGCTGGATACCTCAATCCCTAGCTCGCCCTGCACCTATTCCTTACTAGTGCATTGGGCGGTGCAGAAACTAATCCCACCGCTGTACTAATACACACAAGGAAAAATATAACAAACAGGGAAAACACCACTTAGCTTTACTCTGTTGCTATTGCTCCCAGCAACAGAGTACGACACCCAAATTCAGCTTCCACCTGAAGCTGCTACACCAGAGCTCTGACTGAGCTCCAAGGAACTCTTCTCTATAGCTCCTTCCTTCACCAAACTTGGTTGGAAATGACCAATATCACCAACAGTGAATGAGACCACCTACAACTCCTTTATAGAAAGGAGCCAGGTTCATCACCTGCTTGGTAATTACGTGTAATAACACTAGCGGCCACCGGGGGCAAAACTAGAACTAAAGAAACCACAGTGTAATGACCCTAAAGGCCACCGGGGGAAAACTAACTTTAAGCCAACAGCTTAAAGGAAAAAAAAAAGGTTATTTGTGCAAAATCTGTCACAATCCAACCTGGATCATGACAGCGACGCTCCAGCGATCCCGACAATGATACGACCTGGTAAGGATCGCTGGTGTGTCGCTACATGGTCGCTAGTAAGATGTCAAACAGGCAGATCTAGTCAACGACGCAGCAACGATACAGCGATTCGTATAACGACTTCGGCGGTCGTTGGGACCTTGTCACACAGCGGCTATTCTGACGACTCACGCCTGCGTCCCTGAGTTCTGAGTCGCCAACGAGGTCGCTCGTCGGCGTCAAACACAGCGATGCATGCCGGCCAGTGGGACACCAACGATCAAAAAATGGCCCAGGACATTCGAGCACATGTGTCACATGTAGCGAGATCGCTGGCGAGGTCGCTGCTGCGTCACAAAACCTTTGACGTTTCAGCGATCTCGCTAGCGATCTCGCTATGTGTGACGGGGCCTTTACTTACAGTATGTACTGTTTATATCTTGATTAGGATGCTGAACCTAAAGGTCCCGTTACACTAAACGACGCACCAGCGATCCTGACAACGATACGACCTGGTCAGTATCGCTGGTGCATCGCTACATGATCGCTGGTGAGCGGTCAAAGAAGTAGATCTCACCAGCGATCAGGACCAGAGAGGACGCTGGTATCCAAGGTAAATATTGGGTAACTAAGAGAGCGCGTTGCTTCGTTACCGTTGTGTACCTTAGATACCTGCATGCTTGCGCCGGGAGCTGGTATCCAAGGTAAATATCAGGTAACTAAGCGCAAGCGGCGTTTAGTTACCAGCTGTGTACCTTGGTTACCAGTTCCCTGCGCAAGCACGCAGGATCTAAGGTACACAGCGGGTAACTAAGTGACGGCGCGCGCTTAGTTACCCGATATTTACCTTAGATACCAGCTCCCAGCGTCCGCTTACAGCGCTGGGAGCTCGCTGATCATTGGTCTCCCGCTGCCACATGCAGCGAGGCGCCCTGGCCAGCGGGAGACCAACGATCAAAAAATGGCCCAGGACGACCCTGCACGATCAGCGATACCCGGCGGGGGGCCGGTCGCTGATGCATGTCACACACAGCGAGATCGCTGTTGCGTCACAAAATCAGCGATCTCACTAGCGATCTCGCGGTGTGTGACGGGGCCTTTACTCAGGGTGAGCGGGTAATTTGGAGTCGATCAGGGTTGGAGGAAATGTTTCAAAACAATGTGAACTAGGACCATTCATTGAGGCAGTATAAGGAAATGATAGTATCTCACTTCCACATAAACAATGTGAAACGAAGTTGTGGCTTCCTCTGAAGTCACCGACTTGGTCTTACTAACACTCTAGATGGTTCCCTTTCTGGATCTATTTATAACCAATCACAATAAGACCCCTATCTTCACGTCTATTTTCACACGTACACACATTAAAATCTAAAGTGATCCTCATACCTCCCCGGTTTCCACAGCGGTGTACTGTACCTCGTTAGCCTATGCAAAACAAAAACTGCTGTGCAGATGCTGCGGATTTTTCCGCGGATTGCAATCCGCAGCATGTCAATTGTTTGTGCGGAATC
This sequence comes from Dendrobates tinctorius, assembly GCF_039654945.1. Lineage (NCBI taxonomy): Eukaryota > Metazoa > Chordata > Amphibia > Anura > Dendrobatidae > Dendrobates > Dendrobates tinctorius. Next base: position 15,349,846 of record NW_027361722.1, on the reverse strand, counting down.
CGCAGCGGTTTCACACTTTATCCTTATGAGGTGTGAAACCGCAGGGCAAAACCGCAGGCTAATCCGCAGATAAACCGCAGGACTTTTGTCCTGCGGATTTACCTGCAGATTTCACTAAATCCGTGCGGAAAAATGCGCAGATCAATCCGCAGCGTGTGCACATAGCCTTAGATGTATCTGACGTACCATACAGTATTTTACACCCAGCAGCAAGACCCGTCCCATGATTAATCGAAGTGTACAAAGACACATCAAAAGATGCCAAAATTATCTCATCTTCTAGCATGATATTATTAAGTTTACACAAAAAAATCTTTTGAATTTTGAATAAAAGTTGCTTCTCTGACCAAAGGGACCAAGAACTTTATTGAGAACAATTACAATATGACTAAATAATTACGCCCTGATGGACCATTGTATTCAAAATAGAGCTTGGGTTGAGAATTGTGTCTTTCACAAGATGCATATCTACCCTTGTGTCCTTCTTTTAACAGGTTACCAGCTGTCATGAGGGTGTCCTGTCCCCCTGGAAGACCTGTCACGTCCGGTAATGAATCACAAGTCTTCTTTAGAGTTGGTGTGATTCATGCCCTAATTTAAATGGATTTTGTTTCCTTCAGTGCTGAGAGAGTTAAGGACTCTTTCCATGCAGGCTGAGACTATACATTGTGTTCCAAATTATTATGCAAAAAATATTTCCTCATATTTTCTCTAAATTACCTATATGAATTGCAGTCATTGTTATTTTCCAGTCATCTAATATTCTAGTATAATTGCAATGTTTTTGAACAAACGGCCTATGAAAACAGGATATTTTTAAAAATAAGAAACACTCAAAATGCATGTTCCAAATGATTATGCACAGCAGAGTTTTCAACAAAAAAATGGTGAATTGTGACATGATAAGCATTATCAGCTTATTACAGAATGAAATCAAACAGTTTTCAAGTCCAAACTTTCTTCTCGGTGATGTTCCATTTGCACATAGGACCCCTTGTTGGAAAGAAGCTTCTGAACTCTCTCGTCCATTGGATTTGTCAGTTTTTGGATGGTTTGTGCTTCAATTGTTTTGCATGTGGACAGAATACCCTCCCAGAGCTGCTGCTTAGATGTGAACTGCCTCCCGCCATCATAGACGCTCCTTGTGATGATGCTCCAGAGGTTCTCAATGGGGTTGAGGTCAGGGGAAGATGGTGGCCACACCATAAGCTTGTCCTCTTTTATGCCCATAGCAGCCAGAGAGGCAGATGTGTTATTTGCAGCATGAGACGGTGCATTATCAGGCATGAAAATGATCTTGCTGCGGAAAGCACGGTTCTTCCTCTTGAACCATGGCAGGGAGTGCTGTTTTAGAAACTCCACATAGATTTTGGAGTTCATCTTTACCCCTTCAGGGATCCTAAAGGGGCCGACAATCTCTCTCCCCATGATGCCAGCCCAAAACATTACTCCACCTCCTCCTTGTTGGCGCCTTAGCCGTGTTTTCATGGGGTGTCCATCAACCAGCCATCCTCCACTCCATCCATCTGGACAATCGAGCGTTGTACGGCACTCATCGGTGAACAGAACAGTTAGAGGTGGTGGACAGGATGGCTTACGCACAGCTGCAAACCTCCGAAGGACCCTGCGTCTTGTTGTTCGGGGGACGTTGGAGGTACCAGCAGCTTCAAAAACTTGTCTGCTGCTATGACAAGGCATTTTTGCAGCTGCTCTTTTAACCTGACGCAATTGCCTGTTGGAAAGAGTCCTCAGTTTTTCCTCATCAGCACGCACATGGGGAATCAGCGACATACTTCTTGATTGTGCGATAATCACGATGAAGTGTCTTGGCAATGTTGATTGTAGTCATGCCTTGACCTAAATACTCCACAATTTGTTGCTTCTCAGCAGCCGACACATCCTTTTTCTTTCCCATTTTGGCAAAAAATGTAGGCTGCTTAATACTGTGGAACAGCCTTCTTAAGTAGTCTTGCCTTTACTTGGACACACCTGCCAAACTAATTTGCACAGGTATCTGCAATTGCTTTCAGTGATATAAAGAGCCCTGACACACATCACCATCAATGAGTGTAAATGACAAACAAAAAAATTCTAACCTTATCACTCCTAAACTCTTTTTGCATAATAATTTGGAACACAGTTTAACCCCTTCCTGACATCCGACGTACTATCCCGTCCACGGTACCCGGGCCCGTATGACCGTGGACGGGATAGTACGTCTACCGCGATCAGCGGCGCCCACGTGGTGAGCGCCGCTGATCGCGGCCGGGTGTCAGCTGATTATCACAGCTGACACCCGACACAATATGTCAGGGGCGGTCACGGACCGCCCCCGACATGTTAACCCCTTGCACACCGCGATCAAACATGATCGCGGTGTACCGGGAGTTAAAGGGAAGCATCGGCAGGGAGGGGGCTCCCTCCGTGCTTCCCTGAGCCCCCCACGGCAGCGCAATGTGCAGCCCTGCTGTGGGGGGCTCCTTTCCTCCAGGCCCCCGAATCCAAGATGGCGACGGGGCCTGAGGAAGCTGGCTTCCTCAGTGCCTGCAAAGCGCAGGCATGAGGAAGCCTTCGGCACTGCCTGTGACAGATCGCTGATCTGTCACAGTGATCTGTGATGTGACAGATCAGCGATCTGTCACAGGACAGTGATGTCCCACCTGGGACTATGTAATAAAGTTAAAAAAAAATAAAAAAAAAATGTAAAAATAAATAAAAAAAAATCGCCAAATAAATTAGTAAAAAAAAAAAAAATATTCCCCAATAAATTCATTTTTTGAAAATAATAAAAAAAACAAACAATAAAAGTACACATATTAGGTATCGCCGCATCCGTAACTACCTGCCCTATAAAACTGTCCCATTAGTTAACCCCTTTAGCGAACCCCTTAAAAAATAAAAATAAAAACGAAGCAGAAAATAATGATTTATTATCATACCGCCGAACAAAAAGTGTAATAACGCGCGATCAAAAAGACGCATATAAATATGCATGGTACCGCTGAAAACGTCATCTTGTCCCGCAAAAAACGAGCCGCCACACAGCATCATCAGCAAAAAAATAAAAAAGTTATAGCTCGCAGAATAAAGCGATGCAAAAATAATTATTTTTTATATAAAATAGTTTTCATTGCATAAAACTGACTAAACATAAAAAAACGACCTAAATGAGGTATCGCTGTAACCGTACTGACCCGAAGAATAAAACCGCTTTATCAATCTTGCTGCACGCGGAATGGTGTAAACGCACCCCCCAAAAGAAATTCATGAAGCGCTGGTTTTTGTTCATTCTGCGTCCCAAAAATCGGAATAAAAAGCGATCAAAAAATGTCATGTGCCCGAAAATGGTACCGATAAAAATGTCAACTCGTCTCGCAAAAAATAAGACCTCACATGACTCGGTGGGTCAAAATACGGAAAAATTATAGCTCTCAATATGTGGTGATGCAAAAACTATTTTTACAATAAAAAGCGTCTTTTAGCGTGCGACAGCTGCCAAACATAAAAACTGCCATAAATAGTAAATCAAACCCCCCGTTATCACCCCCTTAGTTAGGGAAAAATAATAAAATTAAAAAAAATGTATTTATTTCCATTTTTCCATTAGGGCTAGGGTTAGGGTTAGTGTTAGGGCTAGGGTTAGGGTTAGGGCTAGGGTTAGAGCTAGGGTTAGGGTTAGGGCTAGGGTTAGGGCTTGGGTTAGGGCTAGGGTTAGGGTTAGGGCTGAGATTAGGGTTAGGGGTGTGTTGGGGTTCGGGTTGGAGTTAGAATTGGGGGTTTCCACTGTTTGGGCACATCAGGGGCTCTCCAAATGCAACATTGCGTCTGATCTCAATTTCAGCCAATTCTGAGTTGAAAAAGTCATATGGTGCTCCTTCCCTTCCAAGCTCTGCCATGCGCCCAAACAGTGTTTTACCCCCACATGTAGGGTATCAGCCTACTCAGGACAAATTGCAAAACAATTTTTGGGGTCCAATTTCTCCTGTTACCCTTAGGAAAATAAAAAATTGGGGGCAAAAATATCATTTTTGTGGAAAAAAATGATTTTTTTATTTTCACGTCCGAGCATTATAAACTTCTGTGAAGCCCTTGGGGGTTCAAAGTGCTCACCTCAGATCTAGATAAGTTCCTTAGGGGTTCTCGTTTCCAAAATGGGGTCATTTGTGGGTGTTTCCACTGTTTAGGTACATTAGGGGCTCTCCAAAGGCAACATGACACCCGCAGACCATTCCATCAAAGTCTGCATTCCAAAACGTCACTACTTCCCTTCCGAGCCCTGACGTGTGTCCATACAGTAGTTTTCTCCCACATATGGGGTGTCAGCGTACTCAGGACAAATTGGACAACAACTTTTGGGGTCCAATTTCTCCTGTTACCCTTGGGAAAATAAAAAAATTGGGGACTAATTGATCATGTTTGTGGAAAAAATACGATTTTTTTATTTTCATGCCCTGGCATTATAAACTTCTGTGAAGCCCTTGGGGGTTCAAAGTGCTCACCTCACATCTAGATAAGTTCCTTAGGGGGTCTAGTTTTCAAAATGGGGTCATTTGTAGGGGGTTTCCACTGTTTAGGTACATTAGGGGCTCTCCAAAGGCAACATGACACCCGCAGACCATTCCATCAAAGTCTGCATTCCAAAACGTCACTACTTCCCTTCTGAGCCCTGACGTGTGTCCATACAGTAGTTTTCTCCCACATATGGGGTGTCAGCGTACTCAGGACAAATTGGACAACAACTTTTGGGGTTCAATTTCTCCTGTTACCCTTGGGAAAATAAAAAAATTGGGGACTAATTGATCATGTTTGTGGAAAAAATACGATTTTTTTATTTTCATGCCCTGGCATTATAAACTTCTGTGAAGCCCTTGGGGGTTCAAAGTGCTCACCTCACATCTAGATAAGTTCCTTAGGGGGTCTAGTTTCCAAAATGGGGTCATTTGTGGGGGGTTTCCACTGTTTAGGTACATTAGGGGCCCTCCAAAGGCAACATGACACCCGCAGACCATTCCATCAATGTCTGCATTCCAAAATGTCACTACTTCCCTTCCAAGCCCTGACGTGTGTCCATACAGTAGTTTTCTCCCACATATGGGGTGTCAGCGTACTCAGGACAAATTGGACAACAACTTTTGGGGTTCAATTTCTCCTGTTACCCTTGGTAAAATAAAAAAAATGGTGACTAAAAGATTATGTTTGTGGAAAAAATACGAATTTTTTATTTTCACGCCCGGGCGTTATAAACTTCTGTGAAGCACTGGGGGGTTCAAAGTGCTCACCACACATCTAGATAAGTTCCTTGGGGGGGTCTAGTTTACAAAATGGTGTCATTTGTGGGGGGTTTCCACTGTTTTGGTACATCAGGGGTTTTCCAATCGCGACATGGTGTCCGATCTCAATTCCAGCCAAAAACGTCAAATGGCGCTGCTTCCCTTCCGAGCTCTGCCATGCGCCCAAATAGTGGTTTACCCCCACATGTGGGGTATCAGCGTACTCAGGACAAATTGCACAATAACTTTTAGGGTGCTGTTACCCTTGGAAAAATAAGAATTGAGGGTGAAAAGATCATTTTTGTGGAAAAAATATGATTTTTTAATTGTACGGCTTTATGTTATAAACTTCTGTGAAGCACTGGGGGGTTCAAAGTTCTCACCACACATCTAGATTAGTTCCTTATGGGGTCTAGTTTCCAAAATGGTGTCATTTGTGGGGTGTTTCCACTGTTTAGGTACATCAGGGGTTTTCCAATCACGACATGGTGTCCGATCTCAATTCCAGCCAAAAACGTCAAATGGCGCTGCTTCCCTTCCGAGCTCTGCCATGCGCCAAATAGTGGTTTACCCCCACATGTGGGGTATCAGCGTACTCAGGACAAATTGCACAATAACTTTTAGGGTGCTGTTACCCTTGGAAAAATAAGAATTGAGGGTGAAAAGATCATTTTTGTGGAAAAAATATGATTTTTTAATTGTACGGCTTTATGTTATAAACTTCTGTGAAGCCCTTGGGGGTTCAAAGTTCTCACCACACATCTAGATAAGTTCCTTAGGGGGTCTAGTTTCCAAAATGGTGTCATTTGTGGGGGGTTTCCACTGTTTTGGTACATCAGGGGTTTTCCAATCGCGACATGATGTCCGATCTCAATTCCAGCCAAAAACGTCAAATGGCGCTGCTTCCCTTCCGAGCTCTGCCATGCGCCAAATAGTGGTTTACCCCCACATGTGGGGTATCAGCATACTCAGGACAAATTGCACAATAACTTTTAGGGTCCTGTTACCCTTGGGAAAATAAAAATTGGGGTGAAAAGATCATTTTTGTGGAAAAAATATGATTTTTTAATTGTACCGCTGTACGTTATAAACTTCTGTAAAGCCCTTGTGGGTTCAAAGTTCTCACCACATATCTAGATAAGTTCCTTGGGGGGTCTAGTTTCCAAAATGGGGTCACTTATAGGGGGTTTCCACTGTTTAGGTACATCAGGGACTCTCCAAACGTGACATGGCGTCCGATCTGAATTCCAGCCAATTTTGCATTGAAAAAGTCAAACGGCGCTCCTTCCATTCTGAGCTCTGCCATGCGCCGAAACAGTCGTTCCCCCCCACAAATCAGGTATCAGCGTACTCAGGACAAATTGCAAAATAACTTTTGCAGTCCAATTTCTCCTGTTACCCTTGGTAAAATAAAAAAAATTGAACCTGAAGTATTTTTTTTGTGAAAAAAAGTTAGATGTTCATTTCTTTTTAAATATACAAAAAAAATTCCTGTGACGCACCTAATGGGTTAATAAACTTCTTGAATGTGGTTTTGAGCACCTTAAGGGGTTCAGTTTTTAGAATGGTGTCACTTTTGGGTATTTTCTATCATATAGACCCCTCAAAGTGGCTTCAAATGTGATGTGGTCCTAAAAATAAAATGGTGTTGTAAAAATGAGAAATCGCTGGTCAACTTTTAACCCTTATAACTTCCTAACAAAAAAAAATTTTGGTTCCAAAATTGTGCTGATGTAAAGTAAACATGTGGGAAATGTTACTTATCAAGTTTTTTGTGTGCTGTATCTCTGTGATTTAAGGGCATAAAAATTCAAAGTTGGAAAATTGCGAAATTTTCAAAATTTTTGCCAAATTTCCGTTTTTTTCACAAATAAACGCAAGTTATTTGAATGAAATTTTACCACTAACATGAAGTACAATATGTCACGAGAAAACAATGTCAGAATCACCGGGATCCATGGAAGCGTTCCAGAGTTATGACCTCATAAAGGTACAGTGGTCAGAAAATGTAAAAATTGGCCCGGTCATGAACGTGCAAACCACCCTTGGGGGTGAAGGGGTTAAAGCCTGGTTGTTCTCTGCTGCAACTGCTTATCATTTACTCCCTCTATACATACTGGCTCTGCTGGTGAAAGATTCGTCTACCTGTGCTGTGTACCAAAGCTAAGTGGTTGGAGTAGAGTTGCTTTATTATATGTAGTTTGCAGTAGTACGTTTGTTTATCTCCCGGTCCCTATTCTCGTTTAGTTTATTTCTCCCTGTCACTATCCTCCTCCCTATTGTTTGTTAGTGCTTTTGTATGATAGAGGTTCTCTGTTATCCCTGCACCCCGAAAAATAGTGCCAAAATACGTAAGCTCGTAAGTGTTGCTGCCTTTTTGTCTGCTGTTTAAAAATGAATTTTTTGAGACCTTGAGTCTTCTTTAGTGGCTTTGCTATTTAGTTTAGTGTAGGGACTCATAAGCATGGGGACCTTTGGCGCAGGTTACGAGCTTACATATTTGGCCAAAATATCAATTAATACTTCACTATTTTTTTTTTTGCACTATATTTTTCGGGGTGCAGCCAAGCCCAAACACGTCTGGTCTCACGTGAGGGATGTTCACACTGTTATGCATTGAGAGTGTGCTGGCCAGCCCGCCTAATTGAAAAGTAGGGGAGCGACTAACAGGCTGTAAACCAGACACTATGCAGCACCCTTGTGTGAACAACACCCTATGTGGGCCTTTATTGTGCAATTGTATACTGGGCAGGCACCCCCTCCAGGAATGGGTAGGTGGAGAGTGGCTGTTTATCTGGTATTTTGCACCTGTGTTGCTAACATCTTGCTTTATGGGCTGGCTGCACCCTGTAGTGCATTTGTTCCAAGATCTGGGCAGGTAAGTGTTGCTGCCTTTTTGTCTGCTGTTTAAAATGAATTTTTGGAGACTTTGAGTCTTCTTTAGTGGCTTTGCTATTTAGTTTATTGTTGAGTACCTCCAACTCCTAAGGTTACTTATCGTAGAGGAAGGTCAATACGAGACCGCCTCACACATAGTCTTTACACCACAACAGGCAGGCACAGGGCTTGACAGGAAAATATGTGCCTCGTTTAGGTGTGGTAACTTCTAAGACCTTTCTTAGCTCAGCAACAGGTAAAAACTTTTACATCAGAGATTTCAGGAGTTGTAAGTTATCAGGCATGACTGGGATCAGTGTAGATCTTATCTGGTGGAGGTGTTAAAATAGATGTTGCCAGGCTGAATGTCTTTGATCACAAGAAAAAAAAAAACCCTGGTGTGCTGACCCCAGCTGCCAAATTATCCTCAACCAGTTCCCACAATCCATCTCTTCTGACCCAGCAGTCTGGACTATAAATTTAGAAAAAATCCTTAGGGGTGCACACATGTGGGGGTGCACGCATCACAGAAGCAAAGCGTCACGAAGATAAGCATTGTGATACAGCAGTTATTACATGGCAGTGAGTCAGGGCAGGAGCCAGGTAACCCACACTCTGCTGTCCCTTTTATCCATGTGCTTGATTCCTATCCTCCTATGTTCTCTTGCAATCCACTTTCACCGACCAATCCCCCCTCCATCACGACTCATATACATCAGCTCCTCTCTCTTTCCTTTTCCCATGTACAGCTCCCATGCACTTCTCACCTTCTTGAAAAACCTCAGCCCATCTTGCCCAATCAATCTTCATACAATTCCAAAAACTACTTGCTCTTTATCTTCCTGCTCCTACTAATTTCAGGGGACATCTCCCCCAACCCCGGTCCACCATCCCCCAACCTCAACCCCTACCCTACCTCACATCGAAACCTTAATAATCTTACTAATATTATTTGCACTCCTTCATCTCCTTCTTTTAATTGTGCCCTTTGGAATCCATGGTCTGTATGCAACAAGCTTCCTTTCCTACACAATTACTTTCTGAAAAACTCTCTGAATCTGTTGGCCCTCACGGAAACCTGGATTCAGGATTCTGACACTGTCTCTCCTGCTGCCATTTCCCATGGTGGCTTACAATTCTCCCATTCCCCGAGACCGACAAACAGACCTGGTGGTGGAGTCGGCATACTCCTGTCCCCACAATGCACTTTCCAGGTCATCCCCCCAGTTACATCACTCTCATTCCCTTCTTTTGAAGTCCACACCATCAGGCTCTTTCGTCCACTCTCCCTCAGAGTAGCGGTCATATACCGGCCCCCAGGCTCACCCACCCACTTCCTGGACCATTTCTCTGCCTGGCTGTCGCACTTCATGTCCTCAGAACTACCAACCCTTATCCTGGGAGACTTCAACATCCCCATTAACAGCCCCACTTCCACATCTGCATCCCAGCTTCTATCACTAACCACTTCTCTAGGCCTCTCACAGCTCTCAACCTCTGAAACACACAAAGATGGTAACACCCTGGACCTGGTTTTCGCCCGGCTCTGCTCAATCTCCTACCTAGATAACTCACCGCTTCCCCTCTCTGACCACAACATTCTCTCCTTCACACACAAATCCTCGCTCACCCCAGCACCCTCCTACCTACCATTCAGTCAGAAATCTACAAGCCATTAACCCTCATACACTTTCAGACTCCCTACACTCATCATTGTCCCCAATCTCTTCTTTGTCCTGTCCTGATCTAGCTGTACATCACTTCAATGACACTCTTAGAAGCACCCTTGACCAAGTAGTGCCCCTCACCCTCAGAACCTCCAATCACAAAGTGAAACAGCCCTGGCTCACATCACAAACCCGATTTCTCCAGCGATGCTCTAGGTGTGCTGAACGCTTATGGAGGAAAACACGCACACCAGAAGACTTCATACACTTCAAATTTATGTTAAGGACATATAACTCTGCCCTTCACCTCGCCAAACAGACCTACTTCACCACCCTGATCTCCTCACTATCCAACCCCAAGAAACTTTTTGACACCTTTCACTCCCTCCTCAGGCCAAAAGCACAAGCCCCTATCACAGACATTTGTGCTGATGACCTGGCCTCCCACTTTATAGAGAAAATAGACAATATCCGCCAGGAAATCCGCTCCCAATCACCAAGTTCAGTGACTCCCATCCCTCCCTGCATTTCCCCTGGCTCACTCTCCACATTCGATCCCATCACAGAAGTCTCCAGGCTCCTCTCCTCTTCTGACTACATGCACAACCGACCCCATTCCCTCACATCTCCTCCAGTCTCTCTCTCCAGTCGTCACAACTCACCTAACTACAAACTTTAATCTCTCCCTCTCCTCTGGCATTTTCCCCTCCTCCTTCAAACACTCTATCATTACTCCATTATTAAAGAAACCCACCCTCGACCCATCCTGCACAAACAACTTCAGACCAGTCTCCAATCTCCCCTTCATCTCTAAACTCTTGGAGCGCCTGATCTACTCCCGCCTTACCAGTTACCTCTCCACTCACTCCCTCCTAGACCCTTCACAGTCCGGTTTCCGCCCCCTACATTCAACAGAAACTGCACTCATCAAAGTGACCAATGATCTTCTGACAGCAAAACGTAACGGTGACCACTCTCTGCTCATTCTTCTCGACCTTTCTGCAGCTTTCGACACTGTTGACCACCCTCTCCTACTCTCTAGGCTCCAGTCACTAGGCATTAAGGACACTGCTCTCTCCTGGTTCTCCTCCTATCTTTCTGACCGCTCCTTCAGTGTTATGTTCTCTGGCTCCACTTCATCTCCTCTTCCTCTCACTGTCGGGGTACCTCAGGGCTCAGTATTTGGCCCCCTTTTCTTCTCTCTCTACACAGCCCCAATTGGACAGACCATCAGCAGATTTGGCTTTCAGTACCATCTTTATGCTGATGACACACAACTATACACATCATCCCCTGACCTTACCCCCGCTGTACTACAGAACGCCACTGACTGTCTGTCTGCAGTTTCCAACATCATGTCTGCTCTCTATCTGAAACTCAACCTCTCCAAAACTGAACTTCTTCTGCTCCCGCCATCTACTAACCTCCCTAAATCTGACATTTCCCTCTCCGTGGGTGGCACCATAATAACACCCCGACAGCAGGCGCGCTGTCTGGGCGTTATGTTTGACTCCGATCTCTCCTTCACATCCCATATACAATCTCTTGCCCGCTCTTGCCGCTTACACCTAAAGAACATCTCTAGAATCCGCCCTTTTCTCACCATGGAAACAACAAAAACCCTCACTGTCGCCCTGATCCACTCCCGCCTGGACTACTGTAATGCTCTATTAATTGGCCTCCCCCTCACTCGACTCTCCCCTCTCCAGTCCATCCTTAATGCAGCAGCCAGAGTCATCCATCTGGCTAATCGTTTCTCAGACGCGTCCGCTCTTCGCCAGTCGTTACTATGGCTGCCCATTCATTACAGGATACAATTCAAAGTACTTGTTCTCACCCACAAAGCTATCCACAGTGCGGCACCCCCTTACATCTCCTCCCTCATTTCTGTCTATCGGCCTAACCGACCACTGCGCTCTGCAAATGACTTTCGACTAACCTCTGCCCTAATCCGTACCTCCCACTCCCGACTCCAAGACTTCTCCTGTGCTGCCCCAATCCTCTGGAATGCTCTACCCCAAGATATTAGGACCATCCACAATTTGCATAGTTTTAGGCGCTCGCTCAAAACACATTTGTTCAGAGCGGCCTATCACATTTAGTAATCAAAGTCATTTTATGCTTGTGTGTAGCCCATTCACTATCTCCATATATCCCCCACCCCCTGAAGATGGCTGGACCGTCATTGTAAATATACAATTGTAAATACACACCTGTACTTTGTATCTCCCCCACCTCATTGTAGATTGTAAGCTCCCACGAGCAGGGTCGTCTTATTTCGCTTTAAGTATTGTATTGTTAACGTTATTACTTATGACTGTTGTGTTTGAAACTGTTCAACTGTAAAGCGCTGCGGAATATGTTGGCGCTATATAAAGATTATTATTATTATTATGGTGTATAAGGTCACGTGCACCAGCCCGCTTCATTATATTGGTAAGACCACGAGGGAACTCTGAAGGCGGGTGGGTGTACACCTGGGCGACATCTGGAACAAACGAGACACAGCCATAGCCAGACATATTAACAGCATACACAATGGCCGCCTGAATAACATCTCATTTTGTATGGTGAAACGCATGAGGCCAAATTTGAGAGGGGGGGGTTCTCAACAAGAGAATCCTCCAACGGGAGTGTGCATGGATATTCAGAATCCAATCCTTGAGTCCCAAGGGGCTCAATGAACAAATCCGTAACAGTTGTTTTTTCTGACTTCATGGGATTTATGCCCCCTATGTCGGTTACTATTCCTACGGCCCCTTAGAACATGGACAAGTCTCCTTATGTGACTTCCTCATTGTGATATATCTAACTCGTGTTTCGGGCTGTGGCTCTCTATGTGGATTTTATTCACCTTATGATGGCTGAAATGTGAACAATTAGCCCCCCACACTTTGCTCTCCTTCTATCCATCTCCTTAATGTCTCCTGTCATTTAATCTTTCATACCAGTTATCTGCATTTCAAATATCAGTTTAAAATACATATAATTACCAACCCTCTATGTATCATATGCATTATCTATATTTTGGGGTTTGAGATTTGGTGTTATATATGTGCAGTATGCGCTCCATCGTGGTACCCAGGCACCCTCGAGCTGCTACCTCTTGAATCTAGGTGTTATCCAGCGTCTGCGCGGTACGCCCGCTCAAGTTCCAGGTTGGCACTTCCAGTTTGTGTATCGCATCTGGGGGTGTTCACCGTCTCCTCCGCACACGCACCTTGCACAGGCTTGTGTTCCAGTCTGGAACGCACACACTTCCAGTCATGATGTCGCATTGGTGCGCGTCAGGTTCCCCCAACCACCCCTAGTACTTTGCGTTATTGTGTTACAAAGCATAGCTACCAGAAATTAAATACAGTAGCCGTATTTGGTCTCCCTGCACAGATAAAATCCAGTGGACCCCAGTAGCGGCGGCACCAACCCATTTGGAGCTACGGGCCATCCTCGGTTCTGGCTGGAAAATCGTACTCTCAGATATGGGAGGAGGGAGGCGGCCCAGTCCAAGGGTGGGCGCAGTGTGGGAGGGAGCAGCCTAGGAGATAAGAGGCAGCTCCTCATTTGGAGCTTCGTTTTTCCACTGGCAGGAGGACCATTACCTGACGCGGCTAGGAAATCCTGTAACTAAGATTTGGACATATGATCCATCAGCGCCTCCCTGTGGTCACATGCTACATAACACGGTAATTGTAAACTCTCTGTACCCTACCCTTGTACTACACCTGACTGTAAATATCTATTTTTTTCTAGTGCGCCTTTCCGGCAATTATAAAATTAATCTTGGGCTGCTCTTATATCTCGATTCACGAATCCCCATGTCCGTACACTCAGTTATATTATACGCTACCCCCAGGGTTGGTTTCTGACCCGATATAAGCCTGCTGTCGGCTTTATATCGAACAAGGATCTGGTGGCAGCATACCGTACTGTGTCAGTGAGGAACTCTGGCAGTGACGGCTGGGAGATTCGTATATATATATATATATACACACAGTGGGGCAAAAAAGTATTTAGTCAGTCAGCAATAGTGCAAGTTCCACCACTTAAAAAGATGAGAGGCGTCTGTAATTTACATCATAGGTAGACCTCAACTATGGGAGACAAACTGAGAAAAAAAAATCCAGAAAATCACATTGTCTGTTTTTTTTTCATTTTATTTGCATATTATGGTGGAAAATAAGTATTTGGTCAGAAACAAAATTTCATCTCAATACTTTGTGATATATCCTTTGTTGGCAATGACAGAGGTCAGACGTTTTCTGTAAGTCTTCACAAGGTTGCCACACACTGTTGTTGGTATGTTGGCCCATTCCTCCATGCAGATCTCCTCTAGAGCAGTGATGTTTTTGGCTTTTCGCTTGGCAACACGGACTTTCAACTCCCTCCAAAGGTTTTCTATAGGGTTGAGATCTGGAGACTGGCTAGGCCACTCCAGGACCTTGAAATGCTTCTTACGAAGCCACTCCTTCGTTGCCCTGGCGGTGTGCTTTGGATCATTGTCATGTTGAAAGACCCAGCCACGTTTCATCATCAATGCCCTTGCTGATGGAAGGAGGTTTGCACTCAAAATCTCACGATACATGGCCCCATTCATTCTTTCATGTACCCGGATCAGTCGTCCTGGCCCCTTTGCAGAGAAACAGCCCCAAAGCATGATGTTTCCACCACCATGCTTTACAGTAAGTATGGTGTTTGATGGATGCAACTCAGTATTCTTTTTCCTCCAAACACGACAAGTTGTGTTTCTACCAAACAGTTCCAGTTTGGTTTCATCAGACCATAGGACATTCTCCCAAAACTCCTCTGGATCATCCAAATGCTCTCTAGCAAACTTCAGACGGGCCCGGACATGTACAGGCTTAAGCAGTGGGACACGTCTGGCACTGCAGGATCTGAGTCCATGGTGGCGTAGTGTGTTACTTATGGTAGGCCTTGTTACATTGGTCCCAGCTCTCTGCAGTTCATTCACTAGGTCCCCCCGCGTGGTTCTGGGATTTTTGCTCACCGTTCTTGTGATCATTCTGACCCCACGGGGTCGGATTTTGCGTGGAGCACCAGATCGAGGGAGATTATCAGTGGTCTTGAATGTCTTCCATTTTCTAATTATTGCTCCCACAGTTGATTTCTTCACTCCAAGCTGGTTGGCTATTGCAGATTCAGTCTTCCCAGCCTGGTGCAGGGCTACAATTTTGTTTCTGGTGTCCTTTGACAGCTCTTTGGTCTTCACCATAGTGGAGTTTGGAGTCAGACTGTTTGAGGGTGTGCACAGGTGTCTTTTTATACTGATAACAAGTTTAAACAGGTGCCATTACTACAGGTAATGAGTGGAGGAAAGAGGAGACTCTTAAAGAAGTTACAGGTCTGTGAGAGCCAGAAATCTTGATTGCTTGTTTCTGACCAAATACTTATTTTCCACCATAATATGCAAATAAAATGAAAAAAAAACAGACAATGTGATTTTCTGGATTTTTTTTTCGCAGTTTGTCTCCCATAGTTGAGGTCTACCTATGATGTAAATTACAGACGCCTCTCATCTTTTTAAGTGGTGGAACTTGCACTATTGCTGACTGACTAAATACTTTTTTGCCCCACTGTATATATATATCCCCAGTCTAGACTGGGGATATATATCCCCCTCACTGGGGGAGCCTCAATAACTCGTACATATAAGGGAAGCCTTTGCTGTGACTATCTACCCTCGGTGCAGTTCCCTGACTGACCTGGGGCAAGTAGTGGCACCAGAGAGCAGTTTCCTGCCGGGTCCTTCTCTCCCCAGAGGTGAGTGAAGTCGACACACCCCTTTCCCCGTGTAATCTGTCACACCTTATTTATAGTTTTTTTAATGTTTTGGCACTTTTACACAAAAAAAAAAAAACTTTTATAGGAAAAATTATTTTTGCATCGCTTTATTCTGAGAGCTATTACTTTTTTTATTTTTCCACTGATGAAGCTGTATGGTGGCTTGTTTTTTTGCGGGACAAGATGACGTTTTCAGCTGTACCATTTTTATTTACATTTGTCTTTGTGATCGCGTTTATTAGACTTTTTTGTTCGTCGGTATGATAAGACATCGTTTGTTGCCTCTATTTTTGTGATGTTCACTAAAGGGGTTAACTTGTGGGACAGTTTTATAGGTTGGGTAGTTCTGGACACTGCCATAAAAATATTTACGGGTACAATATATTATTTTGTGATTTTTTTTATTTTACTTTGCCCCACTATGAGACTTTTACTTTTTTGCAGTCTGATCGCCTGTAAAGCAAAGCAAGAGCATTCCTATGCTTTACTCTCTGTCAGCGATGCACTAAGGCTAGTTTCACACTAGCGTTTATGAGCGCAGCAACGGCCTGCGCACGGCCTCAGCTAAGCCCCGCCCCTGCCGCGCGCTCCGCCGGTAGCTCCGCCTACCGGCGCATGACGCTGCGTGCGCCCTGCGTCCCCTATCACTGGGGGCGCAGGCCGTGCGCAATATGCGTTTGGCGGCGCATGCGCCTTTTTGACAGTGCGCCAGCGCAACCAAACTGCAGCAGGTTGCGTTTGGCGCAGGTCGGCGCACCGTCAAAAGGACGCATGTGCCGCCAAACGCATATTGCGCACGGCCTGCGCCCCCAGTGATAAAGATAGGGGACGCAGGGCGCATGTAGGCGGAGCTACCGGCAGAGGCGCGGCAGGGGGCGGGGCTTAACGGCGGCCGTGCGCAGGCCGTCGCTGCGCTCATAAACGCTAGTGTGAAACTAGCCTAACAGAAAAACTTGTTACAGCATGGTCTTAGCAATATATATCAAGTTTTCTAGCTCCGATGACCTGGATGTCGTCATACTAACGATCAGCCCGTCACGATGATATTGAGGATTGAAACATGGCTTCATCATAAATTGTATATGAAACAGAGCTCTGACCCCCTTTATCATACAACCTCCTGCTGTGGGCAGGTAACTGAAGTGGGTTATCTGATGGAGAGCAGACACAAATTCTTTACAAGAGACTGGAAGGCAAAACTTTTTTCCTGTGTGGATAACTCATCCGGTATTCAAAAGATTTACAGGCAGACTGTTGGCACCGGATTCTAGTTATAAATTTTTCTTTTTGTGACCGATGTAGGTCTTATAGTTAAAGGAGACATATTTTCGGCATTGTGACGAAGTGGCAAACATAACACTTTTATTTACATCACTGTGCATTCTTCCGTGCTGACAGTAGGACTTTTTTGCACTCGTATTTTATAAACTTTATTGCATTTATATGTATTTATTATTCTTTAATAAAAAATATTACTGGTTATAAAAAAAAAGCTAGAGTAATAAAAAGGATTAATAATCTCGAAATGGCAGGAGTCAGCAAATCCAACACTTTGTGGTGGATATGGAGGAACCACCTTTTACCTTTTGTTGTTCAGCTCTTTATATTGTTCTTGTTTCATTAGTTTATTGCAAAAAGCAGCAAGAGAAAAATTTGCAAACAATCGAAACTTATAATGGGGGAGGGGGGAGAGTAATTTTGATTGCTGCTGTCTACTGTAAAATGGTGCGGCACCACAAATTGTGCGCTCAGCTCTGCTACAGGTAGTGAATAAAAAAGGAACACAGGAGCAGCGAGCACAGTATAAAGGCTTTAATTTACACTACGTTATCTTTACAGAGGCCTCAGCATCACAGGGGTAAGAAACCTCACTGTAAAAGGCAAAAATCGCTCAATATTTACATTTAACATTTGGTCATAAGAATATCAAATTAAAAAATATATTCCCTTCCCCCCCCCCCCCACACACACACACCCACCCAGAGCTGCATTTACAAGTCAGCAAAGTTCTCCACAAACTCTCAGAAAGACCGGCTGCAGGGTATGACAGGTGACTGGTGATCTCTGCTGCATGGCACCACAAACACGGACGGCCAGATGTTTTATAGCGGAGCAGCATCAGAATAGTGAGTGCAGCTCTGGATATCACAGGAACATGTGAAAACTGCTTACACAAAGAATTAATCTATAAAAAAATATAAAACGTTGGATCATTTTGTCACCGCATTACATAACTGTTTAGTTACTTAATATATTATACTTCAGAGCTGCACTCACAATTCTGCTGGTACAGTCACTATGTACATACATTACTGATCCTGAGTTACATCATGTATTATACTCCAGAGCTGCACTCACTATTCTGCTGGTGCAGTCACTGTGTACATACATTACATTACTGATCCTGAGTTATATCCTGTATTATACTCCAGAGCTGCACTCACTATTCTGCTGGAGCAGTCACTGTGTACATACATTACATTACTGATCCTGAGTTATATCCTGTATTATACTCCAGAGCTGCACTCACTATTCTGCTGGTGCAGTCACTGTGTACATACATTACATTACTGATCCTGAGTTATATCCTGTATTATACTCCAGAGCTGCACTCACTATTCTGCTGGTGCAGTCACTGTGTACATACATTACTGATCCTGAGTTACATCCTGTATTATACTCCAGAGCTGCACTCACTATTCTGCTGGTGCAATCACTGTGTACATACATTACATTACTGATCCTGAGTTACATCCTGTATTTTACTCCAGAGCTGCACTCACTATTCTGCTGGTGCAGTCACTGTGTACATACATTACTGATCCTGAGTTACATCCTGTATTATACTCCAGAGCTGCACTCACTATTCTGCTGGTGTAGTCACTGTGTACATACATTACATTACTGATCCTGAATTACATCCTGTATTATACTCCAGAGCTGCACTCACTATTTTGCTGGCGCAGTCACTGTGTACACACATTACATTACTGACCCTCACTATTTAGTAGAGCAGTTCAGGATAAGCAATTTATGTACAAAGTGACTGTACCAGCAAAATTGTGAGTGCAGCTCTGGAGTATAATACAGGAGGTAACTCAGGATCAGTAATCGACTAAATACCCTGTATTTGTTGTCATCTTTTTACCAGCACTTGCTGATAGTCATATTTTTTACTGCAGGGTATTTTTGCACATTTGTTATTCTGTGCTTTCTTTTCGTGTTTCAGTCAGTGGGTGGTGTGAACACTGTCCGACTGACTTGTTCACATTTGTGCATGTCACATGTGTTTTTAATCCATTTTTTTTCCTTGCTTCTGCATGGTTTGAGAGACCCCACCCCTCTCGTGTGACATGCACATAAAGAGCCGTCTTACACCACGTGCCCATACTAGGCACTTAATCCTGTTCATTTGGACACACTTCATATGTACAGGTTTTAAATACATTAGATAAGGACTGCTCCATTAAGGGTTACCTTGACGAGGTGGAGTGGCTTGGTATACACTTTTTTGCAAAAAAACATATCGACTAAATACCCTGTATTTGTTGTCATCTTTTTACCAGCACTTGCTGATTTATTGTCATATTTTTTACTGCAGGGTATTTTTGCACATTTGTTATTCTGTGCTTTCTTTTTGTGTTTCAGTGACTGCACCAGCAGAATAGTGAGTGCAGCTCTGGAGTATAATACAGGATGTAACTCAGGATCAGTAATGTAATGTATGTACACAGTGACTGCACCAGCAGAATAGTGAGTGCAGCTCTGGAGTATAATACAGGATGTAACTCAGGATCAGTAATGTAATGTATGTACACAGTGACCGCACCAGCAGAATAGTGAGTGCAGCTCTGGAGTATAATACAGGATGTAACTCAGGATCAGTAATGTAATGTATGTACACAGTGACTGCACCAGCAGAATAGTGAGCGCAGCTCTGGGGTATAATACGGGATGTAACTCAGGATCAGTAATGTAATGTGTGTACACAGTGACTGCACCAGCAGAATAGTGAGTGCAGCTATGGGGTATAATGCAGGATGTAACGGTGTACATACATTACACTTCTTGCCTAGCACTGATCACTAGTTACAGCCTATATTGTCGTGTGGCTCATTTCTACATTGCGGGTAACAGCTGGTATCTACATTGGTGTATAATAAGGCTTAGACCCCACTCATCACACAAGCACTCGATCCTTTGATCTTTATAATTGTAGGGTGGTTTGGGTGACCATATAAATTTTCAGGAAAAACTCAGCATAACAGCACCCATTAAAGTGAATGAACTACTATGTATTATATTATGGCTCATGAATCCTCCACGTGACAAAGAAAGGCAGAGGATCCTTCTCCGTATGGTCTTACAGGGTCTGTGGGAGAAGGGTAGGAGAAGGCACAGTGTAAAAGGACTATCAGGATTCAGGTTCCTAAATTGCAAACTGGGGTCTAATCAGGAGACGTTTGGTCTGTCCCCCCTTAAGAAAAGGTCACATCCAGCATCGGCCGTATCCAACAAGTCGCCATGTTGTCTTGGTCCTCAGAGCAGTAGGTGACAAACACCCAGGACTGTATATACCATGGCGCCCGCTAGAGGAACGTCTCTGCTGAACAGATGAGCAGAAGCGGCACCGCAGAATGGCCATGTCCTTTGTAACGACACGTCGGGTGCCCAAGGTGTACCCATCATGGGTGTGACGAGGACAATGCCACCTCTATCTAGGCAGTGACTCCATGTTAGATGACCATGCTCCTTCCACTCCTGGAGCTGCGATCCTACAATACAAAGATTTATGAACTGTGATAGAAGTACAAAACTCTTCTTGAAGGGGCGCCAATAATTACACAAATTACTTCCTCATCACCCCTTAGGCTGCATGTAATTACATATAGTGTTAGAGTGAGATATGGGGATTTGAGCTGCAGAATTGGGGCCTTTTCCTTTCCTCTGGTGATGTCAGTAAGTGGTCATCTTCCCAGTTATGCTTACTGAGTGGGCGGGATTTATCTGTGATGTCACAGCTGAGCTTTACGCTGAGCCAATCAGATGTGTCCACCTGCTGATCACACTTCCTGCTGTCTGACCTGCAGCTGCTTCTCCCTCCTTTCCTCATAAAATAATTTACTGCTTTTTTTGGAGGACAGGACCAAATATGTTACTTGTACATCATTTTGACAGTGTAATCCTACTGCTAAAATACTGTAAATACTCTGTGCTGCTGAGGTCCCAGCATTTCCCGTTACGTACCTCAGCTAGTCTATATCCCCCATATTAGATTAAGGCGCTGCCCTGCCTTTACTACAGTGCTCCAAAAGAACAGCTCCCTTATCTGCTGAAATACTCTGCGCTGCTGAGGCTTCTGCTTCTCCTGGTAATGAATCTCTGTCAGTGACCTCATATTATCTCGATCCTTTTCCTTAAATTGTATCGCCGCCCCTGTCACTCGCAGTCTGTCCTCACTGCCTCTTAAAGATCAGCTCCTTTATCTCCTGAAACACTCTGTGCTGCTCAGTCTGTGGGCTGCCACTCGTCTCCATCCTCCTCATCTCATCAGGACACAGTCAGTCTCGTCCTCTATAAGGTCATCTAATGAAGGGAAAGGTTACTGCCCACCACAAGATCAACACACTCCTATTCTGCTGCTGTCCTCTTGTGTCAAAGGTGTAGGATAAAGGTTTTCTGGGAATGGGGGTCTCTTAAAGGTGTTTATCTATCAGCGCCGTTGTACCCATCAGTGTTTAATGATTAGCGTTTGAGGGAGGGTAGGATTTATCTCAATGTCTTACCGATTGTCTGGCTGCAGCAATTCTTGGGTTCTTGCTCTTCCCCGTGGTGATGTCCAGTGATTTGTAGCTGGGCGGTTTGTCCTCAGGCCACTCGTACGACCGCGTCCGTCTCTCCCTTCTGTCTCTGTAGTGACTCTCGTCATCAGAGCTCAACGAGTTGCGATCACTCGGTGGAGAGTGACTCCTCCGCCTACGGGTGTAACGTTCAGGGCTTCCTCTCCTCCTGGATCTCTGCTCTCTCTCCGGTGACCTCTGCCTGTCGGAGGTGTGGTTGGACCGACCACGGCGGTCTTCATAGCCATAGTCATCACTGGGGCTGGTTCGTTCACGTCTACGAGGGGGCGAGAGATCTCTCCTCGGACGCCCTTCGATGGGAGGATCCCGCCTGTACCCCTGAGACCGGTCGCTTCTCTGCCGCTCTCGCCAGTCGTCAGAGTTCGAGTCGTCCTGTGACCGATTCCTCCTCCGATCGGCCTCTAGAAGGTCCCATGAATGGTGCCTCCGATGCTGTGAGGAATTGCTGCTCCTGTGGGAGTTAACGACATGCTCCACTATGGGAGGGAGCTGAATAATTCTACGTTCTACGTCTCGTACCCCAACCCCCATCTCACTGAGGGATGACAACATGCTGGGGTGATGGCTGGCTCCGCTGTGATGGACGCCCCCCGCTAGAGGTTGTGCCGTGTTTAAGTTTTTTATTTCATTCTCTAGAAAATCCAGAACTTGGATGTTGTGGGATGGGTGGCTCGGCGGCCTGGCCAAGGGAAGGCTGCTCTGCTGGGAGAAGTCTGCAAAATATAATGGAAAGAGACAAAGTAAAAATACATGAACGGTATAATGGAAAGAAAGAAAGTAAAAATACATAAAAGGGCCAAACTTCAGACATGAGACCGTGCAGTCCGTACCCACCTCTCTGGAGCAAAGGGTTGAGCTGATAGGATGAATGCTGTGAGCCGCGGTCGGCTCCGGCATAGAAAGGTTTCTCCATCATCCATGGGACGAGGGCCTGAGCTTGCTTCATATATCGGTGGCGAGCAATAGCTGCGAGACAGAAATAAAAACAACAAAAGGTATGAACTGGGATATAAACTCATGTGCATGCAGCGTGTAAGCGCACGTTCACACCGGCCACTGAACAGAAAAAAAAGCACAAAGACAGAAACATAATGATTAAATAACCTGCAGTAAATAAACAGCACAGTGCATGAAACATGGATTTTTGTGAGTACTCACCGTAAAATCCTTTTCTCCGAGACGCTCATTGGGGGACACAGAGACTGTGGTATGCTACTGCTGTCTGGAGGCCGACACTAAGTATACAAAAAACAAGTTAGCTCCTCCTCCGCCGCATACACCCTCGCCCCGATAGCGGGTGGAAACCAGTTTAGTGCAAAAGCAGTAGGAGAACATAAAAGCGAATTAGCCTTACCGCAGAAAATCATATGTCTGAAAAAAGGACCACCCAATAATAAACCAAGAATTACACTAATCAAATAAACAAGAGCCAACTGGCTATCAGGGTGGGTGCTGTGTCCCCCAATGAGCGTCTCGGAGAAAAGGATTTCACAGTGAGTACTCACAAAAATCCATGTTTCTCCTTCATCTCATTGGCGGACACAGAGACTGTGGGACGTTCTAAAGCAGTCCCTGGTTGGGAGCAACTCACCGATGCAAACCGCATGCCCCCCTATTTAAAGGTGTGCCACTACTGCCTGGAGAATTTTCCTACCCAGGCTCGCATCTGACGAAGTCTGAGTATGCACATTATAATGTTTCGAAAACGTGTGCAGGCTTGACCAGGTTGCCGCCTTGCATACTTGCTCTGCCGAAGCCTGGTGCCGAAGCGCCCAAGAGGCGCCCACTGCCCGAGTAGAGTGCGCTCCATTACCTGTTGGAATCGGCGTGCCTCTAATACGGTAAGCCTCTTGAATAGTTAGGCGAATCCATCTGGCTATGGTCGACCGCGAGGCTGCGAGCCCCTTCCTGCGCCCTTCGGGAATCACAAACAACGAGTCTGTCTGGCGAAAAGGTGCTGTCCTTGACACATGCCTCCTGAGGGCCCTTACTAGGTCCAACGTGTGGAGCGCCTTTTCTACTCTGTGTACTGGAGCTGGACAAAATGAAGGCAAAACAATGTCCTCATTAATATGGAAAGAGGACACAACCTTCGGCAGAAATGGCGGCGGTGGTCTAAGGACTACCTTATCCTTAAAAAAAAAAAAAAAAGTCAGAAACGGAGCTCTACAAGATAGGGCTGCCAACTCAGAGACCCGCGTAATGGAAGTTACAGCTACCAAAAATACAACCTTTCTGGAAAGGTATGACAATGAGACCTCTTGCAATGGCTCAAAAGGAGTCTTCCTGCAAGACACCCAGAACCAGGTTAAGGTCCCAAGCGTCTATGGGCGCCCTAAAGGGGGGCACCAAATGAGAGACCCCCTGAATGAATGTCTTGACCTGCATATTGGTAGCGATCTTTCGCTGGAAAAGGACAGACAAGGCCGATATCTGCCTCCTCAGGGAACTCGGGGCCAAACCTGCGTCTAGGCCTGACTGCAAAAAAGCCAGGATGTTGGGAACCGAGAAGGACAAAGGCGCAACCCCGTGCTCTCGACACCAGAGAAAGAAAACCTTCCAAGTGTTATGATAAACCCTCGCCGAGGCCGGCTTCCGGGCGCTAACCATTGTAGCAACCACCTCACGTCCAAACCCCGCCTGGGTCAGAATCCAAGATTCAACGGCCATGCCGTCAAACACAGGGCCCCTAAGTTCAGGTGGCAGATCGGCCACTGAGACAGTAAGTCTGGCCGTTCCGGTAGACGCCACGGCACGTCTGAGGAGCTGTACTAGATCCGCGTACCAAGCTCGACGGGGCCAGTAGAATTGCCGGGACCCTCTCTGTCTTGATCTTTCTGATGACCCTCGGGAGAAGCGGCAGAGGAGGAAACAGGTATGGGAGCCGAAACTGGTTCCATGGAAGGACCAATGCATCCACTGCGATTGCTCGCGGGTCCTGGGACCAAGCGACAAACCTGCCCACTTTGGCGTTCTCCCTCGAGGCCATCAGATCCATGTCCGGAGTCCCTCACCGTTGGCAAATCTGCTGGAAGACCTCGGGGTGCAGGGACCATTCCCCGGCCACGACACCCTGCCGAATTAGGAAATCTGCTGCCCAATTTTCCACGCCTGGTATGTGAACTGCTGAGATTACCGAGTGGTGCCTCTCGGCCCAACGGAGTAC
The DNA here is from genome assembly GCF_039654945.1 of Dendrobates tinctorius. Classification (NCBI taxonomy): domain Eukaryota; kingdom Metazoa; phylum Chordata; class Amphibia; order Anura; family Dendrobatidae; genus Dendrobates; species Dendrobates tinctorius. The sequence continues at coordinate 15,325,206 of NW_027361722.1, read as the reverse complement.
ATGCTCTATCTCGCGCATGGCTGCCCTGCTGCGCGTGCCTCCCTGGTGATTCACGTACGCCACTGCCGTGGCATTGTCTGACTGAACCCGGACTGGGCGTCCTGCTAGCCAGTGCTGAAAATGCTGCAACGCCAACCGCACCGCTCGAATCTCCAACAAGTTGATTGGGAGATGAGCCTCTTGGGGCGACCACTGCCCCTGGGCCGTGTGATCATAGAATCATAGAGTTGGAAGGGACCTCCTGGGCCATCTGGTCCAACCCCCTGCTCAAAGCAGGATTCGCTAAATCATCCCAGTTAGATGTCTGTCCAGCCTCTGTTTGAAGACTTCCATTGAAGAAGAACTCACCACTTCTCGTGGCAGCCTGTTCCACTCATTGATCACTCTAACTGTCAAAAAGTTTTTTCTAATATCTAATCTGTGTCTCCTCCCATTCAGCTTCATCCCATTGCTTCTAGTCTTTCCTTGTGCAAATGAGAATAAAGTTGATCCTTCTACAATGTGACAGCCCTTTAGATATTTGTAGACAGCTATTAAGTCTCCTCTCAGTCTTCTCTTTTGCAAACTAAACATTCCCAAATCCTGCAACCTTTCCTCATAAGACAGGGTTTGCAGACCGGTCACCATTCTGGTCGCTCTTTTCTGAACTTGCTCCAGTTTGTTGATGTCTTTTTTAAAATGTGGTGCCCAAAATTGGACACAATATTCGAGATGAGGTCTGACCAAAGAGGAGTAGAGGGAAATAATTACTTCACGTGATCTAGACTGTATGCTTCTGTTAATACATCCTAGAATTGCATTTGCCTTTTTTGCTGCTGCATCACACTGTTGACTCATATTCAGTCTGTGATCTATTAGTATACCCAAGTCTTTTTCACATGTGCTGTCACTTAGCCCTATTCCTCCCATTCTATATATGCTTTTTTCATTTTTATTGCCCAGATGTAGTACTTTGCATTTCTCCCTGTTAAAAACCATTCTGTTAGTTGCTGCCCACTTCTCCAGTTTATTTAAATCTTTTTGAATCCTCTCTCTCTCTTCTCTAGTATTAGCTATCCCTCCTAGCTTTGTGTCATCAGCAAATTTAATCAGTTTACCCTCAATTCCTTCATCTAAATCGTTGATAAAGATGTTGAACAATACAGGGCCCAGGACAGAGCCCTGTGGTACCCCACTTGAGACATTCTTCCAACTGGATGTGCAGCCATTTACGACCACTCTTTGGGTCCAATCACTAAGCCAGTTATGAATCCACCTAACAGTTGCCTTGTCCATTCCATACTTAGTCATTTTTTCAATAAGGATTGTATGAGAGACTTTGTCAAATGCTTTGCTGAAGTCAAGATATACTATATCTACAGCATTTCCTTGATCCACCCAATCAGTAATACCATCATAGAAGGAAATTAAATTAGTCTGACATGACTTATTAGTTACAAACCCATGCTGACTCTGTTTAATCACTTCATTCTTATCCAGGTATTGACATACATGTTGTTTAATAATTTGTTCAAAGATCTTTCCTGGTATAGAAGTCAGACTCACCGGCCTATAGTTGCCTGGGTCCACCTTCTTCCCCTTTTTGAAGATAGGAACAACATTTGCTCTTCTCCAGTCTTCTGGCACTTCTCCTGTTCTCCAAGAATTTTCAAAGATTATGGAGAGGGGTTCAAAAATTTCTACTGCTATCTCCTTCAGTACTCTGGGGTGTAATTCATCTGGACCTGGAGACTTGAATACATTTAGGTTAGCTAAGTGTTTCCTCACTATCTTTCTGTTTATAGATATCCTGGATTCTTCTATTCCCTTAATAGGACAGTGAATGGCGAAACACCGCTCCCCAACCGAGAAGACTCGCGTCGGTCGTGATCACCAACCATTGGTCTGGGGGAAAGGGTTTCCCCTGAAGAAGAGAGGAGTCGCGCGTCCATCACTGAAGTGTTCGTCGGACTTGAGAGGACAACCTGCACTGAAGACCGAGGGAGAACGGACTCCTGTCCCAAGCTGTCAAGAGAGCGTGCTGCAGGGGACGAAGAATTGAGCAAATTGAGCAAACGGAATCGCTTCTATTGCCGCTACCATCCTCCCTAGAACCCTCATCCCGTATCGAATAGTGTGAGGGCCTGGTTGTTGAAGACTCCGAACTCCCTGCCGGAGCACCCGGGCCTTGTCCTGAGGGAGAATTACCAACCCTCGGGAAGTGTCGAAAATCATCCCTACGAATAGAATCCTCTGAGCTGGGGTAAGGGATGACTTCTTCCCGTTGATCAACCATCCTAGGCGAGATAGGGTATCCAGCGTGATGCTGACATTTTCCTCGCACGCCCGAAAAGACGGACCCTTTACTAAGAGGTCGTCTAAGTACGGCAAAAACATTATGCCCCGAGAATGAAAAATGGCCATGACGACCGCCATTACCTTCGTGAATATCCTGGGAGCCGTGGTTAACCCGAACGGTAGAGCCACAACTTGGAAATGCCGACCATCTATTGCAAACCGAAGGAACTTTTGATGCGGGGGAAAAATAGGGATGTGCAGGTAGGCATCCTGGACATCGATTGAGGCCAAATATTCTCCCTGCTCCATTGCCGATATCACTGACCGGAGGGATTCCATCCGAAAGTGCCTGACTCTGATGAACCTGTTCAGGAGCTTTAGGTCCAGAACCAGTCTCACTGTTCCGTCCTTCTTGGGGACCGCAAACAGATTGGAATAAAATCCCTGAGTCTTTTCGCCCTCTGGTACCGGGACAATGACCCCGTTGCACTGAAGACTCCTGATGGCCCCTAGCAACGCCTCTGCCCGGGATTCCGATTTGGGAAGCCGGGAAGGAAAAAATAGTCTTGGAGGATGTCCGATAAAATCTATTGTATACCCGGATGAGACTAATTCCGCCACCCATGCGTCGTGTGCCAACTTGACCCAGACGTGGCAGAACCTGAGCAGATGTCCGCCTACTCTGCTGTCTTCGGGTACCTGATGCCTCGAGTCATTTTGCTGAGGGCCTCTGGGACCTGGCCCCCCCTTGACCTGGGCGGTCGGCCCCGCATCCTACCCAGCGGGTTGGCTTTATACGTGACCTGACGCTCTCTGTCTTGGTTGTAGCGAGCTGGGGCGGCAGAACTGGCCGCTGTTGCCCATCCGGGAGTGCAAAATGCTCGAAAGCGCGCCTGCGGTTGACGAAAAGGCAATCTAATCTTCTGCTGTGGGAGAAAACTGCTCTTTCCCCCTGTGGCATCCGAAATGAGTTTTGCCTAATCCCTCTCCAAATAGTCGGTTACCCTGATACGGCAGGGAAGTTAACGATTTCTTAGAAATTGAATCAGCCCGCCATAGCCTTAGCCACAAGGCTCTCCTAATGGCGATAGCGTTTGCCGCCGCTAGTGCCGCGCAATTAGCCGCATCCAAGGATGCATTAATTAGATAGCAAATCAGATCGCGATGGCGGGTGACTATCTCAGACACCTCTATCGGTAAGTCTCTATCCTGTAGGACTCTATTCAAAGACTCTGACCATGACATCATGGCTTTGGCCACCCATGTTGCCGCAAATGAAGGCAAAAGCGCTGACCCCGATGCCTCATACACCGAACGTGCTAAACCTTCTATGAGCCGATCCGTGGGGTCCTTAATGGAAGAACCACTAGGCACTGACAACACTGATCTTGTGGCCAGGCGTGACACTGGGGGATCCACAATCGGAGATTCCGCCCATCTCTTACAGAGCTCTGGTGCAAACGGGTATCTCGTCTCTAGCGTTCTTTGTCCCGAAAAACGCCTTGTCTGGACGTTCCCTGTGCCGCTGCACCATGTCCTCGAACTCTGGATGAGTGCTAAACACTATGTGGTCGCCTGGCCTTTTTAAGAGATATTTTATGCCCTGCGGTTAGGGAGACATCCTCCTCAATACCCAGAGTCTGATTGACAGCTTCAATGAGACGGTCTACCATTTCCCGACACCCCGGGGTATCCAGGTCCAAGGATTCCTGCATGTCCTCATCCGAACTCTGCTCGTTCCCAGAAAATGGGGACGGTGAGCGAGACGCCGCACTCACGGATGCCAAAGGACCGGAGGGGCCCGGAGACGCCATATGGGTTCTCTCCCTGTACGTCTGCTTAGAGAGAGTGCGGCCCCTGCAGGCCGGCGGCCCTTGTGAGGTGGATGAACCCTCCCAAACAGGCGAGCCGTCATCTCTACCCCTATCCGGGGCCTGAAGGGTCTCAAATCGCCTTCGTAAGCGAAGCCATAGACCGAGAAAGTGATAACGCCCATTCCGGGGGATCCGGACCTCTAGGCTCCGTTGGAGGGGAGGGCTCCTGGGCGCGTTCGGAACTATAGGCTTCCACATAACTTAATAGACTGCGCTCGCGGGAACACAACCCCACAGGAAACGCATGCGGTATAAAAGGACGTGTGCTTTTTCCCTTTCCCAGACATACTGCTGAAAAAGGCCAATTTTCTCTCTCTCCCTTTTTTTTTTTCTCTAAGGCTTAAGGAAAATGAGGAGAAGGAGGGTAACCTGCCCTAGTGTGGCTCCGGGACGGGGTCGCACTTACCCGGCTCCTCGTGTCTCCCCGCGCTCCTGATTCTGGCTGTTACTTCCTCTCTGGGTAGGCTGCGAATGCTGGCCTACCCTGTTCTGAAGCCGGGGTCTCAATTTTATCCAGCGACCGCCCTGGACCTGGGGGCGGCGCCGGGTATGACGTCACGTCGGGGGGCAGGCCTTCCCCCCCCTCGGCCTAGGCCGAAGCCGCAGGCTAAGTTTGGACACTGCCCGCCCACCCGTGCATGGGCGCGCCATCCTGGCGATCCCGCCGGTACCCCCCTGAAGCGCTCTCCCTTCCACCGCTGGCATCTCCCCTGGCGAGGGATATCCACACATACCGGGCTACAGGTATGGGAGGAAGGAGGGAAGAGGAGGGGGAGAAGGGAGGACGGAGGGAAATGGCTGCTGATCACAGCCCTATGCAAACTCTGCAGCTCCAGCACCTGAGTTGCTGGGGCATACGGACTGCGCTGACCTGCTCTTTCCCTAAGCAGGCGCTAGCCTGGAGCCTGTCGCTGCCCAGGGGCCCTCCCCGCACATCCATACCTGCCCTGAGGTCATGAGGTATCCACAGTGGTGGGATTCAAATTTTTAACAACAGGTTCTGTGTTTGTGTGTAGGAAAGCCACACCCATTTTAAGCCACACCCATTTAAAGCCATACCCATTTACACGCACCTTTTCCTCAAATATATACAGGTAGGGGCGCAGTCAAACAGTTGAAAAAAAATAAAATAAATTGGAATGAGATCAGAACAGTGCACAGGTCCCCAAAAGGCAGCATTGGTCCCCAAAAGGCAGCATTGTTCCCTATAGGCAGCACACGTCTCCAATAGGCAGCATTGGTCCCCAAATAGGCAGGCACAGGTCCCCAATAGGCAGGCACAGGTCCACAATAGGCAGGCACAGGTCCACAATAGGCAGGATTGTTCCCTACAAGGCAGGCACAGGTCCCCAATAGGCAGGCACAGGTCCCCATTACGCAGGCACACTGCACAGGTCCCTAGTAGGCAGCACAGCACACACAGGCCCCCAATAGGCAGCAGCAATGCACATACAGAATATCAAAACAACTGACCTGGTGTTGGCCTGTGTTGTGTACCATACACACACACAGACTAGTGTCCTCCAGGGGCTGAGGGCAGGCTCAGGCAGCTCACTGGGCAGCGGCGGTAGTAACTCCTCCAGCGAGCTCCTCCAGATTTACCCGCCAACAACAGCCGCACGCACTGCATCTGCCTCAGCACCAGAAATGAATCACTGCGCACTGTGCGCGCCGCCGGGGTGTGCTGTGTCGTGCTCTGTCTGTCCTGGACTCAGCAGCAGACAGAGCACGACATCACGTGACTCATGTGCCTGTGCGTTATATCAATGCGCCAGCCCGCGCTGTGCGGTATCCACTCCAGCGCTGCAGAGGCTGAGCAAGATAGTCCTCCTCTCCTCCGCCTCCCTCCTTGCCTGCAGGACCGGATCGCGGCTCTGGATCTCCCCGGTTCGGGGAACCGGCTGCTTTTTTAACAACCGGTTCCACCGAACCGGGGAGAACTCGCTGAATCCCACCCCTGGGTATCCATCTTCGGACAGTGCAGGCACCCTAGCTCCGTCCGCCTTGTCTGGGCGAGGAGAGGGACCGTCCGCCGCCATGCAGCACCGCCGTCATGCGTTGGTGGAGCAGTGGGGGCCGCACAGACTAGTCTTGTGCCTCTGTGCAAGCCCATGGTTTCGATACTTAGGGGTGGACAGGGCTAAGTCTGGCATAATGTCCCACATCGCGGGAGAGGAAACGTGGAGGGACACTCGCACGTGGTCGCCCGTTGCTGGTTTGGGGAAATCGGATCCTTTCAATAGGATGCGTTGCCCCTGTCTTATCTTCACAAAATAAAAAAGAAAAATAGATGTCTAGGGAAAAGTCCCAGAGATGTCCCTCGGTGCGGGAAAGGATACGCGGAGGCAATACTCGCGCGTGCTCGCCCGTTGATGGTTTGGGGAGATCGGACCCTTTCAATAGGGTCCGTCGCCCCTGTCTCCTCTTCATAGCGAGAGAAAAAAAAAAAAAAATAGTCTGGAGAGATCCAGACTGCGTGTGCCTCCATCAGACACTAAGCAAAAACTGGTTTCCACCCGCTATCGGGGCGAGGGTGTATGCGGCGGAGGAGGAGCTAACTTGTTTTTTGTATACTTAGTGTCGGCCTCCAGAAGGCAGTAGCACACACCACAGTCTCTGTGTCCCCCAATGAGACGAAGGAGAAAATAATATATGGTACTTAGTCAACATTTTTTTTGATGGAAAAAAAAAAAAAAAAAAATGCAAAAGCCATCCCACCACTTCATGGTGGCCGTAACTGGGACAGTCCTATCTCTAATATTAAAAACCTTACCATTTGTCGTCAGGTGACATGCATGTGGATAAGAGGTGGAGGACTGGGCCCAACTAGTGGCTGTAGTCTGTTTGCATCATGTGCATATAAAGATGTGGTTGGCTTTCTCTTGAGCTAGGCATTATATTGATGTAGTTCCCTGTTGTGAGCTCATTTTCAGGTTTGCCTCTGGCTTCTGGTGAGGGTTATGGAGCTGGCTGCGCTGACAGAGGAGTAGTGAGTTCTCTATCTGGACTCCCTCTGTTGGTGAAGGAAGGTAATGAAGCTGATCTAAATGGCAGAGACCGGCCACCTGAGGAAGAGGACTGTGATTGGACATCAGGAATTTCTGATTGGATTTAAGGCAGCCTACTCCCTCGTTTCTTGCTGGTGATTTCTCCTGACTGTGGCTTCTGGTTTCCAGTTTAGTTTCTGCCTTCTTAAAGCTAAGTTTTCTCTGCTATTGTTCATATGAGTTTTCGTCTGGTTTACTTAGTTTTTGTGTTCAGCCAGCCCTGGCTGGGACTGGGCTGAACCCCCATTTTGTCTCTGATCAGTTGATCTCTTTTGCTCTGTCTTCAGAATATACCTGAGTGCTGATATAGGGAATTTAAGTCTAGCGACTTCAGGGACTTTTTCTATCAGACGTGTTGGACATTCTTTTTGGCAGGGTTTTTTGCGTGATTGCAGACAGCAGCTTTTCTTTCCTGTCCTTTCTAGTTAGCGAGGGCCCCATCGTTTGCTCAGCCTATCTTTCTATCGGTGTTTGTGTTTTCATCTTGTTTCACCGACAATACATGTTGGGGGCTGTCTATTGCTTTGGGGTCTGCTCTGGGGCAGTTTAGATTTTCCCTTTCTTTCTTTAGGCTTATTTAGTTCTCCGGCCATGACGAGGCGTCTAGGACCACCGTAGGCACGCTCCACGGCTACTGCTAGTTGTGTGGATAGGATCAGAGGTCTGCAATCCGCTAGTTACCAACCTCTCCGGTTTTCTGGGCTTAGCTTGCATTTTGTTTTTTCCTCCTCGGTGACTCTTTCATAACAGTTCCCCATGGCTGTGTGCCCACTAGTTGGGCCCAGTCCTTCTCAGCCCGTATCCACATGCATGTCACTTAAAACAGTAAGGTTTTTAATATTAGAGTTAAAATTATGGTCACCATAGAGTGGTAGGATGGCTTTTGCATTTTCTTTTTAATCATTAAAAAACATGTTAACCAAGTACCGTATATTATTTTCTTGCACTATGCTGCTTATTTACTTACTGCAGGGTATTTAATCATTATTTTTCTGTCTTTGTTATTTTTAGGTTTAGAACTCAGTAGATGTTCCCTGCTTGAAAAACTGATGTCTCAAAAGTTATTCCATACTTGTCAAGCTACAAGTTCAGAATTAAATGGCTGTTCCCTGCTTGTGGAGTTGCAGGTTTAGAGCTCAGGGGATGTTCCCTGCTTGTGGAGCTGCAGGTTTAGAGCTCAGGGGATGTTCCCTGCTTGTGGAGCTGCAGGTTTAGAGCTCAGGGGATGTTCCCTGCTTGTGGAGCTGCAGGTTTAGAGCTCAGGGGATGTCCCCTGCTTGTGGAGCTGCAGGTTTAGAGCTCAGGGGATGTCCCCTGCTTGTGAAGCTGTAGGTTTAGAGTAAGGGGAAGTTCCTTTCACAATTTTTTATCTTGTGTATTATCTCCCAGCTTCTTAGTCAAATCTCTCCATACACTGAATTAGCTGTAAATGCAGCTCTGGAGTCTCATCGACCATACGTAAACTACACTGCTCAAAAAAATAAAGGGAACACTCAAATAACACATCCTAGATCTGAATGAATGAAATATTCTCATTGAATACTTTGTTCTGTAAAAAGTTGAATGTGCTGACAACAAAATCACACAAAAATCATCAATAGAAATCAAATTCATTAACCAATGGAGGCCTGGATTTGGAGTCACACACAAAATTAAAGTGGAATGTAATGTCCTTAAAACAAGTCAAAAAGATGCTCAGTATTGTGTGTGGCCTCCATGTGCCTGTATGACCTCCCTACAACGCCTGGACATGCTTCTGATGAGGCGGCGGATGGTCTCCTGAGGGATGTCCTCCCAGACCTGGACTAAAGCATCCTCCAACTCGTGCACAGTCTGTGGTGCAACGAAACATGATGTCCCAGATGAGCTTAAACGGATTCAGGTCTGGGGAACAGTCGGGCCAGTCCATAGCTTCAATGCCTTCATCTTGCAGGAATTGTTGACACACTCCAGCCACATGGGGTCTGGCATTGTGCTGCATTAGGAGGAACCCAGGGCCAACCCCATCAGCATATGGTCACACAAGGAGTCTGAGGATCTCCTCTCGGTACCTAATGGCAGTCAGGCTACCTCTGGCGAGGACATGGAGGGCTGTGCGGCCCTCCAAAGAAATGCCACCCCACACCATTACTGACCCACTGCCAAACCGGTCATGCTGAAGAATGTTGCAAGCAGCAGATTACCCTCCACAGCGTTTCCAGACTCTGTCACGTCTGTCACATGTGCTCAGTGTGAAGCTGCTATCATCTGTAAAGAGCAGAGGGCGCCAGTGGTGAATTTGCCAATCCTGGTGTTCTGTGGCAAATGCCAATTGTCCTGCATGGTGTTGGGCTGTGAGCACAACCCCCATCTGTGGACATTGGGCACTCAGACCATCCTCATGGAGTCGGTTTCTAACAGTTTGTGCAGACGGTGCTGTTCCTGTTCCTCCTTGCACAAAGGCTAAGGGAGCAGTCCTGCTGCTGGGTTGTTGCCCTCCTACGGACCCTCCACGTCTCCTGGTAGTGCCTCCAGCCTCTGGACACTACGCTGAGACACAGCAAACCTTCTTGCCACAGCTCGCATTGATGTGCCATCCTGGATGAGCTGTACTACCTGAGCCACGTGTGGGCTGTAGAGTCCGTCTCATGCTATCAGGAGTGTGAAAGCGCAACCAACATTCAAAAGTGACCAAAACATCAGCCAGAAAGCATTGGTACTGAGATGTGGTCTGTGGTCCCCAGCTGCAGAACCACTCCTGTATTGAGGGTGTCTTGATAATTGCCAATAATTTCCATCTGCACAACAGCATGTGAAAATGATTGTCAATCAGTGTTGCTTCCTAAGTGGACAGTTTGATTTCACAGAAGTTTGATTTACTTGGAGTTAGATTCTGTTGTTTAAATGTTCCCTTTCTTTTTTTGAGCAGTGTACATTGTGGTAGCAGACTGATCTGCACTGTAGATGGGTCTACAATGCTCATGTGGGCGTTAACATTGAGAGGCGTAACCACCGGCTATGTACATGGACACACAGGTATGCGTTTTCAGAGAAGCAAAGTTAATGGCAGTAGCATGGTACAATACCTTCTTCCGGACAGCAGCATTTAGTTGGGCAACATGGGCAGCGGACATAGCAGCAGCAACATTGAGGGCAACACTGGCACCAGCATATGGATAAGAGGAGGATTAGTAACAATCCCCCCAGGACGATGAACAGCACAGTCAGCCAATCTGCGGAAAAAACGGACATCAAGGCAATCCGGAGGTGTACACACGGAATATTCAGTAATTGGTGCCATACGCATCAGGTCTCATTCTCCCAGCTGCATTCAGAATTCTGCATACAGAGTTCACATGATTCTACCTGCCCTTATTGTTCGGCGCCTGCTCATTGTTGCTCTGCTATTAGGCTCTTCCATTAGACGTGCGATTCATGAAAGTATCATTATGAAGAAAACTGAATGCAGCTCTGGAAGCAACTAAAATAATGAAATGAGTGCAGTAATAAAAAAGGTTGCTCCCATATTATGAAATTTTCTTCTACGCAAAGACCATGTGAGAATCTACTGATCGCCAGGGGTTGAACTGCCGAGACCCCCAGATTCCAAGAATGATGCTCTGAAATGTGCCATTAACATGGATGATGGCCGCCCATCGTCGATGGACCTGCCAGAGATAGAGAAATGCAGCACTCGGCCATCTCCATCAGAACGTTTCACTCGTCACCAAGTGTAAAACTTACGCAAGACGATCAGCTTCACTTCCTTATCCGGATCTCCGGAGGAGTCTCCTGTAGCCTCCACAGTGCAGTAATAGACGCCATGATCCCACCACATGACTTCATTGATGACCAGGTCGGCTTCTAGATAGAAAAGAGAATCAGGGTCGTATTACAGGACTGGTGACCCCAACCAGCAGAATAGTGAGTACAGCTCTGGAGTACAATACAGGATGTAACTCAGGATCAGTAATGTAATGTATGTACACAGTGACTGCACCAGCAGAATAGTGAGTGCAGCTCTGGAGTATAATACAGGATGTAACTCAGGATCAGTAATGTAATGTATGTACACAGTGACTGTACCAGCAGAATAGCGAGTGCAGCTCTGGAGTATAATACAGGATGTAACTCAGGATCAGTAATGTAATGTATGTACACAGTGACTCCACCAGCAAAATAGTGAGTGCAGCTCTGGGGTATAATACAGGATGTAACTCAGGATCAGTAATGTAATGTATGTACACAGTGACTGCACCAGCAGAATAGTGAGTGCAGCTCTGGAGTATAATACAGGATGTAACTCAGGATCAGTAATGTAATGTATGTACAGTGACTGCACCAGCAGAATAGTGAGTGCAGCTCTGGAGTATAATACAGAATATAACTCAGGATCAGTAATGTAATGTATGTACACAGTGACTGCACCAGCAGAATAGTGAGTGCAGCTCTGGAGTATAATACAGGATGTAACTCAGGATCAGTAATGTAATGTATGTACAGTGACTGCACCAGCAGAATAGTGAGTGCAGCTCTGGAGTATAATACAGGATGTAACTCAGGATCAGTAATGTAATGTATGTACACAGTGACTGCTCCAGCAGAATATTGAGTGCAGCTCTGGAGTATAATACAGGATGTAACTCAGGATCAGTAATGTATGTACACAGTGACTGCACCAGCAGAATAGTGAGTGCAGCTCTGGAGTATAATACAGGATTTAACTCAGGATCAGTAATGTAATGTAATGTATGTACACAGTGACTGCCCCAGCAGAATAGTGAGTGCAGCTCTGTAGTATAATACAGGATGTAACTCAGGATCAGTAATGTATGTACACAGTGACTGCACCAGCAGAATAGTGAGTGCAGCTCTGGGGTATAAAACAGGATGTAACTCAGGATCAGTAATGTATGTACACAGTGACTGCTCCAGCAGAATAGTGAGTGCAGCTCTGGAGTATAATACAGGATGTAACTCAGGATCAGTAATGTAATGTATGTACACAGTGATTGCACCAGCAGAATAGTGAGTGCAGCTCTGCTCTGGGGTATAATACAGGATGTAACGCAGGATCAGTAATATCATGCCTTCTACAAAATCATCCACTTTCTATATAGACCAGTTCTGATAATCCCGCTTGCTCCAGACGTCTGCTTACCAAATTTGCCTCATTAATTGTTTTCCCTTTTTAGCCTACTAATAAAAGGATTACTTTGGTGAAGGAAACCCTGAAAAACAACTCTAAATTCACAAGGTGCCTTGCAGATGCACATGAAAAAAGAACTAATTTTTGCACAAAAGTCTTTCCTTACAATGACAAATTTCATGTCTGTCCACCAGGTGGGGCCAGAGAGCCATCATTAACCTGACACCTTTATCTGCCTGCGAGGCGAGTGACTATTAGCAGTGCCCGCTTCCTGCCACCGCGGAGATGTCGTTAACGCTGGTAACTTAATTACTAATCAGTTCTGTTGCCATGGCTCCTGAAGCTGGAAAGATTTATAGATTTTAATTTATTAATTGCTT